>NC_134652.1:4127476-5357476 GCF_030463565.1 Pelecanus crispus
TTCTTCAGCAGCAATTCAACACTGAAGATTAAAGGGGACTGAGAAAGGGAAAAAAAAAGAAAAATATCAGTGGAGTTACTATTTGTGCATGCACCTACATGTCTTAATAACCACTGGCTTGATTTTTTTCTAAGCTCCTAATTGCTTCTTACACGCACCTCCTGGAACAGAAGAGATTGCTCTTACTTGCTGGCGAAAATTCTCACACCCTGCAGGAGATCACTTTACTCTTATCAATGTCTTCAATGCCTTCAAGGAAGCCAGTGCAAACACTGCAAGTCAATGTAAGTGTACCCATACCAGACAAAATGAAGCACATTGTTACCAATTTGGAAAAAAACAAAACAAAAAAACCCTGAACGTTGTTGGCATTTCGTTCATAAACCCTTTTTGAATGATTCTTTCTAGAATTGCTCCTTTGCAGAGAGAACAGAAACCTGATCGTAGCCATTACAAACAAATATTAGTTTTAGTTTATTAACTGGAAGTGACCTAGGACAGGGTACCACATTGAACAAGGATATGGCAGCACTATCACTATTGTCATTTGAAGTGATATTGCTCAAAAACAGAAAGATGGTTCCTCCTGTAAGAGCGCATAATCCAGGTTTAAGATGTGAAACGACACAAACGCAGTCGAAAAGGGATTTGATTCCCCCAGCAGCCCAACAATTCTGGCATTTTACTGATAGCTGTCAACTAAAAGGAAAGTTTAAGGGAAAAAATCGAAAGTAGTAAAGTTCACATTTACAGGAAACCAAATGAAAGCCAGGGGACTGCACAGCAGACAGAAGCTCTTCGCAGTATTTTCCTGTGCTCAAGCACCTTGCTCAGGTTCATTTAGCCCAACTCCAGTACTTTGACACTGGAGTGACAGATTTGCATATACTAAATAAAAACTTAGGACAGGACAGTAGGATTGTTTCACATTCAGTCATACTGAATGCTGGAGAGAGGTCCAAGAGAACCTGTCCTTTACCAGCATGCAGGATCATCACCAGCACTGCAAATGTGATTTCAGTTCCATATCCTGGCCTGAATCCAGAAAGCCTAAAAATAGAGTTGCCACTCATTCTATTCGAAGCTATTACTTTTTACAGACCAAATAAGGGATTCTGAATTTTTTTAAAGTATAGCTAAAATTCCATAAAATTAAGTAAGGATATCATGAATGGCCCACTCACTTTACAAGCAAGATCTAGGAGCCTAAGCTGTCCATACGGTTCTTGTAATCAGAATTTTGGACAGCTCTGACACAGCTACTCACTCCAAAATGTTTTTAATCTATTGCACCAGTCAAAGAGCATTTTATAGAGCAGTATCTGTGGATAGTACCTATCAGTAAGACTTTGCCTTAAGCCAAACCACTGTTTTTTCCTCCACAGACTACAGTAATGAGAAATGGTGTCGTGATTACTTTCTAAGCTGTTCTGCACTGCGGGTGGCAGAAATTATCAGAGCCGAACTAGTAGAGATTATGAAGCGTATTGAACTTCCCATTTCAGACCCGGACTTTGGATCAAAAGAAAATATACTAAGCATTAAGAAGTCTCTCTTATCCGGTTACTTTATGCACGTAAGGAAAAATATCGTGGTTTCATCTTACTGCATTGTTAACTTATATAGAATGCTTCCAGAGAACTTAAGGTAGGTGGTGAAATCTTTTGATCATCAGAAAGGATAAAAGCCATGTTTTTCCACAGTGTATCAGACAAACACTTCTGCCAATTCCAATCTTCTCTCTGGGGTTCAGCTAATACAGCATGAATTCCACACAATTCACTGCAAGAGGAAAACTGTCACTATGCCTTTCACTCAAAGAACTCTTTTACCTCAAAAACCTCTTTAACTTGTAATATTCTCTCAGACATTATTTCCTTTTTGAAGATGTTTCTTGTGCAAATACTCTGGAAACAGAGAACTGACTTATTGAATATGTTTAGGTATATATAACACACAGCTTGCTTCATCTCAACCAAATGAGGTACTCTAGCTGTAATTGTAAACATAAACAATAAAGATTAATTTATTCCCGCTTGAAAACATGCTTTCCTTCATATCACTATGCTCCATCTAAACACAAGAATGACCCCTCCAAACTACACTACTTCAAGTGCCCAGCCACGCATTGTATTCTAAAGTCTTCTAGTTCTTTAAGAATACATGTTTTCATACAGACTCTTCAAAGCCCACCGCCAAATTCAGATATTTACTGTGTAAGCCTGCCCTCATTTGTTGCAGACAGTTTCCTTTCAAACATAGAGACGGACATTTGCTTTAAGCCTCGTATCATAGTATTCTATCCAGTCCCTAGGTTTCCCACAGAAATTTGGGAAGAGTTTTAGGCTCTCCAGTTTGAAGTATCTGAATACAAGTTTAATTCCTGGTTTTAATATAATAGGCAAACACTGATCTATGCATCTTGTACATTCAATTAAGTAATGGATAACCCTCTGCATTTTTTTTTTAGATTGCTCGTGATGTAGATGGCTCAGGTAACTACTTAATGTTAACACACAGACAAGTGGCCCAGCTTCACCCCTTCTCATCATATTGTAACACCAGAAGGATTCCTGAGTGGGTTTTATTCCACGAGTTTAGTGTATCGGAATACAATTCCATCAGAGTCGTCTCTGAGATATCACCCGATCTGTGAGTTAACAATGATGAAACTATTTCTTCACTCATACCTCTAGCACAAAAACATAACTTAAGGCACAGACAGGGTGAGGATGTGTGTGTACATTGAGAGCAATGCTTGGAAAAGTCAACTCTGGTTGTCATCTCCATTTCCTTTATCTCTGTCATAAAAATAGCTCACCTTCTGGTTCTGTTGAGAAAACATTCCAAGCATAACTGATTCACTCTAGGTAGGGATGTTGGTTTACCAAAAAAAAAAAAAAAAAAAAAAAAAAAATTAAAAAAAATCAGTAAAATAGACATAAGAGAAAAGGACAATCTTCATACCCAATCAAGCAAGAGCCGTTGGCATCACCGGAAGGGTGAAGAAATTGTTGGTTTTCACACTTTTTATATTCACTAGTGAATATATGTGGAATAAATTTTATTTCTTTGTTGCCAGTATTGTTCGTCACCATGTGTAGCTTTGCTATATGACTTCATTTTCATTCAGAATACTCACTGATTTAGAACTCAGAACTATTAAAAAAGGGAGGAACTGTGATCTCATGCCCTTACCATTCTTTTCACGCCAAACACAGCATCATTTAAGTCAGCCTTTTGTATTTCCTAAATGTGTGCTGATCTGTCCAGGTACGGAAGTAAGTCTCAATGTCTGCCACTGTAACTAATCAATTCATCCATTGAAAAAACACCTTACAAGTAGCCAAAGTTTCTGACAAGGTAAAATATACGGGGGGGTGGGGGGGGCAGGGGGGGGGGGGTGGAATCAAGGAAGAGAACACAGCAGTGTACTCATAGATTAATCTACCTGGAAATTTCTTTGTTCCCTGAAAAGCTATCTTCCAGCAAATATTTTCCTCGAGATGTTTTATGTACTCAGCCAGCTAAATCACCCCATATCAACTGTTCATGGATTCAAGAAAGGACTACAGTCTTCCTTCTGCAAAAATTTCTTTACACTGAGAACGTACTTCTCACTGTTCTCTTTTCTATTTTCAGTGTTTATAAGAAAGCCTTTTTTATACTTTTATTGAACCAAAAATATGTTCAAATTCAGAAAAATTACTATTTAATGCAATCTGCAGCATTGAGAACTGAACGACAATCACCTGAAGTGTAGACTGAGTGCATTAAGTAGAAGTCTACTGAAAGCACAAACTACTACCACATCTTGCAGAGTTTTGGTTTTGAGTTGAAATACCAGCTTTGTAGCTGTATGCATCAGCATGTTGCTGGTGTCTTTTGTACAAGCCTGGAAATAGCTATGCAAACATTTCAAGTTAAAAAAATAATATTTTGTCTTATTTCCTCACCAGATTCGTGGAGCTGGTACCTCAGTATTATTTTAGCAATCTTCCTCCTAGTGAAAGTAAAGATATTCTGCAGGAAGTGATCAATCACTTGTCACCTGTTTCAGCCATGAAGGAGGAACAGAAAATGAACAGTGACAGCAAAGAAAATGAAAAATTTCCCCAAACTCCCACTAAACAAAGATGTATTATTCAGTGATTTTAGACTGAACTATCGTATATTGGACAAATATAAATAAAAACAGACCATACAATATACATCCTCATCTTAACCCGTGTAGTTATTTTGAATTTTTGACATAAACGTATTTAACAGAAGAAACATATAAAAAAGGCACTTTTCTTAACAAAAGGAGTTGCATGCATTGTTTTGTAACAAAAATGTACGACCTAGGTTTGGTTATAAACATATTGAGCAGATCTTCAAGTTTCTTTGTAACACTGGGTTTTTATTGACTGCTTAACAATGATACCAAAGTATAATAAGATACAATATTGAAAAATATTGATTTGATGGATATTTTCAGTTGTACCACCTACTTGTCTTCTAAGCGTACAGAGGAAGCATTTGAGCAGTACAAAACCACTAGCCCAATGGCAGTCTTCTGAAAATATTGTGATGTCATAGTTCTGCATGGCTGCTTTATAAAAAACGGTGTTTATAAGAAAGTTCAGAGTGAGAGATAGTCTTTGAGTTTATCCATAATTACATTAATCCCATCAGCTGGAACTATCATAACAGTCCGCAAAGGTTTCATTGGTACGTCATCAAAGGACCATCTGCCGCCCAAACAGGTGTCACTTTCCTCTTGCACAGAGTAGCTGAACTTCAGAAGGGCTTTCTAAACAGCAGAAATAAATGCATTAGGATTAAAATTTTTAATTAGGATGAAGATAATACATCATCTAAACAAAGTAAAGATAATGACCCTATTATGCACATGCTTATTAAGAAGTTATTTTCTTCCCTCTGAAAAGGTCCACAAAAAAAACCTACAAGAGAATCTACTATGAAGTGTTTTAAAGTATTTGCTTTTCACAGAATTTATATAATTCATACTAAATTCTAAAATGATTGCTATCATTATAGTTAGGTATCAGAAAAAAGACCTAAGAGGACCAAAAAAAAAAACCAAAACAAAACCAATACCCCCTTTATATGCTTACTGTGCCTCATTTTAGATGGTTTTAACACAGCACCTCGTTCCGTATTATCACATTAAGAAATGCCGACTCTTAGAAGCTATTGTGCCAGTTAGTAGGGATCCTTGACCAATAACAGGAATATCAGGCTCTTAATAGACCTTCAACCCCGGAACAAGAGCAAACCACTATATATATTTATATATATATATATATATATATATAAAAAAAAAAAAAAATATATATATATATATATAAAACCACTGTATAATTTTGAGAACTAGCAGATCAGCCAAAACCCGGATAAAAGGAACAGCGAGAGTGTGCAGGTAGACTAGAGCCTGCATTCAAGACGATACCTCGATGTGGGCAACATGTGGAAGGCCTGTAGCAATGAACAGGCTCTGCTCTTTTCGTGGCCTACTCTAAAGCTGCTCAGAGTCCTAAACATTAACATATCTATAAGAATATGTAGTACAGTAATCCCCTCTTTCAAACTGCCAGTAGAAATTAAATATTAAGGGAACAGGCATTAATATGAATCCTGAGCAGAATTTCAAAAAGCTCTTGGGAAGTCTCTAGATGGCTGGAACCACCGAAAGACATATTTATAAAGGATGCTGCTTCAAATAGGTAGGTGTCCATAATGTGTGTTATTTCTTTTCAGTGATATATACTGCACAGAGATAGAACAGTCCTTTTTTATTAGCTTTCCCAGACAAAATGCCTGATGGGTAAGAAAAACTTCCCTAACAAATGTTTCCAGTTCTCACACAAGTCGGACTAAGAAGTATGACCTGAACTCCTAAGTAGAAAAACTTACCTAACCTCTTCCTTTGCAGGGAAAGTTAAGATCCAGTCTCCTTTTAGGATTGCTATTTACTAACACTATCTCAAGGCTGTAAATTTAATTTTGGAAGAACCATCAAATTAATTGAGTGGCTTTGCTCAAGAACAAACAATTTGAGCAATGGAGGCCCTAAACCTTTTATCAATTCCAAGTCTGGTTATAATAGAGCTTTTCTTCTGTTCCCTCAATAACATTTTAAGGAACAGAATGAAGCACAGCAAACTGACAAGTGCAAAAAGGCTTCTCTCTGTTTTATATGGCTCTAAGCGTCTGCCTCGCCGCATTTAATACTATTCTATGGCAATCTAATTAATGTTATGTGTGATTGGGGGGTTATACTCTCCAACACTAATTTAACATATATACACTAAGCAGAGAGACCCACTTAATCTAATATCTTCCATAATGCTTATAATGAATTCGTTAAAAACGCTAGAAATACTGTTAAAAAGAAACTCACGTTTAGTTTGAATCTATCCACTTGAGTTGAAAGTTATTGCAATTTAGATAGAAGCACACAATTAGTCTTTAAAATGCCACTCAAAATAACAAAACAGAGATAAATACAAAACAGGCCTTCTAGAACATAACACCCGTGGACACATGCGCATCACAGGCTGCTCCCCTTCAGTTTTTCAATAACATGTTTACACAGAGTTCAAGTTCAGTTAGTAAAGCTACTGTGGCAGAAACACAAAAAGAAAATCCCAAACTCATTACTGCACAGAGGCTACAACAGTATTCCCTATCATTAACAATGAATTCACCCACTTACATTTTCCTTCTTCCCAAGAAATAAAATTACAGCCGTATCATAGCCTCTAACAGAGAATGTCATGAATGATTACAAACAGGAACCTTTGCCATTAACTATATGATGCATGCGCAAGC
This sequence comes from Pelecanus crispus, assembly GCF_030463565.1. NCBI lineage: Eukaryota > Metazoa > Chordata > Aves > Pelecaniformes > Pelecanidae > Pelecanus > Pelecanus crispus. The sequence continues at coordinate 4,134,314 of NC_134652.1, forward strand.
ACTTTATCCTGTAGGCGCTGCCAGAAATGAAAAATAATGGGCTCTCAACAAAGCAGCAATATGGTAGAATAATATTTTTAAAGCTTTGGAAGAAAAAAAAAAAAAGAACAATGAAAAAGTCTTTGCATTTCAAAGTGCATTTTTAATTTCATTTCCTGCATCTTCCCCTCTCCTGATTTGGCTTGGGACCAGCAGAATTGTGTAGACTGGTTGCCTTAGGAAATAGTATTTTCACCTCAGTAGTTTAGCACTGTTTACTAATATACTTGTCCTGAGTGGAATAGAGACAGAAAAGGGAAGTGACAGGTACTTGTATGGATCTTCAATAGTTTTTTATTCTGAGCATTTTTTGAAAGTAACAGGTATCCGAAAGGAAACAGATAGATCAGCTTTCCATATAACACCAACAACGACGACACAAATGCAGAGCTTTGCATGTGGTAAGTTTCTTGGGAAGAGATCTCAGAGAAATGCATTTAACTGCATTACCAAATCCAAACAAAGCCTCAACAGCTGCTTTTTCTGACACCGGACCAGCTATGTAGGGGCAAGAAAAAGAGATCTGTGCATTGAAGTATTAACACTCATTGTAGCTGTATTTAAGTATTAACACTCATTGCAGATGCCGATTGAGACTCTAACAACAGAGATGCCTCTGCATTTCTTTGAACCTTTATTTTTCTAAGTGCTTAAAGCTGTGACACATGACTAAGTTAGAGCACCCTTGCAAGCTACTACAGGTTGTCTGAGCTGCCAATCTTAAACACCACTTGTGATGTAAATCATGTTAGCTTGAATCTCACTGACAGATATTCAAGCTAACCTGCTCCTCCTGCAGTTCACACAGCCACAGTCAGTCTTCTCTGTTCAGCTGACACTGCAATTTAACAAGTCTTTCACATTTCTTATTCCTGAGGATTAGAGACGACAACTGCGCTGTTCCCAAACAAAAGGAATTTCAAACTTTTGTAAAGTCAGAAAGCCTGGGACATGCTGCTAAATTCAATAGCCAGATTTATTACCGTTTGTTTGTCCTAAAAATGTGGACATTCCATTCACAGTATTTCAACAAGTCTGACAATTATTACATTCAATTCAATCTCTTCAGCATTGCTATATAAGTAAAGAGATGAAGTTTGTTAATTCTCTGAGGCCAAGGTACTGGCCTCAAGAGAAAGTAACACCTGATTTTTCTCTTAAAGTCTCTGCTTATTTCAGGTGTTCTTTGAATTTTTCCATTATCCTCATAGCACTGGAGACCCTATCAGGTAGCAGCAACGCTGCCACAGGCAGTCTACGCCATACCATGTTATGGTCAGGTTAATTGTGTTACAAATAACATATTAGTAAATTCATGCCACTACAGAGGATTAATTTAATAACTTGGACTTATGGATAGCACACCTCTCCATGATTCTCTAAATATGAAAGGTGTTGTGTTCAATACTCAAAAATAGGTTGCTCGCTCATCTCTCGACACCACTCTAAAAAAAAAAAAACCCCACTGGATTTAATTTAGAAGATACGTGACCATATCTTTTTAAAAGCCTCCCTTGAATTTAAGGTGAAACACCTTTTTTGCTGATATGTAAAGAAAAGTAAACATTTTAAATTAAAAGAATCACATATGTTACCTCATAAAAGAACTCCTCCTCTGCATTTGCAAACATTAATTCTTCCTTTTGCTGATTCCTCCCTTCCCTCCTCTTAGAATTGCTCTTTGTGGCTTCTGTAAAGGTCTTGCTGATAAGAAGATAGTAGTGGCACTTTCCACAAGGTTTGTTTGTTCTCTGTGCCTCAGTCAGCTCTTTCCTAAAGATAAATAAATGTTTACACATGCAGTTTAAATCCTCAACAAGTGTATAAGTAAACCTTATAATATATTAGTATAGAAAGGATATTCATAGTGCAGCCTATTCTTTTACGAGTGCCTCAGAAAATGAATTTTGGATACGTATTCCTAGTACTTGAACATACTGTTTGCACTTTAAAACAATAGAAGTATGGATGTCTTTCCACATCTCACAATATAACCCTTTTTTTCCCCAGAAACTTGATCATGGTAGAGAGTTGTGAAATTATTCTAAGTGCAACTCTCCTGAAAATACATCACGTTATCACTTCCATGAGGAACTATATAACTGAAGAGCCAGAAGATACTCTTGCTCACCCTGTGTTAAACATGTTGTCACTGCAACACTCCAAAACCTTTAAGACAAACAGGCTGAGACCGGATTTGAGTTGTGACAAGTGCTAAACCTCAAAGCCAGGCCTTCAAGCACCTCATTTCTTTCTTTAAAAACCTTCCTGACCAACCCTATCAGCACAGTTTCTTTCATATCAAAGTAGTAATTCCTTAAAGGTCTATTTTATTGTTTAAATGAGCCACGACAGCAGTCCACTTAATCTGACTTCTAATCTCACCTCACATGAGAGAAAAGAAATAACCAAAAATCCCTTCATTTGATTACTGGAGTTCCTTATCCAACATAATTTCCTGATTCTCAACATGGCACTAAAACGATATACCACTGTATCTCAGTGGATTCATTTACCTACTGTCACCCAGCCTATTATACAAATCCATGAACTGGTAGAGTTCAGCCACCACTTAACCTGCTTCATTCATTTACTTGAAACTAATCAAAACACTGCATATGGTTTTCATGGTCCAGAACTCATCCACTTTATAAGCCTGTCCCTCAATCCAAATCTTCCATTCCAGAGCCAGACATTAACACACAAACAGAAACACCCAAGCTGTTCATTATCAGCATGCTATAAAAAAGTTCTCATTTTTAAATTTTCCTAGATCAATATGAAAATAATCCGCAATACAAAGATAAACTACAATATACACACAGCTATTTCTGCAGTAGAACAGTACATATTCTTAAATTATTTCCTCTACCTTAAAGCATAGAGTGTGAAAAGCCTAAAGATATAAAAAAAATTAAAAAATTAACTGAAGACCTTATATGAGATGAAAATAATTTTTTCTGTTCATGTCTGTCTTAGTTCTACAGTATCACCTGTCTTAACATAGTTCTAGATACATATGATTTCTGAAAAAATATGAAGAAAACAACATCACATCAAAAAATTCAATGTCAAAAAATTCAACATAAGGTCAAAAAAACCCCCAAACAAACTTACTGAAGCTGCTGGTGCATGGGTAGAGCAATCTGCGGTGGTACATTAATGAACCTTTCACTTAGTAGAAGACCCACAGGCTTAGTATTGTCATTTAGGAGCTTATTCAGTTGTTCAACTACATGCTGTTCACAGCTCTTCTCACACCGACTTAGAATCAGCTCTTTGATCTGTTCAGCACACTGCGTACCCTAGAATCAAAAGGTATGTTTTCTTTCCATCATAAAACAATTATTTACAGAAGAAAACCTTGAATGTGAACTTCAAGGGAATATTCTACAGGCCTATTGGCAATTTCCTTAAGTGGTCTCTAAAGCACTGGACAATTTCTCTGAAATTATTTACCAATCCTGAAGCTGAGGGCAAACAAAGGTTCTTCACTGATGGGAACGCAGCTAGGCGCTGCAGCACCAGTACACTCAACAGAAAAACTCAAAAGCTGCGAAAGATGAAAGTGAAGAAATACAACAGGCCAACAGCTCAGTTACCCTGGAACTACTTATTAGACCTCGCTTTAACTCTCTGTTCCACTCTTCGCATTATGTTTGACCTTCAGCAAGTTACGCAGGACTAAATCGAACAGAAAGCTAAGTGATGTGCAACTTTTAAGACCATAGTCCTCCATGGTGGAATTCAAAATCCTGATCTGTCTGTCTAGGCTTGTTATACAAGGCAGACAAGCAGGACACAGTCTCACTTATTACTGCCTAGATGTTACTGAGGAATACCAACCTTCCTTTCCGTTAAGTTTAAGCAGCTTATAAAACCGAAGACTTCATCCTCATCATCATCATCATCATCGTCACTACTGTCTTCTTGGACTTCTGCTTGCTATTTAACGAAAGAAAAATCAACAACTAGTATTGACATTCTATTTCCACTCTCTGCAGCAGGAAATGTTTTTCTTTCCAGAAGATGCTCAGCACCTGACAACCATCTAGGTAATCTGTACAAACACACAACCTACAAATTCTGGTTACGGTTATGAAAGTGCCGCATCATTGAATGTCTCTGTGTACTTAGAGCTAGCTATACAGAGAGCCAGGTCATATATCTTCTACAGCAGGATCTTTTGAAAGGCACTAAAATTTGATAGCTCACATATAATAAGCAGCATCATGGTACAAGGGATGGCAGTATCTTAAGAAAAAACAATTTTCTTCAGTTTCTAACGTAGAGAAATAAACCTGCAAAGTCTTAAAAACCACAGAGCAGCAGAGCTTTGATAGAGCGTGAAACAAAAAATGCAACAAAACTCCGCAATGAAAAATTTGGGGAAAGAACTGGGGGTTGTGCAGTTGTAATATAAGGATCATATTAAACTTGGGCAGAAAAACTCTTGGCACAGGAGAAAAAGGGAATGTATAGCATGCAACATGGTACAACAGCACAACTGGGGCATGGGGGCAGCTTGTTTGGGTTTGAAAGCAACGTGGCCATGACATCTTGAGCACTATGCAGTACTGAACAGCTTCCTTAGCCAGGAGTAACTCAGGAGCCTCTGCAGAGTGCTCCACTGCCGTAGAAGACTCATTTTCAGGATCCTTTCCTATGCCCAAAGAACTCTGCACAAAAGGAAACTGCATGCGGGTTATTTTTGGTCTGTATCTCTGTACTTCCTGAGAACGGAGGGAAATCACAAGGTCCTACTTCTTATGGAGATGGTAACAAACTTCTTCACAGCATTTTTACTCTACTACACCAAAATTCAGAGAGGAAAGTGAAGCACCTTCCATATATAAAAAGAAACCAACCAAAATAATCAATCAAATTCCTTGCTTGCTTCAAAGTAGGCATGGAAAATTTCAGCTCCCATAGAAGAATTATTGTCAAAGCAAAAAAGCCAGAAAGCCTATAAATTACAAAGACAGGATCCTCTTCTGAAAGTCTGTTATGTCATTTCAACATAAAAAGTATTGTACACTTCATTTACAAATGTAAATTCTGTCTTACCTTGATAATACTTCCAATATGATTCTGTTGTATTAATATATCAGTTAATTCAGCAGTGTTAACAGGAGCTTTTAGAAACAACTGGAAAATAAGAAAAACGTATTAAGTTTTAGGCCTGATGATATATCATAGGCCCCTTAGTAGAAAACAAAGTCAGTAACTTCTCTAAGTTGTCATGCAATACTCTGTTGCATGTTTAATTTCCATTTAGTGAGTTTGTTTGTTTAACTTCCTTTGATATAATGCTGTAAAGACTGAAAATAAGCTTCTTGAAGCGCTTGCTTCTCGACTCTCCACAAGCTGGCATTTTGCATACCTGGTATCCTTTTGGGTTTGGTATGATCTGAATGCTTGCTGAGCACAGCTTCACAACAGAAACAGCCAAAAGATGACTGGAAGCTGCCATGTTGAACGGACACATTGCTTGTTTATCTGGTTTTTAAGGGCTGTAAGTTACAGAAAAAACCTCCAGGAAGCTGATTAACATCAAATGAGGTTTTCTGGGCAGCAACTAACACAATGAAGATGGAAAGATTATACACACTGTGGAAGAACAGCCCTACAGTTCATTGGGTAAAGTTCTCGAAACCATGGGTTAGGAGACACAGTTTGCTGTGGCTGTAATGATTTAATCTTCATGAGCTGAAGCACAGCAAAACTATGAATCAATACAGATAATGTGAACTGATGACTTTGCATAACTCTTTAGATATTATTTATTAATGGACATATCAACCAAGCTAACAAGAATTCAAAGTACCTGTTGTAGTAATTTCTTTATCCCGTTATAGTCATTGTCCGATATGGAATGTGCTTCGAATTCCACATTCACTTCCTATGAAGAAGTAAAATAGAGAATATCAAACACACCTGGCAAGAAGCTATATCAAAACAAAGCTAAACTATAAGAAACCTGAAGACAAATAATGGTAAGCATCAGAAATGCAACTTATTTCCGTATTTCAGTAAGTAATCTCAGCAATTGTTACACTTATAATTTCTTCTGTAATCTTTAGAGAGCATCTGCAAAAGTAACTTTTTAAAACTATCTTAGAAGTTGTGTTGTGAACAAACCTTTAATGCTTTGCTCCTGCAATCTGGTTCACACAATTACGTTTACTGTAGCCACACAGACTCTAACTGTAGAGAAGCTTGATCCAGGCAGTTAACTCTTAAAACCACAGGACTGGAGCATAATGCCTTGGCTGAAGACGAAGCTTGCTGCAGACATTTAAATAAATACATCCAAAACCAAACTTCTATCTCCTCCGAATCCTAACGGTATCATTAACCCCATTCTGGAAGTCTGCTCAGTAAGCACATAATGAGACCCAGTCACAGCACAAACTGAACGTGAACTCCTGCTTCTTGGAGAACAAGTCTGATGAGGAGCAGCTGAGGGAACTGGGGTTGTTCAGCCTGGAGAAGAGGAGGCTAAGGGGAGACCTTATCGCTCTCTACAACTACCTGAAAGGAGGGTGTAGTGAGGGGGGTGTTTGTCTTTTCTCCCAAGTAACAAGCAATAGGACAAGAGGAAGTGGCCTCAAGCTGCATCAGGGGAGGTTTAGATTGGATATTAGGAAAAATTTCTTCACGGAAGGGGTAGTCAAGCATTGGAACAGGCTGCCCAGAGAGGGGGTGGAGTCACCATCCCTGGAAGTGTTCAGAAAACGGGCAGACGTGGCACTTTGGGACATGGTTTCGTGGGCATGGTGGTGTTGGGTTGGTGGTTGGACTGATGATCTTAGAGATCCTTTCCAACCTTAATGATTCCTAGTTTTACTTTCATTAAAAAATAATCTAGCCACCAAGCCAGGAAACATGGAATTAATTATGACTCTTCCCTTAATTGGTTTAATGGTGGACTTGGCAGTGTTAGGTTAATGGTTGGGCTGGATGATCTTAAAGGTCTTTTCCAACCTAAATGATTCTGTGATTCTCCTTCCAGAACAAATGCTGTGTGCCTACCAAATGTTTTTACTGGTATTCTATATTAATAGTACTGCCTGCCAAGGTTGCCTTGCCTACCTATTCTGTGAACCAGTGTTCAAGATCATCCGAATTTACTTTGCCTTTTAATTGTCAATTTGGATTCCACTTTCTGAAAAATCTGAACAACTGAGCCTTACTTTTGTCACCAATTAAGACTCATAACTCTCTCCAATCCCATATCGAGGTCATGGTCTTTATTGTCCCCTGGGAGAACAGCATTAAAGGCCTGTTAACAATGTAGAAAACAGGTATACAACCCCTTGGGGGTGGGGTAATAAAAATCAGGAGACATGCTCAGATGTTCTTCTATGGTCTAGTAAAGCAAGGAAGATATATAGCTATAGAGATAGAGGTAACTGAGAGCACATTATTTACTTGAGAAGCTACCTATATAAGAAAATAGATTGTATCTTTGCTGTATACAGCATTCACTCCTGGCATCCAGGAACCTTCTGACTGCTTTAAAATTCAAGGATCTCACTGAATGATTAAGCCAGTAAATTTTGAACAAAACACAGTTTACAGTGGTTCTGAATGTTGTGCAAATCACAGCCATAAAATTGATCTAAACCACAGGAGCACTGGATGTTCTAACACTAGTTTTGCTTCATGGCTTTTCCACTACCCAAAATAATAGCCTGGTACGAGAGAGTTTACAAACCCTCCATCTTTCATCTATTAAAAAAAAAAAAAACAAACAAGGCAAATAAAGACTCATCATATATTTTGGTGTGTCCTGCCTCACTACTGTGCACTCATTCTCTTCCCCTTGCACTGCATCCAAAACAAAGCAAGAGCCCACAGAGCAAGCTGTTACATGCAACAATGCTCTGCTACATACAACAATACATCAGCGAGCAAAGCTCCTTCTCAGCAACCAGGCCCCATTTGGTGACCAGATTGTTGTTCTCAGACTGACAGAACTAACAGATGCTCCTTCGTATGAAGCAAATATCTGCGTAAAGGAAGAGGTGGTTCTTTTTCCACCTGAAGTGGGAAGAGGCAAAGGGAAAGGCTGATATGGCAAAAATAAAAATGCTGAGAATTACAGGCAAATACCCTTTAAGTACATGACTGTACAAATTTCTAAGTTCGTACAGTTACAAATGTTCAGTACATTTCTTCAGTATCAGCAATGCACACCTTGATGTCTTATACAAGAATTGAGGGAAACTCAGTATATCTATCAAGACTTCCAAATCGAAATAGATGCAATAGTGATAGATCATCCTCAAATTCTGCACTACTAAATTAAAATAAGCATCATGATGCAAATTTTATCCAGTGCACAAACAACTGCAAAGAAAACAAAGTAGTGCACAGCAGTGCAGGATGCACAGAAACCATCCTCAAAAGCCATCACTGAAGTCTCAATAAACTTCATCCACAAACACCACAATAAAAAACACTGGCCTACCTACATTATGCAGGAATGCTGAACATTTAAAAAAAAATGAAAAAAAAAAAGTATTATTGCCATTAGCTTTAATTTCATAGTGTCTAGACACTAGTACAACATCTTGTATCAGTTTACAAACACTAAACAGTACACAAAACACTAGCAGTGCTATTCAAGAACTTCACAGATGTATGAGGTCAAACTAAGTCAGTACCGATTCACCGTGTGTCAGATTAAATACGCTTTTCCATCATGTTATTATGCCTGACGACACAATTAAACCTGTCCTTTTTAATCGTGACATAGTTTTTAAAAAAAGATACTTTTTTTTTTAATTTGCTAACAAGCTGAGGCCTCATCTAAGAAAGGGAAAGGAAGATAATTAACTCAAAGTGAAATTCTAGTGAAGACAATGAAGTTACCAAAATATTTAATCTGAAATGTACTCCCTGCAAGTGTTCAAAAAACGGGCAGAGGTGGCACTTTGGGACATGGTTTAGTGGGCATGGTGGTGTTGGGTTGATGGTTGGACTGATGATCTTAGAGGTCCTTTCCAACCTTAATGATTCCCAGTTTTTACTTTCATTAAAAAGTAATCCAGCCACCAAGTCAGGAAACATACCCTAAATTGTTTTAGTGGTGGACTTGGTAGTGTTAGGTTAATGGTTGGACTGGGTGATCTTAAAGGTCTTTTCCAACCTAAACGATTCGATGATTCTAAGTTAAATATCACAGACGTTTCTGTTTTTTCACTCCTTTAAGCCCTGTTAAAATGACGGATTGCCTTACATTCTAAGATTGTAATAAGAGTTCAAAGTCAGTACATATCTCTTCCTTTCCTAGAAAGGGGGACATCCCCCCAGTGCTGTGTTTCACCACTAAATGCATTTTCACATCTATCCAGGTGCAGGTATATACACAGAGAGCGAGCTCAGAACATAAATTAAAATTTGTTTTCTGTGAGGCCGGCTGTTTCTTCTTCCCCGCCCCCTCTTTCTTATAGAAAAAGGAAACTAAAGGGAATCTTCTGCGCTGAAGGCATCATTTTCAAGCGCTGCCTCCAGTCCCACGCAAGCACAGATGCAGACGGGCTACACGCAAGGGCCAAGTCCGAACAACTGACTGCGGCCTCAGCGATTCCAACGTTAAAAAAAGAAGAAAACAAAAAAAATTGAGACTCCCAAGGACAATTAACCGAGCACATCACCGATTACGGACACACGCGAACGAGTCACCGCCGCCTTCCCACAGGCGCTGGAGCCCACGGCCCCACGCTGGGCCCCGGCCGGCGGCTGCCTCGCAAGGGGCGGCACAGGGGCCCTTCGCCCCTCCCCGGCAGCGCCCGGTCGCGGCTGCCCCAGCCCGCTCCTTATTTCCAGCGTTTTACAACCGACTGTAGCCACGGGGAACCGGGGGAGGCTCTGGAGGAGGGCGGGGGTGGCCCTGGGCGGGGGGGGGGGGGGCACCGCGGGCCGTGAGGGGAGGGCGGGCGCGGGCCCTGCGTGAAGGCCGCGAGTGCGGGGGGGGGGGGGGGGGCGCTCACCTCATCGATCCTCTCCTCCTCCTCTTCTTCCTCTTCCTCCTCCTCCTCGGAGTCCTCCTCGGAGTCTGAGTCCGGCTCCGGGCCGCTGTCCCCGGCGAGGGGCCGGGCCCGGGCCCGCCGCTTGGCCGGCGTGGCCATGGTGCCGCGGCGCGCAGGCGCTGCGCAGCCGGAAGGCCGCGGCTCAGGCAGCGGCCTCAGGCAGGCGCGGTGCCCGCTGAGGGCGGCCCGGCCGCCGGCCCTGCGCCCAGGTGAGCGCCGGGGCGGGCTCGGCCCTGCTGCTCCCCGCGGGAGGGGCCGTGGGTCCGGTCGGGCCGGGGTGGCGTGGGGTGTGGGCTTGCACCGCCTCCGCCTGTGTGGTGAGCGTAGTGCGGCAAAGCTCTCCAGGCGGGAGTCGGGATATGTCGTGCCTGTCGGCGGTGAATCGCAGGGAGAGGTTGTGTTAAAGTGCGAAGGGACGAGGGTTCTGGGGAGGGCACCCGGGCCCGCCGGGACGTGTGGGGAGGGACACGTCCCGGGCCGCCCCCTTCGCTCCTAAAACACCCCGGGATTCCCTCTTGGTGCTGCTGCTGTCGCCTGCTTTAAAAGAAATATTCTGGGAAAGTCATCCGGACTCTGCCGGGACTCAAAATACCGCTTGAACACCCTGCGTGGAGAAGCCTAGGTGCGTGTCAGTGGTTGCTGCTCCCTGCCCTGCTGAAGCACCGTCTGCGGAAAGGCAAGCAAAATCACCGTCCTGGGCAAAAAATGCCCTCCCGTCCCCTCTGCCCTCAGCACCTCTGGCCTTGGCCTGCTTCTGTTGCACCTCTTTACGCTGTTGTGAAGAAAAGCAAGCCAAGCAGGCTGAAATACAGCGCTGGGGCCTGTAAGTCTGTCCTGAGCATCTATGACAGTCAAATTACGGAAAGCCAAATTAAAAAAGGAATTGGGTGCTTACTGCTTACTTAAAAAAAAATAATTCCCAGGCTAGTTACAGATTATTCCAGGCAAACGAAGAGAAAAGGCAGTGAGGTAGAATACAATAAACACAATGTAAATGTGTTCTTTATAAAAATACCGATCAGGAAAATGCGTTGAAAAATCCTGAGCTCTAAAAGTATGGAAGTGGTCATTAATGTTTGAGCTCGTTCATGCGGACCATGCTCCATTTAAGTCTTCATGTGTAGTTAATGAAGAAAGGGAGGTGTTGAAAGGTAGGTGTTAATGAGCTCAGTGTTAATGAGGTCAGTTGCAGAGGACTGGGCAGGCGTTCCCTGTTGCCAGCCAGAAGAAATGCAAGGCACAGGGCCTGGGCTGTAATTTTGGCTTTATAAATACAATCCAAATAGGTTAGAATTTGCATGTCTCTTTAAAGTATCAAATGTGTCTGTGTTTATTTTTTTTTATTATTTTTTGAGAGCTGTGTCTGCTCTGGGAGCACTTAGGTCATTGCCAAAATATGAATACTGATACACAGGGAAAGAGCACAGTGTGGCGAAAGATGTATTGGCAAAGCCCTTTACTGCTGCAGTAAAACTGCCTCTGTCGGGACGCAATCTGCATCTATATACAGTTTTCCATTTTATTTTTGACACTATATCAGTCAAGAATGACACTGATTGCTAACATTGCTTTTGGTAAAAATCCATGATGTAGTAGAAAGGTCTGAGTCCTTTGCTGCTCCTCTGGATTGCCATGTCAAAGAACTAGTTTTGTCATTGAGTTTTGTGACATAGATGCCCAAATAGCAGGAATTATTCTCAAATCTTTTTTTGTTGTTGTTCCTTGATGATCTATGTATTACATTATCTGTGAATCTGGTAGATTTCTGAACCATACTTCATGGCAGCCTTACAGGTAGGCTTTTTTTCTTCTCTGGTTATTAAACCCGTCTAATTATAGTAAAAGAATATTGGTAAGAAATGCATAGCATCAAAAATCCTAGCCCAGGGATTTTTAGAGGTTTTTTAAAAATCATATCTCAGTAGTGTCTTATAATTCATCTCCATTTATTTTTATGATGGAACAGACAATTCCCTTTGCACTGGGCAATCAAACCTTATTGTGTGACCCATACAGTTGCTTATAATCAGAATAGTATTAGAGAAGTTTAATATGTTTTGCAGTCACTGAGCAGCACGAAACAAAAGGACCCATTTATTTCTTTTTACAAGTTGTCGTCTGTATTAAAGATAGTTCGCCATTAGTTTGGGGACAGCTTTTGAAATCAAAGTTGAGTGATCCACAGAGATGTTCTTTCTGTACAATGTTTTATATAAAAAGTCTGCAAAGGTTTTTTTAATAGGAGACAGTATTGCTCATTTTTACTGTACTAATACCAGGGATACACATTCTAATCAGCTTTATATTTTAATTGAAGGCACAGGGATGTTGAATTTTACTGTGTGATGCTGTGAATGGGAAACATTTCAATTATGTCTGTAAGCATAATATTCTGAATACGCAATGTGACCTAAATTAAGTAAGGTGGACTTAAAATTAAGTAATGTGGACTCAGAGAAATAGCACCAAGCTGGTTTTAGCCTTCAGTCATGATGTAGTGCTTCAGACACTCCAGTTGCTCTTGTAGTTAATTGTCGGAGCTAACTGGGTGGTTCCCAAACCTCAGGCTGACTAATACAAGTTTTTCTTCATCTTTGTGTCTGTGTGCTCAAGAGAGAAAATCTGTTGTCCTCTTTTTAGCTGTTTGCAACCATAATGGGTTTTAAATGGTATTTTTTTAACATTTGAAGAACAATCTTTTTAGGGTTGTTACTGGTGCTTGGCACAAAGTGCTTGTTTAGTGAGCCAAAAGTGGGTGGCCAGCATCATCCTATAAACAAAGACTTGGCAGTGGAAAACTTATTAAGGTTATTCGTACACATTCTGGTTTCCAGATGTAGATTGAGCACTGCTGGACTCTGCTAAATCCATTCATTGTTCTAAATAGAAACTTTTCATGGTTGTTTAGAAGTTTGTGCATACCTCTCTTCATTAAATACACAATATAGAAGATATAACTTACAGATAAAATAGATAAGACAGATAAAATATATCTTTGTATTTTAAGTTCTTACCTCAGAATACATCAAAAATTACCAAAGATGCTGCATGTCTTATTTATGTGCTTTCTCGTAATGCTCTCTCAATAGGAATGTTTGTCAAGAGTTCTTGACTCTTATTTAGCAGAAAGCTAGCTGTTTGGAAAATTGTATTTCAGTCATTTGTAGGGCACTTCTTAGTAACAGCTCAAGGACACAAGTAAACCAGTAAAAATACTGTATTTCTCTTACCGTTCCCAGTGCAGCGGGACCCTTGCATCACTGCAGCAAGTCATAAAAACTTATTTGTATGGTTTTTCCCCAGAAGAAGAATCCATCATGGAGTTTGAACTTCTTCACCCCTTTAATGTATATTGGTGTATTTTTGGTTTGAAAATGTGCTCACGTGTGCTTGTCCCTCTTTGGGATCTTGTCTGCCTTCTCTCCTGCCGGCCTGTTAAGATGGCATTTTGCCCCAATTCGCAGTGATGTGGTGGTGGTGGGGCACACTTGCTAAGGAAGTGGGTTTGGGTGGGTTGCACCCATAGTGTTGGATGTGCTGACGTGGCGTTTGGAAATGGGTGTATTCCACCAGTTTTCATTTGGTCACACCTGTCACCACATCTGTGTGAACCTGCCTGAACTACACAGGCAGAAAAAACAGAACAGTCTGAGAGGTTTATGGCTGCGGAAAGAGAGACTGATTTTTTTCAGCAGTAAAACCAAAAGCAGTCAGAGGGTAGGTAGTTGCAGATGAAAATACATGTTAGTCATGAATGCACAAACTTGCAGATTCCCTAGGTCAAATTTGTCTTCTGTTGGACACTTGCAGCCCCTTTTTGGAATCAATAAACGAGCTGCCTTCTGGCAGCATTGCAAATAAGCCAGTGGCTTCTAGGAGCACCTGGGCTCTATGAAGAAATCGTACAAGCAGTCCAAAATACAGCTTGCATGATCTCTTCGTAGAGGAGACAGCTAGGTAATTGCATCTTGCAGTTCATGATATTTTATGAGTCTGTAATTATTCTTTGGTTTCAGTATATATTTTGTATGCAGGATCTAAACAAAATAATTAATTCGATTATCGTAAGTCACCTTGTTAAGCATGGATGTTTACCCGTTTCTTATTGTTATTCATTACTTGACACAGTAATAAGGCATAGGATGGGAAGTTAATTCGTTTCTAACTATCTAAAGTAATTAATTAGAAATCTGCTTTCCCCAGGTGTACCTGAATTAACTCTCTCATGTCGTCTGGGGTTTTTGTTAACAATACTTTTGGAAATTGCTCTTTCCAAAAAGTAGTATTTTCTTGTATTATAAAGTTTGGAAGGACTCTTTTTTTCCCCCTTACATTCACATTTTGATGACTTCGTAATGTTATTAAATGTTACTTATTTTGGAAATAGGAAGGTACAGTAGGTTAGAGTTAACATCATTTTTCTTGGTGCTGTTAGACTTTAAGAGTACTAGTAGAAATGTAAGTGTATCATACTTGGAGCATAAGCACTAAAGGTGGTTATAGTAAATATTGTTAGTAACTTCGGTATCAGAACAACAAACTACTACAAAGAACTGTGTGCAAACTAGATTTTTACAAGAATGTTGGATTTTTAAAGACTGTTACAGTGTTAAAGTGACTGAGAAAAGTCACTTAGCCCTACCTCCTTCAAGGTACCGGCAACTGGGTACTCAAGAGTATTTGGGAGTCTAACTCTTGAAAGCTGTGGATGGGATCTGCTGTGGCATTTGCTCTAGTTTGAAATCAGCAAGAATTGCAATTTTTGAGAATATGGCCATTGACAAAGTCCTTGTTTCTTCTTCTGTGCGTGTTTTAGTCATTCCCTTTGACTTCACTGGCCTTGGTATTTCAGAACTGCAAAGCCCTACCAGTTCCCATTGTGTCAATTTTGGGTGCTGGAAGTCTTGTGGAAATGACCACTTCCATGTCTAATGGTGAGACATTCAGAATCAAACACCTAAATTATGACACCACATTTTAAAACCTAGATTAAAAAAATGAAGTTTGAAATCCACAAATTTAACGTAGTATCACAGTCGGATATTGAGTTTGTGGGGGTGGTGCGTTGGGTGCCCGTTTCAACCCCTGCATTTTGCAGTGCTTCTGGCTACAGATCAGTGCGTGACACTGAGCTCTCGTTACTTGTACCAGATCATGTTTTGTCCGCTGTTGTCTAAAGCTGCCTTTTCTCTTTTCTCTTTCCATTTTTGTCTGAACAGGTTTTTTTGTCTTTGATGAAGTTTTGAGGATTTCAACGCATGTCGTGCAAATTAATAAATTTTAAAAAGTTCTGTAAGTTTGGATATTCATAATTACTCATTTGAAAGAGAATTTACTAGTATGTCATCTGTCAGGAAAGTAACACGTAGGTAATTAAGGTAAATGTGCAGTTAGAGAATGGATTTCTGTTTGTATTATTGCATTTGTTTACTTTGGTGCTTGGTATATTTGCTTATGTCTTGTAACAGGCTTTGGATTCAGCACCAAAGTCAACTTTTAAGGAACCAAGAACTATCATCTTCCATTTTAATGGCAGAATATATTTTTTCAGTCTTGCCTTGTTTACTATAGATATATCAAAGAAAGCATATGAATATCATATATATATTATATTCAGATGTATAAATGTGTGTATATATACACACATAGGTTTGTATTTTTTAAAAAAATTTTGTGAATGCTCCCCTGCATGTGTTTTCCCCCATGAAAAGGGTTAGACTCCAAACGCATCAAATTAAATCACTTGATACGTAACCCCTTGCATACACGTTAGGATGAGCACAGGGTGGAAACTAGCATGGAAAGGAATTGAATAGAAGACGTTTTTATAGATAGGACCTTGTTAGGTTGCTGAACTTGACTGCGTTGTAGGGGTTGTTACTTCTACAAAATACTCTCCTTTAAAATGTATTCTTCTTGATGACTTTCATTCTAGTTTCTCCCTTAAGCAGTATTATCTAAAGAGAGCAGGTTATTTGGTGACCTTATCAGGGTGGATATGCATGCCCGGAGAATGTACGTTAACTGCTTACTCATTGTGTAGAGAGCAGTGCAACTGTTAGCAACCCAGTTTCTTTGAAGCTGAGCTATTAAAGTCGCTGTTCAGCAGAAAGTCCTCTAGATCTAATTTAGATAAATCCCATTACTGTATTTCAGAGTTCTTCTGCAGTTATTTGGTAAACAATGAAGGTTCTGTTGCTGAAGGATCCCAAAGACAAAGATTCAGGACCAGATCCGTATATTAAAGTGAGTAAACTTTGAAGCAATTGTGTCATTTCACTATTAAATTATAGGATCATGCGTTCAGCAAGATAGACGAGTTTAACTGTTCCAAGTGAAAAATGTGCTTAATCAAAATTACGAGTGCATATCTGAAATTATGGTATTTTCTAAGAAAAATAATCAAAATCAGGAATGCATGTCTGAAGTTATGCTAAGAAAAAAAGTATGCTAGAAAATGTGCTGTTACTGAAAAAATTCTTTTAGTTATGGGGCATTCGTACTGAATTCACCGTTAAAGCTCTCAGCAAAGTACTGATATTAAAACAATTTCATTTAAATTAATTAATACTGATTACATTCATATGGATAGAATTAAGATTACAAAAAATGTTAGTAGTCTTACTGGGAAATGTAATGTGAAAAAGAGGTTACCTGTTGCTGTGGTCCTTTCTGCTGTTGCCTTTAGTCATGTGAGTAGGTCTTACTCATAAGAGCAGTTCTATTGACTTGAAACAATTACAGAGATGTAGAAGAATATTTGCGGGACTAAGTGATCATTTGTCACTGAGGGAGTTCAGGGTTATGTGCTGCTGTATAGTGCAACTCTTCAGTAGCTATGTAGGAGGCCTCAGTTCCACAGCTGTTTGTTTAGTATTATGCTCTAATACTAAATAACTAACAAAACCAAACTGGACTCCCTAGTAAAAGCAAATAAGATGCCTTCATATTTTACTTTAGTAAAAAGAAATATTTGTGCCGACTTAGTCAATTCTTTGAAAAAGAAAAAACTGCTGTTTGAAATCTCTTTCAAGAGCTGTAAACCTCTTTTTGATAGGAATTAGGATTATATGGATTTGAAGCAACTTTGGTTCCAGTTTTGTCATTTGAATTCATATCTCTTGAAACCTTATTTGAAAAGGTAAGTTTTAAATTATTTCAGTTGTCTTACTTTCAACAGAATTTAGGCCATGCTTGCCAAGATGCCGTGTCTTATCTTGATTTAATAACGCCCTTTGTAGTACCTCTTTTTGTGTTTCCACACACACCGTTGTATACAATACCATATTGTATACAACACAATATGATATTGTATACAACATCAAGTATGTTGCCCATACTTGTTAAAGAATTAAGTTGGTCAGATAGAATTCACATTTAGGCTGACGGACTGCAGATGGTCCACAGGTATTGGGGCATTTTGTCACAACAAAAAATGAGAAGACTGCAGTGACAACTAAAGGTTACCTGAGGTTCACCATTACGTTGTGCTGAAATTGTGTACTGCATCTCCTAATTACATGGAATAAAATTGCATAATTGGTGTTCTCTTTCTTCAATGTATCTATTTAATTTTAAAATGTTGAAAAGGTTTTCTGAGGGAGGTTCCCTGTATTGACAATCTCCAACAGCACTGAACTTTGTTAGGTGTTTGAATGTATCACAGTCTGCATTTACAAGTGATCCAAGAACATTTTTGCTTTTTTTGTACTGATCTTTGAGAGTCCATTAGTATTCTTAACTGTTCTTTGAGGAGGCAGGGGGCAAGGGGCTGCCTGGGTAGTAGCCTCTGTGTTACTGCTTTGTTCTGTTGTATGAATTTGTAAGTACCTCATATGTTGTGACAGGAATCCTTGTCTGTTCCTACAGATTCTCAGAATTAATATAATCTGTGCAAGTTTTGTCCTGAATTTGAGATTTGTTATACATTTCCCTTATAAATACCCTGGATAGTGATTGTAATGAAATGTTTGGCCATGTTAGACATTTATTCAAGCTGTTCTGTTCTTCACAAGATTATGAAGAAGTGATCAAGTTAATTTTTTAATTTATTTACTGGTTTGGTTTTTTTTTTTTTTTTTACTTCTTTAATTTACTGTTTGTAAGTAGCTCTCTCATCCAGAATGTTATGGAGGCCTAGTCTTCACCAGTCCAAGAGCATTAGAAGCCATCAAGATATGTTTAAAAGACAACAGTAAAAATGAAGGTAAGTGCATGTTTATATTCCTTGGTCTTTCTATTTCAGTATTTTGTGAAGTTTGTAACTTTATTTCACCCACCCGTAGGTGTTTGGAGTATCCCTTTTTCAAAAAAGCTTTATCTCATATCTCTGTTGGCATCATAAAGGCATCATGCTAAATTGAGCTCTAAGGGTTGGGTTTTCCGCACTTACGCTGTTGTTAAAAATGAAAGGACAGAGCTTTTGGTGCAAATTACGAATTAGCGTGAGCTCTTTCAGTTGTGGTTATCTCACTCATAAGGAATATTTTGCTGCAGTGCCTGGTTTTGCTTACTACTTTCCTCCCTTAAAGAGAGGAGCATGTTATAGAAACTGGCCACTGCTACTTCTGTGCCTATATAATTCATATGAAGTCCTTACAGACAAAGAGATTTCTCTGTCTTGAATATAAAATTTCTCAAGTGAATTAAGTATTGGCTAAAAAGCAGTGAAGAAATGGTGATACATAAAAGCCAACAGATTAATTCTAAATAAGAATCCTGTGGAGTGCTAAACAGAAATTACCATACCAAATCCTTGTAAACTCTTCTACTAAGTCATAACTTCTGCCTTTGAGTTTCTATGTACACTGAAATTGTTTTATTACTTTATCTGCTCTGTATTTGGGCTGTAGTCATACTAATCAACGTACAGTGAGTAAGGTTACACTCTTGAGGAAGCAGTAAATACACTGAGACTGTTAGCTTATTTTAGCATTTTCAACAGCAGAGGACTATATTCTAGGACTTTTGGTCAAATGCAAGCTTTTTATCTAGAGTTCATTCCTAATCTTGATGAGCTGCTGCAATACATATTTTAATCAATAAAATGAGTCTTTAGGTCCTGTTTGGGTTCCTTGCAAAGGTAACAAATCCTTATCATTTTCCTTCTTTAGAATAATTTCCTCTGATTCTTTTTTCTACTGTTGCAGTTTCTATTTCTAATTTTTTTTTTTCCCCCAAGAACACTAGGAAGGGACTCAATGTCCTATGCTGTACTGTTTTAAGACAAGATTGTAAAAGACTTAGTGTATCTATTTGTGATCCATTAGGATTTCAGACATAGGGATCAGGTAGCTGGAACCAAGAGGTGTAATCTATAACCTACTTGCTGCCTGAAGGAGGAAAACCATTTCCTAGTAATTTTGTTTTGGTCTCTGGTATGTTTTATTTCTGAGCTGATAACTTTTTTTTGGTGTATGTTTAAAATATAATGAGTTTCTACATTTTTGTAGAAAATTGTGTAAGAAGGAGTTGTGTTATAGAGTATTGTAGTGCATGGGTATAGATTTTTACCCTTTTATTTGTTGTCATAGAAGATTATATTTGGTTTTTGCCTAAGACTTCCCGTTTTAAACCACTAGTTTGTATGTCAAAATCTCCCTTTGTACTATGTGCTGTCTTTTCCTGTGAGTTTTGATGCTTTTTTAAATTCTTAATGCCAAAATGTAAATGAACATTGTGAGTTGCATGTGATCTGGCATGAGGCAAGTGTGCATTAAAAATGCTACTTAACAAAAGCGGCTAAGAGCTATTTACTCAAATTGAGCTTTTAAAAACACATTGTAGACTGCTGTTTACACAATGAAAAAATACATTAAAAATTAATTTTGTACATCCAGATTTGCTGAAATATGTAGTGGAGTATTAGTTATTATTATTTTGTTGTATTTGTAGATTAAACAGAAGTCTAAATATTCATTTATCATTCATATGTTGTTGCCATGTGCTTAAATTTCAGCCTGGTCAAAATCTCTTAAACAAAGATGGAATACCAAACCAGCATACGTGGTAGGAAAAGCTACAGCTTCTCTAGGTAAGCTGGGGTTTAAAAAAAGAAATCTTAGATAAATCTGTCTTGTAAGTACAATTTTTGGAGTATTAGCTGCTATTCAGGGGTGCTTAGAAAAAAATATAGGTAAGTTTTATAAATGGATAATTTTGAAAGTGGGTAATGGTATACATATTAGAACTATACGTGCTTACTTCATCTAAGGATCTAGCTTCTGGTTTTTCATTACTTTTATTGCAGTGTGGTGGTAACGACTTTAAAAATTTGGTCAAAAAAGAAAAAAACCCTTTGTTCTTAATTTACATTTTTTTTCATTCACTTTGCAAATTAAATTACATGAAAGGGTTTATAACATGATTTTCTGAGATTGTGTGAAGTGTGATGCACCGGCCCTTCATTCCCTCAGTGTTCCTGTGAGGCATTTGCCAAAGAGAAGTCAGCACTATAGATCCCATTGTCTTCGGTGGGTCAGCTGCTTTATTTGTCTTGACACTGGTTTTAATCTGATGCAATACATATTTACGTGCATAACAAAAATGCAATGTAGATTTTAGTTTCTGAAAGCCTTTCTTATTGTAAAATTGCATTGTAGCTTTAGCTTCCACTGAACCACATAGGAAATATTATGAAAAGACTAACATTAGAGAATTTTAAAAGTCTTGATATTTTTCTGCTTCTAGCCCAAAAAGAATTTGGGTAAGGACTGGCTACCTCTATAAAAAGCGTATTTTTTCAGGCAGGCTGCTAACAAACAACACTGGATCACCAACTGGTGGCACCTAACGAGCATCTTGAATCAGTAAAGTCCCAAATTGGTTAACTTCTTGGGGATTCATCTTATCCCTCCTTACTTGCTTAAATAAGAGCAGCATTGTACTCTCAGATTTTCCGATAGGATTTCAGCCTTCACTAGAAGGAACAGTGATACGCTCACTGGGAAGCGAGCTGCAATCAAACCGTGCCAGGAACCGCAGCCCGTTCAGCATAGTCAGACAGTGCTTTCTGTTTCACCGCTTCAGGTACAAGAGTTTAAAAAAAATCTCCCAAAACACCTTAGCTATCCCCATAATTCTTCATTTGTACTATTTTCATGTATGTCTTTCTAGAGCCAAAATCGAGTTTTTCATGACACGTTACTACTTCAAGGGCTCTAATTTTTTTGCTTTTCAAAGAAGTATTTGTGTGCGTGGATCAAGTTGTGTCTCCCTTTTCAACCCATGTTTCTGTGGCAGTAAATTGGAATTGTTCTCATTGATTTAAATGTTTTCCTTTGCTACTTTTGATTATAGTGGAAGAAATTGGCCTTATTCCACAAGGAGAAAAGTCTGGAAATGCTGAAAAATTAGCTGGATATATTTGCTCAAGTAAGTATCTAAAATCTGCTACTTAAATTAAGCTAATGAACCTTCCATTGTTTCAGAATTTCCTGTGAATAAAATCGAGTGTACACTGAAGCAGAGAAGTAAATGCTGCATACATCTCGTATGTAGAACCCGTGAATTCAATTTCTGGGAATGCAGGCGAGATCTCTAAAAGATGATAAAAAATACTTTGAAATACCTATACTAAATATTAATTTACATGAAATCTTAGACTCTGTAATTGATTAATAATACTTTTTGACCCAGTGGACAAAGTATTTTTTTACTAAAAGATCAGAGCTGTAAGGATCGGACTTGCTGCTTAATCATAAGATTCAAATGCTTGTGACTATACGTGTGCTGGTCCTCTGGGAATTTCAGGTGACCTGACTTTCCTTGCTTCAAACCAGTTGATGCTGAGGATTTTTCAGCATGCCATAGTTCAAATTAGATAAGGGGAACTCTTTTCCTCAGAATGAACACGTGGTTTCAGAGGAATGTATTTTTCAGCACCAAAGGAGAGTGGTTTTGAAGAAATTGCGGAAGGGGTTAGTTAAAATGATGGTTTATGTTTTGTTGAACCATTTCATGGAATCATAGAATCGTTTAGGTTGGAAAAGACCTTTAAGATCATCCAGTCCAACCATTAACCTACACTATCAAGTCCACCACTAAACCAATTAAGGGTAGACTAGACTTAACCATGTCCCCAAGTGCCACCTCTGCCCGTTTTTTTAACACTTCCAGGAACGGTGACTCCACCACCTCTCTGGACAGCCTGTTCCAACTCTTGACCACCCTTTCCGTGAAGAAATTTTTCCTAATTTCCAATCTAAACCTCCCCTGGCGCAGCTTAAGCCCATTTCCTCTCGTCCTATTGCTAACTACATGGGAGAAGAGCCCAACACCCACCTCACTACCCCCTCCTTTCAGGCAGTTGTAGAGAGTGATAAGGTCTCCCCTCAGCCTCCTCTTCTCTAAGCTAAACAATCCCTTTTTTTTTTTTTGTTATGGTTAAACCTGTAATGCTGATCTGGTTGCTGCTTCTAAATGTATTTTCAGATTGTTGGGTAATTTTAAAAGTAGTTAGTCTACTTCCTCATTTTTTTTTACTGTAATTTGTTAACATTTCCAGTAGTATTAAGAAACATTTTTAGGCTTAGGGGCTGATTATTTTTTGAGTGGACAGGTCAGTACAAGCTGTGGAAAAAAAAGAGGCTGTGTTTTTGTACAGCCTGGGCTGTAGAACGTGGGTGAAGGATAATGTCATAAGCAGGAGCTGCCAGTGCAGCGAGCTTGATCTCGGAGCTTCTGACAGACGTGGTGGTGTTCCAGGGGATCCACGACTGAGGTCCGTGCTGCCTTCAAAGTGGCCGTCTGAGTATCGGCTGGGAGGAATCGCTATCAAAAGAAGTCAGCAGAATTAGTCCCCAAGCTCTCTGAAACTCACTGCTAAAATAATCTCTGTACCAGCTGAAAATCACCCCCAAGGTTCAGTATCTCAGCAGCAACCTGTTAGCTGGCAGATCCTTCTCTGTATTTTTAGACGACCTGGGGGACATCCCTGCTCATGTGAGAAAGCGGGGAGCTGTATCGTGGAGCCTCGGAGTGCAATTAGAGGGTGGCTTTCAGTCTGATACTGATGGTATCAGAAGGTATGGCATTTGCTGCAGCACTTTCTGCCCCAAATTTAAAAAGGGAAACAGAAACCTTCATCTAGAGGCTCATGCAGCGTCCGCTAATTGAACAGAGAATGACCAGTGCTTTGAAAAGCCGTGTTATTCAGCCGGTCAAGGTAAATAGTCTGCCGTTGGCTAACCCTAGTCAGAGAAACAAATGGCAATCAGTGCAATTATTCGAGATGTTGGGTGGATTATTGTATCTGCTGTTTAAAAGCCCTACTGCTGACCACACTTCATGAACTTGCTGAATAAGGTGCTAGGTGCTTCAGTGGTAGAAATGATGTTAAGAACCCTGACACGTTATTTTTGGCTGTTAGGCGTGACATTAGATATGAAAGAGCGTGTTGATTAGCAAAGCCCATGTAGTAGCAGAGATTTATAGGTAAAAGCACAATTGATTGGAGCTGGCAAGTATTGTTTTTTATGGGTAGAGCACTCTGTAATTCATTGGCAAATAAAATATTTTAACTATATGGAATATTTTATGATAAAAATGATAGTTGTCAACACAAAATTAAATAATAAATTCTGAAAATTAAAAATGAAATTGTCAATGCAAAAGTGTCATAAGTGAAGAATAACCTGTATCTACTGTTCAGATATTTTAAAACAAAGACAGGTTTTAGTTGATTTTTTTAGTGCTAGGAAATCTAGTTTTGGTAATGAATTAATGTTTGCCTGTTTGCAGAGGGAGGTTTTTTTGAGAAGGAAGATGAGAAAAATACCTGTCTCTTCTGTTGTATGAATGTGGGGGGGAAAAAAAAAAATAGGATCAGGTCTAAAGGAAACAGGGCATCTAATATCAGGGGGTGGAAAAATTCGTCGATGGTGAGCCTGTGGCTGGCACAGTTACTGCATCGTAACCTCTTCTTGGTAATTTTCTCAGTCCAGCTGAGGATCATCCTGGCTCTTCCTCCTCCCTCGGGAGCTGCTTGGTTCACAGACCCTGTTGCTTCTGAGCGTGTTTGATCCCGTGGCCCGTTCCCCACTTGGCACGCACGCTCCTGCGGAGTTAGGAGCTGGCAGCCACGGAGGGAGAGAACAGGGGACAGCACTTTCCGGTGACAGCAGAGTTCAGTCCAGAGCCAGCAGCAGCTTCTGATAGCCACCACAGGGGAAGAGAGATTGAGTGTTTTACAGCCTTTTACACAGAGTATCCTGAGGGCGGTTTCACACCTGAACAGCAGCAGGCTATTTAAATTAACACAATGCTGCAATGCTTCCATTAACCTTGCAAAAATGACTGCCTTTGAATACCCTTCAGTTTTGATAACCGACCAGTGAATTTCAGTCATTGGAGACCGCTTGTTGTTGATACTGTCCTGGTTCAGCCCCAGCCCGAGCTCAGCACCACGCAGCAGCTCAGCACCACGCAGCCGCTCGCTCACTGCCCCTGCCCCGCTGGGATGGGGGAGAGAATCGGAGGAGCGAGAGTGAGAAACACTCCTGGGGTGAGATAAGAACAGTTTAATAATTGAAACAAAATGAAGTACGATAGTAGTAGTAATAATAACAATATAAAAATAACAATAATAGTAATATACAAAGCAAGTGATATACCATGCAATTGCTCACCACCTGCCAACCGATGCCCAGCCCGTGTGCGAGCAGCAATTGCTGCTCCCCAGCCAACCCCCCCCAGTTTCTATACTGGGCATGAATGCCGTATGGTATGGAATAGCCCTTGGGGCAGTTGGGATCAACTATTCTGGCTGTGCCCCCTCCCAGCTCCTTGTGCCCCTGGCAGAGCATGGGAAGCTGAAAAGTCCTTGCCTGGCATAAGCAGTGCTGAGCAACAACTCAAACATCAGTGTGTTATCAGCGTTATTCTCCTCCTAAATCCAAACCACAGCACTGTGCCTGCTACTAGGAAGAAAATTAACTCTATCCCAGCTAAAACCAGGACAGATACGTATAATCATACTCGGGGATTTATTGGATTGTGCATATTCATGCGCTCTCAGTTTATCAAGTGGTTTATAACAACCTCTGAAGTCCAGACTGAATTACATCATGTTTCCCTATTATGTGTATATTTATTTTCGTTCATGCATAAAACGATAGGTAAATGAAAAGAATAGCTCTGAATTTTTTTTTATCATTAGAATTTATTGTCAGAATAAAAATCTGAAGCAGTGATACTTCTTTTGTTATTCACCTTTTTGCTTTGGTACCCACTTCAACTGAAGTGAATGGGAAAATAAAGGAATTTACTCCTTAACAAGCTAGGTAGCTTTACTCTCTATTCAAGGCAAGTATTTTTTTAGTTTTATTACAGTGTAATATTTGTGTGGGTTACAGAAGTAGGGGATACCATTAGGGCCAATGCTTGTTGTGTTGTTCAGGCCTACTAAGGAATTTCTCTGTGCTTTGTAAAGACAAGTCAAAAAGGATTAGTGTTTCTTTACAGATATCACATTGACATTTCATTTAACTGACATGAGTTGTAGGAGGATTACTGCTGAAATATTTGGGTTTTATCTTATTATTTCAAAATCTCTTTTACATTCTGTCCCAAGTTCATTCTTCCTTCCTGTAATTTATTACAAGCATATCTGTGGCTTCTAATAAAACTTCAGTGCGCATTTAGGAAGTCAGATACATCTGTGTTGACTCCTGCTAGGGTCTTTCCATTTGATTTTTACTATGCTGTCCTTTTTTTTTTTTTTTTTTCTTCCCCCGAGGCATCTCTGATGCTTACTGTTAAAAACCAAGAATCTATTTCCAGCACTTAAGAAGAAAGCATTTCGTTTTCTAGTAGTTGTCGCTTAAAGATATGTATTAACATATCTGAATTTGTGATAAAATAATGGGTTGAAGAACTCTCATTTATTTTGGAAGATGAATGCCAAGTTGTGTGCAGCTGTGTAGAATTTCATCTTGAAATTTTCTGTGTTATTTCTAGAAAAAGCAAACTCTGCAAGTCTGCCCTTAAATTCCTATCAAAAATCGAATTCTTCCTCGATTAAAATGTGAATATTCACTTTTCATTAGACAAAATCTAGTAGTGAAAAACTTTCCAAAACAATTAGTTTAAGTCCTAAACCCAGCAAATTATTGAGAATCTCAGATAGACAGCGGTATCTCCTTCTTCCCGAGCCAGGTGTTTGTATTCACAATGTGATGATTATTGTCAGTGTTTGCGCTTTCCCGTCTCGGGCGCGTGGGCGTACGCGGACAGGGCGGCTGCCCGGGTGGAGGAGGTGTAACCCAAGGGATGGCAGCATGAATACGGTCACCTGGTGGTATTTATTTAAGCAGAATTTGTTTACTCCTCTGATAATGTATTAGAAACTTACCAAACGTGCATCCCAGGTGTATCGTGTCCTACAAGAGGTAAGTTATAAACAGCCATGTATCAGAAAGGTGCTTCCAGAATCTCCAAGGGGCTTTCAGGTGTTGGCAGTGTAATGATAATTAAGGTTGGAGGTCACTTCCATTTTAAAGGACAAGAGCAAGTGAGGCTATCCACTTCCACCCTAGCAATGGAAGTAAATAATTTTTCCTTGGGGAAGCAAGAAAATCACAGAATCATGGAATGCTTTGGGTGGGCAGGGCCCTTCAGAGCCCCCCCAGCCCAGCCCCTGCAGTGCCAGGGACAGCTTTAACCAGCCCAGGGTGCTCAGAGCCCCGTCCAGCCTGGCCTGGGATGGTTCTGGGGATGGGGCCTCCACCGCCTCTCTGGGCAACCCCTTCCAGTGCCTCACCGCCCTCACTGTAAAACATTTCTTCCTTATGGCCAGTCTAAATCTGTTCTTCTGTAGTTTAAACCCATCACTCCCTGTCCTGTCCCAACAGGCCTTGCTAAAAAGCTTGCCCCCCCCCTTCCTGCAGCCCCTGTCAGCACTGCCAGGCCGCACTCAGGCCTCCCCGCAGCCCCCTCCTCTCCAGGCTGAAAATAAAGACTTTCAGATAGATTGAAACTTTTCGGCAAAGTATTTCTGTCCTCTTCTTTGTCTGCCTGAACATTCTTTTATATAGAGCACACTGTCACATATTGCATGGGACTAAGATTTTTAAGTATCAAATTGAGGAAGATTGTGTTTCTGAGGAGGAGGAGAGAAAACAAGTACTGTGCAAGTTGCTTTGTAGAATGGCAAGGGGAATAGAAGCACAGTTTATCTTTCGTGAGATCTTTTTAGCCAATGTATTCATACTATAGTTATGGAATATTTTTTAATTTACATGCTAAGTAGCCTTTGTCCTCTTGTGGATGCAGTTGCACTGCAGATGTTTTCAGTTATCTTAGGGCTGCGTCTGCAGTGGAGCGTGCGGCATTTACTGCAGCGTTCAACATTTGATACCTTTTAAAGTGTATTAATTGTATCATGTTTGCTCTTTAATAAAGACGTAAGTTAATTAAAGTTCTTGTTTGTGTGTTTACAGGAGAGAAACCTAATTCCTCAGCTCTTCTTTTTCCTTGTGGAGCCCTGAAAAGAGAAGTACTTCCTACAGTCCTTAGAGAAAAAGGTTGAACTTCCCTTGGAGCCTCATTTTAATTAGTCACTTATGAGAGAAGTTGTATGTAAAGCTTGTGAACCAAATTTGAATAAGTAAAAATTGAATTTGCTATTACGTTGGTGAGAAGTTAGAGGATGGGAGTAAAAACTGTGAGGTCGCATTGCTGCCCACAGCCCTGGGACCGAGCTGTAGCGTGACCTGAGCAAGGTTATTTGCCTTGTTCTTCACTTGCGTTCCCTTCTGTGGGATGGAAGGTAACTTATTCACAGAAATGTTGCCAAAGTCACCAGTTCTCCAGTGTGCTTCAAGGTCCTCTGATTACAGATGCTTTAGTATATCTTGCAACTCTAGAAATACCTACAAATCCTTCACAGAATTTTTTCTGTACCTATTTAACTTAAAATAGTACACTTAAGTGCAAGTAGTATGTTGAGAGTGTTTTACTGAAATAGTAGAAATTAATGAAACCCTGTTTAATTAGGAATGTGTATTCTGATTCCAGGTATACCTCTGGAAAGCCTTACTGTTTATCAAACAACCCAACACACTGACCTGCAAGAATCCTTGAGCAGTTATTTCTCACAACAGGTATTGGACACTGATGTAATTTGAGAGTTTTTGAGGTATATGATAATACCTAGCAGAATATACTTTTTTTTTCAGCTGTCTGTAAAGGATACTTGTGGTGATACAAGAATATCCTGTATAGGTTTCTTGTTTTGTTTCCATGTCTACCAAGAAAATCCTGTAGCAAAAGTTTCAGACAGAGAGTGTGAATCCCTCGGTTATCTGTTATGGCAATTGTGAAGAAGCCTAAAAGACACGGTGCCTCCGTCTGAAGAAGAAAACAAAACCTTTCACGTTTTGTCTAACTTTCAAAACATATGTATGTTTCAGAACCACTGGGAGATAACTGCATAAATAATTGCATATTCGGTGTATTCCTTTGAGCTGGACAAGAGCGCTTTTTATGTAATACGGTGTCAGAAATTACATTCAGCGAGGACACTTATTAAACAGCTTCATTATTAATTTTTATTAGTGGAATTGAAGTATCACTGGATATCTTTGCTATATATTACAAATCAGAATCCAGTAGTATTTACCTGCCCTACAGAGTTTCTGTGTTCCTTCTCTGATTATCCAATTTATGAATGTAGTAATCTCGTTTTAAGTGTTAGAATTCGAAGTGACATGCTGTTGACAAGTGTATTGAGATATATTTGCTAGAATTGTTATTAATGTTTTTCTCTTTTTAAAACCATCTAGTAAATGTCATTAATTCAGGAGCAGGGCGTAGTAAAAGATTGTAAGGTAGTAATAATTGATTTTATTTTTTCACCTGGCTTTCTTCAAGGTCTTTTCCAGCCTAAATGATTCTATGATTCTGAGTTTTCCATTTGTAGGAGCCTATGTCGTATGTAGGATTAATTTTATTCCAAATGCAGTCTTTCCTTCTCACAGAAACTTGGCCTCCTTGAGCATGTTGCACTTCTTTTTAAAATCCGTGCATTAATGTCTTGTTAAATTACATATTGATTTTTAAAGTTCTTTTTCAAGAGGTCCTAAAAGATTATGGCATGGGCAGTCTGACTGATACATTGCGGTATCCTGGCGTTCCCAGGTGGATGTTGCAGCTCCGAACGCCACCGTATTTAGTTTACAGCAGTTACAAAAGTGAGCCAGTAGTACATCCGCCTTTTGTAACTTTCTGAACTCTTTTTATGGAGCTCCTTGCTTGCTGCAATTAGATGTTAGTTTCAGCGTGAAGCTGTTGAAATGTGTTTCCCATGCACTTTTTAGTTGTTCTTAACTGATGATATTGTGGTTATATATTCAGTGCATGGAGAGCTGACATCAAATGACAAGTGTTTAGCACTTTGTGAGACAATGAACAGCGCTCCGTTAAACTGTCATTCTGGCCTCCATGAGCTAAGGCTAGCTTCCAAGTCATGCACTATAAAATAACAACAGATGTCGTTCGAGTAGAACTAGTGTATCTTGTCAGACAGAAAATCGTGATAAAGAAAGCATGTTCTTTGTGTCTGCAGCTCAAGAGCTTGGGACCTTCACTCCAGACAGAATTTTGCAATTTTATTTGGCTACAGAAGATTGCTGCTGCTATCTTAAGGCAGGCTTATTCTGAGAGAGAAAGCCCTTCCAGGCGTCTGCAGTTTTAAGGCATCGCCTCATCTTTGCCAGAGCATCTCGGGGCGGGCAGAACTTAGGGTAAACCACATGAGCTGGGAAACAGAGAGTATGTGCAGACCTGAGATAGATGGGAATGGATTTAGGGAAATAACGTGCTGAGTTTTCTTGCTAAACAGGAAAAGGAGCACAGCTCCGGAACACTTTCGGTACATTTATCAGCAAGTGCTTGTTTGACAAAGTATTTGTTTAAAGTCATACCTGAATTTCAGCATTCTGTGGCAGAATGGGGGTTTGGCAGGCTGTCTGCACCACCAGAAACCCTTTCTGTTGGCTTAACTGCTGTTTCTCATCAGAAAAAAACACTTCATGTCCATATAGAGACAGCTGAAGGGACTTAACATGAATGTGTACTGATACGCTGCTGGAATAGTGAGTAACCTATGCCAACCTGTGGTTACTTTTACTCAGGGAATTCCAGCAAGCATCGTGTTCTTCAGCCCATCTGGTGTCAAATTTTGCCTCCAGCACATTCAGAAGCTTTCGGGGGATTTTATCAACCATATCAAGGTATCTTCTCTTTAAAAGTGCAGAAATACAACAGGGAGTAAGTTTGGGGTGGGCGAATGAGAGATAGGAAAGCTGTTACAGCCATTACAAACCTTCATGTTCTCTTTTGTTTGTGTTTATTTCTCTGAAAAAACAGGTCATAGCAAATATGTAGATAGCAAATACCAATGTTATTTTATAGCTGAGAGCCTTTTTTAAAAAAAAGAAAAAGGAATTGTTTTCACCTCTCATTTTTTTCCGCAAGTAACTTGCTCAGTCTCCACTGGGTATAGGCTTTATTTTCTCGTAGCGATGCAAAGGTGTGAGTAGTTCTTGCTTGAATCAGCAATTACAGGCTGAGGCGTATTAAAATTCCTCTTGCTTGTCCTGTTTTGTGGGACTAAGAGCTTTAAATGTTTGTAATGGCGAGATAAATAATCCTTCCTAAGTAATTTCTAAGTAGCTCGATTGATAGGCGATTTTTAATACTGAAAAGCTTCGTCCTGAAATGGTTAGTACAGTTCAGTAAGCTCAGCCATGCAAGGCGATACGCCGACACTGTCGGCGAAGAAGGAAGGCTGTGTACCTAAGTAACTAGGAAGAGCTGATGCCCTACCCAGCTGCGCTGTTATAACTGTAAATAATGGCCTTTCAGTTTGCTGCTATCGGCCCAACGACTGCTGAAGCCATGGAAGCAGCAGGAATCCCGGTTAGCTGTACTGCCGAGAATCCGACTCCCCAAGACCTCGCTGCTGGGATCCAAAAAGCACTTCACTTACAGAACTGCTCTTTATCTAAATAAGAGCGCAGCGTGCATTTGAAGGTGAATACGGTGCCGTAGAAAGTTTTTCCATTTTGCAGACCTGTTTTACTGCAAGAAAGTATTTTTGAGGAATGTGCAACACTGTCCTTGTCAGGGCCTGGCATGAGAAGCTTGCATCTAAGTAAGAAATCTAGAATTTGTCCCGCGTCTCTTAAAGCATCTAGCTGTTTCCCTTTTCTTATGTGTGCAGTGCAAATGTTTTATGTGGACATCCCTTGAAAACTAGTTGCAAGAGGCTGATCTGCGTCAGAGTAGTACATTGAAATAAGTCCGGTGTATCACCTCAGGTACCGCCTAGCACACAAGGTCAGGTTTTCGTGTGTCTGTATAATCAGCTTTATACGCACATCTTCATCTTTTGTAGAAGAAAAGCATGTTTTGAATGAAGTATTTTCTGTTGTAAAGCTTAACTGGTTTATTGTTCTGCTTTTGAAATATTTCTGTTAAAATGGCGATTGTAGATTCTCAATGGAACAGGATAGTTCTTGCAGTGAAGTTGCGCTGTGTGGAGTTAATAGCAGGTCAGCTATTCCTGCTAAATATCCTTACAGTACAGGGTCTTAAAATACTAGGTTTTGGTTTCTGTTCTGTAACGAAGGAGGATTTATTAACAGAGAAATAAACTGGCTTATCATCATTAAGAATGGCGTTAGAGTTGCCTGGTTTGCATGTGGTTTATGTTTTCAGTGTTTATCTGTGGAAGGAGAAAAAGTAATCCTGTTTAGCACTAATGCTACCTTTGCTAATGCTAAGAAATTCATAGAAGATTTAAATCATAATATACTCAATTATAATCCTCCTGAAAGTCATTCATGTTGTTAGTATGGTGCTGAGGTTCACAGAATCCTTATTTGCTCTAAGTTCCTATTAGCTTAATTCTGAGTATGTGACCTGAATTTCCAATTGGGTAAGATGCTCCGTACCTAGAGTAAGAGTTATCGGAACCCAATTATGTTAACATAAACTGAAGGAATTTAAAATTGTGTATTTGGATGTCAGTCACACTGGGCACAATAAGACGACTGTTTTGTCTTATAAAGCAGCTCCATTTCTTGAGATGAAATAGAATCTCGCAAGTATACTAATTGCTGGAGGATAATGTCGAACAGTGGGAGGAATACTTCATCGCTGAAGAAGAACATCCTCTGGGATCCTAGAATCGCCATGGTAACTGGATGTAGCTGCCGGACCGTGGAGACACACCCCAGGGAAAGAAGGAAGAGAATGAGTACGCAGCAATTGTTGACTTTGCCCCCACCCCTTTGGGTTTGTTGGTTTTTTTTTTTTTTTAAAGATGATTGAAGTTGGTTTAGTGTGGACTTGGTAATGTTAGGTTAATGGTTGGACTGGATGATCTTGAAGGTCTTTTCCAACCTAAATGATTCTGTGATTCTATGATTCTAAGTTAAACTGTTGGACATTCAGATTGAGCTGGGTATGTTTGAGTTAGTCCTGACACCGCTTCAGCCCTTCTAGTACATCCTGCTTCCCCTCAGAGATCCGAAAGGGACTGAGGTAGCCCACTTGCCAAGTTCCCCAGAGGCCCTTTCCCTTCCGTAAGCGGAGAGGGGGTTCTCCCAAGGGATGCCTTCCAAGCCATATACGGCACAGCCTACAGGCACCGACTACGGGCAGAAATGATGGTGTTGCACGGTCCCCAGTGACAGGCCAGCCCCTCCACCAGCTTCTTTGAAAAGCTCTGCACCCCCTGAACGACCACGCTTCACGTGGAGCCACTCTAACAGATGCTCCCACTTTTCTCCTTCCGCTGCTGCTGCTGTCGGAGCTCAGCGCGTTAGCGAATCTACTTGCTTATTCCGAATGGGGGCTGGGTGATCCCCCTTTCGATGTGCAGCCACCCGTCCCACCAGAAAGGTCCCCTGTTTAGCAATGTTGAAGATTTCCTCCAATTTTTCTCGCTGCCGCACCGATATGCAATTAACTTCCCACTGGTTTTGGTTCCAAAAACGGGAGCCATTCGGGACACCCCTTGAACACAGTGTATGAATCGGTGTAAATAAAGACAGGTTCTTCTTCCTCAGCACAGGGACACGGAGCTGTTGGGGCGGGTCCGGAGGAGGCCACAGAAATGCCCCGAGGGCCGGAGCCCCTCTGCTGCGGGGCCAGGCTGGGGGGGCTGGGGGTGCTCAGCCTGGAGAGGAGGGGGCTGCGGGGAGGCCTGAGTGCGGCCTGGCAGTGCTGACAGGGGCTGCAGGAAGGGGGGGGCAAGCTTTTTAGCAAGGCCTGCTGGGACAGGACAGGGAGTGATGGGTTTAAACTACAGAAGAATAGATTTAGACTGGCCATAAGGAAGAAATGTTTTACAGTGAGGGCGGTGAGGCACTGGAAGGGGTTGCCCAGAGAGGCGGTGGAGGCCCCATCCCCAGAACCATCCCAGGCCAGGCTGGACGGGGCTCTGAGCACCCTGGGCTGGTTAAAGCTGTCCCTGGCACTGCAGGGGCTGGGCTGGGGGGGCTCTGAAGGGCCCTGCC
Source organism: Pelecanus crispus (assembly GCF_030463565.1). NCBI lineage: Eukaryota > Metazoa > Chordata > Aves > Pelecaniformes > Pelecanidae > Pelecanus > Pelecanus crispus. The sequence continues at coordinate 4,167,918 of NC_134652.1, forward strand.
CACCCAAACCATTCTGTGATTCTGCAATTCTTTGTTCTCTGCTTCCTTAATAATTGCGCTCCATACGGCTACCAGTTCTCCCACTTGAGCGCTTCCCTTCCGTTACAATTGCCTCTTCCAAATCAGCATGTAAAGCTACAGCTCGGTATTTCCATACCTTCCCTTCTTGAGGAGGCATCGGTAAACCACACATTTTTCAGGTGAGGTTTGAAGGGAGGAGCACTATACCACAGAGTTCCTCTCTTCATTCAAAAATAAATCCGTGGTGGAGTGGGGATTTGGAAGTCTGTTCAGGTCCCCTGCAGCGCTACTTGCGTCTCTAGTCTGGCACAGAAGGGAGCTGGGAGAAGATTTGTGTGAGCCGGTGCCCGAGGAGGAGGAGGAAGGGGAGACAGGCGCGAGAGAAGAAGAGAGCAAGAACTGGCAGCAGACACCAGCTGCGGGCTTGTGCTGTACAGCATTCGTTTGCTAGCCGGAGTTACGTCTGGTTGGTTGTCTTGCTCCTCAGCTCAGGCCAAGTTCTGCATGTCTTTCCAGCAGAAGCGATCGGTAGCCACTGTTGTCAAGTAACGTGTACTTAGCACATTTAATAGAACGATATAAACCCAAGACGGAAAAGGGCTCTGGTGGGAAATCAGGTTGCCCTGTGTTGGCCACAGCAGCCAGCGTGCTCCTCCTTGGCCGGCAGCAGACCGTGGTGGTTCAGCCCGGCAGGCAGCGAAACACCGCAGAGCTGCTCGCTCCGCTTCCCCTCCCCAGGGGGATGGGGGGAGAATCAGGGAAAAAAAAAAATGTAAAACCCGTGGGTTGAGATAAAGGCAGTTTAATATGACAGCAGAGGAAGAGAAAGTAATAATCATGATAAAAGAATACACAAAGCAAGCGATGCATGTTGCAACTGCTCACCACCCGCCAACCGATGCCCAGCCAGTTCCCAGCAGCGATCGCTGCTCCCTGGCCACCCCCCCCAGTTTCTATACTGGGCATGACACCATATGGTATGGAATGGCCCTTGGGGCAGTTGGGGTCAACTCTTCTGGCTGTGCCCCCTCCCCGCTTCTTGTGCCCCTGGCAGAGCAGGGGAAGCTGAAAAGTCCTTGACTGGCATAAGCAGTACTGAGCGACAACTAAACCATCAGCGTGTTATCAGCATTCTTCTCCTCCTAAATCCAAACCACAGCACTGTGCCTGCTACTAGGAAGAAAATTAACTCTATCCCAGCCCAAACCAGGGCACAGACAGAAGGTGACTCACTCTGCAAGGGAAGGGGTTAACCGAAGGGAGCAGTAGCTGGCGTTTGCTGCGGCACGCAGAGGCCACACAAAGAGTTGCTGCGACTCCACTGATGCCACATCTGAGACTGAAATTTGGCCGTGCTGTTTGTCAATGAAAACCACCAGCTTGAAAAGTACCGAGTTGAAAATACCAGCTCTGAAAATGAGGCTCTGCTCATTAAGGGAGATGAAGACTACACACAGTTGTTAGGTCCCATTTTACACGTTTTTTTTCCAGCCCCCACTCCCTTTCAAATAGTTTTAGTTCTGTGGAGCAGTTTGCTTCTCTGCTGAGGGACATTAACAGTCATAACCAATAAAACCAAAGCAGACCCATTCATGAGTTTATATTCAATAAATAAAGTTTTATTTAAAAATACACTCTCATTTATTCACAGTTTCAAGTCTGAAAAAGATACTCTCCTCGATCAATTCAAGCACAGCTAAAACCATTCACTTTTGGGGGGAAATGCAATCCCAGTGATGGCCAACATCTGCAAGAGCCTTGCACCAAAGCTAGGAAGGCACACGGTTTTGTGCAGGACAGCAGCTGTGACAGGGGCAGCGCGTCCGTGTGTCCACGCAGTCAACAGAAATTTCCTTCTACGACTTCGGTTCACGTTACCAGTTAAAGTGTTCCAGTGAAGCCTTGCTTACAAAATATATTTCACTAAATATGAAACCAGAGCAACTGTGAGATTACATTTTTTTTTTTATGCAAAATGTTTATAACCCTGCAAAGCCCATTACCTGTAAGAGAAAAACGGTTCATTTCTCCAAGGCAGAACATGGTTCTCCAGAACCCCCAACTGGAATTTCAAACACTCGTAACCGAACCGCTACAGAGTCATGGCAGGATAAAAAGGAATCCCTGTTCTTTCCCAGACGTACAGCGTAGGCGATATTATCGCCTTCAATACGAATATCACATGGGAAGACACGCCACTGATCCCACGCGTCGCAAGGCACCGCTGCGGCTGTTTTGCAGCATTTCGGTCACTGAATTCCTCCGTTCCCAGCTTCGTTATTTTGAGTCAGCTGGTCCAGTAAATTCAAGATTACCTCTATTCGTTCTGGCAGAGTCAGGCTTTTGTTAGCAGTCGCTCGCAACAGCAGGGAGTACACTTGCTTGTTTGTTTTAAGAACAACTTCTTCTTCATTAATGCCCCTGGAAAGAAAACAGATAATACAAACTACTAACCCAACTGCGATATTTTATTCTGCAAATTATCAAAACTGTTATTAAATAACAATGTTGGTGACTATCCCCCTGAAACCACACGGCTGGTGTTTTGATTCCAGTCTCTTATTTCCTTAGCTCCCATTTCCCACCATTTCATGGCACTGCAGTCAGAGCCGCTGTTTATTCCGCGGGAGGGATGTTTCCGATTTTTATTCGGCTCCAGTCTGGCCATTTTATTAACTCCTGATCCCAAGTCACATCGTAAACCCTCTGAAATCCAGGTCTCCGTGCCAGAACTCCATACTTTTGTGTAAGCTGGCATCTAATCTGATCGTGCCAAATGCAAGCGGACACCTGAGCCCTTGGGAGACGCCGTCAATTTGCTCCCGTGCCGCTGCCCGCCATTCCATCTCCCCTCCAAACCACTACGGACGTCATTTTCCCGTTCAAGTCTGACGCCCGCAATCTGCCCTCGGTCTCTCAATTCCGCACATCCACGCTGTTTCCCTACAATAGAGACTTTTCCACGCCTTTTCCAAGACCTCCACGCAAAAGAGCTTTTCCTCCTTCGCCAGTCTGCTGTCTCAGCTCCCACCAATTTTCTCAATTTGACAAATACCATTGTAAATCACTTCTCACCCACATGCGGGCATTGTGCTGCAGTGCCGTCACCCCTCCTCTGCTACACTTAATGCCCAAGACTAATAAATAAGTGACCCAAACTAGAAGAAAATAAAAATAAAAAATGCTGCCATTGGCATTATAAATAAATTAAGCGTGTATGCGTGCGAGCAGGAGTCAGTTTAATTGCAAATGCTTTGGGAATTGCCAAGAGATGGTGAAGCAAATTAAATTCATAACACTTGGCAGAAATCAGACAGGTTTGTTTATTAAACAGAACAGGTAGTCAATAAAAAGCCACTGAAATGCAAAGTATTTCCAGGATAATTTACAGGAATTCCCAGAACGAAGTATTACTTTCAATTACTTCTTCCCTCTGATTTACATAGCCAAGTTCGGTTACGCTCACACATTTCACTTCCAGAGGGTCAGACTCTGATTTCATCCAGCTTTATTGCTGCTCTGCAAGTTTCACCATCAAACAGGAATTTTACCACGTTCTCTGCCAAAGTGCAGCTGAGACCCCAGAACAGCGTTTGCGAGCTCCCATTTCCTCCCTTTTCAGCCCATTATTAAAACCAAAGGCAGGTGTTATCTTCGCCTTCTACAAAGCAAAACTAAGGAAACGTACGGACGATGCACACGAGGTACGCGCAAGGTGAAGCGAAAGGTGGTTTTCAGCTTAGCCTCGATCCACCGTTGTTTAAAAACGTTTAATGCGTTACAGGAACGCTCCCGTCTCACAGCGTTCAAACCGTTAACGGGTTCCCTGCATGGAATCCTCGGTGCAAAACCCCATCCAAGAGGTAACATGAGGTAACAGAACTAAAGCAATTTACTCGGTTACTTGGACATCTACTTGGTTCCATACAAATCACACTTTAATCCCTTGCATTTCACATATTCAGATTGCCACCTTGTGGAAGCTCATTTTTAAAGAGCGAAAGCGCTGAACAACACGTCTAAACCTAAACACGCGGGCTTTCTTCTCTCGTGTTTTTCTATTACCAGTCTCCTATCAGCACACAAGTTACTGCGCAGAATGAATTCATTTCACCGTTTACTTTTAGCAAAACGGCACTTGCCTCAGCAGTGCTTTGATCTGAAAAACTAGTAACAACAGCTTCCAACAATAAAAGAAGTCTCTAGAACTATATACTAGAACTAATGACATTTTCTTAAATTAAGAACTAATGACACATTTTCATAAATTAACTTTGTATGGCATTAGAAACAGCAATAGTATGCTGCTGTAGCTTCTGCAATCAAACATATTTGCTGCCGAGGGAACAAAAAGTATTTTCCGGATCCCAAAAGCAACAGCACACACACTCAAATCTAATGCAGCAGCAGTGGTGTAAGGGATGACGCCGCCACACCTAATCCCAGCAACACTTCAGGGTCAACACGAAAGGGAGAAGCCACACTTGTTCTGAATCTCAGCAGCAAGACAGATTATTTCTTCGCTGCGCTCCGTTAGACGTTAGAAAATTCATGAACACCAGCGAGCGTCTTCCCCACACACATCCCTCTCCATTTACAGCATTACTGCTGTGCCTATACTGACTCTTAAGTATTTCGCTTGCTAAACTACGCTGTCTCATATATTTTCTCATCAAGATACTCCAAAAGATCAGCAGTACACAGTAGTTTCTCCCCCCGTAACTTTCAAGTGCTCTGTCACTGATGAAGGCCAACGTTGGTTAAGATAAAGGACACCGTACGCATGTACCTCATTCCCTGAGCAAACTGTTCAATTAAAAGGAAAAAAAAAAAAAAGAGAATGAGAAGTATGCCAGCAAAATGATGGCAGTACAAGTCAGACTGCTTTATGTGTGAATTTCTACCTATGGAGGACACAGGATTCGTATCCTCCAAAGGGTAAGTTAGGTATCACAGAGCACGAAGAAGCACCAGTGATTCATAACTGTACCACCCATTTCCGACGATGATTACAAACTATTATCTTCCTATTTGAATACAGCCATTCATGTCTTGACTTTTTTGTCCTTGCTCAGCCCTGCACTACTATCAGGAAAGAGGAGAGAAAAAAGCTGCCTAGACACGCTCAGTAAAGACGTTTCTTGGTCATTCCCTCAATTACACACAACCCCACAGAAAACATGCAAAAGTTAGACATCAAGGCGTATCTCTGCTGTTCCTCCACACAGAAGCGTCACCTCCATAACAGAATAAATCTCACGCTTTCTTGCATGCTTCAGAGTACGTAGTTTGTATGGATTTGTATGTTCAAAAAACGGGCAGACGTGGCACTTCGGGACATGGTTTAGTCTAGTCTACCCTTGATTGGCTTAGAGTAGACTTGGTAATGTTAGGTTAATGGTTGGACTGGATGATCTTAAAGGTCTTTTCCAACCTAAACAATTCTATGATTCTATGATTTATGGATGAGAATCACATCTACGCACGCATACCAAGGTTCAACTTACCCAATTTTTTTTTTGGCTGAAGTTAACAATTTAATGGATTGGAGGAGAAGGAATGACATTCTGGACTCAAAAATACTAAGCAGTTTCAATACTTCTTCTTTGTTAAGACCAGTAGCGGAATCACTAGGTGACATATTCTCAGCACTACTTTTATCCTTGCTTGTCTACAAGAAGAGAAAAAACAAGAACCATTTCACTGAACGCACTTCAGCTACGTCAGACAACCACGCTTGCAGGTTAGCTTACTCCTTACAGGAGTGGCACCAAGACCACAATTGCTGCGACGCCCGGTTTACGAGGCTTCAGTAATTAGCTCATGTCCACACTGTACACAAGTTATGCTGACTGCCTATGTTGCACATTTATATAAATATAGTAACTTTTAATTATTAAAAAAATATCAGGAAAATACGGACTCAACTACTCAATCTGTCGCTCAAATTGTCAGCAAGGGATGAATGTATATATTGCAAGTAATTATTTATTTAGGCATCAAAAACCTATTAACACTAGCTACAGATAAACTTCCACACTTTAAATATTGAAATATTTAATATACTATATACAGAGAATTCCCATTTATATTGTACATGCATTCTTAAGTTCTTAAAGGCAGCTGTTAAGGGATAATAGAGAGTTGCACAGACCCCCATTCACTTAGTCAGCCTACATCCATACATGAGCATGTTTTAATCCATCTCTGGATGAAAGGTTTGTTCTAAATTTTTTTTTTAAATCCACTTTCACTTAACAGCCAGAAGTGAACCGCAACAGGTTCAAACCCTGTCCACACTATTTAAGCAACTAGCTCTACTGAAAAGTAACCAAGCAATATCTTAATTGCCAAACGAGCAGTTTTATGTCAATGCAAAAGATACAGCAGAGCAGATAACCAGACCACTTGACTTTTGTTTACCTGTTCGCTTTCTGCCACGAGCTCTTTTCTGATGAGCTGGAATGCACCCTTGGTTTTGGCCATTATATCTAGGGCCCCAAACAAAGTCTTTAATTTCCCAGCACTGCTGTTCTGACCTAAAAAACAAAACAACCCACGCAAAGGTAAAAATCAAGGACAGAAATGGCTTATGTTACGGATTGCACATTTTGTTCCATCTTCAAGAGTTCTTACAAGGAAACTGTACTGTCCTAATCAACTGAAAACCATTAAGATAAAAATGTCTCTTTTCTCTTGAAAAAGATTCTATTCTGTGAAGCAGATTACTCCTACTCTTGTATACGAAGTCATCTAAAAATGAAATTAAATAGGTAAAGGTAGTTTGGAAAGCTGTCGTAGTAAGAGAGAGCTAGACTTACTCGCCATCTGGAATTCTGCAAACGCCACTCTTTCCAGCTGCACACGGAGGAACTCACAGGGTGCATCCTTCAAGAGTTGGAAGAGTCGAACTGCTTTACTATAATGAAGATCAGCAAGTACACGGTGTTGTTTCCTTAAGTGTTCATCACCAACCTGCAAAGTAGGGTACATAGTAAATCCCAGACAATGTCTATGTTCATGAGGTAACCATTAGAAAAAAAAACCTGCTTGTGGACTACACGAGCTACCAACAATCATTCCCCAGCTCATTTCATAATGGTTCAGCTGAATGTCTGCACATTTCTAGAATACATCACCAGCCTGTCATCTTTGAAGCTACTGTAATTTCATAGCTAACAAATTCCCATCAAGTAGAACTAAGTTAATCATAAAGAATAATAATTTCAAAAAAAAAAATCAGAAAGCAACAAACAAGTCTACACTGAGGCTTTAATAAATCATATGCTAGTGTTCTAGCAGAAGGCTGCCTGCTTAAGTATCAGAAGTGTGTCTTGGAAGCAAAACCGAAGAAAATATTTGTCATCAATAGCTTCTGTTACGACAGCATGGAACTACTTAGAACAGACAGAACCATAAAGCTCAATCCACTCTATAAAGGACAGACTGCTCTTAAAAGTAACATTGTATTTCACAATGATTTGCAAATAAAGCACCGCACATTTCTTTGGTTAAATCATTTAAATAAATCTATCCCAACTCCAGGTAGAAGGATGAATATCAACCTCCCCGCACACTGGACATGTTAAGTGTGGAACCTATACAGAAAAAGAAAACAGTCTGTACTAGTACCTGGTTTCTCAGGCAGCTGTGGTACATGGAAGCGAGCCTGTGGTGGATGGTTGCAGCCCGGTACTGGCAGAGCGGCTGTCGTGCAGACACTGTATCAACATCACAGTACTTCAAGGACTTCATCATGGCTTCACTGACTTCCTTCTCTATCTACAAGAAAAAACAAGAAGATGTTGTGTGATTACTTTGAAACTAGAACACCACTGTGTGCAAGTGTAAGGGTCAAATCTCGATTTGTGGCACTATCTTTTCATTAAGCAAAACCTTAAAAATGCAAGTGACTAAACATTTTATGGTTTGCAAGAACTACTTCACAAAAGTTCTTCAATCTAATAAAGGTTTACAAGTTATTCCAATACCAGTTTTGCTCACTGTGTATTTTTTTCAGGAAGACAATAGCTTATTTTACCACATGTTGTCAAAAATGCTCTCCATTACCTGTTCCTGAGCCTTCCGAGACAGTGGAGCATAATCCTGCTGTAGAGTTGCCATAGTGAAATATGTAGTAGACAGCTCCCAGTTCACAGAATCCCAAACAGCTGGATGCACATCTCTCTTACCTAGTGATCTTAATGCCTTCAGGTAGTAGTCAATAGCCTACAGATTATAAAAATAATACACGTACATGGTTACTGCTTCACTTGATCTCAAGGAAGCATTCAAAACAGTTTGTCTGAGCCTTCTTCAGTATTTTCCTTACACCCGTTTCGGTCATAACTTTAGTCCTGACCATGCACACATTGAGGTGCTGGAGCGTGTCCAGAGAAGGGCAACTGAGCTGGGGAAGGGTCTGGAGCACAGGGCTGGTGGGGAGCGGCTGAGGGAGCTGGGGGTGTTCAGCCTGGAGAAGAGGAGGCTGAGGGGAGACCTGATCGCTCTCTACAGCTGCCTGACAGGAGGGGGCAGGGAGGGGGTGTTGGGCTCTTCTCCCAAGTAACTACCGATAGGACAAGAGGAAATGGCCTCAAACTGCGCCAGGGGAGGTTTAGATTGGAAATTAGGAAAAATTTCTTCACGGAAGGGGTAGTCAAGCATTGGAACAGGCTGCCCAGAGAGGTGGTGGAGTCCCCATCCCTGGAAGTGCTCAAAAAACGGGCAGACGTGGCACTTGGGGACATGGTTTAGTCTACTCTACCCTTAATTGGTTTAGTGGTAGACTTGGTAATGTTAGGTTCATGGTTGGACTGGATGATCTTAAAGGTCTTTTCCAACCTAAACGATTCTATGATTCTGTCTCCCTTGTGTGTGATACTGCTGTCTGTTAAACATCAAGATCTGAATGTCACAGCACTTCATGTATCAGAGCAATGGAATCACACCTCAACAACAATACTGAAGCCTATACAGCGAGGATTAGGATACTAAGAAAGCAGGAGCGGTATCCCAAGTTATTACATCAAGACTTACAGATATTTACAAAGACATTTACAAATATTCTACACTAAAAGGCATATTAGGGTATGTGCCATTCTAAAAATAATACGATGTTACCTTATTATAATAAAGGGCCTCTTCTGGGGAAAACTCTCTTTTGAAGTCGCCTTCAGCTGCACAGTGCGCTTGGGCACAAATTCGCATCAGCCTTCCTGTATTGCACAGCAGAAGAGCAGCATTGGTTGCATCATTGATTGACTCAAAATTCTGAATTCCTTCTTCAAAGCAAGAGAAGCTTTTCTTCCAGAGTTGCTGCTCTGTCGTCGATACGTTTTTACTCACTAGGGTTAAGACACAAGGCTTACCATCTCATTCACATTCTTGAAAGATACTGAACAAACGTTTCCATTATGTTCTTTTTCTTGTAAACCACATTCTAGAATTTAGAAGACCCAATTCATGGAAAATACTCTTAAGAAAACCTCAAACATATGGAAGTCCTAATACCTAAAGTGCACTATTACACATACCACACTTTCAAAATTGTGATAACATGACACACAAAAAGCAGGGGAAATAACAGGACAGAGCACAGATCTCCCCCCCCCGCCCCCCAGTAATATTCAGGGTATTGCAGTTACTTCTATAAACTTACAGCATGAAACAAGTAAAAAGTGACTTTTACAGACAAGTGAAATTCAGTATTTGAGCTTAGACTTCGGCTAAATAGCAGTTCTGTAAAAACATGGAGATTATGAAAAAGTACAAAATTAAAAGTCCAAAAATCTTTCAAATATTAATTGGACAAAGGTCACAGAAAACAGACAGTATCTGGGAGACTGGAGCTGTTTACACTGAACCACCACCATTTAATTTGTTCTACTGTATATAACTCGTACCGGTAGACAAGACACTATTGGTTTTGCTTTCAAAAGCAAAATCCCACCAAACACCTAACCCTACAAGGAAGCTTAGGCAACCTCCATTTCCTCAAAAAAAACCCCACCGAAAGTAAACCAGAAGCAAAGCTTCCAAGGATTTATTTACCAAAAACTTCATAGGCTGACTTCACTGAAACTATTTGTACACTTAAATTAAGCTTACACTTGTTCACACTGTGCTAAACCAAACACATCATGAATGCAACACACCCTCCCTTTTATAACAGAGCTGGTTTAAGGTTTCCATCATGTGTTTTGAGGCCATTCTACACACTTTAAAAGAACTTCTCCAAAGCTATAGATTCCATTATTCAGTTTAGGCTCAATTAAGTACAGTGTGCAAGCCACAGTAATCTACTGTGGACAAATACTTACAATGGACATTAAAGTTACGTAACATCAATTACAGAAAAGTATTTACTATGAAGTTCTTTAAATGTCTTCTTTATAATCAGAAATACTCAAGATTTCTCCCACTGTTAGTGAACATGATCATTGTTGTAGCTCTGTGATATAGTAAGAAGTGGAAGAAAAAAATAAAAATACTTGCCCACTCGCTCAGTCTGCACTGCAGCAGCCTGGTTCATGTAAAACACTCCGATCTCGTTCCTGATATTGCCCATCCTCTTTAGGACCTGTATACGCTGCTCTGGATTTTGGTTTTTTAAATTACTGAAAAGTAAAATTTCATAAGCTGCTTCATAACATTTACAGCTGACAGAAAGCTGGCATTCCAAGTCTGTAGACAAGTCAGTAGCCCAGGCAAACACTAGAAAACAAAAAACGCAAAGCCCGCACGTCAAACAGTATTTCCAAACAAACTTAAATCTGTGACGGTCATCATTCTGGGTGCTCTCCTCTAGACTAAGTATGAGAACCATGTCAGAATGATCCTGCAATTTCTACAGATAAGCACAATTTACCCATTACTTAAACAATTACTGTCTTTAGTTATTTTACAGCTTCAGGCATGTCATACAATATCTTGGCAACCTCCTTATGTATGACGGGCACGATAAGCTTTCCCTGAAGAAAACAGAACTGAATGGTAATAAACCTTCCTCCAGAAATGATACTAGTGCCTGGTTTTGAGGAAGCACAATGAAATTACTTATGTCTGTCATTTAACTGAATTACAGCAGTTTTATCAGTATCATACCTTGGCACCTGGATTCTCTATGAAGACTGTGTAGTATTTCCTGATCTTCTTTTGTCTGGTAATTATATTCTTCAAGATATGCTGCTCTGTTGTTCGCATTCTGAGCGAGCATCAATTGGATATCTCCACAAAGGGTTAAACACTGACAAAGAAATACTAATACTTCGGGAAGCATGCTGGCGCAGAGGCAACAGTAGGTATCTATTAGAAAAAAAAATCCCATGGATGAGGGAGGGGAAGACAAGAATTAAACATCAAAAGGTTTGACACAGACTGACAATGTAATTGGTTTTTATGTTACCTGTCACTTATTCTCTGTACGCAGACAAGAGATGTCCTCCTAAGAAGAACTACCCTATTTTAAAGTCGTAGTTTCTCTACACAGCTAACGGTTTCAAAAGAGCAACGATACTGTTCAAGATGAGCAGTGACTCTGGTAATTACAAATGCTAATCTCAGATTTGACTGAAGGAAAACTGACTTCCTACAGATTAACTCAAGTGAGATATCGCCTGAAAAATTAATTTCCAAAAGGTACAGTTTAAACTTGATTCTCAAGTCGTTAAAGGACTGGAAGCCAAAGAATGCTCTGAGTTACTGAAAAGCATATTGATGCTTTGTGTTAAGATCAAGCTTGCTTTCTTTATAAGCCTCCCCTCACCCCAACCCTACAAATACGGAAGCAAAACAGCAGTACTACAGTACTAAGCTAATGTCATTTTCCGATTAGATATTAGTGTAGTAAGAGTCTAAACAGCCTGATTCTGCTTCCTTTATTTTCTGCAGTAATACCTGAAGATGTATTTCATTTTAGAGGAGTATCCAATTCACCTGATGAACAAGTTTGGTATTTCTGAGAGTCAGGAATATTTTTAAATGAAATGGGAACCATCAGCACTTCCAGGGAAAAAAACATCTGCTTGCAGCAATAGAATACTATCTTGGTCTTGGCACCAGGACCAACTCTCCCGACTTCAAGCGCTCTGAAGCTCCCAATCTGCACTTTTAAGTTTCCCAACCTGTCAAAATGGGAGCACCTTTCTACCAAACAGGGACAAGAGTTATTCTTACTACAGATTTCCCTCCTGAATAATGAGCTGGACACAGTTTAACTAAACACACGGTCGTCAGACTTGTCACTGCACGCCACTAGGATAAATCACGCACAAGAGAAGTATTTGATATCGTGAGAGGTAGATACAGGCAATGGTACGGATGACAAATACATTCTAGCAACTTACCATGGCACTGTAAAGCCAGCTTGATGTATCGTAATGCTCTCCCGTATTTCTGTAGAATCATAGCAGCATCAGACAGGACATAGTACGCCTTCGATGATTTCAGAATGAGCTGGAGTTTCATTTTATATTGCCACGATCCAGGAATCATTCCTGACTGACTGGAATGCTTACCCTTCTGAAATGAGCCCACTGTAACACAAACAGCACCTCATCAGTAAATCTCATCTCCATAACATATGCCAGAGGTTGGACATAACTTCATCAGCATACAGACAGAATGTAAATTGCCTTATTACAGCTCTGTACAAGTAGAGTTATGCCAACTTGTCTGCCACTACATTTTTCATCTGCAAAATGGACCCAATGCTTGGAACTTTTCCACGTACTCCGCCTGATAGGGGGATGCTCGAATACAGTGAGCACAGCGACAATGCAGCTGACCCCTCGTACTTTAACCAGCTTTTCAAATACGGGTGCTGCGGCCAAGACTATTCCCTTAGGTAGCAGTAGAAAAGAATGGCAAAGCCACAGGCACAATTTGTTATGTTCTCCACCAAGTCCTCAGGATACATGCTCTGTTTCTGTGTGAACAGTCTCAAAGTGAGAAAGCCTCCATTTGTGGGTTCAGCCTCTAGCACAGAAGAACTAAATAACCTGGTCCTTCCCGCAAGGAAAACTGACGTCTTTCTCACACTAGTTTCAAGACATCCTCAGCATCAGATTATGAAGGTTCCTTCTTCGATGCTGCCGTGGTTATGGAACCAGAAAGAACAGGCCACTGACTTTAGGCGTACCAAAGGACAGAATTTTGTTCTGACGTTATTTGCACACAGAAGTGAGTCTCTTGCTTACAGGTGGACCTACAAGGCCTGACTTGCAAGCCCCACTATCTTCAGTAAGTTCTAGAAGAACTACAGGTTTATGTTAGGACAAAGACAAATCTAATACACTAACACCTCATGCACTTGAAGACACAGAACACACATACACTGTATCTATATACTGTTCAGAAGTAGTTCTCTTCAAGAATTAAGAACACTTATCCTTCCTATATGTATGTAAACATATACATGTAGCAGAGAAACTACGTAAGCTGCATCACAGAAAACAAACCAACCCACATACCAGAGAAGCAAAAGTTTCTCCCTTCTGTTTGATCTATTTTTCGCTAGGCTGAATTCAATCCTTAGGACCTAAACAAGCAGCACCATTGCTACTTCAGGGAAGAACTCCAGAACAGCTCCAGAAATCAACTAAAATATTTTTTTTCTGATCTGTGCAATATTTATCTCCCACATTCCCCCCAGGAAACACTTGTTTCTAAACAGGAAAAGTTAACATGCGGACATTCTCCTTGCCAGCTGGCAAGCAGCTGCAATGTGCCATCAGTTCCAAATCGTGAAGGCAGAAGACAAGAGCCTGCCTGCAGGAGAGCTGAAACAAGCACTGTTCTTGCTGAGCTGACCCAGGTAAAATTTCTCAGTAGGTCCTGGTAACAATTAGTCTCACAGTCCATATTAACAATACCGTGCAGAATTTATGCAAGTTCAACACGGTGTAGCTTTCTGATGGAGGTGTTAAGTTCTGTGGTCACATATCTGATAAAAACTAAGAAAGTATGCATACATCTCCAGGTCACTGACATTCAAGAGACAATCACAAAATTGCACGAGAAACATGACAACACATAAATAACTCAAAACTGAACTTGCTTATTATTTAGAGATTTTCAAAGGGGGAAGGAAGGAAAAACGAAAGAATAAAGAACTGTAAAAATACTCAAGACTTACATTTCTTTCTGGGTTATTATGCTTATAGGGCTTCCCACCCTACAGAGAACTCTACTACTTTCAGATGAAGAGTCTCTCCTACACCCTTTTATGGCACCCCAGAGAAAAATAAAAAAGAGACAGACTATAGTCTGAAATTTCTGGAGTTTGAGTACTTAAGCAAACAAAACATCTTTTATTTACGGCTTCCCTCCACAACTGTAGAGGTACAAGAAAAAAACCAAAATCCTAGTTAACATTTTATATGCACTTCAGCAGCAAGCATCATGTAGGAAAAAAACCTGCCAGGAGCAAGCAGTTCTTCCACAACACTTCCAAGTCATACAAAAAGAATGAAGACTGTTTTAAAATCAACCCACACAACTTACAGTGCTCCACATACCAAACCCCAAAATACTAAGCCCTTATGGAAGTCATCTGCAAGCCACATCTAAATAAGGTCCAGTAAAATTGTGTGTTTACTAATAAAAGATACTTTGATATGCAAAATATCCCAAATGAGCTATTCTTTTCATATTTAAAAAGGGACAGACTGTTCTCCAATTTTCTGTATGCTACTTTTGCTTATGCAATAGCGTAATTAGTGACTTATAAGTACACTATTTTGACAATCAAAATAAAGTAGCGGTTTGTGCTGGCACTGCAAAGGCCTTATTTGCACAACAATACAACTTACTTTTGTCTAGAAATAACGCCATCTGTTTTTCCAGACACTCGGGACCACCACTGGTGGATTCATCTTCATATTTCAGTGGGATTGGTGTGCTGGGGTCAGCTGCAGGAAGGTCACCCTCTTTTTTAACACTGCTGTCAACAGACTTCAAGCCCTGCAAGAAGAAGAAATCATTTAATTCACCTTGAAAGCAATATTTAGCAATTACAGAATACATCAAGAATTGGGTACTAGGTGAAACATCATTAGAAAGCTGATGGTAAACTCACCTCCAGGACATAGTTGAGCACCAGCCTGCAGCGCTCCTCAGTGCCATGGCAGACAGGAAACGCACAGCTAGGCTTCGTTGGGGGGCAGCAGGGAAGGACGAAGAAGAGAATAAAAGTTCAACACATGAAATGTCAAAATTACTGGCTAGAAGACGCAAATGAGAGATAGCATTAGGGAACACCTGAACTCCACGCTATAAATTGTCACAGTATTTCTTTCCTTTATCTCAGTGAGTGATTCGTATCCCTGGTCATCTACACTTGGTCTCTCCTGGTAAGGCCAAAGACAATGCAAAGAGGAGAAGAGATGAGATGACTCTATTCTGTAACAGTAATTACAAAAGCATCCACAGATGGTCTGCGATGCAGACCCAGGAACACAAGCAGATTCAATACTATACAGAAATAATTTCTTCAGCCTATACATCAAAGTTGCACTTTCGTCACCTTTGAGCAACTCAGCGCCTTGGGGGTTTTGCGGGGGGGAGCGTGTGTTGTGTTTTTGGTTTCTTCTGGGGTAGAGTCGAAGGGGGAGACAAAAGGGGAAATTGACTGCTTCTGCATCTGTACAAGCTGTTGTATTTTTAGCTGATGGACCCTGAAGTGTTAGAAATTAAGACAGCAATCAGAGTCACAATTTTTTTTAGGATATCTTGCTCTTTGCTACTTGGCACAGACATTAGGAAAAAGGTTTAGCTTTTGACCAATGAGAGTAATTTCATAATCATATCCCTATATAGGTACGACAAGTAAAACATCAGAAGAAAAGTAAAATGCTATGAACAGTTTCTTCACTGATCTTCCCAGTTTCTCGTATTCCTCTATGTTGTTTTTGTTTCAATAACAACGCACAGAAAGTGCGGCGAAGGTAGCACTTCTGCTGATTTGTTGGTGAAGCACATGTATGCCAATGAAGTTTCAGGAATACTGTGCTTATGCACCCAGTTGTCCCCTTAAACGCAACATATGCACATGTGCAAGTAAAGCTTCATGTCTTTTTAAAAATTAACTATAACCAAAGTGTCAAGGAAATAAAATTGCTGCATTCTGACCAGCTACCTTGGAAAGACAAATCAAAGAGGGAAAATCGAAGACTAACTCTGTGGATAATGAAGTAGCTGATGCTCCACAAAGAAAAGATACTAAGATAACCTAGGTATCCACAGAAACTTGTGGTCATCTAGAGCTCTTACATAGGGCCACAGTTGGCAGTATTTTCTCTGCTGCCGTGACACGAATAATTTTTTCTGTAGCCAGCTATGCAGAATCATGCCACAAAGGACATGGGCAAGATGGTAGGGGAAAATCTATGTTAAACCTGCTACACTGTAAAACTCACAGACCTCAAATTTTATGAGGAGTTCATGAAAAGTTTCTTCCCCCGCTGCCTCATGCTTCAGTTAGCCTGAAGACAAAACTAACAGATAACTGAATTGCAACAACAAACCTTGCTACATAAACTGAATCTTTCAAGAAAACCCTTAAAAAAAAAATCCCCAACCTCACTTACACGTATTCGATGAACAGACTTGTATTTTTCTGGTACTGATAACTCTCCAACAGATTTGATTATAGCCACTGCTTTATTGTCATCTGGTGGATCAGAGCTGTTACTGTAAGAACCGTTTTCATCACTGTCTGGCATTTCTTCCTCTTCCTCGCTATAACTTTCATCAGAATTTCCATTTATAGGGAAGTCTGCACTGTCTTCTTTTTTAGGTTCATCCAACTGAAAAAGCTCTGATAACATGTAGTTTGCTGAAGCAATAATCTTTTCACATAAGAGAAAAAAAAAATCAGTGATTTAAGTTAAATTTTTCTTTTGAGAGCCAATATCAATACAATTTGTCTTAGAATAAGGAATAAACTGTACATGCAAGTAGGTATTTGATAAGCTGTAAATACAGCCTATAAACACACACACTGTATGACCGTATTTTTGAGCACTGAATTTTATGTATATTTAAGAAGCAAATGGCTGGAGACAGAATCTTACCAATTACCCATACAGGTGCATGCAGCTCCCGCAAACAAGATTGCTCACACTTGGTTTTAACCCCCAGCTTACAAGGTCTTCACCTCTTGTTTTGCAAGTGAGGGTATAAAGGTAAAAACTGGGAACACAGGCCACCACGGCCCAAAATTATTTTGGTTGTTTTTCTTAAAAGAAAAATAAACAAACATGGGCAGCTCTTGATCATCCTATTGACTTCTGAGTGCAATCCTAACAAACTCCTTGTTTAGTCACATCTTTTGAGTTTTACAGATTCTCTCAAACTGCAGCTATGCTGCATTCCAGAGAAGCTTTTCCCTTCTCCACTTTTGTTCTAATTCAGACAAGAAAGGTAAAATCTGCCACAAGAAAAAAACCCAGCAGCTATCATCTTAGTTGACAATGAGGAGGTAAGTACCCTTTCTCTTCTCTAGACTGCTGTTGCATGGAGAAAAGTGAGGAAGTAATGAAAGCTATGTTCTGCTGAGGCTAAGCATTCAGGGATCTGCATTTCATTCCTTCCTGCTTCTTCAGTTTATTCATCTATGTACGTTAACATTATACACTGCTGGAGTTTCAAAATACATTGATTAATGAGGAGATATCGGATACAAGTATTTAAAAGCTATCCTTTCGCAGCAGCAACATTCACAGTACTAAAAATTTAGAGCACAAAGAAATTAATTTCAACTTCTCAAAACCAAAAACACCACCAAAACTGATAACCCAACAAATATGAGATTCAAACTGAAACTCAAGAGGTCAAACAGGACACCAGGGCACAAACAGCATGTACCTGTAGAAGTAACTGTAGCTTGCTTTTTGTAGCGAGAAAGGAAATAAAACTGTACAATAAGCCAGGAGAAATCCAACACACACTGGTGATAGCCTAAAACAAGCACCATTCCCCCCTGCTTCAGTTTGGTTTTATGCAGAAGTAAAAAGCCTTGAGGCAAGATGTACCGAAGTTCAACCTCGTTTCTTGCCTAACTGCATGAGGCAGCCCGGTGCACGTTGCTCCGCAACCTCCCCTCCTTCCACGCAAAGGAGAAAGAACACGAACACCTGGAAGCCAACCTGGTCCAGCACCAGACCACGCTCCAGAACACTTCAACACTCGCATCCAAGACTAAGACAGCAAGATGAGAAATATGTATACACGCTATATAGATATATATGCTATATATATATATGCGCTTTTTTTCCTCTAAGAGCAGAAGTGCTTAGAGAAAAAGTTATTTTGGAACCATAAACACACCTAACAATTAAGCCAGTAACAACAATACAATAATAATCCTCACAATAAGTGTTACGCCCTTTTCTTTTTACCTCAGGTTTACTTGAAGACTGACCTCTTGCTCAGACAGCTCTCACACTCCTATCATGAGGAATTTTGACACTAAGATATTAGTTGGCTGTAAGAAGTTTGGATCAGATCTAAATACACACACATACATGCCTTAAAGTGACCCGCTTTTGGGCACCTGGTCCCTGAATTGGAATGAATAATTTTATACTAAGTGCTTCGGCCCCACCTTAAATTACTGACTCTTGTGTAGCTCCAGCATTATGCAAACACTAAGTAACAGCTTCCAGGCTTGAACTTGTGGATTTAGGCACCTTAAGAAGGATCTCATTGCCAAAAACTTGCATTTTTGCTTCATGCTCACACAGAGTGATTATGACAGGGCATACGTTCTAGAACACATTTTTCAGTGAAATCTCTTGTTTTCGAGATGCCTTTTTTCCCCCCAATGCCGAGTGAGCATCAAGTGAAGTCACTTAACTTCCCTGAAATTCACCTTGGGGATATCAACTCCTGCTTTTTACTTCCTGAACATTCTGAATATAAAAAAGTGTCAAGAGTAATTTCTAAAACACAGCATAGGGTAGCCGGGGAGAGGGAATTAAAAAAAACCCAATCAGTCACACAAAAAAAATTGCACCCATATTCCTTTCTTCAGCTTCCCAACATCCTCTCTACTTCTGACTGTTCAAAAAAGACATTATATTTAATGCCACTGAAGCCCTCTATTTAGGACAGCATGGTTACTTACAGTTCCTGGTTCTGGTAATAAAGGGCACGTTCTGGCTCCTGGTTCTGCTGGAGTCTAGCGAGACCGGACCAGAGTACGGTCCAGCAATTTCATACAAAGCAGAATCGAGATGCAAGCTCTCCACAGTAGCACTGCTATAGCACGTAAGCTATGTTAAGTGACTTCCCATCAGAACCGCAAGCTTTTGGCATTTGACATTTGTCTGAACTGCCAACCAAACATTTTACACTGGAGTATTTTTGGAGGGCTTTTTGCAGAGGTGTTAAAAAAGTATCCCAGAAAATTAGTTATTCTACCAGGCCGTTTTCTGAACCAATATATAACTGCAGAGAAGGCAAAGGAGGCCACCACTGTGCAGGAGTATGAATTCAATTAACCAGCTCAAATAAGCAGTCTCTCCTGCCCTACTAAAAAGTTACTTGAGGAGTTAAAAATCCCATCTAGGAAAGGGAAAAGTATTCAAGCCCGATCAAGTTTAGAAGAGAATAAAAACCAAATGGTAAAGAATGAGTATTACCTGTTCTAAAAGTTCACAGATCACAAGAGGCAAACAAGAGAAGGGTCTTACGCAAGCAAAAAAGATAATTTTCAAGAGCTTCTAGTGGGATTTTGACAGCTTTCCACAACTTTAGAATAAATCTACAAAACCCTGATTAATTTAGTTAATATATGCCATGTCTCCTCTTGTAATCCATTTTAAATACAATTCAGATTTTTCAGATCACATTTCTGGGATCAATTTTCTGTTGAAAACCGCTTAGATCTAGACTACTTACATGTAAATTAAGTTATGCTTTGGATTAGATTTCAGTTTCAGTATAGGTATTTCTTTTTGAATTTATTATGTGTTGCCTATAAATAATAAAAATGTTAAGTTACCATGTTAATGTACCATAGCCTGCATAAAGGAGCTCCTGCCCAACCGACTTCCAAGCCTCCTGCAGTATCCCAGTTTACTTTTTTGGTTAAATGCACTGATACTCCCCCTTATACCATTCTGGACCTACTGATTTCTCAATTTAAGACAAGAAAGAGATTGTGAATAGACTCAGTCAAAATTCCAATGAGAAAGCAGCACACACCATTATCTTCTGCAACTAAAAAGGAAGCCAGCACATCTTGCAACAGTAATACTTAAGTTTAAGACATACACACCTTCTGCGTAAATTTTAATAAACTACTTGTCTTTCAGAGCAATTAGATTCTTGTTTTTCTTAGAAAAGAACGAGAATCAAGTATCTGGAATAAAGGATGTCAATACAGCTTCATCTCCTTTTCATTACTTTTCTTACCGCTACTGAAAGCGCGGAGCATCTCAAGGTACCGATGGCCGATACAAGTCTAATGAAAAGATCAAGGGTTTGAGGTTCTTTTTCTGACTCTCCCACCTACCACAGAATAGCTGAGGTTGGAAGGGACCTCTGGAGACTGCCTAGCCCAAGCCCCTTGCTGACGTCCCATCAGGCTTTGAGGATCTCAAAGGACAGAGACTCTATAACCTCTCTGGTTGACCTGTCCCAACATCCAGCCACCTTCAGAGTAAAAATGTTTTTTCTTATATTCACGTTTTACAACGTTTAGCTAAGATCTGCTTCAGTGGCTGTACAGCTTCCAAACACAAAAGGGCTCTTGGGGAACGAGAACAAAAGAGCAAGTGTAATGACAAGTTCCTTTTTAGAGCAGGACAGAAGACTCATGCAGCAATGCGGGTCAGTGAAGGCTACTAGTTAAAAAAAAAAAAAAAATTGATTTATGTTTAAAGAAACCCCAGACAATTTCCAAGTTTAGAAATCAATTTAAATTTTCTCTCTTGCAGAGGGAGGAGGAAGTACCACATAAAATATAAGCAGGTGCATTACAATGACAGCATTTCCATTATATTTACACAAAGCTACAAGAAAACATGCAATTCTTACTTGAGGATGTCTGCCATTGTCCAGTAACTTAAGACAATTAAGGAGCAACGTTCTGATAGTGCCATAGTGTTTCTTGTTCTGGTTTTTCTTCAGCATCATATTGCAAGCAACTCTAAAAGAAAGTTAAACAAAATAGTAAATCCCTGGATAATTTCTTTGTGCTATGGGAAAAAAAAAAGCTTTAAACAATACTACTGCAAATGTAGATCTCCCAAACTTTATGATGGGTCCACAAGACTTACTCAGTAAAAGTGTAGTTTACATGGAGAAATGGTGAAAAGGAGAAAGTCTGTTTTGATTTAGTGGGACTGAGGCTTACCAACCTTACGTGTAAAAGAAGATTTTCATTTCATGCATTTTCATTCCCTCATAATTTTTGGTCTGTATTCTTAACAAATACAACTGCACCAAGAATTAAGTATTAAAACAAAAATTATAAAAACTCACTTGTATAGAAGAATTGCCACTGGCATTGTAAAAGGGTTTTGGTATTTGTCTTCTGTCTCTTCACAAAGGGTGGTTAGGTCATAGAGCTTTACTATATCACTCCCACTTGCTGAAAGTTAAGACCTTTCATTAATCAACATGACATTAACATAAATCTTTTTAAATTGATCTAAATCTACTTACCCTTAAATAGCCAATAAGTATGTCCTTCTTTGGTGCAATTTGATTTCAGAAAAGATAAGATATTTTGAGCAATATCTTTTATCACTTTGGTAGAAAAATTAGAGTTTTCTAAATTGGGAATATCTTCGGTCTTGATCATTTCATATTTCTGCAAGGAATGTACGTTAAAAATCAAGATTAGGAGGGTTTTCCGCCATCTACCCCCCAAAATCTATGCATCGGTGTCTCTTATCAACCGCTAACAGAAACAAAGACTACTATTATGATACAGTGGCGTGATAGATTGGGTTAATTTCTATGATTTACTTTAAAAGCAAGCACATCTTGATTACACCACTCAATAAAAGTGTTAAAGAGGCCTCATTTCCATGACAAACATGGTAAAGTAAAAGGAGAACAAGAGGTTAAAAAAAACCAAACCACAAAACCACGCAACATCTATTACTTCAATGAAACCTAGTCAGCCTAGTAAGCAACTATATGCTACCAGGTACAACAGAAACTCAGCTGGTATGTGTGGTCTACTGTAAAATAGTAACTACAAATAAAGTTTTAAAAAGCATGCATCTGTCTTGGCAAGCGAACACTACGAATTTAAGATGCAAGAAACAGATGTATTTCTGCTGCTACATTATTTTTGCCTTCATTCATACATTGGGGGAAGTAGGAACCTTGCATGCATGGAAAGGAGGAAAAATAGAACACAATTGTTTTTGGATGACTGTTGCAAGCTGTGTAGACGCTTCTCATTCTGCAATAAAGGATTCTTGTAATCTTTTTGTCAGAAGAGTAAGATTAGAAAGAGATCTGTTACAACTGGAGCAATTTCAGAGACTGAAGAACGGATGAACTAGGCATAATGCAAAGAGGCATTCTTACCTGAACAATTCCATTAACATGAAAGCACATCACAAGCTCTGGTACATTGCATATTAAGTTGTCCAACCAATAGTCAATTCCTGTTAGCACATTTATTGGCTTGTTGTTATCCCTAAAACCAAACATTTCTAGTGTTAAGTCTTTATTTACTCTTCAGAAAATATTAGGGATGTTTACTAATGGGATTTAGATTTAAGTCACCTGAGAGCAGATGGATACTGAAACAATTTTTTGTGAATTGTTCTATTTTAGAGGCAAACAAGGAATTATATCAAACAAACCAGATGTACTGATCGCTCCAACAGAATACACTCACATTCCCTCAGCAATTTTGAATTTTTGCCCACAGTTATACTGAAACTTTAACAAGCTTCAGGTGTCACACTATTACCAAGATAACAAGTACTTAAGAAGTTCTAAAGCAAAAGCAGTATTAGCTGCAAGTAATTATAGTGCAAGCCTTCTCCCAGACCTTCCAAAATTCCTTGCAAAACAAAGTACTGTTAATTCCTAGATGTGTCTTAAAAAGATGACAAATACATCAAGCAAGTTTCAAGTTTTTGCTCATTCTTTGCCTACACGTAGGCAGGAACAGAAAAAATGGTAATCAAGTGACCAATGTAAAATATTAGCAAACACTAAGACAGTCAGAACTTAGAACTACTACAGTCATGAATTTTAAGTGCTTATGAAGGGCCCAGCTAGCAGTTATTGAAATTCAGAATCCCAGTAAGAGAAATATTACTGCCCTCTTATAAAAATAGCTATAGAATGAAATTAAGGACTAGATGTACAGAAGTGTTTTCACACTCAACAATCACACCCAACAATGGAGCGAGGAAAGGCTGCAAACCACCAGTACTTTCAAATAAAAATTTAGTTACAGAGCCAGAAAAAGCAGCAGAGCATCTCAAGTGCCAGTGAAGTGGCACAGCTATGAGACTGTTTCTGTTTCCCAGCGCTTTACAGAGCCATCACCACTTAAGTCTAAAGCATGAATTTTATTCTTTAAACTGCAAGCAAAACTAAGAGTCAACCAAACAGCATGCAGGTAGCTAAAGAGGAAGCAAAGCAACAAGTCAGTCAAGGCTGGCAAGTGTATCTCATTAACTTCACAACTCACCTGAGACGCAAGCTCACAGCAGGGTATCTCCCACCTCCAAATATAGGCATATTTGATCCCACTAACATGTGGATATCTTCAAAGGTCCACAAGATGTTACGAACAAAGTCATTTTTAAGTCCCTTCATTAACAGAAAAAAATTGGTCTGTAAATCACTGTTATAAAACACGTTCCCTATGACATTCTGCGGAATTATGAGAAAGCAAGAAGCGAAAGCAGCAAATAAAAGACAGCACATAATGAACTATGCTACGCATTCACGTTAACTTAAAAGACTGAGATCACAGATGCCACAAAAGCTACTTCTACAGGGGGCTTAGTTTTTCTCTTGGTTCCAATTGAGACCAAATTTTAAAATATTTTATTAAATTGGGGGTTCAGTGTTTGAGCTCAAATTTCACACATAGCATACCTGACTGTTTTCCCCGTCATTGAACAAAGTAGTCAGGTTTTGTTCTTTGGGGGCTGAGGCCACATGCCCCACTATATATGAGGGTTCAAGAGGCACACTGCCCTGTGAAAAGCACAAGGATAAGGAGTGATTCTGCTGCTGAGGTAAAGTTAGGCCATTAAAAAAAAAAATCTGAACAATAAAAGCATATAAGGGAAAAACCTTTACCTCTAACATCTTTAAATAAATATGTATTAAACTACAAAAAGCCTCTAGTCAGTAACTAGAATGCTTCTTTTCTACAGCTAGTACCAAAATTTTGTACTTCGTATTCCCCTAGGCTTTGGAAAGAAAACGGAAAGTTTCTATAGAAACAGTTTATTACCCCAGGGTCAGCACCAGATTATCAGTCTCCAGAATGTAAAACTTCTATCCTGATGTCTTATTTATAAATTAAAGAAAATGACACTGTACAACTGCACAACAGCTTCTTTATGATAAACAAGCTGCCGTATTAGGCAATAGTTCCTCGAGAAGGTGGAAGAGAGTAGTCATCCTTTTCCTAAAAGCTTTCAAGTACTGAAATATTTCTCTGCTTTAGAATATTACTACACCACAACACATCAACTTATGATTTTGTGGATAATGTAGGTTAGAGCCTTCCTAAGTTACCTGACCCAGTCATCTGGCATACCAGTTGGTAATACTGTCTAAGCATTAACTATTACATCATTATTAATGTAGACTGAATACAACAGATCTTTCAACCTCTCAAAAATTTAATCAATTCCTGTATTATGCTACTCAAAAAAACACAGGAATTAACAGTTTTCATAAATAAGCTTAGCCACAGACTGAAACCCTGGATTAGGGTCTAATACTAATCATAATTTGTTGCATAATTACTACAAACATCTCTCCCTTCCACTTGCATAATCTCATAGCAAGTGTTTGTAAATGTTGCTTAACTGTTTTGCAACTTTTTCATGGATCTTCACTTTCCTCTTCACCTAATAAATTCAGGGCCACAACAGATTCACTTTAATGGTAGATTGAAAAAGAAAGGCCAAAACCTTAGGCTTCCATACACACCTTCTGAATATCAGATTTTCCTACTTTTAGGTAAAGTCACTGATGACTACTCCTAGTCAAATGTTTTGTTCTCAAAAATGCATAGATAAATATGTATTTAGTATTACAGTGACAGAAAAAATAATTTCTGAAATTTGGAGCTCTGAAACACTGGCATAACCTAAACCACACATTCTGCCAAGTGTTTCTAATGCCTTTGTTCATTTCTTTCAGCAAAGAGTACTGCAGCAGCACCTTTGAAAGCCTTTCAATATATTTGTCTCTACAAGAACTAAGGTGTCATTTAAAACATTATATGCACTAACCTGGTTAGAGGCACCTGGATCTTCAGATAACGAAGAAGGCATTTCAAAAGGAGCTGGCCAGGAGGCCCTTCCTGCTTCATCACTCTCACCTGAAACAGGACCCTCCTGGTGTTGTTTTGAAGTAGAAGGAACAGGCTGAGCAGCTCCATCACCATTAATGCTGACAAAACAACATTAAACATTTCAGTCAACAATACGCAAACAGAAGCCATTTTAGAATTGGTACATTTAATGCACTGTTCTCAAAGAATAACTTTGCTAAGTGGCTGAAAGATTGCTATATTGACAAGTTGCTCAAACTCTTACAATATTACAGCAAGTGTCACAATCTACCTTGCATATTTTAAGTTGTTCTTCCCTCAAATCCAGTTCTCAGAAGGAATATCGAGATATGCAGTTAATTAAGTCATCCTGTTTATTTTATACTTTAATACTTAAAATGCTTCAATTCCTGTTAAAAACACCTACATGTTATTTCCTGATTTCATCCCTCCATTTTCTCTGTGTAAGTATAAATCAGTAAATTAGACAGACCATAATGCAATTTTAACATTTACTTCAAGACAAGAAACCAGGCAAAACTAAGTGGTACAGAATTCAAGATTCATGCAGACGTAAGGTTACCTGTAATACAAAAATTTAGAAAGTATAGCCTTCTGGTACCAATGTTCTTTACTCTTCTTTTTTCGTTGCCACTTCTGATCGATCAGCCTTTGATAAAACTCTTTCAGCCATGTCCAGTCCCCTGTCTAGGCAACATCATAAACATGAAATTAATCTCAAGAAGCATCTACAAAGTAAACCAAGTGCCTTATTAACTTATGAATACTTATCCACAACAGCACAAAAAAATCTCAAACGCCAAAAACCTGAAAATAACTTCACAGCTAAAGCCTTGAATTAGTCATTTATTGAAAAATGTATCTTCTAGAAAAGTTACATTCCTACTGAGAAGTTGAATTCATTAGAAAGTCAGATATACGGTAAGAGATTACACAGTAACAAATACTTATTAATAATAAAATTAATAAAATAGTGTAGCAATACCAAAGTAATTACAGGAATGTGGGACCTGGACTTTTAATCCTACAGTAACATAAATATCGGTGTGTACTGGACATCAGATGCAGTTCATGGGTAGACCGATTGCACTCGCATATGGTTCTCAGGAATTTTGATACATACCTGCTTTCTTGCTAGCTACACTATTCCTGAAATAATGCACTTTGACCATACGACATACTTAGAAAACAAAATGGTTAACCTGAGATGATCTCATGAAGAGTTCTTGAATATCTAGCTCATCCAACAAAAGTGTCCGCCCAATGCGATGTACTGCCATGCTCACATGTGACTTGCTATAAGGTATCTTCAGAAGCTTTTTAATATTCTTGCAGGAGAAAAGAGAACAGAGATTGCATTCCAGGTAATTATTACTGCATTGTAAGACAATTCTTAGGAAATTGTAAGCAAAGAATACACTACTAACATTGGAGAGGCATGGGCAGGCAAATAAAACCTTATAGTGCCAGTGATTTTAAGAAGGCCATTCCACAAGAAGTTGCATTTGTTGAGGTCAAAGAACATGAATGACAGCAATAAGAGACACCAAGTAGTCGGTATAAACCACACACATGGTTTAAACATTATCTCTCTTTGGATCATCACAATCAGATATAGTCAAAAGTAACAAAAAAAATGCAAGTAAATGGTTTGGATTTTAAAAGCTCTATCTTCACCACAGGAACACCAACACTTTGTCAGATATCCAGAGCAATCTGGACAGAGATCCAAGTCTGAACAGAAATCTGTCAAATACATATGTTTTCCTCTTCTGAATAGCCTCATCTGAATTCTGAGGTATTACCAGCACCAAAAAAGCTGGCAAAAATCAGAGGAAAGAAGAAGTTTGGATGGGGGCTATCTCTTCTAGGTAAGACTAGAACAAAATAATCTTATGTCAAAAGAATCAATTTCAAACACATAAGACAACGACACTGCAAGACTGATGTGCTGCATTCACTAAACTGCATATTTTAGCTGACGATTATTTGCAGAAATCCACAGAAAATACCACTTTATCTATAAATTTCTCACCTGTGATCACAATTCCCTTAAAAGACAGAGCAAAAGTTAGGTGATCTGTTTGTGTTTCACTAGGGAATCTTTATTTTATCTCAAAGGGCATAAAGATGACAGAATCCACGACAATATCTTAAAATAAGGTTTATACAACATACGAGTTTGAATGACAGAACTTAGAAAGCTATACATACCTCTGAATCAGACACAACATCGACATCATTTCCAACTGAGTCAATGAAGTCATATGCCATCCCAAAGCTATTTAGAAAACATCACAAGTTAAGACAAACGCAGTGTGACAGTAAAGAGAGATCTCTCTTTTCCCAAAGCTTACTAAATCTTTGAAAGCTTTTTCTTCATCAGAAGAAGAATCTAGCTAAACATTACCAGGTACAACAATCTAAAGTTCATTTACAAAATCATTTTTGACATCCCCCAGGTTTTCCAAAGATATCATTGGAAGTGCTCAGATCCAATTTCAAGTCTTTCTTGATTTCAACAAAACTTAAAATACATTTTTGAACATCAGAACTATTTAAAGTGTTTGTTAAGGCAGCTATGGGAAATTAGAAAAATTGTTTGGTTTTTTTTAACACTAAAAAGGAGAACAGTTTTTCAAAGAGTTTATCTTTAAGGCATTAAGCACATTAAAGTCCTTCATTTTAGCAGCTGTCGTTTCATTTTACCTCTTATTTATATTTTCTAAAACTGGCCTACATGTTTCAACAAACACATCCTTGTACTTTTATCCACCTTTATTAAGGCCTCTTTAAATTAGAAGCTATTAAATTAGAATATTTCAATGTACAGATCATTCTTTCAAATTAAACCAGATATTAGTATAACCCAACCAAATACATGGTGCGTGTCTGAAGTTATACTTTCACTATTAGCTTTTTAACACTGACACTGGAGAGAGAGGGATTAAACTGCCAGCCTCTATTTGACAAACAAACAAAATATCTAAAATAAACAGGAAAAATTCATAAAGCCCTGAGAAACATGTTACCCTGCTCAAAAAACTTACACCTCCTAAAACAGATTATGAGGATTTAAACACAGCCCCTCCACAAACTGTTAAATTTCACTGACTAGTTGACTCAGTGTGAATTTGCTTGCTCAGTACAGGATTTAAGCCTCCTATTTATAAACACTGTGAAATCAACTCATCCATCTCTTTAACAGACATCCATACCGAAAGCTAACACTGCTTTTTGGTTTTGCCCCTTATTTCACCTTCTGTGTTCACTCTCGACAGGACTATGAAATTTCTTTTGCCGTGAGTTAGCCAGGTCCAGTTTCTAAAGACCCAAAAGAGCTATAAATTGGCTCTGTAACTTTCAAGGGGAACCACATTTGGTCCATTTTCACCTGTTATCAGAAGCAGAATGGCTGGCTGAACCAGTCTAGTTTGATTTTGGCCAACCGACAACAGCCAACCAGGGAAGAACATGAAGTCAGTTTGACTGTCTCGGGCAAGGTGTCAACATGCACTTGAAAAAAATAATCAACGGCATTACCAGCATCATTAATTGTTTACAAAAGAGACAAGACTATAGCATACAGGCAAGAACTAAGGATGAAAATGTAGAGGGAGAACGGTTAAGAAAAAGCAGCAGCTAGTGAAGTCTGTACTTTATACTTCGAATTACATAGGGTCCAAGTTCACTATTAGAATTAGTCTTAAAGGCCTAGAAAAAAATGGAGCCTGCTGTTATTTACCTGGAAAAGGGTTTACTTTTTTTGTTGTTGCCAAGAATGGTTGTACCTGCTGGTCCCAGCTTAGCGCTTTCGCGTAACCAGTTGGCAGGTGGAAGTTTCAAGTCCGTTTTCTCCTGCAGACGGGCAAACGCTGCTTGCGGCGGGGCAGATGAATATTTCACCACAGCGCTGCTTTTCACTTCATTGCCTCCAAGAAGCAAGACGGACCCCTAGTTTTCGAAGAGAAATTAGTCTTCCGTTTCTAAAATAATAGCAATTAAAACTATCAAAGTAGAATCATAGAATCATAGAATCATCTAGGTTGGAAAAGACCTTTAAGATCATCCAGTCCAACCATTAACCTACACTACCAAGCCCACTCTAGACTAATCAAGGGTAGACCAGACTAAACCATATCCCGAAGTGCCACATCTACCCGTTTTTTAAACACCTCCAGGGATGGTGACTCCACCACCTCTCTGGGCAGCCTGTTCCAATGCCTGACCACCCTTTCCGTAAAGAAATTTTTCCTAATTTCCAGTCTAAACCTCCCCTGGCGCAGCTTAAGCCCATTTCCTCTTGTCCTATCGCTAGCTACTTGGGAGAAGAGACCAACACCCACCTCACTACAACCTCCTTTCAGGTAGTTGTAGAGAGCGATAAGGTCTCCCCTCAGCCTCCTCTTTTCCAGGCTAAACAACCCCAGTTCCCTCAGCCGCTCCTCATAAGACTTGTTCTCCAGACCCTTCACCAGCTTCGTTGCCCGCCTCTGAACACGCTCCAGCACCTCAATGTCTTTCTTGTAGTGAGGGGCCCAAAACTGGACACAGCATTCCAGGTGCGGCCTCACCAGCGCCGAGTACAGGGGGACAATCACCTCCCTGCTCCTGCTGGCCACAGCATTCCTGATACAAGCCAGGATGCTGTTGGCCTTCTTGGCCACCTGGGCACACTGCTGGCTCATGTTCAGCCGGCTATCTACTAACACCCCCAGGTCCTTTTCGGCCAGGCAGCTTTCCAGCCACTCTTCCCCAAGCCTGTAGCGTTGCATGGGGTTGTTGTGACCCAAGTGCAGGACCCGGCACTTGGCCTTGTTGAACCTCAAGTAGTGCTACGATGAGCTATTTTTAATGGTAAGCGACCGAAGCCCAGCCCTGCACTCGCTCCTAACTCTCTCCTGCACACATCCCCAAATATCTGAGCCGCCCTGACTCCAACGCTCGCACCAAGCGCACGCGCCGCTTCACGAGTTGCAAGGCTAAAGCGCTATCGAGGTCCGCTCCCCGCAGAACGTGAAATTACTCAGAAAGGCCAGAACTAAAACATAATTCACATTAAGGCTGCAAAGGTCTGTGAAAGTAAGCATTCACTAACAAACACCGACTTTAAAGCGAAACACGTTTCTGCCTTCAGAAGCCAGCCTTACGACTGCGCGTTTCTTTTCAAATACACGTATTCTTTTCAAATACGTGTTTTACGCAGCTGTCACACTTGCATTAAGAGCTTTGATCTGGTATACATTAAGGGAAAAACAGATCCACAGGATACTACTTATGTAAATACAATGCAGCACACCGCACTTAAACCATAACAGCAGCAATACTGCTTGCAATTACAGCTTAACCGTAATTAGCACGTTCCCTACTGTGCTCGGCCCTGACTGCAGCATTCCCTTACTCGCCAGACTGGAAAGCGGGCGGCACGCCTACGAGGCAACTTAAAGCATTACTGTGGGCTGTGTTTACCGCGCCCCGCTCCCCCCCGCAGCTCCTCGGCCCAACCGGGGCCGGCTGAGGCGGCGGGGCCGGCTCCGGGGGAGGCTGCGGGGCCCCTCAGCCGCGGGACACCCCTTCCCCGCCGCAGGGCGCTGCGGGCAGAGCCGCGCCCGCTCCCCCGCTCCCCGCCGCTACCTGCTTGGGCTCGTCCGCCTCTCCCCTCGGCGGGGCGGCCCCCGCGGCGCGGGGCTCCTCCATCTCCCGCCGAGCGGGGCCGCGGCCCGGGCGCTCCCTGGGGCCGGGGCAGCAGGCCGGGAGCTGCCACCTCTCGCGAGACTTCCCGAGAGGCCCCTGGGGGCGGGGACTGCGGCGTTGGCCAATAGGAGAGCGCGGGGGGCGGGGCTAGCGGGCGGGGCGGGGCCGGGGCGTGAGGAGAAGGGCGGTCGCGGCGGGCAATGGCGGCAGTCTTTGTGGCGGTCGTGTCGCTTCTCGTCTGGCTTCGGTGCTGCTTTGACTTTTTGGGCGGCTGCTAGCCCCGCAGGGGTGCTGAGGCGAAGCTGGTGGCTGTGGTGGGGCTGCACCGTCGGCCACGCCGCTCTGTGCCGTACCAGGAGGGCTGGGTGCCGCGGCCCTCAGGGCTGGGTGCCGCGGCCCTCAGGGCTGGGTGCCGCGGCCCTCAGGGCTGGGTGCCGCGGCCCTCAGGGCTGGGTGCCGCGGCCCTCAGGGCTGGGTGCCGCGGCCCTCAGGGCTGGGTGCCGCGGCCCTCAGGGCTGGGTGCCGCGGCCCTCAGGGCTGGGTGCCGCGGCCCTCAGGGCTGGGTGCCGCGGCCCTCAGGGCTGGGTGCCGCGGCCCTCAGGGCTGGGTGCCGCGGCCCTCAGGGCTGGGTGCCGCGTGCTGGGGAGCAGCCAAGCCTTGGGAGCCTGCTCATGCCCAGTGGTCCTGGAACCTGGCTGGCCTGGGTTGTCCCAACCCTGTCCTGAGAAAGGACTGGGATATTGGTGACTGGCATGTTGCTGTGTTAGGTAGCTTAGGTAAGGGAATGGGCTGGTAGGGCTTATTGATGGGGTTTGCAGACACACTGAATAATTATAACCTTCATTAAATCAGTGAATGCTTGGTGATGAGGCACCTTAGAGGATGGGGTGATGGAGAATTAGAACAGAATCATAGTGTGCTGGCCTCTTTTTATGTGCTGAATTTCACAAAGATTTAGCTCTGATGTCCTAAGCAAGCAAATGGTGCCATGAAGAGTGCCCAAA
This sequence comes from Pelecanus crispus, assembly GCF_030463565.1. Lineage (NCBI taxonomy): Eukaryota > Metazoa > Chordata > Aves > Pelecaniformes > Pelecanidae > Pelecanus > Pelecanus crispus. The sequence goes on from NC_134652.1 coordinate 4,200,165, forward strand.
GGATTTTTAGTATCTATTATTTTCATCTTAAATGATATTCTTTATTCTCCATGCCACAAGGGACAGCATGTGACTGGTCAGGGAGTACAAGTGCGGAGTGGCTGTCATCCTCCTCCCAGACAATGTACATAGAGCAACTGGGCCAGGGCCTGCCTGCCTTTGCTGGGGTACTTTTCTGTCCTGCCACTGATCCTCATGGAGCTTAGATGATCCTAGTCATCTTTGAAATTCTTTCTCTCAAAGTTGATTGAAAATGGCCTGAAGATTTGAAAATTATTGTGGGACCTCAGAGACAGAAAGTGCAGTTGCATAAGCCTTGTTTCCTTTGTAAACCGAGCTAAAATACTCTAATTTTCCTTATTGTTACTAAACACAAAGCGTATCTTTTAGCAGTAACAGCAATACTATAAATACAACAATATACTTTGGTATGGAAATACACATATAGAATCTATTTAAGAAATATAATTAATTAATGTTTCAAAGCAGCTTCAGTCAAACTTTCATTATATGGGACCTATACCTACTGCCATTGCAGACTGGCACAACTTTTCCTTAATTTAATTATTTATTCCTTATGTTCCTTTAGGATCCGTTTATGGGGTTAGGAAGGGACCTTTTTAAGTTTCAGCCTTAGAAAGAGATTCTAGTGGAGTAATACTGTGAAAGCCAAAGTGCTGTTTGTTTGAGGTTTGCAGTAATGGGCCCCAAGTTACTGAATATGAAAATTGAATAGAATGGAATGAAAAGGATTTGTAGGTTCTGCCTGTCATGCTCTTTATCCTTCTCTAGTTGTTTCTATCACTGGCTTACTCAGTCTTAAAAATAGCATGAGTTATCTCTGCAGCCTTGTGATCTGCTCCTGGCACATTTAGACATCGGCACAGTTCATTACAGTCAAGGCTGAGATGACAGTGCAATCATGAAGGTGTTTCAAAACATGTTGCTCTTACAGCTTGCTTACATTTGTTGGTTTATTTTTTTCCTTAACCAAAGTTGCATTATCTGGAACAGCTTATTTTTCATGCGCAAGGTTTACATTAGCCTCTGTAAATCATCATTTACTACTTTTCTACTTAAAAGTAGCTTGCAGCAGGGCAGCATTAATAATAGCAAGTTCCAAATAGTCACTCTTATCTGTATTATCACAACTTCAACAGATACTTAGAGAAACAAAGTAGGTCATTTAGAAGAAAGCCTTGAAAAACTCCACAATGGCAGCTAGTATGCCCAAATATCATTACCTGTGTTTGATAGTAAGATGGAAAATGAGATTTTCACACAGGAACTTTGTAATTGCACTTTGTAGATGGCTATGACTGTCTGAATCATTCATACTTAACTAAGACAAGTACCGTATTTTTTTCTTGTTCCATTTGCCAGCCATGCTATCCGATTCGCACGTAAGTTAGCCTTGAATATCAATATACTGGCTTACGGTACGAGTGTCATGTTCTTTACAGTCTGTCAAGGCCCAGGAGGCGAAGTCTTGGCTTGTACTTGGTTTAATGAGTTCTGCCTTGTCTACAGCTCACCCACAGGCTCATTTCACGATAACTAAGGGCTTTGTGCCTCAGTTTTTCTTTCTGTGAAATAAGCCTTACATTTTGGTTGGTTGTCTAGTTCCACATCTATAAAAACACGTTACAAAATGTTAAACATAAAAAAACCCCCCAAGCCTGCTGCATCCATCTTAGGGACTATATCTGTAATACGAATGAATGGACTGGGGACTTTTCTGGCCAGCAGGCAAGTGGCATGGTGTGGACGGCATCCATGCTCCGGTGCTGCCAGCCCCAAATTCTTCGAGGGACACGGTTCCCCCATGTGCTTCCTTGAACCCCTGCTTGGGCAGCGCTTGCTGGCAGAGTGTGCTGGCAGTTAAATAGAATCATAGAATCGTTTAGGTTGGAAAAGAGCTTTAAGATCATCCAGTCCAACCATTAACCTAACACTACCAAGTCCACACTAAACCAGTTAAGGGCAGAGGAATAATTTCATGTTTCCTGGCTTGGTGGCTGGAATATTTATAATGAAAGTAAAACTAGGAATCACTAAGGTTGGAAAGGATCTCTAAGACCATCAGTCCAACCATCAACCCAACACCCCCATGCCCACTAAACCATGTCCCAAAGTGCCACCTCTGCCCATTTTTATAACACCTCCAGGGATGGGGACTCCACCACCTCTCTGGGCAGCCTGCTCCAATGCTTGACTACCCTTTCCGTGAAGAAATTTTTCCTAATATCCAATCTAAGTAGTGTGGATGTGTACAAGTCAGTGCTCAAACTTGAAGGCAAAAATATCCTTAGGGTTCTGTCTTTTTCTTTTTAAACAAATGATGTTTGTGTATGCAATTAAGATATGTGTATGTGTAAAGAAATTTTTAAAAGAGCATGAAGTTAACATCTTAAAAATAATATACCTAATGTCCTTATTTTTTTCCTCAAAAATGACCCTCCTTTCTTCAGATATTACCATTCAGGTTGTAAAGCGTCATTGAAGGAATTGTGCAGAATGAATTAATTTTTAAACGGAACTCCATTTCTCTCCCATTCCCCCCCCCCTTCTGCAGTTGGTGGGTAAGAGCAGCATTGCCTTTGCTCATCTGGATCTTACCGAAACACCAGAATCGCTTAGTGATGCAGTCAGGGAGGGTCTGAGGTCATGGTGGGGGGTTCCGCTTTGTGAGGGTGTGTCCCGCTTTCGGAGTTTTCGAGTGGCCACCGTGGCAACCGCAGAGCCAAGCCATGCCCAAGGGCAGGCGGTTCCACCCCAGCCAGCAGCACGCTGGTGCCTGGGTGAGCGCTGGGAGCCCGTGTCCCCCATGGAGCTTTTTTATTCTTAAACTCTCGAAAAAATGCCGTGCTGAGGGTGACTTTGTCCTTTAGCCGGAAAGGAGGGTTCCTGTTCTTAATGTTTATGAGGAAAAAGTGCCCTGGGTATTCAGAAGAAACCTCTGGCAGGATTTTTTTCAAGTTTTCCAGCGGTGCTGGAGGTCTCTTATTTTATATTTAGCCCTAGCTGATTTTCTTCATCTTCTGCAAAATGCCAGCAGATGTTTGCCTCATTTCTGGCCCTCAGGAGCAGTGCCGCAGCGCCCGGCGGAGGCCCTGGGCTGGGACATCTCGGCATCCCAGGGCGCTGCGACACATGGCTGGCACAGCCTGTTCTTCGGTCTCGGAACCCGTGGGCCTAACGTTTTGCTGAGCGGTTCCCCAGAAGTTTTGTGCTTTCAAACCTACGGTCGTACAACAGCTGAAGCAGCGTGGGGGGAAAAAAAGATGTCACAGCATGAGTGGCTTTGCTAGATGGATTATGGCTAGATAAACAATTTTTGGGAAGTTCCTGGAGAAATAACATTTTTATCTGTTTTACTGATCTGTGTCGTAAGGTCTTTACGGTAGTGGTTGTGTTGTGTGTGGAGGCTCCTGATTTTCCCAGAGGCCGCTAGGTGCTGCTGCAATCCAAATAATAAAAAATAAATAGGAAAATACAATTTTGCCCACATTTCTGATTTATTTGTTTTTGTTGTTGGCTTTTTTTTTTTTTAATGGATCACAATTTTCATTATTTTCTAGTTTGCTCATGTTGGAGTATGCCAGAGTCAACCTGAGTCAACTACAAGCTCTGCACTAAAGCAGGTCCAGGACTCAGGAGCAGCTCAGTATATTGAGGATAGATTGCCGCTAGCATACAGAGCTCAGGAGCAGGTGAGTTACTGTGGGAATACAGTCAATTTACAGAGCTCCTTTTTGCAAGATATCACTTGCTAAGTTATAAGTAAGAATAGCAGTTACGGTAGTTAGCAAAGCAGTCGTAGTGGACTGGCAGACTTTGTGCCTCAGGGAGTAAAATGATTGCTAGCTGTGCTGAGGAAGAAACATATTTTGCTGTTGCTCGGTTATAATTTTGGATACTCAAAGTCCTGCTGTAGTTACTGCTGATTTCCATCATCAGTTACTTTTCCTTTTTATTAGCTACTATAGCTGTTTGCAACACATTTATGTGCCAGAATATATTATGATCGATCTCAGTCCAAAATCTGTGTGTAAAGCTCTGTAAGAATGTTTAATTGAAATTTGATGATCTGTTTTGAATTGAATGTCAGAAATATCTGTATATTCAGGCAAAGGATTATTTTTTTGATCATTAAAAAGTTAGAAGCTTCCCATTTGAAACACTTTTAAGGCTTGCTTAAAAACGAGGAGATTTGGGACAATTTTGGAAACAAAATACAGTATTGTAAGAAACCGAGTATTTAAAATGTTACAATTTCATAAGCACATTTTTAGGTCCTTATTTTATCATCTCACTGAGCTTTGCTTTACCCACCCGCTTTGTGCACAGAACATTTTCTATTTGCATTTTCTATAAGCATAGCAATTATATTGAGTTCATTTCACAGATGTTGCTACAATGAAGAGCAGAAATGGGCTAGGAAGGAATGCCTGAAAGGGAAGCTTGGGGCTAGTGAAAAGAAAAGCAGAAGATAGTACTGTAACATGAGTATACATTATGTTGATGTTACATATACCTCTCTGTGGAGCTTCTGGCCTTAGCCACTGTCTGAAAAGGAGAACCAGGTTAGATGGACCTTCTGTCCACACTGGTCTGACTGTTCACCTGGTGGTTTATGCCTTGTATTTACCAGCCCTTCACTGTTAAAAAGAATGAGTGGAATTCCTATCTGTCATAAATCAAGAATTAAAATGAGGTCAGCGGTGAGAGTACGAAGATGCATTAAAGGCTAAAATGTGATGTCGCAGGAACAATCTGAGGAAGTTTGTTTATGTGGCATTTGTAAAAAGTGCTGGTAGTGTTGGAAGCTCGCTGCATGTGAAGCTGGATGTCTCTAATTTCTTTGTACGAGGGAACTCACTGGCTGTGAGGTTAATTAATTTTCTCAGAAATATAGTACTGTTTAAGTTTATATTACCTCTTATTTCTTACTTCATGATAGTCCTGTAATTACTCAGTAATAGATTTTTTTAAACATTATTTAACATGGGGAATCCTTCCAAGAGATGATATTCAATATTTACCATCTTGGTTTTCAATTTTCCTGCAGCATACAGGCACTGGTAGTAAACACTATTCCTAAAACGTTAAGATTGACATGTAATTGCAGTAGGATATTTTAGTAAGTCTTACATTTTACTGACTTAGATGGTACTTATTTTTAAACACATATATGAGAATGTGTCCATTGAATTTACTTATCCATTGAACTACAGTCTGGTTGAATCTGTATCAGAAAACAAGTGAACGTGTGGCACGTACCTAAAAAAGGTAGAGGATCTGCCTAGTATGCCACATACCCTAAGATATGGTCATGCAGTTCACTCCATGCAGGCAAATTTTGTATTTGGTGATTCTTCTTTCTGGATCAGGCCTCCAGTTACATTTATCTTAGAACTGATTCAGATTCACTTACTCTTGAAACACGTTTTTTAAATTGTTACATTAAAACTTGCTCTTCTGTTTGGAGGTGAATATCGTAGCTGGAACATGACAAATGTATTCCACAATGTTTAAAATAAAAATTGCTAGAGCATTTATAGAAAAAACATAAAGTTCCCAACATGAAGCAGGAAAATAATGCTTGGGGAAGAACAGAGGCAATCTAATAGTCCAGAAGAGTTTTCAGTGTTTCAATTTTTAGCTATTTTAATAACATTGCAATCATATATAATAAACAAACTTTAACAAAATTAAATATGTTCAATTACTTTGAAACTAGTTCTTTTGCAGTTGTCCTTTTTTCTTCTAAAACTCTAGTTTCATTTTAGAGACTGGATGAACATTGTGTTAAAGAATGAGATTATAAATTAGGTATGCAATTAATACCTCCTCCACTTCCCCTGCAATAAGCAGCGTACATGACATTCAGTACATAAATCATAGATTAATTCAGGTTTGAGGTCCCTTTGTAGTTCATTTTAATTAGCTTTAGGCTTACTAGTGAATCAAACAAGGCAATCCTGACATGTAACTAGTATTTTGCTGCTTGCAGACAGAATGTGTCATTTCTTATATGAAAATTCACACTTTTATATTAACTATGTATATATTCAGCAAGTCAAGGGTACACAAATCATTCTTGTGATTTTGTGGGGGGAAAAAGAAAAAAACAGAGGGTCCACATTACCCCTATAAAATTATGTGCACTTGAAGATTTAACATATGCATATGGCTTCTGTATTAGAACATAGGCAGCTGTAATTTCAGCACCTGTCAAATATAAGAACTAAGACTAGTAGACTCCAAACAAGGTATGTGAAAATTCATTTTTTTTTTGCTATTATTTCTTTCTTTCAGAGAGCAGCAAACAACAATTTCCCATTTTCTTCTCATGACAACAGACATTGTCTAGAGAACGTAGGAGAGTATTTTGATTTTGTAAGTACCCAGCACTGAGAAAAATCAAGCAAGTTCACATCTCTCAGTCTGCCAGAGATTAAACACAGTATCTTTTCTCTCCCCTGCAAAAATTATAGATGCTAAAAATTGTGAGAAGAGAAAAATGTAAACAGCAAAGAAAACCACACTTTTTATTAGTATAGGGATGGGACTCCTCTGGGGCTGGCACGGGTACACAGAAGTACACATGGTCATTGAGAGTGGCAGAATTCAAGGGGAACAAAAATTTGGGTGATTTGGGTCTCTGACACGCATTTTCTAGTCCTGGTTTTTATGTCTTAACATGGTTTTGAACCCAGTTATATGTCCTCTTAGTCTGCTACAAGTGGTTGGCCTTGTGATGAACTTTTGTAGGCGTCTCAGCCACTCATAATTCACAGTCGCACATATTTGGTTCAGACTCATCCTTATCATAAGTTTAACCAAAGTCCATAGGACACCCACAATATATCTCCAGAATCTATTATTTTCCAATCCACATCTCATTATAATATACCAATGTAAATGTACGTTGCAGAAGCCACAACTTTGAATAGAATTTAAACTGCTTTGAGCTTTTCTGTATGTTCAACTGTTTCATGTTTTTCCATTTTTCTTAGATTGTTGACATTTTTCTAGGCAGCAAAAGAAATAGTGCAGTTCACAAGATGAGTAGAGGAGGAAGCAGCGAATCGTGATATTGAAAGTTGGTCTGACTTTGGGCTCTCTTAGACCTAGATTTTTTGGTATTCATTATTCACTGAGTAGCCTCCATTTCTGCATGTTGTAGAGTCTCTCATAGTTTTAGTGATACTGATCAACCATAATTCCAAATAAATTTCCTGCAAGCTATGGAGTGTGAAAATCAGGCTCCGTCTCTCTGTGTTTGGACACACAAGGGATAGTTCTGAAGAATCAGATTTCATGCTCTGTCTCAGTTTCTTTATTGCAGTCCAAACATAGAATTATTAACCTATTTCTTTGGGTTACTCTTAAGATTAATTTGGCCGAGTATAGCTAAATAGCTTGGGGTATATAGCATGCTACAGAAATGCAAAGTGTAAGTGGTTTATTAGTACTAAGAGATGGAAGGTCAACAGATTTCCCATTATATATGCAACCAGAAATGTTCATACAGGCAAGTCTGACAATATTATTTTTAACTTGCTAAAGATCAGCCATGAGTTCTTGAAATCACTGTGGTAACAGCTTCGTTAACTTCCCAGTGGGGTAGTGACTGTTACAAGATTCATCTGTGAAACTGTGATTGTAAGTCATATGTTTACATGAATTTTTCTTTCTTTTTTTTTTCTAGGGTATGGGCCGGAGGAAGGTGGAACCAGAGAGACGGCAACAGAACTCACAGAACTTCTTGCTATGGGCTCATGAATCAGTTCCTAGCAACAAGGATGGCTTAACCATTTATCAGACATCATTTGTGAAAGAACAAAATACTGAGAGCCCATTTTGTAGGCGGTACCCAAAACACCACTCAGAAAAACGTTGCGCTAACAAACCCCTTCCTGAGAATGAAAAAACTGCAGCCAAATAAGTCATCTTAATTACAAAAACACCTTTGTGGCACTGACTTATCATCCTTAGAGCCTGTTCTCGAGATCTGAACTACTTGTTACTCAAATGGATGATGAAATAAACATTTGTGTGAAGTGAATGGGGTAGTACAGTTGAGAGTTCATTAAAATCAACAATCGTATGTTACTCTGAAGACAAACATTACTTCAAAAATTTTAATGAGGAGGAGCATCGCAAGGAAAAGCATGTTTGTACATAGTTTTAGAAATACCTCTATTAGGAGAACAGAGGTAGTGATTGTACTTGTGTTATTTGATACTGGTTGACCCTCATCTTGATACAAAAGCTCCTTCAACTTCAGAATCAGTGGTGTGGCTGTACCTCAAGCAGCTGACAGCACCTGTGTTGCCAGAAGTGTATAATGGAACTGGATCCTTGAGGGTTTACCACAACAGGGAGCCAGAATGCATGTTCAGGTAAGAGATCAACTTTTCTGAAAGGTTTCATGGGTATGAAGGCAGGTTACTAGCCATTAGAGAAACTAGATAAAAAAAGAAGCTGCGCATTGGACTGCTGTGCAAAATAACTGTAACGTTTGGTTATAACACAGCAGTTGTATAAGTAAAGAGAGAAAGGATGTTGTAAACAATGTTTGCATGACTGTGTGTGCCCTCACAAAATGTGAATGTACGTATGTATGCGTCATTCGTGGCAGTAAGGGGGGAAAAAGCTCAAGCTGCAAGTGGAAGGCTGCGTGGGGGTTTGAGTTTGAGGTGGACTGGTTCTGAAAAGAACTTAGGATTTTATAGTTACGTGTCCCTAAGGAAATGAATTCAGAACCAATCCTCCAAGCAGTCTGCTCCCAGAATACTTACGGTCTTTAGGATATGGAAAGCATTAGAGTCAGGCCTCTAAATAATGTGTTTTCCTCCTCTGGATCATTTCCATTAATATCAATAAAATAATAAACCAAACTGTGTGTCTTAAAATATACCAGAAATAAGCTTGTTGCTATGCAAAATAATGTTGACTAAAAGAATTTAAGCATAAGTTTATGGGATAATTTCCTTTGTTTACAAGATAAATGGAAAAATAAACCCTCAACCCTTAGAATTCCCTGCATCATAAGAGATGCATTGAAAATGAGCTATGTTAAGAAATGATTTCGGCCTGTCAGTGAACAGAAATATCTTTTTGTATCAGCATGGAATGGTGACCTTTTTGCGTGCCATCAAAATAGATTGTATTAGAATATTTCCCCAAACGTGCAGCAATTTTATTAGCACATGCTGAAATAATAAACTTTTTTTTGGTATGAATCTCCCCCTACTAAAGTTCTTGGGGTGCTGCACAATATGTAGAAATGCAAAACATCATTGAACAATGTAAAAACAGATAAAAAGCCAAGTAACATAGTGTTATTAAGAAGAATTATTTTTTCTTAAAGTAAAGACAGCCTGCCTGACAACTCCAGAGTCAGAATTTCCAGAGCTTTAGCCAACAATTTCATCTCCAAACTGATTCAAAACTGAAGTGTGTGCCAATCACATGGTAAATGAAGTACCCCATGCTGTTTGGCATACTCAAGAGGGCAATCTTGGACCTCCATCAGAAGGAAGAAACACATTCTTGCTACATTAGTAATGTTTATCTGTGGTTTAGCGTTACAACTGGATATGGTGAAATAAATTGCTGTAGTTTGTTATGCCTTAAAACACCAATAGAAAGATTCCAGATTTCTTTTTTCCCCCTCTTTTTTTTTCCCCTCACATTTTGACTCAAACATGGATTTTTTTTTTTTTTTTAAAGTAACTGTGGATTAATATATGTTCTCAACGATACTGTGATAAAGATTGCAGAGGAGAAACTGGAAAGCTCATGAAACCTCTATACAAACTGAAATATACTGTCCTGGGTTGAACAAAACAGGTGATTCCCATATATCTCATGCTCTGGCTGTGTTTCTTGGGTAAATAACATGAGATACAAGACACTGAATTTTGAAATTAATGAGAAAAGCCCCAGATGAATTCCAGAAGGTCATAGCCTTGTGTACTTTGGATAGAAACCATTAGTTTTGTTTAATCATGTGATAATAATGTCTCTGAGAAGAAGGCCCTATTGCGTGAAAATATTTTTGCAGTATGGGGTGTTTTCCTTCTTGGGGGACGGAGGAGAGGGGAGGAGGGCTGTTAATTCCCAGAAAGGTTTCCTAGTCAGTGCAGGAAAGTGCTCCCAGCTGGTAGTTAATTAGGATCAGATGGGTGTAGGTAGGCTCAGCAGAATGAGCATACTGTAGGTTAACTCAGCCAAATACTGCTCTGGAGAAGTAGAGGTGCTGGTGAAGATGGACTTTTTTGTAGCTTGTTTTCTTAAAAAAAAAAGTGAGTTTGCTGCAAAATTTCCTTGAACAGTATCTCAACAATTTGAACGCAGCCAAAACCTCTTTACAGAAACAACAGGCTTGGTACTATAATCCTTTTGAATAAGTAGCTATCATTGCCCTCTGTTTTTTCTCTCAAGTCTACATCAATTTAGGGACTGTCTATACAGCTTTCTTAAGAAGTCTCTTTTGTGTTAATTTAAAAGGGTTTTCTGCATGTTAGCTAAATTCACAGAACTCAAGCAAAATTGATTAAAAAAAAATTAAACCAAGGGGATGGGTGGATGGCTGCATGTTCCTTTGGTTTAATGAGTTGATACTTCCCAGCTGAACCCAGCAGCAGGCTAAGGTTGGTGATTAATATGGCTGAGCTGGAGAGTAGCAACTTTGTCACTTAACTTCTCACGCCCTGGTTGAAGACAGCTTGCTTCTCAGGCTGCATCTGTTCAGCTGCATTGGAATACAGATTTATGCTTGTGTCCTTGCGGTTATGTCCACTTGTTTTAAGTGTGGTTTTTTTTTTCTTTTCCCCCCTTTTTCTGCCCTGGTTGCTGATAACTAGATCTGAGAAAATGGTCTCGCTCAAAGCTGCTGCTTCTTGAACCACGTGGCCTCCTGGTAAGCTAGATGTCAGCTTTCCTCCTATAGCTATATTTCATTTATGAGATGCTGTGACCTATGAAATGCTTTTAGTGGTCATTTTGACCCTGATAGACAAACTATTGACGTTGTATGATAGTGGATTGGTTTTGGTACAGTAGGAGGCAAGCTTTAAATTTTGCCTTTTGTTTACTTGGTGCGTAAAAAAGCTTAAAGAGTTGCTTAAAGCCTGAAGTGCCTGGCCTGTGGGGAGGGTTGGGTGGAAGGGGGAGCGCTGCTGCTTGTGGAGCTAGTAATTCAATGGGGGTGCAGCAGTTTGACTTCCAAGTCATCTGCTGCTAATCTAATCACTCTGCGTTCATAATCGAATCACTCCATGTAGCTGAAATGTTGTTTCTTAGCGTGTACTCTCAAGGTTAGTCTGAGTGAAGTAACTTAATATAAATGTTGCACTGAAGATGAGTCCTTTTCCTTCCCTGGGCTATGCAGTAGCAATGCTGTTGGAAATCTGTCTAATCCCAAAACTGGTGCTGATTTATTTACAGTGATATAGTGCAAGTGTGGATAATATTAAACTTCTACAAATGTTCTTATACTGGTTTAACTTTTCCCTAGCTGAGCAAAATATTGGTGTAACTGTGACGGTGCTAGTGTTGAACTGAAAGTATAGGCCTGTATCTACTAGAAATGTTTATGATGATACAGTGGCCATGCTGGCTGACAAGAAATAAAATTTCTGAAATTAAGTAGAAACTTTGGCTTAGGCATCTCTATCTTTAAAGCAGAGTCTGCAAATTTTTTTTTTTTTTTAATTATTATTCCCTACGCTTCGCCCTGCTGCTGCTGCATTATCTAATGAGCAGTAGATGGCAAGTACAGAGACCCATTCCAGTCTGGAGTGGGAAAGGCCTATATAGAGCTGCTTCATCCTAAATTTCTTGTTTTATGCCTGCCTCCCCAACGAAGTAATAACATAATGAGCTGTTAAAGCGTTATCTCTGGAATATCTAATTAAAGGGAAGTCTATTCACCAGGGAAGTAGTCCTAACTGACCTTAATTTGGACGTATGGCAATAGTGGGTGTGAGTGAACCACTAAAGCACCCAATTTATGATTCAGGCAGGCAGCTGGGTAGCATTTATGGAAAGCACATTATCAGCTTGCTCTCTTGTCTGATCATGGTTTGTTATACTTCAGTATATTCACCTGAAAGTGAAGTACCTCAAATCATCATTTCTTAAATGTGGTGTACAGAAAGAAACACAGTTTGAAATAGGTAAGTTTTAGCCCAACAGAATCAAAGCAGCGCTGCTCAGAGGGGACCTCTGGGACACACCTAATCCAGCTCCCTGCTCAGGCCAGACCCTTGTCAGTGCAGGATCAGCTCAGCCGTGGCTTTGTTGATCCGAGTCCAGAAAGCCTTGAAAGAGGGAGCTTGCACAACCTCGCCAGGTGACCTGTTCCAGCACTGCAGGGCAGTGCTAGAGAAAAACGTTTTCCTAAAATCCATCCTGAACCTCCCAGTCTGCCCTCTGTGACTGCCTCTTAGCACATCATCGGGCACTATCAAAAAGTTTGGTTGCATCGCCTTTGTAACTATTCCTCAAGTCATGTACCTCTGACCATCTTTTTGCTGGATCCTGTCCTGTTTCTCTGCAGCCCAAAGTTGGTCACAGTATTCCAGGTTCAGCCTACAATACTGAGGAAATAATAATGTCTCTCAGCCTGTTCATGGGAAGCGATTCTCAAAACCTTAATGTCTCCTGAAGCCAACGGGTTGAAATCATCTGGACGGTCTGTAAAACAGGGGTTAAAAAAAAAAAAAAAGCTGGGTGAGCTTGCATTTTCTCCTTCTTTCTTATGCAGCTAATTCTGTATGTAGCAAAAGTGGAAACTTTGTAGAATTTACAGAGACTACATATATTTGAAATCCTGTTAATCTGGTGGCAGATGCTGGAGATGCCCAGGTCCCAGAAGTCTTCCATGGGCCCTTAAAATGCTACTTCTGGACAAGTTGAAAGTGCCTTAGTCTTGACAGCACCCAACTCAAACCTGTATCGGGGAAAAGCTCCACAAATTAATTATTCTCTTGTCACCACCGTGCTTTAAATTGGGAAAATGCTCAACCGCATCAAGTTTCTTCAGAGGGTACATGAAGAGCAGCTATTATCATGTCTGTGTGTAAGAGCTTAATTATTACAACACCCATTTGAAATTGGTTCTGTTCTTTCCTCTGTTCTTGCATTGTTTCAGGGAGAGGGTTAGGGCTTATTACACAGTGGTGCAAGTTTTCTTTACTTTCCTCTTCCTGAAGCTGTCTCATGTGTATGGAATATTTAGACGTTCATTAAAGCAGCAAGAGAAAGTTCACATGTATACATGAGTGAGCATGATGATCTAGCCCAGGGATTAGGACACCCACCAGAGAGAGGGGGTTGCCTGCGTCAGGGTCCTTGTATGGCTTTTAAATTTGAAGTAAACATTAATTGAAGCAAGGACTGGAACTCAGGTCTGCCTGCTCACAGATGAGCGCCCAGACCACTGAACTAGAGAAAACCCTGTGCTTTCTTTCAAGCCCAATGTTTAACTATTTCATACAAAATGTAGATGCTCTGGCAGAAGGGGTATAGAGTGGTCTTTTCTCCAGACTACCTGAACCAGTTCAGAAAATCAGAAGAATCTTAGGAATGCCCTTCCCTCCCCCCCCCCCCTTGCTGTGGGATGTCTAGAAATAGTAATATGATCATAAAGCACTACCCTAATAGCAATGAATTAATCCTTCCAGTAACCCCATGAAGAGTTTAAGTAGTAGTACTCATTCGGCAGATGACTTAATTGTGGCATGCTGTACTGAGGGTGATTGCTCAGTCAGCAGCAGGGCCATGACTATGAAATGGAGGAGTCCCTGACTCCTAGGCTTTTGCTGTAACCAGCACTTCTTTCCCTGTGCATAGATTTGCTATAGAGTATTTAGAGCTTCATTAGAGACCTAGTTGCCTGCCAGTGTATTATTTTAAGAAACTAATGGCTGTGTGTATGTTCTTATGATACCTTTCAGAGTGGAATGAGACACAAATTTTGTAACTCAATGCATGCTATTTCTGAAACGGAAGTGTTTTTTTAAATTTAAAATTAACATCCGCTCTCCTTCTCTCATCCCCCACACCCCCAAAAATAAAGCTCATGTTTAGATTGTCCAGCATATTCTAATACCTACAAATGGCAGTGCCTGCTATGTAAACAGACCAGCAGAAGTATCAAGTACTGTGCTCAGATGTAAATTCTTGTGGGATCAGGCTCTATAATACTAACCAGACATTCATGCCTCAAATGGCATTTTAGGCATGCATTAATGACCCTAAGCGACAGACCTTCTCATCTTATTGCTTAATTAATCAATGGCCCAGTGGCACATTGGCAGTGCTCTTTTTCAAGCTGTGCCTCCCCTCAGATGGTAATCAGATGGTATATGGCTGTATCTACTTATGGGAAAGTCAAAACCCAATAAATAAAGTTTAATTTCCTGATTCCCCTGGGATATAGTGATTCTTTTTAACAATGCTTCTTCAGTTGAGTTGAAATTAAAAACCAGCATGATCAACATATTGTGTAATATTTCATGGATGGAGTTAAGTACCAGGTTTAAAGACTTAAAGAAAAAAAAGAGGACTGGTGAGGGGAAGACTGTTGATACAGAAGCAGAATTATTTTCCATCAAAAATGCCTAATCCTATTTTTGTTACTGGTGTTAAACTTTACATTGTCAGCTTTTAAGCATTACTGTGAAGGTTTTCTGTGCATGTGTGTGTTAATTTTTATTCTAAATGAAGCTTGCTATCATTTGGAATAGAATTAACATTTAATCTTAAAAATATTTTGTAATGTGCAATACAGTGAGGTACCATAGGAGGGCAGATGTGTTGAACGGCTTTATTTTGATCAGTGTTACATTAGTGTAAGATCTACTGTAGTGAGTTGAATTATCGGATTTATACTGGTATGAGTGAGCTCTCAATCATGTCAGAGAAATGCAACAACTTGATTTGGACACAAATGGAAATATGTAAGTCTCGTGGGTTTTATGCATTTAAATATCTTTTTCCAGTTGTTCATTTTTGATGCTTACAAAGTTCAAAGATTTTTCAATCCACAATTATGTTGTTTTGCCTCTGAGAGCCTATAATCTGACTGCAGTTACTTATTTGTCACTGGCAATATCCAGAAAATTAGCAAAATTAATTCTTTAGTTTATTAGATTTAATTCAACTTTTTGTTTTTCTAGCTTCAAGTTTTCAATATGTGCTAATTTGTGCTACAGTTTTGTTTAGGCTTCAAGATAAATTCAGGCTTAAATATAAAAGAGCTTTAGTGTCTGGGTTGAATAATTCCTTCTGAAATTTGAAATTCCATTCAATCCATATTTGCCTTTTCAAGTGAGTGGAAAAATGAATGAAACTTGCTTTGTTAGAGGAAGCGTGTGTGTACTTTCATGGCTTAGATGATCCCTTTTTGCGGAGTAATTGGGAGGGACCCTGCCGCAGTGATGGGTTCCTGAGCACTGAGCTTGTGCCGAGGTCCCCACCGGCAGACTGTTAGGTTCAGAAACGCCATCTCGGAAAATAGTTGTGGTCTCCCCAGTCTGTCCCTTTGGCTCTGTTGTTCCCAACCCCTAAGCATCACAAGAGGGAGAACCCTGCTGAGTTGTTAACAGAGGCTGTCCTGCAACCTGGGAATCTTGCTTTCCTGTAATGATTGTAGAACGAAGGCTTTCAGTCGGCACTTCTGCAAGTGGAGAAAAATTTCCAGCATCTTGAGCTGAAAGAATAAGATGAACGTTTCATCTATCTCGTATAATGAAGTCCCTGAAGTAGAAGAGGGCTTGTTAAGCAGTGAAGACATTAAGAGGCACAATTTCTAAGACAAATCCAGTCCTTCAGGTGCAGGAACGACTGTGGCAACCTGACCTTTCTTGCTGTTCAACTGACCCCACTTCTTCCCTCTGACACTGGCCGAGTCTCTCTCCAAATACACCGTAGCACCTGCAGAAGGGATTCCGGCAGCATGAAGCAGCTCTAAACTGCTGTGGAAACAAATATTCTCAGGTCATGGGAGGATGGTGTGGAAGAGTGGTCTGCTGTTGTCCCCATCCCTGACAGCCCACAGAAGGCAAACCCTACTGTGCTCTAAAAGATGAGTTGTCACAGGGTCTGTTAGCGGATGGGTCAGCCCTTGCTTGCAGAAGTAGACACTTTTGTTCCATATCCTTCTTCTACAACACAGCTTTGGGCTATCAAGTTGTCCCAAAGTAGTTTTGGGACTATACCTTAAGAAGGAAGATCCTCCTTACCTCCATTCTCTCCCTTATTCTCAGGTTGCCCTTATATTTAAACTATCTAGAGTCCGATCTTACTGCCAAAGTAGATATCAGAAGCCAGTATGGCAGCTGTCATACAGGCAAATATCCTGCTGAGATCTGTAAGAATAATTCATGTGTTGGAACACAGGTCATCTGATAATTTTATGTATCTTGATGGGTGGGTGTCGTCTTGGATAAATTCAGAATAATCTCAGCCTGCTGCCCAGTGTATGGTCTAAATGCTGGTATCCAAGACACGAATAAAATCTGTCACAACTGTCCATGTCCCTAGTACACTACACATAGGAAGTTTGTCTTCACATTTTCTTTGTACTCTAATAACGAGTATCTACAGCTTGCTTTGCATAATGAAAACCTCTCTCCCGTTTTCCTGAGTGGCCTGACTGTAGGGTAGCATGCCAACACTGCTCTTTTACAAAGATGCAAAAACTTTTACAGCCAGCTATGTTTTGCTATTTCTTCCCTGCTTCTCCCCACTCCCCTTTAACTCCCCCCAGTAGGTGTTTGGCAATACATTTCTCGAAATATTGTATGCACTCTGACACAAGACAATATCTTCAGCAGTAATAATAAATTAGACGCAGTGGGAATTTAGGCTTGTTCTTTTGTCCAAGGTGATATAATGGAAGTCATTCATAATGAAGAAAAAAGTAATTGTTATGCAGCATTTTTGTATTAAACGTGCCTCCCCAAATTATCCAGAGTATAAAAGAGAATGTTTTCAGAGCTTTGTTACGACCATGGTTGAGCAAAATGCATGCGAATGTCCTCCTATTTGCATAACTGAGATCTCTTAAAATACAAGCCATTTGTATTGTGTTAAGCTCCCTCAAGCCCTGCTACCTCACAAGATATATCATAGTTTTATCATTAATCAAAACAAAGCCCAAATCAATAAACATGCATAATCAGGAGTCTCTGATTCCAGTATGCAAATACACTACATATTGATGAAATGTTTCTGAATCTAAAATAGTTTTACTTCTTTTTTTTTTCCTCTCAGAAGTCCCTGAGCCTTTTAATTTTAATATTTTATGCATTGCAGTGCAAACAGTGTAAGAATGAGTTCATGTATCAGAGATAACAAGTTAAAAGATAAATGCTGGATGAATCTCCTAATAGTTTTTGTTTACGTTGTTGACTAAAGGCAGTTTATGCTTCTGAAAGGCTGGTAATTATTTGACCTTTAAAGGCCCAATCCTGCACTTAGCCCAAGCAGCTGCTCCGCTCTGGGCTTTCCTGCCGGTACCAGAGCACGGGTGGCCGGGTCCCCCAGCTCCATGCCAGGGCCGTTCGTTAATTAGTTAAAATCAGTTGTTCCTTGTGTGCAGGGCAATGGAAGCGTTACATTACAAGGGGACAGAAACGACATTCAGTCAGGACAGGCGTGTGGCCGAGAGAGCGATCGGTACCTGCAGCTCCACAGAGCAGGGGCACTCGCTGTTCGGGGGAACACAAGCCGTGCTTCAGACGCTGCTGGAAGCTCAGCTCTTCTCACACGCTAGCAGATCATTACTGATGTGTATTTAGTGCTGCCCTCTGTAGTTTTGAATTCATAGAATCGTTTAGGTTGGAAAAGACCTTTAAGATCATCCAGTCCAACCATTCACCTAACATTACCAAGTCCACAGTAAACCAATCAAGGGTAGACTAGACTAAACCATGTCCCAGAGTGCCACGTCTGCCCGTTTTTTGAATGCTTCCAGGGATGGTGACTCCACCACCTCTCTGGGCAGCCTGTTCCAATGCTTGACTACCCCTTCCGTGAAGAAATTTTTTCCTAATATCCAATCTAAACCTCCCCTTCCTTACCAAATGGATGTGTGTTATGATACAAGGAACATTACTGTCTGAAGTTGCATTCAAAAAGAAACATTTCAACAAGAGACTCAATAATTTCATAGGTTTCAGGGGGTTTGCATCACTACAGTTAAGAACCTCTGTCAGTGCATGGCTCAAATTAATGCTGCAAATTCCTTTAATCTGAATCACAAATTTCTAACAAGTGAGCTGAGATGGGGTAAACCAGCAACTGCTGCTTACCTCGTTCTGAAGCTGTGCATTCCCCATGGCTAGTACAAAACACAGACCCAAGAAATGGGCACATCAACAACCAAAGGATTAAAATAAAACAGAATTCTGTGAAGGCCAAAGTTAAAGGAAAAGAAGGATGAAAAAGATCAGTGGTAGAAAAGCCAGGCTGCAATTAAGTTGAAAAAGTTCCTTGTTTGCTAGTCAAATAATAAGCCGTGTCAGAGCTGTAGAATTGGCTATTCTAGCATAATTGCATCTCTTGTGTATCTGTGGGACTCTGCTAACCACAGGCACGATCCTCTCGTGAGAGTCATCCCCTCTGAGCTGATTTATTAGCAATGTGAAAAGTTTAAAGGTGTGATGTTTATTTTATATCGTAATAAAATAAATGTGGCAGCCATCATAGATTAGGAAGCAGAGTTTCAAACTGTGAGAGTCTTTCAGGCTTATTAATTTGCTGTGGATGGGTTTCACAATGGGTATGTCTATTTGCCAAGTCATGCTTATTTACATTTGCTCAATGCTTGTTTTCACAATCATGGAGTGTTTAAAAAAAAAATGTCCTATGCCTTTGGTGGGAATAGGTGCTCACCTGAAAAGAAACAGCAGATCCCATGTGTAGCTGCACTCCTTATGTATGGAAGCAGCCCCGCGGAAGTCAACAGAATCGTGTGTATGTATATAAATATATATACACACACATACATATAGATAGATATATATAAGCTGAGGCATGCAGTGAACTCCTCAGAAAGTCAGGTACTTCTTGACTTAGGTTTGCTACAAGGATAGTTTATGGGAAATTCGGTACTTAGGCTTTTTTTCATTGATTCTTCAGTGTTCCGATCTGAAACTTTTCTTTTAAAAATAGGATAGAGTTTTAATTTTCATGGCAAATGCCTGTGCTAAGGAGTATATTTGGCAAAGGGAAGAATAAAGGTTACTGCAGCGGTGGGTTGATGATGAAGAGGAACTGATGTTTCAAGCCAGAACATCTCTTGATGATGTTGTTAACTTAAATCGCTTTACTGCTGCTGCATAGTGCTTGGTACGTGTTTGCCTACCTGCCTGTGCCTTAACCACGCTGCTTTTCAGAGGACAGTGGTCTCTGGCAGCAGTGTGCTCTGCCAGGATAACTGTGTGTGCTAGCAATCCTCCGGAGAGCGCGGCAAGATATTCCTCAGCATTTCCCTCGCTATTCAATTTCCCGAGCCAGCAAGAAGAGTGAGAACTGTTCATCTTTGCTTGAATCTTTGCTTATACAGTCTGAAGTAGAACTTAACCTCTAACCTTTTCCTTCCTGATTTTGGTAATCGTAGTACATTGCTGCTGGACTATAACAAGCGTACAGTGGCCGTGTCTGCTTTGTCCACTGTCACTTACTACATTGCGTGCATGAGATACAATGTTGAGTCTGCTACATATGCTTGTTGTCTATTTTAACTGTAATTTGTCATTTTGGTAGGTCTAAGACTAATGGGTAATTGTTATGACCTGACGTACCCTGCACATGAGTTCTACACTACATCTTTCTATACTCATTTTTTTTCAAAAAGGAAAAAGAAAAATCCATCAGCCAAACCAGGAGAAGCAAACTACAAAGCCTATCTGGGTTTGGCAGGGATGGTAGAGGAAAATATGACTGAGGCCATTTTCTTATTGCTTGTGGGAGGTATTCAAATGAGTAAGAAACTAGGCAGAATAAGAGTAGCGATGCAAGTGATTAATATTTTTAAAGTGTTTGAGTTTCTTCAGCTCGAACTTTCTGCAAAAGGGTGGAGTATTGACTTTAATCACAAGCAAGGACCTTCAGCCTCCAGAACTGTCAGCCTGGCACCTCTTCTTGTTGTTGCATTTAAAAAGGAGGGAATAAAAAAAATTACCTGCAGGAAAATCACAGAGGGTAACAAGCTGTGGAGTAAAGGAAGGAACGATCTGCTCATCCAGGTCTGAGGGCTGGAAGTTTTAACATCAACGTGTACTGCAACTCAAAGGAATGATACCCATTGGGTTTATGAATCTCTACATGGACTACCACTTATATTTAGACTCATACGTTTTGTGTTTTGAAAATATTTTTCACATGAGACTTCTGAAGTGCATTGAAGAGAATAAATGGACCTCTCTCCACCCTGGAGAGGTATAATTAACTACTTGGCAAAGATAGGATTGGAACCAAGGAATCCCCTCGCCTTTATCTCCTTACCCTGCTCTAAACATTTCCATGACCTTTTTTGGAAAAGTTTTGCAAAAGTAATATCAAACAGAGGACTTTTTTCCCATGTCCTCCTCTGTTTTGTTGCACAGTGTGGTCTGTTTTAAATAAGCTCTACAGTGCAGTCATTTAAGGAAATGAAGATATTTCATAGCACGCTTAGCATTTGCATTTGAATATAGGCCACCCTGCTGTTTGATTAAACTGGAGTTTAAGAAAACTATAGGAATCGTGGTTCATATGCAGTGCAGTACTTCACACTCAGATTGCAAAGGTTGTTGAAGGGAAAAAAATGTTAATATCCTTGGAAGTACATGACTAATGAGAATATATATAGCACTTCTGAGACAGCTCAAATATATAATTATTGTAAGGATTTCACAGACACATAAATATAATGATCTTCAGCTAAGTAAATTGCTACCTACCGATGAAATAAATATGGTCCCTTCAGAATTTGAAATAATTCAGTACTGTAGGTGGTGGGAAATGATTCACCTTAGCTGTTATCTCTGGAACAGTAATATAGAAATATATCTGCCAGTACTGTTACATTTACATTGTTCTTCATATCCTGTGGAGTTTGTCAGAAGATCTGTGGTCCCCGCCGATTTCCACCCCCTTATTTTGATAAGGCTTCGCACAGCATGGCTCAACAATGGCTTGGAGCAGCTAATATTGTTTACCACAGTAGGCATCTCAGCCATAATATTTTTCCAAGAAACACTGATGTGTTTAAAGGTCAGGTTGATACTGATTTGACTGCTAAACATGAATTCATTTTTCTAGGAGTAGAAGGGTATACATGCCTCGGGATAAAGGTTAAACTGTTGTTTATGCACTCGATAGGTGGAAAACACGAAGGCTTTAATACACAAATCATAATAGCCTATTCTGGTCAGTCAGGGAAACGCGATGCTGTACTTTTAAATGGACGCTTTGAATCCACAGGCGTTTTCTGACTATTGCTGTAGAAGAAAAGTCACTGAAAACTGCAGTGCTTGCCCGGAAGATCTAGACCTCGCAACCAGTTTGAACTGTTTTCTGGGCACCGTAGTCCAGAACTCATCCAGGTCTTTCAGCAGCACCTGTAAAATTTAGTTTTGCTACATCTGATGAGGTGCCAGAGACTGGCCCCTCCTGCTACGGTAAGGAGAGTGAGAGGAAGGAGGGAGGGAGAGATGGACAGCCCTGCAAGTTTGGATTTGCTGTTCTTGCCATCTTCAGTGGAGTGGGAGTGATGTGGTGGTGTCTGCTTTTGCCAAAAGGAAGGTCCCCTCCCCTCTTGTAGCTACCGCCTCTCCTGTTCAGGTGCCTCTGTCCATGGCAAAGAAATTGTGGTCAGTAAGGCTGGCTTAGCCATGGACATTTCTAGCAGGCAGCTGCACTAGACTGGATTTAAAGGAAGATGTGACATGTTCTGATAGCTTCAGCGGGGCTGGCTGGGCTCCCCAGGAAGGCAAAACTTACCCAGGACATGCTCAGTTCCTAATTTCTTAGAGGTGACACATCAGATGGAAGCATGAGCACTCAGTGCTGAGCTGTGCTCTCTCTGCAGTTCCCTCTGCGCTCGATCTGCG
This sequence comes from Pelecanus crispus, assembly GCF_030463565.1. Taxonomy (NCBI): domain Eukaryota; kingdom Metazoa; phylum Chordata; class Aves; order Pelecaniformes; family Pelecanidae; genus Pelecanus; species Pelecanus crispus. The sequence continues at coordinate 4,222,289 of NC_134652.1, forward strand.
GTGTTCTCCAGGCCAGGTGAACAGGGTAGCACATCCCGAAGCGGAGAAGGAGCCTCTACAACATGAGTACAAATAGAGAGCAAGGGTACACATGAACATCCAGATAGGTGTCCATCTCATCATTCTTTCCTGGCTTACGTTTTGCAGGTACTTGTTCTTATTTTAGTATCATTTCCTCCAGCCTGTAAGAAATTATGCTGCTCGAGAGAGAAATTTTAACGGAACCCCATGCTTGGTTTTGTGGGAATAGATTTTTGCTTCCATCAAAGGGTGTTCTTTGCCAACAGTCTCCTTTCTGTCTTGCACTGTGTCCGTGTCAGTCACCCCCTCCTTTACCATTCCTCTTGTCTTCTCTTCTTCCAACCTCTCAAGGTCTCAGTCACCTCATTTACCCTGTAAACTGTTTGTACCTCTCCTTCCAGCTTTCTTCTTTCTGTAATCAGAAAATCTTTAATGTCAGGTTAGAAAGAGATGACTGTAGCCATGTGGGAGGCTAATGTACTTTTCAAAGAAATAACCAGTGCTCTCTGATCACAATAGATATTTCCTTAACCACACCTTTTGGTGTTTTGGGATAGGGCTTTTGAGGCTGTTCAGGCGTGTAGAGGGGACTGTGCCGCAGGTGGTCGTCTGGTGCTGTTCTCAATACAGTATTCAGCTTCTGTCTTCACTGGGGCAATGGGATGCCTCTGCAGTGGACCAACACCAGCTCTAAAGATGTATTTTAAGAACTCAAGTTTACTGATCAGCATTGATAAGCACAGAATTTCTGCTTTTAACTTTGCTTTGTAAAAGCATCGGTACTTTTCACTGTTTGTTTTAACTTTCATTGATTCATTTGGGTTGTAAACTCTGCTTGAAAGCCTCAAAGTCCATCCAGGATTTTTCCTATTGAATTATTTTATAAATGTTTTCTAGATTTTTTGTCGTATTTTATTTCTACAGATTTTATCTCTGCAAAGACTCCAGTCCTGGCACGGCAGCTCAGGTCACTTCTTTGGGCCAGTTTTTCAGGGGGATGTTCTGACACCTTGACCATCTTGGCATTTGCTTTGAGAACAGATGGAGAAAACAGTCTATAATACGCCTGTTGGCCTAAAAGCAGAGAATCTAGTAGTGCCATGAGTGGCTTGCTGGCTGACATCAATAGCACAGGATGCTGTATTTGATTAGCTTTGCTTTCACAAGAAAGACCCACTGTATTGTTTTGAAGAATGTGTTCAGTTCTTTTAGCAAACTTAAAAATCCCCCGTGGCTACAGAAATAGAACATTCAAGTGAAATGGCTGCCATGTCAGGGATAAAAAGCCTTGCAAAATGTTCTGTCTACAGATCGCACTGAATCCTGAAGCTGTATCAGTTCAGAAAAACTTCTGGATTTCTTTTTTTCTTTCGTCTTCTGAAGACAGATAAATCTAGAAACCCTGCAGGAGGATTTCTGACTTAGCAAACAGAGCTTGACTGCATTTTGGGTTGGTATTTTAGCTCAACGTTACAAATACTTGTGTCAAAGATCTTGGCTTGAATCCTGGAATTATTTCAGATGCGATGGTGTGATAATAAGAAAAAAATCCTCCCTAGGCTTTCATGCCTGCCTCTTATTTCTGCCAGGTTGTCATTACTCTTACTGAGGAGGAAAAGTTGAAAAGCTAATGTTGTATTCCTGAGGTTTCTTACGGGAAGATTATTTCCATGGATGTTGTGTAAGGAAACTTCTTTACTGTTCTTAAAAGGAAAACATGGCACAGAAAAAAAGGGGCCTCTTGAGGAAAAACAGCACCGGACTGGAAACGAGAATTTTCATTTTCTCTCTGCAGCATTTTTTCTTTTTCCACCCCTGCTTCTCACACCAAGGCAAAGTCCCATGTCCCCTTTCCTGTCCTTAGTATTAATCATTCCCCTGCACCGATATCTTCTAATTGCTTTCTTAGAAAGCCATCTCTCTGACTTCCTGATAAGTGGTGCCTTATCCCTTAAATGTTGAGCAGTAGTGACAGCCACTTGTTAGATTAATTCCAAATGGGTATTTTGCAGAGCTAAGCCCATGGTTTTTAAGCCTTTTAATAAGTATTTAAAAATATTATTTAAAAAAAATAGCTATTATATCTAATATTTACTCTTGTTGGTCCACCTTTAAGGAATTCAAGTGAGTGTTTATATTTGATGGTTGTTTTAGAAATATAACCCTACAGATTTTTCTAGAAATCAGAAAATTGAAAAATATGAGATAGACATCATTCCATGTTAGGGTTGTTTCAAACCAGAAAGAAGGAGGAAAAAAAAAAGCTTAATCTGTTACAGAGCTGCTAGGTTTTCTTTTTCTTTTTAATAATAAGTAACAGATATTCACCACAAAGTGTTAGTTCAAAATACTAATTGAACAAGATACAGGATACAATTTGATTTTCTGTTTACTAGTGAATTTTATATCATCTTCATTACCACAGTGCCTGAGTGGTTTTGAGTCACCCTTTAAGTGACATAACTGACATCTGTCATGGTTTTGATGTCTCTTCTTATGGAGACTTGTTCGTGCACTTGATACTTTGGATTGCTACATTGATTAGGTACTTTTTTCCCCCCTTGAACTGTACTCACCAGGCAAATAAACGGCATACCAGGTACTGAAAGTAGACCGTGAAGCGTAGGATGAATTTTTGGATCCTGAATTGCTGATCAGAATAGTAGGTTGAGTGACACCTTGAGTCTGAACACTTCCTAGCTTTGCATCTCTTTCTCACCAGAGGATTTATCATTGTTAGATAAGCTCTCTCTCTCTAATGGAAACATAGAAAGCATAATGGGTAAGGAGGGTAAGGAAGACATAAAAATACAATATAATGCCTGGTTGTATAGGTTGAGACATTGTATTGCACAGCCACATTGAAACTGCCTTGAAAGGAACTAAAAAACCCAGTGCTTTCTCAATAATAGATAATACAATGCTTTAACCATGAGATGTTGCGTGGGCAAGTTTAAGGCCTATGTAATAGTAAAAGGAAAACAAACATATATAAAAAAAAAATATTTAAAAAAAAAAAGTGGTTCTGGTTAATAGTATAAGGCAAGGGTTGTAGACGCCTTCAGATTAAAAAAGGCAATTAATATTTATTTCATATCAAAGTAGATTGCTAATTAGGGCTGTGCTCTTCCCATCCCCCAGGGAAATAATCAGATGAGTGAATCTCATCTGGAAGGTTCACATATGGCAATGAGAAGCTCATCATGAAGATAAAACCAGAAAAGAACCTGGATGACCTGATGAGATGTTCAGGCTACCTTACAGACTTTGCTCTCTAATGGGGTTTAAAAGACCTAGTATTAGTGAATTTATTTCACTGGCTTTCTGGTGATACTTCCTAAAAGGCCACGATTATATATAGCTCAGTCACTTGTCAGTGTCCTTTCATTAACATGCCTAAAGAATCTTAATTGCTCAATCAGAATAGCAGATTTTTCCTCTGCTGGTAAAGTTTAAGAGGTTATTCAAGCCAAACAGAGAAAATGGAAATCCTGCCCAAACGGATCCAATAGAAAGACCACACTATTACAGGAAAAAGTCAAGCAAGACTAAGAAAGAAATTGAAGAGCAAATAACTGAAGATAGAAAGATAAACAAGAAATTATTTCAAATATACCAAAAGCAAGAGTAGCAGGGAGTAAGGGACAAAGGCAGTGCTGGTTATAGATATGTCAAAAAATGACAGAGCTGAAATAAACCAAAAAATTGAAAAACAACAGATAAGCTAAACTAGATGGACTTCAGCATCTAAATGTTTGAACTGTTAAATAAACTATGCAGTCTTTCCTACCTGCTGGGTACAATGCCGTATTATGGGCGTTCAGTAAAAATTGTGTGTACCTTGATGTAAGTGCCCAAGTGTTTAAGTAAGCCTGTCTTTGGTGTAGGGATATCACTTGAAATGATGAGTAAGAATGATGTAAAATTTTCTGTTAATGAAGAATTGCTCCCTTGTCTTTTTTGACAAAATCTTGTCTGTATGTGTGCAGAAGCAGTTTGTTTTCCTTTGGAAAATCTCAACTCTTGCCAGCCTTTCCAATAGCACCATCAAGGTCCTCTCCATTGAAAACTGAATGTTTGGGGTTTGGATAAAAAAGTCTTATTTCTGTCTTAAAAAAAATTAAAGAAAGTTCCTGTTTCCAACCAGATCTAATCATAACTGCAGTGTAAGACATTTGGGAAAAATATAGCTTCTTTGAAAATCATGCCTTTCTGGTCTAGTACATTATTTTTGTTATGGTTAACTAGTTAAGATAATAAATCTGGACTGTCAAATGTCTATGAGAAGCTGGTAGAAGAACTAAATTGTCAGGGAGAGAGCTAATTTTTCTTCAATTTTGTGACTAGTTTTTAACCTGGAAAAAATAAAAACCATCAGAACAACAGTCATCTTCTAGTGTGACAAAAAATTAGCAGAGATGTATGCCAAGGATTCGTATCACGTCTCATTCAATCTCTTAACATTGAGGATATGACGTGAACAAAAAGATGCTAAAATTTACAGATGAAACCAATTAGCTACTTACTGAATACTAGAGACGCTGCTGAAACTTTCAGGGAACCAATATACACGTTGGTGTTTGGACATCATAAAAGAAATGAAATTAGATGTTGAAGTTGCACTAAAGCATATTTAAAAGAATCATTATAACTAACCACACAGATACAACATGGATAGTTTCTAAATTAATTCCAAACCCCAAGAAAAAGATCCAGAAGCCCCTGTAAGAAGATTAATGGATAAGCTTTCAGATGTATAATTTTCAGTAGTTAAATATAAGGCTGTTTTCAGAAATGCATAAAACTGAACTACTATAATATCTTGTATCGATTATGCACAGCATCGCCTGAATTGCTTTGCTTGATTCTGATCAACCTGTATTAGAAAAGATTTAGTGGGAATGGAAGAGCTAACTTATATTATTACAGCTACGGGAAAAAACTTCCCAAAGAATTTGAATGATGAATAATAAACTCAAGTAAACAAAAAACCTTCAAAATAATTCAAACAAAACCTGGTAAATTTAGTAAAAGAACCATGCAATTTTCATGATGTTTTCCTGTGTGCATGTGTATTTAAACTTCTTCAAATTGATTCTTTGATGTTTTGTAGATTGTATTATGTGCTTTGAGGTATTTGTGTGAGGAAAGGTGAAGAGCTGGAATTTCTTTCTTTCCTTTCTTTAAATGCCCTGTTTGCTGTTTCAGATTTAACTGAAAGATAGAGGTTGTCTCCTAGAAGCTTAATGTTATTAAATCAGCAGCAAGATGTCTGACATGGTTTGCCATTGTTCTTAAAAAATAATTAGATGGAGTAGTGGAGTCAACCCCAGGGGAATACAGGTATATCTGCTTCATAACCTGTAAGACTCGAGTCTTAATTACACCATGGCAGTAGTCACTTTAGCACTTCAGTCCATTTTGCTGGGTGTTGACATTACTGAATTATCTCATGTTCTAAATGCAAAGTAGCTGATTTTTCCTAAATGCATTTCTTGGCAACCAAGAGATAAATTGGTCTGGTTCCATTTTTAAGAAGGGCTTTGTCCTTTAGTGGTCCTTAAATTAATCCCGATAATTCCACCTGAGAGGATGGCACTTCTAGAAAGCATAGAACAAAATCATGTATTGTATTGCTTGCACACATTTACAAATACTCTGTAGTCTGCTCCTATTCACATAGGAAAAAGATTCCTACAGTTATTTAAGAACCGAGATATAAATAGAAGAATGTCATTAAAGAGCCGCCTTCCTGTCTTTGAATTTAGTGGTAGAGCTTTAGACGACGTGGAGGACAGTTTGTCCTAGAAGAATGCAGGTTCATTTTCAGCAGAACTAGATCCCTTTAATTAGGTGATAGTGATACATTTATAGGTATACATCATGAGAATCGTTACTACATCTCCACTGCACATTCCTTAGCCTATCTTAATTCTTAGACTGATCCTTTGGATCAAGAGAGTGTTAGTAACCTGTTTTATCTAGTGCAGCTATAAGGTTCAGTGTTTGGGGGTCTACATCCTATTGCCTTTGCTCCTTTACATAAGGCAAATTTTTAGGCACAGAATTTCAGTGACTGTTCTGAGATCGGAAGTGTGTTTAGGGGAGCCAGAGCAGAACCCAAGTCCCAGGTTGCTTATTCCCAGGGTTGCTCCACAGAGTCTTTTGTTTTGTCTAAATCTTTGATCTCATAGTGTTTTACAAGTATTACTTTGGAAAAAAAAGTGGGTGCTGTGTTTGTTCAACGAAAGGGAAGCCATAGCACAAGAACTCTTAAAGAACCAAACCTGCAGGGTACTAATGCCAAGAGCTAGGCTGAATGTTCCCACATCATCTGGTACAGCCAAGCTTTCTCCTTTCCTTCCACGAACATACAGATACCACCTCTATCTCAGCCCATCTCAGTCTGTAGTTAAAGCAAGGGTTGTCTCTTGATACACCCTGCGTGCAGGGAAAGCAGACTGTGTTGCCTGTCTCTTCCTTTCTAGTGACCAGCAGGACCAAGAGAGAGGCCAGTGATGTGCAGCAGCCTGAGCAGAGAGATCTTTACGTAGCACTGACTTCATGAAGGCCCCTCTGAGTGTCACTTGCAACAGTGGACAATGTCTACCCCTTGAAACTGTTGTCACAACTTTTCCTTTCCTTGCTTTTTTAATATGCAGCAAGAATATGCAGGGTGGTACGGAACATAGGGAGTTCTCCAGTAGATGGTGCTGCTGTAAACTTTTGCATAACTCAACACTCAATCATCCCTCGGGAGGTACAAAGGGGGCAGTTCATGTGTGTACACGTGCTGTCTTAGGGCATGGATGCGTATCACAAATTTCCCAAAGAGGCCTTTCCAGCTGAAAAGACTCCAGAAAAAACCCTGCCTTTATTTAACATAGCATAATGTGTTTTGAGCACCATAATTATAGCTATGTATGCCAATTAATAAATAAAGCAACGCAAAAGGTCACTCAGCAATGTACCAGCTCCATCATTTAAGATCAGAAGGACATGAATCTTGGTGCCTGAAAAGAAAGACTTCCTCTACTGGCCACAAAAAGACATTAAATTAATATAAACTATTCATAAATCTGTAGTAGTGTATCAGAAAAAAAAGAAGGGGCTATGCATGCTCCCTTTCACTTGGTTATGGTATCAGTAAATCTTTATAGTGTGGCATACAAAAAAAAAAAAAGAGGGCTTGAAGTGTATCTGTACTTAAACCCCTTTTCTTCTGATTTCTATAAAGGTAATTATTTACAACTCTGTGATTCCAGGCTAAGACAAATAGGTAAGGTTGATGACAGTACTTCAAGCTCTCTTCCCGAATGCTTTTTCTCTGAAAATTTTAATAGTAAATTTCCATCTTGGCCACACAAGTAATGAGGAAGGAAAGAGCTTTTAAGAGAGTTAAACTTTCAATTCAGTATCTGAACCTTTCTCTTAAAATCCAGGATAGTCAACGGAGATGTTAACACTGTCCTTAATCAGCAGGATCCTGTTCCTTCTAGAGGCCTCGGAGAATTTGAATTTGAGTATTTGTCAGTTAGAAGATTAGTGGTAGATTAAAGTGTCACCTGTATCAGACTTTCACAGTTATTGTAGATAAAGTAACATGATATGTGACTTTTCAATGAATATGGTGAAGTCCCACCATACCTCACTTTGAACAAACCTCCTATCAGAAACTGAGCTGGACTTTAACCTCTTGCTGAAATGCCTATTGCAATGAGGGCATTTAAGTAAAAAGCAAAAGCCACAATATTATTTTCACTTCTGTCTTCCTGATTTAGAGTTCTGCATTCATTCCTTTGGGAGTGGAAGAGTTTGTATGGAATGGCACTGAGACCTGGGAGCAGAGACCTGCCCATGTGGAATAAACCCGTAGAGATAGGCAGAGCCAATACACTGATGAGAGACTTTTGTGTGTGTGTTTGTCTTCCTTCTTATCTTTGATGGGATCAGGGCAATATTATAAAGTAGTTAAGAATATATGTTGCAACTGAATTAAAATGGTTTAAGTCCATGATGCTGCCAAAAGCAGCGGTCTGGGCTCTCTTCTGCTTCTCAGGCACATGGTCCTGGTCTGTCTAGCACTGTCAGTGGTGCTCGAGTAATTATGCAGTCACTTAGGTCAGCAAGCTGATGTTGCTGCAAGCGCACTCATCTGAGAAAGGAAAAGGAAAGTTAGTTTCTTGCATGGACCACTAAAGCTGAGACAGAAGCAGCACTGGAGATGCGCACTCATGATGGAAAGAAGGTCAGGATCACCCCTTTCAGAGCTAACCTAGTCTTAAGTACGCTTCAGCTGGCTGCCACGCTGTACCCATAGGCAGTGTGGACTTGGTAGTGTAGGTTAATGGTTGGACTGGATGATCTTAAAGGTCTTTTCCAACCTAAACGATAATATGATTAAGTAAAATTTAGTGGCTAACTCCAAAATGGAGTTCCCAAAAACTTTAACTTCAGTAGACCTGAAGATGCCCAAGTCTTTAAATGCTTCTGTTCCTTACCCATGTTTGCTAACTGCCTGAGAATCCTCCTTGATCTGAGTATCAGCTTTGACAAGACCAAGTGAAGAGCTCCAAGCATAACTCAAAGCTGATACCCAAAAAGATTCAGAGCTGTAGCTGGGGAAGGGTGGAGGGACAGCAGAACGAGGAAAGTGATCTGAACACCAACATGTCTTGCAAATAGCTGTGATCGGAGTACTTATACAAGTTAATGTAATATGTTGCATAAAGAGAGATGTATGTTTGATTTCCTCCTTTGAATGGTGAAATTCAAATTTCATCTCTCAAGTGATTTGTTTGAGCTATAGATTGATGGGACAGGAGCATTACTAATTGTTGCTGCTCAAGATTCATTAGCCCAGTGACCACTAGTAGGAACAGGAGTCCACAACCCAGTATGCAGGGCACTCAGTTTGAGAGGGAAAGGGCTGAATGGGATGTGTCTTAAATCTAAGGACTATGTGGCTTGATGTACAGAGGAGAGATGCTTTAAAACCTATTATATATTGAGCTGCTGTGTCTCTGGGAAGTTATCAAATCCTATTAATCCTAAAATCAGACTAATGTAATTTATCCAAGGATCACAACTTGTGCATTTATCTGCTTGTCATACTATTTGCAATTTAGAGCTCTGCCTTTTTATGACCCTCTGTGGTGGTATCATCTGACCAAGAACATAGCAAGCACTTGGACAAAATGAATGCTGTAGGTTAGCTTTCTGCTATCGTGTGTGTGTGTGTTTGCACTCTAGCTACTCACTGTAGCTGAATTAACCACCTACCAGGACAGCAGGCAGCTGGAAATCTCAAATTTCAGGCATTCCTGTGTAAGAAGTGCATGTACAGAAATGGTTTTGGTTGATTCTGCTGAACGATTATTTGGTTTGGTCTGAACAGGGACGTTTTTAAGACCAAATGTGCTTTGGAAGCATTGCTTGAGAGTTTGAGGTTAGAGAGTTGGTTGGTTTTATTTATGTGGGGTAGAGATAGGGGAGATTTTAGAAGGAATGGCAGTATTTGCATAATGATGTTGATTTTAGTACAAACTGAACTCTGCATCCACTTCTGGAAGATAATAAAAAAATGGGACTCTTCCCATAATTGTGGTTAAATAACTGTCCTGTGGCTGCATTTCTGGTGTCTAAATTAACTAAATATATTTTGCATTTCTTTTATTGCAACTGGCAAATGAGCAAGTCGCTAATAGTAACAGAGCCATTGTGTAATCAAAGCTAATCCTTACTCATGGTAAGAATCAGAGTCAAAAGCCTATAATCCTACTGTAGGCTACATTCCTCTGTAGGTTTCCTCTTAATATCTCTTGGGTTTTGCTCCTTGTGAACTATTTTCTGTATTTTTAGATTAAATTCTTGACCTAAAATTTGTATTGTTAATTTTTTGAGGATTTTTTCCAAGGGGAATGTGGTCTGAGTTTGCCTTGGTGCCCTCTTCATTGCATAGCAGCCTGCCGTTATGTCTTCAAAGACAATCATATACTACTGGCAGCACTTCTACATTTCACTGCAAGCCTTGCTCTATTTGCTGCATTGCTCACATTGCAGATTTGTAGATGCCTTCTTTATTTCCGAGAGTCTCGGCTTTTACTTAATACAGTCAGAGCAAATAAAGTCTTTGTGGCTATGGAGAAAGGTCTACCATAAAGGCCTATAAAACAGAGAAAAATAAAAGAACTTCGAATTCAGTCCTGTGTGTTTGCAGACTTCACTTGGAAGTTTTGAATACTTCCAGATTAATATCTTAACATTTGGTTTACAATGGATTATGGTTAAAAGGGACATTGTGCATGTGCACACGTAGGTGTTTGCAAAGGCTTTTCCTCTTTTGCCATCGTTGAACAAGTGCATCGAAGTCCTCTGCACTGAACTGTTCAGTGGTTAGTGGTTCTGGTAACAGTTGCTGGAGATTAATTATAACTCCTTAGTGCCTGTATATGCTGATTTCCTGGTGTACAGAGTTTATCAAATCAGTAATTAATAAGTAACAGCTGTTCTGTGGCTTCTTGCACAGAGTTATTTTTTTGGAATAACTTACACCAGTTGTGATCCCCAGCTTTAATGTATGGCTTTGGTGCCTAAACTGGAACGGACTGTAGATCCAGGCAGTTTGCTAACCAGTCCCTACCAGAGCTAATGTCTCAAATTGGAGAAAACAGACCGCAGGCAAACCACAGCGCTCCCAGGCTATTCACCCGCTCTGTGCGTGGCTGTGTGGGAAAATTCTTCCCTGAGACCTCTCGGCGATCATCTTACGGCCTGGAGCATGAGACTGAATACTTCTTATTATCTTGATTTGAATGGACACAAGCTCTATAAAAGGTAGAGGAGTCCCCCAGCCTCCCTTGCGCGTGTGCCTGACCCGGGGCAGGAGGGCCCTCTGCGAGGGCGGTCTGTCTCTTTGGGCAATAAGATGCCCAGAAACAGTGGAAGCGGCACAGCAAGCCAGCCCAAGCGGGTCTCGTTGCTCTCTGTCGTGAGTGGATGACCACTGTATCATAGACCGTGGTGCTAAAAAGGAGAATTAGCCAGCAAAAACGTTGTCCTAACTCAAACGGAACATTTTCCGTGCAATTTTTTTCTTCTTCCTTTCTGCCTGCACATCTCTGATTCACTGATAGGTGGTATGAGAAATCCAATCCTGAAGCAGCAGCAGCCAAAGCGGTAGGTTACTTTTGTGCCTCTGTGTATACGATACGATTCAGCCATTAGGTCCCTTCTCCCCTGCCCCTGGAGGCAGCTCTCAGAGGTTATGCTCCGAAGCACGCTGCCAAGCCTCTGCCCTGCCCTGCTCCGTGCCCAACACTCCTTCAAGCTGGGGAGGTGATCCCTGGACAGGACCCTTTGTGGAGGGGTCACAGTTCCTGCCTCTGGACTGCCTTTGCTATTATCCTTGATATGTTTGGGCTTGGTGTCATTTTTCCTTTGGGAAGGAAGCAGACTGGCAGTGCAACTTGGTGTAGCAGGTTACAGGTAGGGTCAGCCCCGTTGCACTGGAAGGTCTCAGGTGAACTTTGAACAAGGGCAGATGGACCAGAGCTCTAGACAACGCTTAAGCCTGAGATCAGGCCTTCTGAAATCACCAAGAGTCAATTTATTGTTTTTCTCTCCTCTTTACCTTTCTCCCTTCTCTGTTTTTCCCACAAACTAACTTAGAGTTGCTCATTTTCAGGTATTTTCCTTTCTGAAACTTCGTATAATTCTTGCAAATATAATCTTGGGTATTGAAGGACACTAAAAGGAATCACAGATCCCTTTCTAGCCAAAGAATAGCCAGCACGTGGAACAAAGCTGCTTTAAAATGCTTTTTTCTGCCTAAAATAAAAAAATGGTTAAATCTGAGGGGAGACTACAGTGTTGATCAATGATTAATTGAATGAGGACATTTGTAGATGGACATGCATTGGTGATTAATTTGATCAGAAAACAAGATGTATGACCAGTCTGCAATGTACTCATACTGGCATAAACAGTACTGAAATGATTTAATTTTGTATTAAAGTTATGCAGTGCTGGTGGAACTGAGATCAGTATCTGTTTCACGCTTGGTTTTCTTCTAGTTGTTGTAGGTGGAAAAGAATAATAGAAAAAAGTTTATTTATGAAGTTTTGAGCTTGTTAGAGCTTCAGGTACCAAACTCCCAGTTGGATACAGTGCCATACTCATTCTGTCACCTGCAACAATCAACTCTTCATTATCACTTGCCTTATAATCTGGTAACTTAATTACTACCATTAATTACTACCACTGAGCAACAATTCCCCACCACTTATCCTTCCCTAACACCATGCTCTAAACTACGCTACACCATACGCTAAACTCCATGCTCAACGTAGAAATTAAGTAGCAAACTTTCCATGGAGTTGTAGGCAGGTATTTTGGATCCGTCCATTAGGAGTATCCTGTAATACCACGGTATTATTGTTGTTATATGCTGCCTCTTCTGTTTCCAGATAAACTATGGTAGTGAAGTGTGAAACCAAAACCACTTGGTACGCTGTGTCTTGAAGTCACAAGGAATTAAAATGAAGAGCTTTATTGTCTAACAAAGAATGCTTATTGCTTGTCATCAGCAACAATAGATTTTTTTCCTTGCTTTTACAGTTTGAAAATCTCTGCCAGTAGACAACCATGAATGAGAATGAAGAGTTTTTACACAGACCAAATTCTTTTTTTTTTTTTTTTTTTAAATTAGTAGGACTTTTGTCTATTTTGGACTGCAAAACTTCAAGTGAAGCTTTATTTTAAATAATTTTAAATCTAGAGGGGCTCTACAGGATGAGTGGTACGCAAGGCATTGGAGTAGATCTTATAAAGAGGTTGTGGTGTCTCCATCTGTGGAAGTTGGTTGGCCTCAGAAGTTAATAGGTATTGTGATCCTTTTTGTGGCTTGGGATGAACTAAATGACCTTGAAAAGTCCCTCAAACTTCTATTGTTTTGTGATTAAGCAGTAATTTGCCCAAGTTAGCTCTCATATGCATCTTATATAAACCCAGGCTCATGCCACTCAAGTGAGATGAGGCTTTATACCAGAATGTCTCATCAACCTAAGTAAGCTCAGCAGCGATATTTAATAAGCACAGACCTTATAGAAACACTAAATTAGAGGGAAGAGAACTTCTCTTGAAAGCAAAGGCAGTGTGTGCCAGACCACTTCCTTGTGGGAAGGTAAGGTATCCCAGGTGAGGCAAGTGCTATTGCAAGCAATTACAGGAACTGGTTGTTAAGTTCTTGCGTATTCACATAAGATATGTAAATTGTATTATGTTCTGGAATTATACCTATTAAGGAATGAGGGGCTGTTTAGGTAAGAAGTGAATAGGATCCAAAAGCAAATTAGGAAGTCCTGGAAAAATCCAATAGCAGTTGTCTCTTCTGATACCACGTTTGATTTTTGACTCTGCAGTCTTAAGAGGCAATGAAAAAAAATAGAAGACACAGAACTATAAATACAGAGACATCAGAGGAAAGACGCAGTGGATGTGTATAATGAATGGCAAAAGATGATTCAACAGGGAGGAAATGTCAGTATGTATTATACATAGGAGACAAATAGTGGTTTAAAATCAACAGTTTATTTTGCTGAACTCTGTTCATTGCAAGCATGTAAGTTAAAGGATCAAAACCAGTTATAATGCGCTTCATCTCTGTTAGCATCTGATAATAAAGATTGAATTAGCAAATACTACAGTGAATTTCCACCACTTCATTGCCTCTGCTTTCACGTCCATACATTTTCTAAACCATAGCAATTAACACTTGTGATTCTGAACAACCCCCTTAATGTGAATAGATTTTTTTTTTTTTTTTTAAATATTAAACTGAGTGGCATATAATACATCTCTTTTGCAGACGGAGGTGCTTTGGATAGCAATAAACATCCTCTTCCTGCTATCAAGAGTTTGGCCCTGTGATCTGTCTTCAACTTGTAGCTGTCTTACTCTTGCATAGCTGGTGATAGGCATTGCTATTTACTAACTCCGCAGACAAGGTGAAACACTGAGATCCAGTAGAAAATGACAGAAGCTCCACTGGAGGCTTTGCAGCATTTTGCACACATTTTATGGTGCAGAATGGTGTTTTTACTCTATTCCGGCTTTCAAGAACTGACTGAAGAGTAATTTTGTATTTAAACTGGCTAAACCACTTTATCTGTCAACATTTGTGCCTCCTGTCAAATGGCTAAACCTTGCCCTCCGATGTATTAGCAATTTCCTTTTAACTATCATGCGTTTGCAGAAAGTAGATGGCCCATATGCTACTTCCGGCAAATCTGTTACTTCTTTTAAGCCAGAAAGGGTCATTAGATCTAGTTTAGTCTTGCATGTAACGTACTCCAGGATTTCACCTGGCTATCTTATTTTTGAGTGCAATCATTTTTCATTGAGGAGGAAGAATCTGAGTTCTGCTTATTAAAACAGTCTTTGTTCTCACGTAGGAGGAGAATATAGTCAGAGATAATCTTTATCTCCCAGTCTCTTGATATTACAGAAAAGCAGCTATCTTGAGAGCTGGCTTTCAAGTAGGATGGAAAAATCAGGTTTTTTCCTCGTGAAATTTCACTTTTAATTATTAAGTAATTGGAAAATATGAACAAAAAATAATTGGAGGAGGTCATGCATTTGTGATCACTGCAAATAAACTTTAAATAAATTACAGATGGTCTTTTTATTAACAAAATGTTCAAAATGCCTCAATTGACAAATGTATTTAGCTAGAGTGTATGATAAAGTGATGAGCAAGTAACAAAGCAAACCAAAACCAAGAGATTATTCTCTTTGTAAGGGATGTACACGAATTGCAACTGTTGATAGAGGAGCACAGTCATCAGAACCAGCAGATTAATCTGCACATAATGAGGACTAGGCTCAGAGCAGGAGGAAAAGTTTCAATAACAACAATGGGAGCATTGTTGGGAAAAATGCAGAAACCCCATCTGCTGAAGACATGTGACTGAGTCATACACAGAAATGCAGAGGAGAACTGTGCATCCCAGAGAGCAATCTGGTACTCAGCTGAGAGAAGATCTGAGCTAGAGACAGGCTGGACCTGCCTTCTGCACACCTTTCTGATGGGGAAAAAAAAAGATGCTAGAAAGAAATTTCAAATAAAAAGTTCCCACTTGTTCGGTTGATGGAGTGACCTTTCCAGAAACTCTTACAAATTTCCAACCTCTGAGTCTTAGGTTTGAAATATGAATTTAAAAGGGGAGGTGGGGGGGGGAGGGAGAAGCGGAGTGTGTCATTTCTTTTGGTATTTTGTTTCCAGCTCTATCCTTTGATCTCTGCAGCAGTGTAGTTCAGGCAATCTGTAGAAATATTGCTAAACCAAGTTACTTTGTTATATTTTACTTCAGCCATTTGTCAGCATATGCCATAAAAATTTTAGTTTTCTCTCTTGATCTTTATCAGAGATTGCTGTTTCTCTTTGATGTCTCCCTCCTTATTTGACATTTGGGTCTGGTTTCCCATTTAATTATCTAACTCTCTATTGCTATTTTAGTTTAAAAGTTCACTGCAATATTTTACTTCTCCTGTTTCTCAGTCCATTCCTCTGTGCTCCAGCTGAGGCACAAGAAAATGATGAGGGTAGTTCACCATGTCAAGGAGTTTGGTGCTGAGCCCTCCTGTGAACAGAAGGGAGCACAGACCTGTTGGTCAGTGAGCGTGGGCTGCAAATGTGAGCTCAAATGCCGGGTCTCCTAAATCAAAATTTCCAGGGGCTGTTCTTTAATTAAATGGTAAACTTAGACCATTTCATTTAGGTTTGAAAGTCTGAAATGTAAACAGCAATGCAGTCAAAATAGCTGTGAAATATGTCAATACAGTCACAGTTCCTACAAACCACCTTATGAAAATACCATCTTCACTGGTTAGCTGTGTCAGAAAGCAGGAGGAATTCCTCACATTTTCTAGCCTAGCCAAGAAGGAGATTTGCCCTCAAGACAAGCTGAAGCAGGGTGGACATTTCACCTCCCCTCCGAATTTCTAGGAGTGGACTGAACCGGTGAGGAGCTGAGACTCAGTGCCACAGCTCAGCAGACATTACGTGGCTGTTGTACAGACTTATTCCAGAAAGATGTTTCTTAATAGCTGGAAGCTCTTCAGGACAGCTGGTTCGTGGGGCTGTTTTGCAAGCTGTAGGCCATTGAGCTGGGTGGGGATGACCAAAGAACGAACGATGACTTGATCTAGTCAGTTTATTGCTGCATGGTGTGGCCACGTGAATGTGATACATGAAGGACTTTCTGTCTTGTGGCACGGCTGGAGAAGTGCATGTAAACCGGTGAGGTGACCATGCCATGTCACTGACCTGATGAAGTCCTGGTAAGCTGCTACGGGCCCAGCAAGTGGAATAGAGACGTTTCAGCTTCATGCAGAACATGGCAGGTCAGAGGAAGAGAAGAAATCTGGGCACTATTTCTTGCTCTGAGGTACAAGGCAGGTTAGAAGAACTTCTGTGCGGGTGCTATGAGATAAAGGATGAAAATATTTCCATTGATTACTATTAAGAGCAGAACTGGGGCCGCATACAGCTACAGGGTAAGTCCTGGCATATGGGCTGAGGGTCTTTAGTGGAAGGTGTGGAGCTCCATCTGGCAGGCCCAAAGAAGCATATCCACTGGGAGCCCACAGCAGGCTGAACATATTGTGCTTCTGGCTGGGTGACCTCCTCGCGCACCCCGAGTTTGGCAGCCAGACTAAAACAGTGGGAAATACTAGATTTGATCAAACCATTCTTCTTTTTTTTTTTTTTTTTCTTTTTCCCCTTTTCAAATAAAATCTTTGAAAGCAAAGAAGAAACTAGGGAAGTGATGGTCCCAACCTGGTTATGTTCAAGAGTCAGTCTTTGTCCAGAATGAAGTAGACCTAGGTTCAACTCCCTCTTTTGCATGAGAAGGCTGGAGTTTGCATTTCCCACCATTAAGGAAAATAGCCTGACTACTGAGATATTTGGAGATGTATTTGGATATGTGGAGATATTTTCATGTATTTGCCCTGCGTCTTTTCTGTTAAGCCAGTTCTTTATAGGAAGTACTCAAATATTGATGGAGCAGAAGAGAAAGACTGGGAGAGTGACTCCCTGGCGTAACATTTCAAGCCAAAAAGTATTTTCTGCTCTTTGCACTGCAATAGCTTATTTTTGTCTACCAGATAAGTCACTTCCCACAGTGCCTGCTGCTTGGAAATACACTCCTTTGGAGACAGGCAGAAAATATTCTCTCACCTTTCAGTTCCCTGGACATGTCCAAGGTTGGAAAACCCCATGTACCACATCCGATCAGGGTTGTGAGTCTGTTAGCTGCCTGCATGGAGATGAGACTCTGCATTTGTCTGCCTCCCTCCGATTCACCTTGCCTCACAACGTGAACTTGATTTAACAGTGAAACAAAGAAAATGTTTTAAACTCAAGCTAGATTTTTGGTAAAAAAAAAAAAGGTAAGAAAGATAAGTAATTATACAGTCTCGCTCTATAATTGAGAAGGCACTGTTCCCTAGCTCTTCCCTCTTTTTCATCTAGATTGTTTTTTGGGATGTTTCACATGAGTAGATCTTCTTGGGTAGTACAAGGAACTTGATCCCAAGCCTTTGGGTGTGAAGGAGTGTCCTCTTATCTTCCCATCAAGTTTTATTCTAGCTGAACTTGTTCAAGATTTCTTTGGCAGTTTCTAGGTTATTCTTGAGTTCAGTGCTCAGGGGTTGGGGAACAAAGTTGACTGTGTTAATTAGGAAGAGGTTGTGATTTTATGAAGCATTTTTTTAAAGTACAGGGAGGAGTTTGAATACTGGGAGAGATTTTCTAGCAGTTACGGGTAATAAACTGGAATAGCCTTCCAAGAGAAGAGAGGGAAACTTCGCTGACATCAAGCCACTTAACGTTAGACTGGACAAGGCTGTATAAAAACCACCTCCACCTTCACGGAGGGTGTTTTCAGTAATATTTTCTTTTCCTTGGTGTAATTCTGTTCAAGTCAACTTTCAGCATGGATAAAATGCCTTGCTTCTAATGGGTAGCGGCAAACAATGATACACTGTCCTGGTTTCAGCTGGGATAGAGTTAATTTTCTTCCTAGTAGCTGGTACAGTGCTGTGTTTTGCATTTAGTATGAGAAGAATGCTGATAACACACTGATGGTTTCATTGTTGCTCAGCACTGCTTATGCCAGGCAAGGACTTTTCAGCTTCCCATGCTCTGCCAGGGGCACAAGAAGCTGGGAGGGGGCACAGCCAGAAGAGTTGACCCAACCTGGCCAAAGGGCTATTCCATACCATACGGTGTCATGGGCAGTATGGAAACTGGGGGGGTTGGCCGGGGAGCAGCGATCGCTGCTCGGGAACTGTCTGGGTATCGGTCGGCGGGTGGGGAGCAATTGCATTGGGCATCACTTGCTTTGGATATCATTATTATTATTATCATTATTGTATTGTTATTATTATCATTACTGTTTTACTTTATTTCAATGATTAAACTGTTCTTATCTCAGCCCAGGAGTGTTTCTCACTCTTACTTTTCCGATTCTCTCCCCCATCCCACCGGGGCAGGGGGAGTGAGCGAGTGGCTGCGTGGTGCTTGGTTGCTGGCTGGGGCTAAAGCACGACATACACCAAAGACATCGGAAAACACCTTTTTCACTTAGCATGTCAAAATGCAGGAAGTGTAAGTCTCGGGGATCTCAAACTGTTGAGTCATCTGTTCTCCTACTTAGGGTCAAATTTAGTCTCATTCTTCCTGATAAACCAATAAGCCTTTTCCTTCTCTGGCACACAAATCCTTAGCAAGTGGATTTTTGTGTGAGGACCTGCAGGGGAGTGGGAGAAGGGACTCGCCATGCGTGGATAGCTGGTCCGTCCCCACTGGCGCAGGCAGAGGAGCACTGCAGCGTGGGAGGCCCATGGGTGGCCCATGCAGTGACGATGAACAGGTCCCGGGCTCCGCATTTTGGCAGATCTCTTGGCTTGCTCTAACAACGGGCTTTGCATCCTTTGCACGGAAAGGATTGTTCAGCTTCAGGTGACTGCAGAGTTGTATTTACTTCCCTGGCATCTTGTGTGTCCCCGTGGAGGAAAGAGTTTGTATTTGATTTGTAGCCATGCATTGCTTTCAAAAGACCACTAATATCTTTCTAAGGTTCCTTTCAAAGTTATCACAGGGGAAAAAAGAGAGCTAAGGCATTAAGGACTTTACACGCTCAGAAGGACAGCAGGAGAAAAACAAAGAAACTTAATCTGGGATACACAAAGAAGAAGTCGGGGGGAGCATGATGTAGCTATAATGAGAAACGGCAAGATTGACGTGAAAAAGATGGGACAGGCAACAGAGTATAAATAGTAGCTGCAGTTTATTTGTAACTTTCATTTTTAGGTGGGGATGATTGACACATGGATGGGCTGGATGAAGGTAACCTCCCTGATCTTTAACTTGCAGGTCACATGGAGAAAACTTTGAGAAAATACTCCAACATGTAGATGTCAAATTGAGTGACAGCCGCGTGTGAGGTGAATTGCATTTACTGGCTTTTTTACATGCATCACTTCACAGAAATGATGGCTGCCATTTGAACAAAAAGACATCCTTCCCGACCGGGGTCAACAAACTGACAGTGCCCACCCATTAATAGAAAACACTGTCATTTAAAATAAAATGCTATGGAGAAAACTTCAAAAATCTATTAGCCAACACAGCGGATAGTATCAGTTTAGGCACATGAATTACTGTATACCGTTCCAGTGTTAATGTACAGCGCAGTGTGTGGTACAATTTTCATCTGTAACAATATATATAGAATGCCATATGGCTGACAGCATGTACTACACATGTCAGGCTCTTCTGTTTTCTAGCTCTGTACATCTTATTTGCTTCTGTCTAATTATCTTGTTCTGTTGAGGGGAGAGAGAGAAAATAATAAAAGCCAATGAGAATTCAAAAATCAAGGGCGACAGATAGTGCCAGTTACTTAATTCCAGTGTTAATGTGTTTCTGCAATATTTCTTAAAAGATGCAATTGGGCATCCGTTGCTCGAGGTGGAATGTGGTGCTGTAATAAAGGCTCTATCTGTGGCATTTCAAAAAAAAAAAAGCAAATGAGAAAGAACAGTCCTGCTTTATGTTGTCCGCTTATATCACTTAATTCTGGGCATAGTTTTTACAGCTGCTAGAATGTCCCCATATTTTTTCCTGTTCTTAACTCTGTCTAAAAGTATTATCTGGGTTTTTTTCCCCAGCAGAAGCAAAATAGTGCCGAAAAGGAATGCTATAAAATTGGACCCCAGGATCTGAAATGGTCTAAGGAGCTCCTCAGAAGTTTAAGCCCTGAATTTAAGTTTTTTCTGAGGGGCTTTGTATTGTTTAAAGGTCAAAGCCCTAAGATTTGTCTTCAGAGATTTAGTCCTGGCTCATCTGTCAGTCACTCTCACCCTCGTCAAGGCCAGAGGCGATTGCCATCTCCCCCTCCTTGCTGCTCTCCTCTCTGGTTGAACAGTTGCTCCACTGAGAAGTATCTTGTCCTAGACTGGAAGGAGGAAGCTCCCATCTCTTCTGTAATGGGAACTGGAGATAGAGAAGGAAAAACGGGACTACCACCTACTTGCAAAGATCCTGAACGGGGCAGACCTGCTCCCTCCGCTCTGCTCCTCCTGCAGCGGTTGCGGTGATGGCGTTGAGGACTGGTAGAGAGATTGCAGGGCGGCTGCAGAGCTGCTTAGAGGGGATGGGATGTGTGGGTGCCCACCAGCCGCCTTGGATTTTTACCCGTTTACAAAGCACATGTATGTATTTGCCTTCAAGTGTCAGGCTGCAGAAATCTATTAGATCTTGTATATGGATTCTGGGTAAATTCCTTGTGATAGCCCTTGAAGAAGGGCAGGTATTACTTAGCTGGGATTGAAACGAGCTTGTATTTCATGTGTGAGGGGTAACTTGTCACGTACCGAGTACTTCTAGGTGGTGCTGCCCAAGCGGGGCATGGAAGGGACTGGAGAGGTTGGGGACGGGTGGCTGCTGCAGCCTTCAGGCTTTGTGTTCTCGCAGGGCTGTGAAGCAAAACCCTTAACTCCGTGGTTGGAAATGATTGGTTGGTCCGCCGTGAGCTTAAAATAGTAACATTTTTGGATCATTAACTTTTACTAGCTGCTGCTTTCAAAATGAAGCTCAATGCCGTGCTGAAAAGTCAATATAGTTAGAAATGAATTGTAAAATTGGTCAGGAAAAGCAAATGACACAAACAACTGGCTTGGTGCACCGATTTTAGGCTGACAGATGCTAAATAGTACTAGTTAACATTAGTCTGCGTATATAATACGTTCATGAGTTAGGGTTATAAAGTGAACTCCATTTTTAATCTGCACAGCATGGTCTTCCAAACAGGAAAAAAATGCTTAATCCATGAATGTGGTGTTCAGAGCTGCCTTGATGCGGTACCTACGGTCTACGTGGTTGGGACGTTCCAAAAGGGGGCATTCTTTGATCACCAAGGCAATTTTTCCTTAATGTTTTCAATGGCAAAACAGTTTTTATAGTAGAAATCTCATTGAAAATTCAGGAAGCAGCCAAAGTTAACAGCACTCTGCTCTGTTGTGTGAGGATCCCTTGCCATATTTTCTCTTAAACCTAATTAAACATGACTATCCATTTAGGAAAAGAACCCCTAGTATCATTTTCCAAAAGTTTTCTTAATTCAATATATTATCGCCTTATACCATGACATTTTGCTCAGTGATGGGGCCATTTCTGCTAAACTTATAGCATGATTGCAGCTGGAGTTTCCTACTCCCAGAAATGAGTGTTCTTCCTATGCGTTGTCGTGATCTTTGTATCGATTCCAAGTACATGATATTTCATTAACACACATTTCTCCTCGTTCATATTTTTGTTGATTGTGTCAGATTCCTTCTGCACGAATTCCATGGTAATTATGAGGAAGAAGCATGTTCCATACTCCCATTTTGGTGTGAAACCTGTTCCAGCAAATGGCATATAATTCCTCTTTCCCAACTTTAAAGGGGAGATTTAATTTTCACAGCAGAGGTGTCTGAAATTCCAAAATAGGGGCGTAGTGCAGCAAGGCAGAAATAGAAAACTTTTAACATAGAAAACAGGAATATTTAATACAGTGAAAATCAAAAAATCAAAACTCTTAAAAAACCACTCTGAACAGTGTTTGGTTTCCCCGCTGAACATGCCTTCAGTGAGATTTGAGGCTATCTTGAAGCTTTAGAGACAACAGCCCCGGTCTCGGTGATGGACAGGCCACGGCAGAGTTTTCTCTACATCCTGCTGGCTGCAAATACTCTGGTATCTGATAGGGGTGAAACACAGAAAGAAAGATTTCTTATGGATGGAAGGAGTCCTAGTCCTAGTTTTTATATTAAAAAAAAAAAAAATAGTTGCTGCAAAGTTGAGAAAGATATTACAACAGCATTGAAATCCTTTGGGGGAGAAGAGTGAGGACAGGGTGGCCCTGGAGCCACCGAACGGAGAAGCGAGCGGTGCTCACCCATGTGTGTGCTCGCTCCAGGACACGGACAAGGTTACCTTTGCTCTGCATTTCTATTTTTCCCCCTAAAAAAAGGATAATTTAGAAAAATCAAAATATCAGTACATGTTTGAGTCTGAGCATCTTACTGAATAACCACATTGTTATATACATACTTCTACAAATGTTATATACCGTGAGTTAAATTCAGCTCGTTCACCCATAGTCATGGAGATTCAGCTCTTCCAAAATGGATAGTTGACAAAGATGTGGCATGAATGGAAGAAATAGCTCATTTATCCATGGCAGATTACAGGATCAAGTTCTATGATGTGTCATTAGTGCGATCCATGGTACTTCAGCTATTTGGGCATCATTTCTCCGGCTTTCTACCAGGGCGACTGAAGCAGTGGAGTATACCATGCTCTAATGTCTGTCAGACTGATCAGACTGAGGAGTATTTTGGTATTGAACAAATTATTTTTATGACGTCTTGAAAATAACACCGAGCTAGGTTCCCCTCTAGGCTCAGGCAAGTGAGGCAGTTGCCTGGAGCACGAGACCATACGCGAAGCAAGGTGGCCGTGGCCATGGCCCTTATCCACGACCTGCTTTGCTACAGCAAAACCCCTGGACAGCCAGAGCGGCTTCTGCTGCTAAGCAAACCATGATCCTGGAGGGAAAGCATGGCAGGTACGGCCAACGGGAACAGGGTGTGAGGAGTCCCCCCCAACAGCTACAGCAAATCTCTTTCTTTTCCATCCCGTGGTCAGCAGGGAGCCAGCCAAACCCCCCAGGGCCCTGCTCCCCTTCCTGTTCCCCAGTTCTCTGTTTCAGATATGCTCTCTGCCTTTTTCCCTTGCTCCTCACAGATATGGCGTGGCTGCAGCTCTGGCCAAACCCTATGCTCGTATCTCCAGGATATGAACCTTCAATATTGCTGGTGCTGCTGAGAAACCTGTGACATATACTTGCGATGGTTAGGATGCCAACGCCATGGCCATAGATGTCATTTTGTGACAGTAATATTGCAATAAACTGACCTGCAAGAATAATATCTCCAGTGCCTCTCCTGGAGTGTATATGCATACCTCACGTAGCTAAAGCCAAATGTTGCCTACCTAAATATTCCCTCCTTGTTAGTTGATCACGCTGGGTTTTTTCTTCCCTCCAGTCTATCGCTGTGAAGAGACATTACAGAGCATCTCTGTTTCTGTCTGAGAAAATGACTGTACGCGTTGGTGTTTGCTCTAGGGCTGGCTTCTGGTTGATATTAATCATTAATTCTAATGAAGTTAGTGGTTTGGGTCCCATTTCTGTATTGCAGTTTTGTAAAGAACGCTTATATTCTTAGGATGAAAGGTTCAGAATAAATGTGAGGTATAATCTGTAATGGGTATGAATAGCTCACTTATTGAAAACAGTGTGAGTGATTAGCTTTGGCTGTTTGGTCATTAATTTTGGTCACAGGCACTTACAAGAAAGCAGAAAGCCTGCAGGGAAATCATGCCAGGCCTTTGCATATGGCCTTTCCACCAGAAAAGACATTCCTGCTTCCTCTCCTTTGTGACTACGAGAGCTATTCCATATGTGGAATGAGTTTCCCTATGGATAGATTCTAGTTATGTGACCCTGTACAATTGTTAGTTGTGTAGGTGTGTATAAAGCACGTATAGATCTCAGTGGCTTCCTCTGCTGCTGCCAAATAACTCAGTAGTGGTGGGGATGGGGAGTGGGGAGCCCATGGGACTGCAGCTCTGAGGGGCCACGTGGAGACGCTTCCATGGTGTCCATATCTCCTGCTTCTTGGGAGAAGCAGCTTCTTACCCCATAGGCGTTGCAACCTAGTCAAGCTGTTTCCCATAAAACCTCTACACTTGTGACCAGGGAGAGGCTATTGCAGAGGGGAGAAAACGCCTGTCTTCTTGTAGCAGGATCTGCCAAGTGGGGCAGCCTCAATGAGATCAGCGTGAGACAGGGCCTGAAAAGAGGCTGGGGGGGAAACGTTGGGTCTGTCCAGTCCGGAGTCTGTGGTCCTTCTCTGGCACTTGATGTGCAACATCCAGAAACCAGGTCCTGCGTCAGCCTTTGCTCCAGGTCCTGTGGCTCAGACTTCCAGGAGATGTCGTGGGTGCACCGGGAGCCGTAGAGCTTGCCTCTGTTGCTGCAATAGGCTGCGCGTTGTAGGTTACACCTCTCTGCTTTTGTTACATGTCTGCAACACTCGGGCCCCTCACACCTAGGTCATTTCTGGGGAGCAGAGGTGTTGCTGCAGGCCAGCTGTGTCGACCTCACTTGTGCAAGCATCTCCCTATTTCTCCACAGCTGAGCCCCAGGCTGAGCAGCGCGCTTCATGCTGATGCCTCTGTCTGCGCTGTCTCCTCTTGACTTTGGTTGCATGTGAAAATTCAGTTCTATTTCATTCCTTCAAGGACACGTGTCTGTTCTGGGACAGGAGGTGTATTTGTGCTTCTCGTTCTCTTTACCCAAATACCACCGGGTTTCTATTCTTTCCGTTAACTTTTAATCTACTATTGGAACTGCCTACCCTACAGTAATATTTCCAGCCTCGTGTATCTGGCTACTCAGTGGGAAAGACAGTTCCCAGAGCAACTGCTGCAATAAATGCTTTTTGGCATCCAGATGTGTATTCTTTCATTTCCCATGCTGTGCATGTGCTGTCTCTCGCATCCGTGCATCAACAAGTGCGGACAGGTATAGAGGCATATGGTGGTGTTATTTCATTGCTGACACCGAAGAGGGGCTTTCTCATAAGAAAGCAAGCAACTCAGCTACACCTGCGTCGTTACAAAGGAGACCTCTTTAAAGTCAGCGGCAATTCTGTTCTTTGCTTCACTATCGACTGCCTCGCAAGTGGGCAATTTGCTATCCATTTCAGCCACAGATATGGCTGAAAGCATCCCGCCGAGAGATTGTGGGTATACACTGTGCTGTTTGTTAAGCAAATGATTCCCAGACAGGTACGCTGGCATAGGAAGGCAATCTTGATGTGACAAAGCCAAGCTTACAGAAATGTGCTGTCAGTAACCCTGCTCTGTGTTGGATTGCTCTTGCAGAGTGACCCTGAGTAACAGAAAGTGAGCGCAGAGGAGATCTGTGATTCTTGGTGGTGCGTTATACCTCGTTCCCAAAACTGCAGAAAACATTTCATCCATTTTATTTCAGCAAAATGAAATTTAGATATGCAATGAAGAAAAATGCCTCCCATGGGATTTCCTGCAGCCCCGTTAGCTGGATTTCTTTTCTGCTGTTATTCTCTACAGGTGGTATGCCAAAATTGTATAAAGGATCTACAGATTCAGAAGCTATAATGGGGGACTTTTAGCTCTTTGCATTACTTTATGATCCTTCCTCTATCTGTACCATATGCTAAATAATGCTGTTAAATTTGGCTTTGCTTTGTACTGTTTTGCAGTCTTGTAACATTCATAATCTTGGCTAATCCTAAGAGTGTTTGTTTGGGAGCCTTTTCCATTATTTAGGCCAAAATATTAAAAAATATCTGTCAGTTCTGGGGCCTTGCTTTTTTGTGAGTTTCATTTGGGTTTTCTGGATTTGTTTTTTGCAGCAGTGTGGAGCATCCCACTTCCACTGCTGAGAGCAGAAACTTCAGAGGTGTATTCCTGCCTTGGAAAGTGGAGGAGCCCTCTGCGCTGCACCGAGCACCACGATGGGTCTTTTCTGTAGGAGACGTGAAGTGACCTCTTGTGATGGCTAGACGCTGGGCTGCACTTTAATGAAAAAAAAAAAAAACCCTTTAGTTATGTTAGCCTGGTTGTACTCTGCCCTAAGAAACTATGTTTGCTTTTTCTCAGTTCCCCAGCAATGCCTGTAGG
Organism: Pelecanus crispus; assembly: GCF_030463565.1. NCBI lineage: Eukaryota > Metazoa > Chordata > Aves > Pelecaniformes > Pelecanidae > Pelecanus > Pelecanus crispus. The sequence continues at coordinate 4,248,654 of NC_134652.1, forward strand.
ACAGAGCATTCAAAAAAACCTCCTGCCTAAAGCCTTGTATTCTAGTTGTGAACTCGTGAAAAACTACTCTGTTTTATCCCTGAACTGCTACTTTTCAGTATTGAGTAAACCCTGTTCCAGTAATGAAACAAATAGGTTTTCCAGTGTTTATTTTATTCACGTGTTTCCTGATGGTGCCTAAGGGCTGACTGTTGTACAAACACAGAGCTGCAGACAGCTCCTGCCCTGCAGAGCTCGTGATCTAAGTAGACAAGACGTGCGGGAGGGTGGAGGGGAAGGTATGACACACGGGCAGGGCGAATGGCGCGGTGGCAGCAAACGGCGTGCTGGCTCCGCATCTGCCTGCGTGCTTTGTGAGTTGGAGCGGGGCTGAACCGCCGAAGAAGTGGGGGGAGAGAGCAGAGGCCAAGCGAGAGAAACAGGAGTGATCTGAGCCTGAGAGGCAGCGGGAGGAGATTTAAAGTGAATAGTAGGAAGCAGTAAGAGCCCTCTTTCCCGTCTCAAAGTGGTGCGGCAAGGAGAAACTGGTGCTACTGAAGCTCTAGGAGCTGCACGTGGAGGAGTGAGAGTGGTTAGGTGCCAGACGGGCAGGCAGTGCTGCCCCTCACGCTCACCAGCGGTACCTGGTTCCTTTTGCCAGCGCAACTCTGCACCTGCAGCCCCTGCTCTTAGTTCTTGGCCAAAGAGGTTGCAATGTGCTTTTCTTCCCCTGCAAAGTACCTCCTGCAGCACGTAGCCCTGTGGAGCCGCAGCTGCGAGGCACTGCCGTGTATACCCAATGCCATAGGTTAATAAACCCAAATAACAGAAGTCTTCTGTAACGACGGCAACTTGACTAACCAGGCAGCCAGCTTTGTGAAGCAAACTGCATTTACTTCCCATCATGAACTCAAAGTGTGGCAGTAATCCCGGACACTAAATATATAGACTTTCACAGGGCACACGTACTTGCAGAAAAAGGACATCTGCTACAAAACTTGTACATAGCCAAGCCTTCCAATGCTGGTGATGAATATTTATGCCATGACTGTCGAGTGGAAGGTGGCATCTTCCTTGATGAATTGGGGGTTAGATGCTATGACTACGTTTCATGACCGCTTTATCATAAGGGGTTACAATTTTTATTGCCTGTTGCAAAGCAGATAGATACAGTAGATCTTCCCAAAGATCAAAGTGTGTCTCTAGGGCAGCCAGTAAATTAGTGGAGATTATAAATGAGTGCATAGTCATTGATGTCTTGAGAGCTCGGCTCAAGAGATCAGAGAGTATTCTTTCCCCCTTTCTGTTCATAAGTCTCTTTCTAGAATAGATTACTTTTTTTACACTTAAAAGCAATATTCATGGACTTCATAAGAACAAGTATTTCGGTAGGACATGCTCTGATCACATCACTCCCTGCTGTATATGGTCTTATTATGGACTGATGCTTCCCTGTAATACAGAGTCATGGAGACTGATGTCAGTGATGTGTGTTTGGGGAATCGTATCGCTTAACTAATTTCATCATATTTTATAGCAAGTACAGCCTCTGTAGGAACTTTTTTGGCAGAATGGGAGCTCTTCGAAGCTCTGTTATGAGGTGCAACGAGTGTATGAAGCAAAATAAAAGCAAATTAGAGAACACTTCACTATCCTGAAAGAGGAGATTATAGCTATGGTGGGGAAAAGTAAATATAAAACAAATCACACTATGCCAAAAATTGCAAATAAAAAACCCAAGAATAAACATCCATTTCATGAAGGGATTTGAAGTTAACTTTTAATATCCAAGCTGGGAGAGAAGTCAGAATTGTGTCTTTGTGCAGAAGATGGAACAGAGCTCTCATTTACTCTAACAAATCTGGAGTCTGTATATTGTAAAAACAACCTCAATCTGAAACATTTAAAAATTTTTTTTAAAGTTTCTGTATATTCCATGAAATAGAAAGAAAAAAATAATCCCAAACCAGAGTTTTCTGGACCACTCAGCTTTAGAGAGATGCTTTTTGTGGAAATTACCACTGTGGAAATAACTGAGCAGGATTATACTATCAAGTTTTAAGACAGTTATCTGGTGGTGTCGGTGGAGATAACAACGTTAGCTTTTCAGGGGTGGCTTTGATTCATTCATCCTGGTGCCCTATTACAGGAAGTTTCTGCTGCTGTCCCAGTGGATGCTCTGGTCTGGCCGGTCTGAGAAGTTTAACCCAGGTGAGAGGTTCCTCGTGGAAAGAAAGACTCACAGTGCGATATGAAATACAACGAGCAGATCAGTTGATGGTGCTTTTCTACCTGTCTTTCTGCTCCTGTGCTATGCTGAATGTCTCAGACAACATTGCAATTCTTCGTTTGACTGCCCTTGGGCAGCTCAGTCAATTTTTATTAGGAATATGCTACCTTTTCCTTCAGGCCTATTCTGAAGCTTGAACCGAGTTCCCCTGAGTTCAATAAAACAGACTTTTTTGCCTTTGCGATGACAAAAAGGTCAGCTCCATTGCTTTTATATCTTGCTTAAATGAGGATTGGCCATCATGAAAATACTATACAAGCTGTCAGGTACAGCAAACACAATGTTGATATGTTGGGCAATCTGAGAAGTATGAATACCTGTTGAGTGGACAGATTATGTTACCTGCTTGTCTAGTCTTGACTATGCCTGGTGGGGCCAGGGCCTGTGCTTGGGTTGCAAACAGGTATGGGCACAGTGGGATGGCGTTTTGTACAGTGTAGCATTTCATGACCGCCCGCTGAAGCCCGTGTAATTGCAGGTGAGATATCACCAGCCCTCAGCGCTGTTTCCAAGTGAATTGCAGGTTCTTTTTTCTAACTAACTAACTTTCTAACTTTCTAAGGAAGCCAAAGATGTCACAAAGATGCCATAAAGCCCGATTTGATTAAAAAGTACTAGATGAAATGCCATACTAGAAGTAGCTTCTTGCCAAAGAACAGGTTTGCCGGTACAAGATGCGTCATCGTGGCACACTGCTGAAGTGCTTCACTCCTCACTGGAGGGACTTTAGATATGCCTTTGCCTTTTATCTTCTCTTGCCATGACTGGTAGGACTAATCAGTTAGCACCAGCAGAGCAGTGGATTTTTTTCTGTAAGTCAGCATGTTTTGGATTGGCTCCAAGTCATGAGTTCCTTTAACTGAAACAAGACTACAAGTTGTAGATGTCCGTTGGCCGCCCTAGCTGCCACAGGAAAATTGGACATGCAAGTTTGCAAAACGGCGCTCTATCTTTGAAGGTGTTAACATTTTCATGAGGAAATCCAGTCAGGAATCCCTGATGATACCTGTTGCTGTGGTAGATTGCATAATATAAATTGCCAGCTGTAAATACAAGTGTGTAGGCTTTGTTTGCCATGCTTGCACTATTACCCAACTTAAATGAGTGACGTACCACACAGTGACAGGCACCATACTGTCTGGAGTGCATCGCTTGTGCAATGGAGTTCCTAAGGGCTTAGCACTGAAAGCTTCAGTTTGGTGAGCATCGTAAGCGGTAACATCTGCTCAGAACTGTAGTGAAAATTATGTTAGTAGTTCTTACAGAAGGAAATTCCTACCCCCCATGTGAATTCCTTTGGAATTTGTTTTCCCTCTCTGGATGCAGAGGATTTAATGAGTGATAAAATACCATGTCAAGAACAGGTCTGATTATTGATGCTTTTTCATATGGAGAGGAGTGGGTTATTTGGGGAATTTCTTTGCTTGAAATGTGGATCCTGTTTTCTAAGGTGATTGCGGGAGGGATTAAATTTTTGTCATTATGGTGTTGTGCTTTTCCACCTACGCTTACAAAACATTTCTACCATTTTTTGAGACCTAATGTGATACTTTCTTAAATGTCACTTGGTACCAACTTGGATGACATCTTACGCTGCTTTCTGTGCTACTTAAACTCCAAACAGTTTAATTTCCTCTCTGTCTTTGTTCAGAGGTCTTGATTACCCACTTTGGTTGTTACACAGTGTAACTGTTTGCTTTATTGTTAAGATCCATCTGAGACAAGCTAGGTTGAATGGCCGGCGCAATGTAAACATGTGTGACTAATCCGTCTGATATGGTGCTGTTTGGTCTTTAATATTCTGCGCTGAAAGATAATGTCTGAATGTGCCTGTCAGGAGGAGAGGTGGGAAAGAGGCAAAAAGCAGCTTCCTTTGGATCTGAAGGACAATCTTGAAAGGCTATCAGGTGATAAACTGGGATTTGAACCAGTCATTCAAGTAAGTTTAACTGTTGGGGCTTTTTTGGGAGGTGATTGTCTGAGTCAACCTTTCATTCAGGTTTGAGTGCTCTGGGTGTACTTAAATAGCTAAATTACACCTTTCATGTTTCTGCACAGGAGAAAAAATACACTTGAACATTTTAGCTTTAAAATATGGGGAAAAAATCTGTCCCTGTCTGCTGTGGTGGAAACGTGCAGGAATCCTACCTGAATTATCTGGCATGACATGTTTGCTCCCTGTCACTGGATTGCTAGTCTGGTTTTCAGTTCTTAGTCTGGGTGAGGAAACATCTACATGAAACACAGATTGCACGTGAATGTTTGTCTTGTGAATACGGGTGACTTGACGTGGTAGAAAAGCATTTGGCCTCAGAAATGTAGATGGTAAATGTTACTACTCTAGTATAGTAACATGCTGTGAAAAGTGATGGGAAATTCAGAGGTGCTTGAGTCAACTGTGGAAGAATTCTTTTCCTTTGGGGAACGTGGTATTGACCAAGTTTCCCCTGGTACCCGAGGGAAGTGATTGAGTTCAGAGGGGGAGTAAGAAAGACTAGGTTTGCAAAACAAGGAGAGACTGGTCAGTCAGAGCGAAAAATAACGTGTTTATCGCAGCGCAGGGTTTTGCTCCTTCGATAGATACCGCATCCTGAGCCGCAGCCCGGTTTGGCGGGGCAGAGCCGGCAGTAAGCTGCTCATCCGCCTCGCACGTTCCGGCATTCCCGTGCAGGCAAAGAGGACGGGCTCCGGCGTGTCTGCATCGCCGCGGCTGATGGGCCGTGAGCTGATTCATATTGATCGGGATGCTGCCGACACCCGCTCAAAGCTCCGGCTCCCATCGCCATGGCAACCAAGAGCCCGAATACTTGTCCACATACTTTAGGAACCTCATTAAATCAGGCAGCAGGACAGCAGCTGTGGTCTCAATGTGTTACGCTGACAGCCGGGGACTCGTTTTATGATGCTCAGGTGATTTTTGGCCCTCTCTAGGCCAAACTGTTGAAAATGTGGGGATAGTGGGACAGATGGCAGAACAAATAAATATTGCCAATATGTTTAATGTGCACACATCTTCTGAAAGGTGCAAAGCAACCGCGCTCGGTTTTATCAACTCTGGAAATTTTAAACAAAGCATAAATAAAGGATAAAAGAGTACAACTGAGCTGAGGTTTTGGTTTTTTAAATTTATTTAAGTAGCCATTTTTAAGAGCAAATGGATTGAACTTAAGGCTTATAGTAGAGCTCATAAAATGTTGCACAGGTATAAGTAATTAAAGTTCTCTTATCTTGATATATAATCGTTAAAATTCAGCAAAGCAGGGCCCAGATCAGTAATTTTTACCACTGCCTTCAATCAGGCTCTGCGAGGGGTAACAACAGAAGAATATCTGCTATTTCTTAGGCAGAGGAGTTTCTCGTGCACCATAGGAATGAAATACTCCAGCCACCCCCCCAACTTTGGCTGTCACCTAGCTCTCTGGTGCACTCCCCTGAACTGGGGTTTGCTATTCTTAACGTAAATGGGACTTTATACCATGGGTCTAAGCTGAAGATAGATTTAGCCCCAAACCACTCTAAAATCATGTACGGTGCATTTTATGTGATAATGATTGCGATAATTTTGCAGTCTTCATCGTTCACCTATTTTGACTTAGGGTGTTAGAAAGCAGTAAAGTCAGAACATAATTAGACACTTTGTGTCCTAGTATTTTGCGTAATTTGGGGTTGGTTTGGGCTTTTACGTTACTGCCTAAATAAAGGGGAGAAATGGTGGCATAGAGTTCTCATTCTCCTTTTTAATGTAAACAAAATCGGTTTCATCACTGATGAATGACACTCCCTGATGAAAGGTGGTCACCCAGAGTATATTCATGGTTCTGGTCATTTCCAGAGGACCAAAGAAAGCAAGGAAAACTTGTATGTACTGAAGTACATAGAATAAGTATGTTACAAATGCCAAGATCTCAAAACTGGTGTGTCTCAACAAGAGCTGAAAAATAGCAATGCTGTCATCCAGGTGCTTTAATTTTCTGTGAAAGGAAATGACAGATGCCTCAGACCCTAAATTATAATTTGTAGATACTAAACAAAGAACCGCAATTAACCACTAGTAAAGCAATTATTAATATTGGCTGGAATCCATTCTGCCCAGGGTCTCAGACTGCAATCCAGTCCAGTCAGCTGCCCGGGACTGTCTGACCTGGTAGGCACCTAAATTCATTTGATAATTCCCTACATCATTTGAAATTGCTCTGGGCCCTTATCCTTATAGCCAGGATTAGGTTCTTTGTTTTGCATTTGGATTTTTTTGAAGCCATTGATGGTGTCTTATATATAAAAGGAGCACGTATTGTAGGACACGTGGACCAAATTGCAAGGGTTTCTGCCTGCCCAGCTGGTGCAAGGCGTTCACGGTGGGAGTGAGATATCGTCTGAGCTCCTCTCCGGCTGCCTCGTGAGCTGCGTATGCCTGCCTGCAGTCTTGGGAAGAAAGACAGAGTCCTCTCAATCTGATTATCTCCTGGAGAGAGCGTTTTCTTGTGAGGTTGATTTCATTGCCCTCAATGCCTAGAACATAGGGCCACCCTCTTGTCTCCTAGACTACTATGCAAAACCAGAGTCCCACTACTGCTAATCTGATTGATGAGCACGCTAGGAGATGAAGAGACCTAGGAGACCTGGATCCACGGTGGAGAACAGCACCTTATGTTTTCTATTGCTTCCCTATAGCCTCAAAGAGGCAGACATTCTTCTTCTCATAAAAAGAAAACCCACTGAGGGGTTAGTAAATCTATAAAATCCACCTCTTGCTCAAAAAATCCTTCATTTGCAAATAGTCAGTGAATAGGATTACTGGTCTAGAAGACAGGACTCTGCCCGAGATGGACCTGTGGTTCCATCACGAGTATGACCATTCTTATGTTTAACTTTAGTGGATTGGATTGCTGTCTAGAGGCACTTAAATTCTGTATATAGCTGTTGGGAAGAAGGAAATGCATACATTAGACAGATTGGATTGCTCTTTGTGATTCTTCAGGTTTTCCATTAACTGCATTAAAGATTAAGCAGTTATATGAGATGAACCCGCCTGCCCCTGCTCACTGCCCCTCAGTGCAGGTACCTAAAATCTTTGTCAGTCAGCGATTAAGATGGGTACGTCAGAGGGACTGTCAGGATATCCCCTTCAGAATAATATTTTTAGACTACTCCAGCCATTTTAGGAATATGATCTGTACCATGCATGGAAAATTGGACCCTTTCTTTTTTTGGCAGGTTTATTTTCTCATCCACTGTCTTACTTCTTTTGTTGTATTTGGAATTCAAAATAAATGCATTGCTTTGTATAGTTCCTGATCGAGGGCACTTGTTATGCAGCTAATTTTATTCCATCCATTGAAAAGAAAAATGATACAAATACCTTTTTTGACTGTGTGAATAAGATGAGCGAAAAGGATCTAAATTTAATGACCAAATCTGGGTTGCCTTTCTCCTGCAGCAAACTCAAGGGAATCTGCTTAAGTAACTAACGTGCACAGAATCAGGCTTTAAATGTGGCCGTTTTACCTGAGAGAGCTGAAGGACCGACTTAATGGCATTCTCCATGAATCCTGCACAAGAGAGAGATAATGCCGCTACATATGCAGATAATATGTGATCATAAACTGCAAGTAACTATGTGATAAAAATGGCTTTTGGTTGCCAGCACAACCCATAAGAGCTCAGGGAAAGCTACTGGGGCATTTCTGTAGCCAAAGTGCCGCACAGCAGTGCTGATAAACAGTCTCTCTTGGGCCAAGTTTTGCTTTTCCAAGTGGAGCGCAAAATGTTTCTGACACATGCTTGTCAGGGCTACTCACCTCCACTTTACTGGTAATTTGTAACTGTGTAGGTGTTGACCATGGAAAATACACTGGAGTCTTGACTTTGGTAGGGTAGAATTACACTCTGAGTCACAGACAAAGTATTTCCATTGTTAGTCTGTACAACAAATATCCAAAATAATATCATATAAGACAACGGAAAATCTTATTTATAATGGACAATCATTAGTAACTGACAGGATTACGATAATGACAGAGGCTGTCCATTCCACAAGTGACTTGCAGTGATGTTTAATAACTGATAATACTTTTATTCCTTTCCTATATTAATTTTATGGGTGCTTGCTTAACATATAAATATTTGTACTGTGTGATTAAAATGAATTAATGGATTCCCAAAAAAGTATTAATCATAGAATTATAAAATCGTTTAGGTTGGAAAAGACTTTTAAGATCATCCAGTCCAACCGTTAACCTAACACTACCAAGTCCACCACTAAACCGTGTCTCGAAGCACAACGTCTACAGGCCTTTTAAATACCTCCAGGGATGGGTATTTAACTACTTCCCTGGGCAGCCTGTAACAACACTTGACAACCCTTTCAGTGAAGAAATTTTTCCTAATGTCCAATCTAAACCTCCCCTGGCGCAACTTGGGGCCATTTCCTCTCATCCTATCACTTGTTACTTGGGAGAAGAGACCGACACCCACCTCACTGCACCCTCCTGTCAGGCAGCTGTAGAGGGCAACAAGGCTTCCCCTCAGCCTCCTCTTCTCCAGGCTGAACACCCCCAGCTCCCTCAGCTGCTCCCCACCAGCCCTGTGCTCCAGACCCTTCCCCAGCTCCATTGCCCTTCTCTGGACACGCTCCAGCACCCCAATGTCCTTCTTGTACTGAGGGGCCCAAAACTGGACACAGCATTCCAGGTGCGGCCTCACCAGCATTGAGTACAGTGGGACGATCCCTGCCCTGCTCCTGCTGCCCACACTGTTCCTGACACAAGCCAGGATGCTGTTGGCCTTCTTGGCCACCTGGGCACACTGCTGGCTCATGTTCAGCCGCTGTCAACCAACACCCCCAGCTCCTTTTCAGCCAGGCAGCTTTCCAGCCACTCTTCCCTAAGCCTGCAGCGCTGCATGGGGTTGTTGTGATCCAAGTGCAGGACCCGGCACTTGGCCTTGTTGAACCTCGTGCAGTTGGCCTTGGCCCATTGGTCCAGCCTGTCCAGGTCCCTCTGCAGGGCCATCCTACCCTCCAGCAGGTCGACACTCCCACCCAACTTGGTGTCATCTGCAAACTTACTGAGGGTGCACTCAATCCCCTCATCCAGATCATTGATAAAGATATTAAACAGAACTAGCCCCAGTACCAAGCCCTGGGGAACACCACTTGTGACTGGTCGCCAACTGGATTGAACTCCATTCATCACAACTCTTTGGGCCCAGCCATCCAGCCAGTTTTTTACCCAGCGAAGCATGCACCCATCCAAGCAATAAGCAGCCAGTTTCTCCAGGAGCATGCTGTGGGAAATGGTGTCAAAGGCTTTACTAAAGTCTAGGTAGGCAACATCCACAGCCTTTCCCTCATCCACTAAGCGGGTCACCTTGTCATAGGAGTAGATCAGGTTAGTCAAGCAGGAGCTGCCTTTCATAAACCCATGCTGACTGGGCCTGATCACTTGGCTGTGCTGTACGTGTCGCATGATGGCACTCAAGACGATCTGCTCCATAACCTTCCCCGGCACCGAGGTCAGACTGACAGGCCCCATAGTTCCTTGGATCCTCCTTCCGTGATGGGCGTCACATTTGCTAACTTCCAGTCAGCTGGGACCTTCCCGAATTTAAAGTGACTCTTAGTAAAACCAATTAAACAGCAAGTAATTGTTTTACTTTGTATCAGTAGTTTTAAATTGGCTTTTTAAATTGAGAAGCAAAATATAGCACTGTGAATGCACCTGTATTTCTAATTAAGCAGTCCACATTGAAAGATACAAACAAGAACACTTAAAAATGATAACGAGTGAAATCCAATTCAGTGTACATTTTAGTATTTGTTGTCCCCAAAGATAATGCCTGAATCTCATCAGCTTCAGTGAGGCTGCAGCAAAGTTACAAAATTTCCGTATGTACTCCTGGACTTTGCTCAAGAGTTGACTTAAATTAAGACCCGTGACAGGCGGTAGTCCTGTGGGAGTCACCAGACTTATATTGGCACAGGAGAAAATAAGCTGTCCTTTAATTTCTTTTCCCAAATCCTGTAACAAATGCCAATTCATTATGTGCTATTAAAGCAGTTATTCACATCGATGTGACTGATAAGTTTCAATCTCTGTATTTCAGTGGAGTTAGCTGGAGACATGACAGAGTCCACAGCTCATTTGTTTGAGAAGAATTATCTTAAATTTCTTGGTCGTTTGGTCTCAGAGAGGCCCAGTTTACACTGTAGAGGAAACCTGACATCAGATAAAGGGCATCCAGGTGGGAAGAACTATCTTCTCAAGTTCTTCTTGAAGCACGTGAATTTGTGCATGCTAAAGGCAGAAACCTGACTTGCTCTCAAGTAGAAATGACAATTTTTCTAGTAACAAATTATTTATTCATTAAAAAAAAAAATTGGTCAGTCCAAAATTTTCTATAAGGCCAACCCAAATTTTATGTAAAAATGATTTTTCATTCTGTATTTACAAAATAGCAGCGGTCCATTTTTCTTCTCCCATGCTAACTCAATGATGATGGTAGCAAGCCATATAAGAAGGCTGTTTCCTGCCTGGTGTGACTAATTCAGACACCCAGAATACCCCAACAGCTACCTGGAAAGTATTTTAAGGTGAAACTCCATAACTCCTTTGGAAATAGCAGTGGATGGGTTCTGGGAAAGGAGCATGCTGTTGGAGGAGGTCTCCACCAGCTGGGGAACATGCTGGTTTGAGCATCTGCTCCCCTGAGATCAGGGTCATGCTGGCAGGACTTTGTCTTGGAGATCCTGCCTGCAAGGGATGTGTCCTTGTCTGTAGAAAGGGATTAAAAGCAGATTTGGCTTAAATGTATTCTTTCCAGAGCTTATATGACTGGGAAGATGAGGTACGTTTGGCTTTCTACTGGCCCAAGGCTAGTTTCCACATCCTATGGGAAAGGGGTCAGCCACTTGGCAAAGTGCCTTTGTGAGCCAGTAGGCTATCAAACAGACTCTCAAAACCTCATTAGTAGCACCACTTGGACTTATCTCTGTAGAAATACTGGAGAATTAGGAGGTGAATGTATTCTTCAGCAGCTGTATAATTTTACAGATTCGTTTTCAAGCACTAGCATACTTTAAAAATTAATCTCTTTTAAATGAAATGTTCATTTAAAAATGATGTTTAATGAGGTCTAATGCATCCTGAGATGCTGGCAGGAGAAGGTTTGTTCTGCAGCTGATCCTGACAAAGGAGGGCGGGGAGGTAATTAACAAAGACAATCAAACTTTCATTAGTATTAATAAAGCCTGCAAGTTAAAATATTTTGATGCAAACAACTGCTATTTGTGTTTCAAAACACCATTCTTTTCTATCAGTACATCTTTTAAAGGTGCTTTATTGTGTGGGTTTCTAGTTGACACCGCATGTAATAGATTTCTTGGAAATAGAGTTTAACCATTAAACATGAGGATGTATGTCATTATTTTCTTCAGCTAAATGCCTGAAGGTGAAGCTGAGTGAATTTAATGCATTAAGAAAGGTAATTATCAGATAATCTTGATTGCCAAGATTCTTCCTGCTCCAACAAAAACTGATGGTGGCATAATCTGTGTACACGAGCATCTCATTTTTCCTTTATGACTTTGATTTAGGTTTGACAGCAGTATACAGCAATGTTTCTATGTTATTTTTGTATTTTTCTTCTAATATTTCTTCTGTATTTCTCATCTGTTTCCTTGTTCATCCCCATAAATTATACTTCTTCTACCAACTCCTTTTCTTTAAGTAATAATTATATGGTCAAATGGATTGCTGTGCATTAAGGGCTAGAGGGAAAAAAATTGGCAAATTTTCCAGTAACAGATTTTTTTTCTCCTTTTCTGAAAGCTGAGGTGTAAGTTTGTCACAGCTTTCACAAATCTTCTTTCTCAGCAGTCATGCATCAAAGGCTTAGAACTGCAAATGAATTATTTTGATTACTGCTGCCCTGGGAAGATCTCCAGGGATGGGAGGTGGCAGGCTTAGCTACTGTCCATTCCTGCGGGGCCAAATCCTGCTCCCAGGGAAGGAAGGCATTAGGAATTTTGCCACTGACTTCTGTGGGGCTAGGATTTAGCATGTAGAGCACAGACATTTTTCTTTAAAAAACAAAAAAAAACAACCAAAAGCAGGCTCAGGCTCCTGTGTGCTCATGGTGGTCGACTCCCCAGATTTGGTGGAATTTAATATTTTGCTCCCCTGCACTAAGCCAATATTTAAGTAAATGAGGGAAAAGAGACAAAATGAAGGACAACCTGAGGAGACAACAAGAAATAAAAGAAAAAAAATTCTTTCTAGATATATTTGCATCATCAAAGGCAGAAACACCTTTTCCTTCCCCAGGTTTTTGCTTTCGTCTGATAGATCCTTACAAGACTGACTCTGCCACCTCTCTACAGGACAGCCTTACAGATGGTGAGAAGGATAAAACTAATGAGTATCTAAAGGAAATGGTCAAAACCAAATAGACTGAATATTTTCTGCAGGATTTTTTAATCAGTTCACAAAACCCCGCACTACGAGGCATGTAGGGTTTTTTTCATTACAGTTTTTCTACCATGCTTCTCAACTGGAAGGGGAGAAGGTTGGGGCAGGGGGAGTTTCTGGGACTGGAAGCCTCTCTCCATGTGCTTGTCTCCTTCATTTTTGGTCCAGCAGAGGTTACCTTACTTGTGCTTGGCAGCTTTCTTAGGCCCTTAGGTAGGCTCAGCCTCCGACTCCACTCTCTTGGGTACCAGTGCCAGCCTGTTTATTGTAGACCCTCATTTTTAGTCTCTTTGATCTTGTCTGCCTGGGAAAGTCATAATGAACCTGGATTTCCAGTGCAAAAACTCTTTCTGCTGACACCCTTCCTGGGTATTCTTACTGCCTGCTGAATCTGCACCTGGAAAACCTTACCCTCGACTACGCGTAGGTGCCTTGAGAGCAGAACAGCAAGTCCACAAGGGGAGTAAGGGCACCACAGCTACTCTCCACCCGCTCTGCCAGGCTACTCCATTAGTAAAGCCCCGTGTAAGCCTGCACCAGCTCTGTGCGTTCCTCCTTCCCCCTCTGTCGAAGCAATTTTTTAACAAATCAGTGTCTTTTGATCTGGGGGCTATCCATTTTGGCAAATAACCTTGTCATCAGTGCCTGGTACTTTGGAGTTGATCCTCGTGCCTCAGTTACGTGGTGTTCCTCTTTCAGAGGCTGCTTCTCTAGACTGCTCTTACCTTTCCTGCTGCAGTCTTCATCAGTCCTTTTGATGTAGCCCTATAGCAATAACTCCTCACAAACAAAAGCATGCTCTTACAAAATGATAGAGCAATTTTTCAGCTTTCTGTGTCCCTCAGTTAACTGAGGCCAAAATAAGTGAACTGTTGGTTTGTTGTTCCTTGAGTATATGCAGGGACTCATTTTAAAAATGTTTTTGTTTTTCTAAGCAGAAAAGTGAGATAAATATATCAAGTATCCCTGGCTGTAACAAAGACATGTATATTTTTCATAAGCACATTTGACCCAACAAGCTTTGGCTTAAGGTTCTTCTTTCTGATCCACACTCTGAATCTACCATTGAGTGCCTGTGTTTGCCTTCAGGGGAATTTGGAGCCTGTGTTCTGCCCTCTTCTCCCCCTTTCCTTTGTCACCCACCCCTCAGGGCAAGTACCTTCTTGTGCCCCACACGGGGGTATGGTCCTTTGGAAAATTACAGGTAGCGCTTTATCCCCGAAAGTAAAGGAAAAGGTAGAATGAATTCTATAAATTGGGTCATTGCAAAGGGCAGAAAAAAAGATGGAGGTGGACCTTCTTGAAACAAGAAAATAAGGTCTTAGAAGAAAAGCTTGAGGTTTACTTAATTCACTGAAGGAGAGGGTCCATCTCAGGATGGATGTCTTCTGGCGCTATGCCTCTGGGGCGCTGACCAGCTTCCAGAGCAGAGCACTTGGCTTTAATTTTCTTCAGTCCTGTGTAGGTCTTCCCACAACTTCTTCTGACCTTGTTCGTGTTCCTGGTTTGAAATCCCTCTGTCTCCTTGGTGGTGGGGAGATGGACTGATATCTTGTTATCCCTGAATACTTCTTGTCATCGCAATTTCCCTGCAGATCAAGTCTTAGAGGAGTGCAAACCTTCCCTTAGAGGCGGAGGGATTTCCTCAGCCGTGCCGTTTCCCTCTGCCTTCTCCAAACGAAAGGGGTGTTCCCTCTCCTTTTTCACTTTGGCTGTCTCTACCTCGCTCGCTACGCGAGGAGTTGTACCTTCCCCAGCCTTGTCACAGGTATGGAGCCAATCCCTTGTTCATCGCTGAGCCAGCCCAGCCCTGCTATCCTGACTGCTCCTTCCCTATGACCTGGGGAGGCTCAGACGAAGTCCGAGAGCTGGGAATCCCCAAGGGAGATTATATCTTAAATCACAAAAAATCCATGGAAAGTATCAAATGACCAATAAGCGTTGCTGTATTTACACAGCAGCAGTAGTGGATTTGCCAGATAGCATGAAGGCAGAGTTCTTGCCAAGGAGGGCATATAAAATAGTCTCTTATTTTAATTAAAGTAATTATTCATGGGACTCCAGATGTTTTTAGAAAAGAAAGAAGGAACAAAACCCTCTGCCTGACAATGAATAGCAACATAAATTGTCTGAGTTCTCTGTGTCAGAGGGGCAGAAGGGATCCGCTGATCAATATATCTCTCCAGTTTTATAAAATAACGTTAATAGCTATTGCTGTCAATACTCCTATGGAAAATAATTTAATAGAAGATTATTGTCATTCTATGACTTTTTTTCAAAAACCATTCATTAGACTTATATCCTTCTGCAAGTTGTCTGAAAAAACGGCTCTGAAAAGGACTCCCTGCTGTAGTAAATTCTATAGGCCTTTAGAAGAAATTCCATAGAGCTGTATTACATTTCTATAGATTTAATTCCTAGTGCTTTCTATGGGTTTTTTTTTCTGGGAGGACATATGTGAGAGATCTAATGCTCTACTTGTAAGTGCTTTAGTACTCAGTACTTTTCAACCTTTTTTTTTTGTTTGTGGGCTACCAAAAAATTTTCCACTAGAACATGTGGGCTCTTGTGTATCGAATTTAAGCTCAGTGACCGTAGACTTAACTGCTTTATGCAGGAATTAGAAGTCAGCAGACTCCAGTGGATGTGGCATGGACAGCACATTGGGAACCTCTGCTTGCTTGCTCTCCTTTACACTGGCCATGGAACAGAAAATGGAACCACCGCTCAGCGTGTTTGTAAGCGACTGAGAATAGCTCCTCCACGTTTAGACTTGTAACGCATTACCATAATCATCACCGTTGTAATTTATTAATTTACACAGATTCACATCTGCTTTTCCAAAGTGAAGAGCAGGCTGGAATTCTCCCCTGAAGTAGGAAAACAGGAGCAGTTTTAAACCATAAGTAATACTACTGCTGTGGTGGTAGTTTTCAGAGAAGCAGCGTTAGGGGAGCGGAGGGGATGCTCAAGGAAGAAAATATCCCCAGGCTGCTGGGAAACTCCCGGTGTGATAGAGTGAGCGACTAATAAAAAAATTTGCAACCGTAGTATCGAAATGCAGGGTGTATGTTTGAACGTGTGCATTCAGTGATGGATTCTTACTGATACTCTTTAAAATACAAGAACAAGTGGACTTTATTTTTTCAGAGAGCAGCATTTTACCCCCATTTTGGTGTTGAAAGACAGAAGAAGAACCTGTATAATATTGCACATAATTAGATTTTCTTGACTTCTAGACAGTGAGTGTTTATTGTTGTATCCCCCTCTGTGAGTAAGCTAGACAAATCATTTATGAAAGTGTTCTTGCTGGCTCTGAGAAATCGTACAGATGAAGGAGCAGAAGTTTTAAATTATCCTGATGCAAAACAATTCTCGAGGCAGGGTAGACTTTTTCTTATGTTGTAGGAACTTTGCAAGTCCCCATGAATCAATGCATTTGGAATCTTATGGAACAGGTTCAAAACTGTCAAAAAGGTCTATTCAATATTGAATATGCTTGCACTGTGAATAGCAGAGAGGAAAATCCAGTGTCTGCCAAATCTGCTGATAAAACAAGCAGAAATCAGTTCTTTCAACTCCGAAAGGTTTTGTTTCTTTTTTTTTTTTTTAAAAAAAAAAGCAAAAAGACATAAACACAAAAGCTGCAGTTGACACCGTCTCTTTGACAGCACTTTTGTAGCCATTTAAGCAAAACAATGCAAAGCAGCTTTCTGGAGAACGCTGGCAGAACATACTGTAGCTTTCAAACTTCGCACAGGCTGCTGAGAAATGAAATGTTTGACTGAGAAGCTGATGTGGGTTTGGCAACATTGCTTAATTGATAGTGTAAAAGAAAGAGGATTCTGCTTCGACCATCTGCAACAGTAACGGGGACCAGCTCTTTGTCTAATAGCATCCGTAGCCTTTCTTCCACCTCTGCCTCACCAAAACAGGTTAATTGCAAGGAAACGGTCCGGCACGTGTACCTGGAAGGATCAAAGAGTGTGAATTTCTTTTCAGGTTTAATTGCTAACAGGAAACTCCTCTTTGGTCTTTCCTTGCTGCTGTTGGAAGAAAGATTGTTTAGAAATTGAGTTAGGAGCAGGGGCTGTGTCCTGGTTTCGGCTGGGATAGAGTTAGTTTTCTTCCTAGTAGCGGGCATAGTGCTGTGTTTTGGATTTAGTAGGAGAAGAATGCTGATAACACACTGATGGTTTCATTGTTGCTCAGTACTGCTTATGCCAGGCAAGGACTTTTCAGCTTCCCATGCTCTGCCAGGGGCACAAGAAGCTGGGAGGGGGCACAGCCAGAAGAGTTGACCCAACCTGGCCAAAGGGCCATTCCATACCATCCGGCGTCATGGGCAGTATAGAAACTGGGGGGGTTGGCCGGGGAGCAGCGATCGCTGCTCGGGGGCTGGCTGGGTACCGTTTGGTGGGTGGTGAGCAATTGCATTGGGCATCACTTGCTTTGGATATTGTTACTATTATTATCATTATTGTATTGTTGTTGTTATCATTACTATTTTACTTTATTTCAATGATTAAACTGTTCTTATCTCAGCCCAGGAGTGTTTCTCACTCTCACTCCTCCGATCCTCTCCCCCAGCCCAGCGGGGCAGGGGCAGCGAGCGAGCGGCCGCGTGGTGCTCGGTTGCTGGCTGGGGCTGAGCCCCGCCAGGCTGGTAGCAGAGGCCGCTGAGGTCTCCGCTGTGCTGTAGTGGCCCTTCCGAGGCTCGCAGGTCGGTGTATACCCCAGCTGAGAGGTGTGAGGTGCTTTACTGTAGGACTTCCAGGGTTGCTTGTGCCTTTGGTAACGTGATTGGGATTTTCTATTTACAAATTCAAAATACTTTTCAAGCCATTGGTGGCTCTCATACCAATCCTCACTCCTCTTTGGACACGGTGGCAGAGCCGCCTGCAGAAGCGTTCAGGTGAGCCCTGGCTGAGTACCTCCACACGCTGCAGTGCGAGTAAATCTATCAGATTCATTTTACGTGTGACGTTGCACATGGGTGTAGAGTACTGCCTGTAGCACACCGTGCAGGCCAGAGGTCAGGTGTGTATATCCAAAGTTAACAGTCTTCCTCGTACCCGAAATCTACCTGCTTATCTTTGGGTCCTATTTTTTTTACAAATAGATCTAATCCCTGAAACTGCTGTTTGCATGTAGCTTTTGACAACGTGCTCTGTCCTCCCACTTTGAGTAAGAGGATTTTCTTGTCCTTGGGCAAACGCAAGAGTTGCCTTAATGAACCAGAGCGTGGCCTGTTTATTCCAGCATCCTATCTCCAGCAGTGGCCAATGCAGGGAAAATGCAAGAAATATCAACACAGCCAGCTAATGGGTAAGCCAGACCAATTCAGAACACTTCCTCCCAGTACTCCTAAATCATGAGCTAAATTAAGCCCTGTGACAGAAAGTTTTAAATCTCTTAGAAAAAAAACCAAAGCAAAGCAGCAGCATTTATTTTCAGGTAACAAGAGAGTGATCTCTTGTGGACTTTTCTTACTTCCCTTGGCTCCTTCCTTGTTTTCCTTTTTAATATGGAAAGGGGCGGATCTAGCCCTGATGTTACACAACTTAAGCAAAGAGCAAGTTTCCCAATCAAATTGCTTGAGCATCTGTATGACCAGATTTAGGAACAGAGTGCTTAGTTGTCAAATTTTGATATGAAAGAATTTTGCAGAAAGCCTCTGGTAAGCATAAAAGTTTTATCGCACCAGCATTTCAGTTTCTGCAATGCTTAAGAGATAAACTATAGGACAGTTCCTGCTGTTGTATAAATATCATCTGTGAAAATAATTTCATGTGATGAGAGTGTGTGTGACTAAGAAGAAGTTGCACTGCGCATTGCCGTTATTGGCTTAATCCTCCTCTGTGTCCATCCATCTGAATTCCATTCCCAGTCTGCCTTCAGGCATGTTACATACAATTAATAAATCATCCTTAGCAATGCTGGTTTTTTCCATATATGTAATTTTGGCTGAATTATGTTCAAAAAGGGGGGCAGTACTATTGTACTAACTGAAAATATTTCTGTATTATGCTTGCTATGCAAAACCTTTATTTCTCATCTCTCCTTTGCTTAGTAGCATATATCATGCCACTCAGACAAAGTTGTAATCCTAATAAATCTGTACCCAGAAGTAGAGAATCATGTCTTGGTCTAGCAAGCCAGTTATGGTTCAAGTAAGGAATACACTTGAGGTGACAGTGGACGATTAATGAGCAGGAGAAAATGAGTGAAATGTATTGAAAATTTGTTTTCATGAACTTTTCACCCAGCTCTGATTTGGACCCCTGAGCACAAAGCTTGTCCTCCTTGCTCTTGGGAGCATTCCCTCCCAGCAAAGATTTCCTGGCTTTCTCCCACCACTGCCCTCGCTTGGGCTGCAGTCCAGCATAAGCGCTAAAATGCGTGCTCCCTTTTTTCTCCCCATTTTAACAGTTAGACCTGCTCGAACAAGGACCAGACTAAAAGCTGGTGAAGTGCCTGTGCTCTGAGTCCATCAGCAATGCTAGGAGCGTTGCTTGTCGTTGGGAACGTGGTGGGGTTGTGGAAGGGGAGAATCCCAACAAGAGCTGTGGCAGAGCTCAGCTGGGGACAGCAAAGTGTGATGTGCGTGGACGGCCTGAAGGCAGTGTCACCTCGTACATCTCTTTCGGTTGACCTTCTCTTGTCCATTAGCTTACAGGAGAGTCAGGTGGAAATGGCAGGTCAATGTCGTGCGGCTCCCTCCCGTCACAAGCAAGACATTCACTTGGCCCACCCTTGAGTGCTCCGTGGAGAAGACAGGAGCCTGCTGGGCCTCAGCTAGTGAATGTATGCCAAAGCCAGAAAGCCGTTTCCCTTTAGGAGCATCAGCCCTCATAGAATCACAGAATCATTTAGGTTGGAAAAGACCTTTAAGATCATCCAGTCCAACCATTAACCTAACATTACCAAGTCCACCACTAAACCAGTTAAGGGGAGAGTAGCAATTTCATGTTTCCTGGCTTGGTGGCTGGATTATTTATAATGAAAGTAAAAACTAGGAATCATTAAGATTGGAAAGGACCTCTAAGATCATCAGTCCAACCATGTCAGGAACAGAGTGATGAAGTGACATTATTTTATGCATAGGTCTTCAAGATTTAGTCCTTAAATGCTAGCAAATATCCCTTAATTTTTACACATACTAGCTAGAATACAGACTTTTTCTAAAGTGACGAAGCTGCAGTTGTAACTTGCAAAAATTTATGCCTTAACAAATCTGGGGACCCTGTTTGCTAACTCTATTTTTTTTTTTAAGTCCTAAATAAGCAAATACATTTTCTTGAAATGGTGCAACCCAGAGGGAGGCATTTAAATATACTGGTCTCAGAGGAGATGACCCCTACTCTTGTGACTTGTAATTAAGAGCCTCTCATTGAAATTGCCAGGAGTGTCTGTTCATTCTGGCTGTCACTTGGTTTTACTCCAGCTGGCTAACAAGAAAAAAGCAGTTTTCTTGCAGGTTTTTCTCTGGAAAAATCACAGCAACCTGTTGCGACTGGTATAGATCTGTGAGAGAAATTATAGCAATGTTTTGATATGTAGCGCTAGTGGTAATACTTCTGTCATCGACACCCAATGCTGAAGGCAGTGATAACTTCACCAGGAGAGGAATTGCATAAAGTGATCTGTAATAAATAAATTTGGTCTGAGTTGTAAATCGCTTCAGCATTCTTCACAGCGTTTCGTCTTCCTCACTGGCCTTCAGAGGTTTGGTGTCTTCCCTGTAGTTGACAAGTGTTTGTGTCTCTTCCATAATGAACAATTTGAGTAGGACAGCAGGTGGGAAGCATCTGAAATCTGAGTTTAAGTTTTTATAATTGAAATTTTAGGGGTTTATTTTTCCTTCCCAGAAACCTAGCAAATGCGTTTGGGGTTACTTGATAAGAAGTAAGGGTGAAGAAAAGGTTGCAGAGGAAGCAGAGTGTGACTCAATGGAAAGCTGTCTGAAAACTTTGAACGTTGATTTTATTTTAATAAAAGAAAGTTTAAAGTTTTGAAAAAATCCCAGATAAAATGAGATTTTTTTTTGTTTTTAGCAGACGTAGTGCTTACAAAAGTCGGCTGCTGTCGCTACTCCTGTACTGTACATACGTGTTGCTTCTTACTATTTCTGTACAATATTTGAAACCAAGCTTCACCTTTCATACCACTTCTTTTTAATAAAAGAGACCCCTCCGATACAGATCAGAATAGTTCACCACATTTTATAGCGTCTCTTATTTTCTTGAGACAGAGACGGGGGACCAGGAAATTGTGCTTGGGACAGAGCAATGCTTCTGAAGAGGTTTGCCTGTTGGCGCTACCCAGCAGTTCACGAGCCGGAGATAAATGAGGCGGCAGCAGAAGCGGCACCAGAGGAGCCTGAAACAAGCCCAGCTGTGCCAGGTGAAGCTGGCTCGCTCTGCGTGGCGACGCGGCAGCAGTACTGTCCGCCTCCTCTAATGATGTGCTGCAGGCGAGCAGGGAGACTTCCCGTGGGTCGCCCCTCGTTAGCTGATGGCAGCGTCGTCAGCGCGAGATGGTGGCCGAGCCGTGCGCCTTGCCTGGCCAGTCTCTGCCGTGCCCGGTGCCCTCCCACAGCTGGCGAGGGCACGCAGCGCCTGCCCCTGCTTCCCGGGACACCCCGCGGCTCCAGCCAGCCTTCATCCCTTCCCTCGGCTTTTGCTTCTTCGTAGATATGTTTTATGCTTCACACTTGGCTAAACCTCCCCTGGATACGAGCATGTCGCTGTACGTTTTCAAACTCCTCATGTGGCATGCCTTGCAGTTAGCTCATTCTTTCTGCTGGATAGAACCTCAATACATTAAAAAAAGGATTAGTATGTGCAAGCACAAAAAAAATCAGAATACTGTAGAGCACTTAATTGGCCAACTGCCGTCAACCATTTCAGCACTTGCATCTTCCTAGCTACTTGTACCGTATTGTTAGAGGAGAATAAATCATTTGACACAACTAGGTTTTAGAAAAATATGTGAAAACCGTTCAGGCAAAAAATCAGTTGAAATGTATGAAATTTTCCATCTGAGTGCTCTCTGCTAAGAGAAAATATTTCAGTGAAGTGCAATATTTAATCTTGTTTTAAAATAAATAGTTTACTATATAAAAGCACTCAGGGTGTGATTTTTAAACTGCAATGTAATTTTATTTTAGTTTTAAGGTTTGTACCGAGAAATGCTGGAACATGACAAATAAGGTCTAGGCAAACTTGTGCATTGGAAATAATCCTGCTGCAGCTGGGCTGCATAGGGCACATGCACAGGTTTAAATCTATGAAACCCTTAAACCGACAGCCATCTGCAAACGTGGCTAACACAGAGCAGAGCCCGTGCTTGCTTTTATACAAAGCGTGGCTTTCCCACCTCTGCGACGCATAATGTGGGTGAGATGTTTTTCCTTATTTATACTGTTAAAAATGGTGGATTCGCACTAGCTCAGAGGAGGAAGCAGAGAAAATGCATGATGGAGTCGAGCTCTGAGCCCATGTTCTGCCGAGGCATTGCGTGGTGCACGCTGATGCGTGGGACCTCTGGCCCTTGGGTAGTTTGCATGTTTAGAGTATGTCAGAAAAATACCCAGTTTGCGGAAGATCAGTATGTAGAAAGGTTTTATTACATACTCTGCTTTTTGGACAGAGGTTTAAATATAGAAAGGAGCGTGTCATACCTGAAGTAACGTGTTGAAAATGTCCACCACAGAACATTTTGCTGCTGAAGTTACTAAAACTATAGGGGTTTTGCAGCACATGCATGCATGTACCTAGTCGTGGCTCATTGAAGTCCCAATCCTGAAAGCTGCTGAGAACAGTAGACATTTCTCTGAACTGTGCCATCTTTTGCTCTGAAGTTTTATGATCTACAGGAAAACAGTACTGTATCTGACGTCGATAGAGGACCAATACAATCAAACAGTAAGTGGCTCCGCATGCCTTCTTTTAATTGTTAGCTGTCGTATTGAGATTAAATTGGGCATTAAATTAATGTTAAAAAGGGATTAAATTGTGACCTGAGGTGTAGTAAAGTCATATAAGCACTTAAATATAAAACCCGTTGTTTATTGGGAATAAAAGTAAGAACTCACGTTGCTTTGTTTGTAGAATTCAGTTTATTCTTCTTAACACAGATTAAGAAAATTTAAAAATAACTTCTGACTGTGTATGGCCTGTGTTTACTCTCTCAAAGGCAAAGTGAAAGGAAAAGCTTCAGGGCCCAGAAAGCTTTCCCATGACCCTCCAGCTGCTTCTGCAACGCTCTCCTCTGCCCCCAGGTAGTGATCAGGGAACCTCCTTAGAAAATCCTCTGTGCGCAGCCGGGCATCTTGGGTTTTGTGGATCTTAGAAACTGAACTTGACTCATTCTTCTGAATGTAGAGGGGAGTGTTTGTTTTCTTTGACTTCGGGTTTGGAGGTTTTTTGGTGGTTGTTTTTATCATTGCTTCGGTGACTTGAACATCAAATACACTTTTTGGTCCCTTAACAGGAGGGTCAGCAGCCTGCGGTGCAGGTGCTGAGAGGGGCGGGGGGTGAGCGGTGGGCAGCAGGTCCACGCAGGCTGGGGCTTGGGAGCTGCAGCATCTGGGGGAGGCTGCAGATCGCAGCCCTCATTTCCCACTGAATTTGAGGCTGAAGTGGGACTGGCAGCCCTTGTCTCCCGTAGCAGCAAGACATTGCCAAGCAGCTAATTGGCAGCATCTTGTTTCTTTGAGAGGCCCCTATCTTCTGACTCCCACCAAATCCCTGCCAGCGCACGTAACCTCTAATTGAAAGAAGAGAGATGCAGTCTGGCACACTACTCCTAAAAGCTTGCTGATCTTTGCATTAATGACCTAATCTTTGGTTTTATTTTGTTCCTGCTTGTGCTACCATGATTTCAGCTCCGCTTTCTATGTTCCTCCTCTCTGTTTTTTTTTATTTCTCCATGGTTCTTAGTATATATCAGTCACTGTCCAGCAGAGATGTCCGGTGGTGACTGGGAAGATGGTAATATGCACTCATTCAAAGCCCTTAGGCCTTTTTGGGAATCCTGGCTCTAAATGACTCTGTGAGTGGCAAGTCTTAGTGCAGAATACAGAGCTGGCACAATTTAGCTGTACAACCAGCATGCCATTGCCCTGCATGGACCCTAGATGAGGTAGGTCTTCTGTCCAGGAGGCTTGGTTTTCCTTAGTGAATGTACAAATGGGATGGTCCCAGGCGTAAGAGCAGGAGGACTGAGCAATGCAAAGGCTGTGCCTGCGCGAATGTTGTAGCTGCAGATCCAACCCACTACATTTTCTGTTCTTTTGAGGCTGAAAATAGTGTTGATGTGAAATGTTGCATAAAGTTAAATGATCAAAACACATAGCAAATTTTGATCTTTTAAGTATTGTCAGGCAGCGAACTGGACAACCTTGGATGAGTTTGATAGCTTGCTTGAGACAACAGGCTAATCTCAAAGTAGTGTCTAATCTCAAGCAGTGTCTAATCTGGAATAGATCTTGAAGGTTTCTGGCTCCCTGTCCAGTGCTCAGCTCATTAGACCGTCCTTCCTCACCACTTCAAATAGAAGTTCTACAGTTTGCTCATTTAAAACCTTTTGTTCCTATTGCTCCATTTCTTATTTATAAGAATGTTAAATTAAGCATTTGCCTTAAATTAAATCACATAATTCTGATATACTTTTCACTTCAGCAAATACTATGAAATAAACCTTGTCATATAAACAATTATAAACAAAGAGCAAATTCAGACATATTCTAGACATTGAGCAGTCAACCTTTGCAAGCAAATGCAATTGTATTCATAGAAAAATAAATTATGAAATTAGATAATTAAAAAACCTACTCAGACAGGGCCATCGTATACGAGCTGATATATAAGAGCTCCATGAGATCAGTTCTCAAACTGCAGACCTACAGAGAAGATGATACAATGCCTCTCACAGCAAAAACCTCCCACAAATGGGCATGAGCTATAGGCATGAATTACTGTAATTACAATTCATTTAGGAAAATTAGGCTGCATATTACTCATAGATTTGGAAGTGGCATGGGCGTTTGAAGAGAAAAGCTGATGTTCCCTCTTCTCAGGAGATGGTAGATGGTTCTTGGAGTCAGGCGGTGGGATCCCCAACACGGCTCCTGGCCGTCAGAGCTTGACGGAGGGCTCCAGCATGAGAACCTGGGTTTAACTGCCGTGAGATTATTCAAGATTTAGATATTTATGTCAGCTTCTGAGCCAGATCCTGGGCTAATCTGTACTTTGTGCAAATCCATGAGCTTGCAGTGTTGGAAATTAGAGCAAAATTGGATCAATTTATGCAGAATTAGCATGGTAGTAGGTGACGCGTACTTGTTCACTTCTGTTTATCATGTTTTCACTGGATCTAGATTTGCTTGCTCCATCCTCCACTTAATTACAGTTGTACATTATGTATATTGTCGTGCTCTCAGTTGGTTTCTATAGACTGCTACAGGTATTTTTTTCTTTCCATCGGAAGACTGAATTGCATGCTGTTTTCATAGAGGTTTTGAGGTTAAATGCTCTAATATTTCTATTGCTATTTCTGGGCTTCGAGTAAAGTTTTTCGCTGCTATTTCCTCACTGACCTTTTTAAAAATTGAAATGACTTTGGGCTCCCTGTTATGTTTGCAAAAGGCTTCTGCATTTCATCCCACCGTAGTGGCATATTATAAATATTTCCTTTGATGTGTGTCTTTACACCATTCCCTCCCACCCTCTCCTTTTCCAGAGTGGCGTACTGTTCCTTTTTTTTCCCTTCCACACCACGGCTGCTTATCAGCAGCCCAAAGCTAGGAGGTGGTTCCCTTTAGCATGTAAATAAAGCAACACTTTTTCCAGTAAGTAGCTCAGGCTGGCATTAGATGCCAGAAACTCTCATCTACACAATGATGAGTTCAAGTTCTGCATTGTGCGAAGGGTTTTTTCTTTCACAGTAGGAAAGGTGATCAGTTTGCAATTAGTCCTCTCCTTCCCCAGTCTTTTGTAACTCCATCTTTGCTAGTTTCTCATCTCCCAGGACCAAAGGCAAAGGTAACTTTTTTGGAATCCATTTAATGTGACTGTCCTCCCATCATCCAGCTCTGCATAAAATTAGCCTGTCCTCCAGCTGACAGTAAATGATGTGGCATTAGAGCAATATTTGGAAAGATGTGCCTAGAGTTCACTATTCTGGTCAGATGAGCGAGGAACATGCTTTTGCATTTTAATTTGAAATTCAGTGAATATTTTGAATGCCACAGCATGTCTATAACATTATTTAAAAGATCCTGTGCACTCGGGCATGTAATGATTGACATTGGCTGTAACTTGATGCAATGTTGCACTGTTTTAATTCTTTTGGGGCAGTGTTATCTTTGATCACTTCGTATTCACTGGAAAAATCCCACAATTGCAATCCCACATTATGTTTCAGTGAGGATGCCAAGTTCTCTATGGTACGTAGCTATTCAAGGCACTTTGTCCACCCTCAGGCTGCTCATTAAAGTGATGGCAGTTTCTATTTTAATGAATAAGGTAGAGCGCAAATTCCCAACTTCATTCATAGACCTTGAATGGTAAAAAGGAGTGGGTTCTTTTTTCAGTTCCTAACTTCTTTGTTTTCTTGGAAATTGTGTAAATGTGTTCATAACCATGGCCACAACTCCATGTGCATGCAAAAACCATCCAAGTTACAATTTTTAACTTGTGTCCAGGGTTCATATTATTAAAACTTTATTCTGTGACCAACATCCCCCATCCGAGGTTTCATTTCTAGACGCCGTTATGTGTCCATATTGCAAGAGGTAAGAGTAGGAAGATGTCTGACAAGTGAGACTTAGTTCTCTCTTTTAGTTCTCTGTTATTCCCTCACTAATTGTCGGTACTGTGCCAGAAAGCCTTTCCATACAAAAATAACATTCCTCGCTTGCAGCGACTGCCATTTAAAAGACTGCACTTGCCCGCAGTTACACAGCAGGAGCATGAAAGCTGCTGCACATTTCCTCCCCGGTTAAAATATAGCACTTTAAGGTAAAACACGAACTAAGTGCATCGCTGAAGTGCTGCACAAGTGTGAACAGTCGGTGCCAGTCGGAAGGAGACAAGAGTTCCCCGCTCGCACTCCTGCCTATTATCCGTGTGCCATTCAACGCTAACGGCCTGGATGCCTTCTTTTGACCGCTGTTACTCCTCAGTTTGCTATGAAAAACTCTTTTTTTCCTGCCCATTACCCAAAGTTTGGGAATAGCTGCGGCTGCCAAGTGGAGGTTTTTGAAGGCGGTGCCGAGTTGCTCCTCGAAACCGGGTTAAGGAGCACGTGTCTTTTTTGCTGTGCCCACATTTATTTCTAGCCCCCCTGCAAGCCAGCGGGGCATTCTGGGGCGCCCGTAGCTGCCCTGGCTGATAACAACACCCAGCCCTGGGGATGCGCGGCGCCGGGCTCGCCCCTTGGGTATCAGTCTGGCGGTGGGAGGTTTTGCTTTGGGTGCTGTTTCAGCTTGTGCTCAAACTCAAGAAATGAGCAGCAAGAGCCGCTGAAGGCCCTTTCCACCCCCCCAGCACTCCGGTAACGCGCCCTTTGCGCTTCCCCAAGTTCAGGCAATCCCCGCGCGTCTTTGCCACAAGGCTGAGCCATGGGGCAGTTGGAGACCCACCAAGAGGACGCTGCCTCCATCGTTCCCTGCCCACGGCTCCTTGGACCAGATCCATTTTTTCTGCGGAGGTTTTGGCTTTAGCTGGGAGGTACAAGTTTCTTTGCTTAGTGCACAGCTTTTACCCAGTTGTATAAAATCAGAGAATCAAGTACAGGCGCCTTTTATTTTTTTTTCCTTGAGAAAAACTGAAGATAAATATTGAAATTAAAAAAGGGTTTGCTATTTAATAGTATTAAGTAACTACACATGGTTGCAGGACGCTAAGGAATTATTTTAATATTATTTTCATTTGCATATGTTCCTTCAAAATCCTCCTGCTGAAGCATACAGTTTCAGGGGAGAAGCTGAAACATTTAATCATTTAATAAAAGCAGCTCTTGCCATGTATTTGTTATCGTCATGGATTTTACACACTGGAGGATCTTTGCGGTACACAAAGAACATGGTCCAGAAGGGAAAAGTCCTACCTCTTTCCAGCTACACTAAACCACCTTTGCTCCTTAAAAGTCTTCACCTTCTTTATCCGTGGGGCTTGGGGCTCACCAGACGAGGAGTTGGCCTCAGTGCCAGGGAATTCCCACCCCATCATTGTGTTTTGATAGAAACCACGTTTAATTGGAAAATGTGATCTACTGTAGCAACTGGAAGTAGGGCCATAACGCCCGAGTCAGAAATGCTAAATAACTACCAAAACTTGTGCATTTTTTTTCTGGAAGGGTCTTTCTTCATTCAGTAACTTTATGTTTGCATTTGGTACCAAACACCATTGCCTCTGTTTCATGTACACATCCACAGAGAGACGTGCACATGGATTTCAATTTCCACTTGTGATTTTCACCATTTGACAGGTTACTCTACTGCATAAAATGATTTCTTCAGGCATAGCTTCAGCGATCTGTTCTATACTTTATAATTTGGGGTGATTAGTGGTTGCCGTGAACTCGGATTTGCAATGCCACTGTAATGTCATTTGTGCAGTTACGTTTTTCTCCTGAAGTCAAAAAGTGCTAGTTTCTATTATTCTTCACCCTGTATTAGTAGAATTTATTACACTTGGGCCATGCAAAGCTGACACCTCTGGAGAGCATGGTGTGCCCGGACTCCTCCGTTGGGCAAGTCAACCCCAACGGGAAGGGTCAGATAAAGGAGCTCCTTCCCTCTCCCCATCTGCGGAGGCTGGGGTTTCCATCCCAAGGCTTCCAGCCACACAGAAGAGAGTTTTTTACTAAAACTTGCTGATTTGGTAAGACTTGTGGCTGTTGCCAGGGAGGGAGCGCTGTCACCCTTGAGCAGTGGCCGGGCAGCAGTGCTGCCTGCCTGGCAGGAGATGTGCCTCTCCTCGGAGAGATTCCCTGGGATGAATCATGATGCTCAGCTTCAAATCTGTTGAAATTAAAAATTAAATAAAAGGTTGTTGGGGTTTTGTTTTTTTTCCTTAACTTGGTAGCTCTGAATTTAACAGAGAAAGCCGCTCGGTGGCCTTTTTGCCTTGAGCATCCTCAGCACAAAGATTTAGGGTTTGGAATTTTAAATTATGATTTGATGATTTTCCACGTGACAAAATAGATGTTGCTCACTCTCCTCGGGCTGCATGAGCTGCAAAAAACCCAGAGGAAAAGCAGGAGGGCTAAACAAACAAACAAACAAAACCTCAACCTACAGAACTTGAGATTTTTCAGGAGTAAACACATAATCTCAAGGACTGTGGTCTTAGCAGTGTATGACCCCTAACACGCAAAAGAAGTAGATCATCGAATTAAAAAAGGGCCATTTTCCAGAATGTAATTGCACCATAAGGGCAAATAAATACCTTCTTGCTGCTTAGATTGGTAGCGTTCCTTCCCATAACTGAAACATCAGGAATAATTATGCTAAAAGACACTTAAGCTAGTAGAGAAAACACATATTGCATTTTATGATGCTCTTGCTGGGCTTCTTGTGCAACATGAGAGAAATTATATTAACACTGGTGCTACGCTGGTGTAGAATTACACCCCCGTGTCGGTCTGAACTGCATTGTGCAGCTTTCCTCACTTTTTATAGCTCTATTAATGGTTTTCAAAAATTGTGGGCTAAAGGAGTATTAAAATGTCTTGGCAATGTACTGTTGCTCAATCTTTTTACTGTGGGATTACATATACCTTGTTTCTATTTGATTTTGATTGCTTGCTTGGCCTAGATTCTCTGCAAGCATTTGGTATGACTGAATAATTTTTAGTTGTACTTTCTTGCCATGCTTTATGCTAATCTGCTGATGTTTTGCAGCTACAGCATTGCCAGTCAGTGCTGCAGCCTACAGTCTTTATCCTTTACTGGATTTTTAAAAGGGTATTTTATTGCCTGTCATTACCATTCATTGTGGCTTTATGGACTGTGCTCGCCGCTCGCGCGCTCTCCCGATGCTGCGGCTGCCGCTCGCTCCCCGCAGCATCTCCCGCTGCCTTTGTTCTGCCCCGGGGACCGGCCCCTCCAGCGCAAGTTTTGTATCGTCCCTTCTGCCTCCTGCCCTTCGGAGGTGCCTCGGATATCCCCTTGGAGGGGGGCTGCTGCAGCTCGCAGATGGGAGAGTGTCATTTCAGCTCCTGAAAGTCCTCGTGGTTTAGACTGAACGGCTTTTTCCAAATATCACTGGCTGTTTCACAGGGTAAATGTTAAATGTGAAGTATCGGGCAAAACTGCATTACGCTTCAGGAGTTTTGATACCTCTCAAGCTTTTTTTATTATGGTAATGCATATTTGAAGGAAATTGCAATGTTTCATTCAAATGACATAATTAAATGAATAATTATTTATTAAGAACACATTAAACTTCTCATAGTCTGCTTATGAATATTTCTCAGCTTTATGTAATAACATATGGGTATGGGTGAAAATCAAACCCCTATCTGCATCTCCTCAAAACTTTGGTGGCTTGCATAAAGCAGAACTCAAGTCTAAAGAAAATTATTGTGACCTTGAGGAGATACTTACAGCTCAATGCTCACCTTCTTTCATCTTCTTTAGTAGGTGTACAACTTTGGATACCTTCTTTTAGTTGGAGATGCTTTCGGGACTGTTGAATCAAGCCATTGGGAAGGTATTTAAGCTGCGTCAAAGTAGGCGTTTGTCAGTTTAACTTGCCGAAAAACAAATGTAAGAAATCAAAATAATTTTTTAATGCAGATAGGACCTAATACCATGCTCCTAGCCCGTAGACCCGTGGACCCATGGACAAGTGTTGCCCCTGAGCCCGTCCATATTGCCTCTGGTCAGCTGAAGCTGACAGGCAGAAAACAGGCTGATGTCGCCTATGGTGCCTCACTTCTTCAGTGCTGTTGTCCTTCTGCCTGTGAAGGTCGGAGATCAGGGAAAGGAGGGGAGGCTGGAGATTTACTAGTTTGGAGTTAGACTTGAACAGAGGTATTTATGTGTGAATACGAATATGCATAAATCTTTGCCTGACTACTCAGCAAAAGGAAAATGGATAGTTTCCTATAGCAACACTTAAACGTTTTCATTGGTGTTTTTAAAGTAAAGAAACCGTTCACTCTGTACTTTTTTGTGAGGTGATTTGTATCTTTAAAATGCAGTGTTCTTTTAAAGCGAGCGAGTGTGTTAGATTGGGAGGGCAGGAGCAGCGCTGTGAAAGCTCTGCTTCTCGGGCTTGATTATCTGCAGTGGCTGTTAACCAACAAGTTAGCTCCCCTCTGCTGCAGAGACATACATTTTAAAAAGCCTGGCTTGAACGCTGACTTCAGTGGGAGCTGAGTGCTCAACACCTCCCAGGATTGGACCTCAAATACTTATCTGTATGAGCTTTCCATTATTCATTCTACAAATGAAACTGGTTGTAATGTAAATTATAGAATGAATCTTCCTATGGCTTAAGATCCTGTAACTTAAACCTCCTAGGCTGCTTATCTGCCTTCTGCCACCTACCTACAGTTTATCCAGTGCACTTGGCATTCTTGATTGTTCCTTGCATATAAATTTCAATCATACCCACAGGGTACCTCTGTTCCATAATAGCTTGCATTGTGTGCAATTTAGCAAGAGAACCGTTCTGCCCAAACAGCGAGTGAGACGTTTGCTATTGGGAAAAGCAAAACCCTTGGGAAGTACCATGCATATTCCTCACATAACGCTGTAATAAGGCAATTGTATTGAAATTAAAATAGAGATTGAGAGATTTATCTCCCCTTTCAGTCACACAGTATCATGGAGCTGTCCGGGAGCCTCTAAGCAAAGCAATCCCACATATGCAAAATCAGCCGTCTCGGAAAGTCGGGTTGATTGGCTAACGATGGCTTGATACCTTCTACAAAAGTCATTAAAATTCTTCCTTATCTCAATAGAATAACTTTGCACTGTAATAATCTTATTATACCCCAGTTGTTCTAGTCCTCTGCCAGCCAGGTTATGCACAACGCCTGCCTCTGTGATTCTGTGCTTGCCTTTCATCCCGCTCCGTGTACGCCACCAAGCCAGCCCTTTGCACGAGTTTCTCTGAAACACCATAGATGCTGCTGCAGAAACTCCTCTGCCACAGTGAGAAGTGAAAAATGGTCGCTGGCTTTGCATGCACGTGCACTGTAGGCCTCAGGAAAACCCTGTGTGGAGTGTGTGAACTGCAGACCTGAGTAACGGGGAAAGAGTGAAGGAAGTGTTTGTGGTAGCAGTGCTTTCCAAGAGAGGTAGCAGTAAACTCCGTCCTCCACCTGCACTCACTTTCCTGGGTGTAAGGGTCTAACAGGGAACACAGAGAAGACCACGATGTGTCTGTGTAGGTAGGGTGAAAGCGGAATGGGTCTTGAAAGCCTGGTAGTCTATGAGAAAGCGTAAGGAGATGGAAAAGGTGCCAGTTGTATGATATCAGCCAGGACTGTGATTTGGAGCAGTCCTTAAAGTATCCCAGACAGACATGGTCTTTTTTAGTGAATCCGGAGAAGCTTTGACATTTTTGATTGCATTGAAACCTATGTGGGTTTTAATTAAAAAAAAAAACAACAAACCAACACTTGTAAGCAACAGAACAATTGCTGGTGATTTACCATCTCATACCTTGTAGCAGCACCGTCAGAAATGGAGCAGTCTGTTTGGAGAGACCACAGAGGGGACCCACAGCAGGAACTGCTTCAGGCCATTGTAGGCAAAGGGAGTCTCACAAAAGTCTTCTCAGGAACCTAAAAGATGTATTCTGTGGTTCCTACCAGTATTAGAAAACAGCAAGAAGGATTATGCTTAAAATCTATTGCAAGTGATTTCTTTTAATAAAGTTAAGGAGATTTCTCTCTGTAATACTCATCATGTTACCCCTGAAGTTCATTCTGTTATCATCCTCTCTAGTATTTCCATGAAGTCTTCCTAGTATTTATGGGATAGAGAGTTTTGGCTTCAGATGTACAGGAGAGCATTTAAGGGAGGAAAGACTGTTTGCTGGGGGAGTCAGTCACAGAGTGTGTGGCAGGACCACAGGAGAAGAGCGTGAAAAGTGTGTTTGCCAGCTCAGCAAACAGAGATGCAGTTAACTTCTTTTAATAGTCCTTTCCAATCTGAACTGAAAATGTTTTATCACCAAAATGAAAACCAAAACAAAATGTGAAATACTTTTTCGGGTCAAAACTGCAAGTAGTTCACCATTAAATGAAATGTCTGAATCTGATGCGGGGCAACTGTCAAAAGCAAAGAGAGGAGGCTTCAAGGAACGGTGGTAGTGGTTTCCTTTTTCCCAGCAGTCTTTGACGGGAAGTTCCCCCGTGGCAGGAATTGGATCATCCGAAGGCCTCCAAGTTAGGACTCTTTCTTAAGAGATCAGAGATACTGCCTCAAGCAGCGTGATGAATTGAATTTGAGCCAACCGTGCTTAGGTCGGTGACCTCATGAGAAAGCTCTGGAGCATTTCTGGGCTGGACAGTCTGTCCTGTGGGGTTCCATGTTGTAGAAATACTTGGAGAAAGTGTGGGTGGCTTTATGGCATGATGGTACCGCATTTGCCTAGGAGAAACCTGAAGGCCTGTCTCTGTCCAAATACATAGAAATTAATTAAGCGTTAACAGAGATTGAGAAGATGTCTTGGAAAGAGTGTGGTGTGCTCTGCCCTCATCCCTTCTACCGTCAGTCCTCCCACTAAAGCCAAAACAGCATTCCTCAGTCTTGTTTTTTCTACAGTGACTACGTTATATCCCCAATATGCGCGCAACACCGTACTTAGGGTGGGGTGCTTGAGCTCAACTAGAAAAAGCTGCAGAAACAGAGAGACTTTCAGGTTTTTTACTGTGGCCCTCCACTTACGAACTTTATGAAATAATTCACCTCTTTGGCTTCACTTCAGCTTCTAGTAGAAAAGTAGGGAGATACCCTTTATCCTAACCTAGCCGTTTAGACACAGGTGATTTTTGCATGTTTTTAAGAGGAGCTGTTTAAATCAAACTTTAAGGGAAGATTAATTTGCATTTTTTAGCTGTCATTAGCAGTGATCCCTAGGCAAACCAAATAGGCCGAAGTCTTGGTGTGAGACATCATACAATCAAGTAGTAAGCGAAAGTCCTTGTCTGAAGAAGTTAACGAACATTTAAAAAAAAAAGAAAAAGAAGCTGTATATTCCACATGTTGACACATGGGACTTCAGACCCACACTGAGTGACTGGTCCTGGGGGGCTCCCAGAGTCGCAATAACCAAAGCCATTACTTCAAGCTCCGGTTCATATTTACTTTCAGCTTTCACCACAGAGTGGCTCCTAGCACTCCTCGCTTGCTCATTTCTTTCTCTAACAGGTAGAATAGTCGATATTTCTCTAACACGGCCTTTAGCCAGCTCTAACCTGCTTCCGTGGAAATCAGTGCCAGCACTCCTGACTTCATGTGGAGCACCAGCACAGCCGACGTGCATTGTAAATACAAGGTGGTAGTAATTACATCTATTCGTTTGCTGCACAACGTCTGAGTAGAACTTTCCTCTGTCTTTGTCCCAAGAGCTACAATATGTCTTAAAATCAATAAAATCCATACCTTTAAAAAAGATTTGTTGATGTTTGGACTGCACATAAAATTAGATCCTCTGATTAATACTACGACAATGTGACGGCATCATTACATTACAGTCCGTGAAGCTCTTCCTCGTGCACCCACTTACAAATAACTGTATCTTGTAATAATAAAGACTAAAAGTTACAGCTAAAAGAATAGTTATTGACTTCCAGAAATAAACTGCAAACTACTTCCATTGTGCTCCCTTTCCATATGCATTGTATTGTCATTTATTCACGTCCTTCCTCACAGTGGATGTCAGAGCACTTAACAAAGCAACAAACAATGTAGTCCCACCATGGGGTTTATGTGGCGACTGCTGTGCTGTAAATAAGAGCCCATCATAACCGGCCCCGCGGCTTAGCAGCTCTTCAGAAGAACGGTGCTGGAGGCACTTCGGAGCGAGTAACCATCTCCTCCTCTGGCACTGGTGGCCGCGTGAGTTATCTCTGCGAGCTCCAAAAATTTAACTTTCCACTTACAAATACTGGACTTGAGGATTTGTTTGTCTTTTAAAAAATTAATCTAAGCTATTCTTTCCAAACGTTTGCTGGTTTCAGCTTATTCCCCAGACTCTCCTAGGTCGTCTTCTCGGCTGTCTTCGTTTCAGCCCCTGGTTCAAGGAACAGCTTGTCTGCAATCTAAATTTTGCAGGTGTAAAGGTAATGTAACGTCCCCTTTATTAATCAGCTTTCATCCTTGTAAAAGAGAGCATGAACGAGGACATGCATCAGGAGCAGTTCAGACGGCTGACCTTGCTGCATACACTGTGTGCTCTGAACATAACTTGCAGAATAAGTTTGGAAAACAGGTGTATGGGAATTTCTGAGTCTGCACACAGCTCAAAAAGCCAGTGGGCAAACTCTCTGCCCACTGATAATTTTTACACCCTCGGGCCTTCAGAGAACTTGTCCCTGCCTTATATTAACATCAGAAGCAAACTGGCTTCAACTTCTCTAGCGTTTCCCTTCCGCTGTAGATGTGGCACAACACCCGAGGAGTTTCTTCTCCGGCGTTCCTGGGCTCTGGGAGTGTTTCTGGGACTGAGGAACTAGCAAGGGGGAATGCTGTGCATTCAGGCTGGGTTATCTCTACTGCTGAGGTTAATTAGATTTATGTCCCATTTTATAAACTTCCGTAGCATCGTATTGCACTTCCATAGATTCACTTCTCAATAGATT
This sequence comes from Pelecanus crispus, assembly GCF_030463565.1. Taxonomy (NCBI): domain Eukaryota; kingdom Metazoa; phylum Chordata; class Aves; order Pelecaniformes; family Pelecanidae; genus Pelecanus; species Pelecanus crispus. Next base: position 4,284,225 of record NC_134652.1, read on the forward strand.
GGTTTCATTTCATTGGTTCTGAGTTCATTTATTATGAAATGTTCCTCTCTGTATTTTAATTGTAGTTACAAACCTGTAGCTCCTATATACCCAGTCTCAATGATATTTTCTTTCTGGAGTAGCCTGTGTTTCTCTTGCGTCTGTGTAGTAAGAGACTTTGCTCTGTTCCTTTTGAAAATAATTATTTCCCCCCTCCAACTTTTCAATCTTAAATAACTGTGTCAAGCTATATTATTTTTTAAAGCCTTGATAAGAAGCTATTTTATTATTCTTCAGATGAGTAATCAGAGTCATCTGAGACTGCTAGGTGAAACAGAATGAAATAACCTGCTGAAACGGAGCCTTTTTGGAGAGAACAAAGCAGCTGGTAATTGGCTGCGTTATCCGAATTTGCCCGTTTGGTAGGAGGAGCTGCCAGGCGCAGGGATGCTGGGGGAGCTGTACGGTACCCGGCGACGGTGGTGGTGTAAACCAAACAGGGACGGTCTGGTTCATGGTGTGTGTAGTGGGAAACCAGGAAAAGGAAGGAAGGAGGAGAGGGTTTGAAGGAGTTTGGAAATTTCAGAAATGAGGAAGGAAGCTCAGCGCGGGGATGTGTTGCAAAGGCTTTCTGGAGAGCAGCAGAAACAGCTCGCTGCATTGTTATCCCGAAGGCAAACGGGAACAGGGGGACGTGGCTGTGCTGTTCGGGGGAGCTGGCTTCGAGTGTGAGCGGGCAGCCGTGCCTGCTGGCATGGCCAGGTGGTGATGGCAGCAAAGGTAGAAACCGGGTATGTTCTTGAGAGGACAGTTTTCATGAGGATGGGATGAGAAAATGGGCTACAGGTGGTGCTGGGTGAAGCTGCAGTTGGTGAGCCAGACGAATGGCTTGCCGTCATCAAAAAAGAAATTGTCTCATTTCCCCTCTCTGCTCCTGGCCACAGTCTTCTTGCTTATCTGGTGCTGCTTCTGCCACTCGTGGGCTCCCATCATGAGCCGTGACGGTTTGCTAGATTATCAGGAAAAGGGTGGAGCGAGATCAGGATATCCCCCATGTGCAGTGGTGGGACCGGCCGTCGGGTCAGCTCGGCCACCCTGCGCACCGTCGCCTTGTAGCCCTTACTGATGGGGGGGACCTCCAGCTGCGGGGAGCGGGCAGAGGAACCCCAGCAACGCTGGCCCTTGCTGCTCCCTAAACCATCAGGTAGCGGGGCAAGGCTGACTGATTCATCAGTAACTCTAATACCGCCGCTCCACTGGGAGATGAACCTGCCCTTTGCAATAAATTGTAGGAAGAGAGGACGAATGACCTAGAAAACCTTACATTGCATGGGCAGGTGCAAAGTCACACCCAGTTTTAAAGGAAAAGACGGCGCCAGAACTGACAATAAAACTGGGATCTTAATCCCAGTCCCAGGCCAGAAAAGCAGAGCTCCTAGCTGCCATTTGCTGAAATGATCCAGCTGGATGCACAGCAGGGATGTACCTGGATGGGTGAGTTGTTGACAGCGTGATCCTTATCAGCGTGTGGGAACTGTACTGCGGGATCGCGGAGAGCAGCCGAAACAAAAATAATCCGGGCGAGCGGCAGCAGCGGGTGCCGTCCCACGGAAGTGCAGGGGAGTTCAGCAGCAGGGAGGGGGATTCCTTGGGGGGCCTCCAGAGGTGGTTCCTGCTTCAGTGGTTTGCTTTGCAGCAAGAGATCTAGCTTTTTTTTTATTTCTTTCTCTCTTGTTGTAAATGAAAATGGAAGTTTCTTATTGTGACTTCATAGCTTGAATTACGGGACAGCATGGCCATGTGAAACACTTGTTAAGATGGCTTTGAGCATGCTCATGCAATTAAAACTCTAACCTAAAGCAGTCCTTTTGTTTTGAAAGAACTAAGTGTTTCTCTCACAATTATGTCATACTTAATTTCATTTCATCACAGCGACACCCTGTTGAGTGTAAAAAAAAAAAAAAAAGACAATTTGATTTGCTTCCGCTCTGTACGAAAATGAATTGAATGTATGGAAATTGAGTTTTTGTAATTAAGTTCTAGAACATCAGGAGAAACAAATATGTCTGTGAAGTGTGTGCTAACCCTGAGTGGTAAAGGTCAGTTCTGTTAGATAATGTATATATACAAATATAGATACTTGTGTATCACTATATATACGCAGACTTGTACACTTCTGCACATTTTCTGCTGAAAATTGCCCCTCACAAGCATGCCTCTCTTCACATCACTGCTGAGGAGCCCCACGCGGACCTGGGTTTTGCAGATCGTATTTGCACGGAGAGGAAGTCACTGGGGTGGATCATCCCCATGTTGTCCAAAATGGAAGCATGTTTAGAGCAGAAGCTGCTGTTTGATCGCGTGGAGTCTGAAGCACGGTGAGGTGAGGGTCACCTGCAGAAACATGGGCTGCTGGAAGCAGAAAAGGGACCTTGGGGCAAGTTCTGCTCTCATTCAAACACAGCTGCAGCGGATTACGCTGCTGCGGGGGACAGCCCAGGTCTGAGGGTTCCTGATGGTGCTCTGAGCAGCTGGGTCATCCTGCTTAGAGGGCTGGGCAGAACCGTTCTGATAGAAATAAGAACTGACTCAAAGCTTTGCTACATAGTCTGTTGTCCTTGATTTTGCACTTTCCTGAAGATGAGCCAACTCAGCAAGGTTATAGATAGAAGCAGAGAGAAGGACTGAAAAATTCACTGCAGCAAGACTTCAGATCGACCTGTGTATGGGTATGTCCCAGGTATTTAGTCAGCTGGCATTCATCATACTCATGAATAGATGGATTTGAAGTAAAATTCTTGCTGTTGCTCGTGACATAGGAAAACGAATGTTAGGGGTCTGTTCACTCATTTAATTATCCTACATGTGTGTCAGTAAGGATGGGAATACAGAGTATTTAACAAAACTCAGAGACACTCAGTAAGGTATTTTTGTCTCGTTAAACACTTATTCCCTCCTCCCTCCCTGTGAATAGCACAGGAGGACTCAGGGAGTTCAATATTCTTATGGTTCATATGACAATTGAATCCCTCCTCTTGTTCCATCCAGGCTTAATTAGCGTTTTCATGTGCATTTACTTCTTCTTGCTGCAAAGCCTGGGAGTGAAGATGTTCAGGTAATTAAGTAACTATGAAATACCCACCTTTCTTTGACTGCCCTGGGGATATTTGCCAACTCGCTAACCCGTACTGCCACTGCCTGCGTTGTCACCTGCGATGTCACTTGCGATGTCACCTGCATTGTCGCCTGCCCGTGAGCTGCGGTCAGGCTGCAGGGTCGGTGCTGCACAGTGTTGCTTTGACAGTCATCACCAACGTGCGCGTTACTGAGAAGCTCTCTGACGGTGCACGCGCCGTATCTTCGCGTAAATGCAAGGAATCGATTCACAGATAAAGACCTAACAAGTCGTCCTTTCTGCTGCGCTAGGACCACTCCTGGTGACCACCTCTTGGTAATTCTGGAGAGGGTGGAGAGAAGAGGTGTGCCCAACGCAGGCAGGACCGGAAAGCAGCAGATAGATCCACTCACCCGCCTTTCTGGAGACTTCTTAAGATGTCCCTGAGCTATGGGCTCTCGCTGAGCGCTGTCCCCGTTTGTAATCGCAGGTGAAGTGGAGATTCAAAGCCCAGGCTGGTTCTCAGTGAGAGGAGGCTGGCGAGGAGAGGTGTGGGAGTGCGCTAGCGTCGCCCGCCCGGCTTGGCGCGTGGCCACAGCCATCGGGAGGTTTGCCACTACGTTTAACGGGAGGAGAGGCGGCCCCTGCTCCGTGCTGGAGCACGGCTAGCGAGCGGCCTTCGTACCAGCCGATGCGTTGCCCGTCAGGGGCAATGCCCACTTAGGCACCTCGGGGTGGTGTTGCCCAGGGGTGAGAGGGGCAGCAGAAGCACACCAGTGGTCCTTGGAAGACCGGACAGCTTGGATTTTGCTGCCCTTCCCCTGTGATTGACAGCCTGCATAGACTTATGGCACTTTTCATACCTCACTACAAACACCGAAATTATATGCCTTAGCTGAAAGACAGCCGAAACATCTGAAAGGCTCATTGTTTCCCAAGTAATATTTTCAATACAAATTGAGCTGAATGGTTCTTGAAAACAATTGTATATTAAACTCCAGCAAATATACGTGCTGTTCAGGCCCACACAGGCGAATATAAACGCAAGCATGACTTGATAAAAGCACAATGAAAGGTTCTATTTTTGTTAGTGTCAGTGACCTTGCGTGGCTGTTCGAGGACTGTTCAATCTCCTGTTCAGGATGTATAAAATTAATATACCTAAGGGGGAGGATGTTATTAGGAGTTAGCTCGGAAATGCTACAGGAAATGCCGCAGATAGATGGCTGAAATTACCCTGTAGACATTGTTCAAACAGATCTGTGTTTAAAATTAAACTTACAAGAAAATCCTTTTACTAGTTAGTCACCAACAGAGTAAGTATCTATTGATTGCATCTCCATTTGTTACATCTTCATAAAAGAAAGAGTTTTAAAACTACATAAAAGAACAAGGGGGGGAAGAGTGTTAGAAATGCTATTAACATATTAAAAGATAACTACAATGGATATAATAAAATACATTATTCACGAGGCATGATAGCAAAACTCAGTGAGAGTGTCTTTGCCCCTGCAAGTTCTTAACATCACTGAAAAGAATTATCTCTCTTCATCTATTTTCTGCTGCATGGCTTTACCTCAAAAGCCATACATTATTCCCCCAATCTATTTCATTGAGTAAGATAATTATCTATGCATGGATGCTTTAGCATGAAAGGCATCTCCCAGGAAGTACAACTTTCCTATTTATTTATTATTTTTTCTTTTAACAAAAGGGCTAAAAGAAAGGTGTGTGGGAGAAGGAAATAAGGATCAGTGTTTAAAACATAGCTAATGACATGCTAATGTGCTGAAATGAATATTGAAAGAACTCAAACATTGCTTTGAAATTAATTACACCACTCCCTTTGTCCTGTAGAAATGGGAGATTAAAACCTGTACAGTGATGTTTACTATGTTTAATTTTCAATTGTTTCTTTGATGTAACAGATAGAAAGGTTTGCACCTGCAAAGTAAAAAGGCTGTGAACAGATTGCAAACATTCTGCAAACACTTCATCAAGAATTTTAGTTGTCAGCCTCCCCAAGCACAAGGGAGCCTTGATGATATCTTTGTGTGCCTTTGACTCCTTTTGATTAATAAATGCAAACAAATTTCGCTCAGTAACCTCTGGTTGCAATCTATGCATGACAATTAGGGACAACCTCTGGTGAAGGGATGCACTGAAGTCTGTTCCCCCTTCCTCTCCTACACAATAAATAGTTGATGTTTAATGCTTTTTGACAATTAGAGAATGAAATCTTTTGTAGTTGTGCAGTCCTGGTTACTCTTCATTATTCTGTTCTCAGCAGAGAAAGATCAGTGTTTGTTACAGTGTTACAGTGGTTTAGGTGGATGAGCTAATTTTTGTGTCTCCTTTTCCTAATGCTGCTTCATCCCATTATTGAAACTTGGAGTGCAAATACTGCTTTTTTTACTGAACAGCATTGTGAGTCACATCAATACGATGGATTTCAGCAAGAACTGTTAGGAACTTGCATAAAACCCAAGTAAAGTATGGCTTGACCTTGTGGGTTCACCTCGAAAACAGTACTAAAAGTGTCTTAAAATGGTGGGGAAAGTACCCGCCACCCTGGGCAAGCAGCAGAACCTGTATGTAGTTACTCCTGTAGTAGGGCTGCAGTCCCGTTACTGCACACCTTACTCCTGTTTAGTTACGATATAGTAGGCACAGAGGCCGACTCAACTCTCCCATGCACTCGCACATGTTATCAAATGAGGCAGATGGTTTCAGAAACAAATGAACTGAGTTGCTTTGTAGGTGGGAACAGATGCACAGACAGAGGATGTATAACTTGTTTTTATGAACTCTTAGGTCCTGAAGATATAGTTAGGTGCTTGAAGGAATTCAGGAAATGTAAGGATAAAGTAAGCTGGCAAAACCTCAGCCAAAACAGACTTTGCAAGGAAAATTAAAAGAGATAGCAAGGCTTTTTAGGGGTAAGAAGACAGAACAAGAAATTAAGACTATACAGAGGTGTTGGGTAGAAATAATCAAACATGACCCCAAAAATCAGTGTCTGTGTCTTAGTTTTCAAGAAAGGTGATAGTACAGGACAGAGGCTGAATGGCTACAGGAAACAAGGTGTAAGAATTTACCTGGTCTCAAGTAGAAGCAATATTCAAGTTGCTCGGTGTGCTCCCGTCAGGAAGGGTTAATACATTTGTCTAACTGGAGACAGCACTGTGTGTTTGGAGAATAGCACACACAGTACCTGCGCTTGGGAGCGGGGGGACAAGGGGATGAACAATGTTCTCGACAGCCAAAGCTGGATTGCCTGGTCTCAACAGTGTACAAGACTTCAGATGCTATTTGGAGAAAATCAGTAATTTAATTAAATGAATTAAATTAATTAAATAATTTGAAAAAGAGGATATAAATGGAAAATAGAATAACATACAATTTTTTTTGTCCAACGGTATCACGCACCATGCTAACCTGATATCTTTCTCTGATAGGATAACTGATTTTCTTGACAAAGAAAATGCAATAGGTCTCATCTTTACGGACTTCGGCAAAGCATTTGATATAGCGCCACATGGGAAATTAATGGTTAAAATGGAGGCAGTGGAGATTAGTAGAAAACCTGAAAGGTTGATAAGGAACGAGCAACAGGTGGAAATGAAAACAGATTGCATTAACCGGGAAGACATCACGTTAGGAGGAGGTTACCCCTAGCATTCCCCAAAGACTGGTCTTGACACTGTCTTGTGGAATATTTCCAGTAATGGCCCTGGGGAGGAGGACCACGGTAACTGGGTTTGCAGATAGCACGAAATTAAAAACATCATCAGTACAAGAACTTGCTGTGTTGTATACAAGGAATTTGGGACTGGAATAGTAGAAAAGGGTAAGACTGAATACACGCCCTTAGGGAGTAACAGTGATGATTTCTGTGATAAGCTGAGGCTCGCAGGTTACGGGCACGTAGCTGAAAGAGCAACCTGGCCATACTCGGCAATCCCAGAGGATTTTGAGCCACGATGTGATGCCGTGAGGGTATCTCGAGTAGTGCTAGTGAGGTATTCCTGTCTGCGGGCATCCCGCTGCTTCTGCTGAGCTGCCGTGCGTGGCTCTGATCCCACTCGAGAGCCGCTTGGTGCGAACAACTGGGGAGAAGCAGCTGCACCCGTGGCTGGCCCCGGCACCGGGAGCCGAGATTCCAGGAGAGGATACGAGAGCCTGGATCATTTAGGGCAGCAAAATAAATGCTGAGATAGGCTGTGATTGTGCACTGAGAAATGCCAAGGGAGCAAACACAAGTGAGGGAAAAAGAGCTAATGGACAATGTCGACAACAAATGGATATAAAGCGACCATTAATAAATTTTCCGATCGCAATTGGATTCCCAGGCTTCAGAGACCCGATGTGCCTTTCAGCAGGAGAAGCAGGAGGGAGAAATACAACTGTTCATAAGACGTTGCTTTATCAGATTATTTGGTGTTAAGCAGAGACTTAACAGCCTCCTCCCATCCCAGTGTCCCTTTTACTCTTTGAGTGGTGGATTTTGCCCCCTTCCCATGGTAGGAAAGCCCATCACTTGGCGTCGGGGCTGCAGGAATGTGTAGGGAATGAGTGGGTGCATTCCCCAGGGTGTCTGGGACATCGGCCTGAGGTGGCGATCAAGAGGCGACTGCTAACAGGACTGGTCGTTCAATCCTGAAAACATAGAGGAGGCAGCAAGACTAATTACATTCGGGTGGCATAGGGAATATACGCCAACGAGTACTTTTCCTCAACCCCCAAAAATACCTCCTGCATCCAGAGTGTTCCCAGGGCTGCGTTGCTGGAAGTGCGGCGTTCCTGCAGCATCCCGAGGCAGGGCAGGTCCCGGGTCCCGTGCTAACACAGCATGCAGCCTGCCCTCAAAACCTCCGGGTTTTCTTTTTTCTTTCCTTTTTTTTTTTTTTAATGAAAGCATAAGTTAGGAGGAGTGGTGCCTGTAACATTTGCCAGACGTCGCATGGAAGCAGTAACACATGCTGAGAGCCTTGTATATCTCACAGATGTTTAAAATAATTCCACCTCTAATAACTCAAAATGTTTCCCTACCTTCCAGGTGAAAATAGCTCTATTCCCTAGATCTCTGTAGGGATTAGGGGTTTAAATGAGATTGACATTTTACATCAAGTAAATTTTAATTTACAAGTGGGCCCAAAAAAGAAAGTAGAATAATTTTCTAAAGGTGAAGCATCATCAGTTTTCCCAAGTTCCACAAATCTGTAGTGATGAGTCACTGGGAATTCAAGCATATAAAAGCAGTTGTTTGCTAGGCAGAACTGAAAATTTAGCTGGGAAGGGTTTTCCAGAGTATTAGAGGTGATGAGGTGACAGACTGGCCATACACCGAAAACAGTTTGTCAGCATCAGTCTTGCAGGAACAGATCCTGAGTCCTTAAGCCACTGTCACCACTCTGTTACCTCAAAATAACGCCAGTATCTCTGTATACTTCTTTCTCTTTTTTTCTGGTAAATCCTGACATGACAAATCAGAAAAAGTGTTCAAAAACGGGCAGATGTGGCACTTTGGGACATGGTGTAGTGGGCATGGGGGTGTTGGGTTGATGGTTGGACTGATGATCTTAGAGATCCTTTCCAACCTTAATGATTCCTAGTTTTACTTTCATTAAAAAATAATCCAGCCACCAAGCCAGGAAACATAAAATTATTCCTCTACCCTTAATTGGTTTAGTGGTGGACTTGGTAATGTTAGGTTAATGGTTGGACTGGATGATCTTAAAGGTCTTTTCCAACCTAAATGATTCTATGGTCCTATGATTCTATTTCAGAACATCTACAATGGGTGTGAAATATTCATGTAACTAGTAAAAAAAGCTTCAAAACATAATTAAATGAAAAATTTCCTTTACGTTTGCTTAGTTGCCCCTCTAACTATTATTGCTGCCCTCCATCTCTAGCGCCGGTGTTACAGCATGTCCCAGGGCGCTGGTTCACAAACAGCCCTCGCAGGAAGATGCTCGGAGAAGAGATGTTGGTGCTTGTGTACCAACAGTTATGGAGAAGGGACCTGGAGATGGTGCCCAGAAACCTTCCTGGGGGCCCTGTGCTCAGGAGCGGGGTTCTTTTCATCTAGTTCATGTGTACAGTCCTTTATGTCCAGCTCTTAATAACACTCAGTTAGTAGTGTTGGGGCAGATATATTTATTCTCTGTATTATTTAATACCCAGATAACTACTGCTGGGGCACTTAATGAGTTCTTTAAAAAAAAAATCCACTGAGCGCCACACATTCTCGTGTACCTCCAGCCTTATTTCATGCACTTAATGGACTCCAGCCTATGCTCTGGTAGTTAAAAATCTTCCATTACTATCACTCCAGCATTTTTACTGCTTTTTTTTATTTGCTCAATCATTTCACAGTCCAGTTGTTCGGTTTTGGTCAGGTGGGCTATAAAATATTCCTGTAACAAGTTCAATCTCTGCAACATCTCTGGCCTCCATCTATAATGACTTTGCACCGTTGCTAGTTTCTCCCAAATCACCGCTTTCAAGAACTAACAAATTTTCTTTGCAGACAAACACGCATCCCAAACACACACACCTCTTTTCCAGCAGCTCCCAAACAGCAACAGTGTTTAGTACACTTGGTTTTTTCTGTCCCCATTGGAAAGATTTCATTTAAAATTATCTGAATTTGAATAAATGAAAACTTGCAGTGGCTGACCACTAATTTACCCTGCTACCTACCCATGCTTTTGGGCTTCTCTCAGGGATGTTGTTCCACAATCTTATTTTCCTTGGCTTTGGGGAGTTTTTGTGTGTGTGTTTTTGCCCTGCACTTTGTTTTGTGGAAGATTTGCCCAAGCAAGAGCTGGAAAAGCCTGGCTGAAGCCCTGTGACGGGTTGTTTGGCAGAACCGAAGCCCCGTGATGATGGCTGCAAGGCTCAGTCCACGCCGAGGGACCGCTGGGAGCTGCGGGTGAAGGAAGGGCTCTGTTGTTTCCTCTGCCAGATGCAAAGAAAGGGCTGCGTTGTGTCCTGTGCCCGGCTGTGCAGGGAAGGGGGGCCGTAATGAGATTTCCCCCGCTCACATGCATCTGTCGAAATTTCGGTCCCCGGCTGGCGAGGTGGGAGGGCGGTAGTGAATCCTCACCGAGCATCCTTGCGGGGAGCGCAGGCGATGCTGCAGAACGCTGCGACCATCTGCCTCCTCCGTCTGGAGGAGCTTCCCAGGCTGCGGGGAGGAGTGGGGAGCCTCGACTCGCTCTGCAAGAGCCCGTGGCCCTGTCTCCCCTGCCGTGGGGAGATGAGTTTCTTGGTGGTATCTGTCTGTGTGTGCTCTGGAGCCTCTGGAGAGGGACATCAAATCCTCTCCCCGGTCCCAAAAGCTCCCCGTGCATCTGCCCGAGCTTGCCCTGCTGGAACAACATCTGTGTCCAAGACACAATTAAGGAATATTGTGCCCAAGCCAACCCCAGTGTTCATGAGTCAACCCAAGGCCATGCCACCCAATCCTTGGTACCGGATTTGGGCACTTTCTGGAAGTCCTTGTTTGCTCTGTGGACTCTGAGCCTTTTAATGGACACAAATTCCCATGTATTCACATGTGAAATAAGAAACGGGAGATTTAATAATTGATATATCAGGGGGTTGTGGTGGAGTTGGGACTCTGGGTTACTCTCCTGAAGCCTGTGATGGAGGGAGGAGGTTCAGCATCCGCAGAGGCTGGTGTGCGGCTCGTGTCGTAGCACGGCGCTCGCTCCTGCCCTGCAGCACCATTTGCATGCTCATGAGAAGGAAGATTTCAGCTTCTTTCTCAAACATGCTGCAGTTCTGCTCTTGGTGAGGAGTGGCAATGGGGAGCTTTAGTCTATAAGTCTGCAGAAATGTTAAATAAGGAAAGTTACTTCACTCCGTGTCTTGCATTCAAATAGTCGCACGTTCCCGTGAGCCGGACCCTGCATCACCGGCCTGTCAAGCTGGCAGCTCCTGTTGGATAGGCTCATTGATTTACTTCGTGTTGTAACTCGATGGAGTGGTTACAATATCTGTGGGGTTTACGCTGCAATCTTCCTCTGCCTGACTCACCTGGCTGGCTCCGATTAGCTCCTTCCCTGTCTATCCCCCCCGTCAAAATCGCCTTCCAGTCCTTTCCCACAGGTAAACATCATCTCCAGCCCGTGATGCATTTTGTGTCTCTCCAGAAAGTAATACCTATAGAAGTCAGCACTTCAGTGATTTATGTAATTAAAATATGATGGATCAAGTCATTAAAATTCACTAGCGCTGGTACACGTGTTCACAAGTACACAACTTGTCTCCAACTATGCCTGCCCCATCATCCCGAGATGACCTTGTTTTATTACTTAAGCTTTTACTCTGTATCAGAAAATTATGAATAGCAGAACAAACTGAAGACTGGAATTAAAAACAAGAGTGCTTGGTATATTTTTCTGCTTGTATTTACTTTGTCACTTCAAAATGACAGCCTTGAAATTCCTGCATGATCTTCAGCATGTTCTAAAAATGACAGCTACTATAATTCAAATTTACTGCTGCATTTTTTTTACTAGTAATGAAGTTGTAAATGCAGCATTTCTTTCATTACCTATTCATTAAAGATATGACATGAAAACAGAGTTACCATGGAAATGGCTCTGTGAATTCTGAGTACATAATAAGAATTTCATTGTTTACACTACAGCACAGATAACTGATGGGTGTTGTTGTTGCTGGTAAAGTCTTCTTTAGCCTCAGGAATGCTTTTAAGGGGAACAAGGTTATGCAATTGGTCTTCCACTAAGTGCCTGCATACAAGCAAAGCTCTGTAAAATCATCAGTGCAAAAGAGTTTTATGATGAAAAGGACTGAATATGTTTTGAGCTTTACATCTCTGAGCATCATTTGGAGTTGAATATTTAAACATTCAAAATAGAGGTAGCCTAGTTCGTGTGTTACTAATAGTCTCGTCGCAGATCTAATGCGTACACATCTCATATAAATAAATTAGCATACGGAAAATTTAGGAGTTTTTATACTTAAACTGAAAACGATAGATTTTAGTAGCATGGAAGCGTGGGATTTAATAAACAACGTCAACAGCTTTGCAAAAAGGTAAAGGTGCTAGAAGCCTTATTTTTGCACCAGGGCTTGCAGTTTCAAATTAAATAATGAAAATCGACAGCAGTGTCCGCTAACTGTCTAACAAGGACTGCACTTTTGTGCTGTACCGCACCTGTGAAAAGGATCTGGTTTTATACATAATAGGACTAGGAATATTCTTAAATACCCAAATGCCACAGTGACCCTTTGACAGCTGAAGTCCAAGTGACGGTCAACAGCACTTTTTCTAGTAAACATGTTTAATCCGGCTCTGCCCAGCTATACAAAACCTACAGAAAAGGCTTGGGCCCCGTTAAGAATAAATGAGTCAGGATTGTCCTTATGCCACAAAACCCTGAATGCCCGTTTCTCATTTGAAAACCAGTTCATTCTAGGGAATGAGCCATAAAGAGAAGCATTATAGATACTGTGTTATAAAATAGAGTGATAAAGGTATCTCCTTTGTGCCTTAAATAAACATTTAACTGTTCCTAGTGTTAAATAATAAAATATGGACATCTGCACAAAGATGAGGAGTCTGAATGTGACCGGGTATGTCCCGAGTCCTTTGATGTCCGTGACAAGATTCCCGTTGATAATAACGGCGCTGAACCGGGGTGTTTGATTTACATCAGTACCCTCCAGTTGCAAAGTCGTTTGCGCTAGGCAGCACTAACCACTCCTAATTGCAGCTGATTGGCAGAACAACGTTAATGACGTCCCTAAAGCGGCCTGCGTGTTCATCTCCCTGGGTCCTTTGCAGGAGGACTGTTTCCTCCCAAATCTTCCAGTTGGCGAGATAACGGGTGGAGGGAAGGGACCGTGCCAGTGACACGCACGGCAGTGACAGGTACAGCTGTAGAAACCGGGTCTTCCCATTCCCAGCCCTGTGCCGGGAGCTCATGCTGACTCTCATTTTAGTGGAACTTTGTAAGTTTGGGGAAAAATTAGACATGGCAGCCGTCAGACACGATAGCTTAAAACAATAAGACTGTAAAGAGCATCGGATGGGTCACCTCCATGCAAATAGCAGCTAGCACTTTCCCCCATGAGCTAGTCTGCCATCGTGCAGTGATAACCATATTAAATCTGTCTTTATGAATAATTTGATACTTCCAGTATTCTGAGGGACAGCAACGGACTGCAGTTATTGCGTAGTATGAATAATAATTTTGTAGGAAAGGATTAGAGTGTTATTCCTCAACGTATCTGAAGCCACCTTCGGAGAATAGATTTAGGCAGTGGGGGGACTAGGTGCTACTGCCACACATTCACCAATAACTTATAGTTTGCCTTGGAGATTACATTTCATTGCCTTGAGTGGGAAAAGACCATTAAAATACTAGATTCTCTCCTGCTCCTGGTAAGAATTATCTTCCACCTTCAGCTAGCAGAAGGGATACCGCTGTCCCCACACGCATCTCAGTGCGTATCATACATCTTTCTTGAGCGTCTTCAGCTGGCGTGGAGGGATGCGCTTTGGCTTTGGCTCAGCCCGGTCAAGTTACGCAGCAGCTGATGGGCGGCCGACAGCATGTGGTACGGGAGGGAGAACAGTTTTCACATCTTGCAGTTGATTACCAAATGAAATGTAACTCAGATTACTGGAGCTGCTCAGATTAATGATCTTGATAGTCTTTTAACTTTGCAGAGCATCTGCACCATATGTGATCCCACCAGTGTTTTGTTGGATGAATCAGTGCTGTGACAGAGCAAAGAAAAAGTGTTTAAATCATATCTTCTGTTGGAACTGGTAGGCAATGTTTTGCTTTGATAGAATTTCATCAGACACGAAGAGGATAGTGAAATGAAAAAGGAAAGCTATTTGAATAATGAGCACACTGACCATCATAAGAAATATAAAGACATACACAGTAGGTTACGTTTTGGACCTAAATTGTTCGAGTCTGTTTTGTTTTAAAATGTAATGATTTCTTTCTTTTGCAGTGTGGTAAACTATTTTTACTGATTTTATATGTAGGGTCAATTTTTTCTGATTAGATAGAAGAGCACAAAGGCAAAAAAGTTCTTCAGCTGCCTCCTAAATGGACCAGTATGCCATAAGTCAAAAACTACAGGAGCTATGTCTTGGTCTGAAGAGTTTATCTGGCTCCTCGCATGGAGTTTTCCTCTACGTGGTACTGCAGGGAGAGAATGAGCTGGAATTTCAGCCCTCCTAAAACCCCTTTGAGGGTTTGGGGGTCCCAGCTGCTGCTGGTGTCCCGTTGCTGAAGGGTGCAGAGGCATTTGTGCTACATCCAGCATCAGCTCAGCCCACACTGAGCTTTTGCATGGGATCCACATTAGTCTCTGGGGCCCCTACACACTCCTCATCACAGAAAACTTACTGCAGGATGTATAGATGAGACTGGGGGTATATAAATAACAGAGGTATTTCGCATTTTACTGTATTTCGCAGTTTGGGTTCTCTGGGCTTATTTTCTACACAGCAGGGGCAATTTGCACATAATATCTTTGCTGCTGGACTGTGAACATTTATGCTACAGGAAGTTAAGCAGCTGGTGTAAAGCCCTCAGAAATAGAGTTTTATAAAAGAAGTGCTGACACACTTTTAATTGGAGTGCTGGATGCCACAGGAGCACTGTGGCATAAGCCTAGGTAGTTAGTGTATCTTATTTTGCAGCTTGCAATGTCCAAGCTATAGGGCATGACTGGCTTTATTTTTAATGCAAATTGTAGCTTATTTCCAACTGTTGAATTGCAGGTACTGGGAGCCTTGCTTGCTCTTAAAACTGTTATTAGTAATTTGAAGAAATTGATTATCTGAAGAGCAGGCAGATCCTTGCAGGCAGGGGATAAACACAATTGTTTACTGTCAGAGTGGTTTGTTTTTGTAAAACATTTATTAAAACTGCTAGAAACCATGCTG
Source organism: Pelecanus crispus (assembly GCF_030463565.1). NCBI lineage: Eukaryota > Metazoa > Chordata > Aves > Pelecaniformes > Pelecanidae > Pelecanus > Pelecanus crispus. Next base: position 4,299,272 of record NC_134652.1, read on the forward strand.
GCTAAAAGTGTAGTTTGCAATTTTCTGAGTGCTTTGTGACTCGTTCAGAAAAATTCATTATAATAACAGAGTAACCGGGCTGACTCTATTTGTGTAAAACAGCAGACTCTCTGGAGATACTAGAGGGGTAACAAAACAAATGTACAATGTCCTGACAGAAATAAAAGTATTGATCTGATGAATATTGCAGCCTAAAGACTACATGTTATTAAGGTGTAATGAAATCTTGTTTTGGCTTTAGAACTATAGCACTGCTGCTGATCACTACAGCACTGAATTATTCAGAAATCACATCTTTGATAGTACTTGGATGTTTTAGAAGATGCCATCAGCCTCCTTGTTTCTTTTTATTCTTCTCTCCCATCCAAATGTTCTTTTTTGTCACTAAATATTCCGTAGATGCTTGAAATAAAGCCTTTCCCTCCTGCTTTTGCCCTGTTTGACAGAAGCTGAGGTTGTGGTTCATCGATACAGTAAATCTGGCACTAAGACTCTTGGTATTGGATCCAAAATGCCACAGGCAAGTGATGCAAAGTGCTGATTCAATACAAACTGGCTCTCATAGTTCAAATTTATTTGGAAATTTTTTGATAGATTATAGCATAAGGTTTTCTGCTGAATCAGGTATTGCCTGTAATCCCACTGCAGCAATAAAGTTGGCATAAAACCAGCACGAACTTCATCTCGCCTGCTTTGGCTCCTTCAACAGAAATACCATCATGTGCCCACTCCTATCGCAGATCAAACGTGTGTGCTGGGAAGCCCAGGGCTGCGCAGGCTGGGCGTTACCGGCAGCAGAACCTCTGCCTGAAATGAAACCTGTTCCGAGAAAAGAGGGGGCGGAGGTGCTTGAGGTGCCATCTCCAATCTCAGAGACAGCTTACCCATGGAGCAGCCATTCTTGTGTAGCCCCCCTGGGATGCAGGGCTCAGGTAGGCTGTGAGTTAAACTATTTCAGCGATCGGCCCTTCTCGCTGACCAGGCTTTCCTTAGTAATTCCCATGGTCTGCAGTTGATCACTCAGTGGATTTGCTATGGACCTGTGCTCACGCTGCTCGGCAGTAGCCTGGTTCAGCGGCAGTGTTTCAGTTTGCCTGGAGCTGTTGCCTCCAGAGCGTGGTGTGCGTAGCAGTCAGCGCTCCAACCCTTTTCCCTCAGCTGTGCCTCAGTGAAATTACTGGCCCCGGAGAGCACTTCCCAGCTCCGTGGCGACTCAGGTGATGCTCTCACATTTCCTGCTCACGGACAACTGGCTTGCAGCAGAGTGCACCTCCTCAGTGTTCCAAGCAGCACCACCTCCACTGGCTTCCCTCCCTTACTCCTCCTAGTCGTGAGGTCAGGTTTATATACAGCTCTATCCATAGCTATGCCCAGTTTCATGTTTTGGACATAATTGAAAGACAGCCTGAAAGTTTCAGAGGGAAACAGACCATCCTTTGCTGCACATGATGTCTTCCTACCCTTCCAGGCTTGCTTTATGAGCACAAGTGTCCTTCACTGCTATTTCACTTGAAATCAATCTCTCCAGCACTGATTGGTGTGTCGGATTCCCTCTGTAGGCAAGCTTGCTGAACACTTTTATTGTACTGCCTGCAGGCAAAGTGGTCCCACAAAGAGCCCTCTAGATTGAGCTCAAGGTCACAGGTCCTAATAGCTTCCTTAGGATGGCTGCATACTCTGTCACAAATTCACTTGCAACCTGATCTTGCTGTGGAATTAAAGCCCACTCAGCTTTAGCACTGGTGAAAGACATTGTCCAAAACAGACCGTCGCTTATAAAGGACTTGCCTGCAGGTTTCTCTGGAGCCTGGTGCTTCCCTATAGGGAGTAGGTTCTGGCTTCAGGGAAACTTCTGAAGTCAGGCACCCATGTCAGTCTTCTAAAAACAAACAAGCAAATTCAGTTGTTAAGTGTTATCAATTCAACATAAGTAGTAAAAATTTCTTCTACTGAGTCGTCTGTTCGATCCCTGTTACCACTGCAGGCAGCGATGAATCCTCTGCGTTTCACTTTTCTGCTTAACTACAGCTGGTTTCAGTTCAACTGCAAATAGGTAATCGTGGTTGCTAATTACATCGAGCCTGGTGAGCTTCGTTTAGGAACAATACGCAAATTTTGACACGTTCCTGTGCCGTTAGCACAGGGGTGTGGAGGAGAGGTCCACCAGAAGCCAGCAACTTGTGTACAGAGGATGAGCATGTCCCTGTGGGGTCACTAAGAGGACCTGGAGCAACTTTGGGCCAAACTGCAGCCCTTGCAGCAAAAGACAAAAAAAAAAGAAACTTCATGCAAAAACTATGCTGTGTTTGAGATCTCAGAATGGCATTTGTGTCTCTAAGACAGGGATCGGTCCATCTGTCCATCCAGGATGCAGATGTTAATGCAGCCTTTGGGCACTAACTCTTCCCAAGACAGTATTTTGGAGTCGGTGGTCCTGGACAGTAGACAGGCAGTCTGGCCTCCCTCCTCCATCCCAGGCTCTCCTGAACTGTTGATGCATGTGGGTCCACACACACATCCTATAAGGCAGTCATTATATGACTGTAAATCAATGCTCTACTCCTTTTGTTCATAACATCTGAATGATCTCAGATCAATTCATCCACTTCTACAGAATCTCTCTTTCTCTGGAGAAACATGCAGAATTTTAAAAATAGGAAGCATTTAAACCTCTTATACATCCTGGAGTGGATTAAAAGATCAAGGCCTGGTGCAGGTTTGTCAATGAACTACATAAGGATGAAGGAAAGTGCTGAAGTAGCATCACAGGTAGGAGGTCTGCTCAAGCAGACCTCACTCATGGAGCGAACGAGTTCTGGACAGCCGCGTTTGGTGCTCGCATGTCCATGGAAGTCAATGGCATATTGGGATATCCCCTCATTGTGACTCTTTCGCCCTTTGCCTCTCTTCTAATTCGGTGTGATTTGTTTCTTTGTCTTAGATGCCTTTGTTCAGTCCCACTCATGGTTATCTCTCAATACACATAACAATAGGATGTCAATCTGTTTTATCATACATCTTTGCTACTACTTTTTTTTGTGTAACTGTCAGATAAAGGAAAACCACGAATATTTCTCTCTGGAGGCCTTTAAGGTATTATTATTGTTTTATTATACATATAGCATTATCTTCCTGTTGTTTAGGGTCATTTTAAGATACAGTGCACTTCACCTTTATGTTCTGCACATTACATGCTTTTGTGTGTGACCTTTCAACAATAATAAAGAGAGAGGTTTCAAGAACACATCCACTTCTGCTGTATATTGTTCACCTTGAGCCATGCTCTTCCCGTTTATGACATGATAATTTTCATAGCAACCACTTTTCATACAACATAATGCAAATGAATGTGGTACTGCATCAGCCCCATACCACTCTCGCAAAGTTAAGTAGTTGCTATAATGGAAATGTTGCAATAAGAAGGTGTGAGGTGGAGACAATAGAAAAGGAGAGGCTGCCAGGATCTGATAGGTGAGAGGTATTGTATGTCCAGGTAGAAGAATGACTGATGTAGGATGGCAATGTGAAAAACAAGCAGTGAACAGAGCCTTTGAATATTGGATTTTTCTGGTTTGGTGACCAAGGTACAGGAAACACTATATCAGTTTAAGCAATTACCAAATTAATATTAGATTTTTGTCAAAATGAGAAGAAACAGAAACAAATAGTTCAGATTAACCAAATGTTTTGGTCAAGATATGAGGAAGAGGTTATATATTTTCCAAATTTAACGCAAATGCAGTTCTGATCCCCTTTCCACTGTGCCAGACATGGTGCCATTCTCTTTGGAATTTTTTTTAAAAAGAAAATATGAACTCACTGAGGCCAAGGAAGGTGGATTAAAATACTGAATGTACAGTGTAGGCTTACATGGCAACCAAGATTTCCTTCCAGACAGGAGAAGAAAAGGAATCCATTTTAAGATTGATACCATGGGCATTTATAGGCACAAAAGCCCATGAGAAGATTCCTATTACCTTCCATTACCTCTTGTTCTAACTCTTGGAGAGTTGCTACAGGATATTAATACCCATGGTAAGAATTCTCACAGAGAAAATATAGGAGCTAGAAGCCCTGAAGCAAACCACATCAGACACCCAGCAGACCCATGTGGAAAGAATCTGTGTTAAAAGACGGCTGCAGTGGGAAAGTTTGCACAAGGAGACAGGTAGTGTCAGGCTTGCAAGCATAATACAGTCCGTTTGTGCATATGAAGTATGAAGTTGTCTTTAGTTACGTGTTCATACACCATTTTCTCCAAAGAACTCATTCAGCGCACAGAACTCACAGAACTAATTGCGAGGGCAAATTCCATTTTGCTTTTCATTCAGTTGGTGACTTTCCTGCCTTATTTTGTGTACGACATCCAGACTTCGCTCGCAATGTTCCCTTAATATAGAAATGATGATCTACTGTAGTCTTGATGGTAGTATCTGAGTGCTTTGGACACACCAGTGAGCTCATCTTCGCAACACCATGCTGATATGAGGAAGATGATGCTTTGTCCACCTTGCTTGTCACCCCCCAGATCACAGTAACAAGGCTGACTTCTTGCAGTTTATAGGAAAACGTCAGTATTTTCCCCAAATCAAGCGCCAGCATCTTTTCTTTGTCTTTCTGAAGCTCTAGTATCAGTTTTCATGTCCTTCCACTTTTGGGGTCTGTGCCCTTAGAATGAGGTGTGAGTTCATTTCTTGCCAAGGAGAGTGAAGAGGAGCAAAAAAGCTGTTCAGACTTGTGCTGTATGCCAGGTAAATACAGTCACTGATAGTGTAGCCATTTCACGTTGACTTTACGGTTATTGTTGCAGCTAGATTACTTTCCTGTGTTAGATGTTTTATATATTAAGCAAAGATGCAAAATGCTTTCCAGGGTACACTGTAATTTTGCTTTTTAAGTTGAAAATGAATTTACTCTTTTAAAACCATAGATGTTTTAAAATGGCATTGCTTGAAAAATTTAGCTTTTAATGTTCCCTCTAAATTAGGAGAAGAGACTAATTGCCATATTTTTTATAACACAGTGGAATACCCTTAATGCTTCTTCTGGAGTTGCCTAAATTGGGAAATCTCTGGAGGCCCCAATCTTTCTCCATCAAAGACAGAGAGAACCTGTGGTCATGTAGGCTCCTTAGCTAAGGTACCTCAATAAAGTACCTGCAGTCTGTAGTCCCCAGCCTGAGGATGGCTCAGAATAACAGAAAAGTGACTTTTCCCTAGCACGTTACTGCACGTCAGCTACCCTGGGGTAACCATCTATGTAGGCGCTCTCGATCTATGTCCTTTGCAAGGCAGCATGTTGCCGTAGGTTAGTGTAAAACCAGAGAGGGCTAAGTTAACTCAAATTATGGTGTATTTTCTGTGCACTCAGAGCATGCACATAGACCAGCTGATGTATGGTAACTTACTCACCTGATGTAATTTGTGGTTTGTGTGCTGGAGCCCTTGTAGTCTACAGTAATGAGGTTTTAAAAAGACAGATGCTTCCTCAGCTCCAAGGTCTTTTAGAAATGTTGTGTATTTCTGATGTCTCTTTTCACGGTGCAGCCGATGTTTTCCAACGAGTTATTATCACTGCTCTCCAGGACTCAGATGCACTTGACTGTGTTTGGCCCATGTATAGCAGTCACCCTTTTATTTATGAATCACTTCTCTGATGCATTTTGGGGGAGAAATCCATTTTTTAGGAATCTGAACATTATAATGCTTTTATATATGCCGAGTTTTGCATGTTTAGTTGACACACAAGCATACTACTACTAAGAGGCAGAGAGGTGTTGGCTGTCCTCACAGCATGACAGGCCTGAACGCATTTACCTGTGTCACGTATGGTTTGTTCTCCGGAGCATTGTGACACCAACCATCAGCCTTGGGTTTGCATATTGCATGTACATCACAGTACGCAGCAACTGCCCTACCCCGGGGTGTAGAAGAAGCACGTCTTTCGGGTTTGGGGGTCTGAGGCTGGAGCCACCTCAGCTCCCTTCCTCCACAGAGGAGCCAGTGTAATTCCACACGAAGATACGTGAGATGCCAAGTTACTGACTTGAATCTTGGCAGCAACACACCCACCGGGCTAATTCGCTTGGGAGAATTTCTTGTTGACACATCCAGGTCAATTTGCCTTTAGCTCAACCAGAAGTGTTTGGAGATAGCCACGTACACACAGCCCTCCCTCACGCAGGGTCTAGCCCTTCTGCATACTGCTCACCACCTGGGCAGATGCAAGGTGATGGCCTCACTCTTCATCCATGAAGATGAAGATGATGGCCAAACTCTGTAGGACCCCCTCACTCTGATGGAGAGAGTGGGGCTCTGCAGGTCTCTTCAATGCAGCTGAGCTCGAGAGGCCTGGGGCGGGGAGGGTGTACGTTTTATACCGCTCTTCTTTCCCATGTGCATTTCAAGAAATGGAAAGCAGATTGCACTTGTCCCTGCCGTTCTGCAGTGGTTGGGTTTACCGCTGCTGCCACCACTTCTTGGGAGCCATCACACCCTCTGAATCTGTTGTACTGTACCTGGGGTCAGAGGACACAGAAAGACTCTTCAAGTAGGTCAGAGGCATCCAAATACCTCATCTTCATCCTTCGCTCGAAACACACGAAGTTCAAGGGGCATCCAAGTTGTCTTAGATGTCCTCTTTCAGTATGCACATGCAACACCCTTTCACAGACTGAAAGGGAAAGACCTCCAACCCAATATATTCAGAAACAGTTTATCTTGCTGAAATACGTAGTTACAATGGATGGTCTTCCGTGATTTAGTTAGTAGTGTTTTGGTTTTCACTCTTTTTTTAAACTCAGCCCTCTTGCTTCTGCAGTACAAAGGAAGAGTCAAACTGACTACTTAACTGACTGAATACATCACTTGGGATGTTTCATTCTAAAAACCTGGGTGGGTTTTTTTTCAAATTATTTACACTTCAGAGTGGAAAAATAGCAACATTACTATAGCATTAGATTAAATTTCCCCAGGTTAATGGGCTCGGTGTCAGGAGTGAATAATCACAAGTGTGTTGCCAATGGAGAGACCATAAAGGCACGTTCCTTTCACAATATATTCTGCTCCATGAATACATTAAAATATTTTTCCCAGTATAAAAAGAACGGAAATAGCCTTTTGTTTTCCTCCTTTCATAGCAAATGCTCCTGTCATTTGCAGCACAATGAATTCCTTGAATCTGTACCAGTCAGTTTTTATCCTTCCTTCAAGACCCAGAGGCCACTGGAAAAATCTTTCACATGGCTAAACTTCACTGAATATATTTAACCAGTAAATTATTTGTCTTCTGAGCTAGAAGAACCAATACTCATTTATGTTCAAAAAATGGTTTGTTTTACTTACTTTATGAGTTAGGTCTGCAATAGTAGCAAAGCCAAAGGACATTTAATTAAGTTACACTTGCTTTTTCATGATCTTTTAGCTTTAGATTATAAATCACGAATCAATGAGTACTTAATTTCCTTATATAGCATTAAAAGTAATTGCTTCATAAATTCGTTTTAGTAATCCAAATATTTGCACAGAGTACAGCACAAAGAAGTTGTTTCATTGATGAGACTTCTCACTTCCCTTTCCCCTGTTGGAAGAAAATGGGGTTTGCTCATTTGGGGCCCAGTCCTTCGTGGTACAGAAGGCTCTGAATACTAGTGGTGATACTGCTATTAAATATTGATGTCATGTAGATTTTTTTGGTCCTTGATTTCCTTGGCACTTGAATTACAGTGAACTTCTTTCTAAACTCCAGTCTGGCAAGCAGAATCGTGTGAGTAGGTCCGTGATCCTGTGCAGGGCCATCGAACAGCCATTAGCTACAGCTATTTCTGCTTGCTTTCCAAAATCCAAGCCCAGATGTGGAGACGTGCTTAGATCCTTGTGTGTTAGATGCTGCATTCTTGGACTTGAGTTTCCATTTAGCAACGTGGAGCAGAGAAGTTCTTCCTGCATCACTCACCACGGCAATGTACCATCTGTATAAAGAACCAGCTGTTTAAGAAGCTATAGCTCTGCAAACTTACTTACAAAAGTAGAGTACATACCATGCATGTATGTATTGGGTCATGTATGATTATGATGATTTGTTTTCAGGCGTTGCTGGTTTTCCCAAGTGGAGGATTATTTTACTGAGTTGTGGACAGTATGCTCAAAATCACGGTCATTTAAAAAACCAAAATGTCACAGTAGTGCAATGTCCAAATGGTATGCAGCTCCATGAGAGCACTTTTTCAATTAAAGGCTTCATTTGAATTGGAAAGCTTCTGATGAATTGGTTTTTGAGGGAAAGAAGAGGAAAAATTGCCAGCAGCTGCTGTATGGAAAAGGCTCAGCTTTTCCAAGTTCCTAAAAGACTCGACCGATGCCTGCTGCTGTATCTTGAACACCTCTCAACTGGGTTTCAGTGGGCTTTGCATTGCTTCTTAGCCACAAAAGTGGAAGACAGTGAACTGATCCTGTGCAGAACCGTGCAGGAATAGAGCTTGTGAAAAGCAGCTGAACTCCAGCATCATCTGCTTTGTGGTGCTCCTAGGCCCAAGAAGAGGGAGGGCATCCTAAAGAGCAGCTGAAGTGCGTGAAGCACACCTGAGGTCTGGCTGGTAGGATCCAAAGCCCCTGCTCCAACCAGAGCTGGTGCAACATTCAGACTTCGTGCACCCCCAGTCTGCCATTTTAAATGGGATATGCCCAACATACGGAGTTTTCTCTAGCTGGATTTCCAAGAGTTCCCGCAGGTATCCTTGTGTAACCGTAAATCAGGCAAAATCTCCAGGGGAGTGAACAGCAATCTGGGCAAAGTAAAGGGGAAGGGAGGAGGAGGAGGTAAAGGAGGAGCTGCCGTGGCCATAATTCCCTCGTGTCTGAAAAAGGTTTTGAGAAGGAAGTGTTTTATTTCTTTAATGGAGATGTGGGTGGCAGGGAGGGATCAGAAGAAGAGGCCTGGGGTTAGAAACAACTGTTATATTGGAAGAAGATCTCCACTGGAGTGCAATGGAATAATCAAGATTTATTTATAAAATATTGCTATTAAATAAACATTACAGAAACTTTCGAATATCAAGCTTATTTATAGCTTTAGGCGTGAAAACCCACATTAGTATGTTGAATTATATGAGTTCACTGCTGCCTGCTAGCTGACAGCATGTCAAATTATTTGCAAATATTTTCTGGAACAGTAACCTTGAAGGATGCCAGCACCATTCAGTGTAACCTTATCATGAGACAGGAACCAAGTGATGAGATGAGGACTGAGGATACAGAGTTTTTAGCAGCAAGCGACCTCTGACTCGCTGCCTAAAAACAGAGTTCACGTGGTACCTCCCTCAGCAGAGAAAGATGCTTTTTTGACTCTGACATTTGCGCTGATTCTGTGCAGGGGTTTTGGAAGATGGTGTGAGTGATGTCTAGATGAGAAACTGCTCTGGGCAGGAATTTGAGAGTACATTAGTCACATTTAAGTGGGTTTATCTCCTCCAGCCTGCAATACCAAGCTTCTGCGAAAATTATGTAATCATTTTAACAAAGTGTTCTGTAATTGACATGAAAAAGGCAAAGTAAAATAAAAATGAATTTCTCTGTAAGCAGGAAGGTTCATTTAGTTTAACTGAAATCTGCAAGAGGGAAAAGGGAAAAAAAAAATCCCAAATGCAGGCTTTTTATGGAAATTGTGGCCTCGTTGAAATTATAAGCTTTCTGCTATTTAAATGAATAATGTTCCCTAACACAGACTATTTTCTCATTTAAAAGTCTGTTGGGGTATAATTTCATCCTTTTACTGTCTGGTGTGTTTTAACTTAGAGCAGTCTGACTAAATATTGTATTTTCTATCCATCAAAAATTGTCGCTATAGTTTGTCCAACAAGCATTTGTTGCTCAGTTAGAAGGCTCTGACTCTGAAACGTAACATTCTGCATGGAGGTACACAGGGCCCTTGTCACACGTAAAGCAGGTGGCATTAAAATGCAGATTTTGTTCCCTGGTGATGGCCAGCGGCGATGACGCCTGCTTGGGTGCCAGGGAGTGGGAGGGCACCCGCGGCCAAGTCATTGCACGTTCCCTCTGGGCAAGACGCCGAGAGGCGCGCCGAGCGCCAGGAGGACTGCTCTACCTGCGAGGACGGGACAGAGGGGACAGGCAGGGCACGTCACCGGCTCTAACCCACTCCAGGCAGAAGAGCCGATCCGAGCGGCTGTGGCTTTGGCATCCCGGACATAATGGAGGGCTCCCGGGTGCAAAGTGCTCCTTCACTAGTTTTTATTTTCGTTAAAAACTTATCCAGCCACCAAGCCAGGAAACATGAAATTATGACTCTACCCTTAATTGGTTTAGTGGTGGACTTGGTAGTGTTAGGTTAATGGTTGGACTGGATGATCTTAAAGGTCTTTTCCAACCTAAACGATTCTATGATTCCATGATTCACACCAGCAAATTCAACCCAGCGCGGGCAGCCAAGCGCCTTATATCCAAAGAGCAGGGATTTGCATATCCCACATGCTCCCAAATCTTCAGTCACGGCTCCCAAACCTGGTCTAAAAATAATGAGATGTGAGTAAATACACGCACTTGGGTTTCTTCACCTTCTGGTTTCCAAGCCATTTAGTATGCACCCGGGTCACATCGTCATGTTTTTATCCATAGCTGTGATGACTAGTCACTTTATTGTCGTCGTTAAAACAAATGCTGAGGTTCTCACATACTCACTTGGCTGGGAGTTGGGGCTTTTAAAGAGCATACCATGGGCTCACGGTAAAATGATGAGAGCAAGCAACTTGCAGCGTAAATTACCTTCGATCTTTTGAGGGCATCTTCGTTAAGCAGAAGGACACAGCAGTGAAAGATATTTAATGACAACAAAAAATGTCTGCCTCAAAGATGCAGTTAACCTTGAAAAATAAGTGTGAATCCTCTAAGGAGCAATAAAAGTGCTCACCTATTTTATGTCTGTTGGTCCGTCGTTTGGATGCTGGTGCTGGTGCATGCTCTATCAATTCTTACAATATTTCCAGTGGCGAAGCCAAGTGGTTTATAAAGTTTTACATGCTGCCTGTGTGCTGATAGAATTACAGCCGTGGCACCTCTTTTAGAGCTGGAGAGGAGTTCCCAAAGGCTGCTGGTGAAGCACGGTTTGTGCGAGGCAGGCGCAGGGACCCGTGCTGAAACCAGGCTGCCTGGGGCGGGCAGGGGGGCAGCAGGGGCTGCCTGTAATGGGCAGCAGGAGCCCCACAGCAGGGCCCGCAGCAGGAGCGGCATTGCTCTAAACCAAGGTGTAGCGGCTGCTTCCAGGAGCCTCCTCTGCATAGATTCATGGAGTGCTTTGGGTTGGAAGGGATCTTTAGAGATCACCCAGCCCAGCCCCTGCAGTGCCAGGGACAGCTTTAACCAGCCCAGGGTGCTCAGAGCCCCGTCCAGCCTGGCCTGGGATGGTTCTGGGGATGGGGCCTCCACCGCCTCTCTGGGCAACCCCTTCCAGTGCCTCACCACCCTCACTGTAAAACATTTCTTCCTTATAGCCAGTCTAAATCTATTCTTCTGTAGTTTAAACCCATCACTCCCTGTCCTGTCCCAACAGGCCTTGCTAAAAAGCTTGCCCCCCCCTTCCTGCAGCCCCTGTCAGCGCTGCCAGGCCGCACTCAGGCCTTCCCGCAGCCCCCTCCTCTCCAGGCTGAGCACCCCCAGCCCCCCCAGCCTGGCCCCGCAGCAGAGGGGCTCCGGCCCTCAGATCACTGTTGTGGCCCTGGATAAGCTTTAACACCTTCTGGATATCTACCCCCAGTTTAATAATGCAACCTCCTTATCCCACCCAGAGGGACAACTGCAACTGAGAGGACAGCAGTGCGGGCAGACACGGTGATAAAAATTAGCACCCCTGGATAAAGCCACTGTCTGTGAGGCTAATCTTCCTTACCATGTTAATTCAGTGATTAACTGCAAAAGTCCCTCTCTCCACTTACCCTGCAGCGCTGGGGAACACCCCCGACTCGCCGATACTGCCGTTACCTGAGCTGCCCTGTGGTTCTTCCCAGCGAGAGGAGTTGCAGTGGGGGAGAGCAACCAGGGACCGCCAGCCCTTATGTTAGATTATGGTCTCACCATGCATATGGTCCCTGGCCTGTGGACCCTGATGATTCAGACCCCCTCTGTTGAAAACACAATTAAACGTGGGGCAGGTATTTTGGGGCAATCATGAAGGCTACGCTCAAGCCTGAGTTTGCTCTGCACTGAAGACCTACACATTGTGAAGAGAATTTGTTACATTTTCTTTTTAGTCCTGTGCTTTTTTCACCACAAAAAGTCCTTGCCAGCTTTTGTTTCGTTTAGAAATATGAAAAAAAACCAGCTGTAAATATCCATGGTGGAAATGGCACAGCTTTGAGAGGGCTCTCAATGCTGTTTCACAAAATAGTGTACTGAACATCATACATGGTCTCTTGCAGGCTACGGGCAAATACCTGCTAAGAAGCCCGAAATCTTTGCCATTTGCTTGGACTAACACACCCCATCTAAGTGGGAGTAGGAGTGAGCAGTGTAAGCGGCACTAACAGTGGAAATTCAGATTGCACCGAGAGACAGGGCTGGGGGCAGTTAGGGTACAAGAGAAGACCAAGCGCAGAGTCCCCGCGGGCAGCACTGCCATTCAGCAGCGTGCAGGGGATGGCCTGGGTACGCCGAATTTTCATCCCCGGCTCTCACAGTGGTTTCAAAGGTCTAGTGAGCCTGCAGGTTTGCTTCCTGATGCCCCTACTTCTTTGCATTTACAAAAGAAATGCAGTTCAAACCATGCTAAAAGCTTTTGGGCAAATCTTGAGGCTTGAACTTGAGAGTCTCTGTGGCCACCACTGTCCTGAAGGAGACAGCCAGCAGCACCAGTGGAATTACGCCTTTTCAACCTGCAATTGAACTCATCAAAGCCAAAGCTGAAATAGCCTCTCTGTCCGTCCCAGGACTGTTAAGCAATGGAGCGTCTTCTCTCATGGCAGGTTTATTTAGCATGCCTTAGGAGACATTTCTGATTTGCCCGCGTATCCGAGCTTTGTACCACAGGTTGTAGGTAGCCAACCTGGTTAACATGTTCATTCTTCCAGAGCCAAACCAACCCGTCTTGCCTCTCAGGTCCTCTCGCTCTGGCTTCTGCAGGGGGATCTCCGTGTATTGAATGGACACAGTGGGTGACTCGCGTTGTTAGCTTATTTTTTGCCTAATTATTTACACTTTGGCTTGACGCAGCAGCCCTAATGCTTCTCTGGCCGCACGTCCGTCTTGCTAATGCCCTTTCTGTGACTGATCATCCACTGCGGAGCTCCTGAGATGCAGCGAGAGGTGGGAAGGAGCTTGCCTTTCAATTGCCGCAACATGTTGCTTAATGGTATTTACTTAGTTTCAGCTTGAAATCTTATTCTTCTCTTGCTTATTGTCATTACTCCCAGCAGTTTGTTTCACCTCTTATCTTGCTAACATGAAGTTAGAATAAAGCCTCTTAAGAAACAGCCCAAGTATGTGATAAATAGCAGCCGTAGGAGGCCACAGCCAAGTACTTTCAATTCTTGCCTTTTCTATTTTCTATTGTTTGTACTTAAGGATACATTTTAGACTTCACAGGCCAAATTCATCCTATTCAAATGAAGTTACCTCAGAGACACACTTGGCTCTGTTGCTTTAAAAAAACAGATAATCCCAAACAGCAGGATAATTTTATGACCACTAATTACATTTGTTGCTATGCAAGCTAAGATAATGATAAGAGTAATCGTATCTCATGCTTCAGGGCATACGCTCATCACCTGTGGACGTCAGGAAGGAATTTTTCTCCCTATGTACAGAACTGTTCAATTAACTAGATATATCGTGGTGGGTTTGTTTTCTTTCTGTTTTCTTCCTCTGAAGCATCATCTATTAGCTGCAGCCAGAATAGGTATACCAGATTAGATTAACCGCCAGTCTGATCCAATATGGGTATTCCTAAATCAGCTGAGGAAAAAGAACATGTAATCTTTTGCAATTTAGAAACAGATCATTTTTTAAATGTCTGAACATCCTGCCTGTAACCAAAGTTGAGAATGCAGCAACACTGAGCTTTGAGCTGCCGTGTCGCATAAAAAACGGTGCTGCGAGTGTCCCAGTTTGAGCAAACTTGGAGCATTGCTCTTCTCTCTTGACTCCGCGAGTAGCATCTGCATTTGAGCACCACTGGGTCCTACGGATTATGTTTGTGGCTACCCGTCACGTTGCATTAGAATAGCCAGCCTCAGCCAGAAAAGCAATTGAAAGGCATTGGAAATCTGCCTCGCTGCCCACATCCAGGGAATAAGCTCTCTGATAATCCTAATAGAGAAGATCAAATTTGCCAAGAAAATAGAAGAGATTGTTTGTGTTTTGCTTCGTTCTCCTCAACTATCTTTCTGCTCCTCACAAGACTTAATCAACAGCTAATAAACCTCAGCTTCTCAGTGTACAACAGAGTATTGTCTTTCTAGTACTTGTGTTGGGACTGGGATTTATCTGTTATTGACTTCATCCCTTTCCTATCCTTCCCTTTTGTTTGGTCCCCATTCCCCTTTTCTCACCAGCGCTTGCTTTATTTTTATCTCTAGTAAAGCAGGTCTGCCATTTAATTAGCAGATTGGCCTCTACCTGAAGCCAAACGAAATGCAATCTCCCGTAGACCTGCATGCAAGGTGGAAATTCCGTATCTGAAAGATTTCAACATTTATCTTTGCTCATTTCTGGACAAAATCAGAAAATTTCCAGGTTTATTTCAGGGAGAAAATTCTGAAAACAAAATGGTTTGGATTTGTCAAAACTTGTTGAGCCTTTCTTTTATGTTAATAAACCAGGCCAAAGGAAGCCATTTCATGGCAAAGCGGTAGCAACTCTGCATTAATTCCACTGGCCTGGGATAGTGAAAGACTTAACGGTATCATATTCAGATGCAGCTTTTGATGGTAGATGAGAAGATGAACACCTCCAAAATTAAACCAGATGTGTCCTTTGCTCTTAGGCTAGTGTGCTGTGCAAAAACCCTGCTGAGCTGAGCGGCTGGGAAGAGCAGGGCAATGCCGTAATCGCTCGGGAGGTCTCCTTCCCGACTCTGGCAGCAGTCGGGGTGGATCATGAGATACGGCAATTCTTAACGTCTATATACACCTGTGTTATTAACTGTTCATAAAACTATACGGCCCTTTTAAAGCATCCAGCTACAGTTATTTAACTCTCTTGACTTGTACAATAAAAACGAGATGGGAGAGGATGTCAAACACTTCCCCAGGAGCCAGCCCCCCAAATACATATCTTGCGCCTGAGCTCCTGTGGTGCTCAGCGTCACTGAGCATTGGACCAACCTCACCTGAAGAAACCCTCCTGGTTCATGTCGAGAAGAACGGCGTCGTATCGTAATCAAATAGCACAGGTCAGCGTAAGCAGTGACAGCTTCTTTTCATTGCTGAGCCTGCGCTGCACAGACACCTATCTGTCAGCATTCAACTGGTTTAGTTCCAGGCAAAAGACTTGCTTGCTAGCCAATCTGGCGTGCTGGCCATGCGGGAATGCAAACAGCCAGCCCTTTGTGTTCACCTGCAGTTTTATTCCCTTCATCAATAATTGCTAAAAAGACAAGTGAAATTTTTCATACATTGATTCTGGAATTATATCAGAGCAGTGCTTTTGTTTGATCAAAATTGCTAAATATTTTCTGTAACTTGGAACAGCATAAAAATTAGAGTCTTGAAAATTCCACATATGCCTCATCCTAACTTGAGGAATTGCAAAAGCTACTTGTGAGACAAGTCATGCTCTCCATATTCCTTGCAAGTTGTCCAAAAATGGTTGACCAGCCTATTCTGATTCCATCAAAAGCAATGACAAAATGGTCAGTGCAGTTGAGAACGTACCACTGCAATGCAAAATTCTCCTTAGCTGAGACTTCCAGATCTAAACACCTGCAAAAAGTAAACAGACCGTTCTAATGCATTAACAAGACTGAGCACGGACCTATCGGTTTTATCCGTGTATCTTTAGATCCACGGTATCATAAATACTGCTGTTCCCAGGGGCTGTGGCACGGGAAGATGCCATCAGTCCTACCTCTAACAGAAGTCTGCTGAAGCTGAGCGTAGTTGGTACTGATGGGGGGTGCACAGCGTTTTGCAGGTTGGCTCCAAGGCATAAGCTGCCTGTTTCTTTGGGTCTTTCTCCAAGCTCAAAACCATAGGAGCTCTACACAGCTCCCTTTACCTTTTTCAAGAATTCAGATCTACAACTTTGTATCTAGCCCAGCTCTAGTTTTTAAGAGAGCACTGCAAGTAGAGAGGGGGGAGTTAGTTGTGGTGCACAGAGAAAGGGAAATGATTAGGAGGACAACAGGAGAGAAAAGTAAATATGGAGCTGGAAGAGAGGTGACAAAAGAAAATCAAGTTACCTCTGCAACAAGAGACAAGAAATCAGGAAGGACTTCGAGGAAGTGGAAGTTCACATGAAAGTTCACAGAATAACAGGAGAAGTCAACTTCATCAGGGAATTTAAGCAAGATTTCAAAGGAGGGAGGGATGGAAAACAAGGAGGAGAAAGACAGTTCGTGGGCTTTGGCTTCACAGGGAAAGGGAAAAGGATGGATTTAGCACTAGAAAAAGGAAATAAAAGAACCAAGTGGGAGAGCCTAAGTGCAGGGGGAGCAGAAGAGTCAGGGCTAAGGCAACGCTGAAGTTACAAGTCCGTGAAGTGGAAAGGTTATAGTAAAGCTCTGACAAAGAAAGTGTTAGGAGGGAGGAAAACAGCTTTCTTCCAGAGAAACCGAATCTGAAATAACAGCAAGACATTTAGCAGGAAAGTAGAGCTGAGGGCGAGAGCTGGAGATGACCGAGGGAAGAAGGAATAAATTGGGCAACACAGAAAGACACCTTGGGCTCGTTAGCATTAAAAACCTGACTTCTTGGGAGTGTTCACACTGACGAAGTGACTGCATCCTTTTATTTTATTTTACTTGGTGACCAAGAACAAAGACAGAAAGAGAGATAAGGCTTAAAACTAAAAGGAAACCTGTTTGGCTTATCAAGTTTCCTTCTCAGACAGCCAGAAGCCAGCAAAAAGCTGTAGCACCACTGAATTGTGCAGGAGACGTGGCTCAAGCAAAATAAAGAATAATCTGTTCACATGTGGCAACAAACAAATATCTTAACAGCAGCTGGGAAAATCAGTTCTCTTCTTCTTATACATGGGAGGTGACAGTGCCCAGATTGAGACGCCGCTCCAGAGGCTGACGTGCTAAATGGCAATTGTTCGGTACTGCGTTCCTGCGTACACCCACATATATTGCATTCTGATGTTTAATGTTCACAAACCATTAGATACATGTATATTTATGGTTTGATAATCAGCTGTCATTAACAGATGAGTAAACAACATAATGTTCATATTTAGGAGGAATATGCAAACTAAAGAGAAACTGCCAACTCCTAAGAACATTTATTTTCTCTTAATGGGTGGAAAGGAGGAGGAAATACTCTGTCTGTAAATTAATTATGGGATATTGGCAACGCCTCCACTACTGTACAACTGTAATTATCTCATCTCGGTGCGTGGGACTGTAGTCATGCACCCCCAGCTATTCACATCTATGGGAGTTAAGAATATACCCATCAGTGTACATTTCCAAAGTTAAATCATTTTTACTGTCTCTCAACTCAGAAGAGTAGAGAAATCACGATCTTTTCAACCGCTGCTGTGCCAAGATGGTGAGGCCTTCTGCCCTACTCCCTGCTTGTAAATCAAACGTGTTTCAAACTTCAGAACAGAGTGGAAACTTCTCCCCATGGGAAACGCCAGTTTAAGTAGAGCTGCCTGACTTGAATGGGGTTTTCAAGCAGTTTTTGCAGACCTCCTCTGTTTTCTTACAGATTCGCTTTTGTCCATCAACTGCGAGCGGAGAAGACCGTGAAAACACATTCTCAGCCCCTCCGCAAAAGTCCCTGAGACAGATATGGTCCAATGTAGTTGTCACTCCCTGGTGATATCTTTAACAATCCCTTACAATGCTTTTCATCCAAAGACACTTTGTGAAAGGTATCATTATTTTGATGGATGAGGGAAACTGAGGCACAAAGCAGGGTGGGATTTACCCAGGGGAGAGGCCAAAGAAGTGGAGAATTATAAGGAAGGGTCGGGTCTGGAAAGAGTGAATCTGCAAAGATGAGAAGACACTTCACTAGACGTGACTGAGAGAGCTGGAAGAAATAAAAAGGTGTCCAGCTGGGGATGAGCCTGGGAACAGAGACCAGTCTTCTGACTGTCATCTCCCCACCCTCCTACCAGTTAGGCCATGTGCTTGCAAAATGGTACGCGTATTTATAACGCGTATGGAAATTTGACAAATAGAGATTAACATTAACAGTAGTTTCCTGGACAATGTAACCAACTTTCCCCTTAGCTGATTCTTCCCCTGCCTTATAAAATTAGAACATTTTGCAATCCATTTTGTAGATGAAAACAGATCATGTACAGATGCAACAATTTGGCATGTTATCACACCAGCGTTTTCAGCGTGGGATAGCAGAGCCTCTCCAGCTGCTAAGTATCAGTCCCTTCAGCAGAACCAAATTCACTAATCTGGTGCTTCCTTCTGCCCATAGCCAGGCTTATTGGGGAGGATTAGCTCGTTGTCCAGGGGTAGTTTTCTCAAATAAATGGGTCAAAGCCTGTGCTGGCTCCCCTCCTGCAGCCCTGCTGAGTTCAATGGCTTTGCTCAGAGCACAGACTGGTTCTTCATTTCTATCTAGATCCTTGGGCCGTGGCTGAATAACTAGAAGTGGCAGGTGAAGCTGAAGGTTTTGGCTTTGTTTTTTGTAAAGAAGAGATGAGTGCAGCAGAACAACATATGGTACACTGCTTGGCTAAAAATGATTTAGTGGGAAACTATTGCTTCGTTTCTGTCTCTGCAACCACATACACTAATGTAGTGGTGTAACTATTAATCTAATAAACTGCTAATATTTATTATTAATTGAACCATTTAATCTAACAGTGGATTAGGGGAAGGCAAATGTAGGACTTAATGACTCTGCTGATTGGTATAAATTTTAACAGTGAGCACAGGCTGTATAATATAAATTGTGTTCCTGCTGCTGATAAATACCTTGTAACTGGAGAAAACTGTGCTCAAGCAAAACTTGCACTGGCTATCAAGAGGTATCTTTTTATCGTTGTTTTAATGAACGCTGTAGGACTTCACTCCAAAAGATGAGGTCACTGTTTATCACCAGTGGTTTATTATACCAACGGCAAAGCAAGTGGTTATTAGTAATGTCTGCTTAACGTTAGAGGCCATCTTACATCCAAAATAGACCCCTGAATGGACGGTACAGTGCTGCTGTGATAAACTAAAGTGCAGTGTAACAAGCCGTAATTATCTTGCACTTCTAACCAAATCCCCTGTGTTGTCTGCAAATCCATCTTTGCCAGGGCTATCTCTAGCCCACCCACTGTTCAAAGCAGCTCCAAATTCCCAGTTTTCTATAACTGGAAGCAAGCAGGCACCCACATCTTATGGTAGACAAATACCTGCTTAGTGCTAAGTCTTGTTTCCCAGACAGTGATGCATGGGAGTTTTGGAATATTTCCGTTCGGACTGGAGAGATGCTCCAGCTCTGTTACCTTTCAAGCTTTGTAGTCAGGAGCAATGTCCGTATCCTGCGGGGAAATGAATGGAAAAGCCCAAACTTCTTAAGGGGAAGTATCTTGCTCTAAGCTCTTGGAGGACCTGAGATCTTAGACTTTATCATTGTGACATTATGGGTTTTAGACAAGCTATTTTTAGAGGTTTCTTTAAAATTTGATCAGTTATAATTTTCCCTTTACAGTTATAATTTTCCCTTTCATATGAGCTCTATAGCTAATACAATAACTCTTAGAAACATGGCAGCACCCTTTCTAAGTGGGGGGTATGAGAAATACTCCTAATTAAAAATATTCTTTCAAACATTTGCAAATTAATTTCTGATTTCTTTTTTCTTGGTTATACATAGGACATATGGTGATGTTATGTGGCTCACAGGCATTTGATCTTGCATGAGTTATTGCAGCAGTTCCAAATTTTGTGCTGAGAAAATGCTGATGCCATCTTCCAGGTCTGATGAAAATCAAGGGCATGTTGTTATTCTTGGCTATCCTACCTTTGGCCTCCGTGAGGCTTGATGTTAGCAGAAAGAGTCAGGTTCAGTCTACATCTTCTAGCGCCAGCAGAGACCAAAGCATGGAGGTCATCTTCCATTTTGTATGCCCCCTCCCCTAATTTGCTCTCCATTTTCTACAGCTGAAGGAAACATGCCCTGTGCTTCTGCTGTGAAAGCAAGGATGTGTTAAAGAAACTGGAAACCTATCTTCCCCTATCTGGAAAACTTATCTTCCCCCCCCCCCCCCCCCCCCCATCTACTTCTGTTAAGTGAGCTGAGAGAAAAGGTGTTTCTTACCCTCATGGCCTCTGGAGGTCAAGGGAAGAGAGAAATGGAAGAAACAAAAAGCTGAGGGATGAAGTAGAAGGAAAGAAATAATTGGTAGAAAGATTAAAGCAGGGTGGAAAGAAAGGAAGAGAACGTCTCTAAGGAAGAGATGACCTCATGGCTTGCTTACCTGTTTGAGGTAGAAATGTGCCATCAGTTTTGGCAGAAGTCGCTTTATGAACTTGTCTTGGTTAGGAGCTCTCTTGGTCTAGCTGCAGGTTGGGCACGTCACCCTACTGACACAGCTACACTGCCTCACATTTCCCACTGTTATCCCATATCTTCCACCCTTCGCACTCCCAAATTAGCTGAATCTGGAAGAAAATGCAGCTAAGAGAGTCCAAGGCAATGGAAAAGTGAAGGGAAGGAGTTCAGCAGAAGGACAGACACACTAGAAAGATGATGCAGAGACAGAACTAAAGCAGAGGAAACCCTGATATAAAAAAACTGTCAGGATTTGAATATGGAAATTTGAAAAAGGAAAGACTCAGCAAAGTGTCCTCAGTTCCAGGTAGTAACCGTCAAGTCACGTTTTCTGAGCGATCTTCAGAAAAAGACAAGGGAGCGCAACGCGTTAGCGGAGGTGTCAGCGTTCAGCCGGCACGAATGCTTAAAGCTGAAGTGACTGCTGCTTTGGCAAAAACCCAGGCTCTCCCCTCATCTGCATTGTACTTCTGAAAGTTAATAATAAGCGTGACTCAACGCTCACCAAACTCAGCGCAGAGGACCTCCCTCGCTTAACTGGGGGCTGAGTCCTGCCACCAAGCCCAGTTCCCTGAGACAGAGGGAAGTAGCTCTGAGGGCAAAGCTCTCACCTGGGAAAGTCTGAACTACAAACCAGTTTTAGGAACTGGTGGCGAGGGAAAGCACAGTTCTTGGCTGGCCCAGCGCAATAAAGAAGCTCAGCATTTGCTGCTAGCCATTTTGCTAAATGCAGATGTAATTTTTCAGACATACAGGTCAGAGCCTGCACCTCCTTCACCCGTGGAAATTGCCAACGGTCTCCTGACCTCCATGGAAACACGCCAGTTTACACCCTGGCTCCCTCTCAACTGGTTTTCTTCTGCCTTCTCTTAGTGCTGGTTGGTATTTTACAGGTGTTTTCTTGCTCCTGATGCTCATTTAGGTTGCCAGGTTGTTTCAGCTTTCGGTTGTTCTCCTGCCCAGCAACAGAATGGGGCCGTAAAAATTTACTTTCTTGTTTACATCCACTCAGCAATTTTTAAGAAGAAAAGTGGGAAAAACCATAAGCAAAGAATCAATGCTTGCATTTAATAGTTAAGCATAAAAGTCATTCTTAAACAATATTTTTATTTCACTTTTAATGAGAGACCAGAACTACCACTACTGGGTTTTTAAGGCCCATAAGGTGTTAGTACTCTTGTTATCTCTGATGTTCATGGTCTCTCGCACACCATTTATGCTGGGCATTATTTTTGACAATGCGGTATGGCAAATGCCTGGGCTGGGATTCCTTGGAATGAATAAAAGATTTATAGTGGAAATTCTACAAGTAATATCTTGTTATAATACATTTCTGTGCTAACTGCAAGTGACAAGTGATTGCTCAAACTTGTTCCTGCAGCTACCAGGTTTTCCTCTTTAATCCTATATTAGTTCTACAGAAAAAAATATGAAATACAAGGAGAGCTGTCTTTTCATTTATTTTATCTTGCCTCTATAGGAATATTTTCATGGTAAATTCAATATACTTTGTCCGAAATGTAAATGGAATGTTCAATATATTTTTAACTCAAGCACTGTTTAAACATTAAAATCCTCTTTTGCAAATGCCATTGTGATAGAGGTTCAAGACTTTGCAGGGGCTTAGTAACTTACTGAGAGGAAAGGAGGCCAGTTTTGTAGTTAAGACTTGGTTTTAGAGGCTTCACTTCCTTGCTCTGCTGCAGGCTTCCCCCGGACGGGGGCTAAGTTCCTAATTTCTGTGTGCATCATTTCTCCGTCCATGAACTGGATGCTGTGTGCGATGGGTGCTCGGCAGTCTACGGGGCAGGGAAACAAAGGGAAATGTTAAAAAAGACTAGACACGGTTAGGAGAAGTGCAGGTGGGCGTTGATGCAAATCATAGAGAGGATGGTGCTAGCATAAAATAATTCAAAATCGTTTCTGTTTGTAATGTGACAACCATATTTTGGGGTCATGAACGTAGAGCTTGGGAGCTTTTGTGTATATTAGTTCAGCTATTGTCTACATGAAGTTCCGAGGCACCATTTGGGATGTGTACTAAAAAAATCTTTAAATGAAAGAGGAAAACCACAGTGAAGTTTGAGACTGGTGACGTGGTGATGTGTCACTCCAGATTGTGGTGTATTTGTATTTGCAGTACAAAACAGAAAAGGTTGTCATACACAAACAACGCAGACATTCTGCCCCAAAGTGCAACACTTCACGTTGAGTAGAGGTTACTACCAAATGTTTCCAAGGAATGTACAAAAACCTCCTCAGTGTCAATAAACAGCAAACTCTATCCAGACTAAATTTTCATCCCAAGTCCAAGGCTGTTTTGGCAGTTTATGTCCTGAAGGTTGAGTACGCATCCCCTCCATCCCTTTTTCCACTCATATAAACACAGGATGTTATCTTTATTACGTGTTTTCAAAACTTGCACAGGATTTTATTTAGCTTCTGTATGAGAAGAAAATGAGAAACTGGCTCGGTTCTTTGGGAATAAAAACAAACTGGAGGAGAGCTTGGGGAAAAGACGTAAAATGGTCTAAGGTGATGTAGCTGGTCACTCAGGGAGCGGTGAGCAGCAGCTGAGTAATACTGGCTCCATGCTCTGTCGGCTTCAGCAAGCCTCTCCGTTCTGGGCTAGAAAAACACTTTCCAATTCAATATCCAGGCAACATTCAGGTTCTTTGCTGAGATTGCCAAAGGTGCCCATTTGGGTACCGGTGATGGTCTATGTATGGATGGCTGCTTACCAAAAATTGCATTGATAACACCTGCTGTGTCTGTCAGTTTTTATTGCTACCAGATGTAATTGGATTTAAGTGGTGACACAGGAGTATGAGACAATCTGCCTCTTAAAATGTGATCTTCTGGACACAATGAAAACTTCTGAACCTTGGTCTATCCTTTTGTTAATCACCCTGCCGGTTTCAAGATTCCCATCTTTCTTTTGGATTTCTTGCTCTGGTTTATTCCTACCCATGTCTGTTTTCCAGAGCATACTCCAGGACAGCTCACATCTCCATTTGCTTCTGTTTTCTCTCCTTTTACATTTTTCTTGTCGTACTTTGTACCAAAATTTTCTTCAAGCAAAAGTATTTCAAGAGCCATTAGTTTTTCCTTGCTAGCCTGAGTGCTGCAGTAGTGGCTTCTATTGTAATTCTGTCTTGTTCGTGACAAGTAAAAGCTGGGCTCATTGGTTGTACAAATGCATTGGTTTGTAGCCAAAATCAATCTGTGCATATGCTTATCGTGCTGTGACACAGTTACTGGGTTTTTTTAAAGCAGTAGTTTCTCTGACAACTTGGCTCGGTGTCCTCTGGATAATATCAATTTGCTGTAGGTAGACCATCCTACTGGGTCGCAAATGCTTCCAACTCACCGGAGTCAGGACGACGGAGCCCGCTCACCACCGGTGGGTCTGTATCTGTAGCACACTCCTACTCTCAGGTCTCTTCTCGGAGCCCGATCTGCAGTTCAGATACAGGAATGGTGGCCCAGATTTCTCAATCCCCACATTGTTTCTGCTCTCTCCTTTGCATCTTATGAGTCTGCCTTTGTGGATAACAAAAAAGAGCAGGCAAAGCAATGGATTAATGAGGTTCACCTTGCTCATCAAGGAGGCTGCAGAATAGCAGTTTTTCTGAAGCAGCAAATGCCATTGTGTTCTCCTTGATCTTGGTTTCATCCCTTTTGCGAATCCATGGTTTTGTCAATATTCCGGGTTAGGAAAACCTTCATATCTTCACTTAACGTCCAGACTACTTTTGACACATACAAAGAGCGGTGCGAGCAGGCTTGTCTGCAGAGAAGCCACTGCCATGGAGCCGTCTCCACGGGCGGTAGCTGAACGGCAATTCTGTGTAGGTCTTTGATAGCTCTGTCTTGGCTTCTCAGAGACATTCACTGGATATCAACCTCCTTCCTCGGGCAGGTGATTCTGAATATATCACAATAACCTTGTGGTGGATATTTCTCTATTTGTTTGGCTTCAGACCGAGGCTGAAAGCACTGCTGGAAATACACTTTAGCCAAAGATTGTTTAGGTCAATTGTTCCTTCTGGTATTAAAGTTATGAATCATCTTGGCATCAAGGTGTGACCTTTCCTCTTTACACTATTATGTCACCAAAAAGAAGGCAGAAATGGAAATAGGAAGATGATTGCAATAAATTTCTCACCACTGATATAATGTCTCGTGTGCACTAGGAGTATTGTACTCATAAACTGCATCTTCCTTGGCACAGAGCCACGCTAAACTTTGTTTCTACTAACCAAATCCTTCACTTTTTTTTTTATCCCCCAGCACAACTTTCTCGGCATCATAAACCACCTGCGGGAATGAGTTCTCTGAAGTGACAGCATAGAGATTTCCATCCAAAACCGATACAGGCAGTCTGAAAAGCTGCACTCCCGCGGTGCAGAGTCCCCACAGGAATGATCTTTCCAAACATAATGTTTTGATGTTGCTTGTCCAGAGGCGATAGTGAATAAAAACATTTGAAAAATCTAAAATGTAGGTAACAGTGAGGGAATAAATGTCAGTTCGTGATCTGTATCTGCCTTGGAAACAGTTAAATTTGCAGAGCAGAAACTCAGTGCTGGTTATTTACTACGATTCTAATCTCTCACTAAAAAAAGGTTTTCCCCCACAATAAAAACTCTCAAAATTAAATTTGACACATTGGAGTCTGAAATAAACTCTATTTCAAATAAAATTGTATCTTTGGAACAATAGACATCAAAATATAGAGGAAAATTGTAGGGAGATTATGATAGGATTAAGCTATTTCCTGCGCAGAGCGATAGCGCTGCAGCCCTGTCAGGAGCTCCTCTCCAGGATAATGCGGTTGTTCACCATAAAGCAGAGCTCCTGGAGGATGCTATTCCCTCTCCAACCTGCCAACTGGAGTGCTGTTAAAAAAAAAAAATGTTGCTACTAGGAGTTTGTCACCTCCTATTTCAGCTTATTTTAGTTTCATTGAGTTCAGGTGGACTGTGTTACCCTGGGCTGGGTCTCCCGGCTGAAGAGCGGTCCCCAGGGACACAGCGGGGGGCGTTGGGTGCTCACGGAGCTTTTAGGAGAGGGAAAGGTGCTTTAGCTGACTCTGCAACAGCACTTTGCTCGAGGTGAAGGGCAAGGAGAGTGGGCGGGGAGGGCAGCAGACGTGGGGCTTGAGAAAGGGGTGCGCAGTGCTCTGCCGGAGCGTCTGGATGCCGGTGGTTCACCCCGGAGTTACCCTACGGTTAATCACCTTCAGCCCCGCTCTTCGGGAGGGGAAGGAGAGCGCCTGTCACCTTCCCCCCGTACTTCTCAGCCACACTTCCTACAGAACTGGTGCATTATCAGGTGTAGCGTAAAAACCTCCTCTGTCTTGCAAACCACTTCTCCCGTTAATCCAGATTTTACAGCGTCTCGCTCCAGCTGTTGGTCCATCATCACACCGTACACGTAAAATGATAACAGTTTGATTTTAAAAGAAATTTGTAGTTTTCCTATGCTGCAGTAAAAACTCTTAGGAACAAAATGGCTAGCTTGATAATAGAAAATCTCATCGGTGTTCCCAGACCTCAGCATTATTTCCCACTAGCCTTTTTAAAGCAAGATAAGTCATATCATTTCTTGTCTGTGGGCAGGATGCGTCTGCACTTTGGGCTTGTGACGATGTGCTATCCCCGGCCAGCCTAGCAGTGCCAACAAAAGCCGCAGGCATGGCTCTATCCCTGGAACCGAGCTGGCACTGGCGTGCAGGGGATGGTATTGCTGCGGCAGGGCAGGAGGAAGCTTCCCGGCGTAGCTGCATCTGCACGCAGCATGCTTTGCCAGCGTGCTTGCAGTGAGAGAGCGTTCCTACGCAAGCCTGCCTTTCAATTATTAATAAGAACTGGACTTTCTTCTTAAAAGCGAAGAATGTGATTCATGTGGAAATGTTGAAATCCCTATTCCGTCTTTGCTCCCAAAATGTCAATATTTTGTGATGTTTTATTTTTGGATAGCGTTATGCATATGCCTCACCATTCCAGTTTGATAAAAATCTGAGAATTACATCACTTTCTGACAAAAGAAAAAGAACTAAAGCGTGCTTACTATAATTTCTATTTAACTGTTAGTAGGGGACCAATTACTGTGAACTTTTGTATCATGATTTCATGTAACTTGTTTAAAAAAAAAATCTATTTATAATCTGATTCCTGTATTTTGCCTAATCAAATAATTTGCAGTAATTAGTTTTCAGGATTAATAAAAAGAAGAAGCCATGGGAGACTAGCTCCATATTTTCAGCATGCATAAGGAGCTACTCCCATTTACATGTAACTTTATATTCAGTTTGCAACTATTCCTGGGATAAAATTATCACATAGCAATATTATTAATATCTTGAATTTCCACAATGCTTTGAATATACCCAAATCCACCAGGGATCATTCCTACCTCAACAGAACTGGGTTTCTGCCCTGCCATCACATGAGAGCTCCACCTTGTAAGCCATTAAATCATCACACAAATCAAAGTTTCTCCTATCCAGACCATGTGAGTGGGATCACTCAGCTACAGCACAAAGCCTAGACCTCTCTTTTAGCACTTTCAGAATTTATTTCCAAAAGGTCTAATCCCACACCTGATTTGAGCAGGCAAGTGGTTCTGTTGAAATCAGCTGGTACGGTGGAAGTTAGGCTAAGGTTTATGTTCTCAGCTGAATGGTGGCCCTGGCAGAGGAGGGAACAGACGTTTTGGGAGGTAGAAAGGCCATCTTGCGAACAGGAGGGGTCAGCATCCTTCCCAAATCAGGATTGGCACATGGCAACATCCAGAAGTGACCATTGTTTAGCCTGGAGAAGAGGAGGCTGAGGGGAGAACTTATCGCTCTCTGCAACTGCCTGACAGGAGGGTGCAGTGAGGTGGGTGTTGGTCTCTTCTCCCAAGTAACAAGTGATAGGATGAGAGGAAATGGCCTCAAGCTGCGTCAGGGGAGGTTTAGATTGGATATTAGGAAAAATTTCTTCATGGAAGGAGTGGTCAAGCATTGGAGCAGGCTGCCCAGAGAGGGGGTGGAGTCCCCATCCCTGGAAGTGTTCAAAAAACGGGCAGACGTGGCACTCTGGGACATGGTTTAGTGGGCATGGTGGTGTTGGGTTGATGGTTGGACTGACGATCTTAGAGGTCCTTTCCAACCTTAATGATTCCTAGTTTTTACTTTCATTAAAAAATAATCCAGCCACCAAGCCAGGAAACATGAAATTAATTATTCCTCTACCCTTAATTGGTTTAGTGGTGGACTTGGTAGTGTTAGGTGAATGGTTGGACTGGGTGATCTTAAAGGTCTTTTCCAACCTAAACGATTCTATGATTCTATGATTGCCAGCAGGCAAAAGAAGCTATTCTGTGGACACAGAGATAAGGGACAAGGGGGACAATCAGCCCAGCCAGGAGGTTCCACGTAGAGGTCACCATCAGCTATGACTGTCTCTTGGTTTGCTTGTATGCTCTCAGAGCCTGATCTGCACCTACCTTGCTATCCACTGACCGTCTTTTTGACATGTGAATGCACCTTTGCATGCTACTGCAGCACAAGTAATAGGAGGAAGAGGGACACAGTGGGTAACTAAAAATCAACCTTTTGCTCAGGGCATGTGCCACGGGCCATCCCAACCAGCCCACATGTAAGCAGGCACCTGATTGCTCTGACTGGGGAATCAAAAACATTTGACTGCAAAGTCTAGGCTTATCGTTCCCTTATTGGCAATGACAGCTGCTGTGCCCACACCATGCTAAGCCCTTCTAAAAAGCCAGTGGGTCTTGTAAACTCTAGCACAACATGATGGGTGAATAATAAAAACAGGAACCTGGGAGCACCATATGCTCTTTGGCATATTTTGTTACGTTGTTTTGCAACAATAAAATGGAAGCTTAATTATATTTACCAATACATTCACAATATGTAATTGGAGCAGATCCTCAGATTAAAAAATTGCTGAATTCTATCTGTGTTCGATAACTGACAGTCTAGATCCCTGTTTGCTATTGATGTAGTCAATATGTTTTGTGTAATACCTAACACATAGATAATATCTATCCCTGCCCTGTGGAATTTACTTTCTGAGCAACAGTGGTTAGTGGATTCAATATTTGCTGAATTAATTAAAACCCATTTTGTGTTTGTTCAAATAATCTTCTGGCTGCAGTAGATCTATAGTGAAAATAGTTTATGGTTCTTTAGGGTCAATATCCAACCTTGTAAGACTTGTTCACCTAAAACTGCTGCTGAGGTAGAGGTGTGCCTTTAGCCAAAGTTTTCAATGAGTATGTACAAGACAAAAGGTCACATGTTGTTGTCCTAGAGTGATGATTGTTTTGTGAGGAAATATATTAAACAATTCTAAAGTAAGATTATCTTATTCCACTTCAACATCTGAATCACGACAAATATTTATAAATTAAGCAGAGTCGGAGGAAAAGCATCTAAGCACTTGAAATAAAAGAGCAGGAGTGGTTGGTCCTGATCATGATGATAGTTTTACCCTTAGAAGTGCTTTCACCTGGTACATTGACAATATTTCTTGCAGAGAAGAGAGACCTTCCTGAAAATGTCACCAGCTGTCATTTATATGTAGTCCCTGTGCCTGTCAGTGGGCATTTACAGTACAAGGCTACTGCTTATTCTACGTCCAACACGTAGGTTTCCCAATGAAGCCGATGTGAGTTACATCATGAAGATGTAAAAATTGTCATGTCACTTCAGACCAAAGATTCCTGTAGCCCAGTATCTTCATACCTTCTCTGTAACAGTGGCCAGCAGAAGATGTTTACTGAAAAAGAATAAGTAGCATAAGAGCAAGCACAGTGTCATCTTTCCACTGGAATACATTCCCAGCTTCTAGGAAGGTTTAGGGACTTCCACATTCCTACCATTAGAAATTATAGTCCTAAATCAATTATTTTCATGTCCTACAGGCAAAAAAAATCGTCTGTTTTTCATTTCATTATTATGTTTCACTAGAGAGAGTAGAGCAACTAAATAACAGTATCTTGCAGATAGAAGGTGCTATTGAACTGCAATGCTTTTCATACCATCTGGTGCACGTTGCAGCTGCAGCTTTCCTCCTAAGAAATGAGAGTTGCGGTCTTCACGGGGGAGCAAGTGTTTATTGCCTCCATTTTTACAAAGAAGTGTAGCCTAGCTAGCCATCAGCATTTGCCCCGAGCCCTGCTTGCGCTTGTAAGCCTATGGCATTTCTCGTACCGTTCACACCACCACAGTATTGATGTACTGCAGAGCAGTGTATTAAAAGAGATGACTAACATCTTTCAGATGCTTTTTTCTCCTGTCCTCCCTTGCGTAAGCAGTGCGGTGTTTTATTTGGAAAGGTTTTGTTTCTGTTTCTAATGTACATGCTGCTGAGCCTTTATGAGTGAGAAGGCAAGTTCAGAAGTACATCTTGTACTTTTAGTGGAAGGTGTTCAGGTTTGTGATTGCTGTTATTTCCTGTGGGAGCTGGCTGTCAGAATTATCTGCCATGGCATTATGTAGTGACTTGCAAAGATATTATACCTGGGATTGTGGATGTTACCAGCCCTGCTGAAACCTTAGGCCTTTTAGCAGAAATAGTTGGGGAAAAGATCATGTCTAAATACCAGAGTGCAAATCAGAGCTAGCCTCTTATCTTCTTCCGTACAAATCACTTCTGCTTAATTAGGTATAACTTCCCATCCGTTAAGCTTCACAAATTCCAGGAACAGGTTAGGAATTAGTATCCCAGATTTACATATGGAAATCCAAAGCTGTGGAGAATCCATTATCCAACATCATACGGGAAATAAAGTACAGATTTCCTGACAGCCACGAGGTTGTCCTCTTAGCCAATTATACAGCCCTAGGTTATATGGACATTTAATGGAGACAGTGACAGAACGGCATGAATAGCAAAGTTGCCAGTTCATATAGAAGAAGATTCCCATAAATACGTAAAGGAGTACCCTGTTCCTCATGTACCAGCCGGTGTGATGCCTGCCCCAGTGAAGCCAGGAGATTGCTCGCAGTAATGAACGACCAGGAGCAGAACCTCGCCTTAAGGATGGACATTTATCCAGTTAGTTATTAAGTGATCAATTCCAACTTTTAACTATGTTCCCACTGCATGGAGTTGTATGGATTCACACTTGCAATGAGTACACAAGGCACAAGAAGAAGCTTCTGCACTCATGGGCAGAGGAAAATGGGAACTGTTGACTAAGTGTCAGCCTCTATGGGGTGACATGGCTGGGGGAGAGGAGAAGAGGTTTTAACAGCAAAAAACAGGATATCAGGATTTTTTTTTAATCCCAACTGAAATATTTGGAGTGATCCTCTGTCCATTTAACAGGCCCAGCAGTTTGATGAAAGTGAGACAAACCAGAAGAACAGCGATGATAAAAAAACACCGGTCTTGATAAAGAAATATAGGGTGCTCAAAGCCAGCTAAGTGCTTTCCCCTACTCTGCTGCACAGCCTGCCCTGTGACAGCAGGAGCAAAGCGGGAGAGGGAGAGAGCGATCACCTGGAGGAGCAGAGATGATTAAAAGTATAGCTCCCTTGTCACACATGGTGATATTGTTAACACATTTCCTTAAAGCCCTTGTGCGCTGACTTGAGACTGGAAGGCTACTTGCTGAAACTGCAACGTGCCTCTTGTAATGGAGCCAGTTTGTTAATAGAGAGATCTATAAATGCTGGCAGCCTCCCTCCATTTTCTAGTGGAGACATATCTACATCCTAAAATCCATGCTAGTTCTCTGGGCACCAAGCTGGTTGAGGAGAGCGATTTTGGAGCTGGTGCAGAGGCAGCGCTCCCATCCCAGCCCTTGGCTGGCTGCTCTCGGTGCTGGAGTCACCGCGACGGGGCGATGGGAGGAAGCATTTATCCTACTGAATAATTACCTGCGTGTAACAACAGGCTTCGGTCTCCAGAGCTATCAATCTGCAGTCTTTCAGCAGCATTAAATTAACTAGGGAGGAATCTGCGAGTGTGTCTGGAGAATATATAGGAGAAGTTCAAAAGTTTAGCGTGCTGTCGAGGCTGTGTGCTCACTCCACATATCGAGAAGGAGAATAGCTTCTTTAGAAATGAGACCTTCCTGAGCCACCTGTTGCAAAGGAAAAAAAGAAAAGGAAGCAAAATGATGATGCTCTTTCTGAAGCCAACCCTTGTTTTTTGATCCAACTACTTACATGGGACTATACAATGTAGGTGCTATTGCAACAGTTGTCCAATTTCTACTTTTCATCATCGATGTCTAACATACTATAAAGGGCAAATACTTCAGGTCAGTATTTTTAATAGTTATTAGAGCAGAAAGGAATAAGGAAGGATGATGAAATTTCAACAGAATCCTTGTTCTCAGTGTGGTGTGTCAGGATAGATTGTTACATTCACTAAGTATTGGGTTGGTTTTTTTTTTAAATAAAAAATGAAGTCCATTCATTTATGGGAGGTCAAGTGATTGGATTTCTCCAAAGCTTCTGCAAGTTTATGTGAAAAATCATGTGAAATATATAATGGACTCTGAATGCTGACAACTGAGACACCAGCAACAACTGGAGCCCAATAATCCCACAGTACTTATGCAAAACTCCAACAGAAATGGGTCCTTAAAAATTAGTCTGGTAAACTTAATTTTATACCAATTTCCTTAACTAGAAAATTATTCATTTTTAATTAAAGATAGCGTGGGTATACACTCTACACATACAGAAAGTACAGGTCATTGGTTTTTGTAGGTATTCACCAATACTTTGAAAGCTTCATGATACTTTGTCATGCTGCAGATATCCTTACTGGACATCAGAGTGCAGTAGTTAGAGGACCGAAAATTCACGTTAACTGTTTTACAGGCCTAATGATGCCTTAAAGATCCTACAGTCTAGACAACTACCTGAAGAGGATATCAAACCCATGTAGGATGAAGAGACTTTGCTGTGGTCAGACAGTGGGTTTGTGGCTGAGCTAGGAATAGATGGAAGGTCCTACCTTCCCACTCCAGACTGCATGTGTTGGCCCATATGAGGTAGCCCTTTGGGGCAGATATACCTTTCTTTTGACTTTTTAATTTGTACGTTAGCTCTTGGTACGTTTTGGGTCCTGCAAAAAGGAAAGAAGCAACTACTCTTAGAGGTGGGCTTTTGCAATAGCAGGAAAAGCCATAGAACTCTGCCTTCATTTTAACATTACTCTTGATAAATGTATTCTGATGGACTACTTGGTTTCTCATTCATGGAGATATTTAGTACATTCCTTTAATGGTTGGTGATGCACAAATCGGTTTTAATATCAATAATGAACAATTTGGATGGCATTCAGATTCAAGATCTGCCAGAAAAATTTGCTACACGTCAGGATTTATTGAGTACAATACAACGAGGTTGCCAAAGAGGCTGGAGTTCCTTCAGCAGAAAAGTAAACAGATGGTCCCAGGAAAGTGAGCACATTCTTAAACACTGAATTGCATTTGGACAGAATGGAGTCACATCTGCCAAAGCTTGCTGGCCAGAAGTATGGCGGAAGGGAGCCATCAGAAACTAATGTGACATTCTTCAAGCTCTTTCACTTAATATTGATATTAGTAATCTAATAGGAATGTTCCAGAATTGCCAGGTGTCCTTTCGGTTGGCCAATTTGGGGAGAGGAGACATGATTAACAGTTAGTAACTGGATACACATATGCACTGCGGTCTGAAGTGTTCATTGCTAAATATATCCTTTTAGGTCATCCATGTCCACCTGGCCTGGAGCTAAAATGGTAGACGCTCCTCATTTCAAATAATCTGTTTCTGATTTCTGCTACCAGAAGCCAAAAGATAATCTTGCAAATGTGCATGTCCCTCTGAAAGACTGACTTTCAGAGAAGACACCAGACCTGGGAGTGCATAGCACAATTATTCTGGAGATCTTCTCAGACTTAGGATGGTCAGGGGTTCAGGATCTGGGTTCAGGAGATATAAGGCGTATGATATGTCAGGAAAGATATAGGTTGTATGAATGCTAATGTATTTGTGCTTGTGCAGTACTTTGTAAATATAAACTGCAGTGTAAGGGGAAAGACTGAGCTGTTCTTCAGCTGCATTTAAACAGCAGAGTGGGAAATCAGCCAGGGTAGTACTGTAAGTGAGGAAGACACATCCTCTGGTTCAAGGAAAGTCTTCAGAAATGCAAGACGGGGTTCTAGCTCTTGGTCTAGCTTTGTAAAGAGTACAAAAGTTACTAAATCTGCTCCATGGCTCAACTTCCCATCATAATACAGGGATCATAATGCTCGCCTCACGGGACTTTTACAGAACTTAATTCATCAATAAATATGAAACATGAGGTCCTTGTATGGAAGGAGCTGTAGGAATGCACGAACTGGGCTTCACTGCAAATCTCAGGAAGAAATCACATCGCTGATGTGGTAGAAGAGGTTGTCTGGAGAGCAAGGAGCTCTGTTAATGGTCGAGGTGAGACACCTAACACACTCAGTGAGTTAAACAAATGGTAAAATGTTAAAGAAATGTTAAGGTTTAGTTTGAGGCTGGCACCTACAAAGCTGTGCAGAGATAGTGTACCAGTAAATGCGGTTGAACAGAATGTATTCCTTCTTGCACACAACAAAGTGGATTTCACCTTTTTATTTCCTACGCAAAGAGCTGGCACGTGGGACAATGGTGCAGCAAATGTCACACAGATCTGAGTGTTGCAGCCACGGCACTCATGGTTAATCAGTTCTCAGATGATGCCAAGAGAAGCGGGAGTTGTAAGCTTCATCTAATCCCTTTTCTTTGCACCTTCCCATCAGCGAGTCTGGGTATGCCTTTGGGTAAAGAAAGACTGATAATGCGTCTTTCCTACGTACTGGGAGAAGGGGAGAGGGCTGGTGTCTTTGCTAGGTGTGAGGTTTCTCCTCGGAGAGAAGTCGCTGTGAATTGTACCTGTCCCAGAGATCTCCGTGGTGTGACTGTTCTGCACACTCTGCCTGTTTTGTTGTGTAGAGCTAATGATGTCTTAGGTAATGCACGCTTTTGCCATGACTACCAGATACATATATATATTATTCCTTGGGATCAAGTGTTTTTTCCCATCACAAGGCTAACCGCTCCCAGGTCCCTTTTCTACCTTTTCATGAAAGAGTCCTTCCTGCCTAGAATTCATCCTCCGCATCTGCCCAGCATGAATCTCAGTATTTTACACCTATGTTAACCTCAAGCCTCGCTATAGAGAGGAGCAGCGTGGTTGTGTTACAGGCAAAAACTCTCGCAGTGCAAGCGCTCACAAACTGGGTGCAAGGAGCCCTTTCATCCTCTACCTCCAGCCCCTCCAGTGACGAACGCAACATAAACTGCTCGAGCAAAACCTCCCGCTGCCGTTGGGGCGAGGGGAGGACGCTCAGCCCCTTACAGTGGTGTGCAGCATCTTCCCGTAGCAGTACCAAAGCATCTCCCCTGCCAGCGCGAAAGGAATAAAATCTTTCAGTCGATCATCTGTGTGCGTAATGGGGAAATGGGTAAAATTTTCTCACCTGTGTTTATGCAGGAAGTCAGACGATATGATCATAACGGTCCCTTCTGGCTGCAGAATCTATGAATATCCCTCTGTGCTTACTGGGGTGTTTCATGTACACGTAGTGAGCCTATTTCATCTCTGGTTTAACTCTGCTGACATCAGTGAGTTACACCAGTGATAAACTGGGCCTCGTCGCTCTGTTTTGTACTGTAATTCAGTTCCTCCTTTGTTTAACACTTTTGGCAGCTTCATATATTATAAGTGCCGCGTACAAATAAAATGCATTTCTTTGAGCAAAGAAAAATATGCTAATATGCATATTCCTACTTTGTCTCTTTCTTGTTACCAGTTAATCAATCACACAGAATGTTTGTGACACTTATTAAAGGGAATGAGTAGATAAAAGAACATGACTTTCATTTATGAGACCCTGATAAGTTGGAAATACAAAGGATCTTACCAAAGGGAGTCAGTGTATACTAATAGGTAGAACAAAGAGCTGAGAATGAAAAAGACGTTGGCTGTGGATCCCGGTTCTATTAACTCCCTTTGTGATCTTGTGTAACTAAGCTATTCCCCGCACTTTATACGTGTGACCAGCTCCAATCTGGAGGCCATGCTTCCGCTGAATATCGTTAGGCCAATAATTCTTTTAAATAAAATACTTCTGTGCTGTCAGCTTTTAATTGCTATCAGCCAGAAATCCAGATTAAAATCCTGGAGCCTGGATCTGGGAAGATTATGTTTTTAGTCTGTGTTCAGATGCAGCTTCAACAGAAAAGCAAATCCCAAATGCTGTGAATATTGCGTATCTGGTTTTTTTTTTTTTCTCTCTCTCTCTTCATTTCCTTGTGTATTCAGATTGAATGGCAAATCTGCAAATCTTTATTCCACCTGGCTGCGTGGTATAAACTGAGCAATCTGCTCTTCAGTTGAAAACTCCAAGGCTCTAGATAAATAAACCCCTGGAAATACCGACTTGAGGAGCAGAATGGGTATTGATCCGACATGCAGTGTTTCTCAGAGCACGCTACTGGCCTTTTCTGAGGAGAGCGGGTCCTTCCGTGAGCAGGAGCGCTGCCCCGGTGGCAGGTGCTCCGGCACAGACAATAGCGGCGGGGTGAGGGATGCACGCCGCCTTTGCAAGGCCGGCAGGAAAGCCGGCGCTCCAGCCTAGTTGCCATGGGGTTGTCCAGGTGATGGTTATTACAGCGCGTCTCAGCGCAAGGGACCCCAGGAACCTTCATAGACTAATTGACATTTTATGCACGCTTCTCCTTATGTATCCCAACTCCAAACGTCCCCCATCCTGGGCCGGGGAGAGAGGTGGCAGCCATCTGAGCGTCTCTAGCCATACTGGGCAAGCGGAGCGGGCAGATCTTGGCCACAGGCTTTGAGGCACAGTCCTGTTCCTGGGGACGGGTGGATTCAGCGCCACGGGACAGCAGCGCTCCTCCGCTGCGCCCAGGCAGGCGGCGCCGGTCCTGCGGCTGCCCTCGGTGCGGCTCGGAGGATCACGGTTGCAGAGCTGAGGAAAACAGACATTTCATGGGCTTGTTCTGCTGTTGCTTTTTCCTTACATTATTTCCTGTAGGCTGCTATAGAGCTTTTCGCTAGCTTTTGAAAGGCAAATGTTAAAAATGGCCTCTGAGAAAACAGTACTTGCCTCTGCAAGTTAATTTAACGGTTCAGTGTATGAGATGGTGACAAGTGGCGATGCACACGTAACCGTACAGCAAACCCCGCTCTGAAAGCTGGCCCTCTAGTAACTGTGGAGGTTGGGTGCCTCCTCGCTAGGACGTTTGGCTCCATGTCCTGGTTTTGGCTGGGATAGAGTTAGTTTTCTTCCTAGTAGCAGGCACAGTGCTGTGTTTTGGATTTAGGATGAGAATAACGCTGATAACACACTGATGTTTTAGTTGTTGCTCAGCACTGCTTATGCCAGGCAAGGGCTTTTCAGCTTCCCATGCTCTGCCAGGGGCACAAGAAGCTGGGAGGGGGCACAGCCAGAAGAGTTGACCCAACCTGGCCAAAGGGCCATTCCATACCATACGGCGTCATGGGCAGTATAGAAACTGGGGGGGTTGGCCAGGGAGCAGCGATCGCTGCTCGGGAACTGGCTGGGCATCGGTCGGCGGGTGGTGAGCAATTGCATTGGGCATCACTTGCTTTGGATACTGTTATTATTATTATTTTATTGTTACTATTATCATTAGTATTTTAACATATTTCAATTATTCAACTGTTCTTATCTCACCCCAGGAGTGTTTCTCACTCTCACTCCTCCGATTCTCTCCCCCATCCCAGCGGGGCAGGGGGAGTAAGCGAGCGGCTGCGTGGGGCTGAGCTGCTGGCTGGGGCTAAACCAGGACACTCCATCAGAAGGAATTGTGTGAATACGGCCGGGCAGGTTAGCTCTCAGGGAAATGAATCAACCGCTTGGCCTTGCACTTCTCAGAGGAACCTCCAGCTCGCAGAGCGATGCCCTCACACGCATGTCGCTTCTCCACGGCAAGAGCATGGAAGAGGAGAGGTACAGGTCCCGAGGAGAGGAAAGGATTGTTGGACGTGCACGGATCCCCCGCCAGATAACCAGCTCGTTTCGGCACTGCTCGAAAGCAAGGGCTGCGGACTGCCATTTTCTCACCAGGTTTAAACATGCAGCCAGATCAGATCCAGTGCCCGGTCTGGGCAAGGGCAGAAGAAGCCAATAGACAGGGTGATC
This sequence comes from Pelecanus crispus, assembly GCF_030463565.1. Taxonomy (NCBI): domain Eukaryota; kingdom Metazoa; phylum Chordata; class Aves; order Pelecaniformes; family Pelecanidae; genus Pelecanus; species Pelecanus crispus. The sequence continues at coordinate 4,337,175 of NC_134652.1, forward strand.
AGCCGTGAGGGAGAGCTGAGCTCTGGTCCTGGCTTTGATGCTGCTCTGTTAGCACTGGGCAAGTCATTTTCTCTCTCTTATTGCCCCATCTGCAACGCTGGGATGATGATGCTACCCTGTTTCGGAGCGTTCTTTGAGATTTACAAGTGAAAAGCGCTATTATTGCTGTTATTAATGAACACGTAAATCTATTAATTCAATGCTGCGGCAGCATAATAGCACACAGTACCTTAAATACGGTTCTTAGGTGGCTGTATGAAACATATGCTGTTGTTATTTTGACTTCTTTGTATATTTTCTAAATTCCTCCCTTTTGGTAAGAACAATTATGTTATAAAGTTTGGAAACTAAAGGGAAGCATGCAGTGTAAATGCTCAGGAATGACTAATTTTGAGGGTTTTTTACACAAAGACGTTCAAAATGCAGTTAAAGGCCTGACTGTTAATGAATGAAAAAAGTAATTTGGATACTACCAGCAGTGCAGGAGGTACTTTTATTAGGTAAAGCAATGCAAAAGTTTGGCATGGTTTCAGTAATAATAAAAGAGCAACTATAAAGAGTTAATTATCTCTGATCCCTAAAGGAAGTATATCTTTCCTATCATCATTGAGGCCCTTTGTAGTGCGGTGTTGGGAAAAACACAACATTTTGGCTGAGAGCCCAACACCTGGCCTGGGAATCATGTTTTACAGCGGCCAAAGATCATCAGCTTCTACTAGATAGAGTGCTAATAATGTGAAATCGGTGCTGAAGTTACCTCATTAGTAGCACCACTAGTAAACTCCGTTGCATTCTTTTATGGAAAAAAAAAGAGACGAGGGGCTTGGAGCCATGGTGTTCGCCTTGCTTTGATCTTTAAATAAAAGTGTCAGTGTAGTGTCCCAAATAAAAAAAGGTATGGCTGTTGTTGGCCTAACCCTTCCTTGTCAAGTCCTCCCCACTGCAAAAATGGGAAATAAAGCCATACAGACTCTGTCATCTGTGTTAAAAAAGGGGATAGTACGAAGGAAAAAAAAAAACCAAACTGAAGAGCTATTTGGAAAATACTCCCTCTTCTACCATTCACTCCAGCTGAACATTTCTAATTTTTTTTTGCCATAAAACCAGATATTGGGGAAACATTTTGATTCGTGTGTAGCCTGTCCCAGCGGTGCTGCAAGTGCATCGTGATTCCACGCTCCTCGGCAGCCTGGCCGGTGGCAGCCTTAGTGCTTTCGAGTTGACAGGGATTTGAACAGAAAACTTTGTGCGTGCCTATGTGCCTGCATGCATGTATGCATGGGTAAAGCAAAGGAGTTTTAAGAGAGCCGATCGTACAAAAAAAAAAAAAATTCCCCCGACAACTATGGAACAGGCACAGAAATACATGTGGAATCTGTAACAGGTTTAAGCATTACTAAAAAAATATACATCTATGGATACTGTTTGCATGTTACAAGTTGTGACAGGTGAGGGGTTTCGATGGCTTTCCCCAGGCCAGCTAGGACGAAGCATCTTGGCTGAGAACAAAAAGAGGCACATAAAGGAAAGCTGCAAGGTCCTTTACAAAGAAATAGCCTTTTATTTTTTTTCTGTTTTCCGGCTGAATAGTCTCATCTTGTTCGTATTACCTGGATAGCGATTAACCTGTAGTCTTCTCTTAAACCTCCCCTGTGTTCTGCCACCTCTGCGTGGCCCTGTGACGGCAGAACAGCCAAGGAAGATTTTAGCAAGGCTGATGATTTCAGCCAGGATCATACATTTCTGGTAGGGAGGGAGCCGGCTGCCAAGGAGGGGGGCTGCCGCACCCTCGCGGTGCTGGTCCTGCCCGAGCGCGGGCACGGGGAGCGGGGAGCCGGGAGCCGTGGCAGCTCCCTGGGGTCCTTTGGGAGAAATGAAGTGCACCGACCGCCGCAGCTCCTGGAGGGAGAGGAGAAGGGGGCCCCGGCAGCACATCCAGACTGACGGTTCGGGCAGTGTGGTCCTGAAGCAGGATTCATCAGCTTGACGGGGGGAAAACAAAAGCCAGAAAAAGTGGGTAGTTTCTTTCAAAGAACGTAACAAACGTGGAAAACAATTTCTGTAGTCATTTGCTTCGCTAGAAAATAATCTTTCTTTAATAGCAAATGAACAAAACCAAAAATTTCAATTTCTGGGAACATTTTACAAACCTAGAACAAATCTTTCCCAAAACAGCATGAAATATTTCTGGCTCGTAAGGATTTCGGTTCATCTGCCCCTGTTCAGAAATTCAAGTTGAAAGGCAAGGCCTCCCTTTATTATGTATGCCAGCCAACAAGTCCCTTCCATCCTTTAATAACTGTGTCACAACACCTTTTTCAGATGCTTGATGGTATAACGCAGAGGTTAATTGGTTATGGAAATGGCTGCTAATGTTAGAAGTATGAGGGTAATTTGTTCCCCCAAGCGGGAAGAAGATGCGGCGGCAGCACGTGAGCTGTTGCATCCCCCCCGAAAGCCGCTGTCCCTGCTGTCCCCGCCGCGGCCGCGGGATGCTCTCCCGACACGTGCTGGTGGCCCTCCCCTGCACCCCGGGCTCCCCAGCCCTCGCCCCAGCGCCGCGTGGGCTGCCTCGCCGGAGGGGGAGAGCTCACGTCCCTGCTTCTCGGTACCTTCCAAATCTCCCGAGAGGAGCAAGTGAGCCAGTCTTACGTGAGCCCCCGTCCCCGGGGAGATCTGGGTGGCTGCGTCCCTCCTGCCCGAAGTTAGTCCAACGCCCGCGCTCTGGGGGGACGGCACTGCTTGCATTGCATCTGCCGTGGACGTGCGTTTAAGATCTGCTCTGGACCGCTTCCAAAGCCTACTTTCCCATAGGAAAAATCCTCCTAATGGGCACAAACAGCAGCCAGGTACGAGCTTTTAGGCCGTGGGAGGGTTTGGATGCATTTCTTCTTCTTTGGTATTTGTACTTCCTAAAGGCTGTCCTCCCTCTGCTGGTATTTTCAGGTGACCGTGTGTGTACCAGGCGGGCAGCTCCCAGCCTGGCTCTGCAGTGACAGTGTGCCCAGTTTTGGTGAGATCTGGTGCTGCTTAAAGCCAAACCTTGGTTTGGCTCATTGGCCCTGGCCCCGAGCCCTGCGGGGAGCGACCCTTGGCTCCCCGTAAGGGAGGAGGCTTGGTCCCTGGTCCAGGTGGAGCCTCTCCGCCGCTGTGGTGGAGGCTTGCTGGCCATTGCTGGCAGGCACGGCATCAAACGTGATGCACAGGGCAGGAGAAGGGCTCGGGGGGTTGTTTGGGGTGGTCTGGACACATCCTGGCAGGCACTAGTGCTGACATGGACAAGGTGTTGCTGCCCCCCGGGATGCATTAGGGCTGCTCTTTGGGTTAGCATCATGCTGTGACACCAACTTCTTAGCTAGGGAAGGAGCATATACGTTGGCAAGTCCTCTATACTATGGTCACCCGTGATTTAAATTAGTGTCCAAAGTGCAGTGAATACCAATCTACCAACGTCGCAATACTGCATTTTGCAAGTTTCCCTTGCTCGGTAATAAGGGACATTTTACTCTGGCAAAGGAAGAGTTAACAATCCCCATAGACATACTTATGTTTATAACATACTCATCAAAAGCTTTTAACCCAGAATAACATTTACATGAAGGCTTCAGAGCTCCATCATGCTGCTAATGCTTACAAGATTTCCCTAAATACTTTTCCAGCAGCTCTTCTTATGGAGAGAGTCCAGAGGGAATAGTGAGCCGGAGCCGGGCGCGCAACCCCTGCACCCATCCTTCCCGGCGACGCCATTGCCCATCCAGCCCTGTCGGATCTGCTGCCTGGCACAGCTCAGCAGGGTGGGGAGCTGCGGGGGTCCCCCGCTCCGGCACAGAGAGCTGGTCGTGGCTGTGGTGCAGCCGGGCTGATGCAGGAGGACAGTGACGGATCAGCTCGTCGCATCTCGCACGTCTTGACGAGGAGATGGGGAGGCAGATGCTTGAGATTTTGCCACCAAGACAAAGAGCTCGGGTGAGTGCCACCCTGCCAGGGAAGAAGGACTTGCAGTGCTGAGCTGCATGCATTTTGCTTTCCTTTACAAAAAAAAAAAAAATTAAGGCTCTGCCATTTCATTCATCCTTTTCAAAATGAGTGAATAAGGCTCCTCTTTCCTCCGGCTTCCTCATTCCCCAGTCCAGTAAATAATGTGCCACTTAAATAGCCGCATTTCCCTTGATGACAATTTATTGCAACAGAAGCACCGTTAATTCGGCTGCATGGCTTCCAGGTGGGGCTGTGCTGGAGCAGCGTGTGCGCTCGCTGTCCTGCCAAAAGTCCTCAGTCCCCGGCCCTGAGGAAATGAGCTGGCACCCGGCGAGGCCCCGCGTCCCTCTGGAGGGGAAGCATCCAGCTGAAAGTCTCAGCTATGAGGGTGGGTATTTTCATTTCTAACCTCCTTGTGCTTTAGAGTATTCCAGACATTAAATTGCAAGGCTGGACCTCTGAATCCAAAATGCAGCGAGTGCGAATTGATGTAGTAAAGCCAATGGAGCCAACAGGATTTACATTAACTGAGGATCGGGCCCCCAGCGTGTGCTCCATACCGTGGTAAATTCTTACCTGGAGGCACCAACATATTTAGTCCTGACATCATGAGAACATTACCTACCTGTAGCGGCTTAATTTACACACTCCCCAACACCTTTAAGATGCTTTATAACCTTGAAAATCCCCTGACAACAAATACTCTCCGCTAGCATATGCCAGCAAGGAAACGGTGCAGTGTAGCCATACCAATTAAGACTGAACATTTCATGGGTCCGTGGTATTTTTTTATTGAGGTACTGTCTATCTTTTTAACTACGTTTGTTTTTATTGAAGCAAAAACCTGCCCTTTCAGATGAGCAGGCTAGTCTATCAGAGCTGACATTTAGTGGAAAACAAAGCGCAGGCATGAGAAGGTTACGAGAGCTGGCACATGCTTTAGCCCAGATTAGCCCATAACAGGACTGGACTCATCTAGTTTTACTTTCAGAAAAATCCTTCTGTCAGTAAATTCTGTCCTGCTTGCGAGCAGAGTAGGAGGCCAGAGCAGCAATGGTACTCGACAGCTGTAGAAAATAAGGGTTTGGGATTTATTCCGTCATATCCACTCCAGAACTGATAAAACAGGTCGGGGCTGGCTACAGCTGTAAGCTCAGTGGCTAAATCTATGGCAGCTTTACATTTTTGCACCGTGGGGAACGCGTTTGGTGCGTGACCTGCGGCAAGGAGCCGAGCACGGTCCCCTCTCCAGGACCGAGTGCCGTCCCCGGTGTCATCCCTGCTGTCCTCCACCCCCATCAGCCCACATCCGAGCCGCTCCGGTGCCGCCTAGCCCGGGGCGTGCGTTATCGCTGAATAACCTCTGCTCCCGGCGGGATTCGGGCCGGCGGAGCTGAGCACCTCCCAGGCTGTCCATTAGGCCTGGCAGGATGTGGTGTTGCCAATTCCTGATTACAGCAAATTTGGCCGTGAAACCGCGATCCTCTCCTCGCTCTCTCCGTGCAGCTGCCATTGGGATTGGCAGGAACTTCAAGCTTTCTTAAGTGTGGGTTTCTAATGGCCTTTTTGGACCATTGTAGGTAAGCAGGTTTTATTATCCATGTCCAAATAATACTAAATTAATTATGCAACCTAAACCTGTGCAGTAGATATCCGATTGCAATCAGGACATTCACTAACCACCGGGGAAGCCTTTTCCTGGCACATGTTATTTGCATCGTACGGTCCGATATTGGCCCCCAGCTGAAGGGCAAGGCTCCCTTCTGTGCAGCGCTGCCCAAAGACAAAGAGACTGTCCCAAACCCAGGCAAGCCACGATGTAGCTTTGCGTGGAGATAAAGCAGGCGGGAGTCAAACTGAATTAATGGCAGGAGCAAAACTGAACTAATGGCAGGAGCATGGGTCGTGAAAGCACGGAGCAAGTGGGCTTTGCAGAGGAGGGACACTGGGGAGGGACTGGAAGAGAAGTGTCACCTTCCCAGCTATCCGTAGGAAGTTTTTCTGCAAGCGAAGGAGTTACAATCTCAAGGTTTTGGAGCTGTCATCACTAAGTTGCATAGTATTTTTGTGTTTGAAAGGGTTTGGAAGCAATATTCAGCTGATCTCAGTCCCACGTGGAGTGAGCTATTGTAGGCTCTTAGCATTCATGCCTTCCTCTCAATGAAACGGAAAGGGCAGTCGCTGCCGGTGTGAATCCGGTTTTAGGTTTGCGCCAGAAGAACCCGGTCTGCTCAGACAGGGAGCACGGGAACTAATCGAATCCACAAAGTAAAGACTTTTAGGAAAATATTTGCTTCTCTAAAACTTAAAGTCTGAGTGTATTTGCTTTTCATACAGTTGTCATTATTTGCTGGTAAATATTAATAGCAGAGATATTTAAGCTAAATGTTTGGAAGAAAAGCTTTCCCCCTGCAATTCAGTGCTTTTACCTCCCTATTCATAGACCCAACTCAAAATTCTTTACCCTTAACATCATCATCTGTTGTCATAGAAACTATTGCAATACATAAGTACTCTAAATGACTGCAACTTCGTTGAATGGCAAGGGATCAAGATGGACTGTGATGGGGGATCACTTTAAACAGGTACATCTATCCACAACAATTGATGGCGAGAAGAAGTATTTGGTCTCTCAACACTGCAACGTGTGCAACATTCATTTTTATGCTAACAAAATCACGGAACGGTATTTATTGAACCTTTTGTTTATTTGGTGTGTTCTTTCCTTTGAGACATACAAACCAGGAGCCTCTTTGTTTTCTTTAAACAAATCTGTGTAGCCCAGTTCTGAACTAGTTTTACTGGGATTTCTTGGTGAATTTTCCTGCTGAGAGTTGGGGTTTACATTCCTTATTTCTTAAGTTTGTGTTTATTTGTACCTTGCTAACAAAGAAATAATACATCTGCTTGGTTTCCTGTGGTTGAGAAAACTAGCACTGAGTTTTGCCCCTTTAGCGTTTATACACCCATATTCTCTTCAAATGACTAGTGAAAATGCATTCACCAAAACCAGTTAGGTTTTAATTCTACAGCAACTTACACACCTCCAGTAAGTCTGCAGTCCTTTAAGTCCCATACATCTATCTGAAGCATGTACTGCTCCCAAGAAGCAGAACAGAAGGTCAATTACAAGTTATCGGGGTTTTTTTCCCCTTGCTATAGCTGCAAAATGCCAGAAGAGATTCAATTTGAAGCCTGAAGAAACTGTTATTCCTGCATCATCTCAGTGGAATGCAAAGCTCAGACAGGTCCTTAGGATGTGTAAATGTCACAGAGATTCAGTTTTGCAGAGAAGTCATTGACACTCCAGTGACAGCACAGCAGTATTTTGCTTCTGGTTCAGTACAAATTACAGACAACTTGACATTAGAGACCTTCGAATGCAAAAGCAGGCTGAAATCCTACATGATCAACTGACTTTCCCTATTTACAAAAACACGGCTTTCATTTAGACGTCTCTTTGGGGACAAATTGATGGAATGGAAACGGAGTGGGGAGAAAAGCTGGGGAAGTTCCCGATTCGTACGGTACCGCCTGCTCCGTGCTGAAACCTCTGAAGTACGGCTGTGACTCTCCCTTGCAGGACGCTACGTGTAAGTGTTATTGGCACATCCCTGAGCTCTCATGTTCAGCTTTTGCTCTCTGAATCCCCCCTGCATAAAGCACAGGGAGCCAAACCGTTTAAATAAGAAAAGACTTAGTCCTCGCTCATGTTGTTTGTTTCAGATAATTGCCTGTGTTTTCTTATACGTTCTGTGGTGACTTTGCAATTATCCTCTTGTCTTTCTTTTTATGTGTAATAACAGCCCGGTGACCATTCTGTTAAGATGGTTGAATGCAGCTTCATTCTGTATTTTAAAGAAGTCATTTGCTGAAAGTAAGACAGACTAATGGGTCAAAATAATGCTTTGGCTCTACAGACAAATTAAAGAGCACCAATACAGGCTGGGGGGGGGGGGGGGGGCAAAGATATTGTTGAGACTTGGGTGAAGAGCAAAAGGAGCAGAGCAACAGCTTTTGCTGCCTGTGAAGTGAAGATATCATGACATTCTCCCAGCTGAATCTCATGGAGATCAAGAGACTGTGCAACCATTGCTTGAAACAGCACAGGAGAAAAACGGTTAATAAGGATTGATGATCTTGGAGATCCTTTCCAACCTTAATGATTCCTAGTTTTTACTTTCATTAAAAAATGATCCAGCCACCAAGCCAGGAAACATGAAATTAATTATTCCTCTCCCCTTAATTGGTGGACTTGGTAGTGTTGGGTTAATGGTTGGACTGGATGATCTTAAAGGTCTTTTCCAACCTAAATGATTCTATGATTCTAAGAAAAAAACTGTGCCAGCATAAGTAAAGTGTGCTCTTGCCCCAAAGAGCGACTCCATGACCTCAATTCCTACTGGCAAACGAAGACCAAATCAAAAATACAGGAAGCATTTTCATGGCTACGGTGCCCATTTCTTGACCTGCTCCCAGGTGTGGCTGTGGTCTGCCTACAAAAGCGGCGATCCCGTACCTTCCTCGGAATAAAACCAAATGGTTCCCTCCAAGCCCGGGCTGCATCTGCCGGGGATGTTGGGGCAGGGGCTGGGCCATCAGAAGAAGGGGCCTTGTGAGCCCTTCTCAGCCATCAGAGAGGGCAAAGCTCCTCCCTGGCAGCCCCCGGTCCTCGGCAGGAAGGCGGGGGTGGCTCATGCCTGGGGACGTGAGCACCTGCCGTGATGGCCAACCTTTCGGAGGGCTTTTGCCTTTCAATTCCCATCTTAGCAGGACTGCCTGACGGGGATCGGAGGAGCAACAGCCCAGGTGACACCAAACTCCTAACTCGTGATGCTACTTGGTGAAGAAAAGTCGTTGCAACTCGCGGCGCCAGCCTAGCAAAGCTTGGGCCAATCAGAAGGCAGGGTTTATATTGCCTAATTAATTCAACTGTCATGAAATTAAACTATCATGTACTTTGATATCTGTCTGTTTTCTCAGGTGCAGTTATATTTGAAGAGACCCCACGCCTGTTTAGCTGTGATCCCTTTTGGAAATAATTGGCGCAGTTTTGATTGATAATGTGTATTCCTCTTTAAAAGAAAACACACTATTTTTCATAATCAGAGGCTGAATGCATAATGAGTGCTCTGGTGCTGCCTTTAGCATCAGGTCTGTCAAACTGCACAGTTATTTCCATATTGATGCAAACTAAGATATTACACTCCCTCATTACATTGACATGGCACATCTTTCAACAGTCAGCTTCCAATCATACGTTCCTTGCAAACAAAATTACCTTCATTTTCTCTTTTGCTACAGAAGGAACTAGCAGTGGAAATGTGCCCTAACAAGCTAATCAACTAATTTTTAGAATATGTTTGAACCATTTAATATTCTAAAAGAAAACAAGAAAAAGTTGCTAATGGGTATGCTGGCATAAACAGAAATAAATAGACAACTGGTTGACTGAACATTAGCATACTTAAGTTTTATCGAAGTCACAGTGGAATTCATTTTGCAAGTCAAAAAAGCAAGATCTATTTGTATCCATAAGCCGAACAACCTCATTTACTCTGTACGTTCTTGAGCAGAAAACCTTGGTTATGAAGGTAAAAGAAAAAGAGGAAACTACCCTTTTATGAGCCAAATACTTCAGGCGATAAATTGATTTTAGTGGGACCAGTGTGGAGGGCTACTGATAATAGTTTGTGAGATGCTAATGGCCCTGCTGCTAGGAGAGAAGAGTCAGGCTCTTGGTTATGGGTTGCCATTCAGTGGGTTGGCAGGGAGTGAGGGTGTTTCCAAAGCAACACCCAGGGATGGGAAGAAGGGAGAGGCAGCTTTGCATCACTAAATCCTAACTCCTGTCCCAAACAGGCAACCGTCAGCAGGGAGAAGAGTTGGTGTTCCGTGAGCGGGGAAGGGTCACGGTATGTAGACTGAAAGGGACCGCAGGTGAAGAATGCTGACTAGAGAAAGCACTGCTAAGGTAGCGAACACCATGCAGGGAAGTTAGCGGCCAGCAAGCTGAGGCCACGAGGTGCCTCGCCAGCCCTCGGCCGGGTCCTTGACCACCCTTGGGAGATTCGCAGGGACCCTCCGATTCTTTCAGCAAATGCATCACTTGTTTTGCTGCAGGAGGATTACAAAGCCTGTGGAAAGACCATCATTCCACCTCAAGTTGTATGGTTTGTTTTCAAAAAGGAGCTTGGTTTTATTTCCTATCAAGATATAGCTCTGCATTTGTTGCATATGTTAATTTGCTTTGGAAAAGTAATGGAAGAGCAAATTACTATGCTGATACGGTGTTTAGGCAAACCTTCGATGTCTTCTCCGGGTCTGAGTGTGGAACAAGTGACAGTCCTTCCCCGTGCCGGTGTATGATTGCAAAGCCCTGACCTGCTAAGGGCCATAGTGGTCACTGAGATGGGTTGTGCCTGAAGACAGCCCTGGGCAGCACCTTCTCCTGAGGCAACGTGGGAAGCAGCAACGACGTCCTCGCATGAAGCAGAGACTCGCCTGGTGCAGCTGTGCGTGTCCTCTGTGTGCGTAACAGCTTCAGACAGAGCACCGATACGTCCATGCAACAGCTTGCCTCTTCCGATAACTACACACTGCAGGACGTGAAGAGCATGACTGTCAGCCCAGTCTGGACCAGGAATTTGCTTCTGCACCGGCAATTATCCCTACATTTCATTAAGGTCATGTGGACCTCGAAGCTTGCGAGTTGATCCCAAATATTTCAATGTCCAAATCGTAGTCGTTCCATGGACAGGTCACCATAAGGAATATATGGGATGATTTACACATCCGAAAGCATAATCTGGTAGCAGAACCTCATCTTTCCAGCTGCATGTCTAAAATTTGGGCACTAAATTTCGCATTTCTTTTCCTATAGGACATTTGAGAATCCAGCCCTGAAGGCCATTAGGTTAGAGTTCCTGTAAAGCCTAATATTATTATCAGCTGCATTCCCTTACATATCCAGGGAAAAATACCTTCCAAAGTTGACAGTTGCATGGGAATGCACCAGACTGTTCCCTGATGTGGGATTAAACAACATACTGTGTAGCAACAGAAACATCTGTTTGTTCTTGAGCTGAGCAGCGACTGTCTCGGATGAGGGTCCGGAAGAGGAGAAGGACTGCTCAAGATGAAAGCTTGCACGTCAGCTGTTGGGGGAAGGAATACATCCATGCTCCTGTAGAATATTTCCGCTCGATCATAAAAATCAAGGCGGTGGCTATTCCAGCAAATACCCCAGCACCACTGCGGCATGACAGCCAGCAAATGAAACTGGAAACATTTCCATCATAAAATCATATCCTACTAGTCGCAAAGGCGGGCTAGAGAACAGATGTCCCAAGATCTGTGAGCGTATCATATCCATTACGGGTGTCTAGAAAACAAAACGGGGTTTCTGATGATGAAAGTGGCTGCTGGAAAAAGAAGGGTGGGAGAAGCTCTCATCTGTTGCTGCAGCTCTGGCAGCCTGTATCCCACCAAACGGAGCACACGGATGTGGAAGGGAATGGCACGCAAAATCAGAGGTTGTGGGCAGCCAGCCGAGGGAGGGGACTCGGGGTGTAACGTGGTATCAGGGTTTCCAAGCAGGCGGGCTGATGTGGGGCACGGAGCCGGAGAGGCAGCTTTCCTCTCGTGTGTCCTTCTTAAGAGCTTTTGAACACGCTCCTCATTTTGCAGATCTAGATACAAATTTGTACAAAGAAGTGTGATAACTCTCCCTGAAACCTAATTTGATTTTCTCCCTTCACTATTTTATCTGGCATGGAGGAGATTTAAGTCATATCAGATTATGAAGTTTTATCCTCTCAGCCAGAATATCTCCGGACAGTCAGGCTTCCAGAGCTAAGCTTCAGGTTGCCTCTGACTGCAAGTTTAAATTTTGAAGATACTTTTCACCCAATAGCTGACTCAAAAGATACAAATGTAGAGTCCTACAGCTGGTAATTTCTTTACATAAATAACAATTCTGCAAAAGATCCCTTTAATGACATCAATTATACGTTAACTAAGTGCACTTTAAAGACTGATTTCTTTTTTTAGGGGGTTGTTTTGAAGCGTCTTTGAATTCATTAAGAGCAATTTTCCCTTTATAAACTAAAAAGCAAGTTTCCCATAGAAAGCTAACCCCCCTGACAGGTACATTGTTCCACTTTCAGGTCTGGTTATTTACTTGCCTAATGCATCAGATAGAGAGCCCGAGAACAGCTGCGCAGATATAAAAATACACGACTTAACCTTCCTCTTTTTCCCAGCCAGCGCTTGTGCATGTGGGTCATAGACGGAAAAGGGGACGTGCCATCGGGGACGTGCCATTGGGGGCTGGCCTCCCTCCCCCGGGGCTCCCCTGGTGCTGCAGCCTGCCTTTAGCCCAAGCTGTCTGCACAGTGAAAGGAAAGAAAAAAGTAAGAGCTGAAATCACGTCATTTAAAGGTTAAATTAAGAAAGGTGCGACGGTTAAAGGTTTCGTGCTTGCTGTCGGTAACGAGCCGTACCCATTCACTGAACAGGCTCTGCTACCAGACCCTTGGTAGGCGTCCGTACGTCCTTCCACCCAGGTCGTGTTCCCAAGAGCATCAGGACCACCTGGAAACGCAGCAAATTGAGTTTTAACTCGTGATAGTTTTCCACACTCTGCTTGAAACCTGCCGGAGCTCTGGCCGGAGCCACAAGACTTCTTCCTTCCTTCCCGCTTCTCCTGACAGCAGTAGGAGGTCCTGTCCAGACAAAGGGCTTTTTCCCTTGGCGGAGCGAAGGAAACCTTGCTCTTGAATTAGGTATGCAAAGCTTCATTCTTGGCCGAAGATCTAAACCTCGACTGTTTGTGCTACATTGTGAGAGGTTGTTTTATATTGTCCCCATTCACGGTCCCTCTGTGCAGGGAATGGGGACAGTCATCTGTGCCAACTCACACAGACGTTGCAAGAATAACCGCATTAAAGACACGAGGCACTCAGAGCTTATGGACATATGGGTATCTGCAGCAGAAAGAGACGACCCCAATCATATCATTCCCTCTGCCATGTGAGCCGCTGCTTCTACTTAAAATCTCACTGACAATATAGAAAAATGCCATTCAGGCAGAGCAATATGCCTGTGCATAGTGGATTGCTGGAGAGTATAAAATAACAGCCAGCCAGCAGCTGATAATCTGCTTGTAAACTCCTGTTTGAAAATAAAGACAAGCCCATTTTACAGTAACCAGATGTTTAACAGAATATTAGTATTTACAAGTGCCTTAGGCTATTGTTTTATAAAGGTCTGAAGAGGGCTTACAAAAATGTAAAATCACAAGCAAGTATGCAGTTCAAAGGCTTCTCGAAGCTGTGAAATTTCGGGTACTGCGGGACAGGTCGCCCTTTGTTCGTGCCTGGTGTGTTGGGTGAGATCGATTGCCGAGTGTTCCTCCATAACTTACCTAACCAAGTTCCTCTCTGCTCAGATTTTTTCCCTGTTCTTTATTATCCATAATGGGATAACTTGTCTCCAATTTTCTCCTTGGAACACTGAAGATAAGATTTCTGTTTAATCATCCCACTTTAAGTACTTGCAATCAGACAGGATATTGCTGCTTTTAAAATAAGACAATGACATTTAATGACTTTCATTTCTTCCTATACAAAAGATTAATTTATATGCTGGAGTCATCTTTTTCATTGGAAAATTCTCTCTGCTCTTTTTGAAATGATTCAACCTGATTAACAACTTAATTCTCCTTTTATATTTCTGATTTTGTGGCTTTCACTGCAAGCATTTGCTTGTCATCTTTTTACCAAGTCTAATTCAGCTTTTGTTTCTGAATTAGGCAGAAGTTAAGAAGGCAGACGAGTTATGAGGTGTGTGAGTGCAAACATGCTGCCACTGCTAGTCTGCAGCCTTCGGGAGGAGGTGGGAAGGATGGCTCCGTGCTGGGCTGATGGAGCGGCGGATAGCATCGCCGCGCTCGGAGGCACGTCCTTAAAAGCTGTAGGAAAACAGAGGGATTCCCTCAACCGCCCTTAGAGGCTCTGAGAAATTCAGGTGAAGGACTTGGGGGGGTGTGTGCGTGTCCTTGGGAAAACACCGGGCACAAGCAGTGCTGGGGAAGCAGAAAATGCGTCACTGATGTTTTCCAGGGAATTGGGAAAAGCCCCCGTGGCAGGAGGCTCCGAGGGCAGGCGGGCAGGGAGGGAAGGCGGAGGGGGAATGAGCCAAGAGCGGCGAGGGAAAGAAGTCACCAGCTAGAATACCCCTTGCCTGGCTGTTTCAAAATGCGAAAACGCAGCTGATGTAACCCGCCGGTTTTACACTGTCTGCTTGTAGTCTTTAATGTTCTTCTGGAGTGCCGCTGGAAAGAAGAGTTTCATCACGATGCTGCCGTATGAGCACATCGTCGGGATGCTGCTCTCGGTGCAGACGCGAAACGTCTCTTCAACGCTTTGTACTTCCTGCATCGTTGCTGACGATTCGATGGTGAATAACATAAATTGGAATGTAATCTTTACCTTCGAACAGGTGAATGTTTACCGCTAGCAAGGTAAAGGCCACTGTTAGGAATTTATTTTGGCTTGCTGCTAATGCGCTTTAAAGGCGTTAGCACTTTCTTTACTCTGCTGGCCATCATTTTCTTTTTGCACCCTTTTGCTTTGCTTAGCTTCTAACCTTTACTTTGCTTTACTTAGCCTCTATAACTTTCTATTTGTTACACTTGACTTCTGTGGTGTTCATATATGTTCTTTTAGCTTCAGAAAAGTCTTCATTTTTTCTTTCAAATCAAGCTGTTTCTGTTTCTTTAAGTCAGCGAGGCCTTCTCCTGCAGTTGTGGGATTAGGGTTTTTTCAGCATATAGGAAAAGGTACTTGAGGAATCCTCATTAAATGTTATTTTTTTCTGACAAAACTCTTACTCCCAACAGATTTAGCCCATAATTGTTTTCTGGACTCTGAAACCAGTCTTTCTAATGGGCCTAATCTATAAATACAATGCTGAAGTGGGTTAGCATAAGCCACTTTGCCGTGTGAGAACTTTTCAAAAGCTCTAATAGCTTTTTCTACACTTTTCTGTCTTTGTATGAGTCAAATGGGTGAGCCCAGATGCTTTTCTTTTTCCCAGTACGGTCTCTGTATGTACATGGGTTGCCCTTCCCCTCTGTGTGTACTGCAAGGAGGTTTGCGTGCAGTTCGAGCTGTACCGCAGCATTTCCATACTCGCTTTAGTGCCACGCTCAATTTTTCTTTGTGTCAAGATATCATCCCTATCGCTGCCATTGCTACCGAGTGGCACTTCATTTTCATTTAAGTGGCATCTTCGTTTTTGAAGATGGCACTTTGTTTCCGGTTCACGTATTACAAATAAAATCTTCAGGGGCCTCCTGATGCACGCAGCCCCAGGGCAGCAGGAATCTTCTCATTTTTTGCTGCTCCTGCCCTGACCCAGGTAGGGCTGGGTCCAGAGCCTCGCCGGGCCGGCGCAGGGAAGCCCTGCGCGTGGTGTGCAGCCCGTAGCTGCCCCAGCTCTCTCTTGCGTGGAAACTTCTTCTGCCCCGGCCCCGCGGGCTTGGGAAAGGTGGACGTGCATGTGCAGAGTGCCATTTGGGGCTGTTAAGCAGATGCTAATGATACTTCCCATCCAAGGACTGTGAAGTATTGTAATGATGCTTTAACACAGCTCAGCAATCAAACACTCGAGTGTAATGAAAACAGGAATACGTGTTTACCAGAGTATAAAAGCAGATAGAGAACAGAATGAAAATGATTCTTCACTTAAGGGCACACACATGTAAATACACGTACGTGTCACTTGACTACTCCGTGACACTTAAACCCGAACACAAACCCTATTGCTGGGGCACGGCAGCCACGGGTGGAAGTAATACAGCCGACTAGATTGGATCCACTTTCCAGCTTAAGATCCTAATCTTGCAAATAACTCCAGGCTGCTGAAATCCTACAGCCACATGATGTCCTCCGTGCGGTTTCTTCCACACCCCAATGGGGAGCAGCTCTGCCCCGCCGTCTGCTCCATGCCCCATTTCCACCAGGACGGCAGCGACCGTGCAGCAGCTCACTGGGAACGCTGGGATGCCAGGCAGGGCCCAAGCAAAATGCATGAGACACCAAAGATGACAGATAACGAAAAGCTAAGTAGACTGGGGGGAAAACAAAGGTCTGGCTTAGGACATTTAACCCAGAGCATTGCCTCTCCTGTTGAATTGGTTTTGCTGGCTAGAGAGGCGGCTTTGATGCTGTTAGTACTCCGAGCGTAGTTTTGGCATGGTAATTTCCTTTAAGAAAAAAATACCATGAAGTGAATGAGAGTTGACATGACAGATTGTATCTGCTGTGCCTGTTGGCCCCAAAGGCAGTCATTTGTGTTTTAAAATTCAGTAATTATGTATGTACACAAATGTTTCTAATGGGCCCCAAACAGTTAGCAACATGGGCCACCGTCCCCGAGAGCTGCATAGCAAACGCGGGAAAGATTAAAATTAAATAAACAGGTGAGGAACGTGACATTCACCTGGGAGGAGAGAAACCTCTAGAAGAAAAAGCTCAAAATCGGGAAGAGCCTGTCCTGGTTTCGGCTGGGATAGAGTTAGTTTTCTTCCTAGTAGCAGGCACAGTGCTGTGTTTTGGATTTAGGATGAAAAGAATGCTGATAACACACTGATGTTTGAGTTACTGCTCAGCACTGCTTACGCCAGGCAAGGGCTTTTCAGCTTCCCCTGCTCTGCCAGGGGCACAAGAAGCTGGGAGGGGGCACAGCCAGAACAGTTGATCCAAACTGCCCCAAGGGCCATTCCATACCATACGGCGTCATGGGCAGTATAGAAACTGGGGGGGGGGTTGGCCGGGGAGCAGCAATCACTGTTCGGGGGCTGGCTGGGTACCGGTTGGCGGGTGGTGAGCAATTGCATTGGGCATCAAAGTGTTCAAAAAACGTGTAGATGTGGCACTCTGGGACATGGTTTAGTGGGCATGGGGGTGTTGGGTTGATGGTTGGACTGATGATCTTAGAGGTCCTTTCCAACCTTAATGATTCCTAGTTTTTACTTTCATTAAAAAATAATCCAGCCACCAAGCCAGGAAACATGAAATTATTCCTCTCCCCTGAATTGGTTTAGTGGTGGACTTGGTAGTGTTAGGTGAATGGTTGGACTGGATGATCTTAAAGGTCTTTTCCAACCTAAACGATTCTATGATTCTATGATCACTTGCTTTGTATATTATTATTCTTATTCTTTTCCCTTCCTTTTCTGTCCTATTAAACTGTCTTTATCTCAACCCATAAATTTTACTTTTTTTTCCAATTCTCTCCCCCATCCCACTGGGGAGGGGGAGAGTGAGCGAACGGCTGTGCGGTGTTTAGCTGCCTGCCGGGTTAAACCACCACGGTCCTTTCTGGCACCCAACGTGGGGCATGAGCAATTCGAGATAACGATAGTAATTGGGAGAGGTAACAGGCAAAACGTGGACTGAACAATGTTAGAGAATAGAATGATCATGGGGAATTTTGATTTTTATAATTGTAGTGAAGGGACAAGGGGTGGATTGTGTGATGTATGTGGATTTTAATGTTAATTCTTAAATATGTGATTCACAGAGGCGAGGGGTGGAATGTATTGGGTTTGCATGGCAAGGTTTTGGTAGCGGGGGGCTACAGGGGTGGCTTCTGTGGGAAGCTGCTGGAAGCTGCCCCCATATCCAACAGAGCCAATGCCAGCGGCTCCAAGACGGACCCAACGCTGGCCAAGGCCAAGCCCATCAGTGACGGTGGCAGCTCCTCTGGGATAATGTATTTAAGAAGGGGAAAAAAAAACCAACGGGACACAAACTGCAGCTGGAGTGAGGAGTGGGAACATGTGAGAGGAACGGCTCTGCAGCCCCCAGGTCAGTGCAGGAGGAGGGCAGGAGGGGCTCCAGGCACGGAGCAGAGATTCCCCTGCACCCCTGGTGCAGCCCCTGGCGAGGCAGCTGTGCCCTGCACCCATGGGGGCCCCCGGGGAGCAGAGATCCCCCTGCACCCGGGGAGGAGCCCAACCGGAGCAGGGGATGTGCCCCAAGGAGGCTGGGACCCCGTGGGCTCCTGGCAGGAGCTGTGGCCCCGTGGGGAGAGGAGCCCAGGCTGGAGCAGGGTTGGTGGCAGGGCTGGGGACCCCGCGGGGACCCACGCTGGGGCAGATCGTGAAGAACTGCAGCCATGGGAAGGACCCACGTTCGTGGGGGACTGTCTGCCAGGGGAGGGACCCCAGGCTGGGGCAGGGGAGGAGTGTGAGGAGCCCTCCGCTGAGGAGGAAGGAGCGGCAGAGACAACGCGTGATGAACTGACCACAACCCCATTCCCTGTCCCCCTGCGCCGCTCGGGGAGGGGAGGGAGAGAATTCGGGGGTGAAGTTGAGCCCGGGAAGAAGGGAGGGGTGGGGGGAGGGTGTTTTAAGATTTGGTTTAATTTCTCATTACCCTGCTCAGTTGTGATTGGCAATAAATTAAACCAGTTTTCCCCAAGTTTGGTCTGTTTTGCCCGTGACGGTAATTGCTGAGTGATCTCCCTGTCCTTATCTCGACCCACGAGCTTTTTCGGTATATTTTCTCTCCCCTGCCCAGCTGAGGAGGGGAGCGACGGAGCGGCTTTGGTGGGCACCTGGCGTCCCACAAATGCACACCCTGCGTCTGGCTTAATCTGCATCTTGACTGTGCCTGAGGTGTGGGCTGGCTCTAGTATTGATTTTTATTCTGTTTTGAGCAGCTGGTTCCTCTCTTAGAACCCAGCAGAGACCCTTGACCGGGCAGGATGGGCCGTCAGGGTAGCACCTGGTTAATGAACCACCACAGCACCTTTGTTTCTCTGGCTGCCTGGTGCCCTGTTCTCACTTGTACAATTATTAAAAAAATCAGACAGAATGTTGCCTTGAGATATGATTTTCATAGTGGGATAGATTTTATTATACCAGCCGTACAATACCCACCATTATCATTTTGATTATATGCTCCTCTCATTTGCACTATTGGAACATTATCTGTGGTACATTCATTATTACTTTATAAGAAACTGAAACTACATCCTTAAGATGAATTGTAAGGAAGGATTTCTATTTCCTCAGATAGATACTTTGGCTGAGAACATTAAGTGGCAAACATTATTTGTAAAAGTTTATTTTATTTTATTTACGTAAACTCTAAAAGAAAGAAATAACATAGATATTTCTAACAGACAGAAAAGCCTGCGGCTAGTTACAACAAATGACTGCAATTTAGAATTCATGTACTATTAAGAAGTTCTGATTAAATTGTAAGTTCCTTCAGAGGAAGGAAGTTGAATAAATGAAAGTCTGGCATTGGCCCAGCGGGCTTAGTTGGGCTCGCGGGGGGCGAGGGTTCAACGGCGGGTCTCGGGTTCCCTCTGCCCCCTCGACCCAAGGTCTCTGAAGATCAGATCCATCACGGACCTGACAGGAGAGGGCAGAAGGTCAGAAAGATGTTTGTGCTTAATAGCCCGGCTGGGTTTAAAACAATGGGTTTAAAGAGATGCTGGATCACCTGTATGGCTGGTGAGCATCCGTCACTGGAGCGCAGTACGTGCCCATGGGTGAGACCACCTTGCGCTGTACATCCACAAACAGAGATGGCCTTTGCCCTGAGGAGTTTGCTCCCCACCTCTTCTCCATGTTGCCTTTACCGTGCAGGAGGCCTCATCCTTCCATACACACAGGAACGGAAAACCGCCGGCCACAGAGGCCCTACCCAGCTCTCTCAGTGCAGCTCCATCCCTGCTTCCCAACCACACTGCCCCACCTCTGCCCAAAGTACCTGGGCACAAATCCTGACCTTAATCAAGGTCTAAAACTTCCCATGACTGTGATACAACCAGATTTTCACAGGTCCTTTGGTTGAACGATGGCAAGAGTGCCTGACTCATGAAGTGTTCCATTTTTTTTTAGAAGATGTCCCTGCTCACTACAGAGGTGTTGGACTAGATGACCTTTAAAGGTCCCTTCCAACCCAAACCGTTCTGTGATTCTATCATTCTACAACTTGGCGCTGCTGCTCAACTGCCATGGCCAAGTAGGACTCAACACTCATGTTTAGAGGGCATCAGTTGTTTCAGCTGCCACAGAGCAGTTAAACCCCAAATTGTGGGTGGAGCTGGACCATCTCAAAGAACCTGCTAATATGTGAAGGCCGTTGCCAATTTAAAAAAGATATTTGGTGGCTTCACTGGAAGAAATCATACTTTGCTGTGTAGATAAGGGAACATTTTCAGGTTGATTGCAAATCATAAATATTTGATGTACTGTAACTACTTGTTCTTAAGTATCATTTTCTAAATTATTATTATTTCTATTAAATGCATAGAAATGTGGCATGGAAGAGTGAGTTAATGCAGTAACACTTCATCACTGAAGATCTGGGTTTGAGGAAGGTCGTAAGTGAACTTGCCTTTTGCTTCTTCCCACCTACCCGTATCACAGACCCCTGCAAAAAAACGGGATCGGTGCTGAAGTGATCCCAAACTTAGCAGGACAGAAGTCATGGGCTATATGACACAATTTAGACAGCTTCTGCCTGCATAGTGCCCAACTCTGGCTGATATTTCTAGTCTCCGGAGATCCAAACTCATCTAGGCACAAAGAGCTTTTAAAAATAGCATTAGTCATCAACTAATAGAAGCTAAAAACAAAAGAAATGCAGGCCTGTGAGAATAAGGGCTGGAGTCCTGCTATGATTTTACCCTTTTCTCCCCCTGGCTGTGTCATCATTGTGTCTTCGGGCAAGTTATTTAACCTCTCTCCTTCCTCAGAGATGTCAGTTAAATGGATACAATAATTCCTATTTCATGGGTCTGTGATAAGGTTTAGCTGATGTTTGTAAAGCACGCCGAGATCTCTGATAGGAGGCATCCTATGAAGCACGTTCATCTTCAAGCTGTTCAAAGGACGTGAGCAGTCCCGCAGGCCAGGGACAGAGATGTCACTGGGGGATGAACCACCTGGGAGTCTTCAGGTCCAGTCCTTCTCTGCTCCAGCAATTCCAGTCTTGACCCTCGGGGAGACCGCTTGTAGCCAGATCTCTAAACCCGAGTTAGTTTTCCCATGCATCCCGTCCACCCCACACCAGAATTTCCCACTTGGCCATGTTGGGTTTGAGCTGCTGATGGTGAGCCAAGGGGTGCAGCTGCAGCAGCCCAGGTGGAGATTTCTCCTTCCAAGGCATTAAATAGCATCCTACAGCCACCACTCCAAACCTGGGCATGGCGCTGGCCGGGTCCCCGCTGGTGGCAGAGCTGGGTGGCCGCAGTCCCCTGCCTGGCCAGTGGTTTCCGGACCAGCTCTGGATTCCTGGTGTTTGGTTGGTTTCCGTCTGACCTCTAGTGCTATCCCAGTGCACCTCTTCTGCGGCTCAATTATTACTTACAAGTTGGTAAACAGAAAGAAAATATTCAAACTAATCTGGAATAAGTCAGATATACTTTTTTTCACCTCTGGGGAGATTTTCAACTATAACAATGTAGCTTTGAGCTTCTGACAGATGCTAATGAATTGTTGTTTACATGTTTGATTTACTGCCTAAACAAAGATAAGACATGCTCTTGAAAACACATTGAATGCACAATCCAAACACATCCATTAAATCTGTCACAATAAACATGACAGCTTTCTTCTAACCTAACAACTGGCATGCCTCATTTACATATTAATGAGAAAACTGGGATCAGTCTGCACAAATTGCTTCTATCTTGCAAAGGGGAAGCACTGACTGACAGTGCAGCTCTCCATGGTGTAAATACAACAAGTAAATACCTCTGCCATCTTAATGGATTTTATTTTTATTTGCCTATTTGGTTCCACGGTTATTGATTAGTTGTCTCTCGTGAACTGCAGTGACAGGCGTTACAACTACAGGGACAGACGTTAAAAGAGTTCCTCCAGCTTCCCGGGTGCCTAAGGTGTCTGCTGGGCTTTGGGGTTGGCAGTTCCCAAAAGGGCTTGGTTAAAGGCTGGATCTACCTCCAACACCTCTCTGGTCTCCATCACCATGGGGTACACGTCCCAGCGCTGCCAAGCTCCCTGTTGTCTTTAAAACGTGCTGAATTGTCCTTAAAACGTGCTGTATTGTCCTTAAGCCAGCTCTGGAGGATGAGCCATTTGGCAGGTGGGAAACCAAGGCACAGAGGGGCAACTACTACAAAACACAACGCTGTGCCACTTCTGTCCCATTTTCAAATGTGACTTGGGAGCTAAATTCTTGGAGTTGCTTGGATTCCTAATTCTGCAAAGGTTGTACCAGAGTGCGCTTACCCCGTGCCGTTAGCATGACACTGCCATCTAAATATCATGGAAATCTGAGCTTTAGGCATAGTGGCGACCTATAAATGAGTTTTTCTTGGACCCTGGAAACTCTGAAGTCATATGAGTGGGGAATTATGCACCATCTAAATTTTTTTTAGTATCTATACCCTACACTACATTTTAGAATACTAAAAACCAACTTTATGTATCTCTAATTATCTACAATTTAGGTATCTGGTCTTAGTTGGATGCCTAGGCTCTCTCTGTGCCAGTGGAGAAAGCTCAACAAAAGCCTACGCAGGGAAGACTGTGCCACCCATGTCTGTCACCAGGCTCGGGAGTGTTGCTCTCCGCTGCCTGTGGAGAATTCCCAGGAAGCCTCATCCAACTTTTGGACAGCTAAGGGAGATAAGATGAATTGCACCTTCAATGTCACTGACTTTCAGTCAGGTTTACACTCTGAAGTGTTTAAATTACTTTCTAGAATGGCACTTTGTTTTCTAAATCCCCTAGCTACTTTTGGAAAATCGACTTTGAGCATATATTGACACAGTGCTACGTGGCTGCAGCACTCAAAGTCTTGTGCTGTGCAGATGTACCTAAGCCAAGATCCATGCTCAGGTTCAGCAGGGGATGCTGAGGATCCTCAGAAGTAGATCCCGGAGTAGCTTAGGGATCCTAGAGACCCTGTCATTATATATTCCCGTATCAAGGGATCATACCACTGTACGCCGCAGTGAACCTGACTTTTCCGCAGAGCCAGAGGCCATTGCAGCAGGGACATGGAAAGTTGCATGCTCCGGGTCTGAGGCAACATGAAGATGAAGCAGATGCAATCCTTAAATCCAGCCAAATCCTGATGAGATCAGGAAGAATAGTATAGATTCAGAATCCCAATTTTCAACAGAAGCAGCTTTCAAGCATTCAAACGCCGTACTTCTGACCATTATGTGTCTGTTTGAAGACACTGGAGAGCTATTTGCAAAATTTTCATCTGCCTCTAGTTGTACACTTAAGACAGAGCTTGGGCTTTGGATTTAGGGAATTTTCGTGTTGCAATAGTTTTCTCTAAAAGGCTGTGTGAATAACATTAGCACGATCCAAACTGTTCCAAAGGACTCCTGGGAAATTAATGCACTCCTATGCTTTTGGTTTTGAAGTTAATTTTTTTGTTTTTTTGTCTCAGTGAACTACTTCTTCCCTACAAAATTGTGCACACTGCTTTATTCTTCTGAGGCCCACAGAACCAAAAATTTCAGAAGGCTAATTTAGCTCCTGAAATTTATAGTCTTATTTCTAGATTAAAAGGGATGTGTTCAGTTACTCTTGGATATAGATTTCTCCTCCTCTTCTCCAAGACTCTGTTATCTGACTCATGTCTCCAGACATTAGTGGTTTGCCCCTGAAGTAGTCTTTCATCTGTTTATGGCTGAACAGTTTGTGTGCTACTGGGGCATGGCATAATAACTGAATTGGTATTAAATAATTAAGATCAAATGAAACAGATTTTGCTGTAAATGTTATTCCAGTCCAGCATTACGGAACTACATTCAAGTGAATGAACGCACCCAGAGAAACCCAGACATCTTCCCCCAAAACGAAACAAAACCCCAGCCCCCTAACTTTCTCTGGTGACAAAGATCTTCATTCAAATGCGGATCTTCATTCAAATACCCCCAGCCTTATTCAGGATGAGCCCTCCCTCGCAGTAAGAGGCTCTGGGGAAGTCGATGGGGTGTCTAGTAGAATAAGCTATTGCTCAACCATGCTGAGCAGAATTAGTTGCATACAACACACAAGCAATGAACTGATTTAATTTCACTGTCAATCAACAAGGAAAAAGGGCCAGCATAATGCAGATAGTCGCTTCTCTTCAATCTGAGAAGAGCTTTGGGGGAAATATTGTAAATGTCATAATACAATATGTTAAATATAGTAGTTAAAATACTGTTCTGCAGCCAAATTCTCTTCTTAGACACATACACAACTCCCACTGGCAGGAACAGGAATTGTGCAGGGTAGCCCCAAGTCAGGAAAATCTTTTCTGGGGAGGGAAGGAGGGCTGGTCAGTGTGTGCCCTCTCAACCGAGCGTCAACAGGGACCTGTGGATATGAAAATATTCAGGCTGAGTTTGAAGACTAATGAGGAATAATTTTGGAAGAGGTTTCTAATCTCGTGCTCCAGGACACTGGACCAAATCCTAGGTCAAAGCCAGCATTTCTGTTCCTCTGTACTAATGAACCGTGGACTAAGTAAGCGCAGGAGTGAAGCCAAGAAGACCCCAGTCCTAATCCTGATTTTAACACTCCCTGTTTGTGGTTGCATGCAGATGACTTAAAGCTGCTTATCCCACACCGTGCAAAACCTTAAACGTAATTGCACTGATAAGGGCAGCAGCTGTGGAGAGGCTGAACACAAGGACTGTGCTTCCCATGTTCTGAGATCGCTC
Source organism: Pelecanus crispus (assembly GCF_030463565.1). Classification (NCBI taxonomy): domain Eukaryota; kingdom Metazoa; phylum Chordata; class Aves; order Pelecaniformes; family Pelecanidae; genus Pelecanus; species Pelecanus crispus. Next base: position 4,361,877 of record NC_134652.1, read on the forward strand.
TTTCTCGTCTAAAATTACAACAGCTGCACAGGCAGAGATTTGCTTTAACTAACGCCGTTGCTAACCAGCGAGCATCGGCACCGCGAGGGCCCAGTCTCCAGCACTTCCAGCTACAAACGGCTTCCAATCAGTCAAGGCTTAACAGATGGATGAGACGAACAAATGGGGCAAAGCTTTGCTGTGGGGGTAGTTAATAAATACAAACAGATAAATATTTTCCTGGTAGTGACAGTTCCAGGTGGTCGCTTAGTCTTTGTAATTATGGGAAAACTCGGTTTTTGTAAGGAACACGAGGACAGCGAGGAAGCATACTTCTGACGATCCCGTGACACCGGGATCACCCGGCAGGAGAAGATGGTTTAAATAAAACATTGTGACACCAAATGTGTCATCATCTGTACTTTCCATTCACTACACCCGTAAGAAGCTAGAGGCATGCTAAGGCCATATTATGATATATTCTTCATATTTGATCATATTCCTTCAGTGACCAGCAGGAAGCTACGTAAAGTAGAAGCTGCACAGTAATTAAAGAGCGCCGAGTAATCAGCACAGGTGGACCTCGAAGGAGGTGCGAGACCACTGAAGGAGGATCGAGTCGTTACAGCTCAGCGCAGTACAACTAGATGAGTAAAAAGAGGAAGAAAGAGGCACAATCCGTCCTTTGGACCTTTCCTATGTAAATTTGTCTAATCCCTTTAAAACCCATTAATTTTTTTTTTTTTTTTTTAGCATTGACACACCAAGGCAACTGGGTTCCACAATTTAAGTAGACTTTATGTGAAAAAAAGGGGTTCCTGGTATTTGCTTTACCTACTGCTCAAAAGTTTCATTTGGCATTCGCTTATTCTTAAATTGAGTAATGCATAATCGCTCCCATTACACCTCCTCCACGCCACTCAGGCAATTACAGATCTTTATCATATTCCCCCTTCAATCGTCTCTTTTTCTAAGCTGAGGGGGATACGGGAGAAACGCACACAATATTCAAGAGGTGAGCACACATGAATTTATATAGTGGCTTAATGATGTTGTCTGGTTTAGCGGTGTTTTGCTGCAGTTGTGATGGTCTAAGGATACAGATGGAACAGAGTTCATAGACAGACGTAATGCCTTTTATTACACCAACTTATATAGCTGGAAGAATTAAATGAGCTTTCAGGCACACATCCCTGTAATATTCCAGTTGCCTTTCTGGCTGCCTATGAGCTTTGACTGATGTTTCTTCAAACTATCAGCAGTGGCTCTCAGATCTCTTTTCTAAGTGGTAATAGCTGAAGAAGAGCTCATCAGTGCGCATACAGAGTGAAGGCTGTTTTTTCCCTTTGAGCTTATCAGAATTGAATTCGATCTGCTGTTTTGCCACGGAGTCATTTGGCACTATGAGACCCTCCGCAGCTCTCAGACGGCTTTGCCTTTGACTTTTGCATCATTTTGTGTCACCATTTCATTATTCATCAGTTTTCTGGAGGAAATTTGTAAAAGGAGGTGAATAAAACACAGGGGTCAAATTAGTATATGCGTTTCTTCTGCACTGAGGCGCAGGTATTGATGGGCTCGATAGCTATTCAGAATGAACAATCACTCCAACATAAGAGTTTGTACTGAGGCATCAGCAGCTCTTTAAAATTGCAGTTCATGCGTACTTTTTTCATGCTGGGTCCCGATCATTACAGTTTCCAGCTGAGCAGCTGTCAATTTGGGCTTACCTCGCCTCTAGGATCCCAGTTGGGAAAGCCTTGTTAAACTCTCGTATTGCAAAGCAATCAAACATGTTTGTTTGTTTGTTCGTTTGTGATGATTTATGCTTTGATTAGGCATTTGATATTACACTGGTTAGGGTAAGGTGCAAGCAATCTCTTGAAACAGTGCCAGTGCTAAGTCAATATTTCATTAAGACTCATTTATGAGGGAGCAGGCGAAGGACTATAGTGAGGTCTCTACACGTTTCATATGCATCTATTTGGGTAAGGCAGTTGATTTTTTAAAATATATTTAGATACTTGGTATAGTTAGAACTGGTACAATTCCTAATGTAGGAACAGTTATAAGGATAAAAAAGTGTCTTTTATGGACAACATTTATTCTACTTCCCTACAAAAATGTGATTGTAAATACGTGAGTGTAAAGACATTGATATTGCTATATCTGCATGGATGTATAGACAAAGCTGTACAGAACAGCGGGAAAGTCTGAAAGAAGAGCCTGGGCAATCCTGAGACCTGTGCTGCCTGTGGCAGGATTTATTTATAGTATTTTTGGCAAGGGCATATATTTCCTCCCCGGCTTTTCCCTTGCACTCAATCTCTTTGCTCTCCATATCGCACACGGCTAATCCACGCCACTGACCCGCACTTGCCAGCTCGGCTGGGGCAGAGGAGCCACCGGGGTCCATCCGCAGCGGGACAGTGAAAATGACAACAGCTTTTAGGACAATGAAAGTTGCCAAAAAGTAGATACAAAACCAAAAGCAGAGCCAGCTGAGAGATATAAAACACAGAGTACGGGCTGGGCACGTTGCAAGAGCTCTCCTTGGCAGGCAGCGTCTGTTGAAGGGACGCTGCCTGATTACAGAGGGGTGCACGCTTTTCCTGGAGACTCAAGGGAGAAAATGTGTTTTGTTTAGATGAGAGTCCAGAGACACCTTTTTAGCCCAAAAGAGATTTTTCTCAAATGCAGTAGCACCATAATGCAGCATATGAGTGAGAAGCTTGCAAGTAAGTTGTTGGCCAGACGAGGATACAGCCACAAGATGAGCTCCTCAGCAGGTACCCACTGACAAGGAAGGCTTGAGCACCACAGAAAGTCTTGTGTCGAGTGAATGAGTGAAGTAAAATGTTAACGCCGGCCCTGACAAACCGTCGGCACCGGTGCCGCTGGGGAAGATTAATGCCTCCCTTCTCCTTACCTGCACCGACATGATGTTCTCTGACACTCAGATCTAATTGTAGGAGCTGAGGTGTAGGAAATGTCACCCTTGTTTAAAACGTTATCACGTAATCGGTCTGCGATGATGTGGAGACAAACAGGAGGTTAACAGATAGGTCTTTATCTTCTGCATGCGGAAGAAGGTCTGCATGTCTGCCGCAACGATAGCAATCGCTGTGGTATGCGCTTTCCTGTGCTGGGAGGGAAATTATAAAGTGAGGTCAACATACTCGACGAGATGCTGCCAAAATATGTATTTCCTTTCTACAAACCTTTTTTTGAAGAAAAGCTTCATGCTGGAGACTGTAATTAATAAAGGAAATATTTATACAGTGCCACAAAATTTACCAGTCACTTTATAAACATAGATGATCCACATTCCCTGTCCCAAAGCACTTACAGTCTAAAAAAGGCAAGAGACGGAGAGCAGTTTAGATGAGGGAGAGAGCAGGGATAATTAATGGTGAGAAGAAAGAGGATGGGTTGCAGGGAAGGCTCCATGAGAAGGGAAGGCTTCATCATGGAAATGGAGGTGGTTGTAAGGTGAGGATGGAAAAGTTGACGATTAAGGCAAAATGTTTTGGAGGGGCAGGTACAGATGTGGGCACACATCTGGGAGCAGAGGTTCAGGTGCTGATGCTGGTAGAGTGACTGATGAGAAAGCTGTTGGAGGGGCTCGAGAGGTCTGGAGGGGCCGAGGGAAGGGAGGATGTTGTGGAGCAAAAGAGCTTCAGGACGTGGGCTGTCATCGAGCAGCAGCCTCAGCGGAGGGGATGAGCGGAGGGCTGGAGAGCCCTGCGAGCTGGGGAAGGCGCTGGACCCAGGGGAGCTAGGGGGGAAGGTGGGGAGCCAGCGATGGAGAAGGGAAGAAAAGATGAAGAGTCACTGCAGAAAACGCTGAATGAATGTGCAGTGGAGAGAGGAGAAGTAGGAATGCAGAAAGGAGAGGAAGCGAGATAAAGGAAAGGAAGTTCAGGCAGCAAGAGTTAAGAACTTTGCCATTGATTTTGGAGACAAAGGAGGAAAATAAATAAGAACGATAGAGAAGTGAGTGGGATTAGGGGAAGTGCTTGAAGATAAGCAAGGCAAGAAGGTAGAAAGCAAAAGAGAAAGGCGGGCAGGTGGCATGGGGGAAGAATTAATTAGGGTCGGGCAACTGGGGGGCATGGCAAAGCAACCAAGGAGCCCGATCCGCTTCTGACATTGTAATTTTTCTCCTCTGGTGGGAAAAACGAAATGAATATTATTTTCAAATAGCTGGGCAGTAGAACTGGAGCATTACAACTCCCCCCAGCTTGATTCAACCCCACTTGTGCGCTGGCTGGTGGCAGCGCCAGGGCGGGATTGCGGTAAATACCGTAAGGGGCGACGGTGCAGCTGCGTAACGCCTGGTGAAATTGGGCCTTACACAAAAACCGCAGAGTTCAGGCAATTCAAATATACAGTAGTTTCCAATATTCCCTCGGAAAGATAAAGTCTATGTGTGTCTGAGTTTTGAAGTAGTAAAATGCCACAGTATTTTTAGTCTTTGTTTGATCAAAGAAAAATGAACCAGATAGACAAGTAAAAAATTACCCAGGAGCTGAAGTCACTAGTGATGTCTTTTATTGCGCTATCATACAAATAGGAAGGATGTTCTTTTCATCTGACATAATGAAAAATGTATACCCTTTTCAAACTCACTGGTATTAATTCTGAAGTTAGCCCCCCAAAAAACCCCAGACGTTACCTAGAACTTGACGACTTCTGATTAATTTAATAGGAAAAATCTCTTGATATCAAATACCAGCTACTGTTCAGGAGAAGGTGAAGAGAATATGAATTTTATTTTAAACCCGTCTATTACGTACAAGTAATGATAAAGAGCAATTTTCAGACTTTTCTCATACTAATATGTATTGTTCATGTTAGATTAATCAGGATGGAAGCATTCTCATAAGAGGTAGGAACGCTTCACTCCTCAGTAGATGCAGCTCAGAGCGCTATCCAATCAAGTAGGCAAAATAAATTTTTGATCCCATGTGAAAAATGTTTTCTACTCCAAAATACCAGTGCCTTTGCATCCCGGAGGTGTCAGCCGATGCTGGGGCCACGTTGTGCAAAGTACGGGGGGCACTTGGAGCAAGACGTCCTCCATCCTCCCTTTCTGGAAGCCCAGTTGCAGACCAGAAACGAAACGGTGATGGTGTACGACTGGCGACAGACACCCACAGTGAAGTGACTTTCCCAGGGTCACACAGGAAGTCTATGGCAGAAATAAAACCTGAAATCAGATCTCTTGGGTCCTTTCCAGTTCCTTAACCAGAAAACGCTCTTGCCACATCCTCTGCAAGCAAAGTCTACGCACATGTAGCAGCCCCTGCAAAGCGGACCCCGGGCCACCATAACACCCAGCTGTTGGACCTCCTCTGGGGTCTCAATCCACGCTTTTTAAAGCTGATGGCGAAAGTCCTGCTGAATTGAATGGCCAACAGTCAAGCCCTGAGGTGCTTTCATGCTAATTATGTCTTTCATTTCATTTTGCATGATGTCAGTAAAAATGCATTCCTAGCACTCAGCCCTTCGTGGTTTTGAACCTAGCGATGGCCATATCTAGCCCGTGTTTATAGCCTCGCCTTTCTACCTTATTAGTGCACCTTTACACCTTAGGAAGAACTGTATGCTTTCACATGCAGATTTTTATGGCAATTCATAGAGGCTTCTTTTGCGCTACCATTTATGATAAAACACAGTAGAAGTTACTGAAATTTTCAGCTGAATTTGGAAGGCAAAAGAAGATCCCTCCCAAAATACAGTTTAGGGATATACTGCTGCATCCACAAAGTATTCCCAAATAAATGGGAAACGCCATTCCTGGCGGTGCCACTGGGTGGTATGCGATGGAGGTGCAGCCAGAGCGAGCCTGGGGAAACTCTTCTGACTCTCAATGCAGGTACAGCGGAGATGTTTGCGTTCACTGCATTGCAGGCACGAACCCTAGAGTTAATGCATTTGCAGTTTATATTTGGTAATTAGTTTGGCGGTAGACCACACATTCTTACTTTTGAGTGTGGTCACCATTGATCAGATATACGTGATGCAGCAGCTGAACGCTTTTGCTGCAGTGTGTAGGTAATTACATTCATAATTTTATGTTCAAGCGAATGATGGAATGAAAAAAAAAACCCACTAGCCACAGCCTGGGTTGTCGTGATACTGAGATGCATGGAAGCAAGGAGAAAGATGACTTAAGGTCTTGCTTTTGTCCTAAATTTGCATCAGAGCACAATTTTATTAGAAGTAGCTTTGGCAGGCTTAATATGACTGCTCCCATGGTTTAAAAAATGTCGGTGTGAGCAAGTGATTGTAAGCAAGCGGCTCTTGGACTGCAGAGTCCGACACTCACAAACGCTGGAGCCACAAGGACTTGCAAGAGTCTGACCATGCAGGAAAAGTTAATAAGATTTACTTTTTGAAGTCCAAATTAAGAAAAGAACACAGTAAAATACCATGAATAGTGAAAGTCTTTTGGAAACAGTCAGCATACTGTGTGATACTCCGTACAGAAGAGGATTTTGCTTACAGCCAGCGTGGGAACGCTCAGCTGATTGTCCCTTCAGAGCAACGTTAGACCCTGAATCAGGAAAGACACCCCCCACACACATCCGAAAGGGCTTTCCTGATGACCGATACTTTCCTGAGCCGGGGCCATAAGGTTTGCCTTTCATTTGAATTTATAGCTCAAAATGGGTTGAATTGGTTCCTTTTGACCTTTTCTTTCTGTGCCCATCCTGCCCGCATGACCCTGACCCCCGGCTCTGAGCCAGCAGCCTATTCCAGAAGCACATGCTGCGGAGGCGAGCACGTCGGGTCCAGAAAGGCTGGAAACCATGGACCTGAAGGATGTGCAGGGATAAAACTGCCTGCAGCCCCTCCTGATACCAGTCCGGGTGCGTTTTTTTTCACCACCAGGCAAAATGGGCTTTGCCCTGGAAATTGCATTGCACGCAGAGAAACAGGGATTTGTAAATCAGAGAGCAGGATGCGCTAGATGAAAGGGCACGTCCTCTTTCTTGTAAAAGGGCCTTGCGAGCAAATCAGGTGTTTATTGTTTCGCGCACTTTCACAGTGGGAATCCTGTCTTCAGGTTAGGAAGATGAAGCAAATGATGTTCTCATGTTTGCATTTGATTTGTCAGCTGGGATATTTAAAATATTTTTCTTCTGTGTACTCAGCATCGCTTTAGAGGCAAAAAGAGGAAAACACGTGGAAGCAGCTATGTAGAAGCTCCTGTACGGTGTCTGGATGTACAGATTTCTGAAGTTTCTTGCCTAGCCTGTGAAGCACTAGCCATGCTTTCTCTGGGCCCATCATGTTTGCACTCTTTTTTTGTATAAGAATAAGATGAAAATCTCCTTGGTGACCATGCCTCCTTTATTAATCCTCCCGGTGTGGTTACTGTTCAAATTCAGACCAGTTTTCTATCCTGACTCCGTATGCTCTCTCCTGGAAGATGCGCACAGCATCGCTGCCAGATGAAGAACTGCCTGCCAGGCGAGGGCAGGAGCCTGCGGCAGCCTCATCCCACCGCTTTTCCACCATCCGTTCCCCACAGATTTGGTGATGCCAGAGATGGTTCAGGGCTTCTCAGCAGAAAAACGCAATTTTCCCATCCCAAGGACGACGGGCTGGACTCAGCCGGCTCCCCTTGCTGTAGGAAGGGACAAAGCTGGGCGCTCCAGACATCCAAATGTCTTCCCTCTTCAGATGTTTGCTAGGTTTTTAATAGGGTCACCTGTATGGTTTATTTTACTGGAGTAGCAGTGAAGGCTTCTGCATGCTTTAAATGACTGTGTTTCTCTTTCAGCGAGGGTGCTTCTGGGTGCGAGCTGTTAACGCGCTCGTCGCTGCGGTAGGCGCGCTGCGGAGGGACGACCTGGCTCGGACTCCTCTGGAGCGGGCGCGAGCACGGTCCCCAGCGAGACCCTGCGGTTTGCTCAGTACCCTAAAGGTAATCACACTATTTCGGTTTTCTCCTTCGGCGCGTGTATTGCCGTACGTCTCTTTCTCTCTTTCACGCCGTTTTGGTGCTCTGCTTGCATTTTCTTAGATGAAGGTAGAGGTCTGGTCCCGCATGTTCCAGGTCAGCGGGACATTATAAAGGCTGTCACTTTGGGCAGCGAGGGAGGCTGTGTTTGCTGGGGGGAGAAGGGGACAGGCTCTGTTCTTTGCAAACTGAAAGGTCTGTCTGTTGAAGCTTTTTTTTTAATCAGAAGAATCTTTTTCCATGCTTTCCCCCTCCTTATCTCTCTCAGTAAGGGGCAAACAAGGAAGGAGACAGTTCTCCAAGAATTACGCTGCATGAACCTTTCCTGTCCGCAGTCAGTTTTACCAGTAGATCCTTATCCGAACCTCTGGGGTGGAGGTTTCCCGCAGGTGGAGGCAGAAACATAATATTTTTGTATTTCAAAGGGAGGAATTTTTTTATTTTTTAACAGTTTTCTTGCATAATAATAATCCCCGCCACTTTGCAGGATCCTTGTCATAAAAGACTTCTGGGATGGATTAAACTCCTTGGCACCTCCTCAGTGATTAATCAATCTCAATAGGCGTTTATTGCTTTGTTCACTACAGCGCAGGAGAGATTATCCCTTAAATATACTTGACTCTTTTGGTACCGTTCAATTACACCAAAAAGAGCCCCAACACATATACAATTATTTTGAACTACTTCTCCAGCAAGGAGCAATTGATCTTTGAGAGTCTCTTCCTCTTCATGTTATGCTGATTAATAGCCTTGGAGTTAGTCCCTGAGAGGAAAACATTTCCAAAAATAGATGACAGTTTCCATCTTCGTATTTTAATCCCTCGAGAGCCCTTTACATCCACAATGAAGCCTGGAGGAATTTTCCCATTTCTCCCCATCTTTTTTAACCTCGCCACCTCCATAACGGAGCCGCCCAGCTCCCAGCGCAGGAGAATGAAACGGGAATCGTCAGCGCCTCTTTGCTCCCTTCCTCCGTGGAGCAGAGGTCGGGTCGCAGAGAGATGGACAGCTGCTGCCAAATGGAGGGAACTCTTCTCCTCCCAAAGGCTACCAGGTGCTGGGGGGCATGGGACAACCTGCAGCTGAAAGCCAGTGCGGGTCCTTCCCAAGACAGCAGAAGGAATTTGCCCATGTGAAGTAGATTTTTAGCACTGCTGAATTGTGATATTGATCTCATTCTCCCATTAGGGAGGAAATGACTTGAGTGCTTCACAGCAACTTGCACTGATGTGACCCACGGAGGTACTTCATGGCATCTTCAGCGCATCTGTTTGGGAAAAGTGCTGGTGGCTTTGGCAGTTCCCCGTTGCTGCTCCCCATCAGTACGGCTCTCAAAATCTGCATTTCTATACTACCGCTGGTTTGGAGTTTGGTTCACCCATGCCACCTTGTCTGCTGCTGAAGTTGGCCAGCCAGGACTGCATCACCCAAGATGGGGGTCCCTGCTCGAAGGAGAGGGTCACGCCGGGCGATGCCAGCCAGACCAATTCAGCACGGTGTGTGCTGCTGTAAGTGCGGTACCGGGGTGCTGGGGCAGGTTAAAAGACGTTTTGCCTCCCCTTAGGGCTACCCTGTGTGTGCCTGCGTCCCGTGGAAGGATGTCAATGTCCTCGTGGTGAGGCACCGCTCCCGGGGAGGACAAACAGCGTCCGAAACCAGTGGCCATGGCAGGAGAGGATTGAGAGAGCCCGGTGCTTCCCAAGCAACTCTCCTCCAGTGCTAAGAGAAGCTGGCGCTTCACCCTTACCTACTGCGGGGCAAATTCCCAGGAAAATAATCACAGAAATCCTGGGAAGGGGGAGAGGGTGGGTGGCAAAGAGGGAGAGGGCAACGCAATGCATTGCAGAGTGTGGCCTTGGGAACCCACCTTCCTGCTGGAGACAAGCCCATGCAATTTCCTCCTTTTAAACATGAGTCCTGTATTTAACTGTACATTTATAGCTGCTCTCATGGCGAGCAGATGAGTCTGCTAGTCATTTTGGGATTGCATATTGTAGTTACTCTTATCCTAGGAAATTTTTTTAATACTATCCCATACCAAATGAAAATAGCCAGAAGGAAGAGGTGACTGTAAATCTCAGACCTTCCCGTCAACCACGAACAAATAAAATCTACTGAATAAGCAAAACAATGCTGCAAAAACATCCACTGGCAAAACGTACAGAATTGGAACAAGCTACTCTCTGGACCGTGTGCTTACAGGGGATTAGTGCCTCGGAGCAACCAGTCCTGCTCAGACATTTTGGGCTTTAAGGCTTTACCTCTGTTACCGCACGCCACGGCAGATGTTGTGTAGCCGCTTCGACGAAACACTTAATGGAGACTGGCAGACCTGCCGCCTGCATTCCCGTAGCGGAGGATGTGGTCCTGCATCAGCGTAGAATCGCAGAATCATAGAATCGTTTAGGTTGGAAAAGACCTTTAAGATCATCCAGTCCAACCATTAACCCAACACTACCAAGTCCACCACTAAACCAATTACGGGGAGAGTCATAATTAATTTCATGTTTCCTGGCTTGGTGGTTGAATTATTTTTTAATGAAAGTAAAACTAGAAGAGAATCATTAGGCCCAGCATCCTCCCTGCACCATCCCTGACACTGAGGTACTGCCCGGCGAGCCCGGCGTTCCCACCACAGCAAGTGGAGCAGGACCAGCCGAGCTCCCCGGAGCCGCTCCCCGCGCGCTGTACAGGGGCGCGGGGCGAGGGCAGCGCGGGCCGGGCTGCAGGGAAAGGAGAAATGCGTCTGACGCGGTTTGCATGGCCGCGGCGTCGCAGCGTCGTGGTGATTTCAACGAGGAATCGGCTCCTTTGGTGCAAAGGGTACCGCGCCTCAGGCCCTGCTCATGGAAGGCTTTGCTCTTCACGGGAGAGGTGCGGGGCCCTTTGCTTGCTGCGTCTCGGCTCAGGGCGTGCGAGCCCCGGCGCTGCGCGAGCGCCGCTGCTGCACATGTTTTCCCTTTAAAGGAATAACATGGTGTCGGTTTGCAAACAAAATAATGATCTTTTGTTACTTTTCAGGAAATGATTTTTAATATACTTTATTGAAGCGAGGGAAAAACAATTTAATTGTGAGAGCTGCTATGAACCATATTTAACCTCCAAAGTACTAAACAGAGTGTTTTCAGATAAGTTATAGTTTTTAATCTAAGTTAAACCATTATGTACGTAAGCACTATGTTTTTGCTATTCTAATAACTGCCAGCTTGGACTTACCAATTCTTTTTTTATCATCTTTTTCGTCTCCCAAGACAGACTGCTCCATTTGAACTTTAAGCAATATTTTACATTTTATTCCTCTTCATTTCTTTTCTACAATGCACAGTGCAATACTGTATTCTTAAATCTGAGCATGATTTCCCTCAGCATATCTGTAACGTACTGGCTTTCTGAGGAGTTTTGAAATGTCTGGATAAAATTCCTGCTTTTGAGAAGTGCACACAAGTGCATTTCATCTCTCCTGGATGGCATCCAGTGGTCTGTTGTTAGTTCAATACTCTGATTAATATTTTACATATACTTTACTAGCACTTGAAATGAAGTTTCTTCACTGCAAAGATTAATTACTGAATGAACAGTATTGAAACCGTATTATCCTCATAATTCATTTAGGGAGATAATCTTGGTAAAACATGAAGTTAATTACGTGACAGCAATGGAGAGGGTTTAAGATTTACACCAGTTTCCCTGCCCTTTGAATAACTGTCCTTAGGTTGCAACTAAACACTCTACAAGAACAATTTCATGTACGAGAGGCAAAAAAGAACATTTTAAAAAAGAAAACTTGTCTTTTTACTTTATCCTTACATACACATCACAACTCCTTCCCAGTACTTTAGATACCCATTGTGCCTCTCATGCAAAGACCCAGAAATGCTTTACAACCATTAATTAATCAAAGTTTCTCAACAGCCCTGTCCGTAGGTCAGGTCTGCGTGCCCCGGCTGCAGCAGAGGCAGGTCGGGCACAAATAGGTTAAGACAGGGAGGAAAAGGGCAGAGACAAGACGAGAGCCCCGGAGAGCTGTGCTTCTTCACCCCGGGCACGACTCACAGTTAGGTCATCCTTACAAGAAGTATATTAATAACTCTTGTTTATTCCCACGTCCGGTGATCTTTGTTATTAAAAAATACGTCAGAATCACATACTCCGTTCCCAGCGAACAATAATCCGGAGACAGTAATTTTAACAAAACTTTTTTGTTCTTAAGCGTTTTTTCCACCTTTGCAGAGAAATGAACATTTCTTCTCACACTGACCGCTTTTCTAACCACTTTTCAAGTGCACTCCAGGGACAACTGAGGTGCTTAGTCCCTGTCCCACAGCAGCACCAGTAGCTACTGGCATTGCCCAACAAATGGCAAAAAGCTGCGAGCACAGGTTTGGCACTACAGGGTTCAGGGACCCCAGTGGAGTTGTTATTTCTCAACTTTTCTTCTCAGCCATTTTCTAGTTAATTCTTAATATCCTTTACCAAGTCTTCTACCAATATTGACTCAACAATATTAAGTTAAATGGCCCGTGCAGCGTGGTTCTTCTCTCCTGCCTCTTGTGTTCCCCTGCCCAGGCTGCATGAGGCTAGCAAACGAGGCTCGCGTATCTCATGCCTTGCTCACTTGCATGCTCTATCCCTGGAGGTACGGCACTTAGCTAGCATGACTGCCAAGCCCTCCTCTTCTGCGGGATCGTGGACCAACTTCACCCTCTAAGATCCCACCCCTCCATGGAGTTCCTTCCTGCCATCGATAGGAAGACAACTTTTTTGCTTAGGATGATTTCTTTTAGCACTTTGACCTGTCTCAGTTCTCTCCCAAACACATTTTAAGTGTTCTCAGTTTCTTGGTTGTTGGTCTCTTCTCCCTAGTAGTTAGAAATAGAATGAGAGGAAATGGGCTCAAGCTGCACCAGGGGAGGTTTATATTGGATATTAGGAAAAATTTCTTCACGGAAAGGGTAGTCAAGCATTGGAACAGGCTGCCCAGAGAGGTGGTGGAGTCACCATCCCTGGAAGTGTTCAAAAAATGAGCAGACATGGCACTTTGGGACATGGTTTAGTGGGCATGGTGGTGTTGGGTTGATGGTTGGACTGATGATCTTAGAGATCCTTTCCAATCTTAATGATTCCTAGTTTTTACTTTCATTAAAAATAATCCAGCCACCAAGCCAGGAAACATGAAATTTTAATTATTCCTCTGCCCTTAACTGGTTTAGTGGTGGACTTGGTAGTATTGGGTTAATGGTTGGACTTGATGATCTTAAAGGTCTTTTCCAACCTAAACGATTATATGATTCTACGATTAAAAGATCTCAGATTTTTTGGATTCTGGGCCTTTCAGTGTCCTTCAAGAATATTATCACTTGGCATGCTACACTGAAGTCAGTGACTACCTACCCACAACCTCAGTTGTCTTGAGCCTGAGTTGTGGGGTTTCGTATGCCGTGAGCAGGTCGGTTCTCAGGGAGATGCTGCCAGCATTTGTCTTCCAAGTGGTATTAGCACCAGCAGGTTTAGTCTACAAGCAAGAAGGTCTGCACAAAGAGGCCCATAAGAGGCCCATCACTGAGAAGACCTGTCCCCACATGGGAGCAGATGCTAGAGCCATTAGACCTGCTTCAGCTGCAGTCCCTCTGGCTCTTGCTGAGGCGGTCTCTCTCTTCACCACCATCTAAACACTCAGTGGCTTCGCTTCTACAATCCGTCCCCTCCACCACCCACGGAGAGGTTTCCACCTTCGCTACATGAGCCTGCACACGCCACTGGTGATTTCCTCCAGAGCTCCTGGACAAGGAGGTGCTCCCCTCGGGATCGTTTGCCCTGAGCTGAAAGGGTCCTTTCAGCAAGCAAGGATAATGGGATATGTCCCCTAAAAAAATTGCTACCAACACAGGAGTTTATCTCTGGAACATGATCAGTAAACTATGATGAAAAAAATACTCTCTTTGGGACTAAAAGCATCAGCTTCTAAACTCCTTGGGAGGCTGTAGCACAGGGACACAATATAAGGGAAATCAGCGCTGCAATCGTATTTCTACTTTGTAAGTCAAACAGGCATTGTTTTCCGCAGCCTTTTTCCACTCTAAGTCAGCTTATGACAACGGTTTCTACCAACACCAGCCGCGTGCTGGCAGACTCCCTGTCTCTTGCTTGAAGATAAAGATTACAATAGCATCTGGGTGGAGGCCTGGGCGAGGAAACACTTCCCACAGCATCTCCCGGGATGCTGTCCGGAGCCCTGGCAGGCATGCCTGCCGTGCCTGGGGGCAGACGCTCCTGCTGGGATTTGCAACGCCCGAGCACGCCAGCGGCCAGGTCTCGTGTCTCGGGAAAGAGCAGAGCCCATCCGGAGGCGGGTGGGTAACTCCGCTCGTGTCGGCTGCAGGGCTCTGCCACTGCACCGCCCGGCGTGGGGGCACGGAGGGCAGCGGGTCTTATTGCTTCCAGTTATAGTTGGAAAACCAGAGCTGCTGACAGACTTCGCAAGGTCATGCCCAGGGATAGAGGGCTTGGTCCTGCCTCATGCTGAGCGCTCGTTTTCCAAATCAGCCAAGTCCTTAAGCGTGTGAGCAGCCCTAATGAAATCAGCAGGATTACTCCTGTGCTTAAAGTTAAAGGCATACGTAAGTGCTTCGCTGGACTGGAGCCAGGACTCGCGGAGAAAATGTTGCGCCGCTCACCAGCATCCCGAGGGGCTTCTCCCCATCCCTGAACCCCAGAGGTGGCCGTGGGTCTCCCGGCAGATAAAGCTCCATCGCCAGATGCCAGCTGCATCCCACGGCAGTGCCCCCCTTGAGCACGGCCGCGGGAGCACGTTGCAAAAGTTTGGGAACTCCCTGGTTAGAGGAGCTACAGGACCCCGTCGCCTCCGTGCAAATGAGTTTTGCTGGTGTCTCCCCACAAAATAAGTCGCACCGCTGCCGGCAGACAGCAGCAGATGAGCGCTACCCCCCAGACTTGGCCGAAGTAAACTCTTTATGTATTGCTTGTCAGTCCTGCTGTCAGATATGCTCACAGTGCAGTGTATTCACATTTTTCCCTCCCTGACCCTCAACATCTCAATTTTCTGTCTGCCTTTGAAATCTTGGCTAATTAGGAGGCTACATGTTCCCTGTGAGACTGGCCTTTTGTGCAGAGTTTGTAATTAGAGTGACTGTGCAGTGCTCTATTAATTGCAAGAATTGTGATTTTTAGATTAATGAGTTAATTGCTAATATCTGCATACGACATTCCCTCAAGATGTATTACATTACAGTAAATAAACCTTGTGTCTGGAATGGCAGACATTAAAGGAAACTGCTGTGATTAGTTTGAATACTTTAGATAGCTAAAATAATATTTACTCAAAACACAATGTGTGTAAAACTGGATTTTAGAGCCTTTGCTTTCCCCCAGCCCCCCTCGCTAGATAACATTGCTATTTGATATCTCGCAGACAGGAGCTGCCAGGATGCTGCTCTTCCCATGGAGGCCCTCCACCACCTCCCCAGCCCGTCCTCCCGACCCACTCGAACGCAGCTCCCACCGCGGGCCCTCCATCAAGCCCTCCATCTCCAGCCACGCTTCGTATCTCCTTCACGCTTCACCCCGCGCGCTGCGTTTTGCCTTTGTTGCCTCCTGAAGGGACGCACCCGCAGCTCGCAGTGGTGGCCGTCGTCCCTGTGCGCGTCCCCAGCCTGCAGCGCGGGAGCCAGGGGAGAGCTGAGGCCGCAGAAGTTGCGACGGGATGGAGGGAATGAGCCAGATTTAAAGTCCCAGGCTGCTCCTGCTTAACTGTTGTGGAAAAATCCCTTTGGAAATGTAACAGCCGGAGCTAGCCAAGACCTTGGTAACAGCTGAGTGATTTTCATCAGACAAGTAGCTGTTTGCTGAAAAGTGTAATTTTGGGACAGCTGAAACTATTTGCAAATTCATCATGATTTCAGGAAGTAGCCTCACGTAGAAGAAAAGCCCCAAATGAAAAAGTTTCACAGTTTTCCAGCTTGGTGTTTTCTAGATTAAGTGCCTCTTTTTGTTTTGCAAATGAAATTTGATTTAGATATTTATCTAAATTAAATAAAAACCTGCAGAGAATGAATGCAAATGCTGGTTTGCACGACAGAAACCCTTCTGGGCTGGCTGAGAGTAGTTCTTTCCTTTTTGCGCTTTTTGTTTATTTGTTTAAACAAAACCTAGGCTCTACCCGAAACGATTTCCCAGGATTTTAGCTTAGTCCGCAGGCCGAGTTATTCACACGAGTTATTCTCTTACTTGATAATGCGTAGAGATAAAGGAAGGATGAGTTAATTCCAGTAATGAGTTAATTCCAACTTACTTTCTGCTTGGCTCAGTATCAATATCCAGTGTACTTCTCAGAGGCGTAGAGAAAAGTTTATATGGAAATACGTCATTGCATTCGTGCTTTTTAAAACTCCTGTTTGCTTATGCAGCTCAAGCACCCAAGACCGTTCCCCGCAGCTCCCCCTGCACACCTTCCTCCCGACAAACTGCGTTACCTATCAGTTTCCCGGACACGAAACAGCAAAGGCAGCTACGCTACTCGTACACACCTTTGTAAATGTAAAAGTTCTGCTTTTGTGCCGCTGGAGCGTGAGGCTAATGGAGAGATTAATTCCAACGGATACAGTCTCGCATTAATGGGTTGGGGTTGCGTTTGGCCTTGGGATGCTTGGAAGGGAAGCTCTTTCACCAGGCTGCTACGGCGTGCAATTTGGGCACTGTCCTTGAGCCTCACGTGCAAGCAGAGCTGAGAGTCGTTTTTACCACCGTACGTAAGTCACCAGGCTGCAGCCAGCCCCGGCAGCCACCCTACGAGCTCTGGTGACCCCGAGGTGGGATGCCCGCAGCTCTCACCGGGGAGAGGCAGCTGCCGGCTGCTGCCCGTGCTCGGCACAAGACGCCTGCTGACGTGAGTGTGAAAGGGCACAGATGTCTTTTTGTTCTGAAAAGCACTGGGCATGGCAGGGCTGCTTTACGGTTCCTCTAGTAACAGCCATTCTGTCTTACCTGTTTTCTCATTTGCTGGGAAATGTCAGGCCTGGATGGACGAGGAGGGCTGGATGTGGTGTGCTGGGGCCAAAATCATCAGTGTTAAGTTCTGTGAAAAATTTGGCTTGGAGGCCAATGGTGAGGCATCCAATAGGACTGATGCTCGCTACCTGCCTTGATAAGAATCACATCCAAGTTAGCCCCTGTAGCTTTAGGTACCGGATTTTTAAATAAGATGGTTCATTTTTAAATAAGATGGTCCATTACATCAATTAAAATTTCCTTAGTGCTATTGAGAAAACAGTAGCATTAATGACAATCAAAAAATCCTCTTCACGTGTCGAAGTATTTTAGATTTTATCATTGTGAGCCTGGTTAGTCAAAACTTCAGACTGCTTTCCCGGGAAGAGCGGCTGCCCTCCGTATTGCTGCCTGCTTGCGCATATGGTTACGTCAAGAGGTGTGCTTTAGAGAGGACTGCGTTGGGAGATCCGTCTGTGTCTCAGATACCCACCCAAGTACTACTGTACCTCCCAGGGCTCTTCATCATGGAATTGTGGATGCACTTATTAAAACCTTTGAGACACAGAGGTGGTGTAGCAGAGGCCAGACAAGAATGCAAGATGAAAAGGAGGAAGCATCCCAGGCAAGGAAGGGTCCCAAACCAGACCACAGTCTATATACACATTCGGTACCTATGACATATTATCGCAGCACTATTAACTAAAAAAGTCACCTTGGGGTGTCCCGAGTCCCACCAGGCTCTCTGTCTCTGAACCGCATGCAAGCCGGACTCCAGGCACTTCAGACTCGCATTGCCAGTGTGTCAGACAGCGTGTAAGCTCTCCAGACACTCAAAACATCCTGGATCGATTCTCAGTACATTGACTCCATGAAAAACTTGTTGGCCAAGAAGGATGGAGCAGGTATGAAAGAGAATGGCAGAGGAGGAGAAGTTGACCGGCAACAGATCTCCCGTAGCAGCTGTCTCTGTTGTACCAGCCCCGCCGCTCTACTTCTTGGCCACCCCCTCCAAGTGGCAAAGATTTACATCAGATGCCTTCACTGGGTCCGGTTTGCTCACCTGGGATGAGGCACCAGACACAAGCCAAAACGTGCTCTTTTTCCCCTAACGTGAGTTCGGTGAAATCTGGAAGTCCACCAAGGCTGCGACCACGCTAACGCTCTGGCATCCTTGATAACCTTTTACAGAGACGCATCTGGGGAAACAGCACTGCTCAGAAGCTGGCTCCATTTGCCTGTCACCACTGAATACATAGTGCTCGTCAAAACGTGACGTAGGAAAGTGTCAGAAACATCTCTTAACGGAACCTCCCTAAAACCAAGGCAGCAGAGCGTATGTACAAAAATGCAGGACCCAGCAGAAGGTGGGTTGCATCACGTGCCTCCGTGAAGATGCTGGAACAAACAGGAGCATCCATCCTGTCTCTGTCTTTTGGGAGATTTTTTCCTGACCACAGATCCTAAGCATCGGGATTTCCTGGGGATTTAATGGCGAAGGTTGAAGGCATTTCTCTGACTGCCCTTTTCTGAAGTCTAATCAGGAAATAGGAACAGATTTTCTGTGCCTTTTATCTTTCCGTTTAAAGGACTGGATTCCTACAGCTTATTTATGGCCGACAAAAAAGTAAAAATGCTTACTTAGAAACTAAGGACCGGTCTTCACTGCAAAGGTCTGTTGCTTTAATATCATTTCTGTTAAAGCAGCAAAAATCCTTGTGGGGACACAATTCAATCGCTGAAAGAAACGCGTACACCAGTGCAGCTTGTTCCAATTCGGAAAGTAAAATAAGCAAGATGGTACAGGGCGTGTTTACACCGGTATAATTATATCACAGTAGGACTTCCAGTGTATAACTGTTTCAGTTTAAAAAAAAGAAAACATATCTCTAGCTGTCACTGCTATAACAGTAGTACTGTCGTCGGGCGGACTGTCCTTTGCTTCAACGCACGCAATCTGGCAACGAGCAGCTTTTGGAAGGGTTGGCTGAGATTTGGCTGCAGTGCTTTGTTTTCCCATAAGCAATCCTTCCTTCAAAATGAAGAAGAGGAAGGGTGAGTGCAGGTCGCTTTGCTGCTCGTGCATGGGTGGAATCGCTCTCAAATGCCCGATCGACCTCCGAGACGATGTCCCTTCTTTAAATTCCCAGTTAGAGGTGGTGGCAGTCCCTACTGGTGATCGTGTCCATCGCAGGGGACTGTGTTTGGTCGCTCTGGGTTATTTGGATTACAGCGGCAGGTACAAGGCTCACACAGTTCAGTCCCCGTTGTACTGTACCGGCACCATATAAACGCCTGGCAATCCACGGGCGCTGCCTTATCTGCATTTACCTCGCTCGGTCTTGAGCTGACGCCGTGCTTGCTACATCTCTGGTGACCAGAGAGATTTAAGACCCAATTGTACTATCAATGAAATGCAACTTTTGCCTTCCAGGCACTGAAATCCTTGGAGGACCTCCTTCAGGGCTACACTGCTTCAGTTTTATGCCAGTAAATTCCTAATTAGCGTAAAAATGAAAGACTGGTGCTCTGGTGGATAGGATGCTGGCCGGGGACTGGAGAAACGCAGCTTCTCCCTGACCTACGGAGGGACTTTGTGCGAGTCACTTCATCTCTTTTCCTCTGGTATTTCTTTTGACTTTTCAGACTGCAGGTGCTTTGGGACTGAGATGATCTTCCTAAGAGCAGTCAGTGTAAGAAGGGCAAGGTCAGATCTACTGTCTGGGCCAGCTCTGGTCCGCCTCGCCCCATCTCTAACGTCTCTAACGGGGGTCGCAATGGATGCTTCAGGACAGACTCTGAGAAACAGCAAATACCCTTCTAGCTTCCAACAGCCAGCGGTATGAGGATTCCCTGAACCCAGAGACCGTGTCTAGATGGCCATGTGCAGTAATCACTGATGGACCTGTAGCCCGTGAATTTATTTCAGCCCCATTTAACCCACGATGTAATTTGGCTCCACAGCGTTTTGGTGGCAGGACGTTGCACAATTTAATTTTCTACTATGAGAAAACATTCTTGCTTTTAAAACCTGGTACCTACTTGTGATTCGATACATTCTTCTGTTATAAGAATTAGCGAATACTCGTTCCCTAGTCCCTTCCCCAAACCCTTCAGGGTTTTATAGACATCTGTCGTACCCTCTTTGGCCGGCTCTTTTCCAGCCAGATCTCAGATGATGCCCCAGGCGCGACTGCAATTCAAGAGCGAGTGACAGCTAGAATAAGGCGGCCGTGAGTCGGGTCCAGCCTGCCTACAACATGGCGCTGAGGAGTACAAGCAACACGCGTTTCACTTCAACCACCAGTAGTGGCCGTGCAGGGCGATTACCAGCGTCCCAGCAAACGGCAAATTACCTGGAAGGCCCAGCTCACCCTTTCATTTTGTTACCATGCTCCTTTCTATTGACATTATAATGTTAAAGCTCCCAATAACTGGCTTCCAAAACAATAACAAATGTGGAACTAGAGACTGGGTGCTGTAGTATTCCCCATTAAGATATTAAAGCACGCTGAAAGCGCAGGCAATTGAAGCAAGCCGGTGTTTATGGAAGGCGAACGTTGAGGAAGCCCCGGGCAGCTAAGGGGGAGGGAGCGGGAAGGGCTCTATGTGTCTTTATCTAATAACTATTTGTTTAGAAACACCTGGCACGTACGTCAAATTAGTGCATCCAAATGCCCTTCAAACTTTAAACCAGACAGATTGATTCAAGAACCTTTCATTAAACTTTCCTGGAAAGATTAAACATCAGCCATGTGTTATATCAGCCGAACAATTCTGCTCACGCGGCGATGACATTAAGATGTTTTATAGAAGGGGTATACAAAAGCGTATGCACTCTGTGAGGCTTTTCTCCAGACTTGCTTAAGAATGTAAAGCGAATAAGATGGGGAAAAAAAAAATACCCCAACAATTCTGCATAATGATTTCACACACATGCAGCGGGGAAAAAAACCCAACAGGATTATCAAAAGAGAAGTATCTTGTACGTTTGCATCCTTTTGCTCATGTTTGCAAAGGGAAATCAATTTGAGAATTTCCCGCCGATGTTGAATTCAGTGTCTGTAGTAGGGCAGAAGTAATATGTATTGCTTCTTTCTAATCATCGATTCAATGTGAGAGTTCTCAGCGTGTAACTCCTTTCCTTTCCCAACTGGAATAAATTTGCCGAGAAGGGATAACACCAACATATTATGAAAAATATCAGCCGGTCCCTAAATTTGTGTGACTTTGTGAAAATCATTCAAAATCTATATTTAATTTAATTTGAAGAAAGGATGATACCGAGACCACAGTTACATCACAAAACAACTGTTACTACTACAATCAATGTACTATTGAATTAAATTGGTTTATATATTGTGTTAGAGTATCCCATGCATTCTGCTGGTCTTACAACGCACTTGTTGCTGCAATTGATGCCGGTGGAGGATTAACGTACCCCGATAATGCGTGCGGGTATCCCATTCCCTGCTGGCAGCCCCTCTGCGACCCCACGCTTGTCTCCCCAATGCAACCACATCCCAATATTTAGCAAAGAAATATTTAACAGCACTGGAGTCTTTTCGTCCACAGACCCTGCAAAAAGCAGCGTCATGGTTCTGGGAGTGAAAATCTAGCGCTTGTAACCTCTGCTGCACGCTGCACTGAAACAGTGATATATTAACACGAGGTCGTAGACTGACAAATGCTTTTAAGACGGCATAAGCCAGCGTTGCCATAAAACCAGCCCTGCACTCCCTGCCCCGGCTGCTCGCTCCCACCCGCGTGAGCCTCTCCCCATGCGAGCACGTGTCTGAAGGCAGAACCAGGTTGGGGAACAGATCCAGCTGAAAATAAGCTTTTTTTTTTTTCTTTTTTCCCCCGCCTCCTCTCCCTCGGCATTAGCGTTCAGCTGGATCCGTTCCCTGGTCCACTTCACCTTGCAGCTGCACAAATGCTCGTGCTGGCAGCGGGAGGAGGCAGCGCGGGCTGGGAGCGCGTGGCCGGGGCCCCGAGCAGCCAACTGCTGCTCGACACACTTGCGGCAGCAGCTGAGCGCAGGCCTGCAGCCCTGCTCTTTTTTTTTAATAGGCTTGGTTTTCTTTCAAAATTAGAAAGAACCGAGAGAGTTTCTGCGCAGACTGCAAATAACCTGCACCTTTCCAACTAGGAGCTCAAAGTACACTGGAGCCCTGCGGCAGGACGTAGCCCGGGGTGGGCAATTCCTCTGCCTGCAGAGCTGCTCCCGGAGGCGGAGGGCAGGGCAGGCAGG
The DNA here is from genome assembly GCF_030463565.1 of Pelecanus crispus. Taxonomy (NCBI): domain Eukaryota; kingdom Metazoa; phylum Chordata; class Aves; order Pelecaniformes; family Pelecanidae; genus Pelecanus; species Pelecanus crispus. Next base: position 4,384,088 of record NC_134652.1, read on the forward strand.
GCAGGACGGAGAAAGATGATTCCGGGTTCTCAGAGCCCCTGCAGAGCACCCACGAGCACCCATCTCCATTTGGGATGGGAGCCAGCACCTCAAATAGCGAGGCAGCAGCAGTGCAAGGTAGCACAGGAGGGCTGTCTCCTGTAACAAACCCACTCGAAATGCTCCCATGGAAATACTCCCTCCATGGGGAAGCAAAAATACTGAGAAGTATTAGAATAGAATCATAGAATCATAGAATCGTTTAGGTTGGAAAAGACCTTTAAGATCATCCAGTCCAACCATTTACCTACACTACCAAGTCTACTCTAAGCCAATCAAGGGTAGACTAGACTAAACCATGTCCCAAAGTGCCACCTCTGCCCGTTTTTTGAACACTTCCAGGGATGGGGACTCCACCACCTCTCTGGGCAGCCTGTTCCAATTCTTGACCACCCTTTCCATAAAGAAATTTTTCCTAATTTCCAACCTAAACCTTCGCTGGCGCAGCTTGAGCCCATTTCCTCTCGTCCTATCGCTAACTACTTGGGAGAAGAGCCCAACACCCCCTCCCTGCCCCCTCCTGTCGGGAGCTGCAGAGCGATGAGGTCTCCCCTCAGCCTCCTCTTCTCCAGGCTGAACACCCCCAGCTCCCTCAGCCGCTCCTCATAAGGCCTGTGCTCTCCTGGCAACCTCCGAACTGAAAGCTGCCTTGATGGCTTCTTTTTTTCTATGACAAGCAAGATTCCCCATGCTTTTAAACCAGCAAAAAAAGACGAATCCATTCGCCCTCCTTTCTCTGGGTTCCCACAGAGAACTCATGGCATAAATGAGTCCTTTTCCTTTACATGAAGTTAAATACTGTCACGGTATGAAACTCCAGGTCTGGAGTGCTAACCTTTTAAACGTGTAAAAAATAATGTTAGAGTAATTAAATACTAAAAACTAAATAAAACTAAAATAAAAAGAAAACCTACAAATTCAATACTAAAATAGGGGGTGGGGAGGGGAGTTGCTGATCTAATAAATATCCCTGGAAGTGTTCAAAAAACGGGCAGATGTGGCACTTTGGGACATGGTTTAGTCTAGTCTACCCTTGATTGGTTTAGTGTGGACTTGGTAGTGTAGGTTAATGGTTGGACTGGATGATCTTAAAGGTCTTTTCCAACCTAAACGATTCTATGATTCTATGAAAGATCGTACACTGCCTTTAGGAGCAATTTTTTTCTACCGCTGCAAATCCTTCACAGTGGATGACATCCTGACGGCAGATGATAGAAAAAGTTGAGTGAACCACCCTCTTGATGAACTTACTTTTACAGGATTGATACCAAACATTGGATTTTTGACTTCCCACCAGAAGTAATCGTGCTCGATGGTGCTTGTATACCCGTGTCAGCCTGGTGTGAGATCAAAACTGTAAGAAAAACAACCCGTCTTCTAAATGCTTAGTTACGGAACAGTTTACCAAATACGTTTCGGAACAAATTTGTCCCTGGTTTGCATCAATTACAGCAGTGAAATGAAGGATGTGTTTCTCTTAATGCATTTTAAAGATAAACTAGAGTACTAATACTAAAAGCGGAGTGCGCAGTAAAATAAACCAATTCATTACTCCAGGCTCCAAATTCACACTCACAAAAACCTTTAAGGAAAATTCCTTGAGGTGTTCATATTCCTGCTTATTGTACCTATATTATAGCCAGTTAAACCAAACTCTCGGCTTAAGTTTCTAGATCAACAGAACGGGTAGAAAACGAACGTTTGCTGCCACCAATTTGTAAAAAACCATGAGTGCCTTCTTAAACGTACTTATTTTAATGAATAGCCATTATAAACTGGCCAACGTAGCTGTTCAAAACCTGTTTCATTTTAAAAACTGGTAAAAAATAAAGGGGATATTGACGTTGGTGCTGGATACGTGGCGTTACTCAACATAGAAATTTAATTTCTAATGATCAAACGTGGTCTCTGGCTCGGAAGGATCTGGGCAGGATTTCTGCCTGCCTGCTCCTACATAGCCCTGAGTAAGTAAGTTGCACGAACACTTGGAGCAGTAAAATAGCGGGTCTATTCTAGTCAACAGCTACACGCTCTAAATCTGCAGAGAGAGATGCACGCGCTTAAATTTATGCACTGGGAGCCATCCAGCTGAAGTCACTCCGACTCCTCACGCTACATAAAAGCTGCGCAGGAGCATCGTCTTTGCAGGATCAAGGCCCGTATTTGCATCTGCAAATCAACCTCTTTATGAAAACCAGATTGTAATTTTTTTTTTTTTTTTTTTTTTAGTTCATTCCTTGCAAGGTCTTGAGAGGTACCAGTGTAGCAGGAGGTGCGGCGCTCGGGCTGACGTGTCGCTGAAGTGTAGAGGGAAAGTGCGATTGTGCTCCCGGTTGACGGAGCGCCTGGCGCGACGTGCGTTCCGCTGCTTGGAAGCCAGCATGTGGGTCAGGAAACGATATTTGCGCATCACCGTTTTCCTGAATACGCTGCTAATAGAAACCGAGTTATTGACGGGAGAAGCGTGTAATCCCTCGCTAAAAAATAATTACAAATTCATCAAATATAACTGTTACAGACACAGGGGCTACAGACTTTCTGTTCTATTTTAGTGAGTAGTTACGCTGCAACACTGGATGAGCACAGCGAGTCCTGAAGTTAATCAGCAGCAGCAGGGAGGAGCATTAATTATTTCAGCAAGTGAGGTGAACCCTGGCTGACAGGGAAAAGGGCCGCCACGTAAACCTTGCACCCCAAACACTCCGTTCCCATATTGGAAGGACCCGTAAGAAGTGCATTTTTTCAAGTTCATTTGATTTCACCGAAAAAAAGTTATGTTGGGAGGGCTTGGTTCCTAAGCAGCGCAAGTAACTTTTCAGTACAGCCACCGATAGGTTAAAATAAACAGAAGAGAGGGAGAGGAACAGCTTGATTTTGCTTTGCTTTGCAAGCATCCCTCATAAATGAAGTTTTCAGGACTGTTCTTCCAGCAGGGATTATCTGCACAGCCACCCTCAGTTATTCCTTAAGGATGGGAGCCTCAGTCTTTTAAAATACAGTTAGAGGAGATGCGGGGAATCCGCCTTTTAGATAACAGCCTGGTGCCTCAAACATCTGTCCAGAAAGTGGATAAAATACAGAAATAATCCGGAGGAAAGAGGCCAGAAGAGAGGTCTGCCCCGTGCTGCCCGGGCCGCAGGACGATCCCCGTCCTTCGGCCGGCCTCTCTTTCCCTCGCCCCCAGTCTGCCGCTCCCAAGCTCCGGGAAGCCGAAACGCCCGGCTCCAAGCATGCGCTGAATTTTGCACAACCCAGTGAGATACCGGCAGAGTTGAAGCTCCTTCGAGGTTGGGCAGCAGCTGACTGGAAGTTCTAAAAGCTACAATTTGAAGTTAAACCCCCTCTCGTTTCAGGCCCCCCGCCGAAGCTACCGCATATCTTCTTTCCCAGCCTCTAATTGCAAAGGCTGCTTCGTGCTTGATGGATGTTCGACGGCAATCCAAATAATTTGAAGCAAAATCCACGTGCCTGAGGCTTGCCCCCTGCTAAACTCGAAGAGATTTGCTTCAGAGCTTTCTCCTTTACGACCCGTTATCTAATTGCTCCGGTAATGAAATAATTATTTGCGTCTTTGGCCTCAATGTCCGTCGCTTACTTTGTTTCTATCACCGTTATTTATTAGGAGCACTTACCGTTTTCCCGTCCCGCTCCCCCATACATTGCATATATAAAGTTTAACGAAGCAAACTGGCGAAAGCGAAGAGAGACGGTGGCTGTGGTTTAAAAAAAAATCGCCGCTGAAATGCCACGGGTAAGTCCTCGGCTGGTGCAAATTGCTGATACTCGTTGCGGCCCAAGTTCCACGTGCTGAGGAGCTGCCTGTAATATTTTGACAGCAGCATTGCTAATGATGGAAATTCAAGAAATCCTGATAATACGGCGACTGGGATTTTCCTGGGGAGCTTTCCCACAGGCAGGCAGGGTTTTCCCTCTGGAGGGACTTTGCCAAAGGGAAGAGCGCAGAATAAGATGCCTCTTGCAGCTGAACGCTGCTGAATTTTGCTAAAATCTACTTGGAGGCGCCTGCCCGTACCCCGTCACGCAGAGCCTGGCTGGTGCGGGGCGGCCGGGGCTGCGGCTGTCCCGGCACCTACGCCGCGGGGAATCCGGGCGAGCTGAGGCTACGCCGGGCTTCAGCTTCGGCGGGACAGGGGCAGCAGCTCCCGGCGACGGGTGCCGGGAGGACGAATGACGGAGACGGTGTAAACATCCAGCGAAGATCTTACAAGATTCGAGACCTTCAGGGTCTTCACCGCATAATTTCACCCATGAAAACTGAAGCTGGCTTATGAATTTTGATGGACAATTGATCTGGTTCAAGGGGTTTATTTGACTAGAAAAGGAATGTGCTTTTTCACAGGTTGATTGGGAAGCACGGGATATATATAATCATAGAATCATAGAATTGTTTAGGTTGGAAAAGACCTTTAAGATCATCCAGTCCAACCATTAACCTACACTACCAAGTCTACTCTAAGCCAATCAAGGGTAGACTAGACTAAACCATGTCCCCAAGTGCCACCTCTGCCCGTTTTTTGAACACTTCCAGGGATGGTGACTCCACCACCTCTGTGGGCAGCCTGTTCCAATTCTTGACCACCCTTTCCGTAAAGAAATTTTTCCTAATTTCCAACCTAAACCTCCCCTGGCGCAGCTTGAGCCCATTTCCTCTCGTCCTATCGCTAACTAATCTTGTCCTATCGCTAACTAATAATGCAGAAGGCTCGATGATTATACAACAAAAAAGATGGGATCACCACCTGCCCACACTCTCGTGATAAGCAGATGAAGAACGTCTGTCAAAACATTAATTCCCAAACCTACGGGGGTAAGGCGGAACACAAATACAAATAACCGCAGGTGGGAGCGCGCTCCCGCTGTCTCGCGTTCGGCCGAGCGGCCCAGCGCGATCGTACGATGGTCCCATCGAATCGGGTGCTCGGCGGGGACGGGCGCGGCGGCCCCGCCGTCCTCAAGATGCCAAGGGCGCGGGCTCAGCGCGCCCGGCGGCCTCTGCTCCCCGGCCCCACGACACCCATTTCAAAGCCATTTCAAAGCCCACGTGCGGGGCGAGGAGGGCTGCGACACAGTAACTGCGCAGTCAGGCAGACGGCCGCGGCCAGCGACGACGGCCGTACGAAGAGGCGCGGGGGGCGCAGGGCGGACTCTGGCACCAGACCCCGCGGGGCTGCGCTGGGCCCCGGCCCCCCCCCCCCGGTAGCGGGGTCCCCTCCTGGTAGCAGGGTCCCCCTCCCTGGGAGCGGTGTCCCACCCAGTAGCGGGGTGTCCCCCCCCCCGGTAGCGGGGTCCCACCCCAATAGTGGGGTGTCCCCCCCCCCGATAGCGATCCTCCTCCCCGGCAGCAGGGTGTGTGTCCCCCCCAATAGCGGGGTCTCTGCCCCAACAGCAGCCCCCCCAGTAGTGGGGTCCCCCTCCCTGGTAGCAGTTTCCCCCCCCCCCCAGTAGCAGTGTCCCCCCCGGTAGCGGGGTCCCCCTCCCTGGTAGCAGTCCCCCCCCCCCCAATAGTGGGGTGTCGTCCCCCCCCCCAATAGCAGGGTCCCCCTCCCTGGTAGCGGTCCCCCCCCCAATAGGGGGTGTGTGTGTCCCCTGGTAGCGGGGTCCCCCTCCCTGGTAGCAGTCCCCCCCCATAGTGGGGTGTGTCCCCCCCAATAGCAGGGTCCCCCTCCCTGGTAGCAGTGCCCCCCCCCCCCCCCCCCCCAAATAGCAGGGTCCCCCTCCCTGGTAGCGGTCCCCCCCCAATAGGGGGGGGTGTGTGTCCCCCGGTAGCGGGGTCCCCCTCCCTGGTAGCAGTCCCCCCCCCCAATAGTGGGGTGTCATCCCCCCCCAATAGCAGGGTCCCCCTCCCTGGTAGTGGTCCCCCCCCAAGAGCGGGGTGTCCCCCCCAGTAGCGGGGTTCCCCCCCCCCGTAGCAGGGTCCCCCTGGTAGCAGTGTCCCTCCCCTGATAATGGTGTGTTCCCCCCCCCCAATAGCAGGGTTCCCCCCACGGTACCAGGGTCCCCCTGGTAGCAGTGTCCCACCCCAATAGTGGGGTTGTGCCCCCCCCAGCGGGGTCCCCCTCCAGTAGCGGAGTCCCCCCCCATAGCGGGGTGCCCCCCCCCGGTAGCGGGGTCCCCTCCCAGAGTGGGGTCATCCCCCTCCCATAGCAGGGTCCCCCCCAGTAGTGGGGTCCCCGTCCATAGCGGGGTCCCCCTCTATAGCGGGGTCCCTTCCCAGAGTGGGGTCCCCTCCCGGTAGTGGAGTCCCCCCCATAGCGGGGTCTGCTCCCAGAGTGGGGTCCCCCCCGGTAGCGGGGTCCCCCTCTATAGCGGGGTCCCTTCCCAGAGTGGGGTCGTCCCCCCCCCCATAGCGGGGTCCCCCCCCGGTGGCGGGGTCCCCTCCCAGAGTGGGGTGTCCCCCCCCCCCATAGCGGGGTCCCCCCCCGGTGGCGGGGTCCCCTCCCAGAGTGGGGTGTCCCCCCCCCCATAGCGGGGTCCCCCCCCGGTGGCGGGGTCCCCTCCCAGAGTGGGGTGTCCCCCCCCCCCATAGCGGGGTCCCCCCCCGGTGGCGGGGTCCCCTCCCAGAGTGGGGTGTCCCCCCCCCATAGCGGGGTCCCCCCCCGGTGGCGGGGTCCCTCCCCGGTGGCGGAGTCCCCCTCCATAGTGGGGTGCCCCCCCCCCCATAGCGGGGTCCCCCCCCGGTGGCGGGGTCCCCCCCCATAGCGGGGTCCCCTCCCAGAGTGGGGTGCCCCCCCCCCCATAGCGGGGTCCCCCCCTCATAGCGGGGTCCCCCCCCGGTGGCGGGGTCCCCCTCCATAGCGGGGTCCCCTCCCAGAGTGGGGTGTCCCCCCCCATAGCGGGGTCCCCCCCCGGTGGCGGGGTCCCGGGCCGGGGGGGCCCCGCGGAAGCCCCGCGGGCGCGCTGAGCTCGGGTGCCCGAACAAAGGCGGCGGCCGCCGGCCCTGCCCGCGTCTGTCTGTCCGTCCCTGCCTGGCCGTGCGGCCCGGGGCCGCCGGGAGCGCAACAGGCGCGGAGCCCCCGCGGAGCCCCCTCCCCTCCCCTCCCCTCCCCGCCCGCCGAGCCCCTGCCCCTCCCCGCCCCGCCGAGCCCCTGCCCCGCGGGTGCGCCCGGGGCTGGCCCGGTGTCCCCCTGTCCGTCCGCCCGCCCCCCCGCGCCGCGTCTGTTTGTACTTTGGCTGCTCCGCTAATCCCCCGGGAGAGCCTATTTGTAGTGAAGAGTAGCTATAGGGGGCGAGGCTGGTCCATGTGGGTTTGTGTCATTGGTTTGCAAGGAGAGACCCCGCCTATTGCCCAAAAAAAAAAAAAAAAAAAGGGTAAAAAAAAAAAAAGAAAAAGAAGGGGGGAAAAAAAAAAAAAAAAAAAAGGCAGCGAGAGCTTCTACCTCTCCCTTCGCTCACCCAGCGCGGCGAGGGGGGAGCGTCCGCTCCGCCCAGCGCCGCCCGGGCACTTTCCCCATTTTCTGGCTTTAAAAAAAAAAACAAAAAAAAAAAAAAAAAGAAAAGAAAAAAAAAAAGAAAAAGGGGGGTGGGAAGGAAGAAGGGGGGGGAAATAATTACAAAAAAAAAAAAAAAAGGCAGGCAGAGCCAGCGATCCTCCCCCCCAAGTTGCAATTAGCATCCTCCCGCTGCTGCCGGGCACCGCGGCGGGGTCCGCTGCCCCCGTCCGAGAGCGGCGGCGGGAGTTTTGGGGGGGGGGGGGGGGGAAGGATTAAGTTGTTGGGTTTTTTTTGTTGTTTTTTTTCGCTTTTTTTCTGCGGTGTGCGAACGGGGAGCGTTTTTAAGGTGGATCTCCGGCAGCCAGGACCCGGCGGTGGTGGATGCGGGAAAGGGATGCGGCGGTGAAACGCGGTGCGGGGCCGGGAGCAGGTAAGGGGGGGGGGGGGTGGTGTGGAGAAGGGAAAAGCGAGGACATCTTTGCTCGCTTATCCCCCGGGGCGGTGGGGAATGGGAGAGGGAAAACCGGCGGTTGTATGGCTGTCGATAGAGATCCGCCTGCCTGATGGGCGGTGGGAAGGCGGCCGCGGAACTTGCGCGGCTGGCGGGCGGGCGGGGGTGAAGTGGGAAATCTTTTGTTTGTGCCGGGCCCCGCATTGTTTACTTAGGACCGAGAGCCGGCGACAACATCTGCCGCTGGATTAGCGGGGAGGCGACGGCAGGAAAGTTTGGGAAAAGGGGAACCCCGCGGAGCAACGCGGACGCCGGCTCCGCGGCCGCGGAGGCGGCGGCCGGGGTCCGCGGAGCCGGCGTCCGCGTTGCTCCGGATTTGTCATTTTTTTTTTTTTTTCTCTCGGGAGTCGTGTTTCCTTATCCCTTTAAAACCCATTTTTTAAAAACATTTTCTCTTCCCCCAATTTTTTTTTCTTTTATTTTTTTTTTTTAAAAATTCATCTCTTTTACCCAAACAACCTCACTCGCCCATCGGTCACTTAGCAACTCTCCGCCCTTAACCCGCGGAGATGCGCGGAGCCGCGCCTCGCTCTTTCCCACCGGCTCCAAAACACCAAATTCCCCCGACATTTATCATTTCTTCTTCTTAATAATTTTCCTCCCCCATCCGCTTTGAAAAATTGATCCGCCGACATCGCCAGCGAGCAAAACCGGAGGAGCTGCGCGGGCGCTGGCTCAGAGGTTGCTCTTCCCCCAACCCCCCCCCCCCAAAAAAAAAAAATTAAAAATAAAAAAAAAAACCTGCAACTTGCAGAAGGGGAAAGAATAGCCTTTTGTCCTGCCGAGGGACGTGCCCCTAAGGTAAATCCTGGCTGGGGCTTAGCGCTTGGTACTTTGCCTGGTCCCATGGCTCCGGCTGTGCTGGGGAGGAAGGAAAGTGGGAGATGGAGATCTCAAAGTAGTAGAAGTAATTTCTTCTTTCACTTCTCCGCTGCCTTTGAATTGCCTGCAATGAATGTACGTAGCTCTAATTGAAGTACTTTAATCATTCACACTTGATTAAGTATACCGTGACCGGAGGAGAGGAATACACACGGCTCCCTGGAACGTGAGGGATGGTATGACATTTTAATCCTGTGTTTTAAAAAACATTAGCGAAGGAGGAAAAATGATAGCCGGTGATGGTGAGGTATAATGGACCGTTGTTTTCATACAGATGGTGGCTTACCGACGGGAATGAAATTGCAGTTATTGCAGATATTTAGGCGGGGGGGGGAGAAGAAAAAAGGCACGTACTTTTCAGTTTGTTTAAGCAGAGTGAAGAAAATAATGATAGACGAGATGCCTGGTGACAAAATGCTTTTGTTCCTGTTTCCATCAGTGCATAAGGGCGCCGAACTGCTTTAGCATTCTTTAAAGGTCTCTTTACCAAGGAAAATTGAAGACGGTCTCATTATAGGAGAGTGTGTTCAGAATGCTATGAGGTATTTATGAATTCAAAGGTGATTGTTGCATCGCAGACATTTCAATTACGCATCCTGTAGTACCAAAAAAAAAAAAAAAAATTTATTTGTGGCGATGTGTTCTGTAATCTGTTATTACCATAAAGCTGATTTGTGCGCGAGCTCCGGAGCTGGCCGAGGGAACAGGTTCGTCCGCGGGGCTCCAATCTTAAACAAAGATTTGTATTCTTCGCCTGGCAAAACTTTCTGCCGCAGGGGCAGCCTGAAGTTCCTCTAAAAGCGATTGTTTGGGAAATGTCAGCTATCGTCAAGTATTTTTTTTCTGGAAAGTCTGGCGTTGGGAAGGCAGGAGGGTATTTTTAGAAAGGAGCTTTTTATTTTTGGAGGCGTCTGGGAAGCCCACCTGTTAGTCATTAGCGGGGAGCGGGGACAGAGGTTGGCTTTCATCGTTAGCAAACCCGGGCGCATCTGGGGGCTGCGGGCGGCGACTCGCTGGGGCAGGCTCTTCCAGTCCCGCACGATCCAAGTGTCTTTCCCTTTAAAAAGTCATAAGCCAGTATTTCTACAACTGAATAGAAACGAAGAGAGTTTAGTCAGAGCGGTGAGCCACTCCTGTGTTTGGGAATGCGGGTTGCGGGAGCGTTTGACTTGTCCGGGTTTTTTTTTTCCCCCTAGAATTTCAGACCGAGATGCTTCCTCGGAGCGGAGTTTTATTGTCGACCTGATGGCGTACGAATCGTCGACGATGTTTTCTTGCGGTCAGCTGCCCCTGCGTTGAAGGTCGTTTTCTCCCCAGCCCAGTTTGGGGTCCCCGGGGTTCGGCCGCGCGGGGCGGCTCCAGAGCACGATGCCCCGCCGAGCTGCGGCCCCTCTTTGCTGCCAGCTCCCCCTCATCCCCACCCGCTTTTCGAGGGCAAAGTCGTGCCCTTTGCCACTCCTGCTTTTCCCAAACGGAAAACGTCGAAAGCAATTTCCCCCTAGCAAAAGCCGGAGCGCAGGCTGCCGTCTCCAATGCTGTCATTTCAGTACGGAGACGCGGCACTGGGGTCCGGCGATAATATTCCTCGTATCGGGGAAAAACATCGGCCTTAAAGTGCAAGGTCCCAGGCGCGAGCTGGAAGTAGCGTAGCGAAACCTTTGGCCAGGAAAAGTCCATTTATCCGTCCGGCTGGCTGCCGTTCAAATGAAACTTCGTCAGTTCAGCTGACTCTGGTAAGAATATGTACTTTAATGAAAAAAAAAAACCCCTCTGAATCTGGGCTTGCCCGACCTTTTTGGGAAAGGTAGGTTAATTTTCACTGGTTTTTCGGTGCTCTTCACTGGCTGTGGGAGCTAAAAGTGGCTTTGTGTTTAAGCGGAAGAAATGGAAAAGCTTTTCCAAACACAGCACTTTGCAATTTGCAAGGGTTTTGTTAAAATCTGGTGGATGATGCTGTCTCATAAAATCTGATAGGTGTCGTATTTTATCCTCACATAAGATCTGGCAAGTATTCCTTTCTCGGCTTGATGTTCTAGCTGTAGTAAGTTAAAGAAGTGGAGCTGCTGGTGGGGAGCTCTTCAAACTGGGGCGATTACACCTGCCCTAGAAATTTGGGATTTTTCAGAGTACAGGGACCCCTCGCCCCCAGCAGTTTCCCTCCCCCCCAGATCTGTTTGCAGGCCTCCCCGCCTGCAATAAAATCACCTTTTTGTACATTTGGTTATTCCACGGAGCTTGAGAACAGCACCCCGAGCCGGTCTCCTAGCTCTTGGGGTTTGGATACAACAAGGAGTAAGGAAATGCCATAGGGATCTTGGTAATTTTTATACTTGTTCTCCTGCTCCGGTAGGATTACAATTTTGTTGTAAGAAGGATAAAGCCCTGAAATGTCTTTTATTTCCTCCGCACGGCCCACTTAACTCTCCAAATGAAAATTCCTCTTGCGCTGAGGGTGTTTCGACTGTAGGCTCTGGCGGGGGCACGGCCTCAGGGCTCGCAGGCGAAGAAGGTCCATGCAGGGGGGACCGCAGGGCAGCTCTTGGGGTCCCCTCTTGCAGGGAACACCGAAACTTCGGAGGGGAGGTTTTGGCAAGCCGCCGCCGGTTTCGCTCTTGACCGGGACAACGCGAACCTTTTAGCCGGGAATTGGTGTCTTCTTCACCGCCGTACGTGATGCCGAAAGATGCGAGTCCAAAATGCGCTGTGTTGCGCCCGCGTGCGCTTGGGCCCGCTCTCGTTCCTTCGCCCGCGTTCCCGTGGTTCGTTTTTTTTGTTCCTTCTCCTTTGCCAGAGGAAATAAAATAAAGGCAGGTTTTAGGTGAAAGGCTGAAAAATGCCGTGACCATCCTTTGCCCCAGCGAGGGCATGGAGACCAGACCCTCTCTGTGTCGTTCATATCTTCTTCTGCTCAGCACCGTCGTGGTGAGGAGGCCGGGATTTTTGGCATTTTATGGAGCACCAGGAAGGCACCAGATAATGTTTTCTGTGAAGTCGGCAGGAGTTTTTGGTAACGGAGCACGGAAGGATCATTTATTTAGTTCTACAGTGACCAGTGATGCTTTATGAGCGTGCACTCCCCTTTCTGGCACCCTGAGCCCTGATGCTTTCTTAAGAACTAGGAGTTGTTTTCACAGGAATAAACATCCGGAGTTTTTTCATTATTTTTGGTTTCTCCTCTCTGAGGTGGTAAAGCTGGCAGGATGTCGTGTTCGGGAAACGTGATGGTGAGATTGCAAAGAGAAAGACGAAGACGACTTCTTGTTCGGGAAAGAGGACCGCTGAGAAACAGAAATCCCATTTTGTCACGTTTGTCTTCAAGGCAGGAGGGGCCTGAGTCCAAATTTGTTCCAATCTCGCCTAGATTTGACGCCCTACTTGAACTTTCCGTGTTGAGACTGCGAGATAATCCCTGCTGCGCGGGCTCTGGGCTTCGCTTTGGTCGGTTGGGTTTGTTGTACTTGGTGTGGTGAGGGGGGAGCGCGGTGGCGATGCGTGGGAAGAGCTTGGTGGTCCTGCTGGCAAAGTTGGTGGTCTTTTTTTGCTCTGTAGTGATTTGTTAGTGCCTGGGCTCTGTTATTTGTAACTTCCATGGGATTATTAAAAAGAAACACAGCTTGCATGAGTTGGAGGGGAAGAACGCGTGGTGGAACCAGAGCGGCCTGATGGAGAGGTTTGCATCGGCACGTCTTGAAGGCCAGCGCTGGTGGGTCGGAGTTTGCTTTGGCCGGTCTGAGCTCTGCAATTACGTGTCCTGCGCGAGGAGGAGGAGCGTGGCGAGGAGGAGCGCCGGTGTTTTCCCCAAACATCAAAGCTGTGGTGCCACAGAGGATGCCCCGTAGCGGCGCGCACGTCACTGCCTCCGTTCCCGTTAGCGTGGCGATTTTGGGTGTTTCACGCGCGTGTCGTCCGGGGCGGGGGGGATGCGTGTAGCTCCTGGGGGGTGGGCATGCGGCCGCGTCAGACCCCTGGGGAGGGCTCGGCGTTGGTAGCACCGACTTCGAGGGACCCATCAACCCCTCACGGAGGTCAGCAGTGCTGCTGCGCGGTGGGGTTGCCAACCGCGGGGATTTTTATGGGGTTTTTAGCCCGTCCTGAAAATCCAGCTGGGAGAGGAGCCCGCTCGGGGGGGATGCCGGAGGCTGGTCTCTGCTCGGGGAGGACAGCCCCCGGGATGCCACCACCTTCCAGGGTCCCCCGGCTCCGCAGCTGACGGGAGCTGTGTGCACTGGCATTACACGGTTGTTTTGGATAACTTGGCCTTGGTTTTCAAATACGTGGTCTTCTGGGTGGATTGGGGTAGGCATCTTGATAGGCATCCATAAAGTCCCATCTGTTCTGGGACTTTACTGTAAAATGCAAATAAACCCCAAGTTAGCTGAATACATGAGTAGTAGATTTTAATTATTAATGACTTGCTCCTCCAACCTTCTCTGGCAGCAATTTCATGTATCCTTTAAGCCAATAAAAACCAGCGGTCCTGCTGAAAACAACTGCCCTGCTTACTTCTGGGCTTCCGCCCATCCCTCCTGCCAGAATTCGGTTTTACGTGGTTAAAGCAGCCTGCATGGTGGTGGAATTTTGGGCTCCGCTTCGCCCAGGTCCTCTCCCTAATCCCCACCAGCAGTCGCAGCAGCATGAGATGAGGAAGGACCTTTGCCACCACGGCAGCCAGACGGAGGTTGACCAAATCGCAGCCTTCTTCGGACCCAGGTGTGGAAGGTGCCGGGGACCTTGGCCGTGAGTGTTTTTGCGGGGATGCTGGTAGGAACCTCGCTGAATTGATTTTTCACACGAGGTCGGCCGCAGTTGCTGCCGTGTACTTTAACTTGTGTAATGTTGTCAAACACTCAGCCACTATTTCCTTGCCACGACGCATACCAATTATTACTTAAATAGACCCCTGAAGCACAGCGTGGAGGGAGAATGTGTGGATTAGAGACATAATATTTACAAGGAGCCAAGTCTTTAATGAGACCAGGAATAATGCAGATGGATTCTCTGTTGCTATATATAACAGATATGTAATGGATGCTGCCTATCATTTTTTTTAGCGACCCGTTCACTTTGGAACAAGAGTGGCTTCTGCACCGAGGGGGTTGTCACGAAATTGTCGGGTACTCCAAAACTAGCCTGGCTTTTGGTTATTGGCTCTGCAAGGTATGGGACGATGTTTTAGCCCCTTTGAAGTGCTGGTGAGCTTTGGGAAGAGCGAGGGGGGGTACGAGGAGTGCAGGATCGGCCCCAAAAGAGGCAGGAGGAGGAGATGGAAATCCATTCGTTTCTGTGCAGCTGACGCACTGGCGGAGCCGATGGCGGCGGCGTTAGGGCAGAAAATAAAGAAAACTGACAATTTGTCACACGGCTGGCTCCTGCGCAGGCGGTGGGTGTCACGCCGTGGGGTGCGATGAGCTCCGCAGGTGCTCAGCCTGCCTTTCTGGCTATTCCGGTTTATATCGAGGGGAAGGCGCCGCGACACGGTCCCTCCCTTCTCCATCAGCAACTCCCTCTTGGCCCCGTTTGTGCCTGCCGGTGTGAGCGCGGGAGCAGCGCTGTCGTCGAGGGCATTCCCTGGTTTTCCCGCATCTTTCCCGCATCCCAAGCACGTGTGCTTCCATCCGCACACACACCTGGCTAAGGCTTCCCCAAGGTGCGAGGTCTCTGCGGCCGCCGCCTTCCTCTACGAGTGAAGCGCTAGGAAGGGTTTGGCCATCAGGAGCACGTAGTTTATGTTCCAGATAAAGAATTTAATTAAAAATTGGCATTCTGCAGGCCCCTTTGAATCACGGCGTCTCGGCTTTCCTCTTCAGCTCTCCTCCTCGGTTTTATCAGCGTACCCTTTAGTTTTACGACAGTATATGTGTGTGGGGGGAATGTCCTTTATTTGTGTTAGCTGGAGGGAAAACCCTGTAAATTCCTCTTTAAAAATGTGCCAGGCCAAATAGAAGAGATAATAATGGTACCTGTAGAGCTGTCATAAAGTGTTGACTTTTTTATTATTTTTACGCAGAAAACCAGGTTCTGCATGAGAGGGGATGTTGGAAGAAATTGGCGATTTAAGCAAAGTAATTAGGCTAAATACTGGATGTTACACTTAAAAGTTGAGAGACTTGGGCTTTGCTGTGACTAGTTGTGGGTGGAATTAATTTCATTTCAATATACGGAAACAAACCCTTTTCATCAGCTTTCACGATCGTGCAGTTATCTGGAGTTTCATGATCCCGCAGCACAAGGTCGTGTAGGTTTTATGTTTGCCGCTTGCCTGAGCTACCTCTTTTCATCCAAAAATGGTACGGTGCAACATTTGGGCCGAGAATTAGGGTATCCAGAAGTTTAGTACTGGAATACCTGTGCTAACTTCAACTCTTCCTCTTTGCTAGCAACAAGAGCGTTTCTCAGATGAAATACCTATTCTACTTATTTTCCGTTCCTAGAAGGAAACAGGATTTTTTTTATATGCTGTAATATTATTCCGAGGTGAAGCGCCAGGATGACATATTTTTCCCATCCGCAATGTTTGAAGAGCAAAAAGTGCGTATCTGTATCTCTGTATCTGCACAACAAAAGTTGTGAGTATTAGAAAGAAGCAGCGTAGGCAGATTTGGGGAGACAAAGTGCAATTTTAGTTTTGTCTAGCCAAAAAGTTCGACATATTTCTTGAATTTGTGCTTTCTTGGAGGTGACCCAGCTTCACTAAATACGAGTTCCAGCCTTGCTTGGAGTATGAAATCTCACTCTTGTTTAGCCCCAGGCGGTGAGGTTGCGGCTGCTGATTTTTGTTGTGGTTGTTTCTGAAAAAAATGATGGCTGAATGGTGTATCAAAAGGAACCTGGTCAAGGGGGTCTCTGCTTGCCTGCTCACCTTCAGCCTTCGCCCGTCCGGCCTGTGCTCCGGTGTCGGATGCCAAAATGGGGTGCACAGCCCTTAAGATACGGTCAGCCTGGCGCATCCGAGCGCCCGAGAGGGGAACTGATAGCGGAGAATAGAAATCAAGAAATCAGAGCTTGGGGAAAGAAGCAAAGGGATGCGGAGAGAAGCTGCGGCCAGTAGTGATGAGAACAACAAACAGCTTCTGTAAAATGTTAGAAACAAAACTGGGTTATGAGGCGAAGTTAATAGAAAAGACAAACTATTATACTTTTTTGCGGGGGGGAAGCAATGATATGTTTAGACCCTGTTTGATCGTGGTAGAAGTTAAAACAGCAACTGCTTTAGTCAGGCTTTTGCACATCGGTCCTGGTGTCTCTCACTGACGGGGTTTACAAGAGTAAGCTGAGCCCGTAATGCGTATTTTTTACCGAGTCTTGAAATACCGGAGAATTCCCTGCGAACCGTAGCGATGCTGATGTTGTAATTAGTCTAGAAAAGCAGTAAACGGGCCGGGCTGAGAAACGCAGACCTGTCAGCTTAACCTGAGTGCTGGGCAAAGGATTCGAGGGCGGGGGACGGGTTTAACGAAGGAGGGAAGGACGGCGATGCGCTCGACCTCCGTCAGCACGAGTTTAGGGGCAGCACGTTCTTTAGAACTAACTTTTCTTTAAAGAGCTCGTGGATGGGATTGATAAAGGCAACCGTGGGGATTTTTATTTGCTTGAAATCCAGCAAGGAGAGCAGCTTGGTACAGCACCGCTGTTTTGGCTGGGGATGTGCAAAAGAGTGACTGGCTGAGCCCCAGCAGAGCGTCAGTTCTCAAAGTACAGTTGTAAAATCGGAAATTATTTCCAAACATCTATTTCTAGCAGCCTCTCTGAGCGCTCGTTTTCGTCCTGACGCTGCTCAACGCGTTTGCGAGCAGCCCGTGATAAGGCAGAGAGTCACCGTCGCTACAGCTTGAAATGTCACTGAGATTGGGAGCGTGGTAAATAATGAAAAGAAGTGACCGCTGGTAAGAGCAATTTGTATTGCTTGGATACAAGCAGGTAATATTTCTCAGATGGCCAACTGTAAATTTCTCTATCTAAGAGCAAACAACGCGGGCCGTACCTCCAGGATGCTGTCTGCAGAAATCACGTCTTTATAGAGGAGGCAGGAGCGAGCGCCGCGGATGGGATATTATGGCCAAAGGTCTTGCGCGCTCCTTGCCTGCGCTGGCAGGCGGCGGCCAGGCCAGAGGAGGGATGTGGCAGCCCCCCGGCCCCGTCGAGGAGGGTCTGTGGAGGGCTGCGGGAGCCGATGGATTCGGGAAGGGGTGCAGGGGAAGGGCCCAGGACCTCCACCCCCTTGGCTCATCCGGGAGAGCGCTGGAAGGTGAATTGGTTAAGGCAGTCAGCATTGTCATGGGGAAAATAAATTGAATAATAAAGAGCTCTTGGGTCTAGCGGGCAGCGTTTTAACAAGAGCCGATAGCGGGAGGGTGAAGCCAGGGAAAGGCTGGAGTTGGGGTCCGCGGTTTCGGCGCCGCTGATGGTGGAAGAGGCTGCTGAAGGTGCTGGCGGTTTCTCCGCCTTCGGAAACACCGAATTCGGGGATGTCTGTTCGTTGGCATGAGCAACGCTCAAGCGGGGATTAATTTAGGTAAGTTAGCGTGCAGTGTGTCGGGCTGGAAAATCACAGTGGTCTGTTCTGATCCCCAAATCCACGGAAAGCCCATCGTTTAAATGAGAGCGTCCAGATACTTACAGATCCCACGCGCCAGCGTTGCAGATTTTCTTTAAGAGGATGGCTTGCAGAGAGGAGGCCTCTGTCCGAAGGTGGAGGTTGCAGGATGTGGCCTTTAGCGCTCAGGAAAGATCGTGGGTTCTTCATTCCTCACCATTTCCCTAAAAAATTCCTTGTGTCGATCACAGGGATGAGCTACCTCCCGTGCCCACACCAGGTACTTAGCACTAGGTAAGGAGCTAGCAGGGGCCATGGTAGCCTGTACTATGGCTATCGCCTGGGTCAGATGTGAATTAATTTAGGTGCAAGAAGGAAATGAGGGAGGATTACTGCCTTTGATAGTCATGTGCTTTATCTAACTGTGCAGAATTTATTCAAACTCCAAGTCAGCTCTTGGTGGCCACGGGACATCAGAAATAACTCCAGCCTTGGTGGGAAACTTCTGAGCCGAAGAATACGGGAGTGCAAACTGATCAAAACAGGTCAAACCCAGATTTAAAAATCAATTATATACGTTGCTTGTGTCGTGGTTGGAACAAAACCAATGCATTTGTGTGCAAATCTGGTTTTATGTTGAAGCGAGAATGTACAGCTGGATGTTTGCAGACTTACTCCTCTTTTAGGGGAGTTTTCAGATCGGTCCGTCCATCTCATCCATCATTCATGGATGAGGTTTGTGGGATCGCCGGGCTCTGGTCCGTGTTGTGCTTGAGTATGCAGGAGCTGTCGTGGCCTGAACGTTGTTTCAGATCTCCTCTGTGTGTGTATATATATGTATATGTGTATATATGCACACAGGTGTATATCTGCTGGGTATATGCTGGCTTTTTAGGTCTAGACGTTGAACGTGTTAAAAGCCTGGTTGCAAAGAAAACGGGGAGCGCATGAAAACGTCAGGCAGCGCGTGGCAATGTTTAATGGTTTGTTTGGCCACTCGAGGTCTCCGTGTGCTGGCTGACCTCTGGGAGCGAAACCGGAGCAAAACAGGAATTTGCTGGCGCAATTAAAAGCGGGGTAAAGACGGGCTCACATGGTAACACAGCCTGGGCTAATGCTGTGAATTAAGGACATTTAGATGTTTGGCTTTGTATGATTTAGCTTAAACAAACAAACATCGCATTAATCTCGTTACTCAAGCAAATGAAATAAACCTTTAAGGCACTTAAAACACGCTGACATTAGTTAGCCGTCAGGCCAGCGAGATCCGTTTGCAGACAGCGCGTCGACTCCTGCGCGTAGAGCTACTCGCACGTGTAAATGCTCGCAGAGCAGGGAGTTACACCGGGGGTGGCGGTGGGGCTGGTGTGGCTGGATGTGAATTTAGTGGGAATTGTGGATGCAGTGGGAATTGCGGATGCAATGGGAATTGCACTGGCCTGGGGCTGGGGAGATCTGGGGGCCCAAAGGGTGAGAGTTTTTTCGCTGCGGAGTAGCGGGCAGCGTCCCCCGCGTTGGCACTAGGCATCCGTGTCTCTGCGTTGCTCCTCTATCCTTCCACTATAAAATATGCAACTGCAAAGGTCCTTGCGGGGAATGTAATAAAACCCCCTAAAGCTGTCATTAAAAGCGATGTATTCCTACGTACCGTGTCCTTACATCGCTCTGGTGGCGTAATGGATGTGACAAACCTAAGCCTGGAGAGGTTGGTGATTTTTTTTTTTTTAGTGTCCTGAGTGTTGCACTCTCTTTAGAGGAAAACATAAGAATCTTATTAACTTCGATGTGTTAGGCTGGCCCAGGAATTTTCTGTTGTCTTTCAGTTGCGTTTGTTTGGGCTTTGGTTAGGCAGAGAAATGACTGAATGACATGTCATGTTTATAAAATCAAGAGTACCTAGCTATTTTCATACAGATCTCTTAATAGAGATTAAACACAAAATAAAGCAGAATGCATCAACAGTGATATTCCCATAAGCAATATTGTAACTTGTATGCAGTGTAATTATATTTTGTACACTTGCCAATTAAGCAGTTATGCTTTAGAGAAAAATTACTTTCAAGAGATGGAAGAAAAGTATCTCAGTAAATCAAATAAAATACACGTGTGTTACAGGGTTTTGTGTATGCAGCTGAAATTTTAAGATTTCCTGTTGTGTTCAGGTTGAAGTACGCCGAACGGTGCTCTGTGTCCTGCAGCTTTTTTGGGGCTGGAAAAAAGCAGATAGGAAAAGAAAAAAGAAAAAAAAGGCATAAAGAATACACTGCTTGCTGGGATAGCTGTATGCCACGTGAAGCTGGGATGCTCGGGCACTCCTGCTCTCCATCCTCACCCCCGCTGAGCTCCTGCCCCGTCGCCCTGCCCTGCGCGCTGCCCCGCGGTAGGAGCAGGGGTGGGTGCTGGCTGGGTCCGTGCACCCCCAAAGCCCAGGGTGGCCGCCCCGCAGCTCACGGCTGCCGCAGCAGGCACCCCTGCTTCCCCGGCACGTCTTGTCTTTCCCTCTTTTGTTGGCTGGTGCGTTGGAAAAGGGCACTTGGAACCGCCCGTGTCGGGCTCGGGTTGGTTTTCTGCTGTTTTCAAACAGTGTTGCTCTTGCCCGTTCTTGGGGCAGGTGTCTTCTTGCCCCGCACCCTCTGCGGTAGCCCACCGCATGATGGCGTGGGACCACGCTGAACCTTACTTGTGATTAAAACCCCGCAAACTAACCCTCTCCCGACAATTCATGACTTGCTTTTCTTCACCTTCATTGACAGCAACGGCACCCGCAGCGTGGGGAACATGAAACGTCAGCATTTGGCTAACAAAATTGATGTTTGCCTGTAGTTTCAATGACCACCCTTTGGTATCTTGGATACTTTCAGCAGTTAGAGCTGCTTTGAGGAGTTGTGCACAGCACTCACCGAAGCGGTCGTTTCCTTATACCTAAGGAAAAACAGTCTTGCTTTCCTCTAGGTATAGGTGTTCGTATATGCGGCGGTCGGATAGGCGCCCGATACCCGACGTTGTGTCGGGTGAGTGACGCTCTGTTCATGTGCCGCAAGCCAAGACCTGAGTACCTACAATCACTTACAGAATCATAGAATCATTTGGGTTGGAAAAGACCTTTAAGATCATCCAGTCCAACCATTAACCCAACACTACCAAGTCCACCACTGAACCAGTTAAGGGTAGAGGAGTAATTTCATGTTTCCTGGCTTGGTGGCTGGATTATTTTTTAATGAAAGTAAAAACTAGGAATCATTAAGGTTGGAAAGGATCTCTAAGATGATCAGTCTAACCATCAACCCAACTCCACCATGGATCGACACAACTCGCATGGGAGTGTACCCAGAAACGCTGGGTTTCCAGCGCGGGGCCAGGCTGGGCTTGCTGGGAATTGCAGGGAATTCTGTAAAGTCACAAGGACGTTACCCAAGTACTGTTACTTGCCAAACAGGCACAGTATCGGTTCCATATCTGGATGATTCTCTTGCCTAATGTAAACTCAGTGCAAGGTGAGTGCTAGGGAGTTTAAGTCAGAAGTGATAAGGGATTTTTTTTATTATACTATGAGGTCTTTATTTGAGGATTTCAAAACATTTTGCAGAGCAGAGGTGGGTTGAAAGAGCTGGCCAAGGCCATGCTATGCATCCAAAATGGGGAGACGGCAGCTCTGTGGCTCTTGCTCCCCGTCAGCTGTGGGAGCCTCTGCTCATACAGGATCTCTTCTGGGTTTTTTTTTTCCCCTCTAAATCACTCAATGTATGTTTTTATCACTAACCCACAGCGCTACTTTAAAAATCATTTTCTATCGTACAGAATTAGGAAGCCGGGACCCGGCTGCTGTGCCGGGCTCCGTCCAACCTCCCCACGCCAGCGCGCGGCCGAAGCTTGGGTTCGGAAACGGTGTTTCCTCAAGTCGTAGCGTGTATGTACGTTGTGTAGGGGAGAAACTTCTCAGCTATTTAATGATTTGATGGTGGTCCTCGTTGAAGGATACATCAGCGTTTTCAGTATAATCCCCTTTTATTTTAAAGGTTTAACCAGCCCAGAGCGTAGTCTCCTGTGATGTGCATTTTTCCCAAAACCAGCTAATTTAAAAAAAAAAAAAGCTTTCAGGTGGTTCTGACGCCCTTTCCTGAACTCTCTAATACAAACCCAGGCCCGTCAGTCAGATTCCGAAGGACTCCAAGCTAACCAGGTGTTCGCTCTTGCGGTGCGGCCGCGTTTGTGAGGTGCAGGGCTGGCAAGGGACGGCGCTGCCGGAGCCGTGTGAGCGGGGGCTCCATTCCACACACCGGGCTCAGGCACCTGCGGGCTTCGGAATAAAATGTTTTGTCGTCTAAACTGCTAATGTTTGAAATGTTAATGTCTGAGTGTGCCTGGCATGGTTTATTGTTTCAGCGTGACAAATCTGCACGCTTTCAGAGACTTACAGAAGGTGTTTGCATGTAAAAGCTTGTGATGAGAGCTTAGTTTGAAGGTGACAAAATAGAACAGGAAAATAAAAGAAAGCTTAAAATAAGTGGGACGTAGAATAAGGTTACCAGCTGCCCTGTGTCTCCATTTTCCCGGACCCTGGCTTGCAGCATCACCTTCCCGTGCGGCTTGGGCCAGCTTCTGCCTCTCCCAGCTGCGCTCTGGGGAGGATGAGGATGCTCTTGGGCAGGCTACCGCTCGCCCGCAGCGATTCTGTGCCCGGTCTCCGCTGCATTTCCACGCCTGGTCTCCGGTGCCGGTGGTCAGTCTCTTACCTTTTTGCTTCTGACGCCGTCTCCTTGCTGTGCTGCGCAGTTCTGAGTGCCGAATGCAGATTGATGACTGCAGGGCTGGGTTTTTTTCCCCTCAAGTCCTGTGCGTTCACTTCTTCAGGAGGCTGGCAGCCGAGGCAAGTTTATTTCTGTTGGTTTATTTTTAGCCTGACGCTTCTGGCCCCGCTGTCGGCGCTGACCGCCACTTTGCAATCCGATGGCGTGGAGCAGTGTAACGCGGCGAGTCCGTGCCTGCGTGTGGGCATTTACCTTGCTGGTCCCCGATGTGCCCGCATTGGCGGGTATGACCCCCGGGCTCCGTCCTGGCGCGCAGCAAGCAGGCGGCGTTTGGAAGGGATGAGGGCTGATTACAGGACACAAGCAGCGAATTTCAGAGAGGGTAAAATAAATGTTTGCCCCATATGTCCTGGATGGGTGTGTTTTGCAAAGTGTTTCTTGACTTTGTCACAGATTAATTCCTGGCTTTATTTGCAGCTGCATTGCTTCCAGCAAGTTTGGGGGAATTGTCGTGATATTACAGTCATGTTTTTTTGAGATCGTGCACTTCATTGCCTTGAAAGCCGTACTATGAACCCCACTAATATAAAGTGAGTCTAAATTGGATTTGGCATCATTTTTTTCCACCACCCTAGCACTAGCGTCCTCCCGCTCAAGACGCAGGGCTTTGGTCGAGTTGAGTTTCCTTGTCATACCCTGGGTTTGTCAGTGCCTCATAACGTTTCCTCCTCTCCCTCCTGCTGGCCTGAGCCTCTCTGCTAATTTTAATTTGAGAAGAAATAAGCCAAGGTATGCTCAGAGTATAAGGAGATGATTATCACAATGGAATAATTACATTTTGGTACTTGATTTGATTTGTTAGCTGGAAGAGTAGCCTGAAAGCAGAGAAGAAAATGAATGCATTGTTGACTGCAGGAAGTTATTTATGAGTTTTTACTTATGTTTAAAGGAATTCCCCCTGTGACTTAAGTAGCAGTGCGATTTATGGCCTTTCACGTTGGATAGCTGAATAAATAAATAGAATAAAGACAGGAAGAACAAAAAGAAATGGTACCAGGTTTTGTGGGTGTAAAGTTTCTGTTGTGGAATGCAGGAAGCGATGGCTTTCAAAAACCCAACCAGACGGATCAACAAAAATAACGCACACGTTGCATTGGAAAAAGAACATGATCCCAGTGTGTTTTGCATTAATTATGTTATGGCAGGAGAAATGCTTATGTACTCACACGCTCTGTATGGGGTTTGCGTTATGTTTCTATAATTTTTCCATAACTATCTTCATGCACTGTTCCTTCCATGGCTGCTTCTCCTATTCCTGCTTCCACAAATGAAGCAAGTAGCATGATCCAGGAGGGAGAAATGGAGTCTCTGCTGGATGTCGAAGGTTGGGAGCTGCTGGTGCTGTTTAGTGTGGTGGCACCGTGGCAGGAGGAGATGCAGGAGGACGTGGGTCTGCTGGACACGGGTTAGGAAACACTCAAGAAGTGAAGGGGCTGCTTGGAGGCGAGGACAGGTTTGGACAGGACTGACTCCTGTGGAGGGGACTTTGCAGCCATCATTGGGAAGCTCATGTGTGGAAACTTAACTGAGAAGCCAATCTGAGTGGAGTTAGCGTGTCTGCTGCTGCTGTTGTAGAAGATATGAGGTTGGCATGGCCCTTCTGCGGGCCAGCCTCCTGAGATGTGTCCATCTGCCTGGGTTGCCTATGCAATGGAGCAGAGTCGCAAAATACCTGTCTTGCAGAAGCAAGCTCTTAGCACAAAGCGTGCTTTGTCACTTGACTATGAAATCTTGTCACTCCATACCCGGTGTTTTCATGTCGTGTCCTGGGTCAGCAAGGTGCAGTAAAGTGGAAATAAAGGCAAACCTCCTGCTCTGGCTCTGGAAGACGTCGGTGACGAGTGCGCTGATTCTGTCAGAGGAAATCAGGGATGCTCCTGCGCCTTGGAGCGGCGACGGGGGCCAGGCTCCGCTCTCTGCTGCACTGTTGTAGAGATGCTGATTTACACCAGCTGGTGATGTGGTCCAAAATTGTATTTCAAAGTAGCTCGGGCATGGATTAGACTCGCTGCGCTTTCAGGAAGCCCGTCGGGCAGATTTCCTACCTTTTCCAGGTGGCATGTCCTGGTGTTGGCAGCAGCTGGGAAAAAAACACCAGCCAGAAAGCAGCCCACTGACATCTCCCAAGGCTTCATTTCATGAGTATAACCTTCAGGGTTTGAAGTTCCTCTCCTCAGGGCAGAGGCCTGCTTGCAAATACTGCATATAAAATGTTTGGTGGTTGGTTCCTTCACTCTTTCTTTGGAGAGGCAGAAAGGGAAAGGAGTCCTGCCTGAAGCCCAGACCACTCGTTTCTGCTGACAAAACCTCTAAGACGACCTTACAGAGAAACTACCGTGGACTGGTTGAAGTTGATTTAAACATTAAGAAAGCTTAACTCCTGCGCTCCCCAGCACTGCGGACCAAAGGGATTGGTGGGACTGGACTCCACAAATCAGTGGGGATGGAAATGACCAAAGCTGAGATGGTCCCATTCACATCTCAGGTGTTTGGTTGCCCCTGCATTTGTGTACTACCATGTATGAAAGCAAGTGGGTAAGCAGAGAAGCAGAGGCAAAACACAAATTCCTTGCTATCCCCACAGTGCAGAAGAGTCTGGGTCAAGGAGCACTTTCCAGGTGCAAGGAATGGGAATAACGCTGCCCCTGCTAGCAAAAAGATTCATTGTCTTTGTGGGAGCTGGAAAAATGATTTGGACCTGGGACAGTGTAGAGAAGATTCTGTTCTGTCAGGTGCTAAGCAACATCTTCACCTTGGAAGATGTTGCTTGCCGTGTCTTTCAAGAGGCCGTACGAAGAAATGAGCTTTCATGTGTGGTGTTGAGTTTATCTGGGAGCGATCGGTGTGGTGGATGTCCAGCAGGACTTCCTCCAGTGGCCCAGCTGGTGTGAGTCGTATAGAAGATGTAATTTGGGGGAGCAATAGGAGGAGCTCGGAGGGGTGGAACGGTGACTTATTTTGCATACTTGGGAAACCCATCAAAAGTCATGTGCTTGACTACAGCTGTATTAAACTTTCACTGGTTTTAATTAACAACGTTCATGACACTGATCGGGAGTGTTGTGTAGCAGAAGGTATTGGTAGATCCATAAAACCTAGAGTAGCTATTCATGGAGGGATTATGTATTGATACTTATCGTTCCCAAGGGGGTCTTTGGGAACCCCCAGAAATCTTGATCGCCCTTTGCGATGGGTGGTGGAGGGAAGGGTAGGGTACTGGGGGCAGTGACTTGGGTGCCCCTCACAAGCTGAACCCCCCAGCGTGTGTTTTCCATGACAGATGGGCACATCTGTGGTCACCTGGGAGAGAGCATCGCTTGTCACGGACAAGGGTGGGAGGTTGGGTGTTGAAGCCCAATGCAAAGTTCCTCTCTGTCCTTAACGACATTAAATTCATTTATGGTGTGATGATGAATGTCACACATGAATCCTCCAAGAAAATGCTGATTGTGGTCCTGGCTATTTTGGGGCAAGCTTGCTTTGGACGCCTTCTGCGGTGTGAATCAGCACAGAGTGCTGCCAGCGGGCTGCGTTGTGTCCCCATTGCCTGGCACTGTCATGCTTGCTGCAGTACTAAGAGTCCCTTTAGTAATTTTCTGATTTTTAAATACTGAGTGTAAGCTTTAAGTAAACCAGAGTTGGTGGCGATTGTGATTTACGTTATGATGGCTGTGCTGTAGTTTGCTGTGTTATGCACCAGAAAGTTGAGAGCATTAGGAGAAAGTCTTTCAATAACGTGCAACAAATTTTCATCATCAAGGAGTAACTGCTGTATACGTTGTGTTGAGTAATTATAGAGTACAAGGAAGATTTGGTATAGGAATTATAGCTTAATCTCCTGCCCTTCATTGCGTTTTCCCTGTGGTGGTAGTGAGAAATGGGGGGTATATTTTATTTTCCAATTTGAGTATGCTTGCTCAGGATGGCCTTGCTCTTAATGTTGCTTCACAGGGGAGAATTTACAGTGGGGATTTCCATTAATGCTAATGAGAGTTATGCCCACGCACTTCACTGGCCTGGTGACAGAGGAGGAGAAATAATAATTAAATTCTTTGTCTTCTAAAAAATTAAAATGACCCTAAAGTGTCCGGTATGCTGGTGGGAAGTAACTGAGAATGGGAGGTGCCATCGTTGCTGTTATTTGACCATTCACCGGTAGCTGAGAGGGTTTTCCTCTGCCCCTCTTCTCTGTTCTGTAAAATAAAACAGAAGGGAAAAAAAATCCAGACATGCATTCTAATTGGGGAGAATAATGAATAATCTAAGGATAGATATTGTGATTATAAACCAAAACATACAGGTTGCTAAGGTAAAGTTGTCTGAAATGAGTTGCAGCAGGTTTTCTTTATGCTTATGATTAATACACTCTTCCATTTAAAGCCATTAGGTATAGTGCTGCACTTGATTTAAAGTAAGTGCAGTTAATATTTTCGGTTATAAATTTCAGGCCTGCTGGTAAGAAATCATCAAAAAGTACAATTCTTCATGTAAAGCAACCACAAATTCATATTAGTCCCCGTACAAAACAAGAGGCAGGTTCTCCTGCAGCTGGGTTTTGCTGGTTGGGAAGGGCTGGTTGTGTGTTGGGGAATTACAGTGAGCACAGCGTTAATAGGAGCTGTTGTGACACATCTTTTGTAGGGGAGCCTATCGAAAGGGAGTGAGGAAAGGGCTATACTTAATCAGTATAAATGTCAGTAGCATATTTTAATAAATTCTTGATTTTGCTTGGACTGTTTGCAATTGCATATTTAAAAGGAATCTGCCATCCCCTTTCGAAGGTATGTGACATTTAAAAGATCTGTAAAGAAGATTGGTTTGACAGCTTCAAATTACATTTGAAAGAGTTTTTTCCTTTCAAAACAGAAAATGAATACTTCCTATTCTAAATGTCACTGCAAAGACATAAACATGTTTAATCAAATTATATATTTAATTTATGTAAAATGTAATTTTTTATTCATGCAAGAGACTCACTTGTTACATTTTTACCGTCTCCGAAGCTTTGCAAAGTTGGTGAACTGCTGAATCTCTTGAATAAATCACTGCTCCGCAATTTTTCACATTCTTCCAAATAGCTGTCGGCTTACTGTTGGATCTCCCCACCTCCAGGTATTTGTGTTTCGCCCCAGGTTGCTGTGCTGCTTTCATTAGCAGAGCCGAGGAGTTGGCCGGGTCTTGCCGGGGTGAAGGGTACAACTCCCACGGAGGAGCCAGGGTGGTTGGGGTGGTGGTGGAGCACCTCTGGGGATGCCCTGGGCTTGTGGAGCCACAGCTGTGCACCAAGCCAGTCACTTCTCCTCTGCAGCATCGCAGAGGGTGAGGGCTGTTGACCATCAGCTCGTATCCTCTTGGGCGGTGATTTTGTGGTGAACCAAAGCCACCGTGATGAAGCTGCTGGGCCAAAACCGTGAAACCTCTCCTAGGGGAGGGGACAAGCTGTTGGATTTGGTGCTCTGGACTCCAGCTTTCATGGCACATGCATCAAGGGCAGATGTCTGAAACAGCCCAGCAGGTCCCCACAAGATAAGGAGCTTTGGCTCCTGGCAGGGCTGTCGGCCTTTCTGTGCTGCCGTGCACGAGCTCGCTGGAGCAGCTACCTGCTCGTCTCTGCCTCTGCCAGCAAAACCTCACGGGCTGGAGCCGCAGGCAGTCGAGCCAGCAGCCCAGCACCGGCTGCCTTCGAGGACGGGCTGTTTTTCAAGAAAGAAGATTGAGCAGTAATCCCAGGCGAGTCCCGAGAGCAAAAGCCTGCTTTAAGCAGACGTGTGTCATCAGGTGGTGTCACTCGGCTCAAGGCAGATGGGCGTCTAGGGGCTTGAGCTTTCTTGCTAAGAGAGGAAGCAACGGAAGAGGAACCAATGTCAAAAAAAAGCAAAACCAGGGAATTCAGCTGTTTTTCTTTGTTTCTATTTTGATGTCTCCAAACTTCATGTGTTTGCTGTGCAAATACAGACGCTAAACTTGTGCTTGTCCCAGAAAAGGTCACAGCTGTTAGGTTGTACCTGCCCAGGGACAAACATAGCTCGGCGAACCTTTGAGCATGCCTTGTCTTGCAGCCATGTTTCAGGATGACCAGGCAGGCTGTGGGTTGGCTCCGGCAGACTGGAGGATGTTGTGCAGGTTCTAAAAGCCAAGAAGCAGCAAAGAGTGTAGTTGTGTTACTGGAAGCCTCCTCTGAAGGAGGGAAGAGCAGGACCTGCAGGTGTGTCTGCTGAGTCCTGGGCTGCCAGTGGAGGGTCTTGCTCAGGTGCTGGCCTTGGAGAAATGTCTTGGTTTTGAAACCTCTAGCGATACTTTCCTTTTCCATTTTTTAATCTCATCAATAACTACAATTAGTAATTCTGGTTTAAGTGCTCACTGAGCGGGGAAGAGTTATGGCTCTGGGAGTTCATTGAGGTTAACCACCACTGCCAGGCAGATCCTGCTTGAGGGCAGACCCAAACTACTGGGGATGTAAAGGCTTGGGATACATCAGAAGACACAGTTTGATCAATTATTTGGTAGACAGAGGTACCCTCAGTCTTTCAGAGAAGACAGCAATGACAGAGTCAGCATGAATGCTGGAGAGCAAAACTCAAAAACCTGATGGTCCTCAGGTAAATCCATCCTCTAGCAGGAAAAAGTGTCAGAAGTCCTTCACCTGCAGTAGGTCATGTTCTCACAATCTTCTAAAACTTCTCTGTCTTCTTCATGTTCCCAGCGGGTGTATTTGTGTATATTTATTCATGTAGGAGATGGCCAAGCCAAAACAACTTAAACGAGGATCTTGCATGCAAAGACCGCCATCCTGGAGCAGTCCTGGAGACAGTTCCCTGTAGACGTGGTGACTGTGGCAGCTCTGACCGTCAGGCCTCCCTTGAAGAGGAAGGCTTTCTTGGGTAGACCCAAAGATCTGGAAGAGTTTGGGTCTTTCAGCTCTTTTTCGCTAACAGCGAAGAGAGGTTGAGTGAATGAAGTAATATTGACAAAGCTATAATTTAGGTAATTAGCCAGCTGTCGTGTGTATTGGAAAGGACAGGGAATATTTCTTCCCTGGTTTGCAGTTTCCTTAGAAGGGAAAATGTGTCCGACTGAAGATACACAGGAACTCGCAGTTTGCAGATAGCTAAAAACATTGGATTTGACAAATGGGGGGAGACGTGCGTTTTTAGATACCTCAAAGGAGCTCCTGAATGTCTTCTAAGTCCTCATCCCCCACTGCACCTCCAGTGTTGGCCTGGTACTAAAATAGTACAGGAGATAATAGAAGGGTTTTGTTTTGCACCTGCTAACGAAAAATTTCAAGGTCCTGACTTGCTCCTTCCCTGGGATTTGGAAGCACCTTTCTTCAGGCTGAGGGACACTGCGTCCCCATGCAGTGGGGTCAAAGTGTGGTCAAAAGGGTTTGTCCTCCCACCGCCCTCCTTATGTCAGGCTGGAACTGAAATTCAGCCTGGGTCGAAGATTCCGGATTCAGGGTATATTTTATATTTATATTTTATTTCTTTAAAAAAAAAAGAAAACCCTTGAAAATATTCCCGGCAATATTTATAGTTCAAGCACAGTAGATTGGTGTGGAGATTTTGGAAGACGGAGAGTAGTAAACAGTAGAGGTTTTCAGTGTATTCCTCCTTTATGTTTTAGGGGAAATGCACAGTCTATAGTTTTTTTATTACCCATTTCAGTATGAAATATGTTGCAACATTAAGTTGTATATTTCCATTGAAATATATGGCAGGAATAAAATTCCAGATAAAAGGTAACTATTTGACATTCTGTATAGTTGTTGTCATGCTGTTAAAATAACACATTGACTACTAACTTGATATGAGACAAAGATGAAGAGGATGTTGTGTCAGCAGGATTTTCTGAGGAACCCTGTAATACCGACATCCAGGCGCTGCCTTCGCTCGCCGTACCCTTTCCTCTGAACTGCAAAAGCAGAGGTTGCCCTGAAATACTAACATCCTGAGAACTTAATTTTCTAAGTAAAATAATCCGCCCTGCCTCTTCCAAAAGAAAATACACTTGCAGTACATTTCAACAAAGCATAATGTTTAAAATTTGTTTTCACCCTGCATGTGCTCTGCTGTAGTGAGTTTAAATCTAAAATTAGAAGTAAAGGGAGGCAAGCTGCAGTTAGTTAGCTAGGCTTAACGAGATTCCAGGAGATTGCAGTTCCACACCGTACACTGGCCAAAGCCTTAATGTTGTAGGGTGTAGGATTGTCTCAATTGAGTCAGCCAAAAATTATTTTAAATGTTGCATTATATATTTTACCCATCAGTCCTAATTACCGTCTTTTAAGCTCTTGCTGACCCACTGCCTACCATCAATGGTCTTTGTCCCCTGTCAGGAGTGCATCCTACAGCCGCCATACTCGATGCAAGGCAACCAACTATGTGCAGAAATAAATATTTTTGCTAATGTGGAATATTTTACACGTCTGCTTACATGCTTTAACGATGTAGCTGAAGTCTGGTATGAACAATAAGTCCAGCTACTGCCATGCAAGAATTTTGCAGGCAACCTGTAGAGTATTAAATAGCTTAAGGCAAAGGCGTCTAGAACAAGAGCAAATCCAGTGTGAGTTTTATCAGCACTTTGACACGTTGCAGCGCTCGACGGCTCAATGTCTGAACTGCCCAATACATCTCCCAAAGGAGGTGGAGGTTGTTCCCCAGAGACACGACTCGGGACCGTGGACACCTCTCCTGTGCAAGCTGCATGCAGCTGGTGGAGGTCCAGTAATGAGCCATGAACATCTCCTGGAACCAGCAGACCAGGAGAAGCGGTTGGGGGCCTGGTTGTGTGTAGGTTGTTTAAAGTAACGCCAGGCAGCAATGGAAATGTATGGTAGAGCAGAGTCGTGCAGGATGGGGGGAGTAGACTTGATGACCTAATGCGTCCCTCTTTCCTCACCTTTTCCCCCAGCCAGCCTTATTTCAGCTCACTGCCTGGAGTATAAAGGCTTGTGAGATGTGGGAAAGAGGGAGATCTCAGTTTCCAGAGGTTTTTTTGTGCTTGAAACTCAGTACTGGCTGAAGCTGTGCTTGTGGTTTCTCTGGTTAGTATGTGTGAACATTTTCGGAGCTGTAAGGATGCTGTATAAGTGCTGAGCTTTTTGCTGTAGATGATGGTCTCGTCTGCACCACGCTGTTGTGGTTGTGGATGTTCCTGCTCAGCTGGAGGTCACCATGGCCACAGTTGACATAGAGTTTGTGAGCGCTCCTCATCCTCTCCAGCGCAAAGTTCGCCGTCAAACATTGTTCGCCGAACATTGTCGGGACATGGTTTAGTCTAGTCTACCCTTGATTGGTTTAGTGTGGACTTGGTAGTGTAGGTTAATGGTTGGACTGGATGATCTTAAAGGTCTTTTCCAACCTAAATGATTCTATGATTCTATGATTCTATGAAGGGGTAGCGAGGACGGTACCTGGGGCAAACCTGGCTGACCTTGCAGCGAGACAGGTCAGGAAGCAGCCACCAAACCCTGGCTGCTAACTCTGCCGTGGGAGCAGTGAGTTTGTAGATCGCCGCCGCTATTTCCAAGATAATTGTATATTTAAAGTGTTATTTAAGAACTAGTATTCAGCGAGTAATCGGGTAGGTAGTGGTGCGTTGCCCCAGCAGAAGTGCTGTCTGCCTTACCGCTGTCTTTCTGATACTTCAGACTTTCATTTCTGGTGACGGCAGGACATGACCCTTAGCTGCGCCAGCATAATTGTTTTGGCAACTTTCAACGCTCTTTCCTTCCAGCGGTCTGTGCAGTAAAGCCTCCCGCTGCGTGTTTCCTCACGTGTGCATGTCCTCTGGGTGGTAGGCCCTCGCACTGCCCATTTCTGCTGAATTTTTTAGGAGGCGGTGGGTCAAGTCTGGCGTCGTGATGTTCCTGCCTAGGCTCTCCTGGCACGGCTCCGCGCTGTTCGAGTGGAAGCTGCGGCGGTGGTGGTTGTAGCAGAAAAGCAGACAGAGCCATGCTTCTGCCTGTGCATCAAGATGCTGCGCAGCCTTATGTCGGCAGCCGGGTCTCACTGGTTTTTAAGCGCTTTGAAATTCTTGGGTTATAGTTGAATTCCTGCTTGCATGTCAAGGTGTCGTCCTGAAGCGGTGAGCACTGACCCATCTCTGCTCCTGGGAAAGTCACCGGGAGGCTAAACCCACCCTGCTCAAAAAAATCCTGCCCGGAGAGCCCCACCGAGGGCTGTAAATACGAGCTGTTATTAAAAGATCCCGGAGATAACAGTTGTAGCAATCTAACAGCAAAATGGAATAGCTTGATAGTAAATTAGATTTTTAGTCAAGTAGAAAAGATGTTCATTTTTCCATTGTAACTGTCAAACTTGGGGGTTTTGCACAATGTGTTATTTCTTCACTTTTCATACGCGCATTTTCCTTGCTATTTATAGCTTTACATGTGTGCAACTTGAAACCAGCCAGTTTGAAATGTTCTAATCTCAGATTTTCCATAAACATTCCTGCCTGTACCGAGACCCCTGTGCACCGAGTTTATGAAAACAATCCCCTCTAGGCAAAGATTTTTCTAATTCCCTGAATATAAGGGGAGAAGTTTATAATGGAGTGTTGATAGGAGCTGTAGTGTAATGTTGTGAGTATGGCTATCTACAAACATGGTAAGAAGTAGTTCTCAAGCATTTTGCTGAATAAAGGATCATTTTACATTCGTATTACTGTTTCCGTAGCTTACTTTCACGCAAAGCGTGCTTTTAGATATGTAAATAGTTCTGCTGTGACAACGTATACTTTCCAATTTCAAAATACCTCTTTCAATAGGAAATATTACTGCAAAATAATTGATTCTGCTCAAATGTCTTCTATTAAGCAGGTTTAATGTTTGATATAAGAGGCCTCGCAGAGTGTTATTTCAGACGCACGCACAATAATATTCAGCTATTAGGCATTTCCCCCATATGTTAACACTTAAAGCCTGACAGACATTAACGTTGTTAAAGGGCTTTGCAGAGGCGGGCATTGCATTCTTGCTGGGTGCTGCTGTAATTATTGCACTTGTGGGACGCGCAGGTTGTGAACACCGGCAGCTTTCCGTCCCCTTGCAGCGTCACGGGGCGGTGTGCTGGCGAGGGCTCCCGACACCCGTTTGCACGGATGAGGTTTGGAGGGTGCAAGCCGGAGCCGGGAAGCCCCTGGGCTGGGGCGGATGCAGGCAGCCTCGATTGCCTGGTGTGGTCCATCCTTGTCCTTCATCACCCATCCCAGGCTCCGTCATCCCAACCCGTTTTCCAACTTTATTGTCAAAGTGGCTGGCTCCGTGGCGTTAAGTGGTGTTTAGTTGAGACCAGGAGGTCATCGATCCCAACCAATCTTGGGCTTTCTCCCGTGGTGGTGAGACGTTCCCTGGTGGGCCCTCCTGCGCCGAGACCCACAGCACCAGAGAAGAGAAGACGCCAGCCACAGAATCTGGTCTTGCAGCTTTGCAGATCACTGAAAAATAAGATCATGTCCTTGGGTACTGCCATTGTAGAAGTGCTGTTTTCCAGGCTGCTGGTCAGGTAAATAAAAAAAAAAAATCTGGACTGCATCCTGGGTTGTCCTTATGAATCAGCTGTGGATTTATACCCAAGTCCTTAGTGATCATAGAATCATAGAATCTTTTAGGTTGGAAAAGACCTTTAAGATCACCCAGTCCAACCATTAACCTAACACTACCAAGTCCACCACTAAACCAATTAAGGGTAGAGTAGCAATTTCATGTTTCCTGGCTTGGTGGCTGGATTATTTTTTAATGCAAGTAAAAACTAGGAATCACTAAGGTTGGAAAGGATCTCTAAGATGATCAGTCCAATCACCCCCATGCCCACTAAACCATGTCCCAAAGTGCCACATCTGCCCGTTTTTTGTTGTGCTGGAGTTTCCTCTTTTTCCTGGTATTTTTTTTTTTCTTCCCCAACGGTATGTTTACAAGATTTACTGGCCCTTTGAAATGTTTAATGTAACGCGGGCAGTGAGCGGCGTGTCCGGCTGCTGGCCCCTCTCTGGAGGCTGCTGGCATTCCCGTCACCTGCGACACGTGGCTGGGTACAGGAGAGTGCAGTGGGGTCTGAAAATACTCGGAGCGCCCCTAACAGTTACGGCCTCATGTATAGGGGCCGTATGTGTAAGTTATGAAAGCCTGGGCCTCTTGTGGGTGCCGGTTCACTGGCAAACTGGTGGGCAGCAGGGCCTGCGCAGCGCTGATCCCGCCGTGGGGTTGGCCGTGGTGCCCGCAGTCAAGATGGTGGTGGTCTTAGTCCTTCTCTCACTGGGAGCCCTCGTGGCACCGGTGTTTCAGGGCCTTGACCTTCTTTGGGAGTCCCCATGGACAGAAATCCTAAATTCGCCTAAATGCGATCTTGACGTCGTTCCCACCTCCCTAGAGTTAACTTCAGAAGACTTTGGCTACAACTTCCTAGAGCAGGACCGTGGCTTGGTGAGCTCGGCATCTCTTCAGTCTGCTTTCAACAGTGCTTAAAAAGTGTTAATTGAAAAGAGCATCTGTGTGCATCTTGTCCCAGGCTCGGCTTCTGCACTCTGGGGTGCTCCAAATCACTGTTCCCGTCTCTTGGGGCTTCTGGTTGTACGGGGGTGCTGGAGGAGGATGTGCTTAGAGATCCTTTCCGGTAATACAGCTCCATAATCACGTGCAAAAACTGAACCAGGACCTCTGGATCAGGAGGTGTGAGTTGCTTCTGCCAGTGCTAAAAGCGTTCTGTTTCCATTGCTTCCAGGATTATTTTTCAGCTGTCATCTTTAGGGTTACTGGTACTCCAGGAGAGGTAGTCTGATGCTTTTGGTTCCAAAACACTTGACCCTTGGGAAAGGGTGCCTCGAAATTACTTACCTGGCTTCATCTGTTCAGAAAATAGCTCCTTTGTCTAAAATTAATTTGAATGCAGCTTTTAACAGGTATTTCTCTCATGACAAATGATTTCCTTTTGGCAGTGAGCGTTCATCTCTTTTGCACTGATGCTGCCTCCTCGATTTCCTTCTCCAGCATCCCCGATAGCTGCCAGGCTCGAGGTGCAGCCCAAAACCTGATAACGTGGATGCAAAATCCTCACTTCAAGTATTTGAAGTATCCATGGTAAAGGACCCCCTGGAAAGAAAGGTTTGCAGGAGGAGCTGGGCGAGATCTGCAGCGATGGTGTTGCAGGCTGCACGGCGCCGCTGTAATGTCGCGTGGAACGCCGTACCCTCGCGTTACGTGTTGGGAGAAAAAAAGTGTTGTAGCAAACTGACGCTTGCCCCTCGGTGTTTGGCGAGTCCCTTCCGTACGCGCTGATGGACCGTGGCTAGTGCTGCGAAGGAAGGCAGGGTAGGAAAATAATAATAATGATGATGATGATGATGATAATGGAAAATACGGATTGGAAAAGGGAGAAAAGCGCAAGCTGGCATTTAGGGGGGAAGAGGAATAGTTTGTCAGACTACACCAGACCCATCTGTTGGAAGAAGACCCCTCGGTGCGGGGTGCCGGCTCTGCGGTGCCCAGCCAGCCCGTACCGTCCCTCCTGCTGCTCCCGTCCCTGCCCAGGTGGGTTTTCCCAGCCTGTCTGAATGCGCAGGGTATCTCCACCTCTCGCACAAATTCAGGAAGGCTGCAGGGAGGGTGGAGGTGGATGCGCTGCCCGTGCCGGCCGGGAACGCCGCCGCGCATCTCCTCTTCACGCGGCACCCTCCTAAATGTATGTGAGCGCTGCTAAATGCATCACCTCATTTCATATTGCATTTGCAGAGAAAGTGCAATTTTATTGAACATGAGGATTGAATTCTTAACTGACTAATCAATTTTAGTAGTAAGTTAAAATGCCTAGTATTAATGGACAACTGCAACCATTAATCAGGGTTACAGGAGATGAACAGTTGTCAGCATTTATGCTAATAGTACTTACACACCGTGGGCTTACGGATTGCACTCGCCTCTTCCGTATTTTTCGAAACGTGTAACACTCCGGCTTTGCACTTACAGATTATTTTCTCCCTTCTTGGGCTGCTCTTTCGAAACACCAGCCTAACCAACATCAGTGTAGGGCTTTTTCGCACCCTTGGTTTCATGTCAGAAGAGATGGAAAAGGTTCATTTGTTCAACTATTTGAGTGTTTAATTTGATCTGGGATGCAACTAAAGCAAGACAAATAGAGTGGTTTTAATGCAACTATTTAACAATCTCTGGCAGCTCCAGAAATCGTAAGGCATTAGAAAAATACAATTCAAGGACTTTGGGTGGATGTAAATAAGAAACGCCCTTCAGGATTCGCTTACCAAATTCATTTTGCTTTCAGTATTTTATCACTGTAAGCTGTTTTTTAAGGCAGTGAAGTGAAATTTTTGTTCAAAACGAACCAAAACAGAAACAGGCCTTAAACCTTCATGGATTTTGTGAACCTTTTTCCTTCATCTGTTTTACTGGGATATTTTTCAATGTGAAACTGGGATTTCCTAAAATCTTTTTAGTCCGCGGTCTTCAATTAGCTGATTACTATAGATTATATGCGTACTTTGGATACCTCATCAAGCTGTCTAATAGCTGGATCGTATTGATTGTCCTTCAATTAATCATGTCCCCTATTTTCATTTATCAAAACCAAAATACATGTAATTAACTCTGAAGTGATATAGCTTTACCGTAAAGTGATTTTGCTACTGCTATAGAGATAACTCGGTAGATTATACTAATAGGAAATGCAAGTTGAAATTAAATTAATGTTATCGTGTCCATCACAGAAGAATAATTAAAAAAACCTAAAAGTGAAGGACCATAGCGAGGAATCCTATGTAACAGCAGATGCAGATGTTTGTGTCTTTTTTCTTATTTGCATCTTGGGGACTTGCCATCCTTGAGCTTTTGAACGGTTGCCATCAAGTCTCCCAGAGGAGATGCAAGAAATGCCCTAAAATTTCTTGCCAGGTGGGGAGAGGGGACCACGAAGGTGCAGGGTGGGTAATTGCAGATTTTTTTTTTTCCCCCCCATCAGTGGGCCAGTTTATGAAAAAATGGTACCAGATGACATTGTTTTGCTTTAAAAGCAACTTTATCAATTTGAGTGTAATCTCTCCTTCCCCCAACGCTCGTATTGAAATTGGCTCAATGTGCTTAATTCCATGACAGACTGAATTGTAATAAATAATATACAATATCCCTAAACCAGCTTGCTTCAATTGGCAGGATATTTATGAACAGCGAGTTTCCGAATTGCTCATCATGCCTGAGACTTTAAGCTGCAATTTTATTCATAAACACAACTGTGTAGCAGAGTATTTGTGTATATCATCATTCACGCCTCCAACTACAATGGACACACTCTGTAAGTGCGGGCTTTTTTGTAATGCATTGGCGCTAATTAGTGAAGAACTTGTGTTATTTCAAAATCACTCTCATTTTTTTCCCCTTAAACCTTATGGGTAGGAATACATTTGTTTCTGGAGCAGAGAAGTTACCCAGTTTACCTTAGGACTTGTCACTGATCCTTTGATATCCCTCAGGAGCTTACACTGAAAAGTGCTTGAATTATCTTGGTTATTTT
Source organism: Pelecanus crispus (assembly GCF_030463565.1). NCBI lineage: Eukaryota > Metazoa > Chordata > Aves > Pelecaniformes > Pelecanidae > Pelecanus > Pelecanus crispus. The sequence goes on from NC_134652.1 coordinate 4,421,836, forward strand.
TTTTTGATAGCCAGAATAAAAAGAAATAGATTTAAAACAAAAAAAAAGTTGGCTAGAATTTCTAATATGCTTAATTCAAATAATGTCTATGATGATAGAAATTAAAAAGTATGTTTTTCTTTGGGCTGGTTTGGTTAATCCTTGGAGAAGAGGAGTTGGAGCTTTGTCAGTAGCGCTGTTTCACCACCGCTTCGGCTTTCCTGCCTTAGGCACTTTGTTATCAGACATTAATATCTGCAACAGCAACCAATTATCTTGTAATTTTAACAAAGGCATCAGAAAAGAGAAAGCGCTTGTTGGTTCGATGGTCGTAAATACATAGATCACAAGCAAAGAGCCTTTACTTTTATTATGCAAAATAATGACTATGTAGCTGTTAATGGCATTTACTTTATACTATGACAATTTATACTTCTGCGCGTCTGTGGAAGAGCTTTCCCACCAGGCTGTTTTGACAGCTCTCCGTAATAATATCGGAGAGTGATGTGTCTAACGAAGTCTCCGAGAAAAATACCTGGTTTGCATTTCAGCACTTGTCATTCAATATGTTTTGCAGTAGGAGATAGCATGGGAAAGATGCCTTCCATCTCGGGCTGCCGTCGCGTCCACGCAGCGCAAGCAGGGGCTGCTGGTGCCTCCGCGGAGCTGCGGGATGGGAGAAGGGTCCTGCTCTGGTCCCAGCGAGCAGGGTCCGACCTTTAAGGCAAAACTTTGTTTTTTCTGAAGCCATGCACAGTGCTATGTGTTGTTGCTCCAGGATCGCAGCGTATATTGGACTGCACAGTTGTGATGCCTTTTTTTTTTTTTTTAAATAATAAAACTCTTCTTGCAAGCCTGACCATCTCCGACGCCGCCTGCGAGCTCTGTGCTAACCCCGTGGACGATGGGGATTTTAAGCTGTGGGTGCTTTGGCTGGAAAGAGCTGCAGGACCTGTTCACCGGCTGCGTGTGGGAAAGGGCTGGCGGTAGAATCTGCTCCGATAAAATAAGCGATCCATACGCGTGTATGGAATGATGCCTGTTGGAAATATTTGTAAATAATGCGTACGTATCCAAACAATGCCATCAGAACAGTAAATGAAGCGTAATTATAGAACGCTTTGGGTGGGCAGGGCCCTTCAGAGCCCCCCCAGCCCAGCCCCTGCAGTGCCAGGGACAGCTTTAACCAGCCCAGGGTGCTCAGAGCCCCGTCCAGCCTGGCCTGGGATGGTTCTGGGGATGGGGCCTCCACCGCCTCTCTGGGCAACCCCTTCCAGTGCCTCACCGCCCTCACTGTAAAACATTTCTTCCTTATATCCAGCCTAAACCTATTCTTCTGTAGTTTAAAGCCATTACGTCTTGTCCTGTCAGTCGGTTGGGGTTCCCGTATCGGTGGAAGTGGGAGCAGTCGGAGCAGGAGTGCATGGATGCTAACGAGAGATTGCCGCGGCTGGGGCTTCTCTGGTGCCTTTGCAGAACGGCAGAGATCTGATTTCTGAGGTTGGGGACCAGAGGGAGAAGGGATCGCACCCTGCCCTCCCCTCCCACCATCACAGGGCTCTGCAGCAAGCCGCCGGCCTCCGTCCATCTCCGCGAGGCGGTCCCGGCCCAGCTTTTGGGCTGCCCGGCGCGGAGGTGCGTGGAGACCTTCTGGAGGAGGTGGTGGAGCCCGTGCGGCCCCCACCGCAGCTCGCCTCGGGGCTTCTCCTGGCCTCCGGCGGCGAGAGGGCTTTCGGGGTGCGCGGGCACTTCGTTGCGCGTTAATTAGTTTCATTAACTCCCCTCCGCCTCGGCAGGGAGCTGTTTACTGGGAGAGGAGGCGGATCCCGCGGCGCGGGGATCTCCTGCCGGCTCTTCCCACCCCCGTGCCGGAGCGGACCAGGGCGGCGAGGGAGCTGCGCTTGGCCGGGGATGCGGCCGAGTTTAAGCTAGGCTTTGTTGTTGTTTGTCTCTTCCTTTTCCTCAGCAAGCTTTTCTTCTCCGCTAATCCTTAGAAGCAGCCCAAGAAATGACATTTATGCATATTTCATAATGTGATTTCTGTAGGCATACGGAGCAAACAAATCAATTTCTCAGCAGCACGCTGTTTAAAAGAAACAGCAACAACCTGTGGGATAAGTTGCAGAAGCTGTTAAAATTAATTATAAATGGCAGAAGATATAACATTTGGGGGAAAAAGTGCTAATGTGTGAAGAATAATAAACATTCGGTAGATGAAAAGGAGCTCTCTGTCATCTGATTATTTAAACTTCATATATTTATAAATATAACGCGTTAAAACAATGTACCGCTTGCTACCAACACCACATTACCATTTTATTCTGGAATTGCAAGAGCCTCATCCGCTCTCTCAAATAGGAGCTTTCACCTTCCTAGGCTCGGAGTTTTACTGCAGGTTCACGTCTGCGTGACTATAAACGCGCTATAACATTTTTCAAAAAAGAACCGGGAGTCCGTCGGTGGTGAATGCTGATGGGGTTTTACTGGGCTGTGGGCTTCAGCTGCTCGCTTCGGAGATGTTTTGCTGTTAGGAGCGGTCTTGGGGAGTACGGGTCTGCCTTGCGGTCGGGTGTTACAGCGTGGCTGTCGTCGGTGGTGGGTGTTTTACTGGTATCAGCTGAAGGATCAAGAAAATGGAAGAGGACGTCTGGTTGACGTGCGGATTGGGTAGAATAAGCCAAATCTCTAGAAACCGATGGTGATACAGAAGCGTTTGCTGGGGTGCAGTTCATTTCCCTTCCACCTTTTTTCAGGAGCAGAAGTTCCACAGTAGATACGGTCATACTCAAATACCTTATTTTTATTGGGAAGCTAGTGTACATTTACCCAACTAAAGTGGTTTTTTAACGCTACAGGCTTCGGTGAGCGTGGGGTAGGGCCTGCCGATACATCTGTAGTCTGGTCAAGGTGCCTCTGGACCACAGCGCTGTCATTTCTGTGCAACCGGCACTCGGGTTTCTTAAAACCGATCATCCCATCGGAGCTATGGAGCTGTGTCGCTGCGGTTTTTCGTGTATTGAGAAATGTGGTAGCGTGGGTGAGATCTTCCCTGGTAACCAGGACCGATGCCACTGAAGTTAGCCGGGCTGCCGATTCTGTACAGCGACTGCACGCTTGGCACAGCGATGTGCACGGGCACTATGGTATTAACTTTTCTCAGATTGCCCACACGGTGAAGAACTTAGGTCATCGGTCAGCAAAATATGCTCTAATTAGAAATAAACTGTCATTTTCATCCTGCTTTTACAGATGAGATTAATGGAAAATACTCGGAAGAGAGCGTGTTCCTGCTCGGGACGTCTCATGGTCCTGGGCTTGGGAGTGTTTAGGTGGGAGGCTGCTCCTGGCCGGGCAGAAAAGGTGCTGGGTGGCCAGCAGAAGGGCTGTGCAGGCAACGAAGGATGAAGGCATGGTGGTGTTGGGTTGATGGTTGGACTGATCATCTTGGATATCCTTTCCAACCTTAATGATTCCTTGTTTTTACTTTCATTAAAAAATAATCCAGCCACCAAGCCAGGAAACATGAAATTATTCCTCTGCCCTTAACTGGTTTAGTGGTGGACTTGGTAGTGTTGCGTTAATGGTTGGACTGGATGATCTTAAAGGTCTTTACCAACCTAAATGATTCTGTGATTCTAAGAGCATCTCTCTGCTGCGAAAGGGGCTCAGGGAGGCGGATGGGATACGGAAACCTGCGGCAGAGCGATATACTGAGCGTCATTAAGCCAGAGGGGTTGGCTAAATTGTGGCTGGATTTTGCCCCCCAGTGAGCTTGGCAGGGTTTTGCTGTTGGTTGGGTCTCCACCATGCCCGTGAGCCTCCCCGTGGTTTTAGCAGCCTCCCATTGCGGTTATTTCAAAATCCACAATTTAAATTTTTCTTTCCCTTTTCCCAAAGGTGCTGACCTGATAACGCGGCGTCAAAACCGCTCGGTCCCCGTCACTCTGCGGCCTGTCCGATGCGATGTGACACTTCGTCCCTAACATATGTCACTCCGTGCTAGCGTGTTCTCGCTCCTCGGCTGCTCGCGGGAGACCTCCTCGTTTCCATGCGGGCCACCTCCGGAGCCCCGCTCCGATCTCGGGAGCACCGTGTGCCCGCGATCCCCCCCCCCGGCGCAGGGATGCTGCACCGGCAGCTCGGCGGGGAGCGTTTGCCAAAGCCCGCGCCGGCTCGGGCTTTGCGGCCGTGACCTGGTCGGCGGCAGCGCGGCTTTGTCCCGGCGCGGGAAGGGAGCCGGGCTCGGGGAGCGAGGCCGTTTCGGCTGAAAGGCTGTTAGATTCAGGTCACTGAGTTTGGGCTGCTGCGTTTTCTGACAAAGTCTGAAAAATGCAGATTTGTAGCAACCCTATGTTAATGAATTCAGACTGCTTGAATTTCGCACTGAATAATGGCCGGAATTACCAGAGATAGTGACTTATGAGATGTGATTGAATATCATGCTTTTCTCGAGATTAAATTGATAAAATGATGTAATATCACATTATTTTTATTAGCACGCTTTGATACAAAAAAAATCTCCATGGAGCTGAAGATTTTGTTATAATAAAACAAAGGTACTAGAATGACAAAAAATATTCAATACATTTTTAAAACGTAGTATCACATTTTAAATGCGATTGCGTGCATATGGTGAGTGACTGCAATACCTCTTTACCCTCAGGCCGCCCACTTTCATACATTAAAAATATTCTATTTAAATGCAGATTTTGATTTGCTATCTGGCATGGCGTTCAAGGAGAGGAGACAGGAGAAAAGGAAGAACGCGTGCATCTCTTAATTTAATTACACGTTTCTTTTGACGTGCAAAGGTACAAGCAGTTGTTAGGCGTAAGGGCATGCATGTATAAAAACAAAACGGTGCAAGGTCGATTTTTGAAAATCTGTAAAAGAAAAAGGAATCTCACCCTCGAAAGAGAGTCCAGGGAGATCTTACGGGTGTAAATATGTATATACGTGTGCGTGCGTGCGTCGCCACGTGCGTGTTACAGGCTCCCGCACCCCTCACGCCGGGCGGCTGCTTCCCAGCGCCGTGACCGTGTCAGCACAGCCCCGCGGAAAGTCAGATCTCAGTTGAAAATAACTGCCTGCTAAACCAGAAAGGTTATTTTTAGCCAAGATGGGTGCAATAATCTGGTTTCTGGTGCGGACCCATCTGGCGTGGCAGCGGGGTGCAGGTTGAGGGGCTCTCCCGTGGCTGGGAGGTGTCGGGGTGGGTGCCCGTTGTTCCAATCGCTTGGTGTCACCTGGAAGGATGTGGGTTTCTGGAATGAAAACCAAAATGGTTTTTTTTATATCTACATTAGAAATGCTGGAGTTTGACTGCAAGGGGCAAAAGTCATAGTGGCAAAACACTTTGAACGCCATGGAAGTGATTTTGCCGTTGGATTGTGTAAAAACCAGGGAGGCTGCGTTTGGTGTTGGTACTCTTTGTCTTCATTTGTATGGCGTATGAGCGACAGCCTATTTTCAGACCTCAAGAATATTTGAATTTCAGTGCCCTGGAGCAAATAGGTTGAGTGGTATCAGAGATTATCAGATTTAATTCATTTATTTTAAATGTAAATTGATTTGAAGCCACTGGGAGCCGTTACAGTGTGCAGTCCTTGGCCTCCACGCTTGCCGTGTATTATTTCTCCTGCCATCCGCCTCCATCCGTCCTTTCTCCCAGTCTCTTCCCAGACTGGTTTGTTCCTCCCATCTCAGAGAGACCTGAGTTTTGGGGCTCCGCGCATCTCAGCATCACGTATAAGGTGCGATGCCTCTTCTCCTGACAAGCGCTGGAACGTCTTGGCTTTGCCGGTGACGTGCCGCGGCTGCGTCCCAGACCGTAATCTCCCGGAGCCTGAACTTCTCCTTGCGTCCACCGGCGTTTCTCTCCCTCGTTTGTAACTCACAGATAACGCGGGTGTTTGATGCAGTAAGGGGATGGTTTAACTGGGGTAGGTAATGGCGATTATTCCTGTGGTCCTGCGAGGTCCCGGCTGGGCTCTCCTCTCCGGGCTGTGCCGGCTCCCTGGGCTCGGCTTCTCCGCTCCTCCGAGTTCGGTGCAAAATGCGTGTTTTGAGGGGCTGCGTGATTCACCACGAGCGGCTTATCGTTTCCTGTAAATATAAATTCGGGGCTGTACCAAATAATGCCAAATGCGTATTTTTAAGTCTACGTATAAAATTATTTGATCTCTGAGAACATCGCATTCACCAATTTTTCTCTCAGGCACATAGATATTAAAATCATATTATGCACAATATGCGGTAGTAAAATTGAAGTCGCAATGGAAAGCAATATTATAATTTTTTTCCCTTTAATTTTAGTCTCAAAGAATCTGTCCTGCTGAAGAAAAGGTTATTTGTCTAATATGCTGGAGAACAGTTCGCAAAATTAGATAAGAGTTATCCCCATGAAATGAGCTGCAAAGAAGAAGCAAGCCACGGAAACACTTGGGACTCTAAACCCATCCCGCTTTCCCAGCACAAATGCAAACTCTTAATTTCTCGATCCATGCGAGTATTAGGGCGGCGGGTGGGATTTCCTGCGAGGTGGTTTGGGTGTGCACTACTTTTCAGAAGTAGTAAATCCCAACATATTGCTCTCCTCCTTCGGCGTTCAAAAATAAAAGCCTTTAGAAATGGCCATAGCCTTAAAATAAATGTTAATGGGTGAATAATAAACGGCTGATTTAAAACGTGCGAGGAAGCGTTGACAATGTTACCTGTCTCGTGAGTGCTTAACTTGGGACTCCTCAGTTTTCGGACTGATAAGTTTTGCTGGTTGCTGGGGTATTTTTTATTCCAAACACAGTGGGGGGAGGAAGAAAATCAGTGGAACTGGGTTGCCTATTGCCTTAACTACTCTCACAATAGTGAAAAGCTCTCATCAAGTATGTATCAGATTATTTTATTATGCCAACATTAATATTGGAAGCACACACGTAATCTGGAGTCAGCAGGTTCATATACTACTATCTCATTAAATTTTCAGGCAAAAGCTGCAAAAATTAATTGGAGGCGTGTAATAGTTTAGAATGTGAGCTGGCTTATGGTAATATAAATTACATGAGGAGAAGACAGTTTTATATACTGAGAGAGGGAAAACTGGTTTACTTTAATGAGAAGAGATAGAAATGTGGAGCTATTTTTTCATTACAGATGCACTCTAAACTGTTTGGACTTACTTGATGAATAGAGTTAATTCTCTGCTACAGTTCCAATAATTCATGTTGCACAGTTTAATGACTTCTAGATAAAAACAGGATTGAAATGTTAATTTCTATGAAGAAATTGGAGCACTCTCATATATCAAGCTTTTTTTCTATTAAACTACTAGTTAATTTCGCTAAACAAGTCTCTTAGAGATATTTCATGCTACATAGATTTCTGTATTTCTCACCTGCTTTATTTCATTCCGTTGACCATGAGCATCGGCTACCGCAGAGCGCCACCGAGACGCAGAAAAATTTCCATTGTACTTAACCTGCCATTAGAATAATTAAAAGAATTTTTTTCTGCAATGCACGCGGTGGTGGTTAGGCCCTTTGGTGCTTTCGCCCATATTTCCAAGTTGCTGCTAGCCATCCACCTAGTGAGGATTTCGCGCGTTCACCGCCCTGCTGAGGGATGGGTGGGTGAAGAGCCGCAGCTGATGCCGCCGCTGCCGCAGCCCCGTCGCCGCCGCAGCCCCGTCGCCTGTGCCGGAGGTGAAGCTGCTCGGGACTCTGCTGCCTTTGCCATCGGGCATCATCCGAGGAGCACGTCCGAGGAGCGGCGGGGTACCGGGAGCCGCTGGCTGGGTGGTGACGCCTGGCTACTGTGCTTGGACCTCCTCCTTAATTCGTTTTTTCGACCTCCTCCTTAATTCCTTTTGACTAGCGGTCTTCTGCGTGCTGCCGAGAGGTTGGGTACTGCTGGCTGATGCTGCACAGAGAGGAAATAATTATTTTTTCCTATTGCATATTCTTTGGTTTAGGAGTTTCTCTCCTAACTTGCACGTGTTTCCATTGTTTTGATTCTGTTTTCATCATCCTAGACATGTAATCCTTGCCTTGCCTTTCCCCCGCGTTTGGTGCCGTACCACCCGCTGTTGCACGTGCTCGTCTGTTTAACTTCCGTCAATTTGATATTTGCAGCTTTCTATCTGTGGTTCTATATTTGTGGTATTCTGCAACATCTTTACACGGGGACCTCAGCGTACAACCCTGGTTAGCAGAAACCACCCTGATCGTGCCTTTCACACGGGACTGCAGGACTCGTGCTCCTGCTCGAGGTCCCTCGTGCCCGTGACTTCCCCGCCCGGCCCCGTCCGTGCTGGGCCACCGTCCCCTCTGCCCACGGCAGCTCCCCAGCTGATGCGCTCTGTGCTTCCACCTCAACCTCCCCGTCGGGTTTCCTGCATTTTTATTTTGGGGTTTCCTGCATTCATATTTCTTGCTGCGGCCGGGTCTCGCCCGCAGAGCTCGGCCGAGGCACTGCGCGCCTCTTGGGCGTCTTCGTTTCATTGCTGGCTTCAGGTTTGCTGGGAACCAAAGCCCAGATCCGCAAAAAAACTGACCTGGTCAGACGTCAAACATTTACTGTCCATACAGCGAGGTGATGGTCAGACTCTCATTTTTACCTTTTATTTATTTATGTTCACTTCATAGAGAATCATAGAATCATAGAGTCATTTAGGTTGGAAAAGACCTTTAAGATCATCAAGTCCAACCATTAGCCTAACACTACCAAGTCCACCACTAAACCAATTAAGGGCAGAGTAATAATTAATTTCATGTTTCCTGGCTTGGTGGCTGGATTATTTTTTAGTGAAAGTAAAACTAGGAATCGCTAAGATTAGAAAAGACCTCTAAGATCACCAGTCCAATCATCAGCCCAACACCCCCATGCCTACTAAACCATGTCCCAAAGTGCCACATCTACACCTTTTTTTGAACACCTCCAGGGATGGTGACTCCACCACCTCTCTGGGCAGCCTGTTCCAATGCTTGACCACTCTTTCTGTGAAGAAATTTTTCCTAATATCCAATCTAAACCTCCCCTGACGCAACTTGGGGCCATACTTCTTGTAAAGCCGTTCTGCCTTTCTTCCCGCGCAGTCGGTGGACGCTGGAGAACTTTGCCCTTAGGCTGGTATGACAGGGGTGAGGGAGGTGCCGGGGCTGTCGTAGGAGTGCTGGGCTGCGCTAGGCTTGTTGCTTCAGGTGCTGCAGCAGCCTTCTTGGTAGGCTCCGTAGGTGTACGTGCGTTACAACAGGCAGCATGGTTTTGATGTTTCATCGTGGCTTTTCTTTGCTGAAGTGTCCTCCTCGGCTTCGCCGGCACTGCAGGCACCAGCAGGAGGAGGACACATGGGGACCTGGGCTCAGTGCAGGTGCTTCAGGGGCGCAGGGTCCCTGCGGGGCCGAGCGGATCGTTGCCACCGGTGGCCCTGTCCCCGCGTCCCCCGCTCCACGGCTGCCATTGCTGCGTAGCACCATGAGCGCGCAGGGCGACGGAGAGCCGTCCGCGCTGACCGCAGGAGCTCAGCCCCCACGCTGTGACCACGGCAGGGAGGGAGAGGCACAGCCTGCCCGGCCCGAAACTCCCTCTGGTTGTTAACACGTGCTTCTTGAGAACGGGTTTTCGCCTTTTATATTCAAGTAAAGCTGGTTTTCGTGCACACGAGAGAAACTTTTAAGCTCACGCTCTAGGCGTACGGTCTCACGGGGGGCTTGTGCGCGTGGAAGTGAAGAAAACATCATCAGGTGCGGGCTCTTGCGAAGAGGTAAATTGCCGAGGTGAGCTTGGCCGGGGAGTCGGTGGCCGTGGGGACAGCACCGTGGAGCCGCAGGCGAGCTCTCCTTTGGGGCTGGGAGTGCTTGTGCCGACTTGTGTTCAAAAACGAGTAGACGTGGCACTTCGGGACATGGTTTAGTCTAGCCTACCCTTGATTGGCTTAGAGTAGACTTGGTAGTGTAGGTTAATGGTTGGACTGGATGATCTTAAAGGTCTTTTCCAACCTAAATGATTCTATGATTCTATGACTCTCCTCTCCCGCACCCTCCTGGTGTCCATCTCCAAACCCCGGCGGGAAGCGGCCGGTCCCAGCGTTTTGCCCGGAGGAGGAGGAGTTTGGGGGCGCGGTGACATCAGCCAAGTGCCCGTCTGGGTCGGAAGGCGAGGGCCCGGCCGCCGGTGGCAGGGAGCTGTGCCCCTCAGCCCGGTCTCCCCTGTAGCGTGCCGTGGGCTCTTTGTCCCCAAAGGCGCTTTTATATGTGGACCTTGTACCGTATTGTGCGGCCCCGGTGTCTGACACCGGATTAAACAAAGTGCCGCGCGTGCGAGGTGTACGGTACAATTATTTTAACCCATTTTGCTTTCTAGTGTGGAAAATCTGCTTAAAATAGGACTTGCTAAAGTCATTGTACCATATACAAAGGGGTTATTAAAATGCACTCTCGAAATAGAAAATAGGATTAGAAGAGACACTTTGGCTTTGAGGCCTTCTCCAGCCGGAAGAAGGCCTCATGGCCAAAATGTCTCCTTTAATCTCATTTTCTGTTTTCTGGTAGGAATTTTATTAACTCTCCTCTCCCCGCTCCCAGCCCCCCTGTCTCTCTCTGCCCACATGCTGGTATCGCACCGCTCGGCTTTTTGCCCTCAACTGGGAGCTTATAAAACAAAAAGGTATTTTTCTCTTGTCGTTGTGGCAAGACCTTTTATTTGTAGTCCAAAAAAATCCCTCCCCAAACCCCATGACCTGTTTCTATCGGCCGACTTTTGGTTATTTCTAATACAGCTCCCATCTATCAGGTTCTTTGCTCTTCGGTCCTGGCGAAGGCTTATTGTGCTTCTGTCCTTGGTACAAAAAACCACCTGGAAATCCTAATTATTTCATGTGAGATGCTGCATTTTCTGTCTCTGCAGGTAATTCAATAGTGGACACCTGTGACGTGGATACCTATATATCTGTATATCTATATATATCTGTATATCTATATCCTAGTTGGAAGTGCAAAAACCGCATGATAAACCAACAACTTAATGTTTTAAACATGTTCTATAATTTAAATTTGCCCTTTCCTGGATAATATTGAACTGATACCTAATTGCTTCACAGCCTTCTACCATTCCGGTTCCTAAATGGAGTTTTTAATTTAACATGTAAAAAATTGTGCCTCAGATTAGGGGAAAAAACCCAAATCTTGCTGTAATTCTTAATTACAGTTAATTAGAGTATTTCTTAATTAGAGTCTTAATTTCCAACTATTTAGTGAAACAAGCTGAAAAGAAGCAGTCCACAGAGAACCCATTTAAAAGAAGCAGTCATGCTGTTTTCGTGTTTTTGTTTTTTTGAGGGAATCTTGAACGCGTTGAATTTTTCTCTAACTGGGAAGGGCGGCAAACTTTGGCCGTGATTGCAGCAGGAAAATTACGGGGGAAAAAATACTCTGAAAGGGTTTGCATCCAGTTTGCAGGCTGGAGGAGGGAGAGAGGCGCCCAGAATCAAAAGCGGGGAAATGTTTGCAGAGGGTGAACCGGCGGCGTCTGCAGTAGGTTACTCACCGGTTGGAGTAATAAATATTTGAAGAACTTGCCGGTGACCAGATTTTTAAATGCGAAAACCTTTCGGATATTTACAGTTGGAGCCTCAAAATCCTTCTTAGCTAGTAACGTCGCCACGTACCCACCTGAGTGCTGACGTGAAGGTCCAGCTGTGGCACTTGGGTTTCCTCCACTTCAGAAATGTCACCTGCCCAGCCGCCCCACCTCACAGCCTCCCTGCTCCCCCGAGTGCCCTGCCTCTAATGATTTCTCTTTTTTTCCTCCCAAAACAAAAGTAAACATGCGGGGAAAAAAAAAAAAAAAAGCCAAACAAACCCCAGGATGTTTGCTTGAGATGCAGTACCAGACGCAAGCGCGTTTCTGCTTCAGGAAGATTCTGATTCCCCCTCGGAGAGGGATACAAATGGTCAGCTTTAAACCTTATAACAAAAGGTTAATTTTTCTTCCTTGACGTCTTGCTGACTAAGTCAAACCCCGAACATGAGGTCGTTCGCTGTTTCATACGTTTCCAAAGACGGCTTTATACACCCGTGATATCAGTTTTGTGTCTCTTGGCAACAGATTGTTTCTGGCACCCCGAGGACGGGGCGCGTTGGCATTCTTGAACTGCCAAGAGACACAAAGCAGATACTGGGGGTATTTGCTGCCTTGCTGTAAATATATTAAAGTACGTTCGGTGCGATAATAACGTGTTTTGAAAAATGAGCTTTTTTTTTTGTTTTTTTCCCAAGCCAGTCCTCCCCCTTCCCCATTCATCGGTACGTTTTTAATGCCTTGGCTCCCGCTGCCCTTTGTGGATGGACGCGTCTATCTGGAACGCCGCTCGCCCTTGCCCAGGGGTGATGCCTCTGTCGCAGAGCTGTTTTCTTTCCCTTTTCCCTCTGCGCAGGAGAAAACCACTAGAACCGCAAGATGAAAACATTAATTTTTTTTTTTTTTCTTCAGGGAGACTGTCCACCTTTGAAAGAGCTGGCAATCCAGCGTTTCGTTGAGGTGTTTTCCTCAAAAAAGAAAAAAAAATGTATAAAAGGAGATGATTCTTTATATTATAGGACTGATTATGATGCGTCTATTAGATGATCTTGGCAAAGTGTTAAGTGCCTTATGTGCGTAACCAGGACAAGTGCTGAAATCATGTAGAATAATTTATAATGCAGGGCACAGCCAAAAATCTGCTGTCATTCAGTCAGTGAATTAAATAAGCATCATCCTACCTAGCTTTGAAATCACCCTGGTTTTGTTACCACATATTATGCGTACAGCGGTGCGGAAGGATGACAACCGGGGAGGTGCTGCGCAGGTATCTGCTTGGGATGGGAGGGATGAAGATGCACCTGGGGATTTGTGCAGCTTCTCTTGCCCGACAGCAATTGCCAGGCAGACGCGGGTGGAGGAGTCATGATGACCGGAGAGCAGGTTCCTGCCTTCATTTGGGTCCGCGGGCGCTGTGCCATTGGCTTGGCAGGACTGGGCTGAGGTTTTGCATGAGGGCGAGGTATGGAAGACCCAACTTGAGAGAGGCAGGCATGGGAAAGAAGAGCCGGAGGGAAGGGGTAAAATGTTAAATTGTGAGGTTTCGAATGCGGTTGGATGTGCTTGAGGAAATTGGAGGAGAAGAGCCGGGCGGCGAGGCAGAGGTTTTGGGTGGTTTGCGTGTGTGTGGCTCTGCTCGGAGGGGCTTGGGCTGGTGCAGTTGTGGCCGCTCTGCCTCTGCCCTGGGCTGTGCAGAGCTGTTTGAAGCATGTCTGATGCTCACCTGAGAGCTGCAAAAACGCAGTTCTGCTTTATCCAGAAAGGTAGAGTCTCATTTCCTTGGTGCTTGGGCCACTAAAGATCTCTTACCTGTTGTTAAGGAGGTGCTCATTGGGGTGTGCACATACCGGTGAGATATGTCTGAGAAGTTCTGTGTTGGTCTTCAGCGAAATCCTGATTTCTTACAGACTCAGAACAAGTGATTTTCTTGGCGTTGCTTCCTTTCATGTTAAATCACACCGTCCTCTTTTTGTTACATTCACAAATCGTGAGACTTGGTTGTCGCCTTCCAGGTTTAAATAGAGCACGTGGGCTGATCTAAACAGGCAACTTACTCTGTGTCTAGTGGGGACTTGATACACGTGCCAGCGCGTGCTCTGGTATTTATTCCTCTCCATTAAACTATATGCTCAAGACCGTTTTTAAATGTGTACGTATCCAATGTTAATTTCAAGGAGCCAGATTTTTAAAAATACATATACTTAAATGGTGATGGGACCCATAAAAAAAATCTATTTAAAATCAATTGTGTGCGAGAAGAAGTCAACAAACAAAAGGGCAGAGACAAGCATATCAGCTTTAATTTAGTACTGGATTCCCTTTGACAGGAGCCATTTAGATAGAGGGCAAAAAATTATCTCACTGAAAAAGGCAGTGATTGATCACATGTTGGTAAGTGAATCAAGTCTGCAAAAAACAGAGGCGATTAAGGGACAAAGAGGAATTATCATATTACAATGTTGCTGCCTGTCAAACCTTCCTTGTGTTGTGCATTCATGTGTCACGTTGTGACATTCGATCAGCGCTTAACTCCCTGGGACAAAGGGATGGTCGTTAAAAATCTTTAAATGCTGCTAGGAACTGTGCTGGGAGCGTAAATCTGTGTTTTGACTGCTGACAGAGATCTTTATGCCCACAAGAATAGATACGCGGGACCTGGCTGACAACTTATTAAGTAGATCTTAACGCCAGGGCCTTTCCAGCTCTTGCTCGACTTTGTTGTTGCTTTGCTGGCCAAAATGGGATGGGTCAGGATGTGCCGGGGAGAGCGGGCTGGCGCCGCTCATGGGGGAGGTAAAAGCAGCTGAAAATTGGTGAAACCAAGCGGGTTAGTCGCCAGAAAATGGAAAGCTACCTGGGTGAAGCCAGGAGGTGGGGCTGGTAAAATCCGCTGTGAAAATTGGGGGGCTGAGGATGAGGTGGAAGAGGGTTGGTAGGAAGATGTGGGAAAAGGGAGGAAAACCTGCGAGCGGCAAAGCTGTAGGGAGAGGCTGTCCGCTCGGATGGGCTTCGGGGGGTTAACAGCAGCTGTTAATGAGGCTGGAGATAGAGGAGACGTGCAATTTCTGCGTCAGCATTTTCCATAGGCTGGACGCTGTTAATGTCTAGACGAGACCAGCTTCTTTCAGGCGGCGGTGTTGGAGATGAGCGTGCGGGACATGGGCTGCGGGCGCGCGCCGATGAGGAGTGACAGGTCCGGGGGAGCAGCAGGCTGGAGAGGCTGGAGCAGGCAGCCACGACCCACGCGTCTGCACCGCCGGGCTTGACAGCACCTCCTACAGCTTGGCGTGTGCTGTGGTGAGGGGCTGGTGTCCTGCTCCCGGAGGGCAGGAGGGGAGCAGAAGCTCGCGGAGACCATGGCATGTTCATAAACCTTCTCTAGAAACCCAACAAAAAACGTGCCGTATCATTAATGGTTGGACGTGATGATCTGAAAGGTCTTTTCCAACCTAAACAGATCTATGATTCTATGATTAATATTCTGTACTACACTGAAAAAGAGTAACAAATCTTTCCGTTTTGCATTTTCGGGCTACGGGAGCTGCTCCCAGGGTACTACTGGTGTGGCTCTGTCCTTTCCCACCCACGTGGCCTCTCCTCTGGACACAGCAGGACACTTGGATGTGCCACAGGACACTTGGATGTGCCCCAGGACACTTGGACATGCCCCAGGACACTTGGATGTCCCCCAGGACACTTGGATGTCCCCCAGGTTGCCAGCGCAGGAGCTCTGTCGGAGAAACCCCTTTGCTCTGCTGTTTGTCAGTCATGCTCACGTCTCCTTCTCTTGGTGTTTCTGCCTCTGTCTTGCCTGCCTGGGTCTGCACAACATGTGTGGCTCCACGTGGTTTACCTGCTTGAGGTTTTTTATAGAAAAAAGGAGGGGAGGGCAGTTGTGTGCCTCATCTGAGTACCGGCTCTTCCAAAAAACCACAGCTAAGATATCTACATGACAAGGATGTGATAAGAGAAAAACAAGAATCACAAATCTGTTTTTTTTTTAAATAGTACATCAGCAAAGCGGTAGATCTCAGAGAACCAGCCGTGATTTTCAAAGAGCCTCTGTTTTAAGCAAGTATTGCAGGGTAAAAAAGCTTGCTCTGGATTAGAACAGAAAACAAGTAAAGCATCAGCTTTTTTTCAGGGAATAGGTTGATGCTGGACTGTTCTAAGTATCTGTGTCGTGTCTGTACGTCTGAATATTTTCATTAATAATCTGGAAAGAAGAAGTGGGAAGTGAGTTGGCGGCACTGAGCAGCGGCAGACGGCACGGCGTCACCGGCGGGGGCGGCCCCGTGAAGGAGGTGGCAGAGCTGAAGTTAAGTGAAGGAGGACCGCACGGGCAGATGAAAGTCCCCACTGCCAAACGCAAGGTTAGGCGCCCAGGAAGGAGCAGTCCGAGCTCCTTGTACACGTTGCTGCGCTTTAAATGAACTGTAACCACTGGGGGAGAAGACCCGAGGGTCGCTGCGGACAGCTCGATGAAGACATCTGCTCAGTGTGCAGCCGCAGTCACAAAAGATCAAACAAGACGTTAGGCCATAGGAAGAATGGGTGAGAAAATATGGAAAATATGATAATGCTCTTATGGGGGTGTCCGTGGTGTCCTGATGTGGGTATTGTGTGGAGGTCAGCCCCTCGCCTCTGTGGCACGGGAACCCCCGAGTTTGGAGAAGCGGCAGCTGAAACGGTCGAAGCTAAGAGCATCTCAGTTCCGCGTAGCTGAAAAGATTGGGACTGTTTAGAAAAGATCGTGTGAGTAAGAGGATTCGTCGGAGAGGTTTTGCACACTAATGCTTGACATATTTAACCTTCCTCAAAATACGAGAGCAAAGGAAAATCCAATAAAGCCAGAGGCGTGCGTCGGGCACTCTGCAAGGTGATGTTTCTCCCCCGGTGCTCGCTGAGATGCCGGGGCCATTGGGCAGACCCCGCGCTGCCCCGGCTGCGGCCACGGCCGATGCACTCCCTCCTCCCTGCTCCCGCCGTCGGGACCATCGTCCGCTTATCTATCGACAAGCGTATTTTAGCCCGTTGGACACTTTTTGGCTGCATGTACTGGAACTGCTTTTCATACCGTGTTAGAAATACGGCCCGTCACAGCGCGTTCTCCTCTGCTACCAAATCCTTGCTGAGAAGCTGAAATATTTTGACGTCACGTTCAATTAACGTGACGACTTCTGGAGCACAGGGCTTTGCTCAGCAGTGTTCTCACCAGCTTCCCAGTTTCCCTTTGTCGTACAGTCTTGGTGCAAGCGATATGGAAGCCTCATACAGCCTCATGCATCCCTACTTGGGGATGGGGTACGTGGTAAGAGCACGTAGGGCCGTACGGGATGGTTAGGCTGCAGCTTTTTTGGAGGGGAGTACGTTGCACGCACATTGCCCTTCCTCACGCTTTTTTATTCGAACTCGAAAACGAGTTCTTGAACTGGGAGAGATGATTAATGCACAGATACTGAAAAGCGTAGTCGGCTTTTTAAAATTTTAGTTACTTGGAAATATGGGCTGGCTGCCATGAAAGAGGGTGCTGTAGGAGTTTATCTGAATACAAAATACTGGGAAGTCAAATTTTACAGTCATTTAATTTGTCCAGTGTTTTCAAATAAGGATACTAAATGGATATGTTTAAAACAGTGTTACCTCAGGAAAACATATTTATTTGACAGGGTCACTGCGAGTTCACTGGTGCAATACTGAAGCAGCGCAATATTGTTTAAAGCGAAGATGGAGAGAAACGCTGTGCTCTCTTTAAAGCCCTGGTACTGCTGCCCCAAATCCGAGCGCGGCAGTGGCAGCAAGCAGTCCTGCGTACCTGCGGGGTGCGCTCCCTCGAAGGTGGCTTTCTCTGCAGAGACAGCTTCAGTAGCTGCGTTTTGTGGATGCGTCTTAGAAATTTGCCTGCCTTTTTTTTTTTTTCTTTTTTAGAAATAGTCGCAAAGATTTAAGACGAAGCGTAGCAGCATGCCCCCGTAACAGAGCGGCTGGGGCTCGTTTTCTGGCGTCACCCCGGTATGTCAGCGGCGTGAGTGGGAGATGTGGTCTGGGAGTTGATGAAAAGAGGGCAGATGTTGATACACTGGCTATATAATTACATCTGAGCCTTGATCAGTAAAAGATTAATTCAAGTCATCTAATCCGTATAAAACCTGTAGAAGCAGAGCTCTCCAATGGACTGGAGGGCCTCCTTCGGGACGCTGGTGATGGAGCAAGGGTGGGAGTTATTCCAGGTATGTCACGTCTCGTGGCCTGGGTACCTGTGTCGCCTCTTTGCTGTGGTCTGCTCTGGTGAGCGCACATCTGGCCAGAAGACACAAAGAAGGGTCATAGAATCATAGAATTGTTTAGGTTGGAAAAGACCTTTAAGATCATCCAGTCCAACCATTAACCTAACATTACCAAGTCCAGTCTAAACCAATTAAGGGTAGACTAGACTAAACCATGTCCCAAAGTGCCACGTCTGCCCGTTTTTTGAACACTTCCAGGGATGGTGACTCCACCACCTCTCTGGGCAGCCTGTTCCAATGCTTGACTACCCTTTCCATGAAGAAATTTTTCCTAATATCCAACCTAAACCTCCCCTGGCACAGCTTGAGCCCATTTCCTCTTGTCCTATTGCTAACTACATGGGAGAAGAGCCCAACACCCACCTCATTGCATCCTCCTTTCAGGTAGTTGTAGTGAGCGATAAGGTCTCCCCTCAGCCTCCTCTTCTCCAGGCTAAACAACCCCAGTTCCCTCAGCCGCTCCTCATAAGGTCCCCATCCCCTTGGACGCTAATTGCGCATTAGCGAACCATCACCACGAGGCCAGACGCTGCTCTGCGCTTTGTGCGTAGCGGGTGAGATGGTGGAGGGCTCTCGGGGGGCGAGGGCTGCCGGGCTCCAGCGGGGCTGGGTGAGCGTGGACAGCAGCTCCAAGGCCATTGCAAGGATTCAGAAATGTTTAAAGAAACCCTACTTCTGCGAAGAGGCAGAAGCAGCTCCAGCCAAATCAGCCTGGTGCCAGGAAACAGCTCGGATGGTGGAGTCTCCTGCCGGCATCGCCGCTCTGCCAGCAGTAATCCCCTGCGAGAGCACGGGAACAAAACCGTGCCGCTCGCGCAGCTACTCCTCGAGCGCAGTCTAATTAATATTAACCCCGCATCGCTGCAAAATTCGCACTATATTTTTCATAGCTTACGTGCTAGGCACACCGCTTTGCCAAGGATCGTACACCACAACGCGGAGCGCAGAAGTATGACGCTTGGCCCGTGCAGCCAGGTTTGCTCGGAGGTAAACAAAACCCTGGCACCTCTGCAGATGACAGGCTGCTTTGTTTGCTGCTCCTCCGAAAGCACCGGTTCTCCTTGGGAGTGGGCTGGCGAGCCCGCGGAGGTGTGGGGACCCACGCCATAGCTCGTGGTGCGTGCGTAGAGCCAAGCTTCAGAGCCCCAGCCTTAATTTCGGTGCCAAGCCCGACGCTTTTGTGCCCAGGAGCTGGATGCGTTGCTTGCTTAGGAAGGCGGGTTAATGCCTCGCTGGACTCCGACGCGCCAACGGCTCGGTCAGTTCAAAACAAACAAAATTCCAGTTTGGACTGAGCTGGCCCAAAATTAAATGCTTTGTTTTGTTTCTCCTCCTGGAGTTTTGGGCACATTTTCCCCGCATGAAGTTTTATAGTTGGCTGGAGCTGCGTGTTGGTGACGTGGAAGAGCTCCAGAGGAAGAGTGGATAAACATTTTGATGTCAAGGTGTCTAGCGAGGGAAAGTTTGCATTTAGGCTGCCTTCAAATTAGGGGGTTTGGTGGACGCTTCATCTCTGTCCAGGAATTTTTCACATTTCCATCTCCTAATCTGTGGACTAATACAGCCAGGTTTATAGGAGCTTTTGGAAATGAATCCGTTCCAAAAAATGAAAGTCAAAGGGCAGCTGAAGGCAGGTCTCTGCTGCCTCGGGCAGTGAATTTGGCTCACATTTCCAGTGTTGAGGCTCACTCTGTTCTCAGAGGAAGGATTTGAAAAGGAGGAGGAAAAAACCACAGCAGAGGAGTTGCTGCAGGTGATTCAGAGGGGGATGCTACACGTCTGTCGCTCCCCTCTCTCGGTGGCATGCTGCACGCTTGCCCATGGACACAGCTCCTCCGTTTGCTCTTCTCATCATCAGTAAAGATGCTACAACATTTTTTCAAGAGTGGGAAGGCATGAAGTCATCTTTCGTGCTGTCTGTAGTTGTATTTTGATTGCTCAGACGTCCCTGTTTTCCAGTGACTGGCGAAAGGAAGCGTTGTGTGTGCATTCGTGGGGTCCTTTCGGGTGAAAGTACGGTGTCTGTGTGTCCCTTCTGCTGTAGTTATTTAAAAGAGGCTTTTTAAGTATCACTGCCTTTAGTTATAAAAAGCAGATGTTGAAATAAAGGCTGCAGGGAATTTGAAATGGTAACCAGAGAAATGTAGCCAGTACCTTCTTCCTTCACAACTGGTGAACCCTTGGAGCCATTTTAAGCAGAGCCAGGGTGAAGGCGTTGGAAGTGATGATCTTTGAAAACAGGCAGAAGAATACAACCACAGAAGTGTTTGCACTGAAGAAAAACCTACAACACGAGGCATCCAATGGGCAAAGGTAGCTTTAAAATGTCCCAGTTCTGGGCGAGCTTTGGTCACCATTTGTGTGGTCCAGAAGATGTGTGGGGAAACCAGGTTTCATGAGCTCCTGTGCTTAAAGAAGTGGTTGGTGTTGACAATAGCTCCCATTGTTCGTCTTTTGATGTTCCTTGGGTGCCTGTTGCTGTAGTGGGTGTTACTCTGAGGTGATGTGTAGATGAACAGCCTGCTCCTAGGAGTAGTTCATGTGCATGAAGCGTGTCTCAGACCCTGCAGCCTGTTTGCTCCTGTGCATTTGAAGCCACAGGGAGAAAATCCCCACTAGCATTGTTCTGTGAAATGCTTTTTCTTTAAGTCTCCTAAGTTTTCTAACCACTTTGCCCCTTTGTTCTCAAGTCACTAGCTTTTATTATGAAAGCCCTGGTGTATTGATAACTATTGGGGAAATTCCCTGAGGCTGTTGAGCAGGAGTCTGCCTTGATGACAGAGATGCTTCCAATTTTTAAGCAAAACAGCCTGTAAACTCTGCCATCAACTAACAAGTACGGGATCCCTGCTGTGTAATGTGTGGGATCCTGTAGTATTTTTATTTCCAGGGTGATACCCTCATGGTAGCATGTGGAGCTACAGCTGGGCCGCCAAGGAGCATCCTGCTTTGGGAAGATGAACGGAGAATATGTTCCTCAGGATTGCCATGCCTAATTAGCCTCAAGTTCTGGTATTAGAAGATGTTAATGAGCTGGAGCATATAAACTAACCGCAGGAAAAAAACCCTTTTAATGGCTACGCCAGCGGTAGGACGAGTAGTGCTGCTGCGGGGGGAGCTGGCTCACAGCTCGGGTCCGGTGGCATGGGGCAGGGAGTCGTGGTGGCCGCAGGGACCTTGCGGCACACGTGGACGCGGTCCGTCTCATCTCCATGGTACATCAGAGATGAGTCTCTGAGCATGGTGATTGCGAGGAGGTGTGGTCATTTTCTGTAAAAGGGTCTAATTAGCACAAGGACAGTCTCTTCTTTATTTTTGTCGGTTTGGGCGCGCAGCCCTGGTGATGACCAGCGTACCCAGCTAAGAGCATATGGCACTGCCTGCTCGTATTTGTACGTTATGTGCCATTTACCTTCAATTTTCCCCCTTTTTTTCCCCATAGTGAAGATAAAGGTTTAAAAACAGAAGTTGGAGATTTAATTAATTTGCAATTCTGTATCAAAATTCAGAGAGGTCAGAGAATTTCGTTCTTTCTACTTCATTTTGGCTTATTTGGCATCTTTCTTTAGAGGCAGGTGAGAGAGTTGCACTTCCATTCTCTCTCCTTATCATGCACCTCCATCAAGTGCTATTTTACCATACTAGCTATTGTATTGTATTCATTATTTCAAAAAAGTGCCCTGTTTATGGGCAAGCTAAGCTGCCGCAACGTAAGATTTTTATTTTTCATACTGGAAAAAAATGTCTTTTCTCTCTTTCCCCACCCCCCCACCCCTCATTGCTTTGCAACTGTGTAAAACAGACATGGGGAAAAAAAAAAAAAAAACAAAACCATAAACCAGCTTGCCAGGCTCTTAAGTGAATTGATTGCATTGAAGAGCGGAGTTGGAGAGGAGCCAGCACAGAACCCCTGATCAGGCAAGAAGGGAAGGGCTAACGCAGCCACGGTGAGGACGTGAGGCTGGAGAAAAGCTCTGAGGGGAAGAAATAATTAAGGTGTGGAGGCAAACAAGAAATGTTTGATAAAAGGATGTTGGTTAGCTACCAGCGTGGGGCCAGTCACGAAGAAAAGATGCGTGCGTCAGGCGGGGAATCGGCAGAGAGAGGTGTTACCAGTGCCTCCGCAGAGCTGGGACACCCTGCCTGAGACGCTGTCTATGCTGCTAGCCACCATATTGATAAATTTAGGCTGGAATTTAAAATAAAGCTTATATTATATAAAGTTTCTCAAACTTCATGGCCCAAAGGAGTCGGTCGGTGAGGTCCCTTCCAGCCGCGGAGCCCTGGGTTCCTGTGGGGCATTTGCCTTGGGGGAGTGGGACCTTGGTAGTATTTTAGCCATAAACTCGGTGTCTTCATGCTGGAGCTCTGGATTATCCTTTTGGACTTGGTGGAGCACATCTGTGTGTGCTGCAGCAGCTAGCCTGTAGTCATGCAGCGAGTAGCCAGGGATAAACTGCCCGTGTTATCGCCTGCCAGGGAGGGGGGCAGCTCCGCACAGCTCCCAGCGCGCAGTTGCTTCAGCACACGGCCGCTCCGGGTAGATAGGCTTTAGATCGAAGTTGCTGCCAAAGCCTGAGAGATGCACGCATTTTTCCAGGACAGAGGACGAGCATCTGGGTACTCGGTTCTGACAGCAGCAAAATTGCCGCAAGAGCGCTCTGCTTGGCTGTCTTAAGGGCAACGCAATGAGGTTCTTGTTGGAAGATGCCTTCCAAGCTTGACTTTGCACTCCAGTGCCGCTGGAGATGGCACGGAGGAGGCCACGTGCAAATGGTATCCTGCTGTAGATGCTTCTTCTGGAGTCTGAGGTGGTGGTGGGACTCATCGGTGTGCCTGCAGCTGCAGGAGGGGAGAATGGTGGGACGCGGGGGGCGTTTTGCAGCAGCTGCCGTTGGAAAGAACAACTCCCAGAGCTGGCAACTGGCACGGAGGAAAGTAAATAAAGAAGAGTCATCCCCATTTCAAGTTGTGGTATTTTAACTTAGTTAAAATATTTATCTAAGAAATCTAATGGGGAAATGTAAAAACATAAGTTGTGAACGTTCTGACGAATAGGAAGAAAAGAATAAAAGGCCTGGGAGAAAATACCACAGTATTTTCATTCTTTTAATGATATCTGGCTGTTTTTTAAGTGCTTGGGGATGAAGGACTTATTGTACTGGTCTGATTACAAAGTACTCACAGAGCCCAATCGTAACCGTTACAGGCAGTGCTCATTTTCTGACATCCCATATTCTTGAGCTCTGGAAGCATAGTACCAGCTATTCCCCATCCTATTTATTGCATCCAGCTTTTTAAGTAATGGGCCAAATAATGACTGCAGATGCTATAATCAACATTTTTTGTTAATGATTTAGAGCTCTATTTGCAAAATAATTAGTTCTGCAGAGCTCCGTGGTACAATACAAGAGGAATGCTCTCCTGACTTTTTATAGCCACAAGTTAATTGAAACTACAGAGCCTGGAGGGTGCAAGGCAGTCCAAGGGTGAGCCCGGGAGCCGCAGCCCCAGGATTATGGTAGCCTGATGGGTGTGAAATGAGCTTAAATGTTGGCTGTGGACCCGCGCTGCTACACATCTGGGTGCTTGGAAGAACCTGCTTGGTTCCCAACGGCAGCGTAAGTGGGTTGTAGCTGCTGCCTGTTGAAGTTGGGCTGTGCCTTTCAATGACATTCCTTGCAATTTTCTGTAGGTTCCTTACAGCTTTTCTGTAGGTTCATAGAAGAGCTGTTCCATGGACCTATGCAGTAATAACTGAGCTCCTGGGGACGGGGACCACAGGGAAACCATCCTGGTTTCTCACCGCAGCAAATGCAGAGATGGTGCCTGACAAACCCAAACACCTGACCCATCCTTACGGAGGGGCAGATGCATCCGAAGAGCTTTCAAAAACCACTTGAAAGAATCTGCTCTTGCTATAGAAAAAAATAGATGTGCTCTGTGTCTTCCCCTCGTGACCAGGAGGGTGGTTGGGTGCAAAACGGGTGGGTTTTGTTGCTGCCACGGCTCCTGGCCATGCCGGACAGGACTGGTGATGTCCCTTGCTCTGTTTTCCCTTTTGTCTGTTTGGATTTTCAGCTCCTGAGCAGAAAGGTCTTGATTCACGCTTGGCACAACATGGCTCTGATCTCAGCGGCAGATGCCAGATGCTGCCGGAATACAAAGAAATAATGAAAGTAACCCGAAATGTGTGAGTCAGCAGTAGGTGTGATGGGGGTGCCTCCTCTGCTTTGTCTGTCTTTCTCTGGCTTTTCTTACTCCATCCACTCTGCCTTCAGCTGTAGTCTCAGCTTCTCAGTTCTCCTCCTATTTTCTTCCTCCGGCTTCATTCGCTTTTGTCTTTGTTTTCTGCCTTTCGCCATCTTCCTACTGCCCACTCGTGTGATGCGACCACGTAGTGAGGGAGTGACGTTCCCCACGACGCTTAGGAGAACTTGACTTTCCTGATAACTAGAAATCTATTTCCATTCCGCTTCAATTCCCTGGCACCCCCGGTACCATTAGTGCCGTCTTGGCAGCGGACGTTTCATGTATGGAAATTCAGAGTGTTTGTTCCTTCCTTCTCTAAACACAACGCTGTGTGCCGGTATCGTTGCAGAGGTGCTAACTGCAGTCAGTGCCTCTTTGAAAAACGGTGAATTGCTTTACTTCTTCATTGTGAATCACTAATTTTATTTCCTCTTAACACTCTGTACAGTTTCTGTAGTTCTGGAGGTCACCGGAGCTTTGTAAGTGCAGCCAAAAGTGTTTTAAATAGTCATTGTGCAGCATAGTGATACCATCAATCTCCCGTGCCATTATTCTATCTAGAAAGTTGGATTTGATATCCATTTTCATATTTAAAGCGAAATTACTGGCAAGCCGCCATATCCTGTAAGGCACAGAGAGTGGTAACTTGTTCATAAAGGTTTATATGAGTGTAATGGTATTACCTATTGGTTTGGGATATTTTTCAACAAATCAAGAACCGCTGGCAGCCAAATGGTTTCTGAAGAGGGTCTTTTCTCCTTAACCGGTCTTATTTTATTCTTTCATTTCCAAGCCTGTCTGTAGTCTAGCTCTAATAATGATTAGATCTTTTTAATTGGAACCTCGTAAGCTTGAATGAGATTTCTTTTCAGCTTGCCCAGAAATACTTTGCTTTTTGGCTTATATATATGGGGGGGGTGGGGGGGGGAGGAAAGAAAAAAACCAGAAAATAATAGTGGAATGTAAGTCTGCAGCATATTGAATTAATTTCCTGTTCCACTTCTGCATCAGCTAACCAGACAAATAACCAATTTGTTAAGGGCTCTGCTACTTCCTTCAATCACTTGCTCACAATACACTTTTTACATTTTATTTCCTGGTTTTTCCATTTCAGTTCCTTGCATCCCCTGCAGGTCTCTCTGTTTCGGTGCCAACAGCAACATACCCACTGAGGGAGGGCAGGGTGCGATCCCTCGCCTCCCAGCAACCCCGTCCGCTCTCCGCTACACGGCTTTGCTGCCAGCTCCCCGGCTCGAAGGACACCGAGCTCTTCGACGAGCATCCCTTTGCACTCCCCTCGCCAACTCGCGGGGACCCAAGCCGAGGATGCCGCTGGTGCCGCCTCTTTATCGCTTGGCCTCGCCTTATCAGCGGCGGCAGGAATTGCGGCCATTTCAAGTGGGCTCCCACTTTATCGAGCTGTTTCTGAGAGCACTGAAACAGGAGCGTCGCTGCGGCACGGCGGAGGGGAGGAGGGTGTCAGTGGTCCGCGTTGGGCAGCGGGATTAAGCAATCCTAACAGACAGAGCTTTTATTATTTTCCTCTCCTGCCGCATGATGGATTCTTTTGGAGACTGGTACCGCACTGGGTAACTGAGAGTGATGTGGCTTTTTGCTCTGTTCAGCGCGTTTATATTTGTATTTAGGAAATTGATTCTGAACTCTGCCAGGGATGTCTTTCCAGAGGAATTAAGGCAACAGGGAGGAAAAAAAACCAAACACCGCTCCGCATTTCTGGGTAAACTGCCTTAAATGCCAAATGGTTCCTTGCAGATACACAATCCTATAGGAAAATCTGTAAGGAAAATAAAGATGTGTAATTTGAGACTTCTCAAGTAGAAGTTAGAGGGCTTTCAGTGTACTCTGATGGATAGGGGAGGAAGCGCATCAATTCAGTTGCACTATTGTGTGGAACATAATAAATATTTTATTACCACAGACTATCATTTAGTTACTAAACAGCGCGGGGCAGGCCCTGCTCTCGGATGGTGTCCGCACATTTGCAACTTTGTGAATATCACGCGAGTTCGTTTCCGCGGTCGAGGACAGCGTTTGGGTCAGATAGTGCAAAGTCTGCGCATAAAATATTCAAGCCTCACGTTAGAAAACTCTTTAGGCTGGCACCGAGGCAGCGGTTGTTATGAATCTAATGGTATTTCTGGTTTGACTATAAAAATACTTTGGCCTAAGGCTGGAATTTGATAAATAAGATGAATTAAACGATTTCCTTGCTGATGATACAGGGTTATATGTATTTTGAAATACAGTGCAGCCTTGGCTGTCCAAACGAGAGGGGTGCTAGCGAACGCTGTTTTGTTGGGTGAGCTGAATAGGCGCAGTTGGTTAAAGAATCTTTGGTCTTCTTTTAAAAGAATCTTCAAGAATCGTAGGTATTTCGAGGTTTCGGGCGTTTCTGCGGGTGTTTGCTGTGCAACGTGCGTACATTTCTGTTGGAAACAAAAAAGCGAATTCTGAACAAATGGTCGTGAACCATCACTGGTGTGGATGGTACGGCATTTGGCTGAAGCAGTTTAATAGCAGATTTAGTGGGGGAAAAATTATAACTTGCGTAACTTTTTACCGTTTGGGGGTTTTTTTGCATTCAGTGTGATGTGAGAAAGCCAGCAAGCCAGTGGGAAACTGGGGCGGGAGCATGGGTGAAAACAGGCAGCAGAAATCTCATCATTTTCTGGTAATCATTTGTGAGCTTTCTGAGCAGCTACCACAGTAACTTTTACTTTCTGGGTTTCCTGCTGTCATTCAGTAACGGTTTTAAATTTGTCATGCTGGAGGGAGATGCCAATAGCAAACTGAGAATTAAGTAAATGGTCTTGATTGGAATTGAAAAGAAAGCGTTCCCTGCTTTAAGCTAAGTTTTAATTTAACCTAATTACAGAATAATGTAATCTGTGTTTAGTTAACCCTGATGATAGGTAAAAATTCAGAAGTAAGGCAAGAGGCATGTCCTCGCCCAGACACGTGTCAAGTGCTTTGCAGGTTGGCAAGGAGATGTGAAATTCCTTGCTTTGCAGGTTTACGTTCGAGTGACTCTTCGTGTCCCTTCATGTGCTTTTCCCTCTGGGACTTCTTCGGGGCCATGTTTAATACAGAACCGCGAGGACACCCGTGAGTTATGGGATAATAATTCCGTGTCAGATACTGTGAGAATGAAGCTTATTTTACAAGAATTCCCTTTGATGGAAGTAGGGCCCCTAATTCAAACTCGAGTGCATTTTAAGAGACATGTACATGCACACAATAAAACCCAGGGAGAACAATTTGCATGGAAAAGCCAGGAAACAGCTGGGCTTACAGTCAGCTGAGATTTTAGGGGTTGTTTTCTGGGGGGATAGGGGTAGAGTCAAGCAAAAGAATTTTAAATCCAGGCCGCTTTTGAGAATTTTGCTTAATATTGTATGTGTTGGAGTAATTTGTAAGAACACAGCTGCGTGCCGGCTCCTGAGACCAGGTAATTTTACCTAACGTTAATATTGAGGTGGTTGTTCTTTGTTATTATCAGCTAACCGTAATGGTAAGAGACGCTTACTGGTCTGGGTCCTATATGTATGTATTTGCTCTTACTTTAAATTCTTTCCCATAGATACAATTCAGCACAATCAATGCCAACAAAATTATTTTGAAAGCAGATTAGATTAAAAATCTCATCCCTTACTGAGCTTCCCATTGGCATATGAGACGATCCTTAGAGAATTAAGATTTGTGTCAGTGACAGAAATGCTCGCATAAGATTGCTCAGCCTCTTGCTGGCCATTTTTTCTTTAAATATTTGACGGAAGTGCCTGGCCAGGCTAAATTCAGTCGGTGTAGTATACTTCTAGAGGTTGATGACTAACACCAGAGCAGGAAAAAAGTATCTGAGAAGCATTTTTCTGTACAAGAATGTTTGTAAGTGTTTTTATTCCAGATCATGTTGCTGGTGGCTTGGGGCTTTCCTAGAAGGAGGTCAGGACTGTTCGTGTTGGGAAGGCGTATCCGAGCACGGGCTAAATCATTCCCAAACCCCAGCTGGCTGAGGTCTGCGTTGGGAATATCTCGGGTTTGGTTTTGTTGGCTTTATGTAGAAGTGTGATGCCGTTCGATGATAATTTAAGCCCGATCCTTGCCCTCACGGAGGCAGGAGGATGCGTTCCAGTAACGTGTTTTGAGCTGGGGGACGAGAGGATGGTGCAGGCAGCCCTGGGTCAGAGTGATGGGACTTGAGCCCTGTGCTGCTCCCCAAAACCATGGTGCGGTGGAGGCAGGAACAACCTCACCCCCTCTTTCTTCCCCCATCTCCTGGACACCTTGAAACATCAACCCCATCATTTAGAGGCACGACTGTGGGTGTATGTGCACGCACACACATGTGCACGTTGGCAAAACTCATAAAGCTAACGGGTTTGGCTCATGGCATCTCTAAATGAGTCCTTTCTTCTCTGGATTTTGGGTGAACTCGCCAGTGTTCATCCCGTATGCTGCTGGATGCCCTTGCTGCCACAGGCAGCCTCTCTGCAGTGACGGAGCCGGTTCTGGTCGTGCACAGCGGACGTCCGCGGGACTTGGACCTCAAGGTCTTCGAGGCAGGATCCTACCTTGTCTTTTCCATGTTGTGTGAAAGCAGGTCAGTGTAGATTTGCAACTACTAAATATGAAGGCTTAGCCTCCCCCTGCTCTGCCTGTGATCAATCCATTTTTTTGTAGTCAAAGGGTAAGTCCCAAGACTGGAAAACCATTCGGCTGCCAGAACACTGTGGTTCCAGATGGTTTAGGATGATAATTTTGTAGAGGTATATTAGGGTCATTTGGTATCCTTGCCACTTCATGGATCTATTGTAGCGAATAATTTAATGGAAAAATAAGCGAGGCTGTGACTTTGGAAATAAAGTTTGGGAGCCTCCCATTGTTACTGCTTTTGTTGGTTTTATTTAAAACAGGAGTCACTCTGTTTATAGATTTATTGCCCCAGCCTAGCTTAAAAGGAAAGGGGGACGGGACAATCAACAGTGATTTATTTCTTTAATGCATTTTAAATAAGTAGACCCCCAAGAACGAAGCAATGGTGCATAATTACATTGCACTGGTCACAAAACTTGGGCTGTTCCTGCTGCAGGCTATTTATTTAACACCTGGTGAGCATAAGTGAATGCGCTGCTAGGGTTGGAAGCTGTGACTTACTCCAGTTTTTACAAAGTATTCTCCGATAGCAATGTCTCTCTTAATTTCTGAAAGCTAACAAACATTTTTGCCATGTCTGGTGAAGCAGATTATCATAACGTTATCTTCCGAGGTTTCGCTGAGCGTTGTGTGAAGGTTGGCTCCTGTTGTCCTGCGTCCTCCCAGCGGGAATGTGGGCAGCAGGAGGCTGGAGGAGGAGGGACCAAGGGTTTTCCCTGGCTCACCCTCCCAGTAAAGAGGTGCCGGGGCTCGGAGACCTTTACCCCGTCGCTCACAGCCTGCTCTCTTTGCAGGGGTGCAAGTCCTGGCCCTCTGCACCGGGGACTCCTATAGCTCCGCTGCCACATCCATATGTGCCTCGCCTCTGTCCTCATCCTCCCCTTCCTACACCCTCCATGCACTTCCTTCGGAGGAACGGCTGTGTGGAGAGGCATGGAGCTCCTTCCCAGATTGCAATCTCCTAAATTAAAGAAAGCAAAATCGATTTGAATATTACATTTCCCTACAAGGACCTCCTGCTAATTTCTGTGGTTTTTACAATTGCGTTTTCCTGTTTTTGTTTAGTTTTTTTCATCTTTATCACTTCCCTGCTGCTGACTAAAGGAGCTACACAACAGGGGAAAGTGTGACTAACTCACTGCCTGCACGGGGGAAGGAGTGAGACTGCTTCTACACATGCTGGTGATAAATGCACAGAGTAAACAGAATGGAAAAGTGGAGAAAAACAGCTTTTCTTTCCTACAATCTCTTTTTTTAATAGCAATGTTACTCATTTCTTCCAGCAAGTATAGGTTAAAACAACTTCCATCATGAGACTTCTCGCCAAAGAAGCAGTATCCGCTTAAAATTTGTACTTCCTTCTGAAATTGTTTTTAGTGTCTCTTCTTCTAAGTTGTAAGAAAGACCGAAAAATGTTTTTCCTCTTTTTTTCAATATCCCCTGTGGTTTGACAGCAAGTCATATAGATGCAATTTTTCGCCTTCTCCCATGTGTTCAGGTGCTGTGTCAGCTTGGCAAGTATTTCCTATATCAGTTGGGAGGGAAAATGGGAAAAGGGCAGGGGGATTCACCCAGGCCTTGGTCCTGAAACTGGTTTTAACTTTGGTTGAAATGGAGTAGCTTCCAGACGACAGCGTCCCTTTAATTAAGGGATGTAACGTCGCTGATTTAAAGCCCGCTGAAATCAATGGAAAGATGCCACGGCCTGCGAAGGGCTCTGGAGCAGGTCCAGCCTCCTTTTGTGATACAGAAGTGATGCTTCAACAATTTAAGAGCCTGGGGAGGCTGAATCAGAAGCACGACGAGCGACCTGCTACCTATTAGGTCAGCGGCAGGGAAGAATAAAGGTTTGAGCTCAGCCCTCGCTGACTCGGGTGCTAATGAACGGCCACGTTTTCCCTTCGCGAAGTGTTACGGCAGAGCGGCTTTCATATTTTTCCTCCGAGTATCCCAGTGTGGCTTTGGAGAGGAAAGGCAAATCTATTTTGCCTGTAAACACGGTATTGCGATGTTTGTTTAATGTCTTTGTTTACTTTGAAAGTTAGTCCCATACTAACGAATTTATAAAACCTACATTATCCATAAAACTGTCACTGGTGCAAAATTTAGTAATAACTCAGGTAATGTATTTAAACCACTAGTGAGTTTGCTCTATCCTTGAGTTGATAAATTGTATAGCTTCATTTGGTAGGAATCAGCAATTTTATGTGGCAATTAATTTTAACGGCAATAGGGAGCCAAAGGACTCAGTTTTTACCCTTGGTTTTCTGCACATGTGTGGGAATATCCTAATGTTTAACGTTCAGGTTGCGGACCTGGGAAGCAGTTTGTGCGCGGAGCGAGTGTCGCTTTGCAGGCGTTATGGCCGTGCTGCTCCAGCTCACCCTGCCAGTTATACCATTTCGGGGATTTCTCACCTTTTCAAATACATGTCAAAAAGACAGCAGATGGCAAAAAACATCTGTCCCCAGGATCTGTTTCGCTTTACCCCGTCAGTTCTGCTCGAACTTGCTGGTTGCCTTCTTTATTAAGTCACCGCCATCAGGGACGATGCTAAAAATCATGAATTTGGGGCCAGAGACGAGGAGAGAAGTGTTTCTGAAGTGATTCTGGTTGTTTGTTTTCCCCTTTCTGGTCTCTGATACCCAGCCTAGAAAGGTCCCATTTGTACAGTTGGCTGCAAGCCTATAATTGTGTAGGATCCGATCTGGGAACTGAAAATGCCTTAATTCTAATCTTAGCTCCTGCTACCAGATTTACATAGTGGTAGCAGGTCACTTTACTTCATAATTTATGTCTGTAACACTGACTGCATCCTCAGCAGTGTACAGAAAGCAGCGTAGTTCCCCTAAAGCTAAAATTTGTCTTGTAGCAATAAAAAATACCAAGGGAGGTAATTTGAAGGGGATTTATTTATGAGGCTGTTAAATAACATCCACGGTTTGGTTTTTGCCGTTCATGAAACTGGGCCACGAGGTGGGTTCGGGCATAGCGGGGCAAAATCCCATGGAAGTTGTTGGACCCATGGGATAAATGAGGGTTTTGTTCTGAGGCGTCCTCCTCGCCATTGCTGCAGCAGCACGGAGGTCTCTAAGGTAAGCCCGGGACCGCGAAGGATGAGTGGGGATGGTGTCCGTAGCTCCTGAGCCTTGTATTTTGGGTGTTGGACGGTGTCCGTAGCTCCTGAGCCTTGTATTTTGGGTGTTGGACGGTGCCCGTAGCTCCTGAGCCTTGTATTTTGGGTGTTGGACGGTGCCCGTAGCTCCTGAGCCTTGTATTTTGAGTGTTGGATGGTGCCCGTAGGTCCTGAGCCTTGTATTTTGGGTGTTGGACGGTGCCCGTAGCTCCTGAGCCTTGTATTTTGGGTGTTGGACGGTGCCCGTAGGTCCTGAGCCTTGTATTTTGGGTGTTGGACAGTACCTGTAGCTCCTGAGCCTTGTATTTTGGCTGTGGGTCTCCCATCTGTGACCTCGGAGCCACTGGTGGCTCATGTCTGTAGGTGGGTCTGCGTTTCGAACATCATTTGTGTTATGACTGTGTCAGTTCCCAAAGTGGGGTGATGGCCCCGAAATGAGGTCCGGGGAAGTTACGAGCGAGGTCGTGAGCCTGACAGAAATTTCATTTTGTCCGATATTTATTCTGCTGTTTGGGGTTGCATGGAGTCACTGGTCTGTAAAATGAGGTCGCAGCCGGGAAAGAAAGTTTGGGAACTGCTGCTTTAGAGCTTGGGTTGAAATTAATTATTTGTATACCTTGGAGGGTTGCATTGGTTTTTAAACAAGACAGCTGGGTTAGAAAAACAGTCCGAATTCATTGTGAAACACGTTGTGTGATGGCCAGCTTTTGAACCTTGCACTCCCTTGGTGCGCTACCAACCAGAAATTCAAATTGGCTGCTTAAAATTGGCCGTGTAGTCACCCAGATATTTCATCATGTTATTTCAAAAATCCCAGTGGCTCCAGATGCTCCAGGGCTGTGGAGGAGTTCATTGTGGCCGCAGTTGGAAAAGTTGGTCTGGTGTAGCTGTGTAGCTTGCGTTATACCCACAGATATGTAGGCAGCAGAAATGTGGATGCGGAAAGGACTGGCTAAAACCAGCTTGAGAAGGAAGAGCCTAGCCAACGTAGGGTTGGATGTGAAAAATGCGATAACAAAGGTGTCAGCTTTGTGGCTTCAAAGGAAAATATTCTCTTAATTTTTCTAAGATTAAAATGCCTGTAAAATAATACCCTTTAAAAAGCAGAGTACTCCTCAAACACCAATTCAAAATGCCAACAATCCTCCATTTGCAAAAAGAAAAATCTACGGCAAAATTACTGTGGTTTTGTGCACAAAACCCGTGGGCTGTCTGGAAAACAAAAAACTGATAAAACAGCAGAGCCAGGTGCTTGCATGTGCTTTTCAAGGGGAATTTCTCTATAGGGCCTCCTTTGCCGATAGCTCCCTCGCCACCCGTTGCCTCTTCTTTCTACCAGTAACCTCTCTGATCTCCCTGCCATCCTCTTCGCTCTTCTGATTCGGTATTGCACGGAGGATTATTTTCGAGGTGAAGGTTTATATGCAGGCCATGTTCATAAGAATGAGTCATTTATGTATTCTTTTGAGTCGCGAAGTGCTGACTCTGGACGTTTATTTGTTTTTCCACTTGTTGCTTCCTTCTTAAAAAGTCCCGAAAAAATATTTGAAGGTGTTGTGCTTAAGCTTGAATTGCTAATTAATTTCCAAATTGCTGTGCTTGTGAGGGTATTTGGTCGGAGGAGCGGGCGCAGCCCTCCCTCGCCACCCGCCTGCCGTCCGTGCCGAGGGATGCCGCACGGGCAGCTGCCAGTTGCTAATGCTCCTCCCGGTTGCTAATGCTCCTCCAGTTGCAAACTCAGCACTTGGTGGAGGAATTTCTCTTCGCCTCATTATTATGGTTTGACTTGTGACTTTATTATTGCGTGTTCTGAGTTCCAAGGAGGGGGGAAAAAAAAAAGCAGGAAAGTGGGGTTTCGGTACACTTCCTGCGCCATGGGGAGCCGTGCTCTGTGTTAGCTGCTGATAAAGAGGTCTTTAAACCCACAGGTTTTTTAAACCCAGCACATGGTTAAGCACAAGGGAAAATAGATGCCTTTTCTGTCTCCAAAGCAGCCATTCCCTGGCAAAGCCTGTGCCGTTTTGGAGCAGTCCATACCAATACTGTTTGGCTCCAGGGAAGCAATACACTCCAGCACGGGGCTGACATGGGTATTCAGAGCAGCTCCTGGACCACCAGTCTCCTGCCCCTGTGCAGAGGAGAGGCGTGAAGAAGTGCCGAGGGCTCACAAGCAGCAGACCCTGCTCTCCAGCGTAGCTGTTGGCTTCCATGTTCCTGCAGCCATCGGTCCAGATAGCCAAGCAGGGCAGGACACTGCCATGCTGGTACGTATTAGGTGGCCGAAATGAAACGGAGGGGGGCGTCAGAAAATTTGGATGGCTTCCTTCAGCTGTTTTTTCTTCATTTGCTCGCTGGAAATGGTGGAGCAATGCAAGAAGTTGTTGTTCATCCTATTAGATGTAGCGGAGGTGTGGATTATGGGCTTAAGCTGCACCAGGGGAGGTTTAAGTTTGAAATTAGGAAAAATTTCTTTACAGAAAGGGTGGTCAAGAATTGGAACAGGCTGCCCAGAGAGGTGGTGGAGTCCCCATCCCTGGAAGTGCTCAAAAAACAGGTAGATGTGGCACTTCGGGACATGGTTTAGTCTAGTCTACCGTTGATTGGCTTAGAGTAGACTTGGTAGTGTAGGTTAATGGTTGGACTGGATGATCTTAAAGGTCTTTTCCAACCTAAATGATTCTATGATTCTGTGATTCTATGATTCCCAGACAGGTCCCAGGTAGCTGCGGAGATACGGAGTCACTGGTCCTATTAGGCCGTGTATCTGTGTGCGTGTGCAATGCTGCTGGCCAAACTCTGATCAAAACCACTTCACCCCTCGCTCTCTTCAGTCGTGTTTTGATTTGGAAAGGCGTACGACCATCCTGTGCTCTGTCAGATGCACCTTCCTACTCCCCAGGAGGGAAAGCATCCATAGCTCAGCCCCCACTCAGGGAATGATCCGTGGGTGTACCTGATGCTGCGCGCAGAGCCAGGGCGGACACTTGCCGGTACGAGGCGCTCCCGAAGCCCTGCGATATGGCCTTGCCAGAAGGAAACCCCTTCAGCGGCCGCCGTAGCTGGCTGTGGTGATGATGGCTGGCCGCTCCAGAGACATCTTATCCCGGGCTGCGTCCAGCCTGCGAGACACGATGGCATGCGTGGTGGCCATCTCTGTACTCGGCCGGTTCTCTGTGCTTTGAAGTGCTGAAGCTTCCTTACTGCTCCTTCCTCCTCTCCCTCCCTCTCCCCTTCATTCCCCAGTTTCACAGCCCACTCTTGCGAGCTTTGCATTTTTAGGGAACTAAGAAAGCGTCCGTCTCCCAGGTTCCTTGGGTGACACCAGGAGAAGACCGTGGGTGCGGGTGTTTATGTTCAGAAGTCACAGAGCTCCAGCATGCTTGCAGTGGGTTCATGATGGTATTTTATAAACCCCAGCCCGTGAGACCGTTCTTCCCTGCTAGCACTTAAGATGGTGTCTACGAGTACTGGCAGACACGGCACCAACTCTGCTGCAGGCTGCCCCAAAGCGGTGATTGTATTTTGCCTGCTTCCTAGCAACTTTGCGTGCTGGTTCAATTACAAAGGGCTCGGAAAAACGCGCTCCATCTGGTTTTCCAACCCCAGATGCGACCACCCCAAAGAGTGATCTAATTCTTCTGTATTTAGACTTGAAAACTTCTCACCAGTTGGTGGTGCGGGAAATCAAATAAGAGTCCTTAGGAGCAATAAGATCCACATGCTGGCCTAATTGCACATGGAGCTAGACTGCTGCTCCTACTCCAGTGTATTTGCAACGCTGCTGTCAAAGGCGTATTGTTAGGCTAGGGGAAAACCCACAAGTCTTAATTTGAGTAATAATTTAATGTGGTCCAATAATTAGCTCTTCACGATAGGGGCCCCTTCACGTCTGGTGTGGTGTGTTGCGTGGTGTGAGGAGGAGAAAGGCAGGCAGGACTGGCGGGCAGCCTCGCTCTGTAGACCAAGGTTTGTGGAAAGGGGTAGTACCTCGACCTGCTCTTCCATATGGTCGTTTTAGTCTACATCAGATCATCTGAGAGTGTGGTTCTTGGTTTAATGTGGGTTGTTGGTTTGGTTTTTTTTTTTCATAAATTAAGACAAAAAAGCTGCTGCTTTCCACTTCTGCAGACTGAATGAGGAGGGCAGGGTGTGTTGTGGGGAAGGAGAGGGCAGAGCCCGAACCGGCGAGTTCCTGCGCAGTAGGAAAATGTCACACAACCTGGACGGACGGCTGGAGCGTAAAACTTCCTCCCTCCTCTGTTCTGCAGAAAGCGCCGTCCCGTGATTTCTTGGTTGTGAACTTTTCGTCGACGCAGGGCTTGGCCTCGGAGCCTTATCATTTTAAGCTTGTCCTCAGGCATCGGCGGCTCGTCCTGCCTGGCCAGCGCCGCGCTTTCCTACGCGCAAAGACCCAGCTGAGGAGCCGGCGAGGGAACGTTTGAAACCGGTTTCCTACGCGCTTAAAACTTGAGATTGCGCTGTAACGAGGGGGTACCAGCCTTACATATTCCCTGTGTTTATGCAAGCAAGCCCTGGTTCACACTGGTGGTTGTTTTCTGTCAGGGTTTCCTGTGGGAGCCCCCGCGCCGCTCACAGGAAGCGCGGCCGGGCCCGCCGCCATCGGCCTTCTCCTGCCCGCCCGGCCGAGCGGCCGTGGGGAGCGGTGCCAGCCTGCTGCTGCAGGGCCACTGGGCAGCCGTGGCGGTGAGCCTGGCTGTCCACAAAAAAAAAAAAAAAAAAAAAAAAAAAATTAAAAAAAAAGTAAAAAGGCATGACCCCTTGGGAGCCGTGTTTTGTCAACAAATCAAGCAGGCGCTATTTTAAGCTGCTCTGTACCTAACGCTTCCTGTTTTTCAGAAGAAACTTCTTGTTTTTTGCTTTTATGTTGACGGATTTATTTTAACGGCTTGTTCCTGAGGCGGCGCGAAGGATTTTTTTTTTTCTCCCCACCCTGAAGCGTGCGGGGTTGGTGGCCCGTGAGGAGGGAGGGAGCCGGCGGGAGGCTCCCGGGGGGCTGCCTGCGGCGGCCCGGGCAGGGGAAGGACGCCCTGGGCCCTCTCCCGAGGGTCGCCCGGGGGGTCCCTGGGGACACCGAGGGGCCTCGAAGGTGGGCAGCCGGTGGGACGGCCGCCGCGGGGCTTTCGTCGTTTCGTGAAGGCTGCTGAGTTAAGCCATGTGTGGTTCTCTTTCGAGGAGCGGTGGCCTACCCAATAAGGACGAAGTAAATAGCATTCATTTCCTGCTGACCTTTTAACATGAACAGATGTTTTCTCTTACAAGTACCGTAGGCCACTTCAGTCCCTGACCTCATCAAGTGGGCTGCTGCCTTTTTCATACTCGGCAGTCTATAAAAGTGCTTTTTTAACCTGTTTTGCTGAGACCAGCCTGCAGAAGCGGGTCTCCTGCCTTGGTCAGGACCCATGTGCCTTTAATGTTTCTGACTTTCTTTTCTCTGGATGGACCAACCGCTTCCTCCTCATTTTTGTCCTCTGTGGAGGATGGCAGATGTTTCCTCTGATGGGCTCTATCAGGCAGCCTGGGGGAAATGAGTTTCCCTTTATAATATTTTCCCTAGCAGCCCTCGCACAGGTTGGACTTGCAACCCCACGGCTGGAGCAGTAAGTCCATCGTCCTTATCCCTGTTTGTGGTGGTTGAGCAGAATGAAAGGGGTCTTGGAGTCACCTCCAAGCTCAAACAGTAAAAGGGTGGCAGTGCCGGAGCTGAGGTTGGAGCTGAGGAAACCATCAGTGTGGTTTCCCTTCAGCTCTCCCTGTGTCGCTGGAGCCATCCTGGCACCTGCTGGTGCCTCCTCCTCTGCTGCCCCATGGGTCTTGGTCCTGCTCCACGGAGTCAAAGTGATCTCAGCTCCGTCCCAGGCTGCTCGGCTTGGATATCGCCTGGGTGTTGCTTTTTTGCCACGTGGTCTTCCCTGCTGCACCTCTAGATCCGCTGCTGCGGATGGTGCTGGCTGGGATCTGTGAAGGAACTGAAGCAGTTTGGGAAGCAAATGTTGTGGGAATGAGCAGTAAAGCTTCCTCATTCCTGCCGTCTTTTAATTTGCTTTGGGCCAAGGGACACGCAAGTCTTGTGTGTGTAAGAATATCAGAGATGCCTAGTTCCTCCAGGAGACGGCTGAAAGAAGTTTCTTTGCTGGCTCTCCTGGCCAGAGCCTGCTTTCTTCTGCCAGTCCTGCACGGAGACCGCAGGAACAAGCTCTGGAATGAGGTAATGGAGGAGAGAAACGTGGAAGCAGGCTGATGTGCATGCCGTGAATTCATCTGAGCCCTTGGCATCTTGGTGAAGAGCCTTTCTCCAAAGTTGGTGTTGCAGCAGTGTCTCTCTGGTGGCATCAGCAGGGCGAGGTGTCCCCATGTCTGGCATGGAAAAAGCGCAAGCATGGTGCTTGAGGGCTGGTTGATTTGCTGTGCTGTGTGGCGCACAGCTTGTGTTCCTGGGTTAGTGGCATTCCGTTCGGAGAGTAAATCCTTCACTCTTTTGGTTTCAGGTGGGGGACACTGGAGCTACGAATAAATACCAGTCTGATTTTTAGTTACTGAGTTATGCCATCTGGAAAGGGATATATGTTAATTTAAAGTTAACAGAATTACCTTTATAGACTCTTTTTTTAATACCATGCCGAACGTAGGTTGATAGAGTTTCCCAGCTTGTCACTTGTTGATTTCTTTTTTTGCCTTTCCCTAAAGAGTTTTTTTTCTTTTGTATTTGTTCTTTCTTTCTACTCTCCATATGTATTTAGTGGAGTATGTTCAGAAGTTTTACTCCATGAGTTGTGATTTCTATCCAGAGCAGTGGGTCTGTGCAGGACAAATAAGGGAAAAAAAGCTCTTTTTGTGAGTCAAGTTACCCTCCTTTTCCTGTTCAATTAAAAAGAGAAGTATGTAAAATCTTAAAAATTCTCGAGTATTACCCAAACATTACCATTTTTATAATTTCAAGTTTAGAGAAAATGACTCACAGGCATTTTTAATAAAGGACTGCTCAAAATAGAGTGGAGTGTGATTCACGTTAACAGATCAAGACACAAGAGAGGCAACAAAGAAGCCTTTAACCTGATACTCACTCTTCCCCATGAGCATATCACAAAGTGGATGGCTGAGATTTCCCCTCTGCCCATGGCGCCTGGCAGCGGGGGGAGCAGCATGCCGGGAAGGAGCAGCGATGGATGTTGCTGAGCGGTCACACCTCTGCTTCTGGGGCAGTTGAGAGGCGGTGGGAGCAGTGCACAGCGCGACCTGTCCCTACTCCAGTGGTGCATGTCCTCTGTCAGCCCCCGTTCAGTCCATCTTGCAAGTTATCAGCTGATGTCTTCCTGGGCAGGTTGGTTGGACAAAATGATTACGTCCTAAACATCTCCGTCTGAGCGGTAGGAATCCTTCCCGTCTTGTATGTTGATTTTTATTGGTCAGTGTAATTAGGCAATGCCTAACTGTTGTAGGCAACTGTGAAGATCAAACCTTTGAGCATGAAGTGGAAGAAAGCCTGTATTGGGTGCCTTTTGCAAACACACCTGGCTTTCGCTCACCGGCACTCGGACCTGAGCGTGTGTCCAGCACCGCGCTGAGCTATTCTGAATTTTGAGGTCAACACGACAAGGGAGATGTCACATCTACAGCAGAGTGCTGCTTGCAGGGACTTTGAGCGGGGAGCCAGCTTCTTTGGCTCTACCTGAAAGCAAGGAGCGTTCACAAAGCGCGCTTGTAACACAACGCTTGTGAGAAGAATTGTTTAACAAATAGCCAGATAATCTAGTTTGCTTTTTCCACGGTGTTCTAGTTTGCCCTGTGCTGGCAGTCAGCCTTTCCCAGGTTTAACCTTGCACAGAAGATTTTATCTTGCGAGTCTGCAGAGACGGCTGCTGGTTGTGGAAAACATCACTGACTTACCAAGTGGATTACTGGGCAAAATCGATTTTACTTGGCACATTCATATGCTGAAAAGCAACATAATAGTGTCTGCTTTGCTTACACACCAGCGAGGGGTAAGTGTCCTAACGTGCGCTGGAGACCCTACACGAGTGTGAGAGGCAACTGCGTGTTTTGGACCATATTCATGACCGGCATAATTCTGATGGCATCGTTTCGGCTGACCAAACAGGACCTGAAGAAATGCCATAGGTATACATGCTGATGTATATTGTGCGGCTGTCTTTACTTCAGTGTTAAACATGCCCTGTGAGCGCCGAGAGCAGAGACCTTCCCCATGCTCCGTGCGGCTTCTTTGGTTGATATATGGTGGTGTCCCTCCTTTTTGTCAAAGCGTCCTCTGTTCCAGAGATAATGCAATTGCTATGCAGTGCCGTGCAAATACTCTTCTGTATTTGTATCTCTTTTCTATTTAATTATCCTGTATAAATGTCCTCGGTAAATTTGATAAGTTGGGTGAAGGATATTGATTTTCGAGTCTCTCTTGTGCAGGGCTCCTTGTAGTAGCAGCAGCCGTTCACCAGGCCTATTTCCCGAGGAGGTTTTGAAGGTTCAGCATTTAAGTAGCTACAGGATAACAAAGGAATTTCTTTCTCTACACTCCCGGTTGAGCTGCTGATTGCAGCCGGTTTAAGGCCATAGAGAAAACATTCGTGTTGGGTGCGGTTTTTTAAAGCATTAGACTCATGTCATCTGCAAAAGCAGGTGGGAAGGGAAATCAAGATACGGAATAGACCCATTGCCTTCATTCCTGCAAATAAAGCCTGCTGCCAGCTTCGGGAAGACGTGAGAGAGGGATGCTCCCGGGGTCGGGTGAGGTCCTGGGGTGGCAGTGGGGACCCCAGGCTTGTGGCCAGGCAGCCCCCCCCAACCCCTCCGTCACCCCACGGCTGATGGCGGGGCAGGAGGAGCGGGATGGAGACCCGCAGGCATGCGGGGAGGCGGAAAGGAGGTGAGGGAATTCGCAGGGTGAAAACGGGAGGACCAACAGTCTATTTTTAACTGCAGTTTTGAATGTGAAGTGTCACCAATGTTAAAAAAAGCTCCTGGTAAATAGTGGGGAAGATGCACGCGATAGTGGAAAGCCAGCTGCAGCTTTTTAAACGGTTCGCTGCTGTTTGTGAGGAGGCTGCGAACACTTGGTTAGTGTTAATGTTTTAATTTTCCTTTTCCCAGCCTGAGGTCTCCCTACACAAGGGACTTTCTTTAAACCGTGCTTAGCTTTCAGCCTCTTAAGATTGTTTTTGTTCTTCAAGAGGAAAAGAAAGGAGAAATGTAGATATTTGTGCACTTCCCTATTGCGCTCGTTTTCTTCGCGTGCTTTTGGAACGTAAAATGTTTTCCTTTCCTTTTTTCATGCTGAAAATCAGACCCTTTTTTTTTTTTTTTCTGGCTAATTTCCATGTATTTCTCATACAGGATTTTAGCCTTGATCTATAATGCAGGCCTGTGGCTGTTCTTGCTAAAAGTTTCGTCCCACCGGGGCTTTCATTATAAATCCTTATTTTCAGTAGCAAATTGCTTTCTGCAAATGTCACCTCTCAGAGCCAGCCGGTTTGGGTGGATAGGAGGGCAGCGTCCTTGCACCGCCGAGCCCC
The DNA here is from genome assembly GCF_030463565.1 of Pelecanus crispus. Taxonomy (NCBI): domain Eukaryota; kingdom Metazoa; phylum Chordata; class Aves; order Pelecaniformes; family Pelecanidae; genus Pelecanus; species Pelecanus crispus. Next base: position 4,463,277 of record NC_134652.1, read on the forward strand.
GCGCCCCTTCGCCATCCACCCGCAGCTCCCCAGGGTTTGGGAACCTGGGGGTTCAGCGTGTTTGCCTGCTCGCTGCATTGAGGCAGGAGGCTGGAGCCATTGCGGTCTGTCACGTCAGTGATCCGTGGGATAATGCATCCCCAAGTAGTGGCCGTTTCTGTCTATTGTGTCACCGATCTGCGCATTAAAGGGACCCCGAGTAGGTGTTGCTACAATAAACCATAAGAGCTCTATAGGAGCCGTCACAGTTCATTGCATCAATAATCTGTGTATTAAGGCGTCCCGAGCAGGCCTCGGCACACAATGGACCGTTATGGCTCCAGATGAGCCTGTATAAATTTAGGTCAATAACCTGAGTGTTGTTAAGTCCCAAAATGGCCTTGCTACAGCGAGCTGGCAAGGCTTATGAGAAAGATGTGTAGATTATGCAAACCCGTGGTGGTTGCAGAGGATACTCTGACTTACTGCTAAAAGTTAGTGGTGGGAGAATTATTTCATCTTATTTATTACTGCTATCTAAACCTCTCTCCGCTCACTTGGCTCCCTCCTTCCTTCCCCTTTCGCTCCTCTGGAAATTAAACCGCGTGAGTGACGCTGCAAGAGCAGCAAAGGCGAGATGTGGAGGGAGAGCTGGGGATGGAGGGCTGGGAGGAGCGGGGAGGCGGCAGCGTTTCGCAGGCGAGCCGTCCCAGAGCCGCCCCACGTCCCTCCGAGCCCTTTCCTGTGGGATTTCGTGGGAACACTCACACATTTCCATCCTGACTGCACTTAGGCCTGACCCCATGGGGCTTGGTGTTGTCTGGAGTATAAGTTTTGCATGAGGGGAGCCCCAAGGGCAGGAGGGGGCTCCCGGGCCTCCCCAGACCCTTGCTTACTCCGAAAGCCAGCCTCCGTCCTCATCCCTGACCCATTTCTTGAGCCAAGCCCTCCTTGGTCCTCGATGCCCCAACACCTGTCTGGGCTCTCCTTCTCTCCACGGTTCTTAGCATCCTGCTCCTTGCTTCATTTCTCATTTCCCCCAGACAAGCCCTTTTGTAGGTTGGTGGGGCAGCCCTTCAGCACAGGACGGAGAGACCGGTTTGCATTGTGGGTGTACGCCTGAATGGAGACGTAGCCTTGAACTCTTGAACTCTTTTTTTTTTTTTTTTTTTGTAGAGTAAAGCTGCTATGTGCTGAAAACAAACAGGACTCACTCCGATGGAAAGAGGTGGTAGAGTGGGAACAGATCTCAGACCACAAGAAACAGGGTTTTCCACATTTCCATTCTGAGACTTTCCATTTGAGATTTCACCAGCAGTCGGGCAGCAAAAGATGAATTAGCTGAGTTGTTAGAGGTATTACATGTGTTTCCCCCTTCGGAGACTTGTTAGAACATACTTTCTTCAGTGATAGTAATAAGTGTTACAAACAAAACAGTTTTCCCCTTTGAATATTCCTTTACACAGAGCATCATCTACATACAAAAAAAAAAAATTGCATTAAGCAACATGAATAGCTTCAGGCTATTTTATTTCACGTTGCTAAATAAGCCAGTGCAGATGAGGACTTTTATGTAAGAGTGGCTTGTAAATATAAGCACTCTAAGGTCAAATTATAACTCCAAAGATTTCCTGGAGATAGAGTGTCACTGCTCCTCTTTGCTGTTCCCAGTCCAGGCAGAGCTCTCAGGACAGACTCTGGGAGATTTGACAGGAAAAACGCTTGAGATATCTGTGATATAATGAGAAACACAGGGAGTTTGTTCCATGGGGGGAAATTTGGTGTGCTAGTTGGGGGCTGAGTCTCCCGGTCTGCTGGACCATGGTGCAGCTGGGGCACGAGGGGCTTCACCTCTGCCCTTCGGGTGAGCTAGGTCCATCCTGAGCGAATGGTGGAGTCTCCTGCCAGGCAGCGCTTACGGTTCCTCCTCTGGCCCTCAGCTGAGGCGTGAAGGTGTGGGCTGGTGCGCACCGCTGTCATCTTCACTGGGATACGGGCACGCGTCCCCTAAGGAACTGGGCTGAGGCCACCCAGGTACCTTCCACGATATGTAGGCATTGTCCTGCAGTAGTGTTTGGTCACTGTGGGACAGGGCCCAAGGAGAACGTCCTGTGTCGCTGCTCACCACTGGAGCCACTTGGGTCTTCATGTGAGATTTAATTGTCTGATCCTGACAATGGAAGAATTAATAAATTACCGGTGAAGGGAAACATTCCAGACTTGGAGGCACTTCAGTTGTATGTCACAGAATCATAGAATCATTTAGGTTGGAAAAGACCTTTAAGATCATCCAGTCCAACCATTCTGTAGGTGTGTAGGTGGGCTGTGCTGGCAGCGATGAGGGTGCTGTCATGTTCTTGTCTTATGTCAACCCACTGATGCATCAGCGCCTGCTTACAACTCGGGATACAAGAGTGGGGTGCCTTTGCAGACAGACTGCCAGGCGGACATGGCACAGAGGAAGGAAGCACCATACTCCCTGAGTATCCCATGAGTTTGCTTGCAAGGATGCACTCCTTTTGTTATTTCTTTTATTTAGGAGCGATACAGAGCCAAGGACTTGCAAGAGTTGCAAAGACAGATGGTCTTGGTTTTGGTGTTGGTCTTCTAGCATGGACACACGAAGGAAAGCATTGATATCCAGGGTCCTTTCAGTAGTCTTGCTGTTGCTGTGCTTGCTGGTTTGGACTTTCTGTTAAGGAGGAATTCAGGAGTAAGTTGTGAGTATTGTGGCAGTATATACTACATACAGATGTTCAATCATATCCTGCAAGGCAGGAGTGCTGGGTGCTGCTGTAGCGTGCCGCAAAACGCGGCCACTGCCTCTGCCAGCCCTGCGCTTTTGGGCAGAGACCAGCGAGGGAAGCGGGCTTGGCGGATCGGCAGCGCAGAGCCATGGGGACGGGAGAAGTGTAATGCTTTACAAGGGGCGTGGGGCGCGTGTGTGGCAGGAGGGGGGTACGGAGGTTGGGAGGATGTGGCTCTTGGCCACATGAAGATTTTGGTATGCAGCTTGTACTCAGGAAGTTTGGCCACCCTGATTACAAACATACGTATATTTGGAGATGTATAGCAAGATATCTGTCTCTTTCCTAATTTGATTTGTATTTAGATGGAGAGAGGAAAACCACCGAAGCAGGGAAGTGGGTGGCTTTGTGTGGTTTCCTAGCCAGCAGAAGCTGAAAACGGTTTAAAGTTCACATTTAGCAGTATAGTAGTAACTAGAAGGAGACGTCTGAAGGTAAGTGGCCATGTCCTACCTCTTGGCAGTGCGGAAGCTGGATTTGCCTTTGTTCAGCTCTGGAGATGGGTGAGCTCTCCCCTCTAGCTCCAGAGACGGGTAGTGGTGCCATGGCACAATTTACAATTTTTCTTGGTTAATCCCTTTCAAAACTGAAAATATAAACTGCTGTTTGTGAGAGTGAAAAGGATGAAGTTTACTGTGTTGGAGTTAGCCGGGGGTGGCGGGGAGAAGAAGTGAACTGAACAAAACCAAACCTTGGAAGCAACAATAGCTGCGCGCCAAAGTGTTTATTTAACCAGGACATTTTTTCATAGCTATTTCATCTTATTTTCCTCTTGTCCTTGCTTTTGCTTGCTCATCTATATACAGCATGTGGAAAGGTTGAAAAGTGGCAATTACTAAATGAGAGTAGATAGAAACTGTTCTCCAGCAGCTCCAGATGGGGTTAGTGATGCTGTTGGCAAGCTGGGTGCCGGCACTTCACTCTGCAGTATAAAATGCCCTCTAATGGCCAAGTAGCTGCATAGCTCATCCGACAAGCCAGCAAATAGTCATTTTGCTCGGGGTTTCTAATTTGGCTGTGCTGATTTTGGTACAGGAGCAAACAACGGCTTGAGTAGAGGAGAGCTTTTGGTTATCCAGATGTGCCAGCAGCGAGGGTTCACCTCGCGCCGGTATTAGTCTTGGCGATTAGTAAAAATAAATAACAAGTAATTGAAAGAACTTTGGTAAAATGTAGAATGAGATCTTATTTTTCAGTATGGCAGGGACCTTTGGAGACTGTAAGATTATTTATGTATCATTTCCTCTTGCTTTATTGGAAAAGTTAAAGAGTAGTTTCCCAGCCAGTTATGTGCTGTAGCAATATCAGTGTGCACGTTATCAGCGTCAGATACTCAGAAAAACAAGATAAGAGAGGCTGAAGGAGGCCCATGATTAATTAGCAGATGGATTAGGCTCTCTCAAAGCTAAGTGGATAATTTGGGTTCAGATCCTGGTTATTGTTTTGCCCACCACCAGGCCCCTGAAGGCTGTCAGTGCAGGGGAAGCAGAGCATCGACCGGCTTCACTTCTGATGCCAGAAAGAGAGATGACAGTTATTTTCTTTAAAGCAATTTTCTTGCTGTCTGTTTGGGTTGCTTGTTTGTATTTTAGCTTTAGGAATGAAAGGAGTGCCAGTTCTGGTATTTCCTAGTTTTACTTGAAAACTCACAGAGGATCTGTGGAGGGCTGTTACTACCTGACAAGGGAGCATGCCTGTATCTTCTTTTCTCAAAGCCAAGAACTAGTCACTGATGTTGGAAAATAAAATTGGAAAAAAAAAAGTTGAAGAATAAAATAGGTATCTCACTCCCCTCTCTTTTTTACCATGGCTATTGTAGCAGCTTGAATATTGTCATTTCGGGAGGTCTTCATACCATCTTTCCGGCTACTGAGAACCCAATCTGGAGCACAGTTTGTAACCTGAAATACGATTCTTAAAGAAACTTGGAAAAAAATACAGATCCAAATAAAAACCTCTCTCATGCTTTGTGCATGATTAAGACGGAGAGGAAGGAAAATGCTCCAAACCCATATGTCTTTTTTTCCTTTGAAGGGCGCATATATATGTATAATTGTGATTCTTCTTTTACTGAGTCAACAAGTAGCTTTGATGGAGTAGAACTGATGAGGGATACTCGCCGTGACTTTCAAGGGCTGAAAGGAATGCAGGATCAGGCCCTCTATGTCGTCTTTGAAGCCTTATTATTTTAGCACAGTCTGTATCTTGTTGCATAACGTTTTAAGATGTGGTCTGCATCATTATGTAGCGTTTTTAATTCAGCAACAGATGTGCAGGCTCATATGCCGTTATGGTACATTTTGTTCACTCATATAATAGCAAGTTCCGCAAAATTGTTACCAGTTCTTCAGCGCAAGACTCCTACAGCATGTTATTCTCCTTTTCTGTACAGTGAAGAGCAGAAGAGCTCTTTATTTGCCATCAGCAGGTGCTAACGTGGGAGTGCCGGCTCTCCGTGAAGCACGTTTAACCCGCTGCCTTGCTGCTTTCCCTGCCAGGCTGCGGCACCCAGTGAGTGCACTTTCCCCGGCAGTTTTCGGGGGAAGGCACCAGGTAGGCAGTGGAGGGGCAAGACTTTGGTCATTACATTTCTGGGCAGAAACCAAGCGAGTCATCTAGATAAAAAAACGCTTATTGCCGCCTGCGGCGTCATCCAGTCATTCCCACGGAGAGGCCTTAATGCAAAACATCGCTGAACGCTCTGCGGCAGCAAAATCATACTAATAACTAGTAAAAGCATTAAACCTAATTAACAATGGTTTTGTAGCAAGAGTCCTGCCCTCACTGTTTTGAGGGTGCTGAGGGTCCGTGGCGGGGGATGCAGGCTGTTGGGAGCCTGGCACTGAGGTTTGATTTACAGCCAAGGTAGTTCTTCCAGAAATTGGGAAAAAGCCTAGTTTTCTTCCCCCAGCATCCTATTTCCCATGCAATGCCTGAGAGCGTTTAATGGAGCAGAAGTCCAAACCCTGGCCACACAGAAACTGTGTGATTCCTCTTCCCAAGTGTGAGGGTTTACATCCCTCAGGCATTAAAACAAACAAACAAACAAAAAATTTACCCTATTTTTTATTTTGGCTAATGAAAATCTATGTTTGTTCTCACTACCCGTATAAATGTTTAATCCATTTTTGGTTCCTGCTGGGCTATCGGGCTTAATGGTGTCCTGACACTGTGAGTTCCCCGTGTTGGTTTATTGGTGTTTAAAAGAAAACATCCAAAAAAAGGATCTCAAGAAGGATCATGTTGTCTGTCCCTTCCCTTCCATGTGCTTCCCTCCTCCCCTGCGGTCGTGCCAGGGCTTCAGAGAGGGAAGGCGATGGGGGCTGAGCAGGGCATCCCAGTTAAGGACGTGCCGCCAGTGTAGGGACGAAGGATGACACTGCTCGCAAAGCGTTCCTCCTGCATTGTACCATCTCCTTTGTCCGCTTCCCTCCTCTGTCATTATCTCTGTGTGTCTCCTCCTTTCTTTTCTCCGCGTTTCCTTTCTTGCACCGAACTCCGCTTCTCAGCCCCTCCTGCCCTCCCCACGGCAGCTGCCGACGTCTGAAATGATCAGCCGTGGAAATGGCCAGCTAGTTCAGAATAGTTAGTACCCGGAGGTGCTAACGCAGGGCTTAACCAGTTCACAGCTCTGAGGGCTGTTCTTGCATTGAAATCTCAATTTAAGCGCGATTGAGCTTTGGGAAACTGGACCTAAACGCAAGGAGGCTGGGGGGAGAGTTGCCCTTGGCACCGGCAGGTACTAACTTCACAATTATGGACTGCTTGGGCATCCTGGTCTGCTTCCCGCTGAGACGACCAATGTTCTGCAGTAATCACGAATACAAAACCTTCTCCGGGTACCTCTCCTTTCCTGAGAGCCAAGGAAATGTCCAACGGTATCATCAAAACGTGTGGACTGGATTTTCCCTTGTTGATCATGGTCATGGAAACCCAGTTTTGATGTGAGGAAGGACGGAGATTTTCCTTTGCTGTTTGGAAATGGGAGCTTTTGCCATTCGTGGAGCTAGGAGTTTTCTGTTTCTGTAGTAGGGAATCTCCATTTTGTTGATGCGATATTTCGTAGAGGGTAGAAAATGCAGTCGGAAATTGTGAGCAACAGGTTTCTGACTCCACTAAGGGTCTGGGAGTGTGTGCGTGCTTTTTTTGATTGTTTAGAAAGATGCTTGTAGTTGAAGTTAAAGAGGAATCCCACTTAACCTCCAACCGTGTATTCATTGGCAGAAGTGGTGCGTTTGTACCACTTGTTCATTCACACCTCGAAAGGCAGCAATCGCGGTTTTATTGCATCCTAGCCGATGAGCGGCGTTTTGGGCAGGACTCACGGGTGCGCTTTCACGATGTGTACCAAAGCCTGCAGCGGGGCTGTGCGCTTGCATCGGCTTCGGCTCGTCGCAAAACGGGGTGTAGGAAACACCATTCCGCTTTCCCGGGGCTGCGCACAGAGAGGGAACGTGTGGGACACGGTTTTGTACAGGGTGCTGGAAAGAAGGGGCTCTTAGTCACCTGCTGGGTGCCGCCGTGGATCGATGGAGATGCCTGCGACGGATGCTCTAAAATAGACATCGCCCATGTTTGTGCTCCTGTGCTACCTACGCGTGCTGTGAAAAGATGATAAAACGGTGCTAGTTGAGAGAGAGCTTGGTAGACAGCGCATTCTTCGTAAAGTCACCTTTCTCTTGTTTTTGTCTAACAGTGCATTTTATTTTGGAAAATCACCTTTTCTTTCTTTTTGTTTTCCATGGAAAGCAGGAAAAATAAGCCCTAATACAGCTTTCTCTTCTCTCATTTTCTGCCTCATGGATTGTGGTATTTAACGGGCAGTATTAAGCAGCTATGTAAATGTGTTACGTCAGGATTGGTTTTTTCCTAAAACATTGTATTTAAGTACATTCCTTCTTTAAATAAATAAATAACTGCTGGGCTATCGTCGTGTCCGAGGGTTTTCAAGAAAATTAACATTTTTGAAAGACACCGTTGGAGGCTAACACGGCCATGCAATTACTGTATGTAAATCACTTCACTTGTTTCCTAATCTTGCTGAAGATGAAGTACAATTTTTGTGCGTGCACCTCTCTCTCTCAAATTTCCTTATACAATGAGCTTTTCTTGTATTTTAATTGCTGACCGTGATTTTTGTTCTGCCTAGCCTGATTGTATTTATTTTATTGTGGGGGACATTTAGCCTTGTGATTGTTTTGAGATTGCGTTGGATATAGAAATCATTGAGGATAGATTGAAGTTGGGTGCGCAACTAATTGCGTCCTCCATCCCACAAATGGAAGAACTGCTTTCTTAATTACAGCTTCATAGGAAGGCTGGGGAGTATCTGCTTGTTTCTGTGCGCCGCACATCTGCTTTTCTCCATTTTATCCATCCCTGCCAAATCCTGCTCGGCAGCTCCTGCCACATTTTTAATAAGTCTTCCGAGTTGGGCTTTTATTGCTGGTTGATATCATCACGGACACCTGTCTAACAAAGATGGAATAGTTAACATCATTAGGAAGGAGTTCATTCATGGGCATTACATTAAGCTGTGCGGGATTCTGATAATATGAGCAGTAATTTCTCATTAGTTTCTTTTGTAGAAAGTTTTCCTCCAGGGAGTAATGCAGGGAATTGATATGGCAGGAGAAAAGAACTTTAATGGAAGCATTCGTCCATCCGAAAATGCACTCTGTCAAAATTAAATACACTTTTGATATTGATTTTGTTTGGGAAAAAAAGGGGAAAATAGTTGCAGCCCCAACATAACGAACCATGGGAGCATTTTCAGAACAAAATGCTAACTTTGCCTCTCCTGACATGACTTTTTTACAACCTGGTATTTCTCCCTGAAAGTGGAGTGGGATGTAATAGAGGTAAAAATTCATGTGTATACTTTTTAATGTTGATCATGGAAATGCTGTTAGCTACTCTGGGTTTAGCTACACTAACGCTTTAATTTTTGTTATAAGAAATATTTTGACTGCAGCAAGCTTCTGCCTCTGGAATGGAAGTTTTCTGCTTCTTTTAGAATGTTGCATTAATTATTGATGTGAGTGGGAATCGTGCTCTTTAGCATCCCTATGTTTAAAAAAAAATCAATTAATTATTGCTATAAATCTCAGAGATTATGCTGCAGTTGCGCTGCTGGGAAATTGGCCATTAACTACCAGGAAATCGCCTATCTTCCCTTAGTCAGAATTCAGTTGTACCAACACAACCCTTTTCCTTTTATAAATTAACTATCAATGTGATGCATAATTGATAACCATTTATAATAATAACAATAATCTCCATGAAATTGTCATCTCGGTATGCAGCGGCTTTGTTAGAGCCTTTACCCCTCGCATGCTCAGCCTCGCCTATTGCATTTGTTAACTGTGTTTTCTGGGAATTTATTGCTTCACTGGCGTGGTTTTAGGAGAGCCGTAAGCTGTTGCAGAGGAATAAAATGCAAGGTAGAAATGCCTGACCGGACTGTGTGAATATGAAGAACCTGAAGTGTTTCAAGAGGGTGGGTTAAGTGTTGCTATCGCTGCTCTACAGAAAAGGGAAGCAGAAGTCGAGGTTACAGACGTCGCCCAAGGTCAACTTTTGGACGTCAGCCTGGATTCTCCTGGTTCACGGTGTCCTCTTCTCGTGTGTCCTGTATTATGTGAACCCGGCGGTTTTTTAGTTTGTCGTGAAAATTTTGTTTGCGCATAATGCAGCGTGAAAATTCACCTGCCACAGAGGAGCTGTTTTTGTTGCTTTGGGGGTGAATTTGACCAAGTGGTACCAAATTTGTGATCATTACTGGCTCTTCAGAATTTATTTATTTTTTAACCCTTCCTAGTACTTTGCATGCAGAGCGGTTGAGACTTTGCAGCGTGATACAGATGGCCACTCAGGAGAGGATTTCTTGCTGTGCTTGCGCTCGTGCCTGTCTCCCCTTTCTCTCCATGCCAAGGCTTCCAAAAACGTGGTGTTTTGCTTTGTTTCTGGAAATCACAGCTTTCCACTAATTCTGCTCTTTTGGCACCTTTAACTAGGCTTAAAAGGGTGGTGGATGGCTGGGGGCGGGCAGGAGCCTCTTGAGCAGGATGGAGGTTTTGTAGCTTGTATCAGGGTCATCTGTTGTCACTTGAAAATATAAAAGAGGATATCGAATCACTGGCAGTATAGCATAACTCGGTAAAAAATTAGTGCGTGTAGCGTTGAATTGTTTGAATTCAGCTGTCAGCATGAGGTCTCTTTTTGTATGTCTTGATTCATGAATACTGTTGTGGAACTTGCTTTGAAAAGCTCATACCTGGATTTTACAGCAAAGCTGTTGGGTAAAAGTGCCACAATGGCACGCTCGGGGTCTGCAGCCTGAGGTCAGGTCGGAGCGTTCAGGGATTAAACGAACTTTGGCTCTCTGTAGGAACAAAAGCATCAGACCTGAGAGGATCCATTTAGGGTCTTCCTCTGTGTCATGAAAATGCAGAAAAGCCTGCAGCCGTTGTCCCTTTGTAGAGCATTTCTTAGAAATCAGCCACACATACTGCTTTATGGATTGCTTTATCTCATCGGCATTTAAAAGTGTGCACGCGAGAAACGACAGCTCTGGCGCCCAAAGTTTAATGTTAGCCCTTCAAGTATGAAGGTAAGGACAGGCTCTGGTGACAGCTGGAATACGTATTGAGGACTAGTTGCGAATTCAAGGTCCACTGATGACTTTTACAGGACAAGGCTTAAATAAGCATGAAAGTGGTTTGTGTTGGTGTATGTGTGTGAAAGTACTGGCAGAGCAAAAGCTACTTTCCCTTTTTTGTATACTCTCTAATAATCTTTCAGTGTCTGTGAGCCTACAAAATAGCTTAATGGATTTTATCTGCTAGGAGTAGATTTTTAAGACAGAAATAAAACTGGGAAGGCCATACAGCACTTCAGCAGCTCTTGTGTACAATGCTGTTTTTTCTGATCGCAGGGAAGATAAAGGTGCTGTAAGCTTGATTTGCAGTATAAGATGTGTGACCAGTGGGACCTGGAGGTCGGAAGCACTAAACTCGCAGCTGTCCTTCTAGAAACCTGCTCTGCTGTTGGAGACGGGCAGGTCTCACCTGGTGTGCTGGAAATCCTAACAAATCCTTTCATTTCTCCGCAGGATCGACAGTGGCGGTATGTACGCCGATTCCTGTGAATTTTCCTAAGCTCCTGGGTGACTGCTTTGCGTTTTGAACCAGAAAGTTACAAAATACCGTCAAGAATGGCACTTGTGGATAAACACAAAGTCAAGCGGCAGCGACTGGACAGAATTTGTGAAGGTAAGAGTATGCTCCGGTTTTCTATAAAAGCTGACAGGTGGTTAAGGTCGAATATCTAATTTTTCCTTGTTTTTTACAGCACTTAGACATAAAGAGATCCGGATCCAGGACTAGATCCCCTGTCCTCTGTGTTGGCTCAAAATACAGTCATACCGATGTTGAAACATTGGCAAGGGTTTACTGGTTACTCATTTGAAAGTCATCTGTAGTCCTGTGAACAGGATTTTTGTTTCATTACCAGGTCTTCTCCTTTTACCCTAATTGCTACTGAAATGATCTAGTCAGTCCCAATTTGAAACATAGCTTAAATTTGTACTGTCTTTAGAAAAGGGCTGTGCTCTGTTAAACATGCTGCTTTCTGGACATCTCCTCTGGCTGGAGAAAGCGCCGGGACACAGAGCCTGGTGTTGCAACTTTTCCCTCCCTTCCCTCTTGGAGCAGTGCCAGTTCCAGTGTCCAAGACTTTGGACATGAGCCCCTACCATTGCTGTCCTCGGGCTGGCTGTGGGGCTGGGAGAGCGCCGTGCAAGGCATATGGATAAAGCTCAGCATCCTCCACTTCCATGAGGCTGCTCCCATCCTTCCCTGTTTCAGGCTTTGGCTTGCTTCTCGGAGAAAGGCAGAAATTTGGCCATCTCAGGGTTGATTCTTCACTCAGGGGGCATGAAAGTGGGTGATGTCCCATAATATTGACTATCATCCTACGGGAAACTTAAAAGTCATTGTTGGAGTACTTCTTACGGCTTTGGAAAAATTGTTAGAATGGCTTTTGTTTCATTGGTGTGTGGCAATGGGGGCAGATTTGCTGAAAATCATTCTTTATTAATAATATGTTACAGTGTCACAGCACAGGCGACTTCTACCTTCTGTTTATTCAGTTTTCCAGCAAAAAAAGTCTGTAGGTAACGTTTTCTATTGGAGCTCACATAGCGTAAGTTGCTCATGATAGAAAACAAGCGATGGCAGACACGCTCTGACTTTTTTGGTGTACACTCCGATAGTTCTCTTATTTCAACCGACACTCGTGCAAGTTTTACCATCAGCAGCAAAAGCAGAACAGAGTGTTATTCTAGGAAGAATATCTTAAGTTGTATCTCTTAAAGAGTTCCAGTGTTTATCTGCTCTCAAGGAGATGGATAGTGGCCTGCAGGGTAACAATTTGCAGTATTACTTGAATGCCAACGAGGTGAAATAGGTTTTGCTCGTGGATGCAAGCGCAGAGCTCGCAGGGGAGTTGTACTGCATCCGTTCGAGCAAAAAGTGTGGGGCTTTTTGGAGTTTCTAGTGAGTGTAAAATGTTGATCAGCAGGACAGGGTGGGTTTTGCCTTGATTTTTGTGTGTTACAGATTGCTTACTTTAGCATGTCAAAGTAAAACTCCCTTGCTCTTCCTTTAAACTTGTCATGAGTGACTTAGCTATTAATTTCGCTCCATTAATTTAGAAGCGGGGAGGCAAAGCAGAGAAGATGAGAGTTGGGAAGGAGTATGCAGGGTACACTGCAGTGTGGAGCTGCATATTTCTCCTATTGAATGTCATAAACACTCAGGTGTAGTACACTATCTCATCTTCAAAATTTACTTTGAACTTGACTTAAAAGAGTTGTATCAGCTGAGCCTGGATTTTCAAAAGCTGCCTTCCCGGTTTGATGTTTACTATCAGATCTCGTTGCTGAGTGTACAAGAAATTCAAAAGGATCATACGACAAACCTGCTAACGGAGTTTTAGATGTGATTGAAGTTTAGATTATTTTCCTCTGATATATGGGCTTTTTTCTTCTTTCTTGGTCAAAAGATAGTCTTTTCTAATCTGTAAATGTGCAGAAGACATAACTTTTTAAAGTATACTTTGTCATTTGCCACTTGTTTTGTGATTTGATTGAAGTGATGGGATTCACTGTTGTAAGACACTGTTGTATTTATAAGCAACAGATTAGGACTGAGTGTAAGTGACATTGTAAAAATTACCTTGAAAAATGCAAAAAGCTTAGGATGTTCCACAATACTAGACTTGCAGGCCAGCGATATACTGTACTGGCATCTCTGATGGCTATTTTTTATTACAGGCTCCTAATCTTGGATTATAGCTTAGTAGAGCACTGAAGAGGGGCCATTCCAGCTGCTGTGAACACACACCCTGAAAAAAATAGCATTTCTCTTGGTTTTGTCTTGAAAGGTATATAGACTAATTGGTGAAGGTTGATGAGAAATTAGGGAACTACTTCAGCAGACTGATGAGAGGAGTCTTTGCTAACAGAGTGGTGTTCAGTGAGAAGGATCTCTACCCCTCCATCAAGCCGAGTGCAACGTGGTCCAAAGGAGTTGCTTTTAACGAGTTCCTGTTCTGTGGAAGCACTGGTGCAACTTTTCTCTTTAAAAAAGTGGACAGGTTACAAAGCTAGATTTACCTGATGAAAAGCTAAATATTTCGTAGTACGTAGGTGGATTTCTGTGCTTTTAATGAAGTTGCATATACGGTACCATCCCTTTTACTATTCACAACGCAAGCCCTTGGAGAGTTTGCTGGGAACAGACTATTCCACACAGCGGGATGGTGGAGGTCTGGAGGTGAAATATCCACAGGCTTCATGTTGTCATCACTATCCATACTGCCAAATGATAATACTTCATTCTTCAGTCCTTCATTGTACGGTACGAACTGCCACGGAAGGATTCTTCTTCATATGGGCTTACTCAAAACATAACTAGTCACATGTTGAGGGAAATAGCTTACAAACTGCCGCAGTATTAAAAGAGTATATTAAGAAGCTGCAGTGTTTGTATTACTCTGTTAAATGTGCATCTGGCATGGAAAAATAATCCAAGCCATACAAGGGGCTGGGATCTTTGAAAGCGCCGGTTCATAGCCTTTACGGGCAGGTTTATGAGTCTTCCAGGAAGAGAAGCAGTTCAGTCTCATTGCATTACTCAGCTTGACCAGTTCCTCTGTTTTTTTTAATATATAGTTATGACATCTTTGTATGACTCTGTTACTTTTTCCTCTAAGCAGGCTGGTTTGAAGAGGTGAGCTATTTGCACCAGGTAATGGGTTTTGCTCTGTAGAAAAATAGGGGCGGGATAAAGGGTGCAGAGCTGAGAGGATAAAGAAATTTTACAGAGGCATTTAGAGCAGTCTCTTAAGAATTAAGCGGGTTTGTGATGCCCATCTGAATGAAGCTAAGTCAGTGCGCTTGCAGCGATCTTGGCTTACCCGTTTCTTTCTTTTCTGGTTGTCCCAGAGAGTTTGGGTGCCGATTCTGTAATTGGATCCATGTGGGTGGAAAGATCTATCCAGTGAATGGCTGGAGCTTTTGAAAATAATATATGCAGAGTGGTTTACATAATTCCTGTTGTGGAATTGTGTCTTAATTACGTAGCGGGTCAAAATATGCTTCAGAGGTGGAGCTGCTGGTGCTGTGTTTAGTTAGACTCGTCCAGCACCCCCTAGTTCAGATCCTGTTCCCATTAGCTTGTAATTTTGCCACATTTTAAATTTGTTAGAGCTGAAATTTTCCATTCCATGATGAGTTTTTACCCCGGGGTGAATTAAAAAACAAATAGTTCCAGCAAAAATTGTGGAGCTGTGTCTGTGTGGGAGATGGAGAAGGATGTTGTTTTTGCTGTGTTTGAAACAAAGCAGAGCCGTGATCCTGCAGCCGCGGTACCTGCCCGCTCTGTTTCGGGTAAAAAGGGTCTGAATTTTGCAGCAGAGCTGCTGTGGTGTCAGGAGTGTGCCTGTTGTTGCTCCCACATTTGGGGCAATTTCTGAGCCTTTGAAAGGAATGAAGCGAGCACAGCTAACGCAGCTGACGGTCGTGCCACGCGCTCTGTAACGCTCCCTCGGGCGCAGGGGTGGTGGGTGCGAGGGGGGGACCTCTGCCAGAGCACAGGCGTGCAAAGGGGGAGCAGCAGGGTTAGGTGAAGGTGAGTGCAGAGTAAATGGGGGCAAGGAGGCAGAACAGAGCCTGCGCAAGGAAGGTGAGATCAGCTCAGACAACTGGCCCTCGAACCTAGGCACTGCGAGAAAGGTTACCTCTCTGTCCTTCACGGCTGCTTGATTTTAAGTTGTAAGGCCGTCTGGAATAGCATGATCCTACAGGTATGTGTGTTATTTCTCCTAGTCCTGTAAGCCTGGCAGTTTCCTCCTGCTCTTCGGGGTTTCTCCGGGGTCAGTCTTGGCTCTGCTCAGCGTTCCCGCACAGCCTCCTCTGCCTCCCTCCGGGCAGCAGAAAGTCAGTGAAGCTCCAGGTTGAGGAGAAACCATGGCAGGCCCTGCTGAGATGACAGAATGTAGGCAAGATGTGCAATATTGCTGATATGCTGTTTTCGTTGCTGTGTTGCTGAAGGGAAGGTTCAGCCGCAGGATCTGGCCGCAGACAGTTGTGTGCCTGGCTACGCAGTGCCCTGGTCAAGGTGGCTTGTTGCAGTGCGCGACTCTCACAGCAGCGATTTCAAACCATCAGCAGCGATAACACTCGGGGCAGAAGCTCACCTGCCTTCCATTTAGGAAACAAGAACAGAGTGAGATTAGGTGTAATTTTTTCTGCGCTACCTGCGGCAGAACAAGGTGTCCAGCAGTGCCTCCAAGAAAAACAGTAGCTCATAAGATCGTGGCACTCCTGACACATGGCATCCAGCGCTCTCTTGGGGCTCCGGTGCTTGCACAAGGCATTCCCGTGCAAGGTGGTAACCTGAAGCATCACATCTGTTGCCTAGCTTGCTGCTTGCTCAGTTGTTCTTTATGCTGTGCTTCTGTGAATATGGTTAAAAATACTAAATAATACCGGGAGCTAGAGAGGGAGTGAGGAGCAGCCTCACTGGCAGTGTCTTTAGGAACAGTCTGGCTGGGAAGCCAGAGGAGAAGGTGCTATGGCAGCGTGCAAGGTTGCGTAGTCATTTCCTCATGAAATGTAGAAACTTAACGGGGACAAGGCAGTAGTGGTGGCACATCCAGGATACAGGATGGCACTGTCTTGCCCATTTCCCAACCCCACTGAATTCCTCTCTGATGATCCCAAGTGCTGCCTCTGCTCCATACCATTGCAACTGCGCTACCGTGCTGTCTTCAACACCAGTGGCATGAAATTTTAATGCCTGGCTTTATAGGTTAAAGTTTGCACTGACATTTGTGAGTCGGTTAAGCTTTCAACACACGCCCCGAAAATGGCAGCCCTGAGATGAACAAGAAGCAAAGAGAAAAAAAATAATTGCAAGGCCAAGTGAGCCCACACATTTTCTGATTGAGTTTTTGCTTCAGGTTTTGTCATTATGCAGTAGGAAATCGTGTCCTTAGGTATCAGTTTGTGCCACCAAAGCTGTCTGTACTTTGGAAAATAGCAGAACTGTTTGCAGTGCCAAACAAGCCATTCATATTCTTTGTTTTCTTTCAGGTCCTTTGGTATGTCTAATGACCAATAAATGCCAGCATGGTCACATAATGCTTTTCAGTGCGTAACGCATGAGTCTCTAGGCTTTTTGACTTACTGACTTATATTCAGTGGTACCCTAGTGTCCTCTTCAGATGAGGCTTCTCCGGTGCTACCCATAATTCATATTTCCTTTAGGAATTCCTCGAGTTCACTATAGTATCTATGTGTGCCCTTAACCCCCGACATCCCCTCCTTTATCGGTGGGGATGGGGCATCATCATGGATACTGATGCCTCTTGGGTAGGTCTGAGTCCTTTGACACTATAGTTAGTCTTGAAAAGCTTGAGTAAGCACACTCTTGTGTTACACTGCCCAGCTGGGATGGTGGTTTTTCGCTCCATTCTCATATTTCCCCATCAATTTGGTGGCCATTCGAAGGAAGAGGAACAGGAGCACTTGAACGACGTACTTGCATTTTCAGGCTGAAGCAGGAAACTCAAGATGAACTAGGAAATGCCTTTGTTCCTCCAGCAGCCAGCTCAGCTGACTGCTCGTTATTTGTTTGTTTGTGGTGGTGTCTGCTGGTTGCTGGATTTTGACCAAGCTCTCATGAAGGAGGGTGTCTGCTCTGAAGAGTTCACAGCGTAGGGCACCTGATGGTTAAAATAAAGTACGTGTGATCTGAGAAGGAGCTGACGTCAGCAGCTGCTGCTTGGAGCAAGATCCACGCATCCTGCAGCAGTCGGGAAACAACCTGGCCCTAGTGTTGCACATCCATGCATGTGTCTGGTCATTGCTCTGAATTACTGAGTTGGGGAACTCTCCCAGCTGCAGTTGCTGAAACATCCACAAACAACCCAACGACCAAAAATCTGGAGAATTTTCTGCTGAGTTAGTGGTCTGGCTTTCTTGCTGAATGTTCAGCAGGATGTGGGGAGGGTGCTGGGGAGCACGATGAGGAGAAGGTGGGAGAAGGGTGGTAGCACCGGTGGGAGCCTAAAGCTGGCTCATTGTTTTGCAGAGGTGGCAAGGGTCTATGAAATGGGAGAGGGAATTTGGGGAAGGAAAGGATGGTTTCGTCATCAAAAAAGTTATCTTGGCCGTGGCTGCATGAGGCTGGTTAAGTCATTCCAAGGGTGGACAGAAATTCTGTATTCCACATTGCCATTTGTGATGGAAGTCAATGCAAACCATACCCAGTAATATTTGAATAAATATAGTGTGTAATGCCAGGTACTCTGGTAAATACAAACCTGGGTCTATGGGTGCTTTTTACCTGCTCTTTATCTCAGTTTCTCATCCGTAAAAGTGGACTCAATATTCACACTGTCAATTACTGCTTGTGATGTGCTTCCTTATCGTTAAAATCTTATCGTTAAAAAAACCCAACCAAACAACCCTCAGGAGAAGTGTCCCTGAAGAACTGTAACGGTTCTGGCTTTTCAGCAGTATTTGAACAGTGTATCCTTCAAGTCTGGGCTCACACACCACTAACAGCAGAATACAGAATAGGTTCTCATTCAACTACAGTCCATTTGTGCTAAAAAATAGAGGAACCTTGCTCGTGGAAGCAGATGGGAAAACGTGCTTAAAATCTACAAGACAGTCAAAATGAAAGCTGTACAAGCAACCTGAATTCTGGCATCCTCTCGTTTTCCAGGTCTTAATGTTTTCTTAACATGGTATTGTGTAGGAAATAATCAGTTACAAGACATTGTGGTACATGTAATGTCAGAAAATTAATTGTTTCAATGCTTAGCATCTCTCTTCCAGACCATTGCATGTCTGAGGGTCTCAGGAGTGACTGGGGCAACTCTGGAAAGTGGCTGCCTCCAATTCTTGCTCCTTTGTATAACAGAACAGTGGCCAAAATGAGTATGTTTGATATTTGGGTGGAGGAATTTTCTTCCATTCTTGCAAATTTGAATGCCAAGTAGCATCTGATAATACTTACTTTTACTGCATAGAAATAGAATCTTATTATCTCAGGAAATTCTTATCACCACTAGTCATTTGATGAGAAACAATGAGTTAAAGATGATATCAAGTGTGGAAGAAACTGCTTGTCCTGAGTAAAAGTGACTTATTTAGAATAAATATAGACCTCTTTATTTCTAGTGGATTTGAGTTTCTTTGTTCCATGAATATAAAACACAGTACAAGGATTTCCCCCACACAATAAAGCTTTTTATACTTGAAGTTTCCACCTCAAAGCACATAAAGTATCAGGCTTTTAAGGAAGGGGTGCTTACCACATTTTGCCTAGAGAAATGGCAGAGTTAGCTTGTCAGATCCTCTGCTGTTGTACCCTGTGCTGATTTATGCTAACTGAAGATCTGTCTGGCTGCTCCTAATGTTTTGCTCTTCTGAGAGTCCATGTGAAGTTCTTTGGCCTTTATGGAGGTTTCAAAAAATCACTTCAAATTCATACGAAAGCTGGATTATGCCTCATTTTACCAATGTGGGCAATGAAAAGCGTGCCGCCCAGCAGTACTCTTAATTACCCGTCCGCTGATAGAGGTGCAGCAGGTTTTTCATTACTAAGTTTTGTTAAAATTTGAAGATTTTTAAAAAACTGGACAGAATCCTATGGATAAAGAAAGTTCAAGCAACCTCAGTGGGTTCACAGACATTATTCAAGCTTATTGACCTTATTCCATGATTTTCAAGCCTTTTGCTGTGCTGGATCAACAACTCTCTGTATTTGTAAGTGGACATCATCTGCTTTGTGACGGAGGTACTGTGTAGCTCATATCTACAGGTATGCTGTTGTCCTTACAGCGTGGAGGCATAGGCTGCTCAAGTAGTCTTCCAGTTCTGTGTAGAATTTTTTCTGTACATTCACTTACATGCAGTCTGTCTCCTGTGACGTGCCATAGGGGAAAATGCATGACAAGATGTGGGACTTGAGCCAGATATGAAGCCAGCCTGACAAAATCCCCCAGGCATCCGGGAAAGAGCAAGACACATTTAGATAAGGTTACAGACAAAAATTTCATTGATATGGTATGCAACTTCTTTGTAATAGATATGTGACTCCAGCTATTGCAAGGAGGAGAGCTCCCGTTTCCCTGAGACTTGAGTGCTATATGCACAGAAATAGGAAGAAATACTTCTGTTGCATTCTCCTTGCGTTTAAGCCCACATTTATGGTAACTTAATACGTGTCTAGCTCTTAATTCTGCCTTGTATTTTTCCATTTTCCCCAGCCTTAAGACAAGGTTCCATGTAACACGCTTTGTAACTTCTTGTCATTAATTAAGAAACAATTACAGCTGATGACTTCAATACCATCAACTTAATTTTCATCCTTACCACATTTCCCATTCAAATTAACTGGTTTATGGATTAACATGTTGTCATCATATCTGGGTTTTTTCTCCTTACTCTAAATCCTCCCCCGCATTTAAAGATTACCCAGAAAAATTATAATATCCCCAGAATATGCAACAAGAAACCACGTTAAGGGGTTGTTGGAGCGGCTGCCTCGGGGCAGCCCTGTTGCTTATTCCCGAGCTCCGGAGTTTGGGAGCGCTGCAGAAGTCGCCTCCAGCATCCAGGGGGTGGAAGCTGGCTGTTTTACCTCTTCCAAATATGTGATGGGGAATGATCAGTCCTTGGGGACAGATAAGAATGGCATGGATTTTCCTTCAAAATACCAAAAAAACTTGTATCTAAGTCCTAAGTTAGAATCTTTCAAGGACTGACGACGGTTGGATGTGGACCAGACTTTTAGGTTTGATTCTGACTCTACTGAATATTTACTAGGAAATATTTTGACAGGAGTAGGACATCTGGCTATACTAAAATAAAGCTGCAGAGAAACACATTACACAACTTTTCTTTTATATTTTTTGGTATCCACAAACAGATGTAATGGATCGAAGTGCCAAAACAGTGAAGGTTTTCATTATGTCTTTTATATCTGAGAGCTTTCTTCAAAGAACAAGTTTTCTAGAGCTGGGTTTGCATTTTTGTTGCCTTAAAATTAAACGGCATTGATCATTTCTTACTGACACTTTTATATAGCCCATTAGCTTAACACTATTAATTTGTTTTGTCTTTTTTTAGATTGTCTTTTTAATATTTTTTTTAAAAAACACTCTCTGCTGCCATCTACCACCTCAAAACTTACTAATAAGCAGCTTCAGTTCACAAAATAGCCTGTAGTTCTAGACTGATGCTCATTTTTGAGAGAAAATAGTGTTGCTGCCTGCTAATGGTAACAGGTATTTGACTGACTCAGTAAATAAACCTAAGCCAAGGACTCAAGGCTGGCAGCTTCGGCCTCGAGGTCATCCCCATTGGGGAGCAGCCATCGCCCGTAGCCTTCCCCATGGATGGTGAGGGACTGTGGTAAGGCATACCTGCAGGTGTGGTCCCTCCACATTTGATACTTTGATTATTGCAATACAATAGTACAATATAGCAATCTTTTAAAAAGGCAATGCGTGGATATTTTTTAGCTAACATAATACTTCCTCCTGTTTTGGTTTGGGTTGGGTTTTTATCTGCGTTGGGTCTGCAAGGGATGTACGAGTTTCAAGCTCTTGGCATTGTCAGGGGAAGTAAAGCAGAGAGACACCCTGAACCCCAGCCTGTTTATCTCCTCAGGACCATGTTACAATCTAGTAATTAATTATTTTTTATGCAAAGCCCAGACACGCATGGCAGAGTTCAGAATTACAATATATATTCATTTAACAATGGATTTCTCTACTGCTTTCTGGGACAGATATAATTCCCATGCTTTTCATTACATGTGCTATTTAAATCTTGATCCTGAATTCTTATTAAAAATGATGAGATTTGACCTCAAGGTCTAATACCCAGTTTTGGAGACAAGGTGCTTGATGTGATTTCTAGAGGATTATTTTTAAGAGCATCCGTAGATTAGATCTTCGCGAATAGTTGAGGGATGTGCCCAGTGAACCTTGTCTACTGGCTTTTAGACTGCCGTTCAGCATCCAGATTGCTTTTTATTTTGTAGTCCTTGAAAATGTGTGGTTTTGTGGTGTAGGGATACATCTGATATTTTTATTATCCCTTTGTTGAGGTAGGAATGAGCCAATGCTGTTTCTGCTAACTTTTGTTGGAGTTTCCCCATACTTGAAGGCAAAATTGTTTCTGATTGAAGTTTCAAGAGCTTGTAGGGCTCATTCCAGTGGCTCAAAGTGTGTTTTACAGCTGGGGCTCCTGTTTCTAACTGCAAGTATATTTTAGATGATTGCTAGCTTCCTGCATTTGTTACCTGCAAATCGGTTTTCATCCCGGGCGGCAAATAACCAGGGCTTTGCCAGGGAAGCAGGATAACATGAGGTGACAAGTTACTGCGTGCTCATCGGGGTGCTTCTGCGCATACCCTTATTCTGCGATAAATACGGGGTAATTGGAGGTAGGCTACCCTTCAATGAAAGACAGGCGAAACACCTCCAGCCGGAGAGTTGTTGGGATGCGACAGTGATTTGAGACGCGGTGCTGGCTGGCCGGGAGGGTGGGAAGTAGCCTGCCTCCTACACCACAACTCCTTCCGAGCAGAGACAGGCACAGAAAAGCAGCAGAGAGGCAAGCGGTCAGGTCCGCATTGGTCAAGTACAAGGTCACTGTAGTTTCACGACGTGAAACACCGCCGGGCACCTTCTCAGCACGACGCTATCTGCTGCGAGTGGAAGAGGCTTCGCATCCTCTTTCGTCAGGTTGGCACGTGGAGTTTTGGGGGGATTCTTGGGAAATTGCTCAGAACGGCGCTGCAATACCGCATCACCAGTTTTGAGAGTAAAGCTCTGTTTTATTTAGCATGGGAAGTAGGGTCCTCTGCTGTGCCTCCACATTTATTTAGGGTCGTTACTGACCTTTTATTTTGCATATGCATGGGCCCATTTGGACGTAGCCAGTGGGAGCGGCAGTTGAACCCAGTTAGAGAATCCAGTTTGTGCATAACGTTTAGAGGCTGGTGCTAGGGCATTCCTGTAACTTGTAACGCACGTGAGCCAACCGTTACGGCACATTTCTATCCCAGCGCCGGGACGGTTGAGTTACAAATGGACGTAAGCTTTCATTTTTTGCTTTAAAGTCATCAAAATACAGTTACATGAGGCAATGATTGTTTAATAATCGGCTGATCTTAAGAGTGTTTTGTTGTAACGCACCAACAAATGGTATTTGAGAGTGTTTTGTTGAAGTTACAAAGCATCTATGCTTTTGGTTTGGAAATTAGTAAAAGCATGTGGCATGGCTTCAAGAGCTGAGTGCTTTCAGATGCTGTTCTGTTCCTTTGATTATTGAAAATGATTCCGGCACAATCCTGCTAATTTTCTCTTTGTACTCCTCTAATGTCAGGAGACTGTTAGAAAGTCCATCTAGGCAGAGTGCTTATTGCCACTGTGAGAGAGATTTTTGCAGAGCCAAATTTTAGAAAATGCAGTAATTTCCAAGGATTTGGAACATTTTCTTCCTGCTTTTCTTCTCCCAATTTTTTTTTTTTTTTTAATTTGTGCACACCCGTGTGTGTGTGCATTATTCACGGTGCATGTCTCCATAGCATCCATGGTATACCACAGTATAGTTGAGCACCAGCTCATTTCTGCTTCCCCGGCATCCTGCAAGCTGAACGTAGGAGGACGATGTTCAGAAAAGGCTTCCCGAGCTTTGGGGGTCATTAGGCACAATCACGCGCGGTCCTTGAAAGCCCAGGCGGTGAGGGCAGGAGCATTTATCCTGCCAGTAGCTTTGTACCTTGTCACCTGAAAACACATGACAAACACTGATTAATCTTAACACCGTCTGAATGTGATAGGTGTATATTATTATATCCCT
Organism: Pelecanus crispus; assembly: GCF_030463565.1. NCBI lineage: Eukaryota > Metazoa > Chordata > Aves > Pelecaniformes > Pelecanidae > Pelecanus > Pelecanus crispus. The sequence continues at coordinate 4,486,518 of NC_134652.1, forward strand.
TGTGATGGAAGGGGAATCTGCGAGTAAGAAATTAAGCAATTTACTCACTGACAGTGGCAGAGTGAAGTGTAAAGGCTGGGTGTCCTGATACCTGCTCTCTCCATTAACATGAGATGTATTTGTTCTCTTTCACTACCGGGGGTAGGATTCCTTTGCCTTTAAAAGAGAAATAGCCTTTCCAATATTGATGCACCTTACAGCTTTTGCCAGAAATGACATTTGGCATATTCACTACATTGTTTCCGTTCCACTCTCTCCCAGAAGGAAATAATTTGGGAGAAAACATCAACATTTTGCTACATTAAAAATCATTTTTTTCCAATACAAACAAGATTTAAACTTGTAATTGAAAAGTATTTTACAATAATAAAAAGCAAAAGTAGAAACAATGCGTACTGTTTTGTTGCGCAGACTAATTTCTCCAGCAACTTGCTTTCAGAATTTGAAATGAAATGTTTTAAATCAATGTGAATTACATTTCACATCCAACCTCCCCCACGTCAGCGCTACAGACACCAAAAAATGTTGTTTACACAGTTGTGTCACAGCTTTAGCATCCTGATTTCTTATCACAGGCTTTATGTGTAAACCAGGCTTTCTCCTCATGGGAAGAAAACTGCACTTTCTAGCACTAAGATGCTTGTTTCATCTCCGCTGGGAATTGTTTCCAGAACCAGATTTCATGTCATCCATTTTTGCAAGTGGTGTTTAAACGATGGCCCAGCTTTCTTCTACTCTGTTGTCCCCTTTTTTTCAGAGCAGACTTCTTCTGTAGTTGGTGCATCATAGCAAAATTTGCTGTCTATTAGAGCAATACTAAACTGAAACTCAGGGTATTAAGTCAAAACTGTGCATTTTTCATGTGATCTGAAATACCAAAGTATTTAATCTCTTGATCAGCTTTTTTTTTTTTTTTTCCTTTCCTTTTGTGTGTGTTTTTTTCCCCCAAATACCTCTGGAATTAAAAGATAAAGGGAGAATAAATTTTCCGCCTGTCCTGCAGTCCTTCGCCTCCCCCTCATGTCAGGAATGCGGGTGCCGGTGCCTCCTCCGCTCCCGAGAAGCGCAGATGAGATCAGTTATGTTGGGTTGTGCCCCGGTGCCTCTGCGTCCTCTCTTGGCCATTGCTGCCTGCGTCTAAATTCAGAAATAGCTTCGGTGTTAGGGGAATTTGCATAGGCACTGCTTTTAAGAGTGCCAAAAAACAGAAAAATAAAAGACCCTTACTGCCCATCCATAAATATTTCATTCCGATCATTTCTTATTCATTTCTTGCTTTGCTGGGGGTGTAACGTTTCCTTCGCTGCCATGATGGTGCGGGAGGCTGCCCAGCTCCACGGCTCCTGGGCACATCTTCCCCGCCAGCTGCAGGGCCGGGGGCGGCTCTTGGTCAGCAAGAGGGGCCAGCAGAGCCCTCCAAAGAGGACATCTGCCCCATGGCTGCAGGGCAAAGTATGAGCCCTACAGCCCCTGGTCCTGCAAGCGTTCACCTGCACTTAGCTTGGAGCTCAGGAATAGTTAATTTGTTCCATTGAGGTCAGTGTGTATGGGATAAATCATCCATATGCATGAGTGTTCCCAGCGGCAGGTCTGAAGTTGAAGTTCCCTGGCTCCTGCGAAGCGGGCGTGAGAAGAGCACGTCCTTCTGCCCGAGGGCTGCGGGGTTGCACCCGTGTGTGAGGGCAGGCTGCTGCAATGGCGCAAGGGTGGTTTTCGGAGCCCAGGCGTGTGGCTGCTCCCGCGGTTGGCCTGAGGGGAGTTTGGAGATGGATCTTCTGGTCCTGCTGTCGCCCATGTGTGCACTGGAGCCGGGCAGGGCACAGCCACCAGTTACAGAGCTGTTGCTTTGGGCGAGGTCTCTTTTGTGTGTCCGTCATGCAACCCAAGGGCTTATTAAAGCTTTTGGTTTTTTCAGAGGTAGTAAATGCTCAAAGTTCCCCTCTGACTTCCCTTGCTGTTGTTCAAGATCAGCATTTTTTAAATTTAATTTCTCTGTGGCATGGTTTTTTTTCCATTGTCAACTAGGGCTTAACATGGTGGCTATGTTCATTAGTGATTTCTTTGAAGACAATGGTGGAAGATGCCCTTGATCTATAGACCAGGATTTTATTATTTTTTTCATATACATTTTTGGTAGCTTTCTTCTGCTGCTTCAGAACAAACAAATGGCACAGATCTCACTGTATCCAGTTGGGAATACATTTTATTCTTTAGCAAAATGTTGTTGTAATAAAATGTTTTTGTTTGTTAAAATGTTCTCTGCTTTATTTATAAGCCACAAATGTGTCTTCCCATTTTGACTCTCACAAAAGAAGAAATTTTCCAATGTGCCTTAAGTTTGTTAGTTAATTCAATATGATGCCAATCAGATATTCTCAAAGAATTGCATAAATAATCTTTTGGGGCCCACGTTTTGCATGTCTGTGTAATATCCAACATAATTTTAAAGACTGTGGTTCTTGGGCATGGAATTGGAGGAGAGAATGTTTGAAGAGGATTTATAATATTTACTGCAATAAAGAAATTTAGGGATTACTCAAAGATCCTGTCAGTATTTGGGTCAGAAATACAGCCCAGAGGTATTAGTATGATAGGCAAGTATAAGCATTAGACTGTATTAGTGATTTAGCTATCGTAATAGCACAATAGTCTATCATGTGATGGCTAGCGCACTAAACATTTATTGTGGATTAGCCGGGAAAAATGCTCGAGCTGTCTTGCAAACAGTCCAAGGAAGGTGACTGTTATTCCCTTTACTGGGTCTGTCCTGGAAAAGGGCATGTTGGAGGTTGTGATCACAGCAGAGAAAGGCAAAATCATTTCTGTCTGAATTTTTTTAATTAAAAAAGGAAAGAAAATCTTGCTTCACTAGCAGTGGTTAGCAAAATAAGTAACGGTTGACCTATTCTTCTCTGAAAAGGAATATTTGAGCATGAGCAGCGTATGATAATTTAGATACATGTTTTGGGGAGCCATTTTAATATCTCCTCTGAAAATGGTGACTATGTATGGAAATTTTTATTACACTCCCAAATAACAATTTTCTGTGGTGTGATTCCATCTAAATCCCTTTGCCTACTCTAAGTGTAAAAAAAGCTTAATCCATATGAATATTGAAATACCGCTAGATACAAACTGAGTCTTGTCTGATGTTTCTGAGTGTTTTCCCATCTCATAAACCTGTGGTTTTTCCAAGGGAAGCCAGAGATAATAGGCAAAAGTCTACTATTCCTTTTTGCTTTGTAAGACCAGGCTTTAGAGCCTTTGATCCTCCCCTCCTTTTCCGTGACCTCTGCTAGGGTCTTAAAATTATACATTCCAGATTACACCTCCACAATTTTCTGTCCTGGGATGATGAAAGGATTTGCGTATTATGGTAATAATGTAAAGAATCCTTTTGGAGGCTAGTTAGTATGGCTAATTTGAAACTACAACAAAAAATGTAATTTCCAAAGCAAATTACAATATTCATAAAGTGTTAAACAGATACCTAACTAATTTCTAATCGCTCTTGTATTCTTGAGTATCTTGCATTGGCCTTTTCTTAGGCCTGCCTGCTTGCTCCCATTTAATTTGTCCTTAGCTGTGTGCAGTGGATTAGCATTTCATCAGGGTGGATTAAGATTGAGCTGACACCGAAGCTTTCTTTTTTATTTTTACATGCGCGCGTGTGGGGACGAGCGGATAAGCGCGCATTTCGTTATCTCGCTGCCGATACCTGGTGGGTGCTGGTGTGGACGGGAGCCCTGAAGGAGGAGACAACTGAAACGGATGAAACGCGTCTTAAAAAACCAACATGCAAAAAAGAAAAAAAAAAAAATTCGTTCCCCGGGGAGAAAATGCATTGAGCTTGCTAGCTGGGTCGGTGCGGGAGATTTCATCGGGCTAAAACGATGTCACATGGAGCGAGGGCTTTAGCGGTTTTATTTAGCTCCTAATCCCCACGCACCGCTCGGCCAGTTGTCCATGTGCGCGCCGTCCCCAGCGCAGAGGATAAAGCGCCCGGGCTGAGCGCGGCCGCCCTCTTCGGCGGCTGCGCTGCACGGGAAGGGTCTCTCCCGCCGGCGGCCCGGAGCGAGGGCGGGCGGCAGCAGCCGCTGCATGCTTTGCCTACTAAGGTTTCAAAGCATTAATAATTCAGGCAACACTTTGAAAGGTAAAACCGCCGGTCGGTGGTTGCTGAAGTCCCAGGAGGGCTCAGGCGGAACGCGGTCTGGTTTTGATGCGCGCCGGAGAAGCGCTGGGGAGGAAGGCGCCTCCTCTTCTCCCTTTTGGCGGGAGCAGGCGGTCTCGTGGCGATGCCCATCCCCAGCAAGCTCCCCAACATCGGCCGCTCGCAGAGCTGGGACGCTGCCGGCTGGTATGAAGGCAACTGGGAGAGCGAGAACGCCTTCGAGTACCAAAGGCCGCCGGGCCGGAGGAGCTCGCTGACCTACGGCGGCGAGGGCGGCTGGTACGAGCCGCTGCGAGCCAACGATATCATCTTGCAGGGCGGCGTGGAGCTGAAGCAAGAGGCGTACCCGTACCAGGATGCCGCCTTCGCCCCGGGGCCCCTGAGGAAGGGCTCCGTCCCCGACTTCGCCTACTGCGATCGGCAGGCGGCCATGGCGGGCCGGGGCTCTCTGCCACCCCAGGATTACTACAGCGACCCGTCCCTGGCAGCTCGGTCGCCCAAGGACCCCCGCTGCTACCGCGACCACCTGGTGAGCCGGCCGCTGGCGAGCTACGGGGCGCCCGGCAGCCGGCTGTCCTGGGACCAGGCCCCGGGGCGCCCGCCTGCCCCGCCGGAGGCCACCCGCCTCTACAGGGACCCCAAGCTGGCGCTGGACGGGCAGCGGATGCGCGGCAGAGACGTCTCCCCGGCACGGTACGGCGCCGAGCCCCCCGGCCCCCGGTACGCGGCAGAGCCGCCCGCCTTCCCCGGCAGGCAGGCCTACGGCGACGGGGCGGAGCGGCCCCCCGAGCCGGCGGGGAGCAGGCAGGCTGCCCCAACCTGCCTGGTGGTGGACCCCGCCGGCAGCACCGGCAGCGGCTACGGGACGGGACGGGAGAGCGCCGGCGCCAAGGGCCCCTACGACAGCTACGAGGCGGTGGTGGTGACCCCTTCCCACCCGCCGGTGCCCCCCGCCTTCCCCGGGCCGGAGGGGAAGAGGAGCTTCGACCCCGAGTTCGTGGCATTGCTGCGCGCGGAGGGCGTCTCGGAGAGCACCTTCGCCGCTCTGCTGCAGCAGGGCTTCGACTCCCCGAACCTGCTGGCCATGATGGAGGAGAACGACATCAAGTCCGTGGCTCCGAACCTGGGGCAGGCCCGCGTGCTCTCCCGCATCGCCCACAACTACAAGGCAGAAATGCAGCTGCAGAGGCAGGAGCGGAGGAGCGGAGCGCTGCGCCCCAGGACCCGCTCCAACAGCTTCAGCCACCGCAGCGAGCTGCCGGGAGACTACGGGGTGCCCCTGGGCTCGGGGCCCACCACGGACGGCCCTGCCGCCCCGCAGCCCCCGCCTCCGCTGCAGCCGCTCTCCCCGAGAGCGGGAGAGATGCACCGCCGGCCGTCCAGCGCCCCGACCCAGCACCTGCTGGAGACCACCGCCTACCCTGCCTCCGCGGGGGCTCCGCAGGGGCCGCACTTCCTCCCCGGTTCTGGATACAACACCCCCCTGCCTTGCAACACGCACCCACGCCCAGCCTCCGCCTACTCTGCTCCGGCCGGCATGCCCATGACCACGGCCAACCCGCACGCCAGCCCCAAAACGGCCTACCCCACCACCTACACCGTGCCCATGGAGCTCATGAAGAGGGAGCGGACAGCGGCAGCGTCGCCAGCGCCCAGCCCACACGGCAGCCCGCAGCTCCTCCGCCGGCCGGGAGCACCGGGGGACGGCAGCCTGGCACCCACCGGACCCGGTTTCCCTGCCCAGCTCTCCCCGTACCCGAAGCTCAGCAGGCGCACGGGGCCCCCCGTCATCGTCTCCACCATGGCATCGCCTGAACCAAGTAATTTCCGAAGGGCCTTAGCCCATATGGTAGCTTAGAACCACCCTGTTGTTGCTTACTTTGACCTCCCCCAAAAAACAGAGTCAAATTTATTGGGGTTTCGCATCAAATATTAGACGCTTTCCTATTTAGAAAAGGTGGTGAATGGGATTTCTTCACAGGGCCGCGCTGGCTACGCGGAGCTAAAGATGCTGGTTCTCGCTCTGCGGTTAAATTCCAAATATTTTATTTGTTTAGCCAACTTCAGTTAAAAGTGAGCGGTATCTCAGATAATGCTTCCAGGGTTAATCTTGCCATTCCTGTTGTTTGTAGAGAACGGGAGATTAGATACTGGGCTGGCTGAGCAATTAGGACTACAGGGTTTGCTGCAGATTGACTTTTTACCGCTGTTATCAGGCGCAAATGTGTTCCTCGGAGGAAATGGTTAGCATTGTTTTGACTAAATTCATCAGATAGCTAATGGTGTTATTCGAGAATCGACTTACCTTTGGCCGTTACCTAAGTCTTTTCTTCTTATTATTAATTTGCTGTTTTATCAGGCATGCAAAATAAACGCCTTGATTTCCTTCTAGAGATGCCTGTAAGTGAAGTGATATAGCTGTTAAAGTAATAGGTCTGTGCTTAAAACTAAAAGCCTGTCATTAAGCACTAGAACAATAAAAATGAATGGTGGCTCCTCGTCTTCCCCTTCTAGAAGTGCTCAGGCCCTTGGCTGCTCAGATGTGAAGCTGGATAAGCTGAGCAGGCTCCACTCCTCCACTTTGGAGACGTACACTGACGATGACAGAGCCTGACAGGAACTAACCCCCAAAAATGCACTGCTAAGTATGAGGAAATTTGGCAAATCCATTCATTTGTGGCTTGACTTGTTTGAAAAATGGGGAAAGAAATCCCTTGAAATGTTTTTTCCTGTAGTGACTCTGTGAGCAGGGCATTTTCTCCCTGTGCAGTTCAGCTGAACTCCCATGCAAACAAGTCTCGAACAATGTGCCGTACCAGCGTGCACGCACAAAGCTTTAATAAAAGGATACCATTTATAGGCATAGAGATGGTGCCAAACTGGTGATGCCATTCCACAGGAATCTAAATAAAGAATGATTTTGTGAGTGGAAATGATAAAGTTGTCAAAATGCAGACGCTTGGCGCACCCCTTTCCCTGGCTTACCATAATTACACAGCTAGGAAGTAGATGCCGTTTCTTTCATGCTTATGCGTCCTTTTATGTAGCTGGTGTAATGTATTGATTTTTAAAAAATGCTTAAATATTAGGCAACGCGTTCTGTGTTGACATGGATCAGATGCAAAAGTAGTACATCCAGGCAGTATTTTTAAATAAACAATTTCCCAAAGCCTGAAAAAAAAGATGAACTGGCATAATGTGGGGAACACAAATACGTTCATTTATTTGCGGTACGTCTGATTGAGCCGGTCAGTACCGATGCAGTGAAAGCCCTGGTGCGAGGGACCGCCGGAGGATACGCATTGGGAGCGGTCTCCTCCACCACAAGAAATGGACCCCTCCTTCTGTGTGCCTCATATATAAACTGCAAACCCTGTTCTCTAAAAATCTAGATATTATCCCTTCCCTTTAAAAGAATTACCGGTGTGCAACAAGAGGAAGCCAGCAGCATTTCTGTGCTGCTGAGCTCTTTCTCGCTACTCAACCCCCTCTTTTTTTTTTGCCTACGACCAACTCATTTGCATGAGGATGACATTTGTTGCTCCAGTAATTTCATCTGATAATGGCCAGCTTGCAAAGCGGATCTGAAAACATATTCCTTAATTATGTGTTGCTAAGCAACGAGAGGGTTTGGCCATAATCACAGAAAGATTATCTTCTCATTGAAGTCCCTGAAAGGTTTAGCTGAAGTAGGACCTGTAAAATTGTCTTCATTTTTATTTATTTCCCCTTTTTATTTTCCAAATAGCCTGAGAGGTTTTCTTCCTGTTAAACTATATTTTAAAAGTAGAAGCCAAGGTAAGACACACGGCAAATGGAAGGATACGGATTAAAAATGGAAGGCGTGGCGGTTTGTAGATGTTTGAGCTGTGTTGAGGAATGACTCTTTAAGGAACACCATTGCTAAGGAGTGTTCACACTTACACGCGAGGTGATAAGCGTATATTACAAATATGTTAAGATGTTTTTAAAACATTGAGCGGATGACAGAAACTTGATGAAATCCAGGAAAATCGTATTTGCCAGCAGGAAGAGACAGGATGCGTTTTTAGGAGCGACGAGCCTTCTCCTGGCTGTAGCTTTGGCTGTGGATACTTGAGTCGCAAGGTGAAAGCAAGTTCAGTATTAACCTCTGTCTCTAAACAGCTGCAAATATTTTCTGTCGGTATAGGTTAATGTCTTTTCAGTCAGCGGAGGGTTGTAAAATGTATGTTATAGTCCAGTGATATTTTGAAGCTTGTTATATGGATAGGGGCTTGAAATAGATCATTTGGGTTATTTTTGAAGTCTTGTTGGACTATGTGTTGTAGTCTTTCTACAGTGAGTTGTTTCAGGTATCCAGTTTGTGATTTTGTGCTGAGCTTTGACACTCCATGCAGATTCTGCACAGCTACTGTTTACTTTGGGGTTTGGGCAGATGGCTCGCGAGAGGGAGGTGTCTCCTCCTGCCTGGTGTTTCTGATGGTAGAGACAGTGACCTGGGCAGGGGTACAGGCACCGCATGCTTATGGGCCCCTCGCTTCGGTACGGTTAGATAAGGGAGAATCGGCAACGTGATTTATTCCTGCAACCTCTTTGCATTTCATAAAATAATTATTAAGAAGAACTTAGATAAATTGCCCTTCCAGGGAGTTGCGGAGTTGCACGAAGAGAAGGTGGTGAATGAGCACCCATTGCTGTGGCGGCAGTGCGGGCGGGGTGTAGGAGCCGAGGGCCATAGCTCTGGAGCTGAGCTGGCTTCCCATTCCGGGAACTCCCCAACCATGGCTCTGGCAAAGCTGCTGCTCTCTGCGTCATCGAGACCTTGTGCATGAAGCTGTCAGTAATGGCTTCCCCGGGGAGAAACATCCTCGGAGCCGGCCGTTCCTGAAGCCTCGCCATCCGTAGCGTCACAGGTAGTGAACGCACCAAGTCATCTCAGTGGCAAGCAGGAAAAATAAACCCTGCAAAGTCTGAGCGACAAAACGGTGTCGGCTGGCGGTCTGCTGCCAGAGCGGGTTTGTGGCCAGCCTTGTGCTCAAGTGCGTGGTAATGCAGGGAAATAAATAGCTAGGTCAGCAAAGCTGGTAAGGGCAAACCGCATCTGATGGTCACTGATCAGATTACTTGAGCTCCACTTCCAAAATGTTGCATCTTCCAATTATTATGTTTGCTAGTATTTTTATTAGATTAGTCATTTATATTTTTGTGTCCAATTTTTCAGTCTTAAAGCAGTTGGCTGATAAGAAGCCTTCTATTTTTGTAGCTAGCCTAGGCTTCTCCCAAACAAGGAGTCTGTCCAGACTTCTGTTTCTGATGATGGACTTGGGGAGCTCCAAGGAGGAGCGGTGATTCATTGCAAATAAGTGTCTTGGATGGTTTTTCAAACTCTAGGTTACATATGAAGATCTGAAAGCAAATGATCACAGAGGGGGAGGTGCTTCCCACAGGGATGAGGAACAGGGCTGCCCCATACAAGTCGGGTAGTCTCGTAAGGAAGGAGGAGCAAAAAATTACTTGGCTGTAAGATTTGATTAAAAGCCTGAGCTTTTCCTGAGCAGGGAAAACCATGCTGAGGGTAGCTGCCTTCCTTGGACAAGGAGTTCTCTCCTCTGGGAAGGGGACTCATCTTCTCTTTTATCAGCTGAGAGCCCAGCTAGAAATGCCTTTCACTGTGATGAGCTCAGCTCTGCTTATACTGTTTAACAATTGATTGCAATTCTTTTTACTGGTATTTTCCACCCTGTGACAGATAAAAATTGTGGTAACTGCGCATCAGTTGCAGGCTGAAGCTCTTCATGTGGGCAACACCCGAAGAGCAGAGGGCATAGTCAGGAGCAACAGCCTTCAAGGTTGTTCAAGGAGGGTTAAGAGTGACATTTGCCCATTCTTTTAGGAGTACCACGTGGAAATTGTCATAGCTTTTTATGGGCAGAGAGAGTTTAGCGGTGATATTTCATACGCAATATAAATTCCATGAGCGTTTGTTGAGGTTGGTTTGTTCTTTGCCCAATGTACCATATAGCAGACAGTTCAGATATCAACGTCAGGTTTTTTTCCCTATTTTCTGCACAGACTGTAGCATGTAAGCACAATGTATACATGTAAGGCAGCTCAATTAACAATCCAGACTGAAACAGCACCAAAGGAAGCTCAGTGTACTGAATAAATCTGATTTAATTTGCACATTGACCTGACAGACCATAGCAAGTCCTTGGAGCCATTCCCAGCTAGTGTGTTACTCCAGGTAAAGTACGTCTGCCCTGCATTCACTGGCAAACCCACGGACTAATGATTTTAACGGGGATTGTTACTTCTGTACAAAAATACTTGCTTGAAATAAGCCGATGTGTCTTGCTAGCGTCTGCTGTCCTGATGGTCGCAGCACCATTTGCAAGATATTAATATGCAATATGATAAAGGTTTTAGCTGGAAATACTCACAATGTGTTTGGGAAGGCCTTTGAAAGGCTCGCAAGGGCCCGGCTGAGCGTTACTTGCATGTGCATGCTCTCAGCAGCCTCAGTTTGGTAGATGAGTGTGCAGATGTGCATCATGTGTGGCTCTTAAAATTGAAGTCATCAGCACTGCTCGCATTAATAGGGTAAATGGCTGAAGAACAGAGCGTGCCAGAGATGTGCTGAAAACTACCTTGATAAAATATTGACTATCTTGGCCAATATGCGCATACGATTCACTGATTGCAGAGAATACGCTTCTCAAATACTTTTTTTAAAGGTTGAAATACGCTTTTTATAATGGTTTTATCAAAAGCAATATAAAGTGTCAAACTCATTCCAGTTGCAATTCATTGACTTTAGTGCCGTGGCAATAAAAATGAATTTGGCCTGTTGGAGGAGAACATGTTGCCAGATGCACAAGTGTTGTCATCTTCAATTTACACTTTGCTTTTACCCTGTGTCTGTAGTTCTCTGTCATTGTTAGGACTTTCATATATCCAGATCATTCTCTGACTGTATTTGCTTACGTTTTTTTAGCTTTCTCATAAGTAGTTTCCATAGCTACAAACTTAGTGTTCACAGAGGGAAAAAAATGTAAAGGTTTTTGATCATTATAGTATTAAACATTTTTTTATATTTCTTCTCCTTGTCTTTCTCATAGCGTTACATTACAGACCAGTTTAATGAAAATGCTGCACAACTGAATTGTCTGTTATTTTTAAAAGTAAAATAGGTGCTGAGATGAATCCTTCAAAAGCAGACGACCAAAATCATTAAGCCACTGATTTAGAATAAATGTTGCAGATGTAGGACATATATTAGTAAGGTTTATATATAGCAACTGGCAGATGAGCCTTTGACTTTTGCACCTAAATAAAACCAGACATTAGCAGCATTCTACTCGCTTTTGGTAAAGAAAGCTAATATTTTATCTCTTCTGTCTGCTGTTTCTAGTGTTTTGTTAAAGATGAAATGTTACTTGCGGGGGGATGGAGGGGGCACGTATGTTATTTTTCCTGGGAAATATTAGTTCCACCTCTCCGTTAGAGAGGTGCTGGGCAGCCATGGTGCAACTGGGTGCATCCTTAGGAAGGGTTTGGCCCGAGGCGGGTTTGGCAGTGTGGTGGGACCCTCGCCCTCTGCACTAGAGCAGCTTTATTTAGTGAAATAGGAGGTTTCTGAGTGCCTGTGCCTGGCCGGCGTGACTGCTGGCGCCCTGTCCGGGGGCCTTGCCTCCTGGACTCGCAATCCAATTAGCTGCTCCGGAGCAGATGGAGCAGATTAGTGCCTGGCTTTCCTTCCTCCGCCCTCTGCCCCAGTGCAAAGGGTGTTGAGGCCAACAATCGGCTTAAATGTGGGTCCCACGGCACAACGGAACGTGGTCCCAGCCCTGCCTGCGCGGGGCAACCCTGTGCCCCTTTCCGTGTGACACAGCATCCCTGCGAGGCTGCTGCAGTTCAGTTCCCCAGTGTGATGTCTCCAGGTCTCAGGTAGTTTGAAAGACCTTGACCTAGCCTCGTTTGCCAGGCATAAGTACATCAATTCCATTTTTCGTTTGCGAAGAGTGTCTGCAGACCCCACTGCCACGTGCACGAGCGGCGTGCTCTGCGTTTGAACAGCCAGCAGTGGGGTTGGTGATGGAGGCTTGTGGTCCTTTCCCTCCTGCGGCATTCCCTCCCGGGAGCACCCCAGGGCCTGGGGGTGCATTGCAACCACCAAACGTAGGGTGGCCAAGGGAAATGGCCTCTCGCCACATCTTGCACATGGAAGAAGAGGCAGCCAAGGAGAGGCTGGGAGAAGAGTGAGAGTACGGTACTCTTCCCACAGTTCCTGAAAGCGTCATAGTCCCCGGGAAGAGGGTGGTTTAGGCTCTGTAATCCAAGAGATAAGCAGGTTGTCGCTGTAAGAAGGAAACCAGCAAGGCTTACCTTAACGGTTGGAGCCGGTGGAGATGCTTGGTAAATACTGATATGAACAGCCAAGATGGCATTCTCATGTTTTATTTACATATGCAGATATATATACAGATGAAAATAGGGAGAAAAACTCTCAAAAATGTAATCAGTGTATCAGTCATTATCCATTTGGAACAGTACATCTGCAGAGTCTTCATTTTTTGCCAGAAGTGACTTGTTTTGGTTATCAAGCAATTTATTATTTCCTAGGTTGTCGTTACCAACTTGGCAAGTGAATAAGCAGAAGGGACTTTGCTTAGACAGCAAACACAATGATAAGTAATAATTTAGGATATACTTTCAATAAAAAAAGTCAGAAAAAGAAGATCAAAACTGAAGTCCTGTTGAAATGTTTGGCATGTACTTTCCAGCTGTGAAGGTGGTATCTCTGGATGGGTTACCTCCATGCCAAGGAGCCACATTGGCAGTCGTAGGGTGGTGGGATGCAAGAACCTGATGATGCCCCCTTGACTTCCTTGCTCGTTTTCTTAACCCTAACATGTTTCCTGACGCTTGTTCTAACACTGGAAATCCCTGAGCGGTTTCAAGCTGCCTCCTACGCACTCCTTTACCAACTGTAGATGATTAGCCTCTTCTTATGAGGGTCCAGTCTCTTACTGGATCCTCACTGTTACCCACAGAGTGAAAAAAACCCTGGAATGGAAATGTCACACACAGTCATTTGCTGTGTTCGCTGCCTTCCTCTGAATGACTTATTATAAAGTGTTAAATGAATATTCAAAAAGTACAGTAGTTCGTGCAAGTGCTTATATTTTGCTTTGTCGATGAAAGGAAGATTAATAAGTATGTATTATGAAAGATAAAAGAGAGTATTCAGTGTGGACAGCAGAGAGCTTACCAGCATCTAGACCGTCCTGTTGGGACATTGAAGTAATGAGGAAAGCTGAAATGTAGCTTTAGTTATGCCACCCAGCCAGCAGTTCCAGTTCCTATTGATCTGAAGCTTTCCCTGTCTTTGAATTCTTGCTCATGTTGAGTGGCCCTGCGTAAGAGTGGAAGTCGGTATCTTACTAGCTGAAACATTTGGCTTAAGAATCTGAAATTTCCATTTCTTTCTTGGTGGCAGCAGTTGTGGTTCCGTTTCATCTGCAGTCAGGGCTAAAAGGTCCAGAAAGCAGAATTACTATAACAACACCGATGGTTGCACTGTAACGCAATACCGAGCAACCTGTCATGCTCTGCATTGAAAGTTTTCCCCTTATGGCTCGTATTTATTCAGAAGGGGAAGGTGTTCTCTGTACTTGCCGTTCATCCGAAAAGCATGTGTTCCTGAGCAGCAGTGTGGCAGCTCCCATGCCGTGCTCTGGCCAGCGGGCCAGCCTGCGTATCATCTTGCTGGCCTGTGATAAGCAAGATACGGAGGTAGATCATGTGGACTAGCAGCCCCACGCTCTGGCTCGTCAGCTCTTTTTTCCTCCAGTTTTCTGTTTCCCAAGCTTGCGTGAGAAAGGGCAATGAAATTACTATTTCTGATTTTTGGAGAATTTCTTTCTGGACAAGCAGCTTCCACAATAGGGCAGTGAGTGAAGTTGTGCTTCATCTAAAGAATGGTAGTTTTGCCATTGATTTCAATACAAGAATGATTTTACCCTCCCCTGCAAAAGCAGCCAGCTCCACATAACTTACTTTTATTGCATTTCTTAAAATGAGATCTACAAACCCAATGGTTTCTTTAAGCAAGAGAAGCTGTAAATTTCATGCATTGAATGCCTGTGCATTATTAAAAATAATAGGTTGTATTTGTCAAATGGATAATGAGTAGGTTTCTTTCTCTGTTTTTCAGTATTTTAATGAGTACAGGAAATATTTGCTATTTATTTGCTTTCAGATTTTACCAAGGAGCTCTGGAGATAATTGTCAAATTTCCAAGTGTGTATCAATATTTCATGAAGTGCTGTTTTTCCTCTGTACATTCAGGAGTTAGGTCATTAGCACTGGAGCTGTTATTAACAGTCTGAAGCAAGACATAAAAAAGGAATTCCACTGAACACTTGCAAGTTTGCAATTGGAAATTTCTGAAACAAAATTCTAACAGAGGGCTGCCAGGTAAAAAATATCGGTAACGTTGCTTCAGTTTCAAATGTTGCATGTTAAAGCTGTTAGAGGATTTCTTGCTTGATCTTGGTTTCTGTGGTTTGTGGGCCTGATTCGGAGAACACTGAGGCTCTGTGTGTGTGTGTGTGTGTGTGTGAGTGTGCGTGTGTGTGTGTGTTTGGCCCCATGCCTGGCACTTGCTACAAATTGGGGTGTACCTTACAGAGATAGGATATCCATCCACGTCGTGCTTTGGAAAGAAAAAAAATCCACCTTTCTTACCACCAGCGAATTAAGTTCTGTTGAATTATTAAAGCTCAAATTGCTTTTAAATATAGTATCGATCGGCACTGATGTTGACTATTTAGTTTTCAGTTATTTTTGCATGGTCAGCCTGACTTTGAGGCACAGTACCGGCTGTGTGCTAAGAACTATTGTTCTGGTTTGGACGTTTGCCATTTAAAAGTGGTTGAGTTGTGCATATGGTTGAACGTTTCTGTTTTCTTCATTCCTGATATTTCAATTTTATGTGAAATCATAGTATTCCTGTTCTTATTCTGGTTAGGCAACTTACCACATTTTTGGTTTACTCGGCCTAAAACTGCGATGTGTCAGGCTGGCCTTTGCTCCTGTTAATGAACAGATAAGCCAGTCCGACTAGCTCACTGCAACGCTCTCCAGAGAAAAAATAACTCTGAAAATGAAAATGATTCATAGATATGGACCCACTGTGCTCTGCTGTAGAGAGGGTGCTGTACAAAAATAATTTATAAACTGTTGTGGCTTTTTGACCATTACAAATGGCTGGGTTGCAGTACGTGCTTCACTAGGCACGGCCGAGCGGTAGCTGTGCAAAGAGCAAAAAGTGAGACTTTAAACTTGATTGAACTACGTGAAGACTGGAGCATTAGTGTGGAAATCTGGAAGCGTACAGAGGGATGGAAGGTGGCTGGAAAGACCATCCAGGCCTCCTAAAACAGAAAAAGTGCTTCAGAGTTAGAGGTGGATAAAGCAGAAAGGGGAAAAAAAACGAGGCTTTTGCATCTCTGGGAATGAAGCAGGAGAGGACTTCTAGCTGGAAGCGGATGGGAAGTCGTGGGAGAGTCGTGGGAGGTCCTAAAACAGGCTGAGCCCCCCGGCTGCCCCGGAGAAAAGGATCCCAGGTGAGGGGATGGGACACGCTACAGCGGCAGGAGGTAGGACGTGATGGGACAGCAGCGGAGTGGAGCTGGATTTGCAGGACCTGCGGAGCAGGAGGCACAGAAGGAGCTTACTTGGCTGCTCCACCACAAAAGCATGAATAGTAGGTAGGGAGCAGTGGCTCTTCCCTGGAGAAGGAGGGATGGGATCCTTGGAAAAGGCAGAGCTGGCTGTTTTACAGAGGGGTTTGAAGAAGATCCTCAGAAGTGGCAGAAGATGTGAGAAGCGGCATATCTGTCTATCTGTATTTGAGGATAATTTTAAAGATTAGTGACACTATGGGCTACAATAAACTGAAGGAGGTCACTTGTGGAAGCTAATGGCAATGTGAATCATGGTAGCAGTTGAGGAGGAGAAAGAGAAATGGCAATTTTGCAATATTGACACGACAGGAGCGTGTGGAGATAACGAATTTGATCATCGCTCAATATTATAAAGTTCCAGACTGTAAACAGAGATATTTTTCAGAGGCAAGGTAGCACTCAGGGTGAAAAACAGGTGCTTTGCGAAGTAAAAGCACCTTGTAAAGGATTTGCAGCTGTGAGAGATGTGTAAGAGAAATCCAGAGCAGATCCATTCGACTGTCATCTTTTTCTGAGGTGGCACATGGAAAAGAGGGAGTTTGGGAAGTTGGTAGTAAATAATGACTTTTGTAACTTGTGCTTAGTTCTGAAACTGAATTTTTCTCTCTTGGTAGTTTCCTGGTAGTAGATGAGCTTTGTCCTGGGAAATGCAAAGGGAAGTCCCGTCCTACTGTGGCTTCTGTCCCCGGTGCAGCGGTGGGACTGCTCAAACAGAGGTTGGAGACAACGCGTAACCACGGTGTTATGTCCTTAGTAGGGGTGGCATTAGAGAGAAGAGTGGTCCTGAGAAAAGCGAACCTGACCATTCGATCCCCATCCACGTGCATTCATGTGCAGCCGGCAGGCGGGCTGAGGCAGGGAGGGGGGTAGGATCAGCGGGGAGGGAGACTGGTCTTTCACAGTCGTGAAGAAGGCGAGCACATCGGCAGAGACATATGGAAAGCAGATCTCACAGAAGGATCGGGAGAAACAACATTGGCTGCTACAAGGCTCGGTGCTCACGAGGTTTTGCACAGTGCAGCTTCGTGTTACGCAACCGGTTTACGGTACGGGAAGTTGCAGAGCACTTAGAGGCAAAGGAGATGCTCCACCATTCTCCCAGGAGGACAGTGAGCCGCTTTTGCTCCAGGAAGGAAGAGGCGTCAGATGCCAGTAAGGAATAGTGCTGCTTTAACTCCTTCTGAAAAGCCTCTTGCACTCCTCACAGAGCCCTCAGGCTCCAGAGCAGCAGCTGGACTCGAGAAGATAAGCAGTTTGCAATGCAATTCCTGTCTTGCTTTTGGTGCTTTTACGGTTCGGTCGTGGATTGCCTGCACCAGGTGCCAAGAGTACATGATTCCTCTCCACGATGCCTCCTGTAATGGGGAGAGTTTGGCCTTACTCCTCATACCGGGACAGTTTCCTGGGGAATCTCCAATTTCCTTTACTCCCACTCTGGGAAGTTATTAGGCATGCTGAGTTAATATGCCTCTTACCTGTTTGTTTGTTTAATCCGTTCATAAGGCACGTAGCCAAAGCACCACAGTACTGAACAAGAAGTACGTGCTAAGAAATGCCAGACAGCTCAGGCAGCAGCCAGGCTGCCAGCACCACTGAGCATAGGCAAGGCTGGAAACTGCCCCGCAGAGTCAACGGGAGCAGTTTTCCTTCGGTGCAAACATACCTGGAGAAGTGGGAGAGGAAGGAAGAAGGTAGGAGAGCAGAAGAAAGGGGGAAAATACTGGAATCAGCAACAGTAAGCCAGCCAAAATACTGCAGAAAGACAGGCAGTGCCCTAAAGGTAGCCAGTTTCTAGGAAAGTATTCCATGCTTGGGAACAGCGCTGCCTTTAACATTCACAAAATGTTTGCGTTTTGAATTTTTTGTACACTCCTCCTCTCAAGTTGGCGTAGTTACATGCTTTGTTTGCTTCTAGCTTCTACCCTTCATGGTGTTAGAAGCACTCTGACTCGAGTCCGTCCAAATACAGCAGTGCCGTGTTTGGTAAGTGGGTCATGAGCCCTTGGGGTCTGAGCAATGATTTCCAATCAGAATTTGGCAAAATAGCAAGTTAAAATTGTTTTTTAAAAACATTGATTCCCGGATCCAAGATTTCACTCCACGTCACTTAAGATTAATTTTCTTGTAAACAGAATGTGTAACCTGTGCTTTGCTGCTTTGTATCGAGCCACGCGGAGCTCCGGGTGTCAGATGTGAGATAATTTTGCAGGTCTCTTGGGGTGATGGCCGTATTTCTGCTGCAGAGGTGTTTGAGGCAGAGACCGTCCGAGGACCTACACCTCTCCCTGTCCAGTTTGGGGTGATTCTTTTTCATCTCCTGCGTGGAAGAGGATCGTGAGATTTTCTTTTTGGAGCTACACTCCAAAAAACTCAGCCTTCTGCTGCCGTCGTTCTCCAGTCACTGCGTTCTGCAGACCGCAGCTGTGCTCCTCAGCCTCCCTCACGTCAGACACCCGCGTTTCATTTCGTTCCGGTGGCTGGTTTGAAGCAGAAAAACACAAATACCCCGTGGTCAGTCACACAAGGTGGCAGCCCGCCACGGCGAGGAGTGCGCGCAGCCCTGGGAGGCCGCAGCTTCATGTTCAATTACAGTAAGAGCATCTCAAGTGCACCCTTGAAAATGGTCCACAACCCATCTTTCTTCTTGGCCAGAGTCTTGTGCTTAGGAGAGGCATCGGTATGTTGGTTTTCTGCTGCAGCCAAGAAGTGTTTGCTCGTTTTGCCTTCCCGGTCTCCCCAGATGCACGGCACAGCTGCCTCTTCTCCGGGAGCGCTGTTTTGGCACCGGCCATTTGAATTTCCATAGTGGGCTGCTGGATCGTCTCAGCGTGACAGGTATCAGCTTCTTTCTGGTCGCAGGTGTCAGGTGCTGGTTGGATTGACAGACCTGCATGTGACCGGCAGAGGGGAAGGCTGCAGTTTCTCTACCTGTGGTTTTCTACGCTTTTCTGTACATTTACCCATCTCTCTGTCAGGATGTACCCTGTGCTGGCTTGAGAGATGTGCACGGTCTGAAGTGTCTCTTCTTAGAGAGTTTATTGTGCTTTCAGGATGGGATCTGGTCTGCTCTTTTAAAAAAAAAGCACACAACCTTCCTGGTTAGCGTTTTCTGTTTGCTACGCGGCTCTCTAGTTCTCCTGCAACCGGGTCTCCGTGAGGACAGCCAGGCAAACCTGGCCAACAAGCGAGCAGCGAGGTGTGAGTTTCTCAGGCTTCCCTACAGTCAGTCACACAGTGCTGGATGTCTCTGTACTCTCCCATTGCCCATCACCAAGCGCCAGCGCAGGGCAAAGGGCTGGGAAGACCACCACTGCCGCTGTATCGACAGGGATTCTCGGATGCTGTTGAAGCTGGGTTGACTGATGCTCTGAGAACGTGCCAATAGCCTCGTGGACCACGTTGTGTGGTTGCAGCCCGTGACGTGAAATGCTTTGCTGCAATAAGGATGTCCGGGGGATAGAGTGACAGCTCATCAAAACTAGACGGCAGTTCTATATTTGACATCTTGAGGGCAAAACCTGTCAGTTCCTTGATTTTTTACAGTGTCTTAAATTGCCTGGGGAGTGTTTTGAGCCTTGTCAAAATGTATTCGTTAAGGCCAAGGCATATTCACAAGCTTGTACTGCTCTGATTCAGCAGCAGGACCACGCTTGATTTTCAGCCTAATAATTACACGTGGTTTTGGAGGATCTGGGGGGCTGGTAGAGCCGGTTTCTGTTTCCTCCAGAGCTGCATGTGTACAGTTTTTACTTGCTCTTTGCCTTGGCTGCCTGTAGCATTGTTTTCCTCTTCCTTACGAACGCAGCCAACTTGCTAATTAAGGAAACCACTCTGCAGCCATTGTGGCTGTTCATTTGAGTTCTTTGTCCATACCAGAGTTTCCAGCTCCCCCAAAGATTTTAAGTCACTCCTTACTACAGCTGAAGGAAGATAGGAGCTTTGGCTTAGGGCAAGCTTTTCCTTTAACTCTGTTAAGAAGCAGGCATGCTGCACCAAGCACCACCGTGTGCAGCACATTCACTTCATCCGAGCTTCAAATCCACCTCTGGGTATGACAAACACTGCCGAGGTTATTTTTCTGTTGGATTCTTATATGAAAAAAAACCCCACCAGTTATGAGAAATAAGTATCACTTTGTGCTGGGCTTTACTGCTTACTGGGCTTTGAGCCTGAAAGGATTTAAAAGTCATCATGCTCTAAGGGAAAGTTGTAGCAAGAAAGAGGAGGTGGAGGGTTCTCCAGCCAGCTGTTGTGATTTGGGAAAAGGCTTGTCCTGACCAGTGGAAGGGAGATGGAGAGGCAGCCAGCACTGGCGTGGCTATGCCCAGTGAGATTAAGACCAAATTAGAAACTCAGCTTGCAGGGGTTTATCATTTCCTTTATATTGTGACATTTATAAATGCAAATGTTTTTTATCTTAGTTGTTATCCTCTCTTGCATCTTTCATTAACGGGCGTTGTCCTTACTTTATCCTGCACTGATAACTGTATGAAGAGGACAGAGACACAATCACATGCGTTACTGTGCCGTGCAGAAGTACCTGGGTGTGTGAGGAAAGAATATGTGCACTGCTTAATGTCTGTGTGCCAGCTCCTCTTGTCAGCCTTGAGTTGGGCGAGAGTCCTGAAGACAATGCCATGTTAATGCATCACAGTTCAGTGCTTTTGATATTTCGCAGCGAAGCACAATAACTTTTTTTCTCGTTTCTTTTCTGAAGTACACAAAATTCGGAACATATGCACCACGTCAGGATTAATTGCTCTTGCCAGTCAACCCAGAGGAAATGCTCAGATCAGGCCTGGTCGCTCACCCAGAGGGAACTCTTCGTGTCTGCTACTCTACCTTTGTGTCCCTAGCAACAGCAGCACCTTCTGCTTTTCAAATTCATTGTAGGTTAAAAATAAACCGCAGAGACTTTAGCCATTCACACCTGGTCGCTGTGGCAGTTTACAGCTCTTTGAGAAAAGCAGCATTTGTTGCAATACTGTCGGAGCATCCTTGCAGTAAAACTGGGTGCACAGAGGGACGGCGATGGGTGCATACAACACGGAGGAGGATTTGCGCAAAGCCTGCTCTGCACCATCAGTCCGGGGTGGACCGGGAAGCTGGGGCAGGAGAGCACACCCAGCAGATGCACGGATTGTGTAGGCACGGCACTGCATGGCCAGCGCCAGGGAATACACCTGCACCCCTGCCTGGCCACGTGGCTCCGGGGAAAGATGAGCAGCCAAGGAGCTGCCCGATTTGCACCCTTTGCCCAGGACTCCTACAAGACTTGGCTTCACTGTGGAGGGCCATGGTGGTCCGGTGCTCGGCTAGGGTTGGGCTCTCCATCCCAGTAGATCTGCTTTCCATCCTAGATAGGTCCCATATGGAAGGGAGCTCTCTACTAGCCAAAATAAAGACACTCAGCAATCTGCCAGAGCCGGTTAAAGCATGTAGTCTGTTACAGGCAGAAAGAAATACAGTTTGGGGTAGAGGATACAAAATACATTTGCAAGGCATCTGAGCCTGATGCTAAGACATTCTTTCAACGTTGCTGTTGCCAATAGCTTCTCTTGTGCTCAGACCAAAAGTATTTTGGGTGGAACATTTGCTCCCTACTTTCTAGCAAGCCTGGTCGCAGGATTGAAGAATGGATTCTTTTCACTGGCCGCAGCTGGTTTGAATGATCCCCACACTGAACCCATTGACTCCAGGGCACTCCTCATGTGAATCGCAAGGAAATAGCAACTGAGTTTTTGTTTATGTGCCTGACAGGGGCAGAAACAGCGAAGCAGTCCCAAGTCGGCTGAATGCTTGAATCCAGGCACATGCTGGGGAGGAGTCCTGGTGTCCGCTTTGTACCTCATGCTGGCAGTGAGCGTGGTTCACCAGCTCAGTCTGAAGTAAGGAGGCAGAAGAGGGCGAGACGTGTTTCTGTCGTGGGTGTCTGTGCAACATCATCTCCAGCGCTTCCTGCGGGGCTGCTGGAGAGCACAGCAGCATGGCTGCGTTTGGTACAGCAGATCCATCACACTCGTTTGATGCGAGCTTGAAGAGGAGTCCTTCAAGAATTGTGACCCTTGCCTTACGTACAAAGCAAAAAAAAAAAAAAAATCTTGAAAGCCATCAATGTCAGTTGGCTAGACCTTGAACAAGGCATTGAGAGGGATCTGCTTCAATGCACCTCTCTCAAGGTCTGCTTCTTCCGAGCAGCAACAAAACAGCTTGTTTTAGAAAACTCACCAAATCATTTCCAGACCCTGCGACCGAGATCTGTGCGTCTTCTTTCAGGTGATCCCTCTGTTGAGAGCAACTTCTAACAAGTTTCTGCATAAGAATCACCTTTTTCCTTCTGATGGAAGAGGGTATCAGGGAAACGAATGGGCACAAATTTGCTTGCAGAGAGAGGACAACGGGTCAAGGAAGGTGACCCGTTTGTTGGGCTGAGAGCCAGGGAGAGGTGTGGGCAAACTTGCTGAAAGTGATGCCACTAAATGGAAAAGGGCTTGGGGGTAATTACGAAGCTACCTCTGTATTCTTAAGTACTCTTAAGAATATCAGCTGGCCGTGTGTTACAGATTTTTTTCACAATATTGGGGCTTTCCTTGTACTAGCAAAGGTATTAATTAGAGGAATAGATTACACTGAGTACTGTACAGTTTACCTCTTGGGTATTTGTGGAATGAACCATGAAAACACAGGCATACTTGTGTGTGAGATTGTCAAATGCTCCTTTAGCTGGGTTTCTTGATGAGTACCGTGTCATAGAATCGTAGAATCATAGAATCATTTAGGTTGGAAAAGACCTTTAAGATCATCGTACTTCAGCTCTTTGTCACGTAGTCTGTACCTCTTGATTACAGCCGGCGGGGTGGTTTTATGTCAGTGGCAGCTAATGTGCGAGGGGCTTTGGGATCCCCGAGGACACAGGCACTACCTAAGATTGTTGTTGTGGCAGGAGTCTTCTTTTTTTCATGATCCCAGGGAGTTTTCTCAGCCCAGTCGGTTCATTTGATATGTTTTGTAATCTGTATGATGTAATCAAGTGTACAAATTCGTAGGCCAGGGTATGATGCATCAGCATTCCTCTTTGCCAAGTGCTTTCTACTGCAAGGCAGGAAAGTTTGTCAACTTTCTGAAACTTCAGTGCAGGATTCTCCCTTTCTCCCCCCCTCCCTTATCTCCTTCCCAAAAAAGAAATGAAATCTGGTTAGTTCATTTTGCTGTACCTCACTCTTCCAGTGGGTTTGCGGCACAAATTTAAAATTTAAAAAATCAAGTAAAAATCAATTAATTGAGAATAACCATAGGGTATGTAACTACAGCTTTTAGGTTGATAAGTGATGGGCTTTATTGAACCGGTAAAATACAGAAAATGGTTAGAGGAAAATGGCTTACTGCAGTGGTATTGGTCAGTGTGATTTACAGTTTTGTAACTGTAGGGAAATTCAAAATATTTTCACTATCTTCAATATACATTATTAGATAAATCCATAGCCTGCGCTTACCTACATCAGCATTGTCTGTCTTTCTCTGTGATAGTGAAGAGACATAAAAATTAAGAAGTTTTCAGCCCCTTATAGTTTAATGTGGTTTCAAGAGCAGTCAGTTTCTCTACAGCTTTGGATTTTATTCGTCACTTAATGCACTGAGGATGTCTGTAGAAAATGCCTCCCAGCAGCCACAGGAGTTGCAGTGCAGCTGTCCTTTGCAGGCACAAGAAAATAAGACACCTCAAATATGAAGATCATTGACCAAAATGTCAGCTCACAAAAAACAGAGAGAAAATACAGATCCTTGCAGGTGTGCTTTATTCCAGCATCCTGATCTCCCTCCTCTAGCTCTTGTTGCACTGCTGTTGTTCCCCACCATGAGAAAAGCCATGCGTTAGAGCCGGGGGAAGCAAGGGCAGGGCTGCCCCACGCTTCAATGAGGTCCTTCATGCCCCACGCTGTGCCCAGATGAGCACGGTGAACTTCAGGGGCTGCTGGGATGCAGCCTGGAGCTGCGACAAGCCCTGGGAGAAGCCGGGGCTGCAGCGGTACAGCCCCATCCCAAGGCTGGGAGGGTAGGACGGAGGCACCCATGGTGCTCCAGGCCGATGGTTGGAGACCTCTGCGGGGCCCCGCGTGGTTGAGGGAGAGGTGGGTGTTGAACTACTGCCGCACAGGAATAGCTCACCGTTCTTGGAACCGAAAAATAAGAATCTGCCAGTGTGTTATCTAGATTAATGAAGATGAAACGTGCTGTATAAATACATCAGAAGCATAATTGTGCCGTTATCCCTTGGGCTACTCTGGCTCACAAGGAGAAAAGGTTGATTTGTATTTGTAGATGATTTTGCTTGCTCTGCCAGTGTTCATTTTTGTTTTATTAGAAACCCGGGGAGCGTGTATTTCTTTTGCTCAAAGATGTAGCAGATTAGCAAAGATTTTTCTAGATTGTCATAGCTTAAATAGCTCTGTTTTAACATAAATTTTTCATCTGTCATTACTTGTGAGGGTTTTTGATACTCTTTTAAACATGATGATAAATTCGGGAGACTGTAAGCTCTATAATTCAAGGAACTGTGCAGTATTTGGACATTGAACACGGTTTCCATAAACCAGGAGATGGTTGCATGTGGCTGACCGGGCTGAGTCCCCTCTGGCTGGTGTGGGAGAGGTGGGGATGAAGTGGCTACAAGGATGGGATTTGCAAAACGATGAGAGTTTAACCTAGCCTTGACTCGAGCCCACCCTGGGCGTGCAGGAACCCTGTGCAGAAACCCTCGACGGGGTGATCATCACTTGTGCTGGCAGACGTGGTGTCTCAGGGTGAGTAGGTACTTTTGATATCAAAGTTAGTGATGGCGTTTAGTAGACACTGCATGGTCCACTGTCTTAAGATGTGAAGTGTGTGGCCGTGGATTATCACTAATCAGGGGAGAATGTTTTTAGGGTCAGGGATGAGAAAAAATGTTAGGTATGTTCTCGCCCGTTCCTAGTGCGTGTTGCGCAGCCAGGGCCCAAGAATAGCCCAGTTGGAACGCTCTGGAGGGGTTCGTTTCAGCTTCCAAAAGCCTTGAGAGGACCAGGGAGGTAAGGTGGGGTGGCCAGAGGCACCACAGCTTCAGCCCCAGTCCTTACTTGGAGCTTCCTTCCACTGTAGCAAAAGAAATCACGTCTCCAATATTATTTGAGATCTTTTTGGAAGAGTTTTGCATTGCTCTGGCCACGTTCAAGTGCAGAGGCTGTCGAGGTGGTAGTATATCAAGAGGAGGTGTGTGGAGGTTAGGGCTGAGGTCCCCAGCACTGCCCGCAGGCGGGTGCATGCAGCCCCCAGACCTGCAGCCCGTGTTTTACAGCAAGGCAGGAATGCTAGTGGCCAGGAAAAGCCTGATAAAGGGGGAAAATAGAGAATGTGAAAGTTAATCATTAAACTTTTTCTGTTATCTTTATTCAGCCAGGAAAGCTGAAGCTAGGCAAGGTTTGCAGGGAGAGATAATATCTGTATTAAACCAACTTGTATAGTTAGAAAAAACACAGGTGCTTTTGGGACCACATGCTTTTCTTCAGATCTGCACAATTGCCCATTACATTAAAAATAAAATTCATTTACTTTTCAAAAGGTTTAATGGATATTTGAAAGAACTGAATTTAAAAGCAACTCACAAAAAATATCTCGTTTGGTTTAATTTGATTTGGACATTTTAAGAAAGATTTAATACCCCTGAATTACAAAGGACTTTTTTCTGGCTTGAAGTTTACTAGTAGAAACCTGACATCTGTATACATGGAGTCAAAATTTCTACATGCAGTCTCAAAAGTGTATTCTTTTGTGTGCCTGAGAAGTCTTTGTAAGTGTACGGACATGCTCTTATTTCTTTCTGAGATACTTACAATGCCCTTTTGCAACTTCAAGATGCTCTCAGCATACAGCAATTATTAGCAAGCGGCTAGTAAGGCTCTACAAAGGTGCAAAGTCAGAAGGTTTAAAAAGGGTGAGGTTAAAATACAGAGTTCTCTGCCCTGACCACCACTTTTTCCCCCTCAGTCTAAAAAAACCACAGTTAAATTATAATATTCTAGGATTTGGGAGTTTGTTACTAATCAGTGTATTGTTATTTATTAGTGTACTTTCTATGTTACAGCAGATAAGGTGCTATTATTAATAACATTTCTTGTGAGAGGTTTCGTATGTTCACCCTGACCTCATGAGATCTGCAGCTTACAATCCAGTTTTGTGTTGAGTTTTTCCTTTTTTCTTTTTGGAGTGCTTGTTTTGTTTTTACATCGTCCAATACATCAATTTAAAATTCCCTCAATCCAGCTTAGTATCAGCTGTATTAATGCATGGCTCAAGGGCACAAATAGCTGAAAAGGACTGAATTGCGTGGCATCTCTTAAAATCTTTTTTCAGAGAAGTTGGATAAAGACATTGAGGTTTCTTGGGGGGGGTTTATGGGTTGGTTTTGGTTTTTTTTTCCAGCTGAGTAAGCAGTCTTGCAGGTGACTCAGAAGAAGATGGCAGGGTGGGAGATGCTGCTGGGCCCCGCGTCACCCCACTCCTGTTGACCTCTCTGGCAGAGCATGCTCCTCTGGGAAGGTGGCTGCAAGCACAGTGTGGGATCCTTCTTCATTTTACTGATGTATCTGGGGAGACAGCTTTACAAAGGTATTAAAAATAATGTAATATGTTAGTTAAGGAACATGGGTCAAAGCAGGAGTGAGTTTCTTTGCCATACTTTTCCTAGGACATTACATATAGAGCGCTCTCTTCTTAATGCAGTCATGACCAGTAAATCCTGCCCGAGGTGGAACCAGTCTTTTCCAGTATGTAGTTAAAAAACACAGAAAATATTGAGGTTCTGTAAGATTCAGAAAGCGTAACCCAAGGGGAAGGTCAGAGCGAGCTGGTTGTTCCCCTAGCTCCGCCGCTGCCCGCAGGGCCGTGCCCACGCAGAGCTGCTGGGCTGCAGGCAGAGCTGCTGGGCTGCAGGCAGCGTTGCAGGCAGAGCTGCTGGGCTGCAGGCAGAGCTGCTGGGCTGCAGGCAGCGTTGCAGGCAGAGCTGCTGGGCTGCAGGCAGAGCTGCTGGGCTGCAGGCAGCGTTGCAGGCAGAGCTGCTGGGCTGCAGGCAGAGCTGCTGGGCTGCAGGCAGCGTTGCAGGCAGAGCTGCTGGGCTGCAGGCAGAGCTGCTGGGCTGGGGTGTCCAGGGGACGATGCTCCCGCATGAGCTGCTTCGCTTACCCTCCGTAGCTGGGAAGACCCACGAGGCAAACAGCCTCCCTCCGTACATGGTTCCTCCGAAGGATAAAATCGATTCTTACGTACATCTTTCCTGTGCCGTGTGGCGCAATCATCTTTATCTTCCATGACAGTGCACCTTCTCGCCTGGCAAATACTTGATAATGCGCCTCGAGGGGATATCAGCCCGATCCAAGACAGCGTTTCTGTTAAGGACAGCACACGCTAAATACGTGCTGAGCTGAAGTATCCACTTAAGGGTAGTCCTCCCCCGCGGTGGGTTTCCTGGTGGCCTCAGTGACTTCCTTGGGTGCGAGCAGAAGGGCCAGGGGCTGGGGAGCTCGGGGAAGGGCACCCTGCCTTTGGGGAACCACCCACCCGGGCCAGGGCCACGCTTGGGGCCGCAGAAGTGGTCGAGTGCAGATTTCGTTCGCTAACCCATGTGGGAGCAGGTGGGGTTTGGTGGTTGCTGTCAAGGCCAAAGTTTTGTTTGCTTTGTTTTTATGGTTCTGGGCTGTTTTAAATGTCAACAGGAATTCCACACATGCCCTTCTTTTTTCAGTGTAACTGCGATAAAATCCTATGATATACTTACAAAGCATTAGTTGTAAAACTAAATCAACTTTAACAGCAAGTAGGTTGTAGTTAAGTGCTTTCGAATGTTAGTATTTAGGGGTTTTTTCTCGCTTAGTTACGATCCAGTGCTGTGAGGAAGTGAGGGTGTTTATCTTAGGGAAATGAGGGGGATTTGCAGGCATTCAGCACCTCCCAGGACCTTCCAGGGTTATTCCCTCACTCATATATTTCCATTTTGCCATCCTTTCTGCACTAAGCAGAATTGGTCTCAAATTCCTCAAAGAGCGATGGGAGAGCACGGGGGACTCTGGGTACAAACCGGGATGGGGAAAGAAATGGAAAAAAAAGCAAAGGAAGAAACTAGGATGACAAAAGCAGGAGCCCCGTATGGGCTGTGAATGCGCTGCAGAAAAGCTGGAAACGTGGCAGTGGCTGGGCTTCCTCTCCATGGCCGGGTTTCCTTCGTTTGATCTTCACTGTGGAAGAGACGTGGGGATCTGAGAGCAGGGATGCAGACAGAGCAATGATAGGAAGGGAGAAAGTTATCAGAGGTCCAACACCCCCGGCAGAAACATTTCACGTTCGTAGGTTGAAGAGTGGCTGTTTTCGGTCTCCAGAAGGGATGACCTTGCAAGAGGGTCACTGAACAGACGGTTCCAGCTGGGCTGGTGCGCTTGGCAAGTTCCCAGGAGCTATTTTAATAGGTCTTCCAAGGGACAAGGCCTTGGCAAGACCTGTGGGTTTTGGAGTGAGCTCACCGTCTTTTTTTCCTTTAGTAGCTAGCAAGCATTACTCAAGCTGTGGAAGAGCCCCCGGGACGACGCACGGCATGTCTCACAGGCCTCAGGGACAACCCTTGTGCTTCTCTTTCTGCTGGTGAGCGTCACCGTGAAAGGCATCACTCACTGCCCACGGCTTGAAAGTTTTGCGCCTTTTATCATTTTGAACGAAGATGCTGGATATGTCCAGGTGGACTTAAAGGATTGATACCATCCCTCGCCCCAGGCCAGGGCTTCAGGTGCTCCCTGGGTGGTCTCAGCTCCCACTGCAGCCCACGGCCCATCTGCGGCGTTTGCAGGAGGAACTGAGGCAGCTGCCAGCCCTTTTTGGCACTTTGCACTTGGCCAAAGGTTGCTTTGGGGAGGTTTTTAAAGTCAAGCTGGGCTCTCACTGAAGGCTCCCACATTGTCCTCAGGGAAAGAGTGTTAGGTAAAGCCTGGGGTGGATCCTCGGCGCGTTGTTCTCCCTTCTCGCTGCAAACGAATGACCTGAGATGACAACAGCTACAGGTGGATGTGGAGAGGAGGATTTGTCTTCCCAAAGGCCGCCCAGGCTCCCAGCCCAGCAAGGCGGTCCTGTCTCGCCAGCCTGCTCATCTGGGCTGTAAACCAACAGTGAACAGCAACCGCTGTCCTCCCCAGCACAGAAAATCTGCCGACGCTGTCTCGACCCTCCTCTGGGGTCTACAGAAAACCTCCAGCAGATCTCGGAAATGCCAGCAGCAAAGCAGAGCAGCATATGGAAAGCCCTATGTATATCTTGCTTAAAAGATTGATAGCGCTTTCTGTCCAGCATGATGGGAAGGACTCGTGTCAGTGGTTAACGCCAGCATAATTTAATTCCTACAAGTATCTCAAAGCATGGTGGTTTCCACTCGGATTCACTCATGAACAATGTGCAAATGCAAGTTTAGAACGTGCCAGTGGTGCACAGACAGCTAGTGCGATTGAACCTCTCTCGCTTCCCAAAAGCTGAATCCAAGTGCTTGCTTTGATGGGTTACCTTTTTTTTTCCTTTCATTCAAGGGAAATTTCCAGTCTCAACCATAGGGCTCTCAGTTGTCCGTCTGTGCGATGAAACTGAGTTTGCATCCCACAATGCTGGTCCGCTGTTGGCAGCCCCACTGCTGGTCCCGTGGTGGTCTCAGGCAGCCGTATTTCAGGCTGTCCCCGTGCCAGGGCTGTCGCTGCCGGTCAGCAGGCTCATCTTTAGCCTTCCTTTTTGCATCTCGTCTTCCAAAATGTCTTTAAAACCTCCGAATCCCTCGGGGTGATTTGAAGTCCAGGCAGCCTTCTGCCCAGATGGCTAATATCAGTGGCTCTCCCCTGCGGCCTCGTGTAAAGCATCAGCATCGTTCTCCTTAGTTTTATTTATTTTATCCTTTTAAAAAAAACCCACACAATGAAAACTGTCCATTTCCTGGAGCAGCTCATTTGTTTTGTACTGCTGTTGTTTGTTTCCATTGGGATAGAAGGGAAAAGATAAATGGATAAAGAGGATAGGGAGGGACCCGAAGGAGAGCTGGCGCCCGATGTTGTCCCTCCTGCGTGATGCCGTATGGCTGGAATGTGTGTCACAGGGGTGAACATCATGCGTATGAAATGTAAATAATATATACTACAGCTAAAGCGGCAGCACTGCAGAGAAAGTATTTTCTCAGGTTTCTGGATAATATCAGGAAAGCCTCTAAGCACTACGACTACAATTTGGTTTCAGCCCTGGGCTTGGTAATGGAGCACATTCGAGGGGAATTTACTGGGGTTTTTTGGTACCTTCTCCATACTGTTTTTACTAGGAGCTGCAAAGCTCAGCCCTGGGCAGTGGGATGGTTTGAGAGCCCATATGGTGTCTGAATCACAGAATCACAGAATAGTTTGGGTTGGAAGGGACCTTCAAAGCTCATCTAGTCCAGTCGCCCTGCAATGAGCAGGGACAACATAACCACAACGCAAAGCCTAACTGGGTTTTTTCCCTTCTTTTCCCCGTGCCTCTCAAAAAAAAAAAAATTAATACAAGAAACTGAGCTCCTCTGAGCAAGCATTTTTTTTCTTCCAGGTGCTTCTTTTAGCTTTCTTGGTAGCATCCCTCACCGCCCCATATGGCCTCTGCCATCTGCTCTGCCATCTCTCTTGCGTGCCCTGGCAGCTCCCGCTGCCTCCCCGGGGTCGCCAGCCCATCCGTCCGTCCCCTGCTCCGCACTCCTGCTTCTTGGGGTCCCTGGCCAGCCCCTGGGGCCAGCGCATCCCTCGGGCACCCCCCATCTCCCATCGCCTTGCGTGGCCATGAGGAGTTTTACCCTAAGACCTCGCTTAGCTCCTCACGAAGTCGCTCCTCCGTGTTAACCCGCGTGTGAGCTGGGGCGGAAAGTCACAGGCTGGTGTTTGTAGATACGGATTTACCCACCTGGCAGCCTGGGAATAACCAAAACCCCGACAATTTGATATGGAAGGTATACAGCAGAGGTTACATACTACTATTACATTACTTTTTTATTGTATTACACTGGTTTATATACTTGCAGCTGTATCTAGAGTGCTCCTGGATGACTTTTAGTTCAGTCCAGAGATTGCTTCATAGAAGAAGAATGCTCCAGAGTTTTGCAAAGTTTGTGCTTCGTTTTCCTGCCCCGAGATGGCATCCCCATGGCATCGGCAGTGGGTTACGTGTATCTCAGTGCTGTAATGGGGGTACGCAAAAGGAGGTGAAGAGGTGTATCTGTTTCTGGTGTGTGTATCTACAGGAATTCAAATAAGAGTAAGAAAAGTGTATATATACTCCCCATATTTTTACTGAGCATTTCTTTGTGGTTGGTTCTCTGCTTCTGTAGTTCAGCTGGGGACTGTAATCACGGTGTTTGTATCAGCTAAAAAGGATTTCATTTTATATGGGAATTTCCTCTTGAGTTTTTAAAAATACATTCTTAAAGGAAGCCCTGAAAAGTCATCTGGAAAGGGAACTGGCGAAAAGCCAGCCGTGATGTGCTGACAGGAGGAAGTGCGCTGGAGAGGTCAGGAGTTTGCGCAGGCTCTTCCCGACGGCAGGTACGAGTTTTTTCCTTTCTGGCAGGGACCTTGCCCCTCAGGAGGGAGGATGGGCCATGCTGCCTCTTTGGCCATCTTTCTGGAGCTCGGGAGTTTCTCTGACGCGTGATTTCCCTTGCTGGAGGGGACTGCCATGAACCTGCGGGTTTTCCCAGCGGCTTGGAAGTCACCTCCGCTTTGCCATCATCCCCTTTTCCCACAGCAAGAGTGGCTGCGAGCATGGAGCCCGTCAGGTGCCTTACAGACATCATTTCAAACGCTCAGGTCTCCTCTGACTGAGAAAATTGCGCAGTCTTTTCCTGGTTAGGGTCCTGGCAGTCTCAAAGATGCTTTGCTTTAAAAAAAAAACAACACACCATGATTATTTATAAAAAAGAGATTTGATGTCACTTCTAAACTGCCTGGGTATTTGTGTGGCTTCTGTCTGTACAGTATCAAGTGCCTCCAGAGCATTTACAGTTAGAAATAACAGTTAATACCTGTTTTCCCCTGGCTGCGAGGTAAAGACTGTGTCTTACTTCATTTTTTCATATGCATTTATTATGAGAAGCATTTATTAACAGGAAAAGTTAAGCGAAAGAAAGAGCATCACTTGTCTGCGATAGAGGAGGGTGGTCCTCTCGGTCCTGCAGCATCGGTAGTGCTTTCCAGAAACATCCCCATCCTCACAGAAGCCTCCAGCATTTGTTCGACGGTACCTTCGCAACTCGCTTACGCCTTTCTGCTTGCAAGTGATACTGCTGAAGTTTGAAACCACCGTCTGCGGTTGAAACCACCACAGAGGTGGCTTCCCAGGGGTTTCCCCTCCATGCGCCCCTGAAGCAGGATCGGTGCCAGTTTACAGCCCGCAGCGAGGGTGGCCCAGGGCCGCCGAGGAGTGGGGACCCCTGAGCCACCTCGGAAAGGCACTGCGGGACCCCGGCTTTCCGGCTTGTAAAGCCGAGGTGATGGCTAAGACAGGAAACCTGTGGAAAATTTGAAGTGCTCAAGCAATGGCAATGTAAGTTCAAGAGAAAGATGTGCCTAAATTCCCTTGTCTTGTACTGGGAGACTGGATTTTAGGGAGTCTGACAGGTCTTTTGATGTTTATGTCGGTACCAGCTTTGGGTAATAAACCTTTTGTCTCCTTATTCTTGACCTCATCCTCTGATTCCAGGACGCTCCTGGGCATCCAGAAGCATCTGACAGGGCGAGCAGGACCCTTGCCTGGTAGCGGGCTGCGTGTGCCGGTGAATTGCTGCGATTTCTGCTGGCTCTCTCCCTCGGACTGGCGCTGGGCGGTTCAGACCCCCCCTGCAGAGGGGAGGGATGCTGCTGTTTGAACTAGCGGGATGGTGATGAAATGGTGATGGAAAACAAGGGGTCTGTACAGGCTAACCTTGTTGCTGACGGATTTCCCCATGTACTGCATTTGTTCCAGGTAAAGCAGAGTAGCCGGTACTGCCGGTGCACCGGCACTGCTCTGCTTCAGTTTGGCTTCCATGGCCGAAAATCAGTTTGACGGATCCAAGGTATTTTGCACGAAGGCCGCCAAGATCCTTCTGTTAACTAATTTGCACCGCTCTTTAGCCAGGGAATGACAAATAGTAAGATGCTGCACTAGCAGTTATTAAACTGGGAGTGAGATGCAGACTTTTCTCCTTATTTCTTGGATGAGGATTGTCTCTAGCTGTTGCTGCTGCTGGCCATGATGATGGCAACTGGAAAGAGAAAAAAAACAGCTGCACCAAGCCGTGAGCCAGTGCGTGCTCTGGAGATGGGGCATTGCACAGGTACGACCTGCCCTCCTTCACCGTGTCCCACAGCGGCACTTCCCCGCGCTCTGCAGAGTCTGGGATTGGGTTGGTGATGCTACAGGGCTGCTTTTCCCTCTTTGGGACAAACCGGGCAGGACCAGGAGATGGGCGTCTCCAAGAAGACGTGAATCCTTCCTGCAAGCGAGTGTCGTTTCTGATGCTGAAAAACCACTTGATTTACGCATCAAGAAAGAATTTGGCCCTTCGTTTCTGGGTGCTAGATGAGCTCAGCGCAGCCTTGCTTTCCCCCGGTGCTTTGTGTTTGTTTTCGTGGTGCCGCCGCTGCTGCTCAAGGCTATCAGCCTGTTTCTGGAGCCTCATTCAATATACTCCGCATGGAAAGGCATGTTTCATTTTTAAGTTTGAAAAAAAAAAACCCCAAACCCAAAACCCCACACACGAAAAAACCCAAACAAACATAAAACGCAGCGTGGCACAGATTAAATCCATTTGAGACGACTCGAAAAAAACCGCCGTATGTGCAAGTCAATAGGAGGAGGGGAGTGGAAGGGGGAAAAAGCAACTGTGACATATACAAACCCTTTAGTGTGCATAGCATAAGATTTTTTGGCTGGCACTCACATGATTTTATTCAAGGGCTGGGAAAGAACTACGATTAGTTAAAAGCTTCGGCAAAGTCTGGAGGGAGTGCTCTGAAGAGTTGGGAGCCGAGCAGAGGTGACTGTAACTCCTCTCGCAATTTCAGACTATTCTTCTGTGGCTCAGGACAAAAGCCTTTTCTTTTCCCTCCGTGTTCAAAGAGACATTTGTCTTGAGATGTTGCAGCTGTGGGCCGCGGGATTGCTTGTTTGAAGATACCCCCTCGTAGACGAAAGGAGAGGCAACGCACTGAAAAGTGGTAGTATTTTATCGTGTGTGGGTTCCCCCCCCTCCTCCTCCCTCCCTCCTCCTCCACTGCCATGTGTGGTTTTTAATAAGAAGAAGAATGTGGAGGCAACATTTTCCAGGCAAGGGGAAATTTCCTGTTTCTTTTCTGTTTGTTTAATAAAGTGTGTAGTTGACTGTAAAACTGTAGCTACTTTGTCGTGAACGGGTAATTCAGGCGACTGTCAGGATTGCTTCTTGATGCACTTTTATATACTGCAAGTGAACATGTTTAAAGCCTTTTTTCTTCCTTTTTTTTTTTTTTTTTTTTAAATGCTGCGTGGCGTAGGCAACTGAGATTAGTAAGAATTAGGCAAATGGCTTCTGCTTTTGTTTCTGTGAGATAGTACCAGCCGTCTTGTGGTCACACAAAGGCTGCCATTTAGCAGGGAGCGCTCCCTAATTCTCTTGGCAGGGGTGCCATTGGGATCGGATACAAGTGGGTGGCAAAGGGGAGGAGCGGCAGGAGAGGACAAGCAGGCTTTGTGTATTAAAAATGAAACAAAAGCACTTTATACGCGGGGCTGCGTGCAACAAGCGGCGCTGCCTGTGAGCCAGGGTGGAGTTTGAGTTCTCACTGTGACTGCAAAACCTTTCTTTTTTTTTTCCTTTTTTTTTTTTTTTTCCATAAACCCTTCCTCCTCTCCCTCTTCCTTACCAAGCTCTCCTTGCAATGCTGGCGAGGGTCTGCAGGCAGCTGCAAACGCCTTAAAAAAATACACATGGAACAATATTTGCCACAACTTTGCGGGAACGGCTGGGGCTTTATCGGCAAAAATCACCTTCAGATGGCGGGGGAGCCACCGAATTTGTGAGGCTTTTGGGAGGGAGAGTTGATCCCACCCCAGCCCCAAGGAGAGCTGGTCCACTGCCTCCTGCCCGCACCGCCCCGGCTCGCTCTGCTGCCTGCTGTCCGCGCGCGGCGAGGCAGAGATGGGCTGGGTTTGCACACCACGGCTGGGTTTGCACACCACGGCTGGGTTTGCACACCACGGCTGGGTTTGCACACCAGTGCTGGGTTTGCACACCGGCGTACCCCTCGGTGGAGGGAGCCCGGTGGTTTTGCAACGCCTGGCAGAGCGAAAGAGTTAATGGCTGAGATGTTTTATCAGAATTTAGGCGGGGAGTGTCTGGCTGTTTAATTACTTTCTGATCCGTGGCATACCTCCTTCTTAATGAAGCAGTCGCACGCAGAACAACGTGCTGTATGAGCTTGGGTGAAAAGAAAAGCGTACCGAGTTTCGCTTGGTTTTGTCAGCCCGATTGTTTTGGTTTGAATGGGTTTGTGCAGGAGGTAGGAACCAGGACGGGGAAGAAGAGGCGCAGAGTGGTGGAGAGGCAACGGGAGAGGCAGGCGGGGAAAATATACCGCAGTTGAAGTTGCAAACTTGCCAATGTTTTTTATTAAAACGTTAATTTCCATGCGTTATGCACTTCATCTCATATCAATTTGCTTCAAAACTTTCCTTGTCAAGCTGAAGTAAATTCCCTCATCGGAGCAGAAGTGAGAGACGTTCCTCTGACTACCTCACAGTTCCCAGCCAGCATTCATCCTTGGCTACTGCACTTTTGTGTGCGGGTGAGGGTGACATGCCTAAGAAGCCTGTGTCATCATGCACAATTACATCCCTAATCCCAAGCAAAGACACAGATGCTGTTTCAAAAAAAAAAAAAAACAACTGTGTGTCGTTTGAGTTTCAAAGAAGCTTATGTAATGGCAGCGTAATAAAACTGTTATTTTGGGGCTCGGATTAAATGTCAAGGTTTCAGATAACCCCTGGTTTTGCTGTCCATGTGCCATGCTTGCAGGAAGCCACCACCAGCCTCTGGTCGCCCACTGCCCTGCCTGGTCCCCAGTGGGCACCGAGCTCCAAGCTCAGCTTGCCCGGACAGAGGCGTATGGCTGCACGGCGTGGGGACAGTGCCGGTGGCCACTGGGGCTGGGACCACCACAGCCACCTTGCCCCTGCATCGGATTCCTTTTTATTTACAGTTGCGGTGTGAGGCTGATAGGTGATGCTCTAAGCCTTGGAGATCATACACGTTAGTAAGCGTTTAAGTCAGCGTTATAATTCGCTCGCTCGTTAACCTGAGAAAATAATCTAGCTGTGGTATGGTGCTTCACGTAAGGATTGTGTAAGCGCTCTGAGATTTGCACATGTTTTTATTCTTGCTTATCTGCTTATGGGAAGCTTCTTTTGGTTATCCGAATCGTCTCGGCGCTCTACCCTGCCGACTGACACAGTTGCACTTCCATCTGGATGAAATGCATGCAAACATAACGTATTACTTCCAGTATGTGCTAATAGAGATCTCGGTAGGAAAGACGGAGAGAAGGACCTATTCCAAAAACGTTCAC
The DNA here is from genome assembly GCF_030463565.1 of Pelecanus crispus. Classification (NCBI taxonomy): domain Eukaryota; kingdom Metazoa; phylum Chordata; class Aves; order Pelecaniformes; family Pelecanidae; genus Pelecanus; species Pelecanus crispus. The sequence continues at coordinate 4,523,072 of NC_134652.1, forward strand.
GTGTAATGCTGAAAATCTTCAGTCGGGTCTGCTGGGTTGGTTGGTTCTTCATTTCTTAAAGCAGATTCAATAAAACAGGAATGGAGAACCATTAAACCCATTCCATTAAACCTGCCTGTTTCCATGGGGTTATTTTTTTCCCATGTAAACCAAACATAACTCCATGCTATCCCACTGTTCATACGCAGCAGTGTAGATCCCTCCCTGGGGCGATGCTCTGGGTACCGGCGTGATCTGGGAGGCATCGCTTTGGCCCGTAGCACCCATGTCTGTCACATACGCATCAGCTGGTGGAGATCTTGCTAATACTTTACCCAACAGCAATCTGGACAAAAAGGCACATTTATTTTACCCTTAAAAAAAAAAAAAAGAAATCAGTGCGTTGCTCTTCTCATTAGTTTCTTTCCCTCATTGTCATTTTTCTGGCCCGTGGGGCTGCAGTGACACGATTCCTGGTGCTGACCGCAGTCCAGAGGGCTGGAGCGGTACCCAGCCCTGCGCACGAGGGCCGGCGAAGGAGCCTCCCGCTCTCGGCTTTAGTCCGACTTACTCCAACAGTGCCACAAACAGTAGCATTTGTTCTTTTATATATAGATGTTTGACTCCCCCAAAATACCCAAAACCAACTCCACGGAGGTCCCTCAGCCAAGCCCCGTGCTTGTCCAGCTCACCAGCATCAGCAATTTTACTCCGAGTAAAAAGAGTGGCAGGGAAGAACGCTCTTACCAAGAAGCAGTGAAGGCATTTACTGTGTCTGTTAGCCCCTCGATAAAAGAATCACACCCCCACTATCCTTACAGGTGGTACAGATGTTGGCTGGTAGCCCTGGAAGGTTCTTCTGCAGAAGGAGGGGGTCGGTAAGGAGAGGGGCTTCCCTGAGGCTGCTTGTGAGGGGGTTTGAAGGTTTGAACCCAAACCGCCCAGGCCTGGCCATCTCATGGTGCGGCAGCAGAAATAAAACACCACTTTGTGCCCAGAACACCCGCTTCCCCCACCTACGCTTTTCCCAGAAACTGCCTGGATAGCCGAAAAAGATAGCTGAGATATTTTTTACAGTCCTAATGTAATAAATACCCTTACTAAGTTGTAAAGGGAGGCGTAGAAATTTCTAAGTGACTTGTCCAAAAATGAACCGGTTAATCCCCAGCAGAGCAATAAATAGGATCTAAAAATCAGCCTTCTGTGGCCCTTGGTGGTGATTGTTCCTTTCCTCACCTCAGCCTGGAAAACATGTCGTTGTGAAATGAGAAAAATGCGGCGCAGATGAACAGACCCCTGAATACAAATATTTTCAAGGGAGCAGCCCGTGGTGAGGGGTGTGTAAGCGTGAGAAGAGCGGTGTCCTGCACTGGCACGAGTGTGCTCGCCGCCGTGGCGCAGCAGGGTCTGCAGCCATTTCATCCTGTATATGCAGGTCCTTCACGTTGTCTCCAGCCACACATCCCAGAGCATCCTGCGGGATCCGGAGATAGACCGGGTTTGGTTTTACAGAGCAAGCTGAGCTTCGCCGTTCCCACCATGAAGCCTTTTGGTAGTTGGTAATATAACAGAATATATGTCTGTAGGCTGAAGAGGTCTGTGGTGTCCTGCTCTTTCTGTGATTTTCCAGTAATCCTTTTTTTTTAGTGGATGTCTGTTTGGACTTGTCTTTCTGAGGCGGTCAAAATGGTAAAGTCATTCTTTAAAAAACCAGACCAAGTGCCAGTGTACGTCTGCGGAGCGAAATCCCAGCCCTCCTGCAGGCACGGGGAAAAAAATTACTGCTGGCTTGGGTTTCACTCCTAAGATGCTAAATAAAATGGTTGAAGAGGTCGGCAGCTCTGGCTTGCACGGTTTGGCTGAACCATGGCCTTTGTCGGTGAGGATCGGCACAGTGGAGATACAGCCCCATAAAGTCACAGGTGGCTGAAAGGGGGTTGTCCATCCCTGTCCTGGAGCAAGTCTTGCTGGGTTTTCTCACCATCCAGGGCAAAACCGCAGCCGTACTCCCTGACCTTGCGCTAAGCTTCGCATTGCGTTGCCATCATCCCCCGAAATCCCTTGTGCAAGCTGAAACCATGTGCCACTCCCCCTCACCTGACACAGGAACCACGCGCAGGTACCACCGCTGCCGAGGGAACCTTCCCACTGCCGCCGGTGTAAAAGCTGCGTTCCTTCTGCTTGCAGGTATTCGCCCTCAAATCATGAACGGCCCCATGCACCCTCGGCCCTTGGTGGCACTGCTGGACGGGAGGGACTGTACGGTGGAGATGCCCATTTTGAAGGACTTGGCGACGGTTGCATTCTGTGACGCACAATCAACTCAGGAGATTCATGAGAAGGTAACATGAGCCGCGCGGGCGGGCCGGGCTGGGGGACGGTGTGCTCTGGCATTCCTCTTCCAATTCTTCTTGAGAAAAAACACGTACAAAGCTGCACTTTGAGACCATCAGCAGGTAACATCAACAGAAGTCACTGTAGATGAAAATCCAGCGAGTCTGTTTTAAAAGCCAGATCTCTCTACAACTATCTGAAAGGAGGGTGTAGTGAGGTGGGTGTTGGTCTCTTCTCCCAGGTAGTTAGCGATAGGACGAGAGGAAATGGCCTCAAGCTGCTGCAGGGGAGGCTTAGATTGGATATTGGGAAAAATTTCTTCACGGAACCGGTAGTCAAGCATCGGAACAGGCTTCCCAGAGAGGTGGTGGAGTCACCATCCCTGGAAGAGTTCAAAAAAACGGGCAGACGTGGCACTTTGGGACATAGTTTAGTGGGCATGGGGGTGTTGGGGTGATGGTTGGACTGATGATCTTAGAGATCAACCTTTCCAACCTTAATGATTCTATTCTAGTTTTACTTTCATTAAAAAATAATCCAGCCAGGAAACATGAAATTAATTATTGTACTACTCTTAACTGGTTTAGTGATGGACTTGGTAGTGTTAGGTTAACGGTTGGACTGGATGATCTTAAAGGTCTTTTCCAACCTAAACAATTCTATGATTCTATGTTATTTTGGGGAAAAAAGTCACCTTATCTCTTAGCATCAGGGTTTTTTACATCAATACGATTAACGTTTCTCATTTTTTTGAAGTCCGCTTGCTCGGTGCAGCAGTAACAGCACTCTGCACCTCCCTGGTGTGCAGCGCGGTTGCTCTGGTTTTGCTAACACCATCCTGCGCTGCAGCTGATGGGTCTCCTCGGGTGCTGGCTGCACCTCAGCAGCTCATTTCTCCCCAGCAGTGAGCTGGTGAGGTTTGGGCAGCGTGCAGGCAGATCCGTGCAGTGTGGATGGGTGTTTCGGCTTGGAAGCTCAACTAATTGTAAATACTTGTTTTAAAAGTATTCTTGGTGCACATTTTGATAACTCAAATGAGGTTTGAAGGTATCAGAAATCACTTCCAGGATCTGGGAAAGAAAACTACAAATACCATCAGTGCTGATCTTTGCAGTGCTTCAAATATTAAATGCGGGGGAAGGAGGATGGAGTTTTTTATGAGACGTTGATAGAAGATAGATGAGCCAGTCTTGGAGAATTTGGGTAGGTCTTGGGTTTCCAGAGCGCCAAGGTAGCTTATGGTGAACACTGATGAAGGTTTGAATCTCCATTGAAGGAGACAGAGTACAGCCTTACGTGACTGTACAGGCTCACACGGATCTTTTCAGGTACTCTTGAAAACATCCAGGAAAGGTTAATGTGAACAGCGTGACAGGCATTTGTACTTCCAACATACAAAAGAAGGTCGAGATGTTATGAGTGACACACAGTTGTGTTCAAAACCAATAGAGACTGCTGTAAAACCTAATTCCTTTTTAAAAGTGGAATTACTGCTGGTTGGAAGCAGAGGGGTTAGCAGCTAACCACCTGGCAAAGGGTCTGGGTGAGCGACAGGCTCAGTTTTCCTCTGCCTTGTCTCCCCAGATGTAACATCATAATTTTTAGGTATCCATCCAGTCTGTTCCCAAAGGCAGTGGCCTCGGTGTCGGTGGGTCACACCCCTGATAGTTTTGGTGACACCTGGAAGTGTCGGCTTGCACCATGCCTGGGTCAGACAGTAGGCCGGTGGTAAAAACGTACAATTTACTGGGTAGTATTCCTGATTCAGGAGCTGCAGGCATCCCCTCCAGGTGTCCTGGTGGCTCCTGACATCTCTGTTCTGTTCCAGGTATTAAATGAAGCTGTTGGGGCGATGATGTACCACACCATCACACTGACTCGAGAAGATCTAGAGAAGTTCAAGGCCTTACGGGTCATTGTTCGAATAGGCAGTGGCTACGACAACATTGACATCAAAGCCGCAGGGGAGCTTGGTAGGTCTCAGCTCTGCATCCCAATTCCCTCCCACATCCCTCCGAGTCTTTAAACTCAGCACAAGTACCTGCTGCTTCCCAGGAGAGCGTGCTGGCAAAGCGGAGTTGCAGGCAGGACCTCCCAAAGCGGGTTGATTCAGCCCTTAAAATTACAGGTGCAGTTTACATTTTTTGCATGTAGAGAATATTATGACATTAAAACTTGGCCATGAAGTAAACAAAATGGTACAGTTTCAGAAGGCAGCTTTTAGGCTCATACTGCGTTAAAATTGTCCCTCATTCCCACGCTGTCCGGGTCCAGGAGCCCCCTTGTACTGACGGATATTGGCATGGCTGTTCTATTTCTGGCACAGGAGAGCTGATCTAGCTTTATAAAAATTGGAGGAAGGGTGTTACATTATATTCTGTTAAGCAAGATTAGTCTCTTGATCTGATCTGGGTCTCGGAGTCATGCCCACACTGCCAGGAAGGCGACGTGTCGGATGTAGGAGCAGGAATTGTGTGTTGGGTTGTTGCTGCCTCCTTTGCCATCTCATCAAAGGTGCCTCAGGAACTTGAAAAAGAGATTTACTGTAGGGTCATGTTATATGGACTGCCAAAATACGGAGGGCCACATTTTCAGAAAGGAGCCCCTGTGCCCAGCTATGGAATTTTTCTGCACGCCCCGGTTTGTGGGGTGCGTGTAGGCTGCGTTGCGTAGCTGTGAGACGGTGCTGGGGCCACCCGATTTCCATACTGGTTTGGATGGTCACAGAGACCTTGGGCACAATCTGCACACCCGCAACTAGGAGAGCTTCATTGTATCCGTGATTTCAGCAGCTGAGTTACAATCGGTTTTGATCATCGGATCCCAAGATTCAGCCTATCAAGCAGTCCTACAATAGTGTTTAGGGTATCTTGTATTAAAGGTTATCTCTGGGGAAGCGAAGAATAAGAGCTGTTTCACGTGAGCCATTTTACAAGGATAATTGCGATAAGGGAGTTTGAAATAGTCATTCCTAAAAAAGCAATTCTCAATATAGTGAATTATTTTTTTTTCGAGAGGAGAACAGTGTCTTCTCAATGTAATGGTTTCTTCATGTTTTTAACTCTTATTGTTATTATCCATTATAACAATGTTCTGAGGCTTTGAACATCAAGAAAGGAAAAATATAACGAATAAAGTAATGGGATACTGCAGTATAATCCTTCTTTTTATACTTGGCAAATTGGGTGGCCAAATGATGTGGTTTCGAGTAGAAAATGTAATGACTACCCACAAATGTAGCGTAAAGTTTAATTGGTATTGCTTTCCATAAGGTGGTTTTTAGACTGTGCAGTCAATAAATGACCAGTGTCTAAACACGGCGCCTGGCCGCGTGCTATCAGCCGCCTGCGCCTTGCTGGCCGGGCTGGCCAGTTTCGACCCGCTAGAAGACACCCCCCAAACAAGATGCTGGTGTTGAACCATCCGCTGTGGGTATTTAACTCCCAGTGCCGCAGCTCCTGCTCCTGAAGGCACGACAATAAATAACAGCGTAAGAAGCTTGTGGGAAAGGCAGCCTGGTTTCATCCAGCTCTACAGCAGTGGTCCATCAGAAAAGGGACAAGTGGTGGCTTGGTGATGGGTTGGTGACAGGGACCCTCAGCGGAGCTGCAGGCTGATGGCGAGTGCTGCCGGAGCTGCCCATCGCCCTCCAGCCGCCTTCTCTCTTCTCTTCCTCCATGAGCAACCACAGCCTCTGCCTACAGATGGGCAGGAGCAGTTGCGTGGTACTTAAACATGTGGTCTTCTTGGGAATCCCTCCCTTACCCTGTATTAAGGGTTTGGGCAGGTGGTCAGTGTGGTTTCTGGGCTGCACCTGAGTCCCTGAGGTAAATCAGAAGTTCCCTTTGTAGGCGAGATGAGGAATGTAAAACGAGCCAGCATCAGCTTTAGGAGCTCGCGGGGACCAGAGCACCGTGTCCCTGTCACCTGGAAGGGAGAGGAGGTGGACAGTGTTTTCAGGGTTGGTTGGCAGTGAGTTCTTTTCTCCCTGGAGGGTCAGTCAGTTTTCTCCTGGTTTCTGTAGGTCTTCCAAACAGCCACAGGGTGGAAAACAGTTTTAAAAACAGAAAAGCAGGTTCCTGGGAGCAGGGAGATTGGCAGGAGGATGGGAAACAGATTTTTGATTTTGACTCAGTGCCCCTCACAGTGGAAGGGGATTTTCTGAATATCTTATTCTGTCTTTATCTCCTTTCTCATGGTTTCTACTCAAAGGCCCCAGTCGAGTAAAGCACTTAAATACCCATCCATCTTCGAACGTGTGTTTAAATCGCATTGAGTCTGGTGGGATATAAGCATGTGCTTAACTGCTCTGCTGAATAGACGTGCAATGAAGCGCACCCTTACGCACATTACCGAGCCAGAGCCTGGACGGGATGATGACCGGGGAGACATTTGCCGTGAACTTAATACTTACGGCTCCGAACAGGGACGCAGTGGTTTAAAATGAACCTTTTGTGGCGAAGGAACAAAGGGGCCGTTATCGAGAGCCGCACCGGGGAGGCAGGGGTGTGCAGCAGTGGTGGTGCTGGGGTGGAAGAGCTGCCCTGGCACAGCCATGCCCCCTGCTCTTCCCAAATTTTGGGAAAGCCTCCAAATTTTGTGGCAGGAGCGATCAGTTCCTCCTGCGGGAATGTGGGTGGGTGTTTGTGGCGGGTGGAGGCTTACCAAGGGGTGTTTTGAGTCGACTGTTTTGGCGCTTGTTGGTGGAAAGAGAAGCTGGCCATCCTGCTCGAGCGCACCAAATTATTCGTCCCTAAATAATTTAACGGTTGAACAGTCTTATTGGGGAAAAGGAGGGACTTCTGCCAGCGCGATTTAAGTCGCTTTTAAGGTAGATTACACTAAACAAGAATAAACCTTTCCATTGCAAAACAAACCTTTGCTGCCGGAGTTACTCCTGCTTAGGTATCGCACTTGCAACCTGCACTTGTCCTTACTCCAGAGAGATGCTGAGGCGTAGGGGACCCCTGAGCATCACCGGTCACTGTAATGAGATTTTTGCAGAGCTTTCAGGCTGCTGTATGTAAACCGTGCACATCCTGGGAAAACATTACTCCAAATGCTTACAAAATGAGGGGCTGGCTGGGAGATATGAGGGTGAAGGGCCAGGAGCCCCTCTGCTTTGCTGGGGTGCCCCCCCTGAGCCACGGTTGTGCTTTGTGGTGTTGCCTCTGCAGGGATCGCCGTCTGCAACATCCCCTCGGCCGCCGTGGAGGAGACGGCCGACTCCACCGTCTGCCACGTCCTCAACCTCTACCGGCGAAACACGTGGCTCTACCAGGCGCTGCGGGAAGGCACGCGGGTGCAGAGCGTGGAGCAGATCCGGGAGGTGGCCTCCGGAGCCGCCCGCATCAGGGGGGAGACGCTCGGCCTCATCGGCTTCGGTACGTTGGCGAAGGGCAGGCAGCCTGTGAGTGGTGCACGGAGCGCTGCCGGCCCCGCATCCAGCCTTTGAGGAGGACTCCATGCTGCTTCACAGCCCTAGGAAGGGCCTAAAATGAGCATTTTCAAACCCACCGCAGCGGATGGGTGTGAATCTTAGCTGATTTTTTGGGGGGAAGGAGCTGTATTTTGTGAGCCTTGGCTGAGCCCTTGGAGGAGTGCTGGTGAAACCTGGCAATGCCCTAAGAGGGTCCTTTCAGAACTTAAAGGGGGCCGATAGGAAGGATGGGGGCAATCTTTTTAGCAAGGCCTGTTGTGACAGGACAGGGAGTGATGGATTTAAACTGCAGAAGAATAAATGTAGACTGGACATAAGGAAGAAATGTTTTACAGTGAGGGCGGTGAGGCACTGGAAGGGGTTGCCCAGAGAGGCGGTGGAGGCCCCATCCCCAGAACCATCCCAGGCCAGGCTGGACGGGGCTCTGAGCACCCTGGGCTGGTTAAAGCTGTCCTGGCACTGCAGGGGCTGGGCTGGGGGGGCTCTGAAGGGCCCTTCCCACCCAAAGCGTTCTATAATTCTGTGGTCCACACCAGGTGGTGCTGCCGTACTCTCCCAAAAAACCCCGTCCCTGAGCCACATCTACACCAACCCAACTCTCTGAGCCATTCTGCCCTGCGCGGTGGCAGGGCTGTGTAAAACAAAGTTTGTCTTCAGTTCACCCGTAGCTACAGAGAGCTTCAGTATCAGCGGTAGCGTCAGCGCCTCTGCTGACAGCCCTCTTGGATGGCCCTTTCGGGAGCAAAGTCCAGCCATCGCAAGATGGTTCAGGAGATGCGTCCAGGCAGCGGAAGCTCACCCGGCACGTGGTGGCTGGACACACGCAAAGTGGCAGGAACGCCAGCAGAGGAGGTGTGGCGAGGTGCCGGTTTAGGGAACAGTTCCGGCTGCTAGAGGGTGGCTGCCGGTGAGGGAGTGCCGGCCGGGAGCTGGGCCATAAATGTTGCAGCAGTATTTCCACTTGCTTTCTGTGCGGCAGCCGTCTTCCCCACTTGCTTTGTGCTGTTGGCTTGCAAAGCCCTAGGCTAATTCGTGCAAAAAGCTGGTGTATAAACACATTTAAATGGGGAAACTGAGTCAGGGCGGGTGGGTGAGGATAGAGCAGGAGATCTGGGTTAGCCCAGGTCTGTCTGGCAGGGCCGGGGTGAGGGCAGCAGCGCGGGCTCGGCTCTCTGCTCACCGCTGGACGGCCGCGCAGGCGCCCGGCTGACGTCCCCCGGTCACCCACGCATCTCCGGTGCACCGGGACGGCGTCAGGCATGTGCCCGCACGGGGAACGTCGCCGTGCGCCGCTAACTGGGCACGCGCTGGGCTGCCGCGCTGCTGGAAAAATGAATGGCTAAAGAAATAATTGAGGCTTGGCACACGGGGCACACGGAGCCTGCACAGCCCGTAGCGGGGACAGGCAGGGGGGTCTCCAGCAAGGCCGCAGACATCCTTCCCCAGCACCGCGGCTGTCGGAGTCCTCTGCTTCCAAGCCACGACAGTTGTCTTCGTCATGCCCAATTAACCAGCCGTTCAGCGAGAGGCTGAAAAACCTATCACAAACAAGTTGCCTAAAAAAGATGGCGTTTTCTTTTTTTTTCTTTCTTCCCTTTTTCGGCTTTTCTTGATAGACACAGTGGATTGTTTCTCTGCAATGTCCAGAGCTGCGCGCTGGGCCTTGCCCACCAGCCCTGTGTGGCCGTGCATGGTGTTACGTGTTCAAATGGCCGTGAGCCGGCAGGTGCCTAATGGCCTCACTCTTCTTTTTTTTTTTTTTTTTTTTTTTTTTAAATTTTAACACAAGCATCTCACGCTTGCTAGAGCCAAGCACAGCCCTCCCTGTGCAAGGTGGCTTGGGTTTGTCCTCCAGCCAGCATCCTTTCGGGGCTGTCTGGGGAGCCCAGGAGGTCCCAGGGGACCCCCGTGGCAGTCCCCAGGCTGGGCTGGGGGGGTCAGGCCACGGGGAAGCTCAGCCGCGTGGAGCCGGGGCGATGGGAATCAGTTTAATTATCCCCTCTTTCCTTCACACACAGGTCGCACCGCGCAGGCGGTTGCGGTCCGAGCCAAGGCGTTTGGCTTCAACGTGATATTTTACGACCCGTACCTGCAGGACGGGATAGAGAGATCCCTGGGAGTCCAGCGGGTCTACACGCTCCAGGACCTGCTCTATCAGAGCGACTGTGTCTCGTTGCACTGTAACCTTAACGAACATAACCACCACCTTATCAACGACTTCACGATTAAGCAGGTAACTTGCCTCGCGCACACGACCGAGGAGAGCGCTCTGCTCTCCAGTGGGCAAACCCCAAGCGTCGGTGCCGGCTGTGGCTCCCACTGTGATCACGGCCACAGCGAGCCGGCGCCTTCGTGCCTACGGGCTACTTCTGAAATACCGGGTTGCACCCAACAGCCCATCTGTCTCCCCACGGCCTTTACCGGCGGGTAACGTGCTACCAGGCTGTTGGGGTTTAGCCCCTGCCAGCAGCTCAGCACCACGCAGCTGCTCGCCCACTGCCCCTGCCCTGATGGGATGGGGGAGAGAATTGGAGGAGTGAGAGTGAGAAACACTCCTGGGCTGAGATTAGAACAGTTTAATAATTGAAATAAAGTAAAATAGTAATGATAATAATAACAATATAATAATAACAATGTACAAAGCAAGTGATGCCCAATGCAATTGCTCACCACCCACCAACCGATGCCCAGCCAGTTCCCGAGCAGCGATCGCTGCTCCCCGGCCAACCCCCCCAGTTTCTATACTGCCCATGATGCCGTATGGTATGGAATAGCCCTTGGGGCAGTTGGGATCAACTATTCTGGCTGTGCCCCCTCCCAGCTTCTTGTGCACCTGGCAGAGCATGGGAAGCTGAAAAGTCTTGGACGGGCATAAGCAGTACTGAGCAACAACTAAGAACATCAGCGTGTTATCAGCATTATTCTCATCCTAAATCCAAAACACAGCACTGTGCCTGCTACTAGGAAGAAAAGTAACTCTATCCCAGCCGAAACCAGGACACAGGCGAGCAAGCCCTACGCCCGTGGTGTGGAGGTGATAGCGGGAGCGGGTTTTGTTGGCCCATAACCAGCCAGAGCTGGGCTTTCCGTAGAAAAAAACCCACGTGCACCGGGCTGGGGATTGCCCTGGGGCAGGAGCAGAGCCGCTTGGCGTGCAAAGCGGGGTGCAGTCCCAGCCGGGGGTGCCTGCCGCTGCCTCAGGGCAGGGTGGGACCGGGTCACTGCGCCGAGCTCACTCTCATCTCTCTCTCCCCGGCCGCCGCCAGATGAGGCAGGGAGCGTTCCTGGTGAACACGGCGCGCGGCGGGCTGGTGGACGAGAAGGCCTTAACTCAAGCCCTGAAGGAGGGACGGATACGAGGGGCTGCGCTTGACGTGCACGAGTCTGAACCGTTTAGGTAAAGCTCTGGCTTTTTCTTGGGTTGCCAGCTGTGGCGGCATGGCCGGGGGGTACCCAGCAGCCACACGCCTCGTCACACAACGCCTCGTCACACAACGCCAGCGCTGGGGGACAGTCGGCTGGTTTGAGAAAAGGCCTGGCACCTTGCGGCATCCGTCGGGGTTACAGGTGTTTGAGAGGACACTGGGAGCTTAGAACAAGCAATCAGCCTGTGGGTTTGGTTTTCCTTTTTTAAAAAAAAAGCACTCCCTAGTCCATGAGAACAAATTTACTGTGTTGAGCGTTGGGCATTTTTGCCCGCAGGCTGCTGCCGCTAGCTGGGAAGGGGTTGGTTACAAATGGGAGTACAGCTCCTCTCACTGCAGACTGGGGGCGAGGGTACTACTAGTAGGTTGCTTGCGTTTTCAGAAACAATTTTTAAAAAAAAAGAATGTATGCTCCTACAAAGGGGAACCCCCCTATACCCACCCATCCCACCTTGTGCTGGGTGACCTGCAAGCTGTCCCTGCATCTCCACACCGCCGCAGAGACAGCCCCAGGCGTTTATTCCTGTGGGAATATGATGAACAACCACCCAGTAGGTTGGGTTTTCAGCCCTGTTGGCTTTTTTTTTTTTTTTTTTTGGTGCAGTTTTGGTGTGCGCCCTGCACTGGAGCCACGCTTCCTCCCCCATGGTTCTGTGGCCATTTCGGGCTGGCAGGGGCCGTCGGGCTCCTTCCAGCCCAGGTGCCGCAGGCGAGGGGCTGGGGACTGAGGCATACGCAGAGGGCAGGCCACGAGCCTTTTGCTATTCGTAACATATTTTATTCTCTTTTTAAACATTGATCCATCTTTCTTTTTTTTTCCTCCCTGCTCCCAGTTTTGCTCAAGGCCCGTTGAAAGATGCTCCTAATTTAATCTGTACTCCGCACACCGCTTGGTACAGCGAGCAGGCGTCACTAGAGATGAGAGAAGCTGCTGCTACTGAAATACGGCGTGCGATCACAGGTACCCAGCCGCGCGGAGAAGCTGGGCTGAGCTCACGTGGGCGCCGGGAACGTGAGCCAGGAGGGGCAGAGACTGGGCTTCACCCTGCTTGTGTCTCAGCAGGAAGCTGGGAAAGGGCTCTAACCCTGATCTTCTTCCCAGCGAAAAAGCTGAGAAACCAAGTTTGACTTTTCCATCATTTGGGCCTGTTTGTGCTTGGGTGAGGGTTTTGGTTTTGCATTGTTTTAGTTTTTTTTTTTAAAAAAATCAATGGGGCACTTGTGCAGCATGGCAAAGACTGGTGTCCATGACTGGGAAGGAAAGGACAGTGAAGCAATAAGTGCTGCCCCTTTTACCGGTGCTAACCCGAAAGAGGGTGCAGACCATAGCCCACTGCATGCCAAAACCAAATCCCAAAGCAGTGAAGGCACCTGCTTCCAACTCTTGCTGTAACTGAGCTTGCTCCCAGATGGTGGGCACGATACCTCCAAGATGGTGGGCATGATACTCCACAAACGAGCGGTTCTCTTGTCCTAAAAATTGCCCCCCTTGTTAACCTGGGTGGCATAGCTTCATGTCTGGCTAGCCCCGGCTTAGAAATCAGCAGGCTCGAGGCAACAGCTTTGAGAGCTGGGACTCCTGGTAGGGAGCTGGTCTCCAACCCTGCACCTCGGGACAGCCAAAACACCCTCCTGAAACAAGGGATAGGGGATTTCCATGCCTCCCCCCTGCTGCCTTTCACTAATATAGTGAAATGGAAAAATTGTAGCTTATTATTAGCCAGTGATGAAGCTCAGCCTTGCCTGACACATACTTACCTTTATTCCCAACTCCAGGGCGCATCCCAGAAAGCCTAAGAAACTGCGTGAATAAGGAATTCTTTGTCACAACAGCGCCGTGGTCAGTAATAGACCAGCAAGCGATTCATCCGGAGCTCAATGGTGCCACGTACAGGTAAGCCGGAGAAGGGGCCGGTGGCAGCTCCCCTGCAGAGGAGGTTTGGGATTCCAGCTATAAACGGAGCACGAAAACCCAAGCAACGACTTCCACATTGGCTCAGCAAAGGCCCCCTCCTTGGGGAGCAGTAGTCACATTGCTGGGATTACTAACGCTGCTTGTTTTAATCACGGGTTTATGAAGGCTCCCATTTATAAAGGTTTCCTTCTGGTGGGCCAGCAGTCACGTGGGTGGCATCTCCGTAAGTGCTAGGACCCCCAGACCCACGAAGAAGCAGGGCATCACTTCGGAACTGAAGAAGCGATCGCAGATTTGCTCTGCCCTTCTGTCCACGCACTGACTGCTTGGGCTGTGAGCCTGGCCCAGCTTGAGGGTTAATAAGCCAGGGTAAAAAAAAAAAAAAAACCACAACCCTCCAAATACAGGTCTGTAGTCAGGTGGCCTAATTTCCACCAAAATCCCCAAGACTGGGGTTCCTTATTGCTCCCCTTTGGACAGCTCACATCACACTGATAGGAGTCATGAGGGCTCAGCTGGAGCATGGGCAGCCTTCAGCGTATCCCCATTGCCAAAAATACCCGGAGATACAAAAAAATACAAGGCTGCGGGGCACATCAGGTCGTGTAGCAGGGCAGCGGCAGGCGGGAGTGCATCCGTGAGAGGGCAAGGCCCCGAGCAACGCCTGTGCCGGGGCCCCGCACGCTTGCAACTGCCTGCACAGCCCAGGCAGCGATCGCTCACTTTGACTAGGAGAACATGCAGACCGAAACACCCAAACATCCAAAGCATCCAAACATCCAAAGCATCCCGCTCGGTCCTGCTCCCGACTGCTCCGCAGCACGTGAGCAATGCCGGTACCCTGGGGACAAGCCTCAGCTTCCCGGCTGGCCCTCCGCCTCCGCAGGGAGCTTCATCCTTGCTAAGCTCCTCGGAGCTGCGGCCCCGGTGCCCCTGTAAGCTGGCAGCTGGGGCCAGCTCACCCCCGTCCCGGGCAGGTGAAACCTCCCTTCCCTCCCGCCTTCCCCCTCCGCCTTCCCCCAAGGCGACGGCAGCAGCGGGGAGGTGCTGGTGGCCGGGTCCCTAGGTCCCAAACATCCGAGAGATGGAGGGTCTGCCCCCATGTCACGTCTTCGCTGGGGACAGCTGAAGAAAGTCTCGTTTCTTCTCCTTTCTCAAATTCAGTGTAATTTCTTGGAGTACGTATCGTTCACCCTGCTCTTAGAAAGGAAGACGGACGAGGTCCAACCCCATTTTTGAGCTGCGCTCCCTGGTTACCTGAGGAAGATGCAGCTCACCTTCCGTAGAGGGAAAACTTATAAACTGGGCGTAGGTGTTCAAAGGTATTCACACGCAGGGATGATTAAATCAGCACGCTAGCGATTGGTGTTCCAGGGAGCATTTAAAAATAATTCCTTACGCAATTCAAGAAATAAGCCTTTACGAAAGAGAAAAGTTGCCTCGAACAACCAGTTCGAAGGTACCGGACAAGACGCAGCCCCGGTATCGTAGCGGACGCTCACCGAAGAGCTGTGTCCAACCTGTCCACCTCAGCGTGGTCGCACAGGAGCATTTATAGCTGATGCAGATTTACCCAGCAAAGGCCAGTCCAGAGCTCTGCAGGAAGAGCTGCAGGAAAAAAAAAGACCTGACAATAAAAAGGAACGGGGAAAGAAACAGAAGAGCAGAGAGAGATCAGCGGCACGGAGGCAAAGCAGCGTTACAGGGGCAGGGGCGACGGCCAGCACTCTTCCGTGCTCGTCATACGCTGCACCAGGGTTTACAGAAAACAAAAGGGAAACGGGCGCAGAAGGGGAGCGGGGGGGGTCCTGAGGGCGCTGGTCAGTAAGCGCTGCTCAGCACGACAGCTCAGATACTGCTGCTGCTCTGCCGGTGTCTAGAAAATGAGCTGCAAAAAAAGCAAAACTCGCTCTTGGAGAGGATTGCTCACCCTCGTCTGTGCTCTACCTGTCTCTTGTACTAGCTGCTAGCCTGACCTGGTTCCTTTTGTCAAGGGCGTTTGGTTTCTGCTAAAGGAAATTAATTTGTGCCCATCTATTAATGGGCTACTAGGAGTCTGCCTCAACTTCCAGGCATCAAGCACAGCTTTTTTGGAAAATCACTCAAAGCGAGTGATTTCTGTTCTAACAGCTTTTAAAAAAAAAAAAAAAAAGCTGAGGGGTTAGGTGTTGCTGACAAGAAACTTCAGTTTCAGGCAGAAGGGTTGTAGTTAATCCAGATCTCCTAGGAAATACAGGCTCCAACCTGGGGGGCTTATGCTCAGCTTTGCCGGCCGCAGGCTCAGCGCCTGTGAACAGAAACGCGGCGCTCTCCTGCCGAGAGGAGTCCGTGTAGCTGGCCGCTGTTTATTTATACCTGCTGTCTTCTTCTCCCTCGCCGAGTGGCAAAATTATTTGTCTCCTCGTGCAGTTAAGCACCAGGAAAATGTTACTATGGGTCATGGTATCACACCTCTAGTACATGCTTTTAGTATTAAGTGTTGGGTTCAGGCAAACAATGCAATAAAGGTTTAGAACAATCTGACTCTATCATCATCTTCCTCATCCCTCCTCTATCACTGGAGCGTTTGGGGTTCGTAGACATATGAGAAAGTACTCTATATAAATAAAACCTATTTCCTCCCCTTTCAAAGCATCAACTGTACTGGCTCACCAAGTAGCACCAGTGCTCAAATACTCCGTTAGTCAGAGCTTGCTCAAGGGTTAAAGTAAACCCCCCCCCCCCCCCCCACAGTCACAAGTTTTGGTTGCAACATCTGTGTGATGCTGTTGCTTGCAGATCCCTGCTTTGAGCTTGGGCATTAAGCAGGCACCAGTGCTAGTTTCAAATAATTCTGACCGTACCAAGCCAACCCCAGGAGGTGACAGCGTCAGCAGTTGCTGCCACGACTTAGATTGGGTATTAGGAAAAATTTCTTCATGGAAAGAGTGGTCAAGCATTGGAACAGGCTGCCCAGAGAGGTGGTGGAGTCACCATCCCTAGAAGAGTTCAAAAAACGGGCAGAGGTGGCACTTTGGGACATGGTTTAGTGGGCATGGGGGTGTTGGGTTGATGATTGGAATGATGATCTTAGAGGTCCTTTCCAACCTTAACGATTCCTAGTTTTTACTTGCATTATAAATGATCCAGCCACCAAGCCAGGAGGCATGGGGTTGCTACTCTCCCCTTAATTGGTTTAGTGTGGACTTGGTGTGTTAGGTTAATGGTTGGACTGGATGATCTTGAAGGTCTTTTCCAACCTAAACAATTCTACAATTCTGTGACTGTTGGTACTGCTGCACAAGTGGAAAGATGAAGCTGCTGGCAGGGAAGGGAGGGAGGAGGGGTCGTTGCTTTGGTCATTTGGTCAGCAGCATTGGTTTAACGTTGTAATTTAAGAGGAAAAAGCGAACTTGGCTCCAGTGGAGAAGCAGGATCTCTTTGCTGCTCCTTTTCTCCATAGCCTCCACACGGTGGTTGGGCGATTTGCACTGTGCGCGGCGAGCTCTGACGCGGCAAACCTGCCTCTCTCTGTCCCCTCTGTCAGGTATCCACCTGGGATGGTCAGCGTCGCACCGGGAGGAATACCGGCAGCTATGGAGGGCATCATTCCCGGAGGCATCCCCGTTACTCACAATCTTCCCACAGTGGCACATCCTTCCCAAGCTCCATCTCCAAACCAGCCCACAAAACACGGGGACAACAGGGAACATCCCAACGAGCAATAGCAGATAATTTAAAAAAAAAAAAAAAAAATCATTCAATAAACTTGGGACCAAGAGACATTGGAAAAGAAGTTATACATGAACTAAAAAAAAAGAATTTGATACAAAATTTGTAATGTTGATTTTGGACAGACGCATCATTGATGTTCCAGTGTTCATGACAAAGCGATAGCAGTCAAGCCCGGGGGAGAAGCCCTGAAGAAGTCACCTGCTTACTGAAGCGCTGAAAACTAGGATGCGATACATTAATGATCAACTTCTGTTATTGTGTGTTAAGTTTCCTTCATCTGTGCATCAATCACATGAATAAAAAATAGATTCCTCCCCCCCCCCCCTCAATTCCTTGGGAAGAACAGGACTTCTGCACCTGTTTTCAAAGCATTGCATTAAGCAATCCTTACAGAGTTAACCTAGAAATGTAAGAGGAAACCATTATGTGGCTTCAGCCCTTTCCTTACTCTTGTATCTGGTTACCTCTTCTAAGGGGAGGCATCAGTACTGGCTTAGAAGTGGAAGAAAAGAAAAAAAAAAATTCTTTTTGCAGTCTCACAGGGCCAGTGTAACAGAAGTTCTCCTGCCTGGTTTAAGTTCTAGCCATTCCAGCTGGGATCCATGGGATGGGGAGGGCAGAAAGGGCTCCTGGCAATGGCCGCTGTCCTCCCCGGCTGACGAAAAAAACCCAAACTGCCAGTCTCCTCTCTGCCCAACACACTGAATAAAGTAGCTGTGCATCCACCTACGCCCTGCAATGATGCAAGGAAAAAAAAAAAAAAAAAAAAAAAAGAAAAGAAAAAAAAAAAGAAGAAAGTATTAAGTTTCACACACTATTTGTACTCAAATATATTTTCTCAGTTTTAAATCTGCAGCTATTTTATCAAGTGGAAAAAGTCTTGAGCTGGAAAGGGTTCAAGAATAATGTTGCATTTCCTTATGTCTCAGGAAACACTTTTTATGGTAACTTGTCAGACTGTCTATGAACAAAACCCACTTTTTTAGACATTGATAAAAGTCTTCTTTTCTTCACGTGATATTTTATACAAGAACACTTCAAAACGTGTTATTAGATGTGACTGATTTTAACAAATCCTATTAGATTTGTATCAACTAGTTACATGTTATATTCATAGTCTTTTGTGAATCATCGCCTTTTTGTTTTTAAAAAGATGGCCTATGTTGAGCCTTTGTATGGGTACATTCCTGTTTCTGTGACAAAAAAAAGAAAAAATCTTAAGCTGTCCCAAACAGAAAAAAAAAACAAACCAATGGCTATCAGAAGTATGTTTTGTTTTAGTGTGTTACCGTTACTGTATTGTTTATTGTAAAGGTGGACATTTAGCGTTCAGTGCAGTTTTCAATAAAAAGTGATAAAATTTCTATAATTTCCGAAAGGTAAGAGCTCTCGCTGCAATCCAACTAATGCTTTCAGTTGAAGACCTTGTGAACGCACAGCAAGGTACAGAAACGCAACTCTGACCATGCTGTGCCCTCCGCCGACAGCGAGTGCGATCTCTCAGCACGGAGCGGGTAAGTTTTCCTCGAGCCTGACTTCGGTTCCTCCAGCACTCGAGCAGCAGCCCGGACGCGCCCATGCCGCGAGCGGAAGGACGACGCGCGCAGAGAGCCGCGACTTGCGCCGGCCGAGGATCTGCCCTTGGCTTCCTGTGAGAGGCTTCGCGACGCGCGGCAGACGCTCGGGTCAAGCTTGCGGCGTGCAGGTTGGTTTTAAAATTGCAGGGCTGAGGAAACGCATGCTGCATTTTGTTTCCTCTCCAGACTTGCTGGTGGTGCTATCCATAAGCTGTCAACTTCCTCATAATTTATGAATATTTAAAATCAAGCGGGATATTATATGTGGACAAAGATGACTACGGTTTCCATTAAGCTATGAGGGCAGCTACGCCTCAAACAGCTTTTTTTGTACGTACCCAAGAAATGAAGCATTAACAAACTGCTAGGGAGCAAAGCTGAAAACGTGCCCGAGAGGTGCGAGCAGCTCCAAGCCTCGCCAGACGAAGGGCTCGCTCGCTCCTTTGCACCCCGTCTCTCACCCCGTGTTAAAGAGTGCCACACACACGGCGTGAGACGGGGCAAAGAGCTTGGTCTGGAAAGGGACTAAAAAAAAAAAAAAAAAAAAGCTGAAACCAAAAAGCATCTAGGTTACAAAACTCTGTATTTTGTTTGCTTTAAATTAAACTGAAAACTAGTTACCAGCTTCAAACACATTAAAAAAAAAAGTCACCGTCCATAGATGAGTGACCACGCTGTCAGGGATCAACACAGCACACCAGTGATTGTCCATGAACACCAGGAGAAACCAGGAGGATAAAACCAGTTAGTTACAGAGAAGGTGTTTGGGAAACACTGAAATGACGGTGAAACCCAAGAGGAAAACATTTAATTGATGTTAAGGTTTAGAGTTGTTTTAAAAATAAACTAGCTCCGGGACTTCCATTCATTTTGAAATAAGCAGTTGCATCCCAGATGGGTCCCTGTGCCGCAGGATCTCGTGCGCCGCTGGTTCCTCGTGCATCCGCTGCCAGCAGTGGACTCCGCACCAGGACAGCGAGAGGCTTAGCTCAGACCCCCCAGAGAACGGCAAAACGCTGTTGTTTTCACCCAAACCCCAACCTCCCTCTCAACCAGAACCAAGGACGGATGCAAACGTAGGCAGACAGCTCCTACTGAAGTGCCACAAGCTCAACAAGAGCAGAAATTAAGAGATCCCAAGGGTTGCAAACTAAAGGACGCGTTTTAGTAACCGACTACAGTTTTAGGAGTTCCCCTCCACTGTTGGGTTTCAAGCATGTGCACTGCAAACGCCAGCAAAAGGCGCAAAGAGAAGATCCATGGAAGCGGAAAGGGAAGAGGATCATCGCAATCAAGGTACGCCGAAGCAGCGGGAAGCGGCACGCTGCAACTCTCAAATGGAAAATTATTGGGCAAAGAAACAGGAGAGAAAGAGTTGCTGCTGAAGATCTGTGCCATTACTTTGCCGACAGAGCTGTGCCGCTGTTGTCACGCTCAGGCAGGCTGGCTCTCCATTGATGACGGATGTCAGAGTAGCTTAAAAAAAAGCAGCTTGAAGGTGACAGACGCTAAAAAAAAAAAAACCAACCACTAAAAAACAAAAAAAGGGATTAAGGGAAGTTGCTGAACGAAAGAGGAAAAAAGGAAAAGCGGCAATTAAATAAGGGTCTCCAACTGCACACAAACCGATTTTGTTAATGGTGCGAACGCAATGTAGTAATATTTGCCATAAGCCATGCAGCAGAACTTTGGAAGAATTCAGAATTACTAAATTTTAATATATTAAAACCAAAAGAAATACAGGGATTTTCACTAAGGAATTCATAAATAAAACCAGAAGAAACCGACCAGATGTAAAGGAGGTAGCAATGAAAAGCCAAGTTCTGCGCTAGGAAAGCGTGTGCTACTGCGAGCAGTAAGATGAGGAGAGCGACGTTGAGAAACCCGGTTTGACAGATGTACTTGGCTAAAAGAGCAGAACTTGCCGACAAGCTGCAAGGTAGCGTTTGCAAATTAATCTCGGTATTTGTAAACTTTCAAGTATGTAATTCAAGGAGAGTACCCATTAACATACACTGACTACCGGGCTAGCACAAAGCAGGGGTTTGCATCTCTTTAATCTACAGGTACATGAGGTTTGGATTACTTTGATTTTGAAAAAAAAGACACTTCACCAGTTCCAAAATGACCTGTGAAGCGTGTTAACCTGAACATACCATTGTACAGCACATCAGAACAAAACAATAATGATCAAGAAAGCCAAGAGCTCTGAAGTACCAGGACTGCCCTCTCATATCAGAACTAGATAAAGAGCGGAGAGCGCGGTGCATGCTTTTGAAGAACAGCTGAACTGACTGCACGGTGAGCTTCCACTTGCTATGGCGAAGTGCCGGCTGGGGACGGGGACGGTCGGGCCACAACGCAGGCTGCCCACGTAACAGCAACGCGAGGTAAGGAAAAGGCGTGCTCGTCGAATTTGGCTCAAGGTAGACTTTCACATTGGTTATTCTCCCCATGGTACAAGGAAGCTTTACTTCCTTAAACGGAACAGTACTGCAGAAAGCAAAAAGGGGGGGGGTGTTAAAATTCTGCACGGCATTTTGCACACCCCTTGAAGGAACCTACCGAAGGTAGGAGCTTATCCTTTTGTCCATTCAAACGGTGGTCTGCACGGGGAACTAGTCCTGGGTAAGCTAGGATCTGAATTTACAGCAATCTGCTTACTGAACGCCATCTTCTAAAGCCGGCATCCTTAGTCCTGAACTAGAAGGACCTCCGGAAGCGTACTGGGTTACACCACGACACAAAAATGACGCCCACGGTGCAGGCCAGCTCGGATCACAGAAATTCGCATCCCAGCTTACTCCGTGTTCAGTTCCCCGACAGAAAAGCTTTAAGTCCTCAGCTAGACAAGGTATAAAAAGACTTCACTGCAAGGTAAGAAAAAGGACAAAAAAAAAAAAAAAACAACCCAAAAAACAATACCAATTTTGAAAGCGAACTTGAAACAGGACCATGTGCTTGTGAAGAACCTCTTTAGTATCTGCGGTTTGCCTGTTGAGATCAGGTAAATCATACGTACGTTGCAGAGAAGCATGCATTCTTTTACCTGACAATTTGCGCATGCACCAATCGGAGATCTAATGGCCAAAAAAAGGTGAAGACATTTCATAATAAACCTCAATGGAATCTGTGATGGGAAAGTTGCTCAGTTAATACAGTACTTCATTATTTCTATACTTCCGGTGTCGTCACCAAGTTTATGAAGGAGTTGTGCACATTTCAAACACCATCTAAGCAGCATTTGGAAGAAAAAGCAGCAAGTTCCTCAGGGTTTCCATAGCTCTGAACTACATAAAAATATGTGCTATGGGGCTTCTTTCCAAATTCTAATTAAAACAGTTTCATCTACTGCAATATTCCTTATTCAACCACCACACCATCAAAAGTGCTTTTCAAGACAACCTGAATTGCACTGTATAGGTAAAAACTGGCATTAACCTTTAGTGTTTAAGTGAGATTTTTAGATAAACTTTATCCATTACAGGTTACATGGCTAAAGTTATCAAATATAATAAAATTTCTACTGGAGAATATACTCTGAACTTACATAAGTTTAAGTATGGCCACATCAATCGGCATGCAAGAAACTCCCAGGTTTACATACTGAGAAATATATAACACAGTGCTTTTAAAAACAACTTTAGCATAGATTCTTCTTTTTAATTAGAACTGCCAGGTGTGTTCTCACTAGATTTAATGACCGAGGAGCAACCCTTTCAAAAGGTGTTTTTTCATTTGCAGCAACGTTGAAGTTGATGAAAGAATAAATGATAAAATGATAGATAGTTTGTATCACAGCAAGACAGTTTTGACAATATGAAATTCTCAATCATGTCTTGAGTTCTCAAATTTCACACAATTTTCTTTACTGTATGCTCACTGGAATAAAATCCCTATATTTTAGGTCACTTCTCTGAATAAATATTCTTACGTATACTGAAAGGAATCTATTAACTATTAAAAAAAAAGAAAAAAAACCCAGAAAACTTTTTCAGGAAACAAATCATTTCACTCAATGAAAAATTTAGCTTCTCTTCCAGTTTGTTCCGTAGAGTTTGGATTTTATTATACGGGCACAGCAGTAACTAAAGTATTAGTGAAATAACGAATGTATTTTTGCTTATGACTTGCTGTGGATATTTTGTGCAAACAAAAAAAACCTGACAATCTGACCTGGGCACTAGTGAGATTTCACATAAAAGGGCCTTTCACGGAAATGTGTCAGAGTATCTAAAAGGTGACGTAGAATACCAAGTTCTACTGTAAAAGAACCTCGGAGGGAAGAGAGATCCATCTAACGTGTGCTTTCATAAGTGCCCTTATTTGAAAAATTTCTTCGCAATAATTAAGATGCTGGTATACTTTTCCTATTACACAACCTCTTACACAACCACATGCGGTACATTTATAGACAGATTTACAATCAGAAAGAAAAATGTGTTTGTGTTTTTTTTCTGTCTTGATAATAAAATTAGCTGTTTTCTGTTTCTTTTTCTTTGTTTTTATACAAACTGTAGTCCAGCCCATTTTGCTCTCTTCACACAGCAGATGAGCCGCTAGACTCTCTCCATGCCGGTTAGAAAAATCCTTTAACAGCATGCTTCCCCTTGAGTTGGGTCGTTCCACAACGAACTGCTAGAGCACAACGCTAACTCCGGGTCAGACACTCCGCGCTGGTCATTTTCTTTTCAATTTCTTCATCATCATTCATCATCATCCTCCTCATCTTCCTCGCCATCGGAAAGGGATGTACAAGGGCGGATCTGTCGGTAGCGATCGAGCCACTTCTCTACCATCTGGGTGACCAGCGGGTGATTGCGCCTACGAGAGCTTTTCTGCATCGCAACGAGAACCCCTCCTTCCGTCACACAGCAGTCCAGCCATTCCCGAAGCAGCTTTTCTTGCTGCTCCTCGTTACCTATCTTTGGGGGAGAGAAGACGGATTGAGAATCAAGCTTGAAGCGTTACCAGCAGCTTTAAGCGAGCCACCCGTGATATTCTGCAATACCCAGGCCAGGGGAGCAGCGCAGCTCCTTTTCGAAGCCGACAGAGTTAGCATACTGCATCACCCCAGCTGGGAGCCTCCGAAACCCAAACTGATGTACCCTGCATTTTCAACCAACATTTGAAGGCTCTGGAAATACCCTCCAGCTTCCCTTCTAAATTTTTCACATGTGTGTTTCCAATACAGCCTTCCTATATTTCAATTATTTGTGAGCAACTATTTATGGTAGGCACCATATAAAAGGAGGATAAGTCCTAGAAGAGCCTTTTGGCTTTACAAAGCAGTTTTTAGGAGTCTAGCAGTTCTTGACACGAAACGTTTCCTCTTGTAAGACATAACAAATGTGATGGCTCGCTGAAAAAAATACCCCTCTCTAGACTTAAAGCCCATTCTTTTTCTCCTTTATCCTCAGGATATCCACTTTTTGCAATTATTTCAGGTTTTCCAACCCTCCCTTCCCCCACATACACACTTCAGTGAAGTGGTTCCCCAACTTTATCATAGTTATTAAAGGAATGAGTTGAGTTTCATTAGAAAAACAGGTAGAGCATGCAGTAACTACTGGCCAATATTCATGTTGCATCCTTTAAAAAAAAAAGGCATATTTCAGTCTCACATTGGTGCCAGAATCCTTATTTCTGGGTCCTTTTCAAGGTACGCTTGTATTCACATGCACAGTGACACTGCAGTCAATTTACAGAGCTATAAATAAGCGTCAAATTTGTGGGCAAATATCTTTCAGAATCACCTCAAATGATGGGGAAGGGAGCAGAATTAAACAGAACAGCACACTCCCTATAATTCTTTGAACTGCAAAAATTATGGGGCTACAGAGATTGCTGAGGCCGCGGCTTAGCAGCAGCTGTGACAAAGGCTGCCAGCTCCACAACCATTTCTTACCTCTTGAGCAGAAAGGAAGTGAATGTGCAGTAATTTCCTCTCACTATCCACCAAGGGTAGAAAAGTAACAGTAACGTCATCATCAGTGTTCAAGTTAGCACCAGCACCTCGATTGCCATAACCATCGTTCTCCATGGCAACCAGAGCAGAGAAATGGCCCCTTGTGTAGCCCAGAGCAATCGGACTTTTCCAACAAAAACTCTGTTCCCATAACAAAGGCAAATATACACCTACGACAAATTAAAACAAAGGGTAAGACTCACAACTACAATGGTCAACAACGAAGAATTTTGGTACAAACCTTTTGCTTTTGGCTAAACACGGTAACAGCAGCACGTGACGAGCATTTAAAACGTACTCAGTTTGGTCTACGCTAATATAGGTCACGCTTTTCAGTACAGCTAATTATTATTAGGTTAGCATGAGATTAGTCAAGAGTCTCTGCAACTGTACAAGTTTAGACACAAAAAGCCTTTATAATGACAACCAATATCACATTACCGTTCACCTAAAATCTATGATCTACAGTATAGTGATGAACAAAAAAAAAACAAGGTTAGAAAAGCAGTCTTATGTTTGCTAACTCTTCTTAAAAATAAAAAGTTTTAAAAAAAAATTAGATTCTGCATCACAAAAATAAAAGCTACAGTCAGATGTCTACTTTTACCAGAACAAAAATTCCACCATCTGCTTACAAAACTTATTATTAAAAAAAAGAAACTACTATGCTAAATACTATTTAGTACCTAAGTATGTAGCCTATCCCAGAGACAACAGGACTTCTCATAAATATTGTATTAATAGATTAAATGAACCCACATCAATTATACATATCTAGTCTCAAAAAAAACCCCACCCAAAAGCTGATGCTATTGCACTCAGATACAACAAATTCCTGATGTCACAGATTCTGAAAGAAACTGCAGTTCTTCTCCCCATCGTTTTTAGCAGTACAGTAATTCGCTTGAGGTGCATGAAGTCTCAAAATAAAACTAGAACTCTCTTCTTCTAGGAACAGAAGTAATTCTTGGTGTGTACTGCTGCAAGACAACTTCAGCAAAAGCATGCCTTACCTTGTGACAGTTTAAAAATAGCCACGCATAAACTTAAGCGTACATGTAGCATAGCAACCTTTCATAGTACAGCTGCTGCCAGCAAGTTAGGAATAGACGCTGCAGCAAAACAAGGCACTTCACTTCTCCAACATCCATGGAGATGGAAGGGCAACGCTAACATGGAAATCTGAGGTAGGGGGTGCTTTTGCAGGTTTAATTAAGTTTAGAACTCATCTTTCTTTGCTGCAACAAAAATTAGTGGGGGCTACCGGTAAATATTTGTCCCTTTTTTTTCCCCCTATTCTTGAATTAACAATCAAGAAATACCTAAAAGTCTTTCCATTCTTTTAGATTAAGGTTCACACAAGTGTTTATAACATCTAGATCTAAGGACAAATCCATTTAATACCTTCTTAGCGCTCCCTTCCTCCCATCCCCACTACAGTGAAGCCTCACCATAATTCAGTGCTAAAAACAAAAGATGCAGGACAAGGGTTAAGTGTTAACCAGAAAATTTCAAGCCTTTACGTTTAGGAAAAGAACCAAACATCTGGTCGAAATTAAAAGTTACACTGAAAATAATGTACTAACAGTCAAATGTAATGAAGACAGTCCCTCAATTCCTGGAAATTAATTCTTCATGCGTACGTGGAGAATAAATAACTTCATCAACTTTTTTCCCAAGCTTTAGTTTGAAGCGTCAGCAAAACAATCAAGCATCGAGGGTTGGAAACCGGCTTGTTAATATTGTACGCTTCATTTAAATGTGATGGTGCTCTCTATGTACACGTTGGTTAGGTCACCGAGGCCTTTCAGAACTGAAAGCACCAGCACCCTCAGGATGACTGCCTACCCCTTTTCTTCCACAAGTCATGATCACAGAGATGCATCGAAAGGCTCCTTCCACTCACCAGCTGTGTCAGCCCCTCACCATACCTACACTAGTGCGGCGGGCAGACCTTGGCTGGCTGCCGGGTGCCCACCCAGCCGCTCTCACTCCCCCTCCTCAGCAAGACAGGGAAGAAAATACAACAAAAACCTTGTGGGTAGAGGTAAGGACAGGGAGATCACTCACCCGTTACCATCACGGGCAAAACGGATTTAACTTGGGGAAGATTAATTTAATTTATTGCCAATTAATACAGGTAGTTAATTCTCTGCTGCCCCAAACTGGTAGATTTTGGCCCCAAGCACTACTCAGCGTTGTCAGGGCTACAGAAATCACTGGCAAGCAAAGGGTCTATGAGCACCTCACGTCTCATCTAATGACACTGGACTCCTGCGTCAGGCACAGCAACTTGACCTGTTCAGGAGTGGAACTAATCCATGTACCTCAACACAATGTCTACACTGAAGTTCAGCAACTTTCTGAAAAATTTTTTTCACTGTTGTTTTATCTTAGTAAAAATGCCACACTAATAATTTCCCCAGGTCAGAAGGCTGTGTTACACTTCCCATTCCTCCTCAACGTTATGTGATGAGCTGCACAGGAAGGGAATTTCAGGCATTACCACGGAGAATATCTAGTGCTCTGAAGATTTGTAAGAGCCAATCTGATATAAACTGAGAAGGCAGCGTGACAATACTGAAGATGTGCACACAAGCCACAGAAAGTAAAGGGCATGGGCTAACACCTATCCTGGAAGCCATTCACATAGGATTTAGTTTCTGCAACCTGATCTGATGATAATTTCAGTCAGTCACTTTTTTCCTGTTTCACTTTAAAAGCTGTATATGCATGCCACTAAATACATGCAGCTAGACCAGGAGCACACTTAAGGCTGAGTAAATGGATCTTTGACTGTTGAAGCCTTAATATTTAAAGAAGCGTTAACAGTCAATGGCAATCTAGGAAAGAAGGAGGCTGTCAGTTATGGGGTTCACAGCAGTTACAGCAAGGATGCCAAATTGGAACAAGGAATCCCGGGAGAAAAGAATTCTGATCAGGGAGAAGATTTTGGGGGCAGACAGGGGGTTTACAGTACCTTCCAAGGTGCTACAAACTCAACCATGACGTTAAGTAAGCGTTAAAAAGGCTCATCTCCCCATCTCTATTATAACCCACTATCTTTTTCCTCTCTTTTTCGGTGAATGTGATCTTAAAGACAGGCAGGGTGCTATACAGCAAGTCAGAGAAGCCCGAGCACTCCAAGTTTTACCAAAGGGGCACGTGCTAAGCAAAGCTCTCACACCAGCCCAGAACAGCAAGCCTTGTACCATTTAAGGCGACTTGTCTTGGCAGCCCATAATACTCTGAGTCCCGATGGCTGTCTGGTTTCAGCTGCACTGCTAGCATTTAATTAGCACACATTAACCACAAAAATGTGGCTGGACAAGGATAGAAGTAACTCCAGGTAATTTGACACAGCACTCCTAAGTTCACCTGTTCACGGTGTTGCGTGTTTCTATGTATGGATGGATGCGGCTTTTGGCAAGCACATCGCAAGTCATAAATATTTGTCTGACTAAATTCCTGGAAACGCGTGTCTAGCAAAAGGTTGTCCCAGACACCCAGTTACCTTCTGGTTCACAGAGCAAGAAAACAATTTCAGCACATTTAGGCCACATAACACTTGCCTGTCTCAATGGCCAATCTGTAAAATAAGAAACAACTCAGCCTTTCAGTCAAAAGCAACACAAACCTGAAGCGTCAGATCTATACCACATGAATAATTGTTCTTTCCCAGTCTACCTTTTCATCATCTCAAATAAAAGATAACATGTAACTACAAAGAGTACCAAATTTTTTATTCTTAAAAAAAAAAAAAAAAAAAGTATTTCATTTCCTCACATAAAGAAGTTTTGTCACTGCCCCAAACTTACAAGCCAAACAGCTTCCCAGATTTTCTGAAGACTCTAAATAGTTAAGATAGGTCACACATCTGACTAACTCCACAGCCTGCAGTTGTTCTATATAAGGTTTGCCACCTTCCAAAGTTGGTGTACTTTTTTAAAAATCACATTAAGAAATGTTTCAGCAAGTCCTCTACTAAACTGTAAATAAATAGTGATGGATTGGTGAAAACAACCGCAGGGCAGTAGTCAAGCAGGTATAACTTGAGGCCAGGAAGACGAACCACAGGCACAAGAAATGCCCTAATGGCCTGTAACGCAGCCGCAGCGCCTCATCGGTTCTTTCCACCTTGGTTTTGTTTACTGCTCAGCATGTACAGCTGCTCCCAAACCCCTCCTATGTTTTTAATCCTGTAGACAGGCAAATATTGAAGTGTTAGCATCTAATACAGAGGAAAGTCGCCCAAACACGTATTTGGCCTGCAAAACAGAATACACATCTTCAGAAATCTACAACCATGTGTCTAAGCAAAACCGGACTGAGCCAGCTAAACATCTTCGTATTTATCTGAAGGACAGGTAGGCTGTTTGCCCAGAAGACTAGGAAGAGAAACAGTTGGAAGAACCTGATCAAGTGATGCAAAATTACAGTACTACTTGAGAAACAGGTTGGTATTTACATCACACTTGTTGTAAAGTGTGAATTACTGAAGCAGATACAAATTTTAAAAACTTCCTTTCAACTACATCATGGAATTCACTTTTACAGAGAGTGAGATTTACATTATCAGCCAATCAATATTTTGTAATTGTAACCAGGTTACCTAATCTTATACCTTGCATAATAACTGTTGGTAGAGCATTTATGAACGAAATTCCTTCCTTTTCAGCCTCTATGGCATACATTCAAGTTGCCACCTCTTTTACTTTAATCAACTACAAAAAACCCCAGCTCAACTTTATCATTCTCCACCCTACTTTAATTTCTCTACCCTTCTTTGTATCCCCTTGCCTCTTGCTTTAAGGGCAACTCCTTTTCACTGCTCTTAAGGGCTGCTTCACAAATCGCCCTCTGCGAATGACAAGGCATGCCCCTTCATCCCGAAAGAGCAGCCAGCAGATACCGCTGTCACTCTGGTGACAAACTATGCCAATGCAAACACCTTCTGCCTGCCTTGCCCCCAACTTCATGAGCCTCCTTCAGAAAATGCTAAATACAGTTTAGTTTCCAAAATGAACATCTACAGCCATTAGTACCACAAGCAAATGGAATTTCAAATTCCGTTTATTAAACCTCTTGTGTCTTACAGCAGTACAAACCACACAAATTTCAGTAAGTTTTCATGATCAGAGTATTTTATATCAATTATAGATTAAAGGCATGTTGAGTGGAGGTCAAAACACATTTTTGCTGTGGCTACAGGCAGCACGCCCACTATACAATGAAAAACTGCAAGGTCTGAGGAGATTGTTCTGTTCTTTTTTAAATGGCTAATAAAAATTTACCTACAACATAATTCCATCCTCTTCCAGTTAGTAGCTTAATGTCACTGTCCCTTCAACTTCCTTTATGTTTATGACTTATAGCTGAACATTTTTTAAAACTAAATTTGAAAAATTAAAGGCTTACCTTGAAAGCGGGTATATCCTAATGTTTCTCCTCGGAAACTCTTATAATATTTTACTCCATAAACTATAATTGGTCTTCTAAGAATATGTGCAAGTACAAAAATGTGTGTCTGCTCCAAACTCGCTCCAGGCTGAACCAAACACAAAGGAAGACAACACTTGAAACAGAACTCATCATTCTCTACTTTGAAATTTGAAATACAGTCTCCAAATTGAGACAGAAAATCCTTTTAAGAGTGATCTAGCTTTGACAGGAAAAACGAGAGACTGGAAGACTATTACATATCAGTTGGAAATAAGCAAAAACATTTCAGCTTGCACAAGAACTTAATCTGTCAGTAATAATTCTTTGTCCTATTGCCCAGATTCAATCTAACATATTTCATTCCCCAGTTAAAAGTGAAACTCTACATAATGTTTAGTCTAAAAATAATTCACTCATCTGAGAAAAGGTTAAGGTAAATACCTTTTCATGATAGGAAAAGAGCACATCCAAAACAAATAACAAGAAAATAGCACCAAGATCACATTTATACTTTAAAAGAGGAGTTAAAAATATTGCTGTAGTTGGAAGCTTATAGGAATGTAAGTCTCATTTTGGAGGGGAGTTATAAAATGTCAGCTTGCTGAAGTTTTAGTAGTGTAAGCTTACAGATTTGTAGATATTTTCTGGGTGGTAAGTGTTGCAGGAGCTAGGAGGCAGGACATTAAATAGATGATTGTGCATTCGTTAATTGTACAGACTTCGCTCTGACACCAAAAGAAACAGACTTTTTTTGTACCGTACTGCTTAATGGTAAGCTCAAAAATTAGAATTTTAAATGAACTTTTCCATCTTGGCAGGAAAAGTCTACCCAGTCATACTTTAAGATTGCTGGCTTAAGAGGAATGTTTTCCTTCATACATGAAAATTCTTATTCCTGAAGCACACTTTGAGTTTTTAAAATTTCTTTTCGGCAAGATGAAGATATCCTTTCTCACAGCCATCTTACAAAGCAGCTTTCTTACCTGGCTCGCAAGAGAGAGTATGAATGCCCAATCTTCCTGCCACTGTTCCTCTCGCAATGAGAAATGTAAACCAAAGCTTTGGGAATACCACGATTCCCACTCTTTCCAGCGTGTGTAGAACCTAAAACGTTAGATAAAGAGCGGTAAAGACAAAAATATTTACTCAACCACCATACACCTGACAGCAATATAGCAATATTCAACCCCTATAATTCTTTATCCCAACGCTGTAGAGAAGGGGGAAGAAAGAGAGTGTACATCAATAAAACTGTTTGTTTGTTTTAAATCTTCAGGAGACTCCATTTACTAACCTCATTTAAGAAATCACTTGGGATTGCAATGCCTACAGTAAACATGCCGTAATAAATGCAAGTTCCTAACAGGCTGCTGGCTAGTTTGATACTTGGTGTAATAGGTTTTTCTGAAGCCTTATTTAGGCTTATTTATTTTTAAGTGTTGATGTACAGGGAACAAAACCAAGACATTCCATTTCACATAAGAGGAGCTGCTCATTCTTCTCATACAAACAATCAGATATTCTCTACTGTTGACCATATCACAAGCCAATTAACTCCAAAGTACTTGCATATCAGCTTCAAATAAACCGTGGTTAAGAGGCAGAATCTGTTTTATATTACTTTTTGGAGGGAAGAGTATGGTAATTTCACATTATATGGAACAGTTACAAAGCAGCATGGATACGAATCAAATATAGAAAGTGGGATTAATCCGATTTACACTGAAAGTTTTAAAGTCACAGGATTTCTATTTTTTTGTTTAAATTAAAATTAGTATTTCTGTACGCTAGTTTAGTCTTAATGTGTTATCTTTCTTAATCGATTACAAAGAAAAATGACCTACACATTAAAAAGCAGATGCTGGCTTTTTAAAATTTTAAACTCAGTCCAATCACTGCACTGTGGAAAGGCCACAGCCTCATATTAGGAACATGGGTTGAGCGAAGAGTCCTAAGCCAACTTTTAGACAATGGCCTTTACTGTGAATACAAAGAAACCATTCTGAAGTTCAGCTTATTAAAAAAGTCATTGAAATGAACTCATTTAATTAAAATCCAAGAAAATTAACAGACAGTGAGCATGTAAGAAACCTTTCCTATGCTTTCAGTAAAGATGTAATAATCATCCTAAAATCCTGGTGTCTGTAACAGCTGTCACCAACCAGGCTGGCTTTCCCAAGTACAGCTAAAACCTTTGCATGGCTTAAGAGACCTACTAGTAAGGCATTTTAATAGGTCTACGTGCTTACTCACAGTCATACATCTACAGGGAATCTGCTGGGTCTATCTACATTCCATTTTCTATCCAAATACATCAACTGCTTCCATCTTTGCAGCTGCTAGATATTTTGCCTGTTTTTCCCCAGAAATATCCAAACACCTTGTGCTAAGTGAATTAATTGCTAGGTGTCCTGAAATAAGTTTAATCGGATTCTGCTAAAAAACAAACAAACCAACCCCACAACCAAAAGAAACAAAACAGAAACTACCCCATAAAAGCTCTCCTGTGGAAATGTTTTCCTAAAGAAGTTTCTTCTTTGAGTTAGACACACACACAAGTTATCTGTGGATATTCAACAGGCGGTAGCCTTGTAGACAGAAGTCAAGGCTCAAGATTTTGCTCTCATGTAAAACAGACTTTTCATTTTAACACAAGAGAACTGAATGCATCTGGGAAAAAAAAATCTGAAAGCCAGCTTAGGGCATACGCACATTCTCCATCAAAAGCTAACAGTGGAATATAAAAAGGGACAAATTGGTAAACTAAGAAAGTGTAGTCATTCAAAAGGTGAGTGGAAAAGACTCCACAGGCCAGAGCCTCTGGGAACTTCGCTACTGAGCTTTTTCTGAGTACCAGACACTAGACTGTCTCTAATAAATAGATTCTTCTTTGTTCAGCATCTAAACAAACAAAACAAAATGAGGCCAAATGCGTTACAGGAGTGCTCTGTGTGCGACTATAAAAAATACCCGGTTTTAAGCATCTTTATGAAGGCTTTGAAGAACAATTCCACTAGATGAAAAAGTTTAAGCATACTGTTGTTGAGAGCAGTGATTGCACTGATGAGCCTATTCCTTCAGCAACTATCATTAAAGCCAGTTACGACAATGTCACTTCCTATCTGCTACACACCCTATCCCAAAAAAGTAAAAGTAAATGTATCTTGGCCAACACAGAATCTATACAGCAAGTACAGGATGTATACGATGATCAACTTACAACAGAACTTAACTAAAAGACTTCTAATTTTTCTGACAACGCACTAGCAAATAAGATTATCCAGACTGAAGATAGCTAACTGCATTCAAACAACTAAAAAGAACACAGAAATTGGTTAAAAAAAAACCAAAAAACTGTGCTTCCAGTAAGGATAAAGATTAAATAAATTCAGAGTAAGATACAAATTCTGTCTAGAACATGAACTGAAAAGCTTAGCCAGATTTAATACACTCTAAATAATGAGTGTTATGTTAGATACAACAGTAAGTCAACGACAGTTAACACTAACATTTTTGAAAGATTGGTTTAAACCTCAATAGTTTGCAGCATGTTTTTGGATACCATGCTTGGTTTTGTTACCATAAAGAACAAAACCTGATCTATCATAAATTTCTGTTCTGGCCTCAGGGGAACTGCTTGTGATGCCAGGGACATTCCTGCATGGTCGAGATGCACACTCCATTATAAACAACTCTAAAGCAGTGACAGACCCAATTCGGAAACAGGTTCTCGGGAGAACTGTTACTGAAGCACCACTTTATTGACTCCCACTCTGGATGCTAATTTGGGGAGTTTTCTCCAAAGAGCAGGCAGTTGGGAACAGTAATCACAAAAGCTACTTATAGGTACCCCTAAAATTAACCTTTGTTGTTGACTTCCTGTACAGCACATAGAGCAAGGGGACAGGCTCTTTCTTAAGTATGCCTGCTGAGAGTGTTTCTCTTGCCCTTGACTACAAGAACATCTAATCTACAATCGCCTGTCTTACACTGTTAGTCTTTATCAATCTCTTCCCTTAGTCCCATTACACACTTCAGAGCTGGTGGATACTGCTGGGGGGCCAACTCTAAGAATTCTTCCTCTAGCAGAGGCAAACCACAGTATCAGACTAAAGAAGGTTGCCAGAGTAAAACAACAAGAGTTTTTTTACCGAATGATACATTAATTCTATGGCCAAATGACAGCACTAGTTAAATGTCACCACTCTGCTTTGCTGCCATTATTTTAGCAGACAGAACAGGAACAAAAAGAGCAATACTGAATAAAGCTGTAACTAAGCAGATGGAATGAAAATACTGAAAAGTTTATACAGGAATAAGAGGCTATCTTCTATCAACAATCTTCTGCAAAGCTTCCACCAACAGCAGCAAGGCATGGCATGTGCATGATTTACATTGCAAGTGAATTCCAGTCTTAACTGTAGTTAGCGCACTCTTGACAAGCACACAGCATGAAGTATTTTGCTCTGTTTTAAAGGCTACTTGCTGAATATCACATACCGTCACAGAGTTCAGAATGTCCGAGTTTCCAGCGCTCACATTTAAAGTATGCTAGATCTAGTTTACTACACAAATCACGCTGTGACTCAACATCTTTGACGCACACAATCCCCCGTAAATTGGGGAGTGGTGGTTGTTTTTCTTTTTAATACTGTGCTGCTATCAACTACTACACTACATGGAAAGCTATCTTTAAAGTTGACATAAAAACTAACTTACCAATGTGAGCAGTCATGTAAACTGTCGTGAAGAGCCTTCCGCAGCACTGAATCCTTGTCGTAAATGCCCCAAGTGGCTTGTAGTACTGAATCAAGCAGGCAGTCCCCTGCAGTCCGATTCCAAAGTGCATACAATCTGCTGTCCAAGCGCGTACCCAGTTCCAGTGACCAGTTAATAATGGGAGATTCCTCTTCTAGCTCTGCAACATGACAATAACTTCTTTTAAAACCTGTATTCATTTGAAGTCTCAGAGAATCTGAACAGCACAGTAATGGCATAATCTCAACAATGTACCCATTTACATGCATAGAACTAAGTTTTCTGTCATACTACAAAACGAGGTGAACTACAATGGCTAAAGGAATTCCTTGGGCAAAATACTGTCAAGAAAAGGAGGAAAAAACCAACCAAACAAACCATAGCCTTAAACAAAGCTTCACATTTGTTTGAGGATCATTACTGAAGTGGAAAAATTTGTTCAGTTTTCTTTAAAGAGCTTGTGACTTAAAACTGTAAAGCTTTAAAAATCTTTAAAATTCAAAGATACATTACAAACATAATTTCTGCAGACTCCATTCTCTCTCTGCCTCATAGACAGACTGTAAATGTTAAAATGAAAATAATTCCAGAGTGAATATTAACTTGAAAGCATCAAATCTATATTTAAAACAAATTCAGGCAACAACACGCATATATACACGCACGCACTTTTTTAAAAATAATTTTCTCTCATGAAAAGCAAGGAGAGATTCTAGCCATTCTCAGAGGACAGACGTTTTAGCAGGGCCTGTTGCAACAGGACAAGGGGTAATGGTTTTAATTTAAAAGAGGGTAGATTCAGAGCAGATAAAAGGAAGACATTTTTTACGACAAGGGTGATGAAGCACTGGCACGGGTTGCCCAGAGACATGGTAGATGCCCCATCCCTGGAAACATTCCAGGTCAGGTTGGACGGGGCTCTGAGCACCCTGATCTGGTTGAAGATGTCCCTGCTCATGGGGGGGGTTGGACTGGATGATCTTTGGAGGTCCCTTCCAACCCAAACTATTCTATGCTTCATTTACCTTTCTGAACATCTCTGTCAAGTACTTCGTCAAATAACTTTTCTTGGACTGTGGGTGGTAAGTCTTCAATATCTGGAAAAATAGAAAGCAAATACAAAAGTCATTTAATGTTACTGTAAGAGACATGTTACCAGCTGATGCTCAGAACAACTTATGCAACACCTTTCACCCTATCGTCCCTAATGTCTCCTCTGAAAAGCTACTATTATTTTCAGATCTATCATTTGTGACCACAGGCTTCATAGAGCACACTGAAGTAGATATGCATCTCAGACTGACTGTCATACCTTTTATGCAGAAAGGATCGTCACAGCACACATAGGGTATGAATGGATTTCTCTGAGGGAGAAAGTGAAGTAAAGAGCCACTTTGGGGCGGAGGGTGGGGGGAGTATTTTCAACCCTACTATATTTAGGACAGCTTCAGTCCTAAGCAGTAGTTTTCCACCCATCTAAATGACTTCACCTCCCCGGTCTCCCCTGATGGACAGGTACAGTTTGCCGAGAGACTTGTTCTTGTACAGAACACCCATTTTCTTAGTCATTTCATGCAGACTTCAACAAAATAGTTCAGAGAACCCCAATGGTCTGCAGGCCACACTTTGACGGTGAGAAAACAAGAAATGGGAAAACTATTGAGCTATGATACGGAAAATGCTACTATTGACAACTGTTCCAAGAGCTTTACAGACAGGATCTGCAACTGTGGATCTACCATTATTAAAAAAAAAAGGGGGGGGGGGGGGGGGGGGGTGAGGTTGCAGAAAATTGTGTAGTTGGCAAAACTCCTGTAACTCCTGTATCACATAAAACAATAAACACATGTTCTAAAACTCAAACATTCGCTACTAAAGATTTGCTCAGGGCCTGCATTTCAATACAGGATAAGCAGTAAAGGGTTGCTAGGCAGATCAGCATCTAAAGAAGCTTCACTAGCTTCAGCACAATCATGAAACTTAAGTAAGGTAGTAAATCAAATAGTTAAACAGAAACATCTAGTATCCCTTCAGGCAGTCTAGGGGATAATGACTGGGCTCTAAGTGGTATTTCAAGGGCACGAAGATCTCTCTTAATTCCAGTGTCAGATCTGCCAGCCCTGCTTGGACATCCAATACCCCAGGGCTTCTAAAAGTGAAGTCCACATTTAGGCACATGAGTTGCTACTGGTGCAGGCAGGGTGTTGGGGGGTGGTTTTTCCTTTTTTTTTTTTTTTGTATAATTGCTTTTTTAAACTAAGACCAGCTTACAGTGGCCGGCAATCAATTTGAAAGTTTTGCAATCTAATGTCTGTGCATTGGCTCTTCAGGAGGATCCTATCTATTTATTTGAAAGATTAAGAGCGGAACCTGGTTCCTAAACTACATCGTATAGGTAATATCCTAATAGGATTGTGTGATTTATACCACTATCCTTGGAAATGCTGTCTTGAGACCAAATGCTGACTGTTGAGTACAAACAATGTTCAGTTGACTAAGCGTGATGGAACTGGAAATACACTGACAGTCTTGATGTACAGAAGCTCTTGAACATTCTTATTCCTTAATTATTTAATGGCTATTACACATGTCAAAAAGCTGCGCAGTGGTTTAAGATGTGTCTCCTGAAAATACTGAACAAATTCCTTAGTTCTGGTGAGAGCAACATTTCTCATGTGTGTTACAAAATCATTCTGTTACCCTCTTTCCCTCTCTCCCCCAAACAGTAATGAAGTGTTAGTCTGTAGACACTTCGTACACCCACACCGTCTGCCTCTCATACGTGACCCACAGAGTAAGACTGAATACAGCACCTCAAACAGAACGTTGTAGACAAGTGGTAAATATTATCCAGACTTTCTGAAGAGATCAGGTAACACTCAACCAAAGAGGTTCCAAACATAATTCTTAGAATGCTACTGCTTTATCAGAAAGACAAACAGATCTGCTGATTAGTACAGTTTTCATCTATGCAATTTTCTTACCTCTGGTAGCATTTCTATTAAAGGAAACAGCTATTGAAGATTAAAAGTCTTCCAATAGTTTTTTGTTAATAGACAAACATTCTCTTGATTGCAAAGTACCTCAAAAGTATTCAAAAAGTGCTATTGCTATAACCAGGTACAAATGCAAAGAATAGCTCTGGGCCTTAATGGAAAGGACTAACATAGCTATGTGGCTACGTCTGGGCTCCAATCTTAACTTTAAAAACAGCCTTTCCTTAGAATACAGCACTTTTCTTCAATTTGCTCGTGTCTAAAGAGGACAACAGATGTTCACAGGAACAACGTATGGGTTGAAGTGTGCAAAAACTGAATATTACTAAGCAAATTCAACTACTAGATCTGACCTAAGCTATTAAAGCTTAATAAATAAAACCTATACACACACACCACCACCATCAGAAAGTCAAAGTATACACCCAAAACAAGCAATTCTCAACAAAAAAAAATCTTCCATCAGTAAGAAGAATTTTGTAACTACCTGCAGGTAACGTAAATGTTACAAGGTCAGTGAGAAAATAGCAAGCAAAGTCTCCCTTTCGTTGATGAAGAGATGCAGCAATTTCACGACGAATTTGTTCCGTGACCTCTGGACACACCATGGCAGGAATGCACTTCGCTGCATGTTGTGATACCTGTAACATAACACAGTTACTGCGCTCAGTATTATTTCTAGTTAAATACAACAACTTAGGAGTGATAACCACCAGCAGACAGTATTTTGTCAGCAAATAATGCAACAGAAGTATAAACAATGGTACCCTGAAAGATTAAATGTTTAATGAATGAATGTCTCATTTGTCATGGAGCTGATAACATAAAGCTGGTTAAAAACCTCTTTAAATCAAAGAAGTGATTAACAGGTGACCAATTCCAGCAGGAAAAGGAAAGCAAAAAAAAAAAATAGATAAGAGCTAGATAACAATAGTAAATATACCTCAAATCTTATGCATGAGCCCAGTCTACATTTAACAAAGAACTTCATTACCACAGTACAAGATAGTAGTTTCCTACAAAGAATCTTTCCAAAAACTATTAATCTAAGATACTTATATTTCTTCAGATTCTAATCTTCACTGGCAGCAGGAACTCATTCAATGATACAGGGCAAGTGACACAGGGATGACACTAGATATATTTAAAAAACTTGTTTTTAAACTTATAACTCCATCTACCCAGATAGCTAAGTAAGCAGTACAGAACTACTGATATTAGCCATATATAAATATATACTTTTCTCAAGGCTTTAGCTACATTTGTCTTGCTTCATCTACTCTTTAATTACTCAACCCTGTGCATTCCATCATCCTTACATGCTCCTGAGGAACACACGCTTTCAGAATTGCATTACGCATCAAAAGAAGGAAGGAAGCAGAATAAAAATTGGGCTCTAATCAGGTGAGGAACCAGAAGTCTGAGACAAAGAAAACAGACCAAAAAAAACCCCAAAACACAACAGATTTACTTATGGGCCTAGTAAGAGGGCAAAGACGGAGGAGGGCAAAGACCACCAGAAGTGAGGTGGACTGTACAAAAATATACAAGGAAATGGAACATGCAAGAGCAAGAAGACCACAGAGAGCAACCAACCAGTCTATAAAATGGGCAGAGTGGAAAAAATGCAGCAATTCTGCAAAGCAAGAAGTTTGCCTTTCTCTAGAAGAGAAGCTCCCCAAAAGAAAACAGGGAAGAAAGACCAGGTAGACTTATTCATTAACAAAACTCAGAAAAAACTACACTGTCATTGATCTCAGTGTTTTGCTTTCAGGGCATTTCCTCTCCCCCACCCAAAGCACAGGAAGGCTCACAATAGCTCACTTCCACTGCCAGTAAGGTCAGAACATGTGCCAAGACTGCTCATTAAGGGGAAAACTGAACGTCCTCAAGACCACCACATACATACAGTCTTAAAGTAAACTCGCTTCTTAAGTAGAAACATCAAAGGCACAAAGCAGCCACTCATGTATTCTAATACTATTAGCCTCTATCTTCTAGCAAATAAAGTTACATGTCACTGGCTGCAAACAACAGTACAGTTACGTAAGGTTCCTATTCAATCTATGCAAGGGCCAAAGTAACTCACCTCCGTAAGCAAAATTGCTAGCATATCTTGTCTCTGAAAGCGTATCGCCAGATGTACAAGCGTGTACCCAACGTCAAAAGCAGAAGGGCGATTTAGCAGGCGTACTTCATCTGCAGTAAGCTGGCGGGCAATATCTCCTCCTGATGACTTGTAAGCTTCAACAGCAGCTAAATCACCTTCTACAACTCCTGAAGGAAAAAAAAAACCAAAACACCCAATTCATTTTAGCTAGTGAATGAGCCACTCTGGATCAAACCACCTTATTGAACACAGTTTACCTCTATCTATTCTGATAGAGACCTAACATACGAAGATCAACTGCATACCAAGAAACTTGCAAATTTTTTTATTTCTTCTTTGAAACAGAAGACTACAAAATATTTACACTTACCTCACCACCTAGACCATCTCCACTATCCAAAGTAGTTGGCAGATATGTTAGATCAAAAGCCAGCTATGAAGTGGTGCTGAGGACCCTTGATGAAATACCAAGCATAACACACTCACTAGCGTTTCATTTGATCAGCAGTACTGAGGGAAAGTCATTCATTCATAGTACAGAGATTAGTTTGAGTACTGTATCTTCCCTTTTAACTTATCTTAAAAACAAACTACTGGATGCAAGAAACAGATCTATTAAAAGGTTTTGGGAATAAAAGTTTGTTTGGTTGTTTTTCTCCCCCAAATATGGTTTAAAAACAGTGTTGGAAGAGGGTACAGAGCACAAAGTTTCTCTTCAGCTCACCATCTCTGCTGCTAATTGAACTTACACAGTTATCATTCAGGGTGCTCTATTAAAACGGAATTAAAGAGAAATTACACACATACACTGTGTGTACTTTCTAAACCAAAGGGGGGGGCGGGGGGGCACACTAATGTCTTCTAGGGTCCCTGGGAATCTCTAACTTCGGTACCATGCTTCGTATCAAGACCATTGATGCTGAATGCATTCTTTAGCCGCAGTTATCAGGATACACCATCAACAAGACGTGGTGGTGTTAACAGTCTTGGTTCCAATATAAGACTTCCTAAATGTAGAAACTCCTTCAAATATAAAGATTCTATTTTAGATATATGCTTCATAAGAGAACAGTGCAATGCTGAACTCAGGAAGCAGAAAAGTGATCTTAAAGCCATCTTTAATAGAGAAGTAAACAGAATATTTCTGATTCACTATTGAGAAGCAGCCCTATTTGCAGCAGCTCGATTAACAGAAAAGAGTGAGCGCAGATCACAGAACGAGAAAACCCTATTTTCTGTAGCTAAACCTCCTTGCCAACTCCCAAGAGTCAGCAGTTGAGCAGAGGCCATGAGGCTGGAAATTGAGATTCAAGTCTATCTTTCTCTCAATTTGCTTACCAAGACTCAAAAATTGATCAGAAGGGAAAGAGGTAAGTCTCAATCAGGCCACTCACTCCCATTCAGGACTAAGATTCAAACAACAGACAAAAAAACCCCCACCAAACCCCCACACCCCCAAAAACACCCCACCACCCAAAGAAAATCCCCAACCAACCAAAAAACCCCACCAAAACAAAAAAACCCAAACAACAATACAACAAATTGAACTGCCTACTACCAAAGAAGCACACTAACCGCTCAGTTGCTGGTTAATCCAGGATTTAGGAAAGCATTCTTAGCTCAGCCAAGAAGTCTATCATTTTCCATACTGAGATTATAAAGCTTTCGGAAGAAATGTAGGGGGCGAAACGGATTATCAGTGCAAGACTTTTTACAAAATTATCAGCTCTGCTTAGTAAGCCTCTACAGATAAAAGTTAGATTATTCATTTCAACGGTGGTCTAAAGCAGAGAAGTTCCAGAATACAAACTTAACTGCAAATTTCAGTCATACATCTACCCATTCATCAAGGACTCAAAAAGTCCTAACAGGCCAGGGCAGAATGAAAACACAGAATGACAATTTCTTAGATTTCCGATTCATGTTTCTGGTCTGCCTGTACAGGAAGACATTCCCATTCTACTCCAGCATTAGTGTCTCATTCTGCTGAAGTGCCTGCCTGTGTATGCACCCCAGATGAGTTAAAGAACTAGTTAGACAAGAGTTATGTTATTTTAGTTCTTGTTCCATAAGAGTTAGAACTTTGCTGATAAAAAATATTTTCTTTTCAAGAAAGGGGCTGCTACTGATGGAGAAAAGCTACTTCAGTGAAGGGAAATAAACACTGAAAATTCACTGGATTTCAAGATGTCCTCCAAAACATGCATCAAAGGAATGCAATATGGGATGCACGACCAACATAGTTGTGTTCCTGTTGCAATATTTCCACTTCTGGGTGGAACTAAAACATACCGAAGCAAAAGGTATGGTTTTGTCCATAAATGCTGCATCCCTAACAAGAATGCCAAGTGTAGCATTTTATTTCCATGCAATCACATTTATGCCACTGATAAGGCAATACCAAGGCTGCTTGTGATATATCTTTCCAAACAAATGCAGCAAACTGACTTTTTTTTTTTTTTTTTAAGGTAGATATGTATGTATACATAGATAGCAAAGTCAGACAACTTCTCATGACCCACCCTCTTAAAATGAGTCATACTACAGCTGTGGCACAAGATCACCTGTTAGCAAACACCCAAGAATCCACAGGGAAAGAAGAATCTTGATGGAAGAGCAGATTCTCTGCTACCTTTTGGCACCTTTAATTTTTTTTTTTATTATTATATTAATTTAGGAAAGGCATCTTGTTAAAGACCAGTTAGCCACTTCATACCCTTTTATATCTTAACCACTTCTATTGACAGGAGAAACATTCCAGTTACCACGTCTGCACCTTCTACCACACCACCCAATGACAAACATACCAACGACCACCCAATACTGCTAGGTAGCCACTCTAACAATCCAAATATCCCAGACTAATTTTGAAATTCAAACAATCAAACATCCCCAAAGCGATCTTTCAATGACAATCAGACCCAAATCATCACAACAGTTCCAGTCGTCCAGCCTGTCAAGCACACACTACACAGTAGTACACGCTACTACAGCCTTAAGCCAGCGCAGGGTCAATTCATATTTGTCATTATCCTTTTTAAGACCGCACCCTCAGCTGCTGAGGCAACTATTACCATCCCACTCTTAACCAAACCTCAGCAACAACCGAGGATAAGACTGATGCTGGAGGCGGTCATGTGAGGTCTGGCAACGCCTTCAAGCCCTAACAGCTACAAGCTGCAATAAGGATCCAAATCAGTGACATGTGCTGTACGCAGCACTGCCAGTTCCTGCAGTTTATTCCCATGTCTTGCAATACTTGACATTCCTAAAAGCCCCATGTCCTAGCATTAATTACTGAAATTGTGATATAAGATGTCATTTAAAAAGTACATTTCTAAACCTCACTGATGAAGTTTAAGCTAAAAATCAATACATACATCAAAACCAGGCAAACTGTATATGCTTTCTAGGCCTTATTTAAAAAATTGAGACTGTAAATGTGTTTTAGGTATAGGGTTGGCCATACTTTACCTAGAAGTGAAGAACAGTGATGGTGTGTGAAATCACCCATCAAACTAGCCCAGTTACAGCTCATGGAGGGATGGTGATGTGACCACGTGCATGCATCATATCTGGTCATCACAGAATCATAGAATCATTTAGGTTGGAAAAGACCTTCAAGATCATCCAGTCCAACCATTAACCTAACACTACCAACTCCACCACTAAACCAATTAAGGGGAGAGTAGCAACCCCATGCCTCCTGGCTTGGTGGCTGGATCATTTATAATGAAAGTAAAAACTAGGAATCATTAAGATTGGAAAGGACCTCTAAGACCATCAGTCCAACCATCAACCCAACACCCCCATGCCCACTAAACCATGTCCCAAAGCGCCACGTCTGCCTGGTTTTTTAACTCTTCCAGGGATGGTGACTCCACCACCTCTCTGGGCAGCCTGTTCCAATGCTTGACCACCCTTTCTGTGAAGAAATTTTTCCTAATACCCAATCTAATCCTCTATTCCTTAATCAAAACAGCCAAGTGACTGTATGGGCGGAAGGGAGAGCATCAGAAAATTTTTAGATCAAGTCCAAACTCACTTCTGGATACACTAACCGTTTTGTAACCAAGTCTCAATAAATAAACATGACACACACACACAAAAAAGAAAGAAAAAAAATCAAACCATACAGAGCTCATTCTGTAAAATTTTTTTTTGCACAGAGCCTGTTACAAGTTTATTTCCTTACAAGAAGCTTCCTCTTGCAGACCAGCCCCATGTTG
This sequence comes from Pelecanus crispus, assembly GCF_030463565.1. NCBI lineage: Eukaryota > Metazoa > Chordata > Aves > Pelecaniformes > Pelecanidae > Pelecanus > Pelecanus crispus. Next base: position 4,566,959 of record NC_134652.1, read on the forward strand.
TAACGTCTGGTACTAACCTGCACCGAAATATGGTGACCCGCATATCCAGAGCATCACTGCTGCAGGGCCTATATGCTATGGTCATTACAAACCTCTTTGGCCCCTCTTAGCCACAGCAAGAAACGTCCAAATTTCTCTTTACTCCTACCAAATATCTACTCCATTTTAGCTGCTTCAAAAGAACAGGGAAAATTCCTGACAGCTTATCAGGCACCAGCCTGTTTACAGTGCCAGTCAGTACAATCCAAGGCTGCAGTGGACACCGAGCAAAAATATAGTAGTAACAGGCAGATTGCCAGAAATCTGAACCAGAAAACACAAATCTTGCCCCAAAACTATGGGGTAAACTTGCCTACATGCAACATTCTTAAGAACTGCCTACAATTCCTAAATTCAGTGTCACCACTCCAAAATGAGGCCGTAATATGCTTTACTGACAATAGGAGGCACATTCCTACAATGGCTTTGATTTCTGTCAGATGAATGAGAGCCTCCGATTCATTAAGTCTATTTAAATAAAGCTTAACAAAACACTATTTACAAGAAATATTACAGAAATATTTACTGATGTTATAATTCACTACATTTCATAACACACAAGTGCCTGATTACTTACACAAGCAGCCTTTGAATCGTGTTCCGATACAGTGCCGTGCCAGTTGGATTATTCCCCACTGACACCCACTGCATTCCTCAGACTGTTAAAATGTCAAAAGGAAGAGCGGCATTTGCCTGAAGATCGTTCATACAGCACCCGTGAGCGCTCCAACAACTAGACCTCTTGCGAGGGCACAGCTCTGATTAGTTATGAGAGCTACGCAAATGCAAACAGATCCTTATGACTCAATGTCTACTTCTGATCCCCAGCAAGAATAGCTTTTCTTTTAAGTGGACTCCAGAAATGTCAGGCTGGTATTATTGCAACTGAAGACACCAGTCTGTGCCCCCTGCCCCCCTGCCAAAATTGTGCTTTGCTTAATGCACAAACACATGACTATAGCCTGACATCCTAAATGACAGGACAGAATGCCAAGTGTTGCACCCAAGTCATGAGAAAAATACAAGTACAAGTTAGTATTCTGTGTTTACAGGTTCAATTGTGTTCTCATTTGCAATTCAGGCATTTCCTCTTATTGGAATATTCTTTCACAGCACCGGGAGCCAAGGTTTTTTCTTCTAGTACAGTCTGACTCTTACAGATAGCACAGACCGGGAATGTGCAATCTCAGTATATATGAGAAAATACATGATAGAGATTAAGAGGGTTATTTAAAAAGACTAAATTTAAAAAAAAAACCTTTAAAAATCACCCAATAACAACTATGTGTACCATCTTGATCCTGCATTCTTCCTGCTACAACCGTTACAACCATCTTCTTTATTAGACATCAGCTACTACCTTTGCTCATATTAAATAAGCCCACAATTAGCCTAGCTGCTAAAACCAAACTATTTCAGCTAAGGTGCTATTAACCGTATTCTTCAGAACATGTAAATATTTATAGGGTTTAGCACAGTTAAGTAAACTTGGAAAACAGGCAAGAGCTTACAAGCATATCTAGAAAACTAAATCCTGTTTGCCCTAACTGCACAGTCCCAATGACTTCAGAACAGCTGGATGTAAAAGTTTCCAGAGAAAACACTATAGCAGCAGCCTTTATTTATTTCGCTATCTTTCTGATAGTTCTGCAGCACACTGGCTGGCACAACTTGCAAATGAAATAGGCAAATTCTTTCAAATAGACCGATGCAGTTCTGCCGTTTTTCTACAGGGCAGCAGAGAGGCTGGGAGAGACAGAACTGGGCAGCAGCACTGCCTCAGCGGGTCAGGACAGGGACCCACCAGCTCCACAAACAGTTCCCAACAGCAGCAAGGTTTAAATATGCAGTGAGAGACACTAAAAGCAAGAAAGAACAGAGAATAGTAACCCTCGCTTCAACCACGTTTGCTGTTTGTGAAAGGTTCCTCAACAATGCCTCAGTTGAGCTGCTGTGGAGACAAATGAGCAATTGCAGAGCAAAGAGCAGTGGGTCAGACAGCCTAGAGCAGCCCACCCTGCAGTAGGCTCCTGACCCTCAAAACTGTAAAAGCATCACTGTATAAAAGGCACATGTGCAGTCTTGCATATACTACAGGGTAGGCATCCTAAATCTTTGAAAAAGATTTGAAAGGATTAAGCTGAAATGAAGCAAGCAAAACCAAAGAGACTTAATATCAATAACATACCTGCTAAAATAAATACATTTTTTGCTAAATTAACAGAAGAGTGTGAAGATGCCTCTGTTTAGATAAAATACCTAAAGAACAACCCAAATTTCTTTTATTCAAGGAGGTAGCAGTGCTACGGTGAACAATGCGTTCTCGCATTTGAGTAGACTACAAAAGGAAACACTTGCTCTTAAGAAGGTCATTGTGCCTCGTCAGTGGGACAATTGTATTCAACTTCCTATTCCTTGAACTGCTTGGTAATAGAAGGCAAATTTCTCAAACAACCAAACCGCACACTTTCAAAGTCAGAAGCAGAGACAGATCCTTCCGCAACATAGACCGGATCAGAAACGTAGAGCCCTGTGCTGCTTCTCTTCTGCCACAGATACAATTGCAAGTGGTCTACATCACATATGTGCTCTCATTTACTCATCTGCAGACCAATCCTAAGATTGGTTTAAGTGCCAAGGTGACCTTCCAGCAAGTGAGGGGCTGACCAACTGACACATTAAAACCTATTTCTGACACTTGTTAAAAAGCTTACTGTTCCTCTAGCATTGAGAGTGCTGAAGAGCTGTGGTTCAACCACGCAAGCTGCAGTCTGGAGCTCAGCCCTCATCCTCTTCCAACTATTCACCAGGGGTGCATCAGGTGGCCAGAAAGCAAGTCTTGTTGTCAATAACCACTCCATTTCAGCATTTTGAGCACCAAAAACATTCAGTCTGAGAGAAATCTCTTAGAGGAAGAACTCCTTTGCAAGCAAATATGACACATCAATAAAAAAGAGAGGGATTGTCTGAAAAACCTTTATGGGCCTCTAACCACACCCTTCAGTTCATTCTCCTCTTTCTTCATTTCCAAGACCTCCCTTGTTAGTACTAGCACACAATCAACAGCAGATCACTCTCTAGGTAATGACAGCTTGAGACAGAACCTTCTGTATACTCATTTTTTTTTTTAAATTCCTGAAGCAGAGAAAGTTGCATCAGCTTAAAAATAAGTAACTAACTTCCAAGACGACATGTACCTTAAACTTGAAGCCATCCAATGCACGACAGTATGACTATCATCTATTCTTTTTTCCAGACAAACAGCTCTTACCCCTATATACAGTCCATGCGGGTTTCTAACATATCATTCATTACCAGAGAAAGCAGCACACATGTAAGAAGAACTGTTGAAAGATGTCCTTATCCCCTCTCCTATCTGTTGGACGTATCCATACCCTTTGTCGCATTAAAGGCCGACCGGTTGCTTGCAGGGTTGCACCCTAAAGGGAGGCTGGACAGCGGAAAAATCACGAATTATACTAAAGTTAACCATCAGTGCTTCCAAGGCAAGTTTAAGTAACTATTTTTAACTTGATCATTTGTTCAATTATTTTTAGCATAAAGTACCACTGAGCGTTTAAAAAAAGAAGTCAAGAGACCAAAATAAAAGTGTGTTTCAGGAGCTAAGATTTTTGACCAATGAGTAAGGCATGCAGCGTTTTACCTACTCTGAAAGATACACACACACACAAATGTAGTTATGATAGAATATATGTATAGGGGACAGACAACAATACAATAGGATTTCTTATCCAGGTGAAAGTTGTAAGCTTACATCATCGTTACCTGGCACAGCAGAGGAGTCTGCCAGGTCATGCTTCTCAGTATCACAAAGGATCGGGGGAAGGAGGCCAGGCTGCACAGCTCGCACCAGGACTCCCCCCCACCATCCCAGCAGGCCCTGTCTGCTGTACGTAGCCAAGGCCAGTGCGGCAGGTATTCACCTGTCAGTGACCAATTCATGCTACACTTCCCCAAACAGCTCAAGCTAGCCTAAACTGACACCAGCAAGGAAGGTGCGTGACCCTTCCCCGCCTCCAGCAGCTTGTTCCCACCCATACACTCCCCACTCCCTTACTACAGCATAAACAACCCCAGCAAGGTTCAGCTGTACCACAGATGTGATAAGGAAACCAGCCGGAGTTTACTAAGACAGCAAAACAAACAAAACCACCACCACGCCCCCCACAAAAAGATCCCCTCATCGAGCTCTTCAAGCTTCATTTTGAGCAAGATTAGTTTCCAGACGCACTTCACTGTACGTCGGCACGCAAACATGCCAGGAGGAGGACAGAAGCAAGCAGCCAGGACTACTTTGGGTGGCAGTGCCGGCTGAAAGCACCGTGGCACGTCAGCCCCTTCAGTCTGCCTTTATTGTCAGCGAAGAGCCACACGCTCTGCAAGGCACAGATCAGGAGGCGGCCTCCATCTCTCCGGTAGCTGCAGAGCAGTCCAGGACACTGCCCAGCCAACTCCACACCTAAATTGGGACAGAACGACTCTCCTTTCCCGCAGCGTTTCTGAAGGTTTGGGTAACACGTTTGGTACTACTTCAGAAAACCAAAGTGAGAAAAGGACAGAAGAAAAAAAACCCTGTAAGAGAGATAAAGTAGTCGACAAAGAAAAAACTAAGCAGACACATATGTCGGAATACTAGGAATGAACTAACAGTCCTTTTAAGGACATACTGCAAAACAAGATTCATTACAGATCACTCTAAATATTTTGGATTTGTTTAAAAAACACACTGTTAGTTGTTTCTTTCACAGAGCTGAGAAGAATGCCTGTCTACTTGGTTTTGGAGCTACCATCGCCAGGAGGGGAAGTCTGGCCCATGATGGGAGCAGCTACCTTACTGACCTGAACCGAAAGAGAAGAGCATGCTCTCTGGCACCACCTAATAAGCAGGATTGGAGGAGAAATGAAAAGAAGAAATGCAGCTTACTTTCAATCTGTGGGCTACAGTTCAAGCTCAAGAGTTAAAGACACAGCCCAAGAATCCCCAGCAGTGCTCCACAGCAACCACACTCGGCTAGCACCGCTGTAAAACCCAGCCCTGACGTGCCAGGAGAGGGGGAGCTTCGGCAAGTACTGAAATGTAAGCCCCAAGCAAACTCTGAGCGCTAGAGAGGTTTTATAGTCATGACCATCTTCGTCCATTTCTACTAGTTAAATCCACAGCTGGCCATAACCAGCTTCCCCAGGCCCCACGGCAGCACTGCTCTTCTTACACATCAGACCCCCTAAGCCCCACAGGCCACCAAAGCTCTCCTACAGTCTCTTTGGCACAGATACCATGTAGGCTCCATTGTCTTTAACTATACGTTAGCTTCCCCCCTCCTCCAAAAAATGAGAGTCGCCTCGGACTTCACATTAACCTTTTACTAGGCCAGTACAGTAGAAAGCATTGGTGGCCTTGCAGAAGCCATTTGTAATATCCCACTGCGATTCAAAATGACATTTGTAGCCAGTCATGTTATTTAACAACCATACCTACTACATGTTCTGCTTTGATTTTAATAAATTTTAACTAAATGAATCAGTTCTAAAATCTCATCCTTTTGAGAATGAATCATTTGACAGATGCATCCACTGCTGCAAAAAACAAGTTAATAACAATATCATTTAATACATTTACTTGCAGAGTTTGAAAGGGGGAACGCCACTAATTCTTCTGATTCAGAAAGAATACCCTCCATCAAGGAAACTATTCATGCAGAAATGCAAAAGTTGCCCTCGCCACATTTTGTACAGCCTAGATTTGCAAGGAATAGAAGCCTTGATGGCGTATTTATTTACTGAGGCGGGCAGAGCATTAATGGGCATCTCCAACAAAACAAAAAACCACAAACACACACAGGTGCTTTTCTAAATCCACACAAGATACACATCTATCTTCATGTTTCAGCAAAAACAACAAATGTGGGGAAAAAAGCAGTCTGATACATGTTTTTAATGAAAACTCGACATTAAATTTGAAATCTAGTGAAAAGAATTTTATACTAGAGTTGAGATGAGAAGAGGGAGTTAAGTAAACAGCTGTCCTAAAGTAACACACATTTTCCTTGGTACCTTCTGAAAGACAGTATCTACTAAGAGGAAAGAAAATAACCAGTCTGCCAACAATTACTCCTGCTCCTCTAATTTTTATTTTTAACTTCAGGGAAAGCTACACTTTGTACATCCAAAAACTTTAAAGCGATACATCTCTCCCACATAAAACAGACCCCAAGCAAATGGACCCTCCACAACTGACTGAGCTTAAACTTGGAGGTGCGCAGTCTGAAGTTACTGAATCCTAACAAGCCACCACCCAGCAGCTGGACCATGGTAACAGACTACATACCAACTCCTACTCCATCAATTTTCACAAACTTACTTGACATTTAACATGAACTTGTCCTATTTCATAATTGTGTTTGGCTAAGGATTGACAAGCGTTCGGCTCGGCTACAAGTTCACAAGAGCTCCAGCTGGCTAACAAACAGTAACTCGCTAAGTCACAATAACTCCACTGATTTCAATGGTAAGAACATATGCTTCAGGCAAAATTGTTCAGTTGACAGTTAAATTGTTTTAAGTATGTCACAGTAAGACAACAAACCAGCACAAATGTGGCTTATTGCTTTTAAAATTACTGGTTAAACTGGTATACCTTTCCAATACGGTTACACTCTGTAAAACATCCAGAGACAGCCACAAAAGGATCTACGAAGTTTTCATCAATCTTCCTAAGGTTATTCCTGCTACAAGGAGTATTTGGAAAAACAAGACATCTGTGATATGCAAAATGAAATTCTGTAATGAAGGATTAATAATTAACAGCTTGGGTTGCTGGTTTTTTCCCCTCAGTTAAAGAGCTGAAGTATAGTAAGCATTTAGGTTACAGAAAGGAATCCATGAAATCTTTCAGCAAAACACTAGTTTAAAAAAAAAAAAAAAAGGGGAGGGGGGGAGGGGAAAAAAAAAAATCAGCACACAACTCCATTTGCATTCTGACTTTCTCATCAAGATCCCTTCAAGATACCTTCAAACTCTTTTCATTTTAAAAGAACCAAATCATTATGGTCTTACAAAGTTCCTATGAACGTAGTTTTGAGTTCGAGGTACAATCGTACAGGCACAAGCAACATTAAATACTTGCAAAACTCATTCTTAAATATAAATACAACCATTCCCACACAGATTAAATCTGAAAGTGTGAAATATTTTAAGTAACATTGGAATAGTCCAAAAAAAAAAAAAAAATCACTTTTCAAAAACAGAAGGAAAAAACCCTAATATTTAATACAATTGCTATCAGATTACAAGATAGACTCTTGTAAGGCACAGGAACAGCCTCCAACAATTGATCTTGGGTATTTGATAACTTATGAAATACCATACAGAATTTCAACTGCTTCATTTCAGAAGGAAAAAGCACTGCACATCTGCTAGCATGTAATGAGCTGAAGGTATCAGGAAATACTGAGGCATCTAACTATTTTCAAAAGGAAATGTGCTTGTCCAACTATTCACACAACACAAAAATAAACTGGAATATTTATTAGCTCAGAGAAACCAAACCCATGATACGCCTAAAAACATTTACACCTGAACAAATATATTAAATAAAGCAGCTCCACAAATTAGTTTTTCGATTCTAACAACCATGAAGTGACTTCATGAAAGATTAAGGAACAGTACGAGACATACTAGTGGCACCAGAGTTTCAAATGAAGTGTTTTACTCTAAAAATAGTTGCGTATTTCAAGTGTTTAACCTGCTTGTATGCTAGGGCACAAGATATCTGCTTCTGGGAAGTTACAGCACAAAAGTTAACTCACAAGGTCAACAACTGAAGAAAACCCTGCTCTCACATGTCTCTGTTCTTTAACAGCATTGGGAGAATTATCCAGAATTTCCTTAGGAAAGCACTAAAATACAAAACAAAATTGGTATTTGAATTTTTTGAAGCAGTTGACTACAAAAATACTTTCAGAAAGCCTGTAAACATTTACAACACAGTATCTGTATTAATACAACATTATTACTTTCAAGGTCAGTATTACACATGCAGTTTCTTGGAGCTACATATTTTGGTGTTATTTTTAACATCTGACAGAGCATCTTGTACTGTTGCAAGCTCTACAGTGTTTACAAATACTCCCAAGCTGCAGCTGCTGATTCTACTAGCATATCTTGCCACAGCAAAAAGAAGAGTAATTTTATTTATCCGGTAATGGCATTTTTTACAGTACTATATGCATTACATCGTTCTGTAGACTGGTTTTGGAACTTTTCCACCTTTTGACGACTACATAGAACAACAAGATTTGGTTACAAGGATATCCATTTCTACAAGAGGTCAAAAACATCCAAGCATAGTTGGGAAACATGTCTAATCCTGTTCAGATTATGGATGAACTCTGCACCCTCTCTTAGCAGGTGCTACTTCAGGAACTTCCACATTTGGTTTACTTTTTAAAATTAAATGCAGAGATTAAAAAAAGTGTTTCGAAATCAAATGTCAAGTCTATGTTCTAATTCTTCATTCTCCCAAAATACCTAACCACAAGCATAACAGTATAAGGTAGCAGCAAGCAACTTACCAACACAAGCATTTAGAAACAGCCAGTCAGTCTTTTTCATTCTATTTTTTATTTGCTTTAGTTTTTTGAAGTCAACTTCAAGTTCTTCCTTGCTGCCAACAGCTCCAGCCAATTCAATTCTTTGGAAGTCCATTTTCACATCAGATTCACGTTTGGTTGTAGGCGGAGATCTTCTTTGGCTATTACCACTACTACAGCTTCCTCTCCATCGAGCTCTGTCTTGCTCATTTATGATTGAAGAAGCCTCTTCTGTGTCTGCCAGTTCTATTGCTTCTATGTTGTTAGGTCTGGGATGATCACATACGACACATTTCCTGGCCTTCGCCCAGTTTTCATATGTACAAACAGAACAGGTCCAGTGCTGAGCCCTTGTGTTTAGTTTATTTCTGTCATTATATTCCTCACATGGATCAACAGAAAAAGGGACTGATCTTGAACCAGAACCTGAAGACTGAGGAGACTCTGTGGGACTCCTGGTCCTACGTTGAGACAAGCACTGAGTACACCTGATCGCCCTTGGCCAGTTCAAGTACGTGCACATGTGGCACGACCATTTATTTGCACTTTCCATACTGTAAGATGATTTAACCCTTGGTCTTGCACTAGAATCTGGACATATCAAAGGACTACTCCCTCCTTCAGTGCTCGTAGGGTCCCAGTCTCTACCAATATCACTTGAACCACTTTTAAATGGATCTTCTGTGATAATTGTTCCACTAGGTCTCTGAGCACGACACATGGTACATTTGATTGCAGATGGCCAATTTTCGTATGTACAATACTCACAAGCCCATTTAATTCCACGCTCTGTCATCATGTACTTCTTGAAATGAACTGCTTCAGGCAGAAAGCTAAGTAATCAGAATACATCATTAGTACACAATGGTTGCATAGGAGCTCTGTTTCAAAAAAAAAAAAAAAAAGAAAGTAAATGAGATTTAACCCAGTTGATGTGTACTGCACCAAATATAAAAATCAGGCTGGGCAAATGGGCAAACTTTTTTTCTTGATACTATTAGAACATTTAGGGGGAGAAAAAGCGCTATGCAAATGGCAAGACTTGAGCTAACACCATTTTAAATGCAGAATTCAGGATTTCCTAGTGCAGAAATGAAAACTCAGTCCTGCATTTCTGGAATTTCTTAAATTTGCACAGAGGCTTCCAAAACAAATTCAGAAAACAGACACACATTAAGCACTGAGAATACTGGAGAAGAGACCAGAACAGCTACAGAAGCAAGTCACAAATATTAAACTATTAAAATAAAACTCAATATGATTACAGCAGTACAAGAAAAGGAACACAAAGTCTAGATCCTGTGAGGTCTGTTGCAAGACCTCACAGGATTTGGAAGGAAGGAGCATATCAGGTGGGCAGTTATACAATGAGTAAGCAGTTCTTTCGAAGAAGCAGGGTGTAGGAGTTTACATAAAATGCATGCATTTGAAAATGTTATACATGTGCTTAAGCAAGACTAGGCCTTGATTGGACATCACTCATAGTAGTAGTGTTATAAAGTTAAAATACCACTTTGAAAGCAAGCACACAAGCTGTGTGCGTTGACAAGCTAACACCGTATTTCCATTCTACAAACCCAGATTACAATCCAATTCCAACTCACTTTTTCTCTAATGAAGAAGGGATTCTGTCTTCATGCTGGCTCAGATCTTTTCCTCAGATTGCCAAATATGAAGGATGAGACTAAGCAGATAACTATTCCTGTAAACAAAATGAAAACAGACTCATTATAGGTTTCCTACTGGACCTGAGTAACCAGAAAGTTAATTATTAAATGCCACACCTATTCTGATCCCAATTTACTTGTTCAAACTCAGTCGTGACCTGCTGAGACTAACGTACAGACTGGTTAAAATAAACCAATAAAGAACCAGTCACCACACAAGCGATCAATCTGCTGAAGTAAAGAATTAGATCCAAGCAACGTCCAATTCACACCAAAACGTCTACAAACACTTACTGGAATCTGAAACTTAAGATGGGGAAGGAAGAAAAGTTTTGATCCCCTCCAGTTTGTGTAGAAGGCAAAACAGAGGCAAAGGGTGAGGTAGGTAAAGGACAAATATATATAGAAAAATATATACAGTCCATTTCCTCCCTTACCATATATGTTGGATAACGATTCTAAGACTCAATTATGTGCTATTTTAAGCATGCAAAACTGTTCAAAATACAAATTTGTCACATCAATTGACGAACAATTCTCATTCATCACATTGCAACTCTCTTGGATAACAAAACCACCTGGAGTCTAGTAAACAGAAACTCAAAAGAGAAGTTACACAACAAGATTAAATTCAAAACTAGACACATTGAACTAAAAAATTAGTTTATACCTCTTCTCCAGTTAGGAAATGTTTTATGAGTTAGTACGTTCTTCACTGAAATACCTTCGCACACACCTTGCTCTAACAAGGTATAGCTAAATGTCCACTGAAATTTGTCCCCCTTATTGCTACTGTCTCCCTTCCGTGTACTCCAGCAGGCAGCATAGGTTTTTTTCCAACAGCTTGACTCAGATCTATTCACCAGATCAGGTGGCTGCATGAATGAGAGGCTATCGCATGGCCAGGACAGAGGAGAGGGCAGGACTATCCTTTTCAGCAGCAATCCGTATTTATGCTGCGTGAAAGCAGATGACCAATCAGGAACACAAAAAGCTTTCTCATAAAGCTCGGGTTGTAATGTTACTTGTTTGAACAGCCTGCAGAGCACTTTACTCCCACCTATACGTTATAAAACTGTGTTAGACTAAGGAATGTGCTGAGAAGGCAATTAGACTTCCTACTGCTTCCCCTCCACCGTTCCTCATAAAGGTCGATGCCCATGCATAATGGAAAAAAAAAGAGCAAGATCTTACCAGGGTCCCCATATCTGTAATAAAAGAAGTGAAAAATACATACATATACAAGAGAATACAAAAAGTCAACTTGATTTTACTAAAGGTGACTTCATAAAGAAGACTTTTCAGAGACTTGGAGGAAAAACAGTTTCTCTACTCCATAAACAAACTAAAGCTTTGCTAAAACACCTCCTACACGAGTACACAATATGCTAGATTTATCTGTTCCACTGGGTCAAGACTTTTTTTCCCCCCCTAATTCCCAAAATAAGTTCTTTAATGACTTTTAACATTTCTTAATAAGCTTGTTCTCTCTGTAAACGGTAGAGAGTTTTCTGAGATATTAACGTTTCCTAGTTAGGAACTTAAGGCAGTTGAACATGGTTTTCAGAAAAGAGAAGGAAGCGGCGCACAGTCCATGCACCTGCCAACTGCCACCGACAGAACTGCCAAGAGCAGTCTCGCTTCTGCTGCCAAGGGCAACCAGAAAGCGGCCGTCCCAATACTTCAATGCCCAAAACAAGCTTGGGAATAAGTTCTACCTGAGCAGAACCTGGTATGTTTTCAGTAGGTAATGCTTTCAACCAAAAGCTAGATCAGCATACAACGTGTGATGAAGCCGGAGAGGGATCTGTAACTGTAAATGGTCCCTTACCTGCCCTAGTTTGTAAAGCCTTAAACCCAGCAGTTCCCGTTGCAGACAAATCCCAACCCACATTTGGGATGGGGCAAGAAAACAAAGCATCGTCTGTTTTACTGCCATTATGACTGGCAAAGGAGATTGCTGCTCAAGTTGAAAAGCAGCTGCTGGCAAAAAGGATCTAAACAAATACTGAGATACCATTTGGGAAACTGAAAAGCACAGTACATACTGTGTTACAGAAAAGCTTTCATATGTATCATGAGATTAGGTTTTTAGCTGCAATTATTCTCTGCGCCCCTTAAAAAGCTAGATGCTTTCAGACATGATTCTTAGAGAAGCTGAGTATCTGCAGCTTCGAAAGCCTCCGATACGAGCCCGCGCCCGCCAAACACGAGGCCCCAGGTTATTATGAAGTAAAGAATGTAAAAAGGCTCAATGGAGCAATGCAACTTCTCTTCTTTGATAGCTCTGCCAACACCCACTATGGCACAGCTAGATGAGGAAATTCAGCACTTTCACAGATCAGGGTGGGTTTTTTTAGGGTGTTTATTTTTGGTTTGGGGTTTTTTTTGTTTTGTTTTGTTGGGTTTTTTTTGTTTGTTTGTTTTTTTAAACTTTGAGGTCTTGCTCTGACCCCCAACTGCACCCCACCCCAGGGATCCCAGAACCATCTGGTTTACTGGTGACACAGGACCATCATCCAGTCACTGAGCAGTTTGAAGCTTGTTACATTTTTTCAGAATTACTTCTTTGCCACTCTGTCTTCAAGTTAACTTGTTGTTTTAGATTCTTCGCTGAGGAGAAGTTGAATCATGTAGTACCTCCTCTCACAGAGAAATAGCACAAGAGTGACTGTGAGGCGCAGGTGCATGCCTTAGTGTCAAAAAGGCATGAGCAGACAAGAAATTAAAACCCACAAAACTCCAGGTAAGTTCCAATTGATCAGTTTATACAGTGTGCTAAATACCTTCTGGACAGACTAGTAGAGTAACTCAGTACATTAAAGAGAAGAATATATTAAATTCTGATAAATCAAGTAACAAAGAAAAATCAACACTTTATCAGACTGCCTTTTTACCAAATAAAGCCAGGGAGAAAAGGCCACCTAGAACAGTCACAGGTTTTTCTTTTGCTTTGTTTCAACTTTTAAGAATGCTCTTTTTAGGTACATGGGAAAACAAAAAATGGCACACAGAAATTGGGAAGAAATAGCGAAGTCATCAAATAACATTTTTATGATGGGATATATCATACTCCACTCAATTTAATTATTCACTATGTCCAGAAGTTACTTTCCCTTTGGCTCAAACAAGGAACAATATGGAGCTCCACTTCATTAAACAATCAAGCCCTTCCCTGTAAACAGGCCAGACACTGATTTAGACCACTCTACACTACAGACTTTTTGCTGGGATGGTGCTGGCATCTGTGCTGGCAGAAACCTGACGTAATTATACCGATCAAATCAGCATTCCCACCTTAATTCGGTTTACTCCTGTGTACGGATTTTTGAGCAAAGCTAACTGTTTCTGTATTTACAAGGGAAAAGGGAGCTTAGGTATGAACCTAAGCCTTCAGCAAGACTTGGAAGGCAAAAGAGATCCACCCTCCTTCCCCTCCAATGTAGCTGCCTCTCTTAGGCTGCTCCAAAAAAGAAAGGCAGGCTGGGTTATTTATTTTTATTTTAAAAACACTGAAGCAACTTTTTAGAGGAACAAAATAAGCAGAAGCACCTTGTTCTGAAAGACAGAGAGGTCTCTATAACTAAATGCAGAATCCATTAACTCAACAGTTTACGAGTGTGGAATTAACACCTTTCACACATCCAACCACAAAAAGGAGCAGAGAGGAACAGGACTGCGAGTCAAAGCGAAAGATCAAACAGCAGCACTTTCACTGACTGTATTCTTTATGTATTATGAAACATGGTGTATTTAAATGTACATCTACCAAGAAGGGGTCTCAATCTGACAGCTGTAATTGCTCGCTAACAGCCGGATAATGTTGCTGTGAAGTTTATATATACACATGATGGACAAACAGCTTTTCAAGAAGAACTGCCTATGATTAACCCCGCATAATTTGACACATTTTCAGAAGCGCTCCCCTTTGTACGTCACTACCTCAAGTTCTCTTCCAATTACCCATAAAAAAATTAGCATACTTCTTACGAAACTGAAGTTCATTTATACACAAATAAGCTTTCTAATTAAAGCTGTAAAAGGAAAACCTGTTAAAAATCACACATCTGGATTATCACCTTAAATGGTTGTGATAAAACATGCACTAGTCTGAATTCAGACAGTTGTAGCTGGTTTTGTTCTGTAAAACTGCAGAATGTTTTTAAAAGATGTGTAAGATGAATTTGAGTCAACTGTTCACAGCAGGAAACAAAGCAACGGTTTGATTTCACTGTTTCCAAACACACACATTTATAAACACTGCCACTCTGTTGCTGACTCTAACCATGGTACCTTTTTAAAGCGCATATAAGTTGTACGAACGGACTCATCAAACAAAAATTTTGCCAATTTTTAAATACAGCCAGTAGGAAGGTCTAGAAGATAAGAGAGCTGTACACAAGCTTAAATCAAAAAGGCCAATTTGTTTCTTTCAAACTTGTAAACTCTCCAAAATCCTTCTCAACAATTTCTTACGTAAAAGACATTGCTATTTAACTGGCTCAAATTCACTTTTGTTATCTGGGTCCAAGAATCCTTGTGAAATATCACACTATCAATACACTTCAACAAAAACAACTGACATTTTTAAATAACCTATTTGAAATGTATTGCCAAGTATTAAGAATGGGTTTTCACATGAAATTTGCCTTGCCTAACTTCCTAAGGTGGAATTTTACTGACACCTTCTTCTCTTAACTTACTAAACTTACATCACCTTCAACTATTCGCTACTCTTGCATGACTGCTTCCACAAGAATTCAGCATAAGCCTCAACAGATCAGTATATTAAAAGCATAAAACCTGAACCTAGGCTTCTATAGTTTGAAAGGAACTAACAGTAAGTTCATTGTCGTCTCTGCAAATTAGTTTTAAAAAAAAAAAAAAAAATTAAGAACATTGACCTTGTCAATGGGACAACCAAATCAGATTAGCGCTGAATCTTGGAAGCTTTGCAGTAAGGGCAATAACTATGTACTATAATAAAGAACAGAAAGATTACTGCGAAGTCACAAATGTAGAAGCATTTTCTGCATTAGCCTAACTACACTGAAGCAAGGAGTTTAACAAGTCAGCATAGTTTGCTTTGGTTGTTAGGACAGTTCTTTAAAAATAAAAGGATACTGTCCCAAACAGATCAGCAAAAAGGAGAAAATACTCTTTGTCATCTCAGGAAGAGCGCGCTGAAATCGTTTTCTGCAAGCTGCTCTCTGAGGTGGGGTTTTTTACTTACGAAGTTTTTATTTCTTTAAAGAACACTAGCTGGCTATTTGCAGTACAGACAGTAGGAACTGGTCTCAGACTGCAGCTATCATTACAGAACGCAGAAACCCCCTTCTTATAAAATACAAAGCAAGAACTATGTTGGCAGACAGAGTCTTTTGTCAAACTACATTATAGTTCCCATTCTCATCCCAGTAAGAGCACTGCTCTCAAAACACACAAGGATCACCTTTGCTCTTCTGAGCAGCAGACCTATTCCTTTGCTCCCATTAACACGAAGAATGCTGCTGTCTTGAGAGAGGCATCAATGAGTTAAAATTGGCACAAACCTCAGTTCTATTAAAGACCAAATTGTTGCCACGTAAGTCACAATCTACAAACTATTAACATTAATGGTGCATGAGAAAAGAAAAATTGAAAATATTTTAGTTACACTAAGTATTTACAGCCTCGTATGTTAAATGAGTTTTAACATTCTTCTTCAGTTTTGATAGTCTAGGCTGTCAACAAATACTCTGCACTGCAGATTTTTAGGTATGACCTCCTTCATTATGTACAACTTTTCATCTACTCTCGTAAGCGGGCAATTAGTTAAAAAACAGAAGACTTGCTCTTTCACAAAGAAATGTGCTGCAAGAAATGCAGTTCTCTTAACCAAAAAAATTCTGAGAAAGTAAGTAGTAACTTTTGAAAACATTTAGAAGTCTGTTCATTGGGTGAATTCTGACAGGCTTCATTTACATACAATTAATAAAAAATTGCTTTCATTTTGATTTATGGATTCACATCTCATTTCAAAGCATCTTTAGTCTACTTTATTAGCTACTTATAATATTCAGAAAAATTACACTGATTTTGCTTCAGCTTTCTTTTCAATATTCTATTCACACTTCCAATCCAACTGCTATCATTTCAAATAAACCTTAAAGCCTGACTTTGCATAAGCAAGAGAATTTATATGCAGTTTTAATGCAAGAGGATGCCTAATTTTGCAAACGTTCTACGCAGCAAGAAGTCAAACATTCAGGAGGTTACAGATCTTAGGATACATCTGAAATACAAGAACTGACAATGAACTTTAGGTTAGGATGTAGACCTAAATATAAACAGACTCTTCTGCAAAAGCTGAAAACTCACCACAGAATTAACAGGTATTTGATGATACTAAACATCCACTCTTTCTGCTGGTTTTTTTTTTTATTTTTATGTTTATCCCCCGAAGAATTTTGTGCTCTTAACCACTGCAGTTAATCCCGCTGTGTAACTTGCGAAGTACAAGTTTCCATTTTATTTGTTACTCATCTCAAATGGGTCAGACTACATATAGCTCTATTAAATTTCTGACTAAAAGCTAGGAAAACTTTAACTACTGAAAACGATAAAAACAATAGCAGCGGCTTGCAGTTCAGTCCTCTTTCTTATTTCAGGAGCGCGTTACATTTTTTTTGCGGGGGGGTGGAGGGGTGGGTGATTTTGTTTTAAACTCAATTACGAGCAAACATCTATTTAGATGAGATGTTACTACATATTAGGATGGACTAAATACAACTGCTTACTTAGAAACCAATACCATTTGGGAAAATGAGAGTAAGCAGATCAACAGTTATATAATATGCAGCATCTCCCACACAGTACTAATCAAAAACCAAGCAATGTGACTCAAAATAATGAGCTATGATAGAATATTCGCATAAATACAGCCAGCAACATTTAGTGAATCTGATCATCATGAAGAGTCAGCAACAGATGAATACCGACTCAAGATAAGATGTACAACACAGTAACAAACATAACGCAATAAAACACAACAGGATTGTTAAAACTTCATTTTTAAGACACTTGCATCAGACAAAATACACAAGTTGAACCAGAGGATCCTTTACAAAAAGTGAGGTCAAATACAAAAAAATACTTTATCTGTGTTTAGACTATATGCCTAAAACATGAGACTCATTTTGGTTTAGATCTCAGCCATGAGGAAAACCAGATGTCACTCTCTGACTAAAAACACACTGTGGAGTCAGACATCAAAACCTAAAAACACTTAAACCTGTCCAACAACCAGGGAACATTATATAAAGACTTGTACGTTTGACATTCAATTCTAGTAATTATCCTCTGGACCTCCTCAATACTGGCTGACCATAAATTAGATCATGGCTAGATGCAGACAGATTCACCATTTGGTGGAGAAAAACCACCTGCCTCCAAATGAAACAAGGAAACACACACTCAACATCAACTATTGTGTACTTTCCTCCTAATTAATGGCAAGCCACTTTCAGATACAGTTAAGGACCATCTTTGGTATACACATTTGCAATTGAGCCCAATTGCCTTTAAGACTAGTTCCAGCTCAAGTAAGACATACAAGCTACACTGATTTTATCCAGCTCTTCTTAAGACACTAGTGAGACAGCAAAGTAAAAAAAAAGGGGACAGGAGGGTGGAAGAGAGAGAGAAGCAAAAATGGTATTATCACAGCACACAAAACCCACTACTGTGTATGTCGCTGCTTAACATAGCGCAAAGAACTGGCATCAAATATCACAGGGAAAACAAATTCAACCTCCTTCTAAAGGAGTGATATCAGGTTTTGTTTTGGTTTTTTAAATCACTATTTTTTTAACCTTATGATTAGCAATCTGTATTTTGCTCGCAATACATGTCCAACAGCTCCAAGATCACTGCAAGGAACTCTGAGCTGCTACAAAGTTTCAGAGTAACAGCTCTAAAACAGTAACCCACCTGCTTTTGGGGAGTGGGAATAACTTTCTGCTAGAGACGACACTGAACAACCTTCTTTAAATAAACCATTTAAAAGCTATGAGGTGACAATTATTTTTATCCCTGCCAAGCTAAACAGTAATGCGGAGGTCAAAAAAAAAAATGTAAATAGTGCAGCAGACCATCCCAACCCTTCAGCAAGATAAAAATCATGGAATCATAGAATCGTTTTGGTTGGAAAAGACCTTTAAGATCATCCAGTCCAACCATTAACCTAACAAATCAGCTTCCCGACAAGCACACAGTAAGGGGAAGCCTTTGTAGCCAAAACATAAACCCACAGGCCCATCCGACAGAAGGCATAAATGCCAATCAGACATTGTTAAAACACCTAGCACAAAGTAGTCCTGATTTAGCATGGTAGTGAGAACTAAAAAAAAAAAAAAAAACCACCACCACCAGAAAATAAAAGACCTAGCATGAAAATAAGCGCATACTCAACACTTCTTGAAACTGCAGAAGACTTAAGACTCGGAGCTGTAGATTGAAGCTGTTTCAGGGGAGTATTCAGATAGCAGCAACTAATAAATTTGCCAGCTGTCTCCACTGAATCCCTGCTTAGATACTGGGAAGATGAATGGAGACAGAAGTAGTACTTTCAAGCCCATTAGCCTGAAAGCAGTACAAGTCAACACTCACACAATGCACTTACAGTCTTTACAACCACAAGAAATAGGATTCTCTCATAAACCAATCACCTTCAAAGAGCAAATTTCCTATTTTTTGCTAGAATTATCCACATTTATGAAATTTCTGACAGTCATTTTTCTTCCCAGATAATCAACTGACTATGCACCAAGAGCCACATGGTTTTCCAATGAATGGACCCACAAAAGTACACACAACTTCAAAGCCACTAAAAGATTACTTGATCATAATATTTTCTACTGAAAACAAAACAGACCACTCAGGTTTATTTTTCTTTCCAGTCACCTAAACCATGGTTCTGACAGTTTTCTTTAGCTCTGGAAAGCTAACTCCTGAATATCTAGAAGATAGCAGAACACCAACGTAACTTAAAAAAGTTTCTTAATGTCTGCAAACTCCCCAGTAACTCGGGCTTTTTCTGTTAAGAACAAGATTAAGCATGCTAAATCAAATCGAAGTCAAAGAATCACATGGAGGATTTTAAACCTTAACATTTGTTTACAAAAATAATGGCAAACATAACCCAAATAATACATCACCATGTATTGGCTTCTGGCACAGTGGAAGGAAGGAGAATAAAAAGACGACGACTGCAGCCTCCTTGCTCACAACTGACAGTCTCGGAAAGAAGTCTTATTTACACTTACCAAAACAGTCACAGGCCCATCCTTCCAGTCCCCCCATCCCCTGGACAGCAGGTTGCACATCTGCTATTCATTTTGTACCTAGCTCTCATTCACTTCAAGTATTTTCAGCTCAATTCTGAACTCAACCTTAAAGACAGATGTAAATTCTGTGCCTTCTCCAGCATTTGCCCTAGAAGTACTAACTTTCATTGATTTAAAATGCACATGTGAATACAAGCAAAATCAGCAGCCATTCTCAGCAAAAAAAAAAATTCCACCTTACCAGGAATAATAAAAAAAATAAGATGCAATAGTATCCCTGTCATAAGAATAAGCAGAACAGATGATATCAGGAAAACCAAAGGGAAAAATGCCAACTTCGCTATATCTGCTGTACAGCAGAAGATGCAAAAGGGCTGCAAACTCGGCTGCTTCATAGGCAAGAAGCTCTGCACATACCAGGAAGTACCACTCTTTCCAGTGCAGTACCCTCCCATGCTCCCCGTAAGAAAATCTACCATGCCTTCTGCTTTCTCAGACCAAGGTCTCCGTATCAGGCCCCTCTTGAAGACAGCTCCTTCCTCAGACGTCGCTGCACTCATTCCCTACTCTACCCCCCCACACACACCTCTACTCCCTCTGGTCTCCACCAAAATGAGTTTCCACATAAACGGGACAGCAGCACAGGAAAAAAGTTGTTTTGAAAAATGCCAGGTGGATACAACTCCAGTTTGACTACAGAGCTTCTGAAAAACCTGCCCATGCCACAAAAGAAGGAAATACAAAATCATCCGTGTTATTAGAGACTAACATGTTCTCAGAATTGCTGCTGAAGTACTACAGTAGCTCTTTTAAAGTATATTAATTGTTAGACACTGAAGAGATAACAGTCCTATTATTAAACTTGTATCTCAAGAAAGTTCCAAAAGAATTAGCTACGTACGTATGAGGAGCTGTGCTTCAGCAATTGATGATGCAAAAATGAACAGTCACAAAATCAATCCGATTCTGTGCAAGTTGAAGCAACGTCAGCTATGCAAGAAGTACTATGAAAAAGAGTAAGTACCAGGAAAGTATCTGAATTCCTAAGGCACGAGATCTGAATTAGTAGATAGAAGTTCCCTTCTTAAGGTATCACAAATTCCATTCAACTGACATTACAAAGTTATAATTATCTGTTATTTAACTAATTTTACCAAGCTACGCCATTTGACAAGTGAAGTGGTAAGCTCTTCATCATCAACCTTGCCTCACTTCCCTCTTCATGTATAGTACTAGTTTAAAAAAAAACAACAAATTTTTAAGAACTCTATTATAGCTAAGCCAGCCATTTTCAGCTGCCAAACTAAAGTTTAGTTCCATTTTAGTACCAGGAGACTGTGGATCATAATTCATGCAGTTAAAATGAGGATTACAATAATTACTTGTTGACGTAAATTTTGAAGAGCTCAAAATAACCCAGTCTTCAAATTTTGGGGGGAAGAAGGGGCACGAGATTACTAACAGAACTGGCAGTAGCAGTTTAAATGCTTTGCTGCAATTAGGAGATGGTACATCATGATAAAGAATGTATTGATCTAAAGTTCTGCACAATCTCAACCCCGTGCAAAACTGATATGGCAAAGAGAAGCTGGAAAGAGAAATGTTAACACCTAAGTTAATACCACATGAAAGAGCCAGTAAATCTCACATTAAAGTGCCTGAGAGTACATTTGATTATTTGATTGACTGTATTAAAAATAACCTCCTATACCATCAGTAAAGTATTTTCTACTTACACTTCTGCCTTAACAACAAACCCATTTGCAAACAACACCAAAGATGGATGGGATTTCCCGTCCCCAAGGAATTTACGTATGGAATGACGTACAATCTGAACAGCCATACACAAGGCTAAGACTGAAAATGTTGCCTTGACCAATTTTGCGTTTTAACTAGTCTCCAATTTAAGTCATGTTTCTGTGATGAATCCCATTGATGCTTTTAGGCCACTCAGTGTTCCAATTAAATTAATATTTTTAATTATACTTCTGAGAAAATGCTAATGGATACAACTCTACAATAACAGATTACGGCCTCATCGGTCAATCCCGTCTGCCCGTCCTTACTTAAGCGGCATAAGAAAAGTAAAGGCAATTTCTTTTTTCTTCAAGAGAATTGCACCAGATTAATTAGAGTGCCACAAATCCTACAACATGCAACACATCCAAAAACATCATTCTCTTAATGCTGCGAGAGACTTAAATCAGAAGTGGTCTTTTAAACATGACATGCTAGACTCCACATGCTGCGACACCAATTCAACTTGGCCTTCAGAAGGAGGCGAATAAAAGAGTTCTAGAACATCTCCCGCTGTTTACCTGTTTCCCCCTCTCCGAGTAACCACTGAAAAAGGGGGGGGAAAAAAAAAAAAGAAATGGGCTTCACAAATCTCTTCTGCAGTCACCAGAGACAAAACGCTAGATGAGAAGGAAAAGCAAAAGTAAGTGCAACAAATCTCCCCTGAACTACTGTTACAAGGTTCTGCTCACACCAGAATCAGCTTTAACAGCATGTTAGAGAAAGGAGGAAGTTAAGGTATTACACAGAAGACATCTCACCCTTCAATTTTTGCATCAACAAACGTACCAATGTGTTAAACTCACGTGCCAGTGCCACCACTTATGACACAGTAGGTAGCCAGTGAGTAGAGACTGTTCAAGCACAGCACAAAGCCCGTCAAACAGCATTTGTTTACTACATTGACCCCCAAGAATTCTAGAAAAAGTTGTCATTATTGTTATCACTGAAAGTCACCATGGCACCAAAAAGTTCTCAGCAGCCATGCTGTGTCTGCCATGCAGGAGACCCAGATTAATTTTCTCCCACCGTTTCTCCGACCCGCTGCTCCTCAGAGAGCGGCGAGTACTCTGGGGACGGAGTGCTCGCGATCGGGGTTGAGGGCTGGAAGGAATGCCGTTTGTCACTCCAAAGGAAGGACTCACAGACACATCCGTGACCTCCACAGAGAAGTTTACCTTATCCTGGCAGGAAGCTGCCGCAGTCCGGGACAGCGAAGGCAGAGTCAGAAAGGCGCTGGAAGCACGGATTCCCAAGGTTTGCCTCGCTCGTTAATCGAGCTTTTCTAAATTTTTTTTTTTTTAAAACTTCAGTTCACGAAAAGGAGCTCGACTTGGAAATACTTCCCACGCCGTGCTTTATTTCTGATAAAGTATCGACAATACGCGATACTGCACTACAGGCGATGCCACGGAAGTTCTGCTATCCAAAATTCACAGATACAAGCAAGCAGCTCCCATCACCTACTCTACCACAGCGTACAGATCAAAACAGGCACATCCAAAAAGGAAAAAAAAAGGGGGAGGGGGGGAAGAAGTGGGAGGCAGCAGAGGCATGATCTCACCCCAGCAGACCGAGGCACTGCAGCCCAGCGTTTGGAGAAGCAGCCACGAGAGAAAAATCCGAGTTTCCTGCCTTTGTACCCAGACTCCCGGTGCCGTAACACAGCTTTCCAAAAGCCGCGTTCCGCGGGGCGCGGGCTGGGACGGAGGGAGAAGCACCGCATCCCGCGGCAGGCGAGCGGGCTGCCCTCCGGCCGGCGCTTCCCGCCGAAGCGACCCCCCCACGCGGGACCCCAGCCGGCCCCGGAGGAGGCGAGTCCCCCCCACACCGCCCCTCGGCCGGGCCGGGCCACCCCCGGCCCCGCAGCGCCCCGCCCCGCCCCGCTCCGCTCCGCCGGCGGCCGGATCCCGGCGGGTCACCGGCCGCGGAACCACGGCGGGCTGGCTCCCCTCGGCTCGCCCCCGCCGCCGGGCCCCCGCGGGGGGCAGCCGGCCGCCCCCCACAGCGCTGCCCGGGGAGGGGAGAGGGGCTTTACCTCACCGCCGCCGGGAGCCGTCCCTCAGGCACACGCTCGGTGCTGGAAGCCGCCTGCGCCCCGCCGCCCCCCCCCCCCCCCCCGGCCCGCTGGCTGCGGCGTCCTCTCCCCGCTCAGGACATGGTCTCTCCCAAGGGCGGCGGGGCTGCCGCGGCCGCGGGCGCTCCCACTCGGCGCGGCGGGGGGAGCCTCTTCGCCCCGCTCCCCGGGCTCCTCTAATGGCGGCGGCTGGAGCGGCCCAAAGCAAAATAAACCCCCATACGGCCCGGAGCCCGCACGTCAGCCCGGCCTGCCGCCCTGCCCGGCGCCCATTGGCGGAGCCTGCGCCTTCCCCTTCCGCCAATCGGAGCGCGCCTCTTTGGGAAGAACGGGTGATGTCATCCCCGCCGCCGGGGAGCCCCGCCCTCTCCCGGCCCCTCAGCCCCGGGGCCCGCCGGGGGATCCGGTCACCGCCGGCCCCGGGCCTGGCCGGCTCCCGCGGCTGCTCCCCCTGCAGCCCTTCCCTCACGCACCGCCCGGGGCCCCAAGGGCCGCCCCTCGCCGGGCCCTCCCTGAGGCAAACCTGGGCCGCGGGACCCACCTCGGTCAGCAGCGGCGGGGAGTAACGCACCGGGGCGGCCTTACAAGTGGAAACAAGACCATCGGCTTGGCTTGACGTCCCCGACCGTAGGTGGTATCTCGCCGTAAGAGTGTCCTACGGAAATGGGCCCCTCGTAAAAGCCCCTTGCGATGGCACGTGGCCAGACAGCAGCCGTCGAAAATACCACCTCTGCGGCAACTGATCCTGCCAGGGTCCTGGCGGGAAACGTCTGCGTATGGGGAATAAAGAGAAAATCGCGATGGAAGGTCTCATGCCCAAGCTGTACAGCCCCAAGCCGTTCATAGATTCCCGTTAATGCCTTCAGTTCTTCCACAGTAAAATATTTCCCTGAGCGCTGCTAAGAAAGCAACTACCAAGCGCTACTGTAGGCTTACTGACAGGAAAAGCGTATTTGCCCACATTCTCGCTCTTCCCTCATGGGTCTTACATCACTTGATCCCTGACTTTTTTTCCACCACAGTTCCTACTTCTTATTTCAGGCTTTCTCAGATGTTCTAGCACTTTTCATTTCCATGGTTTCGCTCCCTGTTCCCAGCTGAGGTGATAGAGGGGACTCTGTTAGCTAATGCCTCGGGCTAGAGGTTGTGTTGGGAAACTTGTCCTCTTCTGGCCAGCTGGATCCATCCTTTCTCGCTCGATCAATGTAAAAGAAAAGCACCTGAGATGTTCAAGCACAGCAGTGATGCCTTGCGCTAAAGAAAGTCCCTTTGTCCGGCAGACAAACAACTAGAACTGGAGTCAGGACAAGTAAAATGTAATTACTTATGGGGACTGCAATAGCAATTTGTCTCCATTTGCAATTAAATCAGTTCCTTATAAACATCAAAAGCTGTTGGGGGGGATAATGTGATTTGTCTCTCCCAGACTAGTTATTCAGTAAATCCTCTTTCTGACTCCATTGAACAAGTGGGGCCCCAGTCTGCGTTTTGGGAAACATACCAACAAACACATATATTTAGCTATAGAAAAGATGGGGACAATTGTGTTTTCTTTCGCACACCCACATGTAAGACCCAGATGAAGTTGGATAAGTCACATAAAAGAAATACTCCTTATCTTAAAGAATCGTGCTGTCTCTGTGCTTAGAAATAATTCCGAAAATGTATCCCTTGCGCTTGGCATCTAGGCAAGATGATGGAAGAGCTGTCATGTAAGCGAACAACGAGTGGGGTAAATCCTAAATGCTGCCACAACTGTACGACAATGGGAGGTTTCCAGAAATAATTGTTATAGATTAGACTGCATTAAAAGGTATGAAAATAAAAGGAATATGCATTTGGGGGGAAAATATCACTTCAATTCTTCCAGAATATTTCCTAAACCCATCAGAAAACCATTTGGTGATCATGGAAACATTTTAAACAAAACGCAGTGCACTATAGGAGCATGTAATGTACTTCCACAACACAGAAAAGAGCTTTAATCAAGCTAGACTTGTATGTCTTCAAAGAGTTTTGTTGCATAGGTAAGAAAAAATAATGGCCGACTGAAAAAGAAGATACTCAAAGAATTCTAGAGACAAGTGATTTTCATATCTGCATAGTTGTTCTGCAGAACAGAAGCATTCCAAGTAATGAAATGGGTACCTATATGGTATGTGAAGGCAAACACCTGTGGTCAAATTGAAATTGAAAATAGTTACCCCGTCTACCCTGAGCTGCTAGTTTCAAAAGCGAATCCTGGCTGTATCTCCAAGTGACAAGGATGTTTTTAATGTTGGCAATGATATTCCTAAAGCCATGTCTTTGGCTTTATCTCAAAAAGCTGCTGGCATCTCCTGCCAGGTTTACCTTGCAGGAGTTTGCCATTTGTTCTAGACTTAAACAATAAAATACAATAGGAATGACCTTTCAGTGGTTTAGAACATTGATGTTTACACGTATATTTTTTTCCAATAGTAGCTTTCAGACTTCCAATTTGGAGGAAGATCAAAATCTGCATGACTTGATAACCCAGTTCTCAACAGATTTGGTATTTGATCATCTTTTTCTTTTTTAAATGTCAGAAAGATAATTCTATTTTTCTTAGAGGTAGCAGAAGTTGTATGCAAGTACTAATTTCCTGTATTCCACCCCAAATTTTAGTTTTATTCCACCAGTTTAAAGACAAATTTTAACTCCCTAGTAAGGAATTTGGAACAGTCATACTCGTTTGACAGCTTAATGTGTTATTTTGGGAACTTTGCTTTGAGGAGCTGAATTCACTCATGCCTTGGAGATTATGTGCCTTCACTAACTGGGTGTGCAACTGCCCTCTGTAACTCAGAGCAAGCCCATAGCAAAGCTGTGCTCCTTCGTTCACATCTAAAAATATAATTTGCACACATACGTCTTCCAGCTTTCTTTTTTTCCCCACTTCTCAAATATCCTAAACCCCTGTTCCTCTAACACCCACAGCTTTCTCCCCACCTTCCTCAGCCACCCTAGGTCTCTCCAGTCTCCTTCCCTTCCTTCCAGTTCCTCTAGAAGAAGAAAGAGCACCTCAGGAACGAACTGATACTAAATTCCCTTGTCAGAACTCACAGATCTGATGAAATCCGAATGGCGCGCACAGATCGTGCCATTTCGCAGCAATGTCGGTGGAACCCAGCTCAGAAACCCGCCGGGTTCCTCCCCCCTGTCAGCCTGGAGCTGCGCCGCCCGCACTTGTGCCGCAGCCAGTCGCGCAGACTGCCTGAAGCAGGAACCCTTTGTGGCTCGGAGGTGCGAGCCTTGCTGGCAGCCAGCGAGGCAGATGGCTGGGAAGTTCCTTTCCTTTTCGGCAAAGAATTGATAAATTTAGGATTTTTTTTCAGAATAACCCAGAATTGCAAATTGCCGCTATCTCCTATTAAACAAGAGCACTTTGCGCCACGCTGCCTTACAAGACACCTTCTTTCTCCTGTCCTGATGCTCACTGTTAGTAAAAGGCTTCTTCCCTCAACCCTCCCTGACGTTTCTGTTCTGATTCATCCTGCTTATAACTGAGCGAACGATCCCAAAAGCTATAATTAGAAAGAAAGCATCAAAACAGTTCACAGTAGCATATTTCTAGATGTTGCGTACAATAGCTGGGGGACTCGGTGCAGCAAAATTGTGCTTCAGGTAAGCAAAAAGACGAATACCAAATTACATTACGCTGGCGCGGAGTGGTTTTGTGGTGCAGAAGAATTGTCTCGGCCCGAGTGCATAGATTACATCTAGTTAGCGATGTGTAAGTGCAGATCTCGCTCTTATGTAATTCTCTTTACCCTGGTAACTACTCGCTCTCAGGCAGAGCGCTGGCTCCCATTAGGCAATTCATCCTCGGCTTATCCAGGAGCAGAGATCTCCGTGCTCACCAGATGGTTATTTCTCACTAGCTGAACTTGGAATATGCAGAACTCCCGACTGACGCCGGTTCCTCGAATCCTGCTCTGGCCATTGCTTTATTCGGTCTTTTCAGGCTTTTTGTGATCAAGGAAGACTTGCAACTGAACTGAAACGCTTAGACGAAGGGCGAGGAATAGAAAGGCATGAAAATCCAAAGGAAGCACAGTTTTTGAAGCTATTGAGAACAGGCTATTTTAAATGGTTGACTGATTTGTTACCGTTTTTCCATCCTCTCTCTGAGTCAGCCTCAGCCTTCACACCCAGGAAATCTCATACTTTTGGCTCTTTTTCCCGTTTGAGTTTGAAACATAAAAATACTCAACTATAGCTAGATCACTATCCTCCCTATCCAGACGAGGGTGAAGTCAGAGAAGGCGTAATGCCCCAACCAAATCCGTTCTTCCCCGCCACAGCTGGTGGGTGTTGTTGCAGGCTGCCACCCTGAGACCTGTAAGCGAGCTTCAAATATTTGGAGCTGACCTCTGGGCAGGGGAGGAAGGCAGGGGAGGAAGGCAGGGTCCTTCCCTGTCCTCACCGCATGCTCCCGGTCGTGATGGGAGAGTTACAGCCCTCACACTAGGCCTGGTCTGGCCTCATGGCTGCATCCAGTGGGAAATGGCTTTGTTAATTCTACCCATTCTGTTGGCTCGGTTTTTAGCTGTTTCTCAAAAAAAAAAAAAAAATCCTTCAGAAAATATTTTCAGAGTCACAAGATTTCTTCTGACTTCCCCAAGGGGCTTTACGCTAAGAAGGGATGTTATGGGCATGGATCAAGCCCTTCTCCTTTTGGTCTTTTTTACTACAAAAAGAAGTGAGAGTTTATCCCATACCCTGAGCCACCAAACATGTCGGCACAAGGGGCAGGGAAAGAGCAACTGAAGAGGAAAGTGGTGCTTTCTGCCTCGCTGTCTGTACCCCGGGGAAGAGAGAGAATCATGGAGTGCTTTGGGTGGGCAGGGCCCTTCAGAGCCCCCCCAGCCCAGCCCCTGCAGTGCCAGGGACAGCTTTAACCAGCCCAGGGTGCTCAGAGCCCCGTCCAGCCTGGCCTGGGATGGTTCTGGGGATGGGGCCTCCACCGCCTCTCTGGGCAACCCCTTCCAGTGCCTCACCGCCCTCACTGTAAAACATTTCTTCCTTATGGCCAGTCTAAATCTGTTCTTCTGTAGTTCAAACCCATCACTCCCTGTCCTGTCCCAACAGGCCTTGCTAAAAAGCTTGCCCCCCCTTCCTGCAGCCCCTGTCAGCACTGCCAGGCCGCACTCAGGCCTCCCCGCAGCCCCCTCCTCTCCAGGCTGAGCACCCCCAGCCCCCCCAGCCTGGCCCCGCAGCAGAGGGGCTCCGGCCCTCGGGGCATTTCTGTGGCCTCCTCCGGACCAGCCCCAACAGCTCCGTGTCCTTGTGCCGAGGGCCCAGAGCTGGGCGCAGGGCTGCAGGGGGGGTCTGCCCAGAGCGGGGCAGAATCCCCTCCCTCGCCCTGCTGCCCACGCTGTGGGGATGCAGCCCAGGGTGGGGTTGGCTTTCTGGGCTGCCAGCGCACATTGCCGGCTCATGTCCGGCTTTTCATCCCCCAGCACCCCCAAGTCCTTCTCCGCAGGGCTGCTCCCAATCCCTTCATCCCCCAGCCTGCACTGATACCAGGGGTTACCTTCTCCCAGAGGGCAGTCGGAGGTAGGAGCAGCTGATGTTTCACAGCGAACCACTCGCCCACGCGTTCCTCCTCTTCTTCAGCTACGGGGCTGCCCTACTGCAAAAGCACCGTGGCTCGCCATGGGTCCAGCTACAGGCACCTCGCACCTCTCCAGGTGGGGTACGCCCAGAGGTGGTGGTGGGGTGCGTGATTGTTTCAGGGACAAAATAACTAGGAAAGTTAGAGAATAAACAAATATAGCTAGGAAAAACTGTGCAGAAATATGACAGAAGTCTGCGCTGAGTTGTTATCTCCTCCATCACTTTGAAATGTGTTTCAATAGCAAAAAGAAAAAGGTTAAAAGTGGGGAGCACTTGTATTGACAGCTTCAAGGTGCACCGTGTTTTTCTTGCTTTCTCTCTGGCTCCACAGGGAGCAGAGGAAGGGGGTGAAAGAGTAAATCCATCGGGATAGGGCTTTCCAGCTGAAGGGTTTGGGCCACATCATCAGGGAATCTTAGAAACTTTCCTCGGTTGGGCAGATACTCAGTAGGTGAAGGACTCTGTGCTGGATGGCCAAGAGAAAAGCAAGACACACGGAGAAAAATGGGAAACTGGGAGGCGATGGGGTGGCTGTAGTCCAGAGTGCGCATTCAGCGTGGTTCTGGCGACTCCGGGAGGCTGCAGGATCTGCCCGTCCCAGATGGTGGGCACAGCATGGCTGCTGCCGCTGCTCTAAGCATGCATCAGCAGGTTTGTCACGGCAAAAGAATGCAGGGGGGAGGACAAAGAAAAGAGGAGAAAAAGAGGGAGAGAATTAAGGAAAATGTGAAACAGAGTATTAAAAACAAAGGGAAAAGAAAAATAAACCAGGAAAATGCAAAGAGCTCTTTGAATGCACTCTTAAAGAAAGCCATGAGGGAGGACAATGACAAGTAACAATGCAACTATAAAAGGAAGCAGCAGCCTGCGTCCCTTTAGGGGCATGTAAGACATTTGTGAGGACTTGGGACAAAAATCCATGAGAAAGAGGGACTAATATCCATAAACTAATTGCTGTGTAGAAATGTCAGGCCAAAAGAGGCCGGATTCTTCTGTGCAATGGCCAGCATCTCTCTTATCCTCAACAATGACAGATTTAACTACTACCAAACACCAGGACCCCTCCAAAATGCTCCTGCCAGCGGAAAAAGAAGTGTTGACAGAATTGGGGAGTGAGCGTAACACTGACTACTCCGACGCGGCTAACTGAGGCTAGATAAAAATACCACATTATACAACCACAGGTTTCAATGCCTGGGTTAGGTAGCTCCCTCCCCTGCATACTGGCATTTGTGAGCCCCACTGATGGCGTCACCCCTCCCCAGGCATCGTATGGACGTCATAGATGCTAAACTCGGTGGCCGTAGGTTTGGCTGTGAAGCTGAGAGGCAAGAACTCATGCATTTTTCTGCTTTAGGTGAGCACACCACTTTTCCTATGTAGCAAGCCAGTATTAGCAGGTGGCATTAATATGCCCCAAATCCGAGCCAAAGTTAGCAGCCATTAGTGGTCGGCGGAAGTGAAAAGGGAATTTATTGTAAAAGAAGGCTATCCAGGAGCGTACGAGGCAACAGAGAAGGGATGTTCTGTGTTCGGTTTACAGAACACAGTACATCATGCCGAGCATAATCAGCGCCAGCTAATCAGATTATTTGATGAGCCAGAGGGAGCAAAATCTATCTTTGAGTTGACGTAATCCACTGATAGACTGCTTAAGGATTCTGGATATGTTCATTGCATGTCTCAGAAGCCTTCCCCTTGCCTATTCATCGACACTTACCCTTTTTATGAGCGAATCTAGGATTAAACACATACGGTTCAAATAAAAACCAGAAAACAAAACAGGTAAGAGTGAGACTTCACGGGAGCGTAGTTAATGGAGCGCTGCCGGTCACCACACTACTGGTTTAGCAAGGTAGTGAGAGAATATCAGTGACACCAGGGATAGTTTAATGCTATTAGTGGAGACCTTATAAGGATGGTAACTGATGAAGCTAAGAAATACACGAGTCTGGAATTAAAATGTGGAAAGGATGATTTTCGGGAAAGTCCTGAATTTTGGAAGAGGATAGATTTTTATTTTAATTCGGGTCTAGCCTGAGCCATAAATTCTTATTACTTTAGTACCGTTGCCTTATTTTAGAGACATGTTCTGCAGAAAATCTATACATTCTCCCAGCATTTCTCTTCACAAATAGGCAGCTTCAACAACTGGATAAAAAGTAGCTTTCAATCTTAGTCCTACTTTTAATCTTACAGGAGGCCATTTAGCAAGGTACCTCATAATGCTATGCCTTATTCACAGATAGAACAAGGGGAAAATAAATCAGAGAAACAGAAGAATAAATCATTTTCAAACCAGATTACTTTCCTGGAAGGACAGATCTTTGATTGCTTTTATTCCCAACTTTAAAAGAAAATAATTCAGTAATTAAACATTGAGCAACTATTGTTTACTTGTATCAGGCATCACAGAAGCTGCTGTGCCTTCCCTTTTTGTATGTTATGCTAAAATGATGGGTAGAAACAGAATAAAATAATTGCAGTAGAACATTGTCTAGGATCACTGTCTCCCTCCCACTGCACAAAGAAATGCTGAAGCAAAGCTAAGACATTTATCGAGCAGCAGGAGCTCATTAGCTTGTCGTCAGTACTCTCTCCCATTGATAGCTCTTACGTGGCTATCTAGTAGGTAAGCAGCATTATAAATAGTCTTTTTGTAGCACGCATTTCTGCTTTCGTGTAAAAAATATGTTTGTTGTCTCCCAAATAATCCTTGCCACCCTGAGAAACACAGATTTTGTGATTCAGGAATGTGTTGCTTCAGTATTCCAACCACATGTCTCAACTGTGAGTTTGTCTTGCCTAAGCTCATTGATCAAGTTTAAGCTTCAACAGCCTCCGCTTCCATAAGAGAGACAGCTCTGGAACTGCCCATGTCCAGGGACAGTTTCAAATTTACAGGGCTTTAACACAAAAGGACAATTTGGACTATATATTGGGACTGTATACAGCAGAAATGGCTTAAATATTACAGCGAGTTAGATCTTCCATAGAGGTCAGAGTAAGGACTGAGTATTAGAGAATTCAGAAGTATATTTAACTGAGGGGTAAACTCCTGTCTCGACGATTGATGTTATAAGCCAGGCAGATCCATGTATAATCATTTGTCTGTACACCTCATTACTGGCCAAGCAAAACAGAAGCAGAGAGGGCGAGCCATTGACTTACATTTGCCCAATGCAATTCAGGTTAATCAATAAAACCAATTTTACAAAATTATGCAAACTGTTGAGCTCCCACTGAAATAATTGGAAATTGGTGAAGCTGCTCAGTCTCACAAAGGTCACGTTCCTCTGCTGGAGATTGAACCTTTTACAAACACTGAAATCCTTGAGCGGGGGGATTCACGTGCTTCTCTTCCTGGACATTGCACTGCTCTTCTCGCGATGCCAGAGGTTTCAGGCAGCCCAGTTTCCCCAAGACTTCCCACCACACATCTCTCTGTCAAGTCAAATGCTACAGTCAAGGGGCCTGGGCAAACACCCAAGGCCCAGTGAGAAAGTTCAGATTTGGACCTTTGCCCACAAGCCATATTTGATCGGTATAGAAAAATCACTTTACACTGAGTATATTAGTAATATTTATTACACAACTGATGGAGCTAGAATCCAGGCTACACTTGTCAGAAGCAGAACACGGCTGTTCAGATGAATGGGGCTGATTACTTGCATCAAATTAGGAAGCTTATTTCTCAAATGGAGCAAAAATCTGTTTGGATTAGTGCTTTCCTACCGCTCAGCGGAAGAAACAGAAGTTCTGCCATTTCGTCTTGGTGCTGTTTCTCTTATCTTGCCATCCTGGCTTTGAATTTCCCACTCTCTTATTGCAAGCATACTTCTTGCCCACGTAGCTTAGTCTTCAAGAGGTTTCACGTCGTTCTCAGGCACTCAGTGAAGAGGTCAAGTAGAGCTCCCTCAGAGCGCACATCTCCAAAGCTGAACATGTTCATTTCTTTCCTGTCTTCCTCTCATATCAGAGAATATTCCAAATAAGGTCTCACTGGTGTATTGCTCAGAATCAAAATAGCTTCATGTTATTTAAGTTTGATAACCC
This sequence comes from Pelecanus crispus, assembly GCF_030463565.1. Classification (NCBI taxonomy): domain Eukaryota; kingdom Metazoa; phylum Chordata; class Aves; order Pelecaniformes; family Pelecanidae; genus Pelecanus; species Pelecanus crispus. The sequence goes on from NC_134652.1 coordinate 4,600,170, forward strand.
CTTGAGAAAAGTCCTTTGGACTTTAACTTCCCTTTAGAGCTGCCGACTGCCTCGGCATATGGTCCTGTTAGATCTTCTCAGTTAAACACTGTTAAATCACAGTTCTGTCAACTCTCAATATTTTAATGTTTTTCTTGGAATATTTGCTTTCTGTTCTAGACTTCCTGCCTCTAGAGTCAAGTGATTAAGTTAGACTCTGAGATTTTATTTTCAAAGTACAATTCTAATCCTCAAGGCAGTGAAGAAAAGCATAAAATATGGACTAAATATAACCTCAGTGCAATCTGAAGGTTCAGAAACTAGAAGTCAAGACAAAAAAAGAACCACAAATATTGGTTCCTAAGGCTCATTATTTAAAAATATTTTTCAAGTGGTTTTGAGAATGACAAATTGGTTAAATTTTTCCCAGTGTTTTTGACTGCCAGTTCCACAATGCAGAAGACAATTATTTCTTTTTGTGCCAGTGCTGGACCAATGTCCCAGCTTAATACAGAGGAATGAGTAGATTTGCTCTCACCAAGAGATTACTCAGGCTGTGGTCTTTACATCTAGTAGTAATCACGGTCTTCCTAAAACATGCCAGGAAAAATAAGGGATATTAGCATCTACGTTCTGGGTTACATTTTGGGTAGACATGTTCTGTTTAGCTAATTTTCTCATATAGCAGAATACCTACGTATTCCTTTTCTTTCAATACCATCAGTCATCACATTTGGACTGCCTGGCTGCAGTAGTCCATCCTGGAGATGACTGTGCCGTAGCTCTGGCTATAATAATTTCTTCGTACTTGTAGGCATCATCTACAGTTTTACACAGCTTTGGTGTTAAATGTGTATCAGGTAATGTCATGGAATCATGGAATGATTTGGTAGGAAGGGACCTCCAGAGTTTTTCTGCTTCACTCCCTGCTCAAAGCAGGGACAACTTTAAAGTTAGATCCAGCTTGAAAGTTAGATCATGTTGCTCAGGGCCTTGTGCAGTTGAGTCTGAATCCCTCCAAGGATGGAGATCCACAGCTTCTCTGAGCCCTGTTCCAGGGTCTGACTGACACTGAATTTTTGTTTCTAATATGTAGTCTAAGTTTGCACTAGTTGTCTCCAGAACATGTACACTCTGCCTCGTTTCAGTGTTGTAAGCCTATATGAAGTTCGATTTAGTTGTTTTCTGTTGAGAGATAATATGACTAGAGATCGTGAAGCCCCAAGTTTGCTGAGGCTGCATGAAATAAAAGAGATTCTTGGATAGAAACACAAGCCATTAACCTAGAACACGAAGAAAAGCTTTGGCTTCTTTTTCTTCCAGTCTAATACTGAAGGGGCCATGACAAAAATCATGATTTAATTTATATCTATCATACAAGTTTATAACCAGAACTGGTTAAAGGCCATTATTTCTTTTCTGCTTGAATGTTCAAAGTCCTAAAATACTTAATTCTATAAAAGAAAAAATATTGAAAACTTGCCAGAAAAAGAACAATGTTATTTAAAACACACACACACACACAAAATTTTTTTCATCACAGAATTTGGGGCTTTTGTAATTTACCCAGGAACTTGCTCTCCAAAGCTCTGTGTGACCTCCTAAGGTCTCCAGTGTCCAAGCCCAGGAGCCCAGTGTGGCTGGTCCAGAGATGGACTCTGAAGCGATGGGGACGCCTCGTCACAACACGGGGTGCCTCGGAGATAGGCTCCGTCACGTCCAAGCCACCTCCCAGTCCTCCTGGCAAACTGGCAGGCAGTTGACTGGAGCGCTTGTTGGTGTAGCTCAAAAATGTGCTGAAACTCATTAGCTTGTGCAAAACCGTTTGGTTTCAACAAACTGCCATTTACCACAACATCTGCATTTTTGGAAACTGTATAGCGAGCAATATTTCCCACCTAAAAGGAAGTATTTTGCTTATCATCCAACCAGCCAGCTTAGCAGCCATCTCTCCAACAGCCATTTACCTACGAGCTGTTCTGAGACGTCCTGGCTTCTAAATGCAAGGAGAAAGCAACATACGCAGCTCGCCACACTTGAAAATGTCTCAGTACATTTCACTGCATCTAAACTAGGCTAAACAAGTTACATCCTGGGCGCACTGACCCCTCGGGGGAATACGAACAGTCTAGTTCAGACTACAGTCACATTATGAAGACCTAATTTAGTCCTGATGTTTTGACACACACATGCAAGCTGGTTTTTACAAGGTCACCCCCAGCAGAGACAAGAAATTTTTTACTATTAGCGTGAAGACCTTGAGTTTTGAAAAATGCTCTTGCTTTTCATCATCATCTGCATGCTATTTTTTTCCATCTTTCTTATATTAAATGGTCGGTAGAAGAGGCCGTAATTTATGCAGCACTCCAGACAGCTATCTCAGGAGTTACATGTAATGCAACCACCTTCATTTTAAATGCTGTTTTTAAATAAATGGTCTCAAAAACACTGTATAGTTTTAAAACTGAAAAGACAACGGAGGCTACCTGGTATGGATGAAAAACTGAACTGCATTGGGTGGCAAATTAAAGCATTCAGCCACAAAAATGATGACTAAGAGGAGATGAAGGAAAAAAAAATGGTAAAAGAATGTTAAAGTAAGATATTTTGATATTTAGGTACATTTTCTCTCTCTCCTTACATAGAATATTTTTAAAAGGTGAGTCCTGGTCCTCTGTAATTGTCCTTAAGAGTTAGTACCAAACACTTACACAGGAAAACAATTTAGATCTGCCAGTCACTAATTACCCTTCCTTGTGGTCCCCATTTCCTTGGGTGCTCTTTTTTTCTCCATCGCCGTGACAACACTTCCCACACCAGAGGAAATATTTACCTTGCATCTTCCTGTAGAGTAGCAATTTCCCCATTTTCATAACTCAAGCCTTCCTCACCCAGCAGCTGCAGTATCTGCTTGAATTGTTGAGTATTTATTTTGTGGTTTGTTTTTTTTTTTTAAGTCCTGATCAAATTAGTACAAGGGAAAGATACCTACAGCATCTTAAAGAACAGATGTTCTTTACAAATCAACCCCAGGAAATATTTTGTCTGTTTATACTGTGAATTGGCAGAACATAGGCTTCTGTATCCTGAAATATTCTATCATCTCCCATTAAACAAATAGGGAACTGAATCTCCGTTCCTAGCTACAAATCACAAATGTAAGCAGAAGGAAAGTAAACATCCAGTTTAGCTTTCACCTCACTGCGTTCGCCGAGATCCGTATCGCATTATCTGGTTCTAGTGTGTCTGAAGTATCTCAACAGTGTCCTTAGGAAAATAAGTGAGTACATCGTGGGCTTTTTTTCTTTTACTGGTGTCGTGGTTCAGCCCCAGCCAGCAACCAAGCACCACGCAGCCGCTCGCTCACTCCCCCTGCCCCGGTGGGATGGGGGAAAGAATTGGAGGAGTGAGAGTGAGAAACACTCCTGGGCTGAGATTAGAACAGTTTAATAATTGAAATAAAGTAAAACAGTAATGATAATAATAACAATATAATAATGATAATAATAATAATAATAATATACAAAGCAAGTGATGCCCAATGCAATTGCTCACCACCCACCGACCGATGCCCAGCCAGTTCCCGAGCAGCGATCGCTGCTCCCCGGCCAACCCCCCGTTTCTATACTGCCCATGATGCCGTATGGTATGGAATAGCCCTTGGGGCAGTTTGGGTCAACTTTTCTGGCTGTGCCCCCTCCCGGCTTCTTGTGTCCCTGGCAGAGCATGGGAAGCTGAAAAGTCCTTGCCTAGCATAAGCAGCACTCAGCAACAACTAAACCATCAGCGTGTTATCAGCGTTATTCTCATCCTAAATCCAAACCACAGCACTGTGCCTGCTACTAGGAAGAAAATTAACTCTATCCCAGCCCAAACCAGGACAACTGGGCATCAGTTTCTCTGCAGTGCTCACATCCTTCTTGGCTACACTGATACATGCTAGATGGAGAAAGATGTCTATAAAAAATGAGTTTTCTTCTAACCTTTGCCTGGTCAGGGGCTAAAGAAAGCTGTGTGATGTTCCATCTTACATTTGCACAGCATAACGCTAAAAAGAAACGTACAGTGGAACTCTGAGGGGCTCGGTCAGCCACTCCTCAGTCTGTTTTTCAATGCTAAGTTATATGGAAATCTCCTTCAGTTAAAAAAAAAAAAAAAAAAAATTTAGCACAGTGACATTGGTGGCTGTGGGTTTTGGGTTCTGATGATGTTTTTCCTATAGGATTCCTAATGTCAGCAAGGGTTCCTGAATCCTGCGTTCATCAGCTTCCTCTAGCCGCAGGCAGAGCGGTAAGGACGGGGCCCGCGATCCTGTGTCAATCTGGTAATAAACAGTAATAATAGACTCTAAGCTGTCATAAGAGGATATGACCAAGCCTTGTTTGGGTAATGGAGAATTCAGCCATGTCTGATGACTGTCAGCTGAGATGATCTCAGAGCGAAGGGAATCTGCCCACAACAAATAGCTTGTTGCCTGCCCACAAATACCATTTACCCCTCCACGGCGACGTTCCCGGCTTCTCCCCTCCCAGCACCCCTTCTCTGCTGTACTTGCTGCGCGCCAGAGCTTGCGTTAGCCAGCACGATCCTTGCAGGGGCAACCTCAGCTCTCTCCTGTTCCGGACCAGGTGGTCAGAACTGAATGATTTTATTTTATCCGAAATGTGATGTAAGCTCTGTGTCCTCGCTACGCCACAGCTTGTGGGTGGGGGGAGAATTTTAACCCGCTGCAAGATTTCCCACCCTTAGGGATTTCCCACCCTTAGGGATTCCACATGTCCACGTGTGGAATGCAAGAGGCTTCGTATGAGCGATGGAGCTTCTACAAGTCTGCATTTTGGGGGAGCAGTGGTGGTGTATGAGCCTTACTCCCCAGCCCGCCCTAGGACCAGGCTGAGCTCCTCCCCTGAGTAGCAGGGCAAGCAGCTTCCCCATTTTTGTTTAGGAAGTCACACTAATTGCAGAGCTATTGTCTTCTTCATTTAAGCAGACAGCATTAATCCCAATGCGATTAAAATCTCAACGTTTCCAGCTTTCCTCAGGAACAGTGAGTGGAGAATGGCTATTCATGGAGCAAGCTCACACCCACGCTGCTCTTCTGTGGTGACATTGAGAAAGTGGCAAATGCTGCACTGTCACTGTAAATTCATATTTTGCTGGCCTCCTTACCTAGGAGCCAGGCCAGAGCAGCCTGGAACAGGATCTGTGCTCCTGCTTCCTACTGTGACAAAGAAGGTGCCACAGGAGGGCACAAGGAAAGTGAGTCATTCCTGTGATCATTAATTAATTAGTGCCCTGCTGCTCCTCCAGGCAGGCCAAACAGATTACACATGGCAAATTGACATAAACAAGGAGAAAATTCTGCTCATAAAGGAACTTGGGAAGGCGTTCAGTCCCCAACCTGCCAGAGCCCCAGACAGCGATCCAGTCTGCCCCCTTTTCAGGATGCTCTTAGGTGCTTGAATCCATCAGGCTTCTCCCAAATGAAGGTGCGGTTCCCAGATTAGAGGATGCTCAGAAATGACTCTCCCCGGTGAGACAAACGCTTCTGTCTCCAACCTGGAAGGGTGAAGCTTTAGGGTCTGCCTAAACCACAGCCAGGGCTGCCACTTTCCAGCGGTATTCCGTGTTTCCTGGCAGAAGGCAGACACCTCTACAGCCAGCACCGAGATGAGGAGTTAGTGGCAACCACAGCATTGCCCTCTCCAAGTTTCTGAGGTGCCCACCTCCATGGCCTGTGCCAGCAGAGAACTGGGTGAATCGGGTGGACACATCGTAATTGAGTCTTTCCTTGCAAAGCCGTATCTGTACGTAAGAAAAAAGAAGCACAGAGGCACCCATCCACACCCACCCATCACTGCCGTCACGGTCAGGAGCCTTCAAATTTCCTGAGCCCCTCCTCTGTCTCACCTCCCTGCGCTGAGAGAGCTGTGTATCTTTAGAACTATTGCAGGCGTACATGGTGGCACGTTGTAAGAAAGCCACTAGTAAAAGCCAAATCTCCTCCGGATTTGTGCACTCCCTTATCTCAGCGTTCCTTGCCTTGGACAGCAAAAGCAGTTGCCTGCCAGAATACAGCCTTCCCTGGTGTCCCCTCTGCACCCCACCCCAGAGCCACCCCAGAGCAAAAAGCTCATCAGGAAAGGGGATATTACTACCAAAAAAGGGATCTTCCAGCCCCACCTGCTCAGAAAAAAACAGTCTGGGGAGGTGGGCTCAGCAGGAGGGTCCCTGCTGCCTGCCTGCCCTCGCAGCCCCTCCCAGCTTGCTGCCCCGCTCCCCCAAGCTGCTGGCAGAGGGGAGGCAGCGGCTGGGCACGGCAGAAGACAGCAAACGCGAGTGATACTCCCCAGAGCGTGGGCTGCCTGCCAAAGAGCGCTGCCAGCTGCTTGCTGTTTAAATTGCTTAATATATTATATTAAGCAAAGATCAATGTCAGATACGTGGTCTCCATCCCTGTCTTAGAGCGTGAGCTTGTCCAGAGCACGCGGCATCCCACTGCGGCCGCACCGAGGCATGGGCTTCGATGCATGGACGCATCTTCTGAAGGCAGAGCTCTCCGTACCGTGTTGATCATCCTCGGCCTTACCCCAGCCAAAGCACTGGAGGTGCTGGGAGAGTGCAGATAGCTACCGCTCTTAAACTGACCTTCTGCAAATTCGCTTCTTGCTGAAGTACAAAAACACTCTCAGCAGGGAGACGACGGTAAGGTAACCCTCTGACCTCCATCTGCACAAATCTGCCTGGTGATGGAAAAGACCTCAAACCTCAGAGAAAGGTGCAGAGCCCCAGACTCACTTGACCGAGTCCGTGGAGGGGTAAGTCATTTTGAGGCTGATGGATAAAGCCACAACAGAGACCCAAACCTTGTTGTTAGTCCTCATAAAGGCAAGGTCCATCATCCTTCCAAGTGCTGTAGGCTCAGGCCCAGACTCTAATTGCTTTATTGTTCTTGAGTTACAATGGTCTGTGATAAAATCTCCAGCTATACGGTGCATTTCCCAGGCACGGATTCGGAGCAGCAAAGGCACCTCAGTGCCTGAGCCATAGCAGAGCTCTCGGCAGCCATCCGCTGCCTCGGCACCCAGGGCGCAGCCACCAAGTCCCTGCTCAGCAGCAGCCACATAGCACCGAGGATGGCAAAATTTGTTCCTTAACAACTTTTTCTGGACCTCTGAGTTAAGGATGATGTACTTACTGTACTTGGTAGGTAAAGTGTTTGAGGTCTCACAGCTACAATAGTTTATTAATTTGCCTTGTTAGTCTAATTCCCTAGACTCTTTTGGGAAAGATTAAATGAATCATATGTAGACAAGAAATGTCAGCGCAAGGGGGAGAAATGTGGAGGCCTGGCACGGAAAAGTCAAAATTCATTAAAAAATATTGGATAAGTGCTTGTGGTGACCAGAAGCTAAAAAAATCAGTATTTGTTACATGGAAGAAAATTCCCCTCTCCTGTATGGAACCCTGTGGAACCCCCACGTAAGACTATAAATGAGCACAGTTTATAAAGATGTCTGTGCTGCGGGAAGCTAGGAACCACAGCTTGGCTGAAGGGATTTACATGATACGTTTATATTTGTGGATGGGTGCCTCTTGTGCTTCTGTTTTCTTAAGTACGGATACGGCTTTGCAGGGAAAGACTCAATTACGATGTGTGAAAAACAAAACGCTAAAACAAACCTCATGGTAGGTCACCACAACCCCTGGTAAGTCAGATGTGAGATAATCTTCCCTTGTTTACCCCATCGGTTATGTGTGTGGCCAAGGCCACAATCAATACCTTGATATTTTCTGTAAATCAAACTGGGGAAAAGATTTGCTTTCAGATTTTCGGTAAGAAAAATTTTCCCGAGTCACATACTTTAGCAGAAATTCTCAGAAATAGGCTGGAAGCTCTCCTCTGGTGAAGAGTTTAAAGGCAGGTTCCCAAGTCCTTTTTACCTGCTTTTTAAAGGCGGTTGAGACACCTGACTAAGAGATGGGTTTCAGGGTTTAACCCTTAACCACGCAGAGGCACTGGGGAGACCTGGAGCAGGGTAGGGTTTTAGGGATTCTTCCAACCAGGGGTTAACCTTTGCTTTGTCTAAACGGGCATTTCCAAAAACCTTATGCAGAACGTGCAGAGAACAAATTTATAGGGTCAGCCTCCCTATTTTCTTCCACAAAATAGGCTCTCTTTTAGCAGTTGTTATGTTTAGCTGTTTTGCATGACTGAATTTCCATTTCCCAACAGCATGTGATGTCCCAGCTTAGAACTGCCATCGATTTGATGCTTTAAAAGGACTGCTCTCCCCTAGATTTCAGAGATTTCGGAATACAGCTTGTCAGATAACTCCCATCCCTGGTCCAAATTGCAGCTCAGTAGTTTTTCTCCCTTTGCTCTAGTATAAACCATTTGAACAACCCTATGAAAAACACCAGGTCCTGTACTGTCTCCACGGGAGACAATTAACCCAAGACAAGGGTCAAGATCTGGTCCCATCTCTTCAGGATTTAATAATCCTTTCATCATTATCACACTTTAAAAGCCATTAACTGTTTAGTTCACCTCATTTTCAGAAAGTTTCCAGCCCAACTGCCAATATGTGCCTTATCTAAATTGAACATCACTGCCATTTCTTACTCAGACATCTTAGAGGGTATTGATCATGGACCATCTCAATTTCTGCTGCAAGATACTTAGCACCTGAAAACAATTCAAGGGGACCTTTCTGGGATAGATCGTTCTTTCACTGGGAAACCTGTGGGCAGGATGAAGCATTCGTCAAACCCCATATTCAAAATGAGCCTAGGGTGACAAGGAGGACCGGTAAATTTGAAGCAGATTATCCCAGCATTAAATGGCACAGGCCACCAACATGGTCCTGCAGGAAGAGAGTGGCGAGGATGGGGGACAATACCTGGACAAGTCCCTGTCCCTTCACAAAATCTGAGCCTGGCTAGAAGATATTTTGTCCATCAGACACCAGCCAATTTCCCAAGCAAGCAGGATCCAGGCCCACCAACCCCTAACCAGGCATCTGCAGTGATGAGTGACTGCGCGTTCCTCTTAGTTTTTCAGGGTTTGTGCACAAGAGGGGTCGGTGACGCACATATAAATGGGCAACAGCCCAGGTTTTGGCTTATAGACAGCACTAGCGGTGGTCACACGAATGCCATTGCTTGCTCTTTTGCATGCTCTGGTCCGGTGCTGGCAGAGCTTGCTGTTTCCGTCCCTGGACGTGCAGTGGCAGACAGACAGCATCTGTCCACTTTCTTTCCAGGCAGCGGTAGGGCCGTTTGCCTTCACCCATCGCTGATTTTCACAAAAACGCTGGGAACTGCATGTGGTTTGAGCATCTCCCCGTCTGTCACTTGAAGCGGCCAGCATGTCCAAAAGCCACCCGAGGTGAGCAGCGAGCCCAGTGACTGGCAGGCAGTGGGATTTCCTTGGGAAATCAGGCTAGAAAATAACCTGGCTCACACAAGGGCTGTAAATAAACACCCTATAAACAAATGAAGGCTGTAGCTCTATGTTCCTCTGGCCGGCAGCCTGAGTGACTGTCAGCATCAGCAAAGGCCACATGGTTTCCAGGTCAGAGTCCAGCCCCGCCTGCTGCTGCTGCCCGCAGGTCCTTGCGGTACCCGTGCTGCCTGCCAGACACATTGGCAAAGCCATCCTGCCACCCCAGCATCCTTATGGAATCCTAGGATCATAGAATCGTTTAGGTTGGAAAAGACCTTTAAGACCATCCAGTCCAACCATTAACCTAACACTGCCAAGTCCACCACTAAACCAATTAAGGGACAAGTCATGATTAATTTCATGTTTCCTGGCTTGGTGGCTGGATTATTTTTTAATGAAAGTAAAAACTAGGAATCATTAAGGTTGGAAAGGATCTCTAAGATCGTCAGTCCAACCATCAGCCCAACACCCCCATGCCCACTAAACCGTGTCCCAAAGTGCCACCTCTGCCCGTTTTTTGAGCACTCCCAGGGACGGTGACTCCACCCCCTCTCTGGGCAGCCTGTTCCAGCGCTTGACCACCCTTTTCGTGAAGAAATTTTTCCTAATATCCAATCTAAACCTCCCCTGGCGCAGCTTAAGCCCATTTCCTCTCATCCTATCGGTAGTTACTTGGAAGAAGAGCCCAACACCCCCCTCCCTGCCCCCTCCTGCCAGGAGCTGCAGAGCGATCAGGTCTCCCCTCAGCCTCCTCTTCTCCAGGCTGAACACCCCCAGCTCCCTCAGCCGCTCCCCACCAGCCCTGTGCTCCAGACCCTTCCCCAGCTCCGCTGCCCTTCTCTGGACACGCTCCAGCACCCCAATGTCCTTGTATTGAGGGGCCCAAAACTGGACACAGCATTCCAGGTGCGGCCTCACCAGTGCCGAGCACAGGGGGACGATCCCTGCCCTGCTCCTGCTGGCCACATCCTTCTGGTTCACTCTCCCTTTAGCCATCCCACTTTCTCCCCCTACGTATACAACACAGTTATTTCCTGGAATCTTTTTAAGGCTTTTGCTTTGCAGAGATCAACTTTTTCCCTGCATGAAGCCAGCCGCATTTGAAGAGGTGGCTATGCCGCCCATGAGCATATTTATTTCCACGCAGAACCGCCGGGATCTGCCATCGCCTGCCTCGTGCTCGGTGTTCTGTGCAGCTGCGCTGCGGTTTGAAACATTGCCTCTAATTGACTCTCCCATCCATCCGCAAGGGATTTTAATATTTTCTTCTATGTTTCTTTGATGAAGCAGCAGCAGGCTGGATTTCTGATCAGCGCAGCGAAGGGCAGGCAAGGTGCAAGGACTGCTCGGGTGGGTGGCCGCCCATGGCATTTGGGAGACTCACCCTGGGGTCAGTGCAGGGTCTCAGAGAGATGCTGTGCCATCTCTGTCAGACGCCTGGGGACATTTAATACTGCTGAGATCCCTGAGAAGGAGCACTTGGCGGGGGGAGGGGGGGGGAGGTGGGCATCAGCTGCCAAACTGTAATCCCTGCTGTGGCAGCAACTCGGTCATTAGTTTTAGGGTAATTTATTTCTCTCTCTGCTCTTACCCGCATAAAGGGGATATATAGTTCACTAACAGAGATCCCAAACTGGAAAAGTTTAATAGCTTCAGCAGAAGAATCAGCCTTAAGCTTGTCTCTACCAAATACACAGCAGCGGTCAGAAACGTCATTTAACCGCACGCCCCATCGCGCCCGGGGAGCCGTGCGTCCCGCTGCATCCACGCCTCCCTCACCCGGCTCCCCGCTCTCCCGCTGCATTAATCAAACCTTTCCCAAAGACATTTACTAGCTCTTTCCCTGTTCAAAATCCTAAAATCATTGTCAGTAGCTATTTAAAGCCCTTCACAAACGGGCGCGCTGCGGGTACAAACAAAACCCTTCTGGGTTAGCCCAGCCTGGCTGTTTATAAACAGGGCACAAAAAAAGGACAGTCACGTTGCCCAGATAAGCACAGAGACTCCTGCTCATCAAGAACATCCCCGCAGGTTTGTGTGGCCAAGCCCATCGGGCGTGCAGCTGCACTTTATTAAATAACCTGCCTAGGTCATAGCCGGAACAGCCGTAGCAGGTTTGGGTAATGCTCAACATCCCTAGAGACATTTACAGCTTAATTGACGAAAATACTTCTTCAAACACACCCGGGCAGCAGCCCAAGGGAAGAGGACCTCTACGTCTTTTTTGGGGGTTTGTGGGATGCTGTGGCAATGCTGCTCGGGGCAGTAAATCAGCAGCGCTGGGCTTCGTATCCAGAGAGGGAACATGAAAACACGGAAAACAAGCAAGCCGTCCAAGTCAGCCACAGAGGCATCTGAGCTGTCACTCTGGCCGATGGTTTACTCCAGAGTTTAACAAACCATAAAACAGATTGCAGAAACTTTTTGGAAATTGAAAGGGGAATTAGAAATACAGAGAATTTCTTGCCGTAAATACTGTGCAGCGCACAAATGTCAGCAGAAAATCTTCAAAGTGGCAGTAAGGTCAAACCTATAAATAAATCATCCTGGCCCTGCGGAGCCCTACGGAGCTTCCCGGGGAATATGCATCCCGGCAAATTGGATCTACCCTGAAAGAAGAGACAGGTAATGACCGCTCCTTTCAATGCTGCAGGAACCGAGAGTTTAAATGGGACCAACAATAGCGGCTCCATTTTTTAATCTCTCTGATGAATAATGCAGCGCATTCAATAAGACGACGGGCAATGCGTTCCAACAAACCGATATTGAATACCAGCGGCACTGGCGGTCCCAGGACTGCCTGCTCATTCAGAGGGTAAAAGGAGAGATGGATCCACTTAACATGAGTTGTATTTGCACACTGGGGTGCACACGTGCAGCACCTGGCACATTTAGCCAGGTAGGCATCTAGTGGCCACGGGCAACCACGTGGCTTGACCTGAATATCAAATGGTACATAGGCAATCGCGCAAATACCTGCTGTACAGCAACAAGCAGAAGAAAGTGCACTAAATTACTTCCACCTAACCTTGAGGCACACCATACAGGTGTGAGCCGATCAAACAGGCGACCTTCCCAAGTCTGCGTGGCTTAAGGACCAAAGAGGCAGCTGCTCTGGTGGATCCGTGTCCGAGAATTTATCTGAAACCCAAAATAATCAGCTGGCGGATTGCGTACCACGCAGGAGGCGATGGCCAAGCCACAGAAGCACATTGCATAGGTTACATGGGACAAGTAGCGCAGGGCTACGTGGCATGGGTTTGGCTGCATGGCATGCTAGACACTGCTGCAAGTAAAAGTCATCCATCAGCGAAAGGAAAAAGTAAGATGCAAGGAATCATCTGATTATGTGTTTTAATATTTATGCATTGCAGAGCTTACTATAAACTATTTTGCAAGCAGAAATTTAAATGTTGAAGAGAGAAAGCATTAGGGCTAATGCAAGCGCTGTGAGTCGTGCAGGGTTTGCATGTCTTGCGATCGACTTCCATGGCCATTACACTGAAACTACTTGCTGTTCTTCCAGAAAATAAATGGATTTGAAAAGAACAAACCATAATTATTTTTTAAAGTACTATTACTCTGTCCTCATCCTAAAGCTTCTGCTGACCTTCAATAGCACAGATCAGATCCACACAACACCTTCTAACCTCAACCCACTTTAAAATATTAATCCTTATGCACAGCACAGCATTATTATCCCCTTTCTGGGGCTGGGGAAAGCGTGGCAGGGAGATGGGCTGAGCTGCTGGAGCTGCAGCGAGCCGGGCGCGATGCACTAAAGCCCCACACCTCCCACCGAGTGCTAGCTCTTGCCCGTGCCGAGCAGAAAAAGCAGGACAGGGGCAACGATGTGCTGGGCAGCGCAGGGGGCTGAGGCAGGAGCGAGCCCAGTGCTCGGCTCCTGGGGGAAATCCAGGAGGGTGGCAACACCCCAGCGCATGGGAAGCTGACCAAATCCATTACGAGGGAAAAAGGCTCTTACTATAATTTCTGCCGTGTTCGGGGTGGGGCGGGGGAAGTGTGCTATGGTATTCTTGTGGTAAAGCTATCCGTGCCAGTTTTTTCAGTTAACATAAAAACATAGCTACACTGGGATGCAAATCAACCTCGGATTTTAATTATTTTGCTTTGGAAAAGAGAAGTGATGGGGAAGGTTTCCAAATGAGAGGTGACTGCATTAAAAGAGGGAACATGCTCTTTGTCATTATTTTTCATAAAGGATGAGAATGGTTGACTAACCTGTAAATATGTCAGGAAAGGTTTGCTTTGGCCTGAAAAGGCTTTTCTCTCAAAAATGGTTTAAATAGAAAATTTTTGATCAATAGCCAGTTCAGGTTTCATAATGAACTCAACTGAAAATGGGTGGTAGACGCGTTCACATCCTGCAGTAGCGTTAGATGGATGAAGCAACCTCCTCCCTAGCTTCCCACGTCTTATCAAACACTGTGCCATCAGGAGATGTTGCCAGTAGCAACGATGAGCGTTTCACCTGTTCGAAGGTCTCTCCTTTGCTTTAGCTGTGTCCTGGGCCCTGATCCTGCTGCACGTGGCGTATGGCCAAAGGCCCTGCGCTTCGCTCCATGGTCTGTCCTTTCTTTTCCACCAGGCATGTGACTGGAGCTCCCTGGAGCCCACGGGGGCTGGTACAGACCTTTACAAGATGCCTGGGTGCTGCATTTCATGCTACGCTCATTTAGCATCCCAGTAAAGCCAAGTCCCTGATGTTGTGATAGAATAGAACGGAACAGAATAGTTGGAAGGAACCTACAACGATATTCTAGCCTGACTGCAATGGGATGGCATACATCAGTCCATTAAAAATGAGGAGCTCCAAGAAGAGATTGAGTGAAGCTGCCCAAGGACTCGGTAGCTCATGTGTCCTTCCAGTTATGAAATCAGAAACTGCCAGGTCACATTCTGAAAACAAATGCGCAAATGCCTTTCATGAGACATAAGCCAAGTGACTTAGGGACCTTACCTTCTCCCAGCTGTGGCCAGCAGCCACCCTTCAGTCTTTGTGTCTTCAAATAGATCCCATGCCCTGGTGTTCAACATACTTATCTGCTCACCCCAGTTGATTTCACCAAGTGAAATGTTTTCTGAAGATTTTATTAAAATGTAGAAAACAAAATGAAAACTCCAGCTGGGATTTTTAGTGAATAAATGATGTTAATAGTTCTAAACATCTTTAAAAACTTAAGCTGTTCTGTTTTAAAAAACCCTCATCCATTTTTACGAGTGGATCTTCTCCATGAATACGCTTCGCACTCCTCCAGCCTCCCCCCAAGGCAAGACAGCCAAAGCCTTGCTGCAGAGAGCGGTTGTCGAGGCAGTCTCTGATGGAAACAGGGGCTAGGTCGCGCAGTGCTTTGCAGATGGTAAACAGCACAGGCTGCCACGTCGCGCCGTGGCCATGCTCCGCTCTGTGCACCCGCCGGAGTCAGCACCCAGCAAGGACCCAGCCTTCTTCTCCTCAGGGACCTCTCCCACGCATCCCAGCTCTCCGTCTTTGCAGTTGTTCCAATTATTGATCAACTGCACCGTCCATCTGGCCGGACTGCAGCGTAAGCTGTCAGCACCAGCTCTTCCTAAACACTGCCTGGTTTTCCTCAAGGTCTTACCTACACATAAAACATCCTGAAAGACGGAGACCAAAGGGATGAGAAGTGTACTGATCTGCTCTTCCAGCACCTGCTGAAAAGTTGCACTCAACTTTATTCTATTTGGTACCTTCCAGGTTCTCTCGCCTTCCCCTGAAAAACATTTTTTTGGTTGTTATTCCAAACCCATTTTTGAAATGACAACTCAAAGACTTGAGTCAGTGCCTTTTGTAACAGTAACTAAAAAAAGAGTAGATGAAATATCTGCAGAGAAGTTTGATGGAGCAAAAAGAGCATAAGCACAATAGCAGGTGTCAGTCTGTGAAAGTATTTCTGGAAAAGGGAAAAAAAAAATCACAGTGTTCGTATTAGAAAAGTTTTGATTATAATTCCCCCCCACAATGACTGTGCAGTTACAGCTAAGAATTATTCAAAGTTATTAGAAATGATCATTGCAAAAAAAAAAAAAAAAAAAAGAAAGAAAAAAAGAAAAAGAAAAAGATTATCTAAGCAGGCCAGCACCTTCTGTCAGGTCAGGTACTGAGCTGCCAGTTATACACCCCTGTAAGATAATCATGTTGTATTCATGAAATGCTGTACCTAACGAGCCTACGAATGTGGCTAGAGTTTGCCACTGTTGGGCATTCACTTTAAAGCGTTTATATGCTTTTTTCCAGATGACATGCAAGGGTTCTCTGTCTTTGGGCTCCTCTTTCAGAAACTAAATCCCCTTTTTCACTTGGCAATACTCTGTCCTCTGATTGCTGCTGGTCAGCGTGTCACAGAAAAGCTCCCCCTTCCTTCGCACAGGATTTCTTTTAAAAATGCTATTTTAAAGGAAAAAAGAAAAAGGCACAATTACAAACAGAAGCCAGTGGAATAAAAACAGGGTTACCTATGCAGAGAAATACCCTCAAAGATCTGCTCGGTCCGTCCCTCCTGAGACAGTCTGTGATGATGAACAGGACTTTGAGAGCTCACCACCTTGCTCCGATTCCAACGCTGTGTTGCAAAGCCAGACTTTGGATTCTCACTCCGGTACAAGTGGAGTCTGTTTCCAACGCAACCTACATCCGTTGTGAGAGTGACCAAGGTCCACAAACACAACTCATGTTCACTCCTGCACACCCCAGGCTCTCCCACGAAAATCCATTTGACTCGCCATGCCGAACGCCATACCTCTGTGCTCCTTCGGCCTCAGCAGGGCTTTCTTCCCCCTTGCTACCCACTGTCTGATGATGATTCCTGCAAACCCTTTCAGCTCTGCCTGGATGTCTTCAAACCTTCCCCAGGTGTTCTTCAAGTCTGGGAGTACTTCAGAGGAACGGTTCGTGAGGAGCAGGTTGCATGAGGTTTGCCCACGGTGAGCAAAGTCCAGCTGGTCCAGAGGGTTGAGCAGAGCCCATTTCTGCCCAATTCCCTGCGCTGGAATTGAATCATCACTCAGCAGAGAAAATTAGAAAAGAGCCAGCTGCATCCTGCTCTCTGCCTGGCTCACAAGACGTGGCTAACTTAATTTCGTCCAGCCGTGCTCGGAGCCGTGGGTTGGCTTCCCGGGTCCAGGTCTGCACCTTCGCCCCCAGCCCATACTGACGTAACCCATCACTGCTGCATGGGAGATGGGGCTTCCCAGCAGACTCCGATGCTACTGCATCTCTGCGTCCTGCACGAGGACCTAAACCTACAGACGTATGAGACTGCGCAGTCTGTGTTGTTCTGAAAAACTGAAAAGTTTATTTTCCTTTGCCCGTTGGATGGGCTTCAAGGACTCCAAGTGAAGCCATTTTAGCTGCTCCCCAGCTCTCTCATGAGTCTTCCAGCCAATGCAGGCTCAAGCTGTGATCTAGGCAGTGAAAAAGAAACGAAACCTGAGCACCTATTTAAAAAAAAACCCAAACCAAAAAACCCACAACACACTAGCCATTTTGGGCTTTTTATACCTATTTATCTTGATTTAGTGAAGAGGATGAATACAAACCCTTGTGGGGAGAAGCTCTTTCATAGATGGGTGAAATCCCTCTGAAGTAGCCCTCCTATCCCACACAGTTTCAGTAAACGCCCTCGCTACCCCATGGGTCCGGTGAAGTCATCTCCAACACAATCTCTTCTGCTGCCTCCAAAACCATCGATGAGTTTCTCCTGAACACTTCCAGTCCACCACTGATAATCCTGAAACCTGCCAAAAACTTTGGGCAAGTTATCAAACACCAGAAAAAACCTCTCATCTCTTGCTTTGCAGCTAGCCAATGCAACTTCAAAACAGCATTCATAAAGAAAATCGATTTTTCAGTGTTCCTGTTCTCATCTAGAGCTAAGATGGCAGCTTGGTCCCAAGCAGATAATTTTAATACTTGAGCCTTTCACTCACATATCCTATTAAAATTGCAACACCCTGCAAGCCACAATGTATGCTGTAACCCGTTCTGGAGATAGATAAAAAACTAAATGCTATTCCCAGACATCAGTTCCATCTACAAAATGTATCCATCAAAGTAATTACATGGACCCCAACGTCCTCTAAACACATTGCGTCATCAGCTGGTGACATGCAAAGTTCCACCTCCTTGCTAGAAACTGGCTGGAGTGCAGGTCGGCAGCTCTGACAGATCACTCGCTAGGCCAAAAAAACCCTCAAAGTTAAAACAAATTAGCTTTTCTCTCACGTATTCATGAGGGTCATCCAACTCGTTGGATGTAAAACTTCACCAGAAAGCAGTCTGAGAGCTGCCAGTGAGTCCTGAGTTGGCTTTAAAACATGTTTGCTACCACAATCTCATACCCAGGAGCCCTGTTGGTACCATCAGAGTTATCCGTAAACAGAAATAAATGAAAAAAACATAGAATCATAGAATTGTTTAGGTTGGAAAAGACCTTTAAGATCATCCAGCCCAACTGTTAACCTAACACTGCCAAGTCCACACTAAACCAATTCAGGGTAAAGTAGTAATTTCATGTTTCCTGGCTTGGTGGCTGGATTATTTATAATGAAAGTAAAAACTAGGAATCATTAAGGTTGGAAAGGACCTCTAAGATCATCAGCCCAACCATCAACCCAACACCCCCATGCCCACTAAACCATGTCCCAAAGTGCCACCTCTGCCCGTTTTTTGAACACTTCCAGGGATGGGGACTCCACCACCTCTCTGGGAAGCCTGTTCCAATGCTTGACTACCCTTTCCATGAAGAAATTTTTCCCAATATCCAATCTAAATCTCCCCTGGTGCAGTTTGAGCCCATTTCCTCTTGTCCTATCACTTGTTACTTAGGAGAAGAGACCAACACCCACCTCACTACAAACCTCCAAATCCTCAATCTCTTCCAATTCAGAAACAAAATTTGTGGCACTACTTTCAGTGGGATGCTGGAAAAAAAAAAAAGTACAGTCCCATCTGTCCGGAGAAAATTCAGGTTTTGAATACATTTGTTCACCAGATTATGTTGGTTACCAAACCCGAGTGGAGCCTGCAGCTGAAAAGCATGACCAGGGTAGGCTGCTCTTCACAAATTAACTCACTCACTCTCTCAAAAACATGCTGGCAAACAACATCCACTGCCCTGCAAGATTTCTTCCTGCTCCTTGAGCACGTCGGTCTGCTGTTGTAGCAGAGGTTGGCACTGATTTTGTTTTGGAAAAGAGATCTTCCTTGAACATCTACCAGCAGACAGGAGTTGTGAGGCAGATCGGCACCGGGGTCACCCGAGGCAAAGAGCGCCTTATCCCAAGGCTACGTTCAAAGCGTGCAAGCTATTTGCAACCTCCTGCGGTTGATTTCCAAATATAGGCCCTGATTCAGTGAGACATCCCGGCGCGTGTCTCCCCTCAAGCATACAGAGTGTCCCATCACAGCGTGGGGCATAAGGTGAAGCTCGTGATTCGGTGTTTTCCTGAAGCTGGTATCCGGAGACGCCAGCCCTGCTTCTGCTCTCCTTTCAGCCAGGGAAAATTCAAATGGAAAACAATTATGCAGAAGAGGGATGGAGGTGGCCTGGGATTTTTGCAAGCATCCCTGGCTCGGGCAGCCTCAGCGGGACGTGTTAGAGCGGAGGGTAAGGCTCTGCTTGCTGCAGTTCCCTGGGAGGGAAAGTCACATTTGCCAGCGGGATTATTTTCCTCCCATCCCAGACACACGCACCGTTCAATCTGCCATCGCCACTTCGGATGCGCGTACCAGCCTGACGAATAACTGGGATAGCACAGCTGATGCCGGGAAGGCAAAATTAACACGGCCCCACCAGGAAAACTACGCTGCACAGATGGCCTGAGGCCATCTTTTGGACTCGGAAGCAAAGAGCTTCCTTATTTTTAGAGCTTTTTACACAAACGGCAGCCTGGCTCGCAGGAGCAAAGGCAGAGAGGGTTGGGTGGAGAAGCCGGGCTCCGGCACGGTGGCAGCCCTGACCCCTGCCTCGCTGGGAGCACTGGTTTGCCGGACGGGCATGTTAAGAGAGACATTTCTTATTTATACCCCAACTACTATTTCCCCTTCTCCAGGGGCGAGCACCCTGCCACGGGGGCATTCGCCCTGGGATGTGGCTGAGCCCCAGCCAGGACAGCCCCCAAAAATGGGGGGTCATCCTGGCAGAAGTGCCTGGGGGCCTCCAAATGCCCTCGGGGAGCTCTTTCAGGGGCCAACTAAGTGCAAATACTTTTTTTTTTTTTTTAAATGGAAGTGAGTACTGCTGTATACACTCAAAAAAGATTTAAAAAAAAAAAATCATGTTCTGGCAAATGCACTGATCACCCATCAGCAGGAGCTGGCCGTTCGGAAAACAGGTTTCTTGGAAAATTAGGGTCTGCTCCACTTCCACACAGGTGCTCTCACAAATCCTGCAGGAAGACTTTTAAAGAATGGGATTTTTCCACACACACACCCCCCCCTTCTCCTTCTTTTAAATAACTGAGTTCTGGTATTTTACGCACTCTGTGCGTCTGTGCCATCAGGAAAATCCCACCCTCCAAGGTATTTCAACAGTCCTAGCTTAAGTTTCCTGCTTCAGTAAAGGAAGATACCAATATTTGCAATGCATTAACGCACTGTAGGAAAAAAAAAAAACCCGTAAACCAAAAACACACCCAAAACCGCAAAACCCTTACTCAGGACCCCTGCAGCACCCCTGGGAAGCAGCTCAGAGCTGTTTGCAGGTGAACAGAAACCAACCGAGATTCAGCCATGCCCTCGGACTGCTTGAAATGCGAACTCCTGGCTGTTATTTCTGTGCCTGCAGAAAAAGCAGTAGAGTGCACATTGGGCTGGAGCCTGACTTCGGTCCGCGTCGTGATTCATCTCCTTTGGAAAGCACGCAGAGTGCTGTCCTGCAAGGAGAAATATGCCTAGCAATACACGGCCGTCACGCAGGAGAGAGCAAGACATCTTTTAAAGAGAGCATTGCGCTGCTCTCCGCCCGTGTACGCCGGCGTTCAGGCACCCAGGGCCAGGCAGACAAAAGCGAGGGCAGAGGATGCCAGCGGTGCCATAGTAACAACGGCGGGATGCTCCCTCAGTGCTCGGCATCACCCGTGCCACCGCAGGGAATCACCGTTCCGTGGCCTCACTCCCTAAACGTGCCGGTTGCCGCTGCGGCAGGAATGTAAGATCGTGGCGAGGCTGCGTGCGGCTCGGAGGGACCCGGGTGGGATGACCGTGCTTGGAAGCAGGAGGTGAGACGCGATTAGCGGGACAGCGCGCACAGGAGATGCTAATCCCACCGTAACAAGCCTTGCAGCGCAGCCGGGGCACTGCTCCTGCCCAGCAGCGGCATGGCCAGAGACAGGGCTGATGGCCAAGTCCTCGGCAGAGCTGGCATGACCCCTCTCAAGCGTCCTCAGGGACAGAGGGGGAAGGTTAAATTGCCGTGTTCAACGCTGGAGAAGGGGATGCTTTTTGCCTTTGAGCCTCTTATGCTACATAACACGTGCTCCCTGCCCCGAGACACAGCACGTGCATTCGGGTTAAGTGCTTGGGAAGATGTCGCCCAATGCAAGCCCACTGCTGCTGCAAGCAGTGCTCCCTCCTTCCCTCACTGCTTGGGACCAGCAAGGTCGTTGATGGAGTTTTTTTGTGCAGAAAACTGGCTGGAGAACAGCTGTTGGTGGCCTCAGCCAGCCCCGCAATGGGAGAAGGCTCCAAAAGCCTTGGTCACCAAGGAGTCATCCCACCATGTCCCCTTGGGCATCTCCCTGGCACCTCTCGGGAAGCGGTTACCTAAAACTGAGGTTAGAGACACCCTGCGTACAAGGACACTGGATTTGCAGAGCCTGCCTGGCTCTGGGCGCAGGAGCAGGGCTCCCAGGTTAAAGAGAAAAACCTCTGTCTCTTCAGCTCCCACACGCCGGGTGGATGTCGGCACCACGAGGCTCTTGGCCAACAGCTCCCCTCCGTCACCCGTGTTGAAAGCAGAAGAAGGTCTGCGTACAGACCCTGGCGCTGGTAGCTGGTCGGCTCATCCTTGAGGAGAAGCGAAGGTTGCTCTGGGGAGATCTGGGGGACTTGGTTACTCACAGAGCAGCGTCTGTCTCCTGCAAAAATAACAGGCACCTTCCCGTTCTCTGCAAGCGTGACAAAAAAAAAAATTAATAAAAAAAAAGTTTTGGAGCAGATACAAGTCAGACTGTGCAAGGCTAGAAAAGATTGCACGAGTGACAGTTTTCAGAAGAAAACTAAAAGGAAAGCCCTTGCTGCCACTAAACGCTCAGGCTGTTGCCATCGGATGCCAAGCGTTTCGATTCACGAGCGAGGTGCTTTGGCACCCGCCTCCTCCTGAGCTCCTGCTTGGTCCACCTCAGTGGTGGATAAAGCCGCGTCTTTATATCCCTGAAGGCTTGGCCGCTGCTCCAACAGCCGCTTCATAAAAGTGCATATATGTGCAAAAAAGCATAGCCTCCATGCTGTTGAAGCTGCCTGGTAGAGGTGCACCTGGTAGCAGCAAAAACATCACTTTGCAAGCAGGAGTTCCTCTCTGAATTACACACGACGTATTTCTTTCCATCTGGAAATGCTACTGGCTTTTTGTTACCTGAAATTTAAAATTAAATTGTGAGGGTATTGTAAATGAGAAGGGAATGAAGACTCACAGTTTTGCAGGTGATTCAAAAAACTAGGTTGCAAAACTCTGAGATTTGCCCCTTTCTAAACGGGAATTGAGGTATTGGCGAGTCCTAAAAGACTCGTTTGAGAGAGCAAGCGAGTAAGGAAGAAAGCCAAATAAATAGGCTTGAATTTAACTCAGCATTAATAAAGCTTTAGAAAGGATTAGGTTAAGCTTGAAAAACACATTTAGTTTGGTTCAGCAGCTTGTTTGGGTTTTCCTTCAAACTACAGAGGCTTGGTAACAGATCTCTCTGTTTGCAGCGTCAACAGGCTGGTCCAGCGGCGCAGGCAGGGCGAGAGCCGGCGGCTCGCAAGGAGCCGGCAAAGCGGCACCGTACGGCTGCAGGTGGGACGGGCACTCGCTTGTGCAGAGCGGACGGAGCTCCGTTCCCGTGGGCTTTGGGTTGCGTGAGTAACTGCGGTGAGCATGCGTTAGCCTGAAAGGAGAGGTCAACTGAAACCAAAAGTAATTCTGCATCTTCGAATCACAGAATGCTTTGGGTGGGAAGGGCCCTTCAGAGCCCCCCCAGCCCAGCCCCTGCAGTGCCAGGGACAGCTTTAACCAGCCCAGGGTGCTCAGAGCCCTGTCCAGCCTGGCCTGGGATGGTTCTGGGGATGAGGCATCTTGAAGGAAGTTGCACTCAGTCATTGCACAAGTGCAATCATTCCAGCTTCATTTGCATTTACTTAATTAAAACAGCTTCACAGTGCTGCTGCTGTGCTTCTTCACAACCACCGTACTCTACTGGGGATAAAATCTTCCCCATTTCCATGGCCTCGTGTTGCAACCAAGAGAAGCTCTCATCCTTACCGCCACCATCCCATTACATCTTGCATTAACATCGAAAATGAAAAATTACAACAGAGAGCAAGGGCCTGCCCAATTCAAGGTCCCATAAAGACAGATTTTAAACTCTTCCAAGCAAGGACCAGTCAAACAAAACAGGGATGAAGGGACAATGAGAGACGAGGTCTCTCGCACACAGAGCGGGACGGGGCGGAGGGAGGAAGAGTGCTCGTCCTGTAGATGCATTCAGCGTCCCATCCCTCTAACTTCGTAGCGCCCTCGAATCAAACCCATCCACAAAATAGAAAAATAAGACCAGAATAGTTGTACTTAATGACAAAGACATGAACAAGAAAACAGAGAAAATAACATTCAAGGCCAAGTAGAAAAGCCATGTGCTGTGAAATCACAGTTACGAGGAACTCGATGTCAACCCGATTCTCTCGCTGAGGAGGGACTTCTCAGACCTGATGCCCAAGAGCAAAAGATGAAACATGCTACGGTGGGGTTTCTAGGACGATGAGGTAAAGGGAATTCCTTGCTTTTCCAGGCAAGGCCAGGTATTACGACCGTGGATCTCTGCTGATACAGCCATGTCAGTCTAAGCTGAAGTTCAAAGCAATCCGACCGCCCTGCCGCCTCCGCTGTGGTTACTCCGGTGTTACAAAGGGAGGTACTGCGCCATTGGGTCTGGCACAGGGAGCTCCTGGTCTCTGGAAATCATCGATTCAAAGCGGGCAAGCCCGTCAAAAGCCTGGGGGTTAATTCAACACCGCGTGTTTTTCAAACGACCCTACTCACAACACTGAAGGCCAAGACCTCTTTTTAAATCTTCCCAAATCAATTGCCTTCCTTGGGAATGTCAGGACAGAAGTAATGACTGAGATAAGTCCCATTCCCTGTCCCCATCGATTGTACACAAAGCGTCTACACACACCATAGAAATGATCTCTTGCTGCTCGATATTTTTTTGGTGCTTCACCTGCTTTGAATTGCAAGCGCTTTGATAAATGAACTGAGAAGTTCCCTGGCTCCTCCGCCGCATGGGTAAGTAGCTTGGTATGAACTACCAAAATTACAGAGATTTTTCACAGCAATGCTCACTGAATCACTGCTAAAGCGTCCGTGCCTCTTCCTGCACCGTAGCACAGGAGAACTTCCTCATTTATTCTTGCAGACTTACCAGCTCTTCCAGCCCCAAGGCACAGGTACATTTTTGGAGACGAGCTCAACAGGCATAGTTTGAATTTGGGTATAAAAGCTTGAATTAAGGATTTTAGTCCAAAATCATCAGCTCAGCAGGATGCAAGCAAACATTTCCCTGCTAGCAACCTGTGGGAGAGCTGTTAAAAATGGGAATAGCAATGCTAGGCTTCATGCATCCATCATAACGTGCCCAGTTTTATTTCCTAGGGAAATAAACGGGTGGTTGATCTCGCTGGGTTAAGATCCCTTAGACGTACCAAAGCCAACAGCTCACCTGGATTTGGACAATTAGCACCCACATATAAATGGCAGAGCGAGAGCCACTGCCTCCTCAGCCGCCTCCACCGAGCAGCCAAGGGATTGACCAGGAGTGGGAGTCGGTGACAAACCCGCTGCTAAAATAACAGCCTTAATCCCACCGAAGCGCCTGGATTAGGCATTTATAAGGATAACTGGCACGTCTCTCCCTCTGTCCTACCGGTGCTTCTCCGAGGGGATGCGGAGTGCAAGGGCTGTGCGGGTCCAGGAGGTGGGCACCCCACGGGAGCTCGGTCCCCCCAGTCCCTCTGGTCAGGCCACCTCCTCATTTTCTGTTTGGGGATTTATTGCATGGCGCCTTGAAATTTGAGGCAGGATCTAGGATTAAAAGAGCAAAAAGTCTTCCTTGCTGAAGTGAGTTTGAGTATTATTCTCCATCCTCTCTCTAAATTCTGATAAACCTGTTTGCATAGAGGAGACAGTTCCCATTTTGCAGCTGTGACACTGAATTGGTGCAGCTGTCTCCTATACTGTGTTGTTAAAATAACTCCCCGGGGTTTCCCTGGGCTCCTTGCATTACCCAACCGTCCCCAGCAGCAGAGATATTACATTTCTCACGCTTTCTGACAGCGTGTGAGGTCCACCATGGGTGCAACATGCAGCCGAGCATTTCCGATATTAGAGGAAAAAGTGGCCTGCACAGCAGCGCTTACTGAAACAAAGGCCTGAGGAGTCCAGTGTTATAGAGACAGGGAAAACTTCTTAAATTCAGGCAGCAATTATAGTTCTGACCTAAAGAAGAGGTACAGCTGGTTTAGTTGGGAGGCACGGGCAGGTTCCTCACCACCCTGCCACGCAGGGGCCAGCAAGAGACAACCACCACCTCCTGCACCGCAGCAATAACGCAGCTTCTCTGCTACGGGTGGACGTCAAAGCTTTCTCCGACTGCTTACACGGCGTTTAAGACCCTGGGGTGGAAGGGCAATATAGGCAGATGCCGCCAGTGCATTGGGAAGCCCAACGCAAGAGAGAGACTGTAAGGAGAGACCGTGGGAGGACTCCTCCAGCGTTCCATTAGCGGCTCGGGATTCAAGATTCCCACCTTGAGCTCAACAGCCGATGCACACCAGTCCTTGTCGAAAGTTCAGCTTTCCGTTCTTTCAAGCGTTCAGGCTGTATTAAATTTAATGTCACCGCGTTAAGAGTTATTATTAGCAAGTGACAGCTAGTTTAATGTACTCAAAGTCAGCAAAGCATTAATCTTTCCGCACACCAAAGCCTTGTATTATTTCGCCAGCGTGACAGCTGGCAAATGAATGGGGCCGACCGGCAAGGGCTCAGAGAAACTAATGGGTGAAAGGTTTGATTGCCAGCCAGAATCCGGTCCAAAATAAAAGCTTATCATGATTTGGTGGGCAGCTTACTGCTGGTTGAAGTTGGAGGCGGGGGTCACAGTCCTGCTCCCACTCCCCTTTCTGGATGTTCAACAAGCAGTTGGGTTTGGGTTCCCATCTCACATCCCCTCTGAGGTCTCCTGGAGATTGGGCTGCCTTGTCCCAAACTGCACATCTCCCATATGGTTCCTAGATGGCTCTTTACATTTCTGCTTCCAGAGAAGGAAATCCTGTGCCACAGCTGCCAAAACCAGTGCAAGGCTGCCCGCTCCCCAAGCACTCCAGTAGCTCCTATCTGCTTTCCAGAAGCAGAGCACTAACGCGTGTTTGAGTAACCAGAGTGTCCTTCAGGGACACAGAAGAGGTGACCAACGCGACGCAATTATTTTGTAAAAATTTCTTCTAAGACAGATACTTATAACCAAACCCAAACAAGGATTGCAGCAAAACTTTAACAGCATCCAGCAAATGAGCATACACAATTTATCCCCTATCTTCACAGTTCCTGGAACTTTTGGGGTCCAACTGGTGCTCTAAGCAAACCAGGATCCTTTTTCCTCTACGCTGGCATAGTCTCACCTTCTCGCTTTGGCAGCCTATTCAAACAGACAGTGAGAGAAAAAAAAAAAATTCTAATCTAGCTTCTAATCTAGCCTTCCCACCTGCTCTAGACAGATCTCCCTCCTAGGTGAGGAAAGATCTCAAAATTTTCCACCGCTTGCTTAATCCACAGCACACTTAGGGAAACGCATTTGGGCTGGAAGCCTTCTGTCCAAAGATGGTCAATTCGATCATCAAAGCTGAATAACTTTATATTCTGTGCAGGAATCTTGCCTATCAGCTGAGAGGCTATACAGCATCCAAGGGCCATGACAGCCACACGTGCAGGTTCACGGTCACACTGGTTGCTCACAGAAGCAACACTCTGAGACTCCAGGACACCAGAGGACAGTAATAACTAACCTGCCAAAATGCCACGGTAAATGAGAAAACAGTGCTCATAGAAGCCAAATCCACAAGATACTTGTTCCCTAATTCTCGGCCAGCACCGAGGCGAAGCTGTGCTTGGGAAGTTACCTGTCTTCATGCCTCGGAGGTGTCACAGGTGGGGACACTGGGTTTGCCTTTCCCTGGCAGCAGGCTGGGGGCTGAGAAGAGTCACTGCTCTCGGTTTGCCCAGGACCAGGAGAAATACCACGGCTGCCCGGGGGCAAGTCTAACACCAACACCACCAGTCCCAATGCTTGCATCATCATTTATATAGAAGCACAGAATCGTTTAGGCTGGAAAAGACCTTTAAGATCATCCAGTCCAACCATTAACCTAACACCGCCAAGTCCACCACTAAACCAATTAAGGGCAGAGGAATAATTAATTTCACATTTCCTGGCTTGGTGGCTGGATTATTTTTTAATGAAAGTAAAACTAGGAATCATTAAGGTTGGAAAGGACCTCTAAGATCATCAGCCCAACCATCAACCCAACACCCCCATGCCCACTAAACCATGTCCCAAAGTGCCACCTCTGCCCATTTTTGATCACCTCCAGAGATGGGGACTCCACCCCCTCTCTGGGCAGCCTGTTCCAATGCTTGACCACTCTTTCCAGCAAGAAATTTGTCCTAATATCCAATCTATGTAATATAGACTTTAACAAAATAAAAGTCCTAAAAAACCCAAACCCAACTCTAGCTAACACCAGAGTTATCCTCAGATCTGACAGATTTATGAAGCAATTGCTTCAGAGATAAATGTACATTTTCTCTAAGCAAGCATTTGTGCTTCACATTGAGTCCGAGGTGCCCAGACAACCTCACAGCAATGTACCACATGCTGGAGGAGCACATTCGAACCCCTCTACAGCCTTACTTAAGACAAAAATTAGCTAAATAGCAAGCAGTGCCTTTGGTGCTGCCTTTCAACCAGGAACTCTTGCTGCTCAGGCTAGAAAGTTACAGCCACAGCATTTGAGCGATATAATTCTGTTTAATGAACTTCTCCATGAGTCTTGAATAAGAACATTTTATTTAAGAAGTTTCCATTTATGGCTAAAATTAGCTATTCCTTATTAGTACTACAGACCACCAATGATCTCTGCTCACAGCTTTGTGACGGCAGCTATTACAGCCTCTCGCTCTTGAAAATGTGTTAGAGATCACAGAATAGGCACAAAAAAATTGTTGGAACAATACCCATAGTGGAAATAGGCCTCTGAAGGAAAAACCCTTAGCAGTACTATTTTCTCTCCTTTGAAAAAAAAAAAAAAAAAACAAACACATTTGCCCAAAGAAAAATGCTGAGCAGGAAGACAACTCTGGTAAAAGTTTTAGAAAAAAAAAATATTGCTTATAATGGAAGAATTTCAAAACACCTGTATGCTTATTCTATTACTGACTTGTCTCTTGAGGATTTTCAGATTTTTCCTTCCTAACACCTTCTCCAATAAAGTTAGAGGCAACGAATGTGCGTTACACAAATCCGCACGAGGGAAATGACCAACTACCCTCTTTGGTAACAGGTGAGTACCGAGAGCCCTGGTGCCGGCAGAGCCTGGCACAACCCCCTGCACCACGGGGCCTCGGGAGAGCCGGAGATAATTAACGCAAAACCCCGCAGCAACCCGCCAGTGCCGCAGAAGAGCGGCTTTCCCTGCCTTGATGGCCTTGAGCTACTTCTGCAGAGCTCGGCGGGCATCCTTTCCCTAATAAATCTGGAAAAGGCAGCAAGGTATTTTCTTTTCACTGGACAACGCCTAGGGAAAAGGCAAAGAGCTGCAAGTTAACATCTCGTTCAAAGGTCAGAAAGGAAAACCCTACCTTCCAGTAGGCTGCACGCAGCCTACTGTAGGATTTAATCCCAACCCACCTGGGTCTGGCAGTAGGTGCCAAGAGCTGCTGCTGTGATTGAGATTACAGTCCCCTCTTCCAGGAAGGCGTTCAGCTGACCTGCTTTAACATCCATCTTCATTTGCAGGACTTGCTCTGGGAACTTGAACCTGCAAGTCTCTTGAAGTAAGAAGGTGGAGCTCCTAATGCACGCTTTACCTGAGGCTGAAGCAGCCGGAGCTCTCCCGAGCCTCTGATCTCTCTGCCTTGCGAGCCTGCGGAGCGCAGGATTTGCTGCCTTTGGCAGCGTAAGGGAGCAGCAGGCTTACCCCCACGGCTGCACAAACTGTTGATCTGCCTCGGGGGTGCTTTGCTCTCCAAGGGGATCGGTAAGTGCTTCTGGTCATTCCAGAAACGCAGTCTGTGTTCAGAAGGATTCAGAGGCTTTGGACGTCATTAGGGTAAAATTACCATCAGATTTATGGGAAAGTGTAGAAGCTTAGCTTTTAAAAAAAAAGCCCAGAAAGCAATTTCATCCGAAATCAATTGTGAGAGCAGTGAAAGAGCTTGCAAATTTAGCAAGGCAACCGTATACCCCCCGCTATGGTACTGCTGACGTACAAAGGTTAGCAGCCGCTCCTGGTACGAAGGTGCAAGGACCATCCTTTAGCTCTAGACCTGGGTAGGAAACAAAAGGTCTTCACCGAGACTCTGTGGAAAAGCATGGTCATCTTACAGCACTGGCCTAGACTGGCAGACCTTAGGCACGAGCTACACACCAAGCCCAGGCTGTTGGGCTGGGGGGACACATGTACCGACTGCCGGTTTATCACAGGGAAAGGAGTAAATCCAACACGGCCGAGTCTCCAGGGCTGATCCATCATTTCCCCCGGACTCCCGGCTGCCATTCTCAACTCTCTAAAATCTGAGCATCACAGCCTGGTTTCCTAATCACTCAAAATAACATTGAGGTTTTCTTTCACCTCTTCTAGCCTCTCTGTTCCCCGTGAACAGCGATCAACCTCCCGCAAATTTTGTTTGAAGCCGTAAGTACAAGAGACAGCCCTCTCTGCTTCCACCAGCAGGAATAACACAAGCTGTTCCCAGTGAGGAATCCGCAGGTATTTTTGTTCACAGCAAGGGAATCTCTCCTTTTCTCCCTCCTACTAGCAACTGCAGCTGAGATGCTGCTATGCAACAGAAGCTTATTTACAGGTAAGCAAGAGTGAAGAGTAGGAAACACACAGGAGTCGACAATTTGAAGAAACATTCTTACACTGTTAGATGAGGTGTGAAACGTGAAGCAGGCGAGAGCTTTGCAGGAGTCCTTCGAAGGTGACAAATGCAAATTTGAGCAATGTGATATTAGGGCCACTGTCTGCTCTGACCACAGGCTAAGACAGGTGTCCAAGTATTTAGCAATTTACTAATGAAACTCTAATTACATTTCTGTTTTCTTCCTAAATCTATAAGTTATAGAAGTGAGCAGTATAAAGGCATATACGTACATCCAAATACACACACGTGCATTTGGAAAAGCAAGTGTAAGTGCATATGATACAGAAATATGTGTGTAAAACCACCATTATTTTATAGGGTAAGAGAAAGCCAGGGGAAGATTCTTCTCAGTGGAAGCCAGAGAGAACCTTCCAAGCTGATCTACGGACTGCTCGTAAGCAGCTGTTGGAAGAACCAAGCAAAGCAAGTCTATCATCAAAAGGCTTAAAATTAACCTTGCAGGTGTCTGCAGCGCTGAAAAAAAGCAAAGTTACAGACTGACAAGGCAGACAGACAAGAACTGACCGAGCACGAAGGCGTACCCTTTCACATACAGCGACCCACAGTAAGAAAAGCACCAACAACCGGCCCCGCAGACACATCCGTTCGCAGAGGTTCACCTGCGAATAAAAATTCCACTACCATGCACCCTCCATGCCTAGAGGATTTCTCTCCGGCAGTAATTATAACCAGGGGGCGGTGGATATGACAGAAGATGCTGCTGTGAATTTGATCTGAAGTAACATTGATTTATTTAAATGCTGTCTACTGCTATAATCAAAGGCATTAAGTCAAAATAAAAGGAGCTAAACAGCAGAATATAAAATGTACTGATCCAATACTAGTTACCCTAAGTACAGCCTGAAGCATCTTTTCACTTAACAGGAAACCTATTCAGTCTTCGCTTGTTTATCTGATTTTGCTGCCACATGAAGCGGCAAGAACTTCCCTTAAATTTTAACTCGGGACAGGTCAGAGCCAGTGAAATGTCCCTGAGTAGTTAGGAGATGCTAGACGAAAACTCAAAACCTGCAGAGTCACGAATATGCCAAAATTAAAGATGCTCACGTTTCTTTCTGCCAACACACGACATTCCATAAGCAAATAGAGGATCTGGAGACTACCATAGCATCAGTCCTAGCTAATTTCAGAAATATTTGGTGATGCTTTCTTTTGTAAGCATATGTGATACTTCTGACTTATTGAGACTTTCCATATGGTACTTTCCTGCTCTTCTAGCTATAAATGACTAGGGAGGAGGGGGAATCAAAGGAAATTTGAATTTGGAAATAAAGGCAACAGCAATTCTAGGTTTCTCACAGCAATAAACCAGAAAATATTCCACTATATCACACAGGATTTTCAACTAAAAGGCACAGATGCCAGTTTTTAGTAGCTTTTCTTCAACGCTGCCTACCTGTTAGCGAGCGGACATTGCTACCTGTCTTGCTGCTGGGTTTTGTGCTCCTGAGAAACACCAAAAGCAGCTCTTCATGAGTCAGACATGGAAACCT
Source organism: Pelecanus crispus (assembly GCF_030463565.1). Classification (NCBI taxonomy): domain Eukaryota; kingdom Metazoa; phylum Chordata; class Aves; order Pelecaniformes; family Pelecanidae; genus Pelecanus; species Pelecanus crispus. The sequence continues at coordinate 4,631,549 of NC_134652.1, forward strand.
GGTACTTCATGGGTATGAAGCTCCAGTTTCCTTCAAGATTAAAGCTGCTCCCTATTGCCTTCAGACAGATCACAACCCAACACCATTCTTTTTAACAGGACTGTAATGAAAACTCCAAAGTCCATTCGCATGTATTTTTCGCAGAATAGTATCTGAATTTAAAAAAATTAATAAAAACACACCCTTTGTTCATATGAGTAAGGAGTTACAGTAAATGGAAGTACCTGCAGATAGGCACTGGCCAGAGGACACGATTACATACTCGTTCCCTCTCCAGTCACCTACACGTTATACGTAAAAACAAGCAGAACTTAAAGACATTTTTTGTTATTAAAATATTCCAGAACTCAAGGATTTTTGTATCAACAGAATCGTAAGAACGTGTGGCAGCTACGCAATATGCAAGATACAGTGCTACCTCCTCCCCGTGCCGTCAAATCCCCCTCTTAGTCCTACACACAGACTGAGCTTTAGCAAATCCTCACTTTTGAGCTGCGTTTCTGTGTTCTGGCGAGTTATTTCACTGACATGGAACCTGAAAAATATTAAAATATAAGTTACAGGATTAAATAAGATTTTATTGTCACATTTAACTGCTTTGTCAGAGATGTACATTTTGCAGGTTTCTGTGCGGAATAAGAATAAAAACGGTAGTTGCCATCTTGTCAATTCTGATTTCGACATACACACATCTGTACCACCTGAACCGCGGGTGCTTGCAGAGAGCCAGCAATAACGCCAGAGCAAGTTCTCTGTTAAATGGATTGCAACACTCGAAGACAAAATGCGTCAAGTTAAGGCTAATGAGAATAATGTAAAATAGTTAAAAGAGACCACTAGATGTTTAAAGGTGGAAACACTCGCTAGGAGAGTGGCGATTTTAACATCTCATTTTTTCCCAGAGTCATCTCGCTTAATTTAGTACACGTAAGGAGAGGCTAATGAACAGACTTTTGCCTACATATACAATACATACTGAAATTTTAAGTCATTCGTAAATCCGATATATCTGAGCTTTTAAGCGACTGCTTTGTTCTTCTGGGTGTAAACCAAAGAAGTGGTTATTGACACCTCAAAGCGATAAAAGCTTAAGATAACCTCATCTTAAAATGTGTATTTTCTCATTTACAGATCAGGGATAAAGTCCAATAATACAAACTTCTTAGTGGCACAATTTCACATATTTTGGGCAACGTTAGCATACAAGCAGTATTTAAATAAAAATAAGTGCATCCAAACATGAAATTCTCTAAATATACCACACTTCATTTATCCCAAATGGCAGTTTTCTGACGACGAGAGCTGTAATTCAAATTAAAATAATCATTTACACATTTCATCCAGAGGAAAAGAGGTAATAAACCCAGGGGACTCTCAAACAATCTTCTCCTACCCTATCCCCTATTTATTACATAAAATAACTCATCTAGAAGCGTAAATCCAATATTCAGATGCAAATAAAATGCAAGAAGCAGTCTCTTGATGTTTGTAATTTGCAGACTCCAAAGTCCAATCATGATGGAATTTACTACTTCTGTCAGTCATTTACTCCTGTATGTGCACTCCGTATTTATGCTAAAATAACAAATGAGACAATAAATGAGGCTAGTGTGGCATAAAGTCATTGTAAACCCAGCGAAACCAGAATAATTATATTTATGACATTCATTTGGATGATTTACCAGTCATCCCACCCCCCCCCCTTTACAGAAAAAAAAGGCAACGATCATTTTAAGTGATACACACATTCTGCTAGTAAAAAAAGTTGAAACAAACCCCTCCTCTGTTAAAAGAGCATGCCGATAGAAGAAGGTAGACCACATCTGTTCCAATCAGGCTTCTCAAAATTATCAAAATTTCTTTGCAAGCAAAGGCCAATTTGGCTTACCATAGAAAGCTATTTTGAAGGCGGCTGATATATTTATTCCCTTTCAAAAATTAAAATTCAAGGCATGATAGTGCAAGAGGTAAGTTTTGATTTGAGAACATTATTTGTAGACTAACTGTGCTTAGTTACTACATCCCAATTTATTGTCTTAAAAGAAAATACGGCAAAAAAGCTACAAGATCTCTATAAATTTCATTTTGCCTAAGTTTACCAGTACATCCATGAACCTCATCAGTATTAGTACAACTTGATTATCCTAATGATTCCATTATAAAACTTGCAAAATGTATCACAAGGTGAATAAACCCTCTAGTGCAAGTCCTCTACATTTTGTGTGCACAGTAATCCTGTGTAGTTCCATCTCCTCCAGGTTAAATCCCCAAAATCTCTCTGTAACAATTTGAAAAAACAGTGTCATGTGGATTTTTTTCCCCCCCTATCAAATCTGAGAAGTTTGAGTGTTCCTGGAATCGCCATCAGGATATGCTGAAGGTCGTGAATCCCTTGTCTGTGAGTATTCACTGTCAGATGACTCCGTAGGTTCAAGCAAATTTTCATAATCACTGTCTTCTGATTCATCAACATTGTCACCAACCGCTCTTTGGGAAGATGGCATGGATGCTCCATTACCAGAATATTTCAATCCTGCATTTGTGGAAACATAACTGGAAGAACCTACTGCTTGAGGTCGAGGCATAAAAACATTGCTTTCTAGGAGACCATGACCCACAGTACTTTCTTGATTGGTTGCATTGAAATCGGAATACGGAGGGGGAGGATCAGAGACATCTGAATCTTCAAGTGTGCAGCCTTCCACAGCAAATCCAGTGTAGGACATTCGTGGAACAAACATAGGTTCCAAGTTATCTGTTGGCATTTGCCTGCTTAAAATTGCTTGCTGCATTCCTACAAAAGCAAAGAACAATTGGGGTACTTAATGCTTACTTTGCAATATATGCAAACTTTATGTAATCTGGCTGTAACATACCACACTCACCCAGCCCTTAGCTGTTCTCTCATCTTTCTGGTTGTTATTAAATGTTCATCCCTGGCATGGCTTTCAAACTCCAGCACTGGATCTTTTCCTCTCAGTCTCCACTACTCATCTTTGGCAATTCTGATTTTCGTATTGATGACTATACGAGCCACTATCCCTAACCGTCATGTCAAATCTTCATTACTACATCCTACTCTGAGCTTGACAAAGAACATCTTCCCTAAATTTATTAGCAGTACACCCATAAAACTCAGTATTAGCACAACTTGATTATCCTAACGATCCCATTTCAAAACCAAAATGTGTCAGAAAGCAAATAAACTAAGTGCAAGTGTGCTACGTTTTCGTGTGCACAGTCATCCTGCACGGTTCATTTCTCCCAGTTTAAGTTCCCTAAAAACACAGCTACAGGAAGTTTCCATAACCTGTTGCTCTTTCCACCTCATCACCTCCCTGTATTTCTCTGTTCCTTCTCACAGCCAAAAGTGGCTATGCTAGGGCTCATCGTGCCTGCTCCTCTCCACCTATGTCTTAGTACTGAACGCTTGACTCAATTTTGGTCAGGCAGTATCGGCTTCTACTGTTGATAGTACAACTTAAAAATCACATCTCTCTACTTTCTCTTACAATGCCCCTTGTGCTAGAGGACAATGTCACGAACACCAGCAAAGAATTTACCTTGTCTTCTTCCCTCAAATTATGATTTTAAAAACTTCCCCTCCCAATGCCTGTGATTAGCCTATCAGGCTGCTGAGACCACTGTCTATCATGCTCACTTTCTGCTAGCCAAAACATCTGTACTGACATGATATCTCGTATTTAAATTGCTAACTAGCTAGCTGAGCAAGAATCACCTTTTGAACCTGTGTTTCTATATGCCTAGCACAGCGATCCACAACCCAGGCTCTCACACTAGTGTAACACTGGTAAGGTGTGTTGTTCACCGGACCTGGAAGAGTCGGACACAATCACCAAAATCTGTTCCCTATGAAAAGCCATACAGAACAGGTAAAACCACCACTTCCATGTTTTGACTTTTATTTAAGTAATTGTCCTGTTAGACAGTTGCTATAAATACATTTGTCCACTAAGGATATGGTCTCTTTCCAATCCATGTGGTTTTAACAATCAAAGCAAGACCAAAAACCCCAGATATGTCTCGCCTTTAAGCATTTCACAGTGCCTTCGTGTTTCATAATGACTAGACAATAATCACTATGAGGATTAAAAAAAACCAGCTGAAAACCTGGCTGAAGAATGATTACAATGGTTAACAATCACATTGGAAAGATGCGTCAAGATGAAGCTCCCACAGGTCTGCACCGGAACTATACTCGCATTAACAACCTAAATGATGGAATTTAATCAGCACATGCTTATTAAAATTACAGATGGTACTATGCTACTAATAGCTGCAAGTGTAACAGACTATCAGAACAGGAATTTCAAAGTGATCTTAAATGAGATGATTTGGAAAATAATTTAAGGAAGACATGCATGGGAATAATGAACTGCACAAACTGCAAAATGAGAAAGAGTTACATCCTTCTGCAGAAAAGAAACACAGGTTGACTGTTGGTGTATGTAAACTATAAATATCAACATGAATTAAATGTGTTCAGTCGTTGAGAAATAGGTGAGTATTATTTCAGTATGTACTGTAATGGTTAGAGACTACAATTGGAATACTACATCTAATCTTGAACACCACAGTTTAAGAAATAGGGAAAAACTGGAGAAACTCTACAAAAGAAAAGGACTTGTTAGAGGTGGAGATATCATGACCTGAAAGGAAAGACTGCAATAACTGGGATAATTAGAGAAGACTGAGAAAACAGTTTCAGTCTTCAAATGTGCGTAAGAGGCTGCTGTGGAAAGGTAAGCAGAAGGCAGCTTAAATTAGAGTAGCATACATTATACATGAGGAAAAACTGCCTTGCAGGAAGGTTTGTTAAGCACTGGGAGAGACTGAAGTTTTTGACTGGTTTCTAACTGGTTATTAAACTTCAAACATCTGTCAGAATTGACACCGGTATATGTAAAGCTGCCTTGCAGCTAGGTGACTGACAAAATGGTATCAGCTCTACTTACTGTAACACCATACTTCTGGAAAAAGCAAAAATAAAAATCAAGGCTGAAGAGTTCCTTTAATCAAGTCAATACGATATCTCTTCAGTAATAAAAAGAGCATATTCCCTCAAGTGGCCACATAACAGCACTCCATTTTTGGTCCACAATACGAGAACTGCAGTGGGAGGTTTCCTGGCATCTGGGAATGGTACAGCACTCACTATACCCTAGAACATGCTACTACATGTACAAAATTATTTCAGTGACCTGGCAAGTAAAGTCTCAACTGACTTTTACGCTAGAGCGTTAAAGTCATAACCTGTTAACCAAAAATTTGTAAGAATAACAAGCTTTCACACAACACTACCGCAGGAATTTGAACCAAATGCTCCCTTTTCCTCCAGCTCAGAGAATGATTAATTGGAACATTTAACTCACTAAAAACAAGGAAATTCTCCCGATACTGAGAAAGTGAGAGAACAGAAGGCCAGCTTCAGTATTTAGCTACTCACATCTAAAAATACTGCAGAGATACAAGCTGCATGTTTTCTTGTTTCAGCCCTCTCACATGATTACCTGCTCTGGCATAAATTTTCAGCGCAGCATTTGCATCTCGCTGCTAGTATCTAGAGGCTCGCACCGACTGCTCTTCCTCCTCCTCCCCCATCTTTTGCCATATGGGCTGGAATCGGCTCCAGTCACGCTAAATACCCATCTCTACTTCTCGCTAGCGCGCGTAGTAGCGGTTCCCTGGCTGTTTCATCTACAGCCAAGCAGGAAACAACAGTGCCTCATCCCACTTCCATCTTTCAAATGGTCTGTGGCTGATGCTGGATCTTTACATTATCGTTGAGGTTCAGAGAAGGAAGAACCTGGGCTGACAGGCCAAACTCTGCTCTAAAACGCTCACGTGGTAACAGTACCTTGCTGCCTGGAGAAAATTAAAATGTCCAGTCATAGCAGCAGAGGGGCCTATCGCACATTTTAGGGTGTTAACCCATCTTTTAGTCTCAGACACAGCTTTATTATTTGTGTATCTTGTTATCTAAACAACATCTCACAGCTAAAATTATAAAATTTGGTTACTTGCTTATCATTTCAAAACATGGAAAAAAGAGGCATTGTTTGCTGAAATATGTAATTTGCTTTTTTTTTTTTTTTTTTAGATGTCACTTCCCCTTTGCCTGTTCTCTGTTCCTGCTCTCTACCTTCAGCCTTCCCTTACACTCACAAATTAAATTAGATCAGCAATGTCTCCTTGGAAAGATCCAGACTCTTGACAAAACCTAGCTACTGCTAAGCAAAAGTCTCCTGAAGCCATATTCAATTTTTAGGAAGGAGGGACAGTGTGGCAACCAGCCAAGTATGCTCACACAACTGGTCTCACTGATTCAGAAAGTTATGGAGCAGCAAAAAAAAGATGAACATAAACCTATTACTGGCCTTCCTTACAAGTCCTAAATACATACTATGAAAACTTGTCCTATCAATACAGAATGCAGAACCAACCCTAATAAAAACATGGATTTTTAGATGAGACTTATTTGCACCATGGAAACTTAAACCCAATCAACTCGATACTTAATACAGGTCTTCAAAACACAGCAGAAGTATAATTTCTGCATTCAGAGCTTCACTAGAAAGAGAAGGCTGTCATGCTTGTATTGCCTTGAATAAATCAAAGAATTACCTGATTCAGCTTCCCCCAAAATTAATCCCCCAACACACTGCAAGGACGACAATACTTCAGTAGCCTCATGGAACTAAAACTTGGAACTTGTATCCGTGATGATATGGGACTTGAAATAGATAGGCAAATTCCACAATATCCTGCATTTAAATAGTTTCTTCCACTTTCTAGCACGTAATCCTGAAGACAGGAATGACTCCAAAATAGACTTTTGGAAACATTTACTTCAACATTGAAAAGTGGTATTTCAATGCTAACCATGTTCACCAGTAAGTCACCAAATAATGCAAAAAAATGCTGACTGAATTAGGATTCAGTAACTATTAAGTGGGAGAGGAGGATAAAAATGTAGATGGTCATCTCTAAATCAGCAGTGAAAAACCTGATACATCCACTAAAAGCTACAAGGTCGAAAATCATCTAGACAACACTTCAGATGATCTGCATCAATATTCATCACTTATTTTATTTAAGCACTCATTTTCCTTCAACCAATTGGTCTGGTGTCCAATAATATAACTGAACTCTAACTTAATTGGTGCTGGGCTTGTATTTGGGGATAGGGTTGGGGAGTGGGAAAGGGAATAAAGATTTAAAAAACACGTTGACAGCCACTGGCCTGTAAACACCGTACCCTGTTTCTATTTAAGACTTCAAAAAGAATCTCTCCAGCGTTTAGATTTGCTTTTTCCATTCCTGGCTTTGCTCCACTTTTCCTTTCCTACAACCGATCTTTTCCTGTGTTATTTCCAGAACTGACTTCCTCATTCTTTCTCTACAGCTTTGTCCGTCTCCTATGTTTTAAGTTTCCTAACACTGGATAACTCCTACAGAAATATCTGCAGTACACATACTTTCACAGTTCAGGTATCATTCAATGTAAATCTATCATATACCCTTCCCAAAGCAATTTTTTTTTTCTTTTGCTATGAGCTATCAAGAATACAACTCAAAATAATTCCACAGAATGTTTTGTCCTTACAGAATCTGCTTCTGAAACAAAAAAAAAAAAAAAGGCAACTTACTTATTTCTTGTTCTTTTTCATTTTTCTTTTGTGTGATTTGCCTTTTTAACTTGTTTACATCAGCTTGAAAGGATTCAACAACACGCTCACTTTTTTCTACATCTATACATACTGCCTAGGAGAAAAACATAAGATATGCTAAGATTTTGCAAGAATACATGAAAGGCTTTCATGACAACATTAATAAAGCTACTACCAGACAAGAAGCCATTAAAAGCACAAAACTAAGAGCAGGAGTTAACCATATCAGAGCATAATATTCAACCTGCAGATCGTTTTTTTTACTGGCTGTTGACAATTCCCAACTGCTGCATGATAGGAAAAGCATTTCCAAATAATTAATCATTACAAGATTTGTAATAAGATCCAAAGTTAGTTTGTCCTACTTGGTGGAAAAGACTTTTTTTTTTTTAAATACACTGTTAGCACAATAATACTACAGTAGCATGATTTTAAAATGTAGCATAAAGGTGCGTACTTTTTGCGCTAGACCAAATTTGAACTGGGGTATGAAACAGTTGACTCAAGAGACAACCATCCCAAGCTGATCTCCTAACTGATACCTCTGTTAAATAAACAAGACCCATGGATTTTTCAACAAGGTTTCCCTATATTGGTTAGGAAATGAACGTGAAATTTTCAGAGAAGGATCTAAGTTTAAAAACAGTTCTGGATATTGATTTCTTTTTTAATCTAAACATGTTATACTGGATATTGTTTACTTCTTCAGAAATTAAGTATTGGTCATTATCATTAAAACACGATCAGTTTTCAAGAGTACACAACTCTAAGAGCACTGATGAGTCTTAAGCAGTAAGTCACTAGCCATCTACTGTTTCTTCTCCAAAAGGTTACTATTAGTGATCTTCCCTACAGAGCTGAAAAACATTAACTATGCTTTCAGTTCTATGTCTAATTTTTAGAAGTTTATAAAGTTTAAACCTTCCCCTCCCAAGTAATTGGTGAATAATGCAAATACGTGTGTCAGCTGCTTTACTAGACAAATTATTTCCAGTCCTGTAGCATTCTCTGTGAATCAGTCACTTTAAAGATAAAAGTTCCTCAAGCTAGCTAACACCTAAGTTACTTTTAAGCTCCGTAAACAACGTATAGCAGCATGATTTACATGGTGAAATACAACAAAGTCATAGTTTTAACAGGTAGGAAGACGACGCGCTGATGATGTTACGTTTTCCATTTTTCCAGATGCCAATTCAAACAACAGCAAGAGCATGAAAGGATATATGCGCTCTTGGCAAAAACAGCATTACCGAATAATACCACTGGCTAATGGGATAGACCTCTGAAAATAAGTTTTCATGTCTCCTGAAGCCGGCATGAAAGCTGCCTGCCTTCTCGTTGCGGGTTACCCACCTTACAAGGCAGGTTAGAAAGTGGCAACTTCCACCAAGAAATAGTAGTTCTCCTGCACAAGCAGGGTCAGGGGATGGTTGGAGCGATTACTGCCTTGTTCTCCGCTACACATGCCAACCAGCAAAGCTAAGCTGGAGCAGGGACACAAATCCCTCCAGGGCAGATGTAAGGGGAAAGCCTGGAAATAAGCTGTGACTCCAGCACAATTAGCAGATGTGTGTGCTCCTGAGGCAGCGCAGCTACGCTGCTCTTCACATAGGACAAGCTGTGAATTGACAAGCTTACATCTAGCAGATTTGACACTCAAGGCGCTTTCAGATGCTTTGCCACATTTGGAGCAGGATTCACTCATGCTCTACACACAACATTCACAAGTTTTAACTAACAGATGGAGCTCTTTGCTGCATGCTACATACCAAGAGCCAGGAGTCATTTTTAAATTCACACAGGCAAGCCTTCAAACCTGCGCAAATCCTCACAGCCTTCAGCAAGGCTTTTCTTCAACGCATACGCTTAAAAATAGCTAACGTCTCCCAGAAATCGCTAAGCATTAGATCATTCTTACTTGCAAAAGAAATAATTGATGATATTCGTATCAACCACTTCTACAACAGCCACTGCAAATGCACACATTAAACAGAAACTGACACATTTCATTATTAAAGTCAGACTTATTTTCCTACAGTTCATGATAAGTATTTAGGAGCTCTAAAAATCTCCATCTCCTCCACTCCTGGTTTAACCAAAGGACAAACAAAAGATGCCACATACATAGTGACCAATACTAAGTAAAGGAAGTTACCTGTACTTTTTCCTGAAGTGCATTATAAACCTGATATATAGCCCTGATGTCCTTCATCACTCCATCTTTGTCAAAAAAATCAGTACTAAAAAAAAAAGAAAAGCAGAAATCATTAGTTAGGAAAGACAACACAAGTTTCTAGCTCATGCTGTCTTTGACTTGCTGTTAAGCAGTCTATCACTATATTTCTAAAGTGTATTTTATTTTATATTGCTAAAAACGTACCATATTCTCAAGAACCAAAATTTGGACAGCAGCATATTCGATACCAAAATTCCTTCTGGAACAGTAAAGTCCCATTTGAATAAGACTCAACTTGTACAGAAATCTTTAAGCTTGTATAATTTCACTGTTAACAGTCAGAAGAGCTACTTTGCATTTACAGCATTTAATTAAAATTACTTAAGAAAAACAACAAGACTTCAATGCTTCCAAGTCAGAGTTCAAGTTTTAAATCAAGCTTGCACACAGAATTGCTTGGGGGGGATGGAAATCAAGTGAGAAACTTCCAGCCAGGAGGCCCACAGCACCAACTGGCCATACCAACTCTGCTTCTCCGATTAGTGCACCGAGTCCTCTTTGCTCTTCTAAAAGATTCAATTCTAAGCAGGAAAAAAGCGCACTAGGAAATGACCATCCTCTTCCAGAACTAGTTTTTTCCTGCTTGAAATGCATGTTTGTAGTATTCTTTGGAAAGTACAGAACACAGAGCTTGATGACTGCACTTCATTTGCAAAGGAGAAATCCTTACCCGTGTTCCTTAATAACTTTGGCATAATTCTGAGAAGTATTTGGCACTGAAGAAACTTTGTATTCCTGTTGACTAGTGTTGCCTAGATTAGGAATAGTAAGTGACACCCTTTGATTATACCTGTGGAGAAAGTTTAGAAAGACTTCTTAATTCATATTCAAAAGATTATTTACAATAGCCTTGATATTATCCCATCTCTCTGATGATCACAATTTTAAAGCTTCTGCATTAGGTTTATTATAAAAGCTGCTAAATATTAGAAGTTGTGTTCAAAATAAACGCATGATCAAAAACTCCCTTGAGATGGACCTACCTCCATACCTCTTAGAACCTTTTAATTGTGCATTCAAACTACCACAGATACAAGAAGGGTGAAGTTACTTTCAGGTCTAAGAAACACGGTACTGACATCTGATTTCTCTTAAAATATTTTTTTTTTGTCGTTGTCTGAAGATGTAAAGACTGAAAAGAACTTTTGCTCACCCCAAAACCTTAATTTATAAATCACTTGCACAGAAAAAAGTTGTCATTGCTAACAATTGTACACCGAGACATCATTTGACAAACACAAAGCCTTCTTTACATGTAATAGTACAAACTTCAAAATAGAGTATGAAGAACAGCAATAAGAAGCAGAACAAAAAACAGGAGGACTGGTTAAAATACAGAGATTGCTTACCTTCGGTTTGGTCTAAAAAGCACATATTCTAAAGCATGTGTTGAGTTATTTGCAGTGGAAATGAAGCTGAAGAGAAGGAAGACGAGATCAGGCACTCCAAGAATGTGTGTCAGCTGTTTATGAATGATGTGCTCTCTATATGACATTTGCTGCTGAGTGTTTCTCCTAAATCTGTACCATCCAATAACGTTCTATAATCAAAGTACATCAGAAAAAAACCAAAGTGTTAACTCAGAGATAGATTTACCTTCTTCTAATAAAGTTGCTAGAACTGTGGTAGTATGTGAGTTAGCCAATAGCTTTATTACAAGGAAATCGGACTGAATTACTAGAGGCTTGCACCTAGCAAACAACCTGAAACAAGTGACAGCCTGTTGCAACACGACGATGAATTGCTCAACCTTATTGTGCTACAAACACCTGTGTGTCCTCAGTGGCATTCAAAACCCCACTTCCAATATACTTCAACTGTTTAATTTTAGCAACGAACCTTGGAGCATCTTCAAATTATTAGACTTGAGCTGTTTTCAAACACAGCGGATGTGGGTTTTCCTTAGCCTGAATATTTCAACTCACCTATTAATTCGTATTGATTTGCAAGACACTTCCAAGTGCTTCACAAACGTATTTGCAAATTCATGTCTGTTCATGAGACATATGGGACTAATCTGCTGTGTACAACAATAAAATTACCTCATTGTGTATTGAATCGGGAAAGATTCGTATTCACATCAGATAAGGCCCATTCTAATTCAATGATTATTTTGAATACAACATGCATTAAACTCCTTTACTTCATGTAGACTAACATTTGATTTAAGAGACTAATGACACATCATTAACAATTTGGTTTAGGAAGAGTCCCAGCTATCATGTAGTGATGCATTAATGAATAAATAAATGTAATAAAATGTGCTTAGTTTGTTAACAAAAGAGAATACAAGACTGTCTTTGTTCCCAGACAACAGTATTTCCTTCTTTTTTGACATTATGACAATTAATGTCATTAAATCTGTGGCGCTTTAGTCACATGACACTTCCAAGTTTTAATTTCTTTAGTTTTGCCTGCGTTCTCACCACAGATAACGCATCTTGCCAGAGTCTCCCTGCAAAGTAGGTCATAAAAAAACAAAATTCATCTGAAAACTACGGGGAGACAGACATTTTTTAATTATGTTTTTTGCCTTGTCTCTTGAAGGGGAACTTAATATGCTCTGTAGTGTTCTAGAGTAGAATTACGGGGTTACAGAATTCAGGATCTGAGACTCGAAACTCACTCCACCATTAGCAGAAAGATGTACATGTCTGTATGTATAAATATACATACAAAGCATATATGTTGTCAGCATAAACACATTAGTATCCACAAGACGAGTTTATTCCAAGAGCATTTGCTGGAAGAAACAGTCAAGAAAAAAGCATTACAATTGTCAGTGTTGCAGAAGTTGCACAGATTTAGGACTCGCTTCCCTAAAGATCCCTCCTCAGTGGAAGCCTTGTCTGTAAGCAAAAGTGCACAGTTCAGGTGGGTGAGGTGAACAGAAAGTAAAGACTGTAAATTCGATTAGCAATTGAGCAACTGTCATCACACACTCTGCATAATGATGATCACACAGTAGGCATTCTTACTCAGCGTAGTGAAAGTTAGACTTGAGTCACCTGTAGAGGACAGAAATCCCAAAAGCCCAACAGGTCATGCCTTGACAGTTAGCTCTGCTCCTAGTGAAATGCAACCAGCAGCGCTACAAGCAGCTGGAATGACATCGGTTTGCTGCTGCTTTGTAAAAATAAGTCAAACAAGAAAAAAAGGTCTTGTTTTCACCACCCCTACCTTGGACTAGCTCTGGCACTAACCAGACCTCATGAGCCAAATTCATGTACTAGTGATGCTTTCCTGCTAGGTCTACCAAGGTCCACGGTTGCCACAAATTGAACCATGCAAGTCAGTCATCTGTCTTTTTGCCAGAGCAAGCTGACCGGTGGATTCACTTCTCTACATAAGGAACCCCACCTTCAGCTCTGCTCTTCGATACATCCGTTCATGAGGACTTCTGAATCAGTTATGCGACAATTAGAAAGACAGTGCACTACAAGTATGGAATGAGATGAAACATTGAAAAAAAGGTTTGACTCTTCCCCAAATAACTACTAAAATTTCATCTTTCATACTAGTTGTGCTACTAACAACATATGCGTTACATAAAGCTATGACAACATCTGACATAACTGACAGAACAGTTTTTTCAATTTAAAACTGACAGTGCAAAAATTGCAGTTACAAGGCTGTATCATTACAACTCTTAAGAGCTCTTTAGAACAGATTTTTCAGACCATTCAGACCAGCTACATTTTTGTTGGTTTCAGCAGCAGAGTACACAATCATTATGCTCCACGTTTAGCTCAGGAATTTGAGGGGGTTAATACTAGCCCTTCACTTTTGGAGACCTAAACTTAAATCCTTTGCATTCCTTCAGGGAATTTAGATATTGCCCCCATTTTAACCTAAGTACCACAAATCCACCAATTTCTGTATAGGATAAGCCTTGGGTCAAAACAAACCATCATATTTGCGAACGAAAATATTTCTTCTAGTTAACTACCTTTTTTTTATTTCTTGTTTTCCAAAACCACTCTTTCTAATTATAAGCTCTAATGACTAGAACAGGAGGAAAAGATAGAAAACTTACTTTTCTTCGGTCTTTAAGAATCCTGTCCAAACTCTCCTCATTAACCTTGCCTGCATAGTCATAAAAGCTTGAACCAAAAAGGAAGAGAGAAAGGTAGGTACAGAGTTTACACACACACGCATTATACATAAAGTAAACGATTTATACTTTGAGCATTCTTCAAATAGATTGGCATTCTATACATTACAAAGCAACTTCTATAGTTTTACCTTTATCACCATAGGTCAGTATTACCACCACCTACTTCAGATATCCAACTCGGGCGCTACATGGAGCATGGTTAGGAGCCTAGGTTGACTGCACAGCTAATACAGACACAGTTGCTCACAGAGGAAGATGCAGAGCATTTAAATCAGATGCGTAAGACCAGCTGGTGTGAAAACTCTAACCCCTTTTAAACCACTAGTAATAAAATACAAGATACCTGTAATTATTAGTTTTAAAATGCTTTCATTGCACACATTAGTTTGATGCCTAGTATTTCACTGCCAGCCCCCACAACAAGGGGTAGGTACATAAATGGACTGTGTAATTTTATTTTGACCAGCATTCTGTAAAACCCTGCTTTGATAATAAAAGGCCTACCTGCCAAAGAAGAAAGGAAAGCAGGGCCATTTTACATGCAACTACAAATCAATTTCTTGAGCTCCAGTCCTGCAATTAGACTCACATGATTGGACCCTTGAAGCCAAAACAGTTATATTCAGGTTAGCAAGAATCCAAAGTATCATGGTCTTTCCATATGGCTCTGCTTACAGAGCTGACAAACCCTGACAAGTCGTTATTTTGAGGACACGACAGATTTTAGAATTTATAAATCTATCTACAGAGACAGGTTTATAAATTTGAGTAGATCACACTTCAGGATAAAAGGAAAAACGTTTGAAAATAGATTCCTCCTTGACTTACCTGCCAAGTCCTTAGTCTCTTTCAAGAGCTGCTATCACTAACACCTAAAGCAGTGCAGGAAAACACTCTGTTTTAGAGGTCTATGATCTCAACTCTTGTGTGTGGGGGTAAACAAAGAAACAAAAAAAACCCCACAACAGAAAGTCCTGAGCTCAGTACTTGGCTGGTAAGTAAGGGCTGAAATAAAATTTGTTTCAAGATGCAAGTTACTGTGAATATTAAGACTATAACTAATTACTAATTTGAGATACTACGTAATATTTGCATAACCTTTTCAATTCGTGTTCACAATATTTATACATGCTTGTAGGTAGCAGATATCCAATTCTTTCTCTTCCTCTGCTTTATAAGAATAGTTTTCTTATGGGATGAACAACTAGTATGTCACAAAACAGTTTCATTTGAAAACTGCAGTCAGAGAAATCAGTCTTTTTAAAATCCTTGTTTCTTATACCATTCCCACGTGTTGGTAAAAGCACCGGAACCAAGCCTGTTATATTCAATGTCAGCAATGTCAGCTTACAAGAGTACAAAGTGGATGAGCAACAGGTCTCCTCAGACTGGCTACAGTTAAGTCAAAAGGATAAGGCAGAATGGCCCAAAATCAGCATCTGCTGCAACTAACGGAACAGAGAAACCCACAGCATGCTCTGGTACTGATAAAAGCTTATATGAGCTGTCAGAGTTTCCCCTGTGGTCTGAAGTAAATAAATTCATCAGTTTTCTTGTGCAGAAAGCATGCAGTGAAATACAGACTTCTTCCCCTTCCTCCATCAGCTCAGTTACTAACAACCAAATTCTTGACTGGGGCGAAGCAGTAAACGTGATCAGTTTTGATTAGCGCTGCACAAAGCATCACTAGGAATCAGAAAGAGTCTACTTGACACTGGGATATTATCTTGATGTGTAGAGTCTCTAGCATTTAAATCATTCGGTTAAGAGTACCCTCTCTGTAATTATTAGATAGCAAATGATAGCAGCTCGTCTGTAATATAACTAATGTCGATCATAATATTTAAGGTATTGTGTCTTCTTAATTGGCTGGAAATCTCTAAATAAAGATGAGAGGAGATTAATTGGGAACTCCTTCTAAAAAGAATTTCTAGATAGCAAGTTAGAAGCCATCACTGTATAACAAGTGAAGACTATAGAGAAAAGCTACATGTAAATAGATGGAAGCTGCTAAATAGAATACATTAGACATTTAATTTAAATTCTGGAGTACAGGAGATCAGAAGGCAAAATAACTAGTAAGCTGAAAGTTTCAGAATAATTAGCTGGTGCAAGTCAGTACAACTAGCCACAAAACACCTTGATGACCCAGCAAGTTACTCAGGTTAGGGCACACAAGGTGTCCTGTGACCCAGCAGGTCCAAGCAGAGCTAACCTAAGACTACAGTGTTTTGACATTCATCCTAATTATCAGGGTGATATGATTCGGTCTGACTGCTATCCCACCTCTACTACATGAGGTCCAAATTCAAAGAGAGAGAGAGAGAAATAAGCCTAGCTACCTCAGCACCTTTTCTAACCTAAGGTTAAGTGCTACTAAAACTGTAAACTCACACTTTCATTCTCATGACTGGTGCCACTTACACATATTCCTTTAATATCATCAGATGAGCAAACAATGCAAACATTGGTAGGTACATTTGAAATGCTAATATATTTCAGTGAGCTGCTTATTTTTATATTCTGCAGCCAACACAGGAAGACAACAGAAAATGCTTACCTAAAGAGTTTTGAACAAGGCTCATGGTTATGGATTTCTGCAACAACAAACAAAAAGAGAGACATATGTCCAACTGCTCAAGGTAAAGAGAAATTACAGTGGCATATCTGGCAGGAACTTTCCACATCACAGCTACTGAGCAAATAAACATTTGTGTCAGACCACACACTGCCCTTAATGTCTCAATAACAACTGATGACACAGCACCATACCCAGAAAACCAGCTTCTCTTTCTAATCTGCCATTTTACAGAGGAAAATATTTTAACAATAAGCAAGATGTACACCTGCTCAGATACACACAGCAATATCTGAACATCACATACACACTTTTTGATACTATTTTATGGTTGTAACCACCTCACAAAGATATTTATGATTTTCTTTTCTTTTCGATACACCTTTCCACAACAGTTTACTTGCAGTCATACACGCTGTTTATTACAGCAGCAATGAATAAAAAATGGGATGGGGAAGGGCATAACTGAAATGTTATACACTGGAGTATTTAACCAGGCAAAGCAAACAGAATCTGTGGTGAGAAAAGGGGTTAAAGGCCACTCCCAAATGGTTAGCTGCAATTTATAATTCTGTTATGTAAAAGTATTAGAAAGTCACAGCAGTGGGTTTTTTTTTTATTGAAGAGATTATAATAAATGCTAGGATGCTTATTTAAGCAGCAAAGATTGCAACATGTCAGTAATCTCAGAAAAGAGAAAAAATCCAATCCACATTATCTCTCTAACACCAAGCATGACTTACTTTTTTGTGGCGTTCAGTACTCCTTTAAGGTTCTCCTCTACTCTGACTTTTTACCAAATACAGCTTATCATTTCTTCATATAATTATACCTTGATCACATAACTTTTGTCTGAAACTGTATTTGCTCAAACTGAAGAGTACTTATGTAGCAATAATATTTCAAACCCCGCTGGAGTGTTTAGCAACAACTTTTGTTTACAGACTCTTCCTTCCTGGAGAGTGACTCACCACCTGCTGTTCTGAAAGTCACAGGCTGCTCATGATTGCAATCTCAGCAGAGTCAGAATCAGCTCACAATTCCCAAGAACAACAGACTACACGCATTAGCATCTCGGCATATTTAGCCACTATCAAAACAAGGCCCTGAACACCCATGGCAGGCGTACTGCCTGAGAAACCGTGCATTTTCACTGGCAAGAACTCCTCATGATGCTGCTGTTACAGTTACTGACTTACTTTATTTGGAATTGTTTAAAAGTGTATCAGCACCGTATTTTTACGCTGGCATACAGGAATTTGTGGAAACGATTTGCTAAACAAAGTCAGCAAGTTTAATTATTCCAGTTTAGACCAATTCCTTCCAGCAAACATATTGATTACAGCTACTGAAATACGTACTCGATTCTCGTGTTATTTCATTGCTACAGAGACCTTGTCTTTTGAAAACCAGGAAGCGACAAGCCTACTGCTCAGAACACATGAAGCAGCCATCATTCTAAATTTGAGTTTTACACATTGACTTATTGTATCTATATACACAGCATATGTACTATATATACACACATATATACTCAAACACCACCGCTAAGCTTTGAGACAGCAGACACATAAGGATGTTAAAACTCGCCTGCGACGACAGTACCACAAAACTGTCAATCTTGGTTCGTGAGTTGAACTGGGAGTTCAAGAGTTAATCTTGAGGAATAAGTATTGAAGTAGAAATTTGGTAAACAAAAAAAAAATATCTAGATCTCCAGGGGCAGGTAATTTCCCTTTTCAGAAAATAACTGTAACCAGGAATATGACAAAAGTGTTATCTAAAAAAAGGAATAATTTTTACCACCACAAACACTTGGTTTATGAAACCACGCTGAGGCTGCAGTTGGTGACATCACTGTACTACACTGTCAACAATAACTAAGATCAGTTACCACTGAATAGTCACGTCTAGTTTTGTCTGAACAGCCATAGCTAGCAGCTGCCTTCCTTTATACGATACTTTGATAGTGATGATACACACACAAAAACCCCTATGCCTTTATTTTTTGTAATTTAGCTCAATGAATGAATTGTAATTAACTGATACTTCACACAGCCAATTTATGATCCATGTTTCCTTAGGAATAACCAGAACAGGAAGCTACTTAACCTGCTGGATTCTTGTATATGCAACCACCACTACTTCCAGGTGGCAGGTATCTTGAGATGTAACGTACATACTTTCACAGATCATTAGTTCTGTATCAGAATAACATCTGACAGTCAATCACAAGACGTCTGTGTATTATCTAAGCTTTATGCAGACCCTGCTATGTTATCTGGAATCAGATCCACAAACCCAAGTATGTACATATTCAGGTTTTTAAAGAAGGTTTAGATGTATTTTAACATTGGGTTATGTATATGTAAACAAAAAAACACATTTGCTTTCAGAGGTTTCCTGTTTTCTATAAACCATGCAACAGCTTCTCACTCATGTATAAAAATATCTACTTCAACAAACAACACTCAACAGCAAGATCTTAGATCTTCTTTTACTTTTCACAGCAACAACAAATCAGGTGTATAGTCCTTGTGCTTATCAACAAATTGCTTGACAAACATTCCTTGGCAAATCTTGCTGTGACAGTTCATGATGTCATCAACTACCATCCATCCATCCAAACCCTCTACTGGGAATTTGCCCCCTTCCGGTATCAGTAAATCAAGCAATGCATTTATTTTATTTTGAGCACACGCTTGTATTTAGGCAATGATATCGAGCAGGAAACTCCCTGCAGGACCAAAAGCCAAATAAATAATTTCTCCATCATGAAATGCAGATAAACGTCTTCAATGAATGATCTTTTTTCCACAAAAGGAGATGCATAAAACCCCCATGCCTAGCAAAGGACTGTTTCCTTTCCTCACATCTCACCCACCAACACACAAACACTGTAGCAAATGCTGTTCTGAAAGACTGGAACATCCTGTGCTGGTCTGACAAGTGAGGTAATTCTTACTGAACTGTTGTACTGAAAATTGAAAAACAGAACAGTACATCTTTCAGAATTTCTCAAAGTTCTATTACTTACCAATCACTTGTAGAAATTCAGTGTTGCTGATCTGTGAATCACTAATGCTAAAGGTCTCTTCTTGTCTCACCTCTCCTAGCAGAAATCCTTCCTACAATTTCGAGAAAAAAAAAAGACTAAAAATAGAAAAAAGCCACTATACAGTAATTTATTGTAACTGTCTTAGCATTAAATGGAAGAATTAAAAGAAAAATTTTGGTTGAAAGACGCATCTGGGCTGCAGAAGGTATAACCTGTCCTTAGGTTTACTGAGACTGACATTCTGATTTACCAAAACGCTTTCACAACACTACAGTTTGCCCCAAAAAATATTCTGCTGAAAGCTTCTATAGGTAACGCATAATTTATATACGGGAAACACAGATCACATAAAGAAGCAGTCCCAGCTACACAGGCACGGGGGGGATGAGGAGGCCTGAGCAAGGTGCACGGCACCACTGCTGCTCTCTTCCTTCGAAGCGAAGGGGAAGTGGAGTTTGCATCTGCAGAAGCTGACTCAAATTTACATAGGGAGATTGGGCTGGACTTTGAACAACACCAGGGATCACAAAATTCAGAACTTTAAATCACCTTTAATTCTCCGTCCCAACCCAAAATGAGGAAGGGGAATAAGCGGGCATCGGGTGGTTTTGGCATAAGCACTGGATCGGCCGCGCCGTTTCCTGGTGCGGAGGTAAGGGAGCAAGCTCAGACTAGAAGCTTGTCAACAGAAGAGAAGGATTTAGAAACACGCCGGTTCCGCACTGTAACCAGGACCGGCTGCCGGTGCTGGAAAGCCAGCGCCGCCGCAACACGCACGCAAACAGACGCGACCGCTCCACCCGCGTTCCCCGCCTGCAGCCGATTTCCAGCGGGCCCCGGCAGCCCCGCACCCGCGGGCTGCGGCCCCCGGCGCCCCACGTCCACCGCAGCCGCGCAGGGCGGCCCCGCCAACAGCGGGACCCAGCGGGTCTGCAGGCCACCCCCGCCCCGTCCCTTCCCAAACCGCGACCGGGCGGCCCCCCCCGGCCACCTCTACCGGCGAGGGGCACCGCTATGTCGCCGGCAGAAGCCGAGCGGGGCCGCTGCCGCCGGCCGCTACCCCCGGCCGGGGCCCGACCGGCGGCGGCCCAGCCCGGCCGCTGCTCGGGGAGGGAAGCGAACCCCGGAGCCCGAGAGACGGCCCCGCCGCGCCGCGCCGCGCCGGGAGGTATGGGCGCCGGGCACGTACGTGGTCGGCGCTGCTGTTGGCGCTGTAGTAGCAGACGGAACTGAACGTGTAGCCCGAGATGGAAGCCGCCATGATGGAGACCACCGCCGCCGCCGCCGCCGCGCCCACAACCCACCGCGCGGGCGCGCGCCGCCCGCCCACTTCCGGCAGCGGCGCGGGGGCTGCTGGGAAGCGTAGTCCCCTCTCTCAGCGGGGCCTAGCCCGGCCGTGGCCCCCCGGGCCGGTCAGAGCCGCCGTCCCGGGCCGGTCAGGGGGCTCAGGCCCAGCTCCATGCGGCAGCGAGCCAGCGTGGAGGCTTGGGCCGGGCCCTGCGGCCTCCTTGCCGGACTGGGCCGGGTTGGGTGGGTGCTGGGAGCCCTCCAGCCGAGCCCAGGGCCTGCCGGAGGGCCTGGAGCGCTGGCGGGAAGGTGCGCTGAGGGGAGTGAGCATCTGCAAGCGATGAGTCCTTGAGAAAACGGGTGAAATGGCATGAGGCAGCTGGGTGTTTTGTGTAGATTTCAAAGGACTGGGCGAGGAGTTGCAGAACACACGCACATGGAGCTGGCTGAGCAGCGGTGCTAGTTTGTCGCTCCTGCATGTTGGATTTTTCAGTTTGGGCGCTCCGTTATGGGATGTTTTACGCTTACTAAGCCCCGCACCCAGGATTCTTCTGTCATTTTGCTTTGCAAAGGAGAAAAGTTTTGGCTCTCGATTTTGCAAACGGCATCCTGTTGACGATGTCCTGCGCTGCTCCGAGCATCGCCAGTGCCCGCAGGCTTCACCCCAGCGCAGGGGTTTCCACACACAGATAATCCAGCAGCGGGGTGGCACCTGTACGGTACCCCCTTCCCTGCTCCTCATGCCTGAATTATTACTGGTTTGAAAATAAATGACAGAAGGCGGCAGCGGGGTGTCTTGCAAAAAGCCTTGTGACAGCGAATGCATTGATGAAATGTGAAATTCGGAACTCATGAATCATAGGACCATAGAATCATTTTAGGTTGGAAAAGACCTTTAAGATCATCCAGGCCAACCATTAACCTAACACTACCAAGTCCACCACTAAACCAATTCAGGGTAGAGTCATAACTAATTTCATGTTTCCTGGCTTGGTGGCTGGATTATTTTTTAATGAAAGTAAAAACTAGGAATCATTAAGGTTGGAAAGGATTTCTACGATCATCAGCCCAACCATCAGCCCAACACCCCCATGCCCACTAAACCATGTCCCAAAGTGCCACGTCTGCCCGTTTTTTGAACCCCTCCAGAGATGGGGACTCCACCACCTCTCTGGGCACGTTTTTTTGAAAAGATTGCGCCGATTTTAGGCAATCCGTGTGGACTGCAACCATGAAAACCTGCTCACCTCCGCGTGGACTGCAACCATGAAAACCTGCTCACCTGGAGCTTTGCCGTTTCTTAGAAAGAAAAACTATAAAATACTTCGGGTTTTTTTTGAGGGCTCTGACCCGCGCCAGTCGCGCTGCCGCCCCGGGGGCACCGAGCTCCAGTCCTCCAGGCGCCAGAGCGGCGGCGGCGGGGCGCTCTATGGCGCCGCTGCGCTCTATGGTGCCCAGCACTTCCGGGCCGGCCATGGCGGTGGCGGGGGAGCGGCCCGGGCGCCCTGCGGGGCCGGGCTCGGGCCCGGGGTGCGGAGAGGAGCCCTTCAGCCCCTCGGTGCTGGGCACCAGAGAGCAGTGAGTGGCGGCACCGCTGCCGCGGGTGGCTGGGGGCGGTGGGTCGCGGAATGGCGGGCCGCGCGGGGGTGGACCAGGCCGCGTTCCTCCCGGTAGCTCCCCGGTGGTGCTGCCCGGGGAGCAGCGGGCCCGTGCTGTGCCCCAGGTACTCGTCTGGTAACCCTCAGCCTTCCCTCTCTGGGCATCGCCAGCTCGGTGCGTGGCGGACAAGGTGTTCCCGAGCAGTTTGTCAGTCTAGGTGATGCAGGGGACATAAAGTGGCACTGCTACATAGATACGGCCTTCCCGCCCTTTCTTCCCCTCACTCTTTAGCCTCAAATCTTTTCCAGTGTTAATTGTAATATGCTGTCCTTTCCCCCCGCCTCTAGCTGGGATGCTGCATATGAAAGAGAACTGCAAACTTTTCAAGACATTGGAGAAGCTGGGGAAATCTGGTAAATAAAATAACTCCACCGGAGTGTTTTTATTATTTTGTTTTTAAAGTAGATGCTGCAAAAACACAGCCAGTGATTCGGTGGGTTACTGAATAGTTCTGGGTGTTGGCAAAATGATGGGGAATTTTAATCTTGAAGCCACTGGTTCTTCTCTTACCCCATTTTGCAGTGCAGATTTCTAAGTTGTGCTTGGACGACTGTCATTACACAGAAAATGACCCGGTAGTTATGGTGTGTGTTACTAATAAATGTTCATTTTATCCCCGAGTTCAGGTTTAATGATGCAAGTTGACAGTGCTGTCTTCTTTTTTAATATATGGAGGGCTTCACCTCCCAGATTTGGTGTTTCTGTGAGTTTTAAGGCCATGTGATTCGTTTTAACTTCAACAAAGCCAACATGGAATATGAGCTATGTTACCCAAGTGCTTCAGTAAGCATCGCTTTGCAAAAGCTGGAGAGAGGGAGTGATGAAATAAATTTGCTGTGCTTCTTGTACGTCTTTGCTGTCTTGATTAGCTGGTCCCTTGTTTTTAATAGGTTTGGAGAAGAAAGCATGGTTCGCATAATCAGATGGTTGGAAAAACAAAAGGTTCCCCATGACAGCTCTGTGCTTGACATTGGAACTGGAAACGGTGTTTTACTGATTGAATTGGTTGGTATATTGCAAAGTTTGTGCTTTTTGTCCTTTTGATACAGAATCAATGCTCCGAACGGCCTAGTTTAAATATAGTTCTCACAAGTGACACTAGTAATCGCGGAAAGATCTGAAAGGCAAAAAGCAAGCAACCTAAATTAGAACTTACATTGTGCTTTTTTCCCATCAACAGAACACTGGTTACCATGCATCAGGTTTTACAGTTTTATTTGGTTTAAGAATATAAGTGAAATTAACTCGGTGCTGTTGATGTGCCGTAAAGACCATCGTGTCACAAAGACAAGGCATAATTGCGAGTGGCTGCCAGGCAGCCTGTGGGACTTAGGTACATAACTCCTTGCACCAGCAATGCTGTTAGGGGGTTTTAAAAGTGCAGACCTAGTGACAGAATACGTGTGGTATTCTACCAAATAGAAATATCTGCTTTTTTGCTAGACACGCTCAAACTTCTAGTTTCTCGCTACTGCCCAGATTGTCAGTACTTCAGATTTCAAAATTTATGGTATTTCTTTAAATCAGTCAGCCTGAATAGCCCTTATTTTAACTTTACCTTCCTGTTTTCCTATATTTAAAAATGCTTTTCTTCACATTGTTGTGTAAAACACCCACAGGTAAGGAAATTAGGTTGAGTAATACACAAAGTACCCTCGTGTGCAAAACCAGACCCTTTCTCCATACTCAGGTCTGATAATGATACTCGTTATCGATGTAAAAAGTGGTTAAACCCAAGTTTTTTATGTAAATGACTTAAGAAGTTGTTGACACTTCTTTTCAAAAAGTATCCGTTTCTGTCAGGGTGGAAACCCCTTACCAGATATGTTCTGAAGTGTTACAGTGTTGTTATTATACAGTGATACAAGATGTTTAGGAGCTGTGGTATTTTTTTCCTATTTTTAATTGAATACAGGAGAGTTGGTAAAGAAAGGAGCTGTCATACTGTCGCTCTACGTTCTCCATTGGCTCCATTAGTTACTGTAGAAATGGAAAGGGATGGAAGTCAAAGTCAGGTTTATAATGAAATTTTTTTAATATGGACTTTGATTTTAGAAGAGTTTAAAGCCTTTATGGGAACTGGCTGATACACTGCAGCGCAGGAGAAGTCATATCATCAAAAGTAGAAAGTGCTCATCTCATTAAGATAAATAAATTTTGAAGCCTAATAACGATTGTTAAACGCAATGCTAGCTAGCTCTATCATTGCTGAAACATCCAACAGAAAAATCTTATAAATAAAGACTTCAGTTCTATACTGGCACCACTTACAAATCTGAAATTGATTTTCATTCTGTAATGGGAAAACAACAGCCTGTTAGCTTTTAAAAACTACTAAACTGCCATAAGAGCACCCTCCCCGCTTACATTAAGCACTTCAAAGTACTGTGGTTGCTCCAATAGGAAATTTTCAGTCCAGTTCCCATTTGAAAAGTGACTTCAAAAATGATATTGTTTATTGTTTCTAAATAATTCAGGATCTCACTTGCTTACTTGATGTAAAAGAAATTTGTTTTTGTGTTAGCTGTTTGGCTTTGAAAATCAAGTTAGGATTCTTTTGGCAAGCACTTCAGCTACCATAGAACAGTTTTGCCACTGGAGTTGGACTTGATAACGTGATAGAAATGGCAGTACTGAAAGCAGCAGTGTAGGACACGAGTAGCGCTTTTGTAAAAGGTAGCTGCTGAGGGTGTGTATCGGACCGTCATCGGAACAGGAGGAGGTGCCGTAGAGCGCAGTTCATTGGGGAGTGCTGGACTCTGGCATGCCGTTAGCAGTAAAGAATAGTAAATGGGCATTTAGTAAGAAAATTACTCTTAAATGCAGGTCTAAGTGAGTCATCATCAGTTCCAGCAGGGAATAGTGCACAAAAAGGAGGCAGAATAGCCATAAATAAAGGGAAAACAAGAAAGACTGCTGTATCCTGTGTAAACTGGCCCCACTACCCGGCTAGAAGGCAAAGCATCCAGCATGCTGCTAAACGTCTTCTACACGCACACTGCAGGGATCTGCCCATCTGTGAGCTCCAAGACAAATGCCGCTGGAGGCTTCCTCTCCTTTCTGCTTGCTTTGAGGATCTCAGATACGTAAGCGGGACCCCTTGCTGGTTTTATATGTGCAGTAGACTAGGGTCCTACCCCTGCTAACTTCAGGAATCTGGTAGGCTGCATTGATGACCTAATTCTTTTGCCTTCCCAAAATTGCTGCTTTTCTAAGGAAATGTTGCTGCCACATGGAGCTCTGACCTTCTCTTTTTTTTTTTTTTTTTTTTTTCCTGAGTATTGTGGGAGCCAACAGCACTGAAAAACTTCTCTGAAGGGAAGGATATTCACCACCCAAGTGCGGGTGTTTACCTGGCAGCACCAGAAACCCAAACACAGCGCAGTGCTGATAACGTGGCAAACTACCTTCTGCTATTTAATCTGCTTTTTCTAGAAGCAGCAGCAGAGTGCTTGTAAATACCGCCTTCAGGACAGGAGTCCAGTTGCAGGATGCAGTGCAGTCATGTTTGGCACTTGAGTGAACGATCCCTTCCTGGCCGTACGTAGTCAGGCCATACAGGTTTAGCAGCATTTAATGTTGTTTATCCTTAAACTTTCCTTCTCTGCCCCGGCGATTATAGGAGTGAATGGGAACTCCCTGAAGTGACTCAAGCTCTTCTTTTCCAAACAGAGGAGCTGTTGTGGGAACTACTCTTCCACCCCCAAGTCTTCGGCACAGGCATCTCAGGAAGCTTGGTTTGCTCTGGGGAGGAACGTGGGCAGAAGCCTGAGCAACGCGCTGTTCTTCATCAAATGCAAACAACATGGTCTTTGTGTTTAGCTGAAATTAGCCCTCAATTAAGAACAGCTGGCTAGTACTGAGCTCACACAAGCTGAAGGGCTGCTGGAAGGGGGCAGGACCGTTTTAAAAAATTCACGTTGCAGTTTTCCTCGCTGTTGAGGTATCAGCCTTTGTAACAAGTAGATACGCAGCTGATTGCTTAACGCAAGTTAAAGTCCGTGCTTTGTTCAAAACCACACCGAACCCAAGCCTCCTCCCTCTCTCTGCTGTTACTGCCTGCAGCTGGCCGTAAGATCACAGCTCTTCCTGTTAGGTTTGGATCTAGCCAGACCAACTGACACACGTGATACCCAGATCTGGTCGCTTCAGCTTCTGCCTCAGAGTGGAAATGTGTCACTGACCCCCTCCCACGTGCCCGCCTGCTTTGCAAAAGGGTTGCTAGGATCTCACTGCCTGAGTTCACTGAACTGGGTTGTCGTTATCTACTCCAAAGTTAGATTAACAGAAAGGCTCTGTATGCTCTTTCATGCGGTGCATAACCTGCCTGAAAACTGCTGATACAAAGACCTTGTAGCATGCAAATACTTGCATTCAAGTAGACATTAGCATGAATAATTAGAAAAATGTAAGGTTTCACAGTGGATTTCTGTACCAATAAAATGTGTTACAAATTTTGGCTCTTACAATTTGGGTTATAAACCAAATACTTGCTCAATCTCAAATGTTATGTAAGCATCAGAGAGATTTTCTTCTTATTTTGAAGCATCTGGCATCGGCGCACGTTGTCATCACTGAAAATTCCTGGTTTCTAGGTTACTTTTGGTGCAGATAAGAGAGCCTGTTCCCCTCCAGGGTGTTAACTTTTCACAGTTCTGCTCAGTTTTCTGCTTGTTGACACAAACCAGCTTTCAGTCAACAGTTCTTTTGATGAGGTATTATTAGGCAGAATGGAGTTATTTCAGCTCATTCCCCCAGCTGTGTAGCTCTTGTAATGGTAACAGGAATAAAAATGAGTAAAAGTGGGTTTTTTTCTGTCATTAAGAGGAGGAGAGATGAGATGGATTATAGATAGGGAATATATACTTGTTGGATAAAAAAATTGCTAGCATGCTGATTAAGATTCTCTGCTTCTGTCTAGGCAAAGTCTGGCTACACGAATCTCACTGGGATTGATTACTCTCCTTCTGCAATACAACTTTCAGAAAAAGTGAGCGAGAAAGAAGGGGTGTCTAACATTAAATTAAAGGTAAGTTTTGAGAGAAGGTTTATTGAGGAACTAGAAAGCAATTGAACCCAAGATTAAATGACCTAATTGATACTCAGATGTACCCAGTGTACTATATTAATGATGTCTTTTCAAATTCATTTTTGAGAGAACTCTAACCAAATAAATCTGTATTTATAAGAAGATTTTTGGTCTTTTTTTTTTTTTCTTCCCTGTTTGTAACAGTCATTAGGGCTAACAAGATTTCCCTGCTTGTAGCAGGGAGCAGAATAGTGGTTCGCCATTTGGTGAGTTCTGTATTTTAGCTGCCACATTCTGAATTTCAGATGTGAGATAGAGGATGAAATCTTTAAGTGATAGAATCCCTACCAGTAGCTGTGCAGCAGGAGGTTTGAGAGGCCTTGCTGGAGCAGGGGGTAGGACCAGATGACCGGAAAGAGTGGGCAAGCATTGGAACAGGCTGCCCAGAGAGGGAGTGGAGTCCCCATCCCTGGAGGTGTTCAAAAAACGGGCAGACGTGGCACTTTGGGACATGGTTTAGTAGGTATGGGGGTGTTGGGTTGATGGTTGGGCTGATGATCTTAGAAATCCTTTCCAACCTTAATGATTCCTAGTTTTACTTTCATTAAAAAATAATCCAGCCACCAAGCCAGGAAACATGAAATTACTACTCTACCCTGAATTGGTTTAGTGGTGGACTTGGTGGTGTTAGGTGAATGGTTGGACTGGATGATCTTAAAGGTCTTTTCCAACCTAAATGATTCTGTGATTCTGTGACCTCCAGAGGTCCCTTCCAACCTCAGCCATCCTGTGATTCTGTGATTGCTTTTCACTCTGAGCAATCTCTCTGCTATGCTGTTTTATCCTCCAGCTCTGTACCTGTGTGATGTCTCCGTTCTTGTATGTCAGTTGTAATCTCTTGGTGGCAGGCACTGTCTGTTCTTCTGTATTTGTACAGTGCCTAGCACACAGTACTTAGGAAACCAGGAATCAAAGTACAAATAATGATTTCAAGAATGAACTTCAAGTATGTTAGTTTAGCTTTAGATGGATAGGAATACACACGGGCTTTACAGCAAATAGATCATCACAGAATACGTAGAGAAGAAAGAAGCTGACATGGCATTATACGTCTGAAAAGCCTGTGAGTTATCCTTCCCTAAGTACACTGGTTGTCAGTTTTGAGGCTTTTTATTTTAAAGTATTGGTTTGCATTAAAGATTCAGGAGCTCCTGAGTAGAAGATTGTTTTCACAGTTGTAGACTTCTGGTTTAGGTAGAAGACTTCCTGGCTCCGTCAGCTGAGCTGTCAGGATTTGAGATTTGTATTGACAAGGGGACTTTTGATGCCATAAGCCTTAATCCTGATAACGCGGTGGGAAAGAGGAAGCAGTACGTGAGATCTCTCTGCAGTGTCTTGAAACCAGAGGGCTTTTTCCTCATAACGTCTTGCAACTGGACCAAGGAGGAGCTGTTGAACGAGTTCAGAGAAGGTAAGCAGTTGAACAGAACCACCTGCCAACTTGCGGTTGTTCAAGGATGCGATGAGTAAATGTTGATGTCTGTGTTAGCATGTTGACTTGCTCAGATCAGTATTAGACAAGGATTAGCTGTAGCGACTGGTAAATGCTTCAGCCTGCCTTCTGTTTTTCTCAGGAATTGCAGTTTCTGTGTTTGCCAGTGCCAACGTGCCAAGGCAGGGGACAGGTTTTGTTATACTTCGGAGGACGAGGACTTCAGTCTCGTTAAACTGGGGAAGGAGAGGGTTCTATACCCGTGTGATAGTTTTCTCTTTTGGTCCTTTATTACCAGATCCAGTTCACCCATCTGATTGCTTTGAAATTGGGGTAGCACTGTTACCCGTATTTAGGGGAACTGGCAAGCCTGTGACTGTGACCTTTTATGTCACCTCCTCAGCGAACTTTCTGATCCACTGCAAAGGGTGTTTTTTACATGTTGGTTAGCTCTTGAATTTCATGCCTGAGGCTTGAAACTCAGTGTGGATCTAGAACAACCGTCCCTTCTGGGGAACTAAAATTACTGGCAAGTTATCATCTTTTCTGCCATTAATTTGTGAGTCAGCCAGCTGAGATTTTTATTATCCATGGAAGGGTTTCAGCTGTATAAAGCAGCAGTGCAGCGTAACAATACAGTCCTATAAACTTACAGAGTAACTGACTTGCAAGTTTTCCAGATGAATAACGGATGGTTTGCAAAGGGTTATCCAAGAGGAGAATAAAATTACTTCCTTCTAATAGAAGCATTTTGATTTCTGTCTGGCAGGATTTGAAATTCTGGAGGAGTTGCCAACACCCAAGTTTTGCTTTGGAGGAAGAATTGGAAACAGTGTAACAGCATTGGTTTTCCAAAGGAAAAAAGTGAGGCCATCCATCTTGGACAAATTAGATTAGTTGAGAAAAGTCTGAACTTTAAACCTGACAGAAAACCTCAGACACGTGTGTAAATAAATGCACAGTAAAATACTGTGTATGGAACTCTAAGGGACTATAAAACATTGCCCTAGAAACATTTCAGCCTTGCATAACTTGCCCGTAAATTTTGTCCTTGCTACAACCTCACTTGTTTTAGGGAAGCTGCAGGTTTGTAAGTGAGAGAGAAATAAGGCATTCTAAATACGGAGACTAGCATAACCGAATGATATTTGTGTTTGGAACATAAAGGTTATCTGGTATTTAATTTCTGTATTGGTAATTGGCGAGCAATAGAGGTAAAGCTATTCTACAAAGCAAAAATCTTATTTCTCTGTTGTGCGATGTAATAGGGAAAAAGCTTTTGAAATATAAGTGCTGGATCTTTTTATTTTTTTCTTAGGTGAACATGAATGTAGCTGTTAAGGAGGGATATGGATATAAAAGCCATAGCACTTGCAAAAAAGGACCAGTGAGTGCTTTGAATTCAGGCTTTCAGAGGTTCTCAGACTCAGCATAGTTTTGTCTCCATTGCAATAGCTCAACTCTTTCCCACAGAGGGAGGCTATTGAGTGGTTTTGAAAATCTCACTTGCCTGTGTGCATGCTTCATCAGTTATTTCCACGGATCCCATAAATATATAAAGGTGTGACGTTACAGTCTCACTAGCATGTGACATATGCCTCTTCCATTACTAATTTGCTATATAGTAACGTCTTAAGAGCCGACAATGACCGTATGTTTTCCAGTGAATTTCTCAGGACAGATTTTAGCTGCATAAATCCAGAAGAATTCAAAGCGTAACTATCCATTAATTTTTCTTTTTTTTTTCTTTCTTTTTTTTTTTTAAACTTGTGTGTGTGATCCTTTTGCTTAATTTCTTTGCCTTTATTTCTTCTGTTGTTTATTTTCACAACACTACTATTGCTTGAAAGGTAGGAAAATGAGATTTCTGTATGTCTTGACAAACACATTCGCAGGTGGCAATAAACTTGTTCTTTCAAACATCATGGAGGCCCTATTAGGCAATCAGGTTTTGTTTCACAGGCAAGTTCACGTTTGCTTATCAGAGAATTGCTTCTCCTAGTTTCCAGACTCCTCCTAGTTCCCAGGGTTCAGGAGATCTTTAAGGGTCAAGAAATACTTCTAGTCCTTTCCCAGGATAGGAAATAAGGCATTATTTGCACAGTGGTGAGTCCTCCCTCTGTGATCCATCTGGTGATGTCTTCAAGGTAGGAATCCTAAATTCTACATCTTTTTGCAAAATGGGCTATACTGGTTCCATTGGCAGAATGGTCTATCAGCAGTGGTGAGAAGTTTAGTCCCAGTGAATAGCTCTCTGCATATTTGGTCAGGCTTGGGTTCCTAACTCAAGTGCCAAACCCACGGTCTTGTTATCATTTGGGTAACGACCGTAGCAGGATGTACTGCATCTGCCCAGCAGTCTTCCAGCAGCCAACAGGAGTGCTGTGAAATGCAAGTGGTAATTCAAACGAAGGATTTTTTTTGATGGAGTAGTACAAAGGATTCGAAGTACACTACTGATAACAACCTCAATAAAAAGACTATGACATTTGTAGCCAATTTGGCATCAGTAAATTTGCTTAATACAAGCAAATTTTAATTGGCAAGTACTCTGGCAAGATGTGTTTAGGGCATCTGTTTTATTCCCATCTGTATTTTTTGCTGTTGAAGGCATGATTTGTATTTAATCATGGAATGAAAATAAAGTCATGGCTGTCATGGATTTTATTCTAATCAATTAGGAGGAATTTAACTATAGATTCACACTCCATAAGATATGTAAGGTTCAGGGCAAGTATTATTTTCTCCTCTTTGTAGGACTGATTATTACTAGATTTTGTTCTCTAGGTAATATTTTTATATCATTTGTAAAGCTAAAAATAAGCTTCCGAAAGTGGTTACACAGAAATTTTAGCATCGGAAATCATGTAAGTGTGTCATGCAAGTTGTATGATCAACCACTTTCAATTAGTATTTTTAGCAAGGCATTTGGAAGCAATGATAGTAATTCACTATTTTCTCTTGCTGTCATGTTGCTGGTTTTCAAATGTTCTGGACAACTTTTGTATTTCTTTTTGTAATTATTTTTTTCCCATATGAGTAAGTTTTTTACTGGGGAGGTTTCTTAGTGGTGGGAAAAGGCTGAGAACCAGTCTCCTCTTCCAGCCTACCTCATTATTTGCCCAAGGTCATGGGTTGTTGAGGACTT
This sequence comes from Pelecanus crispus, assembly GCF_030463565.1. NCBI lineage: Eukaryota > Metazoa > Chordata > Aves > Pelecaniformes > Pelecanidae > Pelecanus > Pelecanus crispus. The sequence goes on from NC_134652.1 coordinate 4,663,844, forward strand.
CCACTAAAAGCATTTCCCTACCACTTCTGGGCTTTATATAGCTGCATAGGCAGCAAGCCTTCAGAGATAGCATGTGGTTCCTCTGCTTTACCTTTGGCATTATGGGACCCAGGCATAAGCTGGAGATACACAAACTAACGTCACCACTAAAATGTCGTCTTGCTGCTCGAAGGTGTCACGAGCCTGTTGTTAGGAGCCTTAAATGCTGGTGGTCTGAAGGAGTTTGGGCCAGGAATGTGTTTTTCCCATGGACAAGGGTCTGGCCTTTGTCCGTAGGCAATCGTCTTCAGATCTCTGTGGTGTTCTGGGGCAGAATTCATGTGCCTATCTGCTTCTCAGGTCTATATAAAAGTTTTCTAGTAAGATGCTCAAGAAAGCTGAAAAGAAAGAGCCTGCAGATAGGTGTCTTTCCAGGGAGGAAGGGTGGGGAGTGGAAAAATGGAGTGGCTCTCAGAAGTGGAAAGGTTTTGATTCCTAAATTTGTAGTGGCCCTTCTTTAGTCTCAAAGGAGCACGCAAGCTGTTGCTTGAACTAATTTCTGCATCTGATCTGTAGTTCACCCAAGCCAACAGGCCCAAGCACTTTCAAGTATCACTGGAGAATAGAAAAATGCTTGTAAAAGATGTTTTAGGAGATGTATTTTATGGCAATAATAACCAAAGGCTTACTATTTAAAATCTGCTCTGTTGGAAACCTGGTATTTTTTGAATAATGGAGTCTAGGTAGCAGCTCTAATACTGACTTAAGCAATGGCTTTTTACCGACTAGTAGGATTTGGAAATGACATGTCAGAGAATGTCCTTGATTTGGGGCATTTCATCTTGCTAGATGGTTCTTCATGCAGGTGTTATCTCTAAATGTTGATGCTTTTCAGTGAAAAACCTCTTAAAAAAAGAGGCAGGGGAATAAGCAGTGAGCTACGAGGAGTGAGTCTTTGCCTGTAGTTTGGGGAGTGGTTCACGGTAGGTCACGAAGGCTGGTATCTTCATGACTACACAGTTGTGCAACTTTTGGTTTCAGCTGCACTGCCAGACTACAGCAAAATTAATGCAGCATTTGAAATATGTTCTAATCCTATTGTTTTGCTATCCGAAGACTGCGTATGTGATTTCACTGTCTGTGAAATCATAGCCACATACTGTGAGTATGTTGTGATGGCAACCAAGCACCACCCAGCTGCTCGCTTACCCTTCCCTCTGGTGGGATGGGGGAGAGAATCAGAAGGGTAAAAGTAAGAAAACTCGTGGGTTGAGATAAGAACAGTTTAATGATTGAAATGAAGTAAAATAATAGTAGTAGTAGTAGTAATAATAATAACAATATAATAATAATAGTAATAATAATGTACGAAGCAAGTGATGCACGATGCAATTGCTCACCACCCGCCGACCGGTACCCAGCCAGTCCCCGAGCAGCAATTGCTGCCCCCCGGCTAACCCCCCCAGTTTCTGTACTGAGCGTGATGTCATATGGTATGGAATAGCCCTTGGGGCAGTTTGGATCAACTGTCTTGGCTCTTCCCCCTCCCAGCTTCTTGTGCCCCTGGCAGAGCATGGGAAGCTGAAAAGTCCTTGCCTGGTGTCAGCACTGCTGAGCAACAACTCAAACATCAGTGTGTTATCAGCATTATTCTCCTACTAAATCCACACCACAGCTACTAGGAAGAAAATTAATTTTATCCCAGTGAAAACCAGGACAGGGTAGTAAAACTAACATCTTCCATGGATCTCAACAGCAGTCGAGCCCACAGACTTTTCCTGCAGTACCAAGTTTAGGCTGGATGACGCCGCAGAGCTGGCATACCTTTCTGGATCTGGGCATAGTTTTGCGTAAAACGTAGGCAGAACAGAAAGGGTTTACATTCCCTTGTTGATCCACAACATGCCGAAGGATGAAATTCTCTCGGTGCCAGTGGGCTTTGCGTCATTAGCCAGATGCCAAACTCAATGAGATGCCTGGAAAGACTGGAAAGGGAAGGGAGGTGTGAGCCAGTGTCCTCCAGAGGGATCCAGAGCATTGAAATGTAGGCTCTCCCTTTCTCCCTAAGCAATTAAACCTCAAGACTTGGTAATGTTAGGTTAATGGTTGGACTGGATGATCTTAAAGGTCTTTTCCAACCTAAACAATTCTATGATTCTATGATTCTAAGATCAGATGCAAGCTAGATCTCATCTTCTCCCTCAGTTTCAGTGGTAGCGTCTGCAACTCCAGTGCTAGATGAAGTACTTGGAACTGGTGGTTGTGAGCTGGGTTGTGCGGATGATGGTAGCCTCTCTCTTGACTGGCCTTCTCTTCCGGGCAGATGGAGGATGGCTTTTAGTACATAGGCCCCAACAAGCAGCACCTCCATCAACGGCTGTGTTTGGTGCAGCTCAGGCATCCGATACCTGACTCCTGATACCTGCTACTGCCAAGCAAACTGCATTTAGGGATTCTCCTTTTGAGGCATTTACTGGGAGAGGCCATTGTATTTGTTGTGGGGCTTGTACTACTGAAGGAGCTTGGAGCCTTTTACCCTGGCTTTTTATGGGGTGTATCAGGGAAGTGAACTGTCAGGATGCAATATCTGAGAGAGGAGACCAAGTGAAATTAATGAAATAAGTACTGTTTTGAGATGTCAGATCTAAGGGAGTTTCTACACATGGGACTTTGCTACAGTGCAGGGCAAATAGGTTCTCAACACAAAAAGCCTTTGCCCTTTCAGCATCACAGTACTTTCTTGAAGTAAATACTTCTGCAATCATGTTTATATAAATTAAAAAGTGAGAAATACCAGACATGAAAATCATGACACAACTGAATGAACACAGAAAATTCAGAGGGAAGGATAATGTTCCCTCACTGCTCGACTTCCCTCTTGGTGACCAACTTGTTATTTTCAAGAAAGTATGTTTATTTAACGGTCCTTAAGGAGCAGAAGTAGTCAACTGCATTGCTGTCTGTAGGCTGCTTTTTGAATGTCAGGTTTTTTTGAAGGCTTAGAAGATATGGAATTAATACTGTGTTCTTGAGCTTTAGTATAATTCTGTAGTCTAAAATGAAGAATTTCTGGGAGCTACAATTTTTTTGAAGAGCTGTAGGGTTATATCAGAAATATGAACAGAATTATGGCAGCTGCTCGTCCAGACAGGGCCAGCAATGATGAAGCATGTAATTACAGGCTTTCTATCCTGTCAGGAGAACATTTCTTCAAATCATTATCAAGAGCATCAGGTTGAAATAACTGTTTGCATTATGGGCTCACCCTCTCAATTTCAAAACCAACATTGCGGCACCATTTCTGAAAACCAGGAATGGCCAGCTGCCTTGATTGTAGCATAGGATTTGGGGTATTTGACACAGGAGACTCTCAGCTTTTTTTACCTTCTGTTTTTCAAAACAGTTTTAAAAAGGAGCTTTCAGATGTTTGGGTTTTTAATCCTGCCATTGCTATCTACAAAACAGCTGGTTATACCCGAGTTACGAAGTGCACGTCCCACCACAGAGGTCTCAGGTGTGAGTCTCAGGAGAGCAAATAATGTGTGCAATAAACAGTGCTGTGAGCAGACTGCCCCACACGTTCAGTGTAATAATAAGGTGTTTCAAAACCTGACCAGAGGATACCAGTATGGAAGCTGTGCCTGTGGTACAGGATTTGCTGTACAGAACCAGAGTGCTCTCAGAGGTTGGGCTTGACGTCTTCAAAAAGTTTGCATTATCCTTGTCTTTAAGCAATGAAAACAATTCTTGTCTGAGGGAACATGTCCATGGCTAGAAATGGAGGTGTCCTCTCATAAAATTTGCATCCAAATTATTTCAGTTCTGCACAGGTTTCTGGTGCAGGCCATGACGTCTGTGGGGCCGAAGGGTCAAAGGCCTGAATGGGCAACCGAGGCGATGAACTGAAACCGTTCACTCGGAACAACTGGGCTTTGTGTCCAGGTGTACAAGGTGAAGCCATGTGTGCAAGCTAGATAGAATCACAGAATGCTTTGGGTTGGAAGGGAGCTTTAGAGGTCATCTAGCCCAACCCCCTGCAGTGCCAGGGACAGCTTTAACCAGACCAGGGTGCTCAGAGCCCCGTCCAGCCTGGCCTGGAATATTCCTGGGGATGGGACCTCTACTGCCTCTCTGGGCAAAGAGAAACAGAACCGTGAAGCTACAGAGCTGGGCTGACACTGATCTTGGCAGCTTCTTTGGAGTTATTTTTACGTAAGGATGAGTTCTCGAATAGCTTTTCTGGTACATTAGGCACAGCAAGCTTTTCTTCATCGCTGACACTGGCTTCCATGTATTTCAATGTTCCAGGAATGCACTGGCAGCACTGTAGCCATTGTAAGGAAAATCTGCGTGTATATATACACTGCTATGTCCGTTCTACTGTGTTCCAGGGTGCCTGGTAAAAGACTGCCAAAATTTATGTTATTTCATACCAGACAAAAATCTTTAAGTATGGTATTTAGCAACATACAGCAAAATTTTCAGTGTTTTGGCACTCGGCTTGCTTTCCTAATCTTGGCATGCCGAAAGGTAAAGAACACGACTTGCTACAACAATAACTGCTTTATTTTATAGGCCCTCTAAGCATTTTAACATATCAAATCGTCTCCTGTAGAATATGTGGAAAGCACATAGAAAATAAACAGGCCAGGGCTTTGCATTGCCCTAAGGAGACGTGCCTTTGCATTCCCATCGCTCGCTGCCTTTCCTGGGGTAAGAGGAGAGGGGGGCTGCGCTGCGCAGCGTTACCAACCCCTTGGCTGAATGGGTGGTACGGACGCCCGCGGAGGGGACGGCTCTATTGTATGCCTTGGCTGGACGTACGTTGAGCATGACCTAACCCTTGTGGGTAGCAGCTAAATTGAGGAACAATTAATGGGCACCCAGGGTTTTCAGTGAAAGGGGATGAGGTGTTACAGCCTCAAGACAAAGGAGGAAAAGGAACGCTGGCGTGTTTTATTTGACACAAATAAGGGAAAAACCAACCTGTGGCTTAATTTCCATTTGTTAGGTAACAGTATAGCTTGAAATGAGCCCATTTCTAGGTTACTGGAAATTAAACTGCGTGCTGTCAGGCAAACAAATGATGTAGCCGCAAGGTAGCATATAAATTCTGGATAATGGCAAGTGCATAAGCCCGTGCTGGAGAGCCAGAGCTAATAAACACTGGTGCGGGAGCAGAAACGAGCCTCAGCACAGTCACTCCAGCAGCCAAGTATTCATGGACAGCGTCACGTGTCAAGCAAAGGTGGGAAGAATGTGCATTTATTGAGTAATTGGAAATGCTGATAGGGTTGTGAACTAAAACCTCTCATTAGCAGCGCAGAGACGTGTTTGCGTGGTGTGATGAGCTTGCATCCAGCCTGAAACACCGACCAAGAAAAGGCAGGCTGAAGGTTCGTCAGTTAGACTATGTCTAATGCTTCCCCTAAAAAACAAGTTGGTGTTTCAAGCAGAAGGATCTAGGCTCTTTTGCCCCAATTTGCAGTAGTAATTAGCCTCGCTGAGGCTGAGTAGTAATTTTGCCCTACCCTAGGGTACCTGAACTCCACACTACTGCATTTCTGCTCATCCAACGTAGCACGCTGCTTTTGGGCATGTCCACAGCTGCCTCGGTTTTTGTGAATGATGGACAATGAACTCTTGGCTTATCTTAAGCCATCAGATGCAAACATGGCTGACAAAGCCATCAGCGCATTCAAGTGAGAGGAGGGTTTGCATGTGTATTTCATGGTCTATTTATTTTATCCGTCAACGGTTTCCATTGCACCTAGTCTGGGGCAGCCCGTAGCTCAGCAGTCATGTCCTCTGCCGAGGCAGGGAGGGAGGCAGCAGCGAAGCGGGGAGCCGAAACACAAAGTTGTTGCATGTGTGCAGCGAATAACCTGTGAAATAATAGGATTTTTAGGTTTGGTGCCAAATGTAGTAAGAACTACGCTCCTCATTACAACCCTCTCTGCACAGCAACGCTTCACTCGTTTAGGGTATCAGGTCTCCTTGATTCAGACACTCTCTGACCTAGAACATGTTGATTGTATTACAGAGAAGTGCTTGTTCCCTGGGTATGAAATATTTGTTCAGAATACTTCTGCTCGCTGTTATTTAGATTCTGTGAATTTCAGGATTTCCCCTGAAACTGGAGTGCGGCTTCTGAAACTGGTCTCCATTTTGTGCTGTTGGAGACCTTCGGAGGAGCCAAGATGTCCCTGTGAGTACGCGGTACCCAGCACAGCTGGGTGGCTGGGACATCAGCCTGCGACTGGGACGCTCCGACTCTCTGCTTGGCCTTGGGCGAGTCCCTCACCTGTGTTCCTTGCCTGGTGGGAGAAGCAGAAGGATAAAACCAGAAATAACGGGGAATGCTTAGGTGCTCAGAACAGCGCGGAGTTGTAGGTCATCGTGAAAAGGACACTTCTGAAATTATTAGCAACCGTGGCGCGTATGACTCGAATAACAACAAAGTAGAGTCGATAGTGAAGCATTAGAAAGGCTACACAGAAAGCAGATCGTCACCGAGCAGACAAATCCTGTGCACTGGAAGTGTAGGAAATTGTGTCTGTCCGCAGGCCTTAGCACTGTTACATCTAAATATTTCAATGACTTGGACCCCAGTGTACTTTCAGAAGGATCATGGGGATCGTTAGCTTTTTTCCTACCCACAGAGTTTCCATCTCCGTAAGGAAGGCTCCTAGTCAGTGGGTAGCAAAGGCGCTGACATCCGAGACAAAAACACAAATTAAATCAGCTCAGAATTTAACCGAATGAGTTTTCTGTCCACGATGACTAAACTCTCATGCCCAGCTCTTTAAATCTTGAAAGTGATCTGAGTCTTTTCCCCTTCTGATAGAAGATCTGCACTGTCACCAGAGCAGTAACCTATGGCCAGCCTTTACATTTAGGCGACGTTACTGAAAATACTCTGTGGAAAACCGGTTTATGCTTCGGCAGCAGGCTTTCACGCACGCTGGTAGTGCTCCACAGCCAACTCATCTCTCTGAAAGCACAGAGGATGAGAGGTAAAAAGTGCTGGGTTTGGAACGAGCTGCAGAAGCAGACAGAAAGCAACCTTCTGCTTGGTTCTCGGGGACCAAGCCCGCGCTGCACACGGCTGCCACGGGAAGGGATTCAGTCACGCTGCGAGCTTTATTACTGAAATATTCAGCTGGGAAACCATAAGAGAACATTTTCAAACTTGATTCCCAAAGTTCTGGAAAAGGAGTTTGCAAGTGTTTTATTGCTACCAGTCCCAACACACGACAAGAAAAGCAAATACTGAGTGGGATGGAGGAGCTTGATGCAAAAGCTCCTTCACGTCATCAAGCCCTTTTTCCTGTTCGTAGCCCACTCATACCGGCCGCTCCTGCCTGATTTTATATGTACCAAGTATGGAGCCACTTTTGTTGAGATCAGTCCTCGCTACACTGGCAGGAGCTGCTCCCTTGTTAAATTTTCTCCTGCTACTTCTGCTTACTCACCTGCTTGCTTCTTTATTATATGAAATACTAACTGATAGTCTTCCTCGACATTTATGTGGTACCTTGAGCCATGCACCAGCGGGGCAGGACATCGGAAGCGCTGCCGAGTTACCCAGCTAAAGCCTCCCTTCCCGTTCAGTGCGCACATGCCCTTACTTGTTCCTACTTGCCATCCCCAGCCGCGTGCCCGGCCATGCAGCCGGGTGGATGAAATTTAGATGCTGAAGCCCCGGATTTATTCCTGATGACATCTGTGTTGTCTGCTTGCATGTGTTCCAGATTAATGTTTAGGCTCTGTTTTGTAACGAGTTCTAAATCTTCCTTTTAGCTGTCATGTAGTTTCCTCGCAGTTCACTAATTAGGCTCGCTCTCAGAAGAAGCCTACGTGCTGTGCGCGGTTCAGCTCGGATGGATGGAAAATGTTATTGTTAGAGTGGATTGCTGCTAAAGGCCATCTCCCAAGTGAAGCCAAGCAGACGTGACTTTGAATGCTGCAGGGGACCCGTGGCCACCTTCAGTCTGGCAGTATTTTGCTCGGCTTGTGTCCTGTCAAAAGTCTCTTCCCAAAAGAAATGCTGGAAAAATGGAAGATAATTAAGACATGGGATTTTTTTGCCGAATCCCACCAGCGGGTACAGCGGTGGATGGCGTCTGCCTGTCATGTAACTAAAACTTCAGGGCTACTTAGAATCATAGATCGTTTAGGTTGGAAAAGACCTTTAAGATCATCCAGTCCAACCATTAACCTAACACTGCCAAGTCCACCACTAAACCAGTTAAGGGGAGAGTAGTAATTTCATGTTTCCTGGCTTGGTGGCTGGATTGTTTTTTAATGAAAGTAAAAACTAGGAATCATTAAGGTTGGAAAGGACCTCTAAGATCATCAGCCCAACCATCAACCCACCACCACCATGCCCACTAAACCATGTCCCAAAGTGCCGCCTCTGCCCGTTTTTTGAGCACTTCCAGGGATGGGGACTCCCCCACCTCTCTGGGCAGCCTGTTCCAGTGCTTGACTGCTCTTTCAGTAAGGAAATTTTTCCTAATATCCAATCTAAACCTCCCCTGGTGCAGCTTGAGGCCATTTCCTCTCGTCCTATCGGTAGTTACTTGGGAGCAGAGCCCAACACCCCCCTCCCTGCCCCCTCCTGCCAGGAGCTGCAGAGCGATCAGGTCTCCCCTCAGCCTCCTCTTCTCCAGGCTGAACACCCCCAGCTCCCTCAGCCGCTCCCCACCAGCCCTGTGCTCCAGACCCTTCCCCAGCTCCGCTGCCCTTCTCTGGACACGCCCCAGCACCCCAATGTCCTTCTTGTGCTGAGGGGCCCAACACTGGACACAGCATTCCAGGTGCGGCCTCCCCAGCGCCGAGCACAGGGGGACGATCCCTGCCCTGCTCCTGCTGGCCACACTGTCCCTGACACAGGCCAGGATGCTGTTGGCCACCTTGGCCCCCCGGGCCCGCTGCTGGCTCATGTCCAGCCACTGCCGACCGCCCCCCCAGCTCCCTCGCCGCCGGGCAGCTTCGCACCTCCCTGCTCCCCGCGGTGCCCCCCCGGCCGCCCCTCCCCGCCCCTCCGCGGCCGGGCCACCAGGAGTCACTCTCGGCCTCCGGGCGGGCCCCGGGCGGGCCCGCAGCGCTCGCAGGCCGGGCCGCGGGGCTGCCGTGACGGCGGCGGTGCGGAAGGCAGAGCAGCGCCTGCCCCGCGCTGAACTCCCCATCGTGCAACACCTGGGCGCTGCCCGGACTCGCTCCTTTTTATTTTTTTTTTTTTTTTGGGGGGGGGGGGTCGCCCCCCGCCCCGCTCCTCCCGAGCGGAGTTTCACCCCGGGGCCGCTTCCCCGCCCTTACCTCGCACCGACCCCCCCGGTGCGCGGGTCCCCGCCCGGGGCCGGGCCCCGCAGGTGCGGGCCGGGCCGGGCCCTCCCGCGCCGGCCCCGCTCAGGAAGTGACAAGCGCATTTCCTCCTCCTTCCTCCCCTCCTTCCCTCTCCCTCCCTCCCTCCCTCCGCCCGCCCGCCCCGCCCGCAGCACGGCGGCGGCGGCGGCAGCGGCAGCGCGGCTCGGAGCGGTGCCCACACCGGCCCGGCCGGGCCGCGCCGCCGCCACCACGGTAAGAGCCGGCCCGGGGCCCTGCGCCGAGCGGGGCCGCGCCGCGCCGCCGCTCCGTGCCTGCGGGCGTGGGGGGGTCCCGCCGTGCCCCCCCGTGGAAAGGGGGGGGGGGGGTGGGTGTTGTTGGGGGGGGGCGGACAAAAGGGCGGCGGCGCGCCCTTGCCCTGCCGGGGTGCGGCGGGGATGGAGCGGGGGGCAGCGGCGGCCGCCCCGGCGCGGTGCCCGCCCCCCCCTCCCCGCCGCTGCGCATCCTCGCCCCGCGGGAGCGGCGGGGGGCTCCGCTCCGCTCCCCTCCCCTCCCCTCCCCGGGGGGCTGCCCGCCTTTGTGCCGCCGCGGCCGCGCTCCCCCGCTCCTCGACCCCCGTGGGCCGCCCGGGGCAGCGCGGTCGCGGGCCGCTCGGTGCGGAGGGGCGGGGGCGGCGCGGGGGGGGCCGCGGGGCGCGGGTGGCGAGGGCTCGCCGGAGCAGAGAGCCGTGCCGGGGCGAGCTCCGGCGGCCTCCCCAGCGTCCAGCGTGCGGGGAGCAAGCGTTCCCCTCCTCCTCGGGTCACTCTGCCTCTGTCATTTCTTCCCAGAATTGGATCGACACGTGCTTTCCCCTCTCCGGGCCGAGAGCGGATAGGTAACGCGCCCGAAACTCGGAGGGGCCGCAACTTGGACGGCGGCGAGCTCGGCGCGCGACTCCCCGGGCTCGGGGTCCGACGGGGGGCTGCGGGGCAGGGGAGCGGCGGCCGCCGTCGAGCGTCGCTGCCGAGATGCTCGCCAGCCCGGCCGGGGCCGTCGCACGCGCTTCCCACGCTGCCCCGCCGCCGCCTTCACGCCTGGCTCGGGCGAGCTCGCGAGGGAGCCGGCGGCGGCGAGGGAGGGGTGCGAGCCCCTGCCGCGGGGCTTCGCCAGCCGCCCTGTGCCCCCCACGGCGGCTCCTCACCGCGCAGAGCGCCCTTGGCAGCGGAGTTACCCTAAAAACTCTGTTTTAGAGTCGTCTTTCTCCGTTCAGCGACGCCAGGTTGTTCGACTCGTGCGGTACGTGAAGGTTTCACGTATAGATGTACGCGGCGGCTTGGCGACTAAGGGTTTTCTCCTCGGTTAATTTTAAGATTGAGTTTACTTGACAGAACGAGAGGGAGTTCGCAGCGGCACGGTGCCTGTCGCTGGGTCGTGCCGCCGTCTCGCTCTGCGCCGTGCGGTCTCCGCAGCCGCTGGTGTACCTTGGCAGCGCACCCCCTCCTTAGGAAATCCTCTGGAGTAAAAAGCAAGCGTAACTTGTTATGGAATAGGCTGATAGACCGAACTTCAGTTTGCGATTGAAACCAGATGTGCATATTTTCCTTTTGAATCCTCAAACAATAACGAGAGTCTATTTTGACAGATTAAAAACTACTTGCAAATTGCGGAGGTAGCAGCGTCTTGCAGTGATACCGTAAAAACACGGAGGGCTGCGAGCATCTCTGCCCATCTCTCACCAGTATCGGGTATCTCCGAGCGCAGGGGGATGCTGATCCCTCCGATCGCAAGGCGCCCGCTCACGTAAGGCACAGAATTCCCTCAGCCCGCCTCCGACGCGGGCAGAAATATTTACTAGGGCTTGGCTGAGGGCTGGAAAAAGAAATAAAGAAAGCCCAAAACAATGTAGATAATGTTTCTAGAGAAAATATTTGGGGTGGGTCACGAAACAGATTAATTAGAGTGATAGGAAAAAAACCCTGAATTTCAGAGCGATTTGCTCTGTCCTTACCTGCCGTGGCTCACTGTAGGTTTGAAGAGAGCTTCTGATTTACTTCTTCATTTTTAAAAATCCTCCGGAGCCTGAGGATGCTGGTGGTGGGGGGTGTGCGAGACCCGGCTCTGGCACAGCTCAGGGGTGCAGGGTTAGGGCTCTTCACCCCATGCTGGAGGCGCTTCTCTTGGAGAAGGACACAGCCTCCGCACTTTCAAACGTGTGGGGAAAAGCCCAACCAGAAAAACCCAGCCAAAACAACCTGCCGTGGAACTGTTTCCTTCTCTCCGCTTCAAAGGCGAGAGGGACACCCCGCCGAGCACGGCCCGGTGCAGCACGGCCACGCGTGCCGTGCGTGCCGGCGGTTTTGCATCTGAATCCCTGGATCCAGACTTTCTCGCTTCCAGGTTAAACCCAAAGGAGGGAGGGGAACTTCTGCGACTTCCAGCTCTGCACAGGGCCAAGGTCTCCAAGAACCGCTTCTGTTATAGAAAGCAGACGGCCTTCGGGATAAAGATCGGTGAGAAGAGCTCGGGCTGCCGAATGCAAAACTTTGCATGTGAAATCAGGGCGAAACAGCTCAGTAGCTAATTGATTTCTGTGAGTGTGATCCAAATTTTTACATAAGGAGATCAAGCAGACTGTGGGACAGAGCCAGCACCGATGTAGCCTAATTTTCAGGTGTGGATACCTGCATAAATAAATATATGTGCATAAGTATGCACACATGTGAATAGGTAAACGTACACCAATATAAATCCCCAAATCCGCTTCGGTTAATTATATGTAATTATTTTTTTTCTAGTATCAAAGACTTGCTTCACTTTCAGCAAAGGTATAGGTAGCGCGGGACGTACAACTTTTTGCCGAAACGCCCGTATTTCTGTGCAGAACCGGCACGAGGGGCCACGTCCTGACGGGGGATGGAGGGGAACGAGGCTTCTCCAATTTGTCCATTTTATTATGACTGGTCGACTTCTGATTTCTGGAATGACAGCTGCGTGGTTTGAGGCTGCTCTTCCTTTTTCTTTCTTTCTTGTGATGTTGTACAGAGTTTCTTTTGTTTGATCTTCACCCGGGTGGAGGTAGTTTGTGCTTTCCTTGTAAAGATCTCAGGTAGAAAAGAGGACACCCCAGGTCAAAAGGGCTGATTTTGGTTTTGCTCTCTTCCCCCTCCCGTATCACGTGGTTTGTAGAATGATTTTGCTGGGAAATAGTCCTCGTGCACATTAATCTGTGGCAGAGCAGACTTTGGACCAAGGGGCTGGGGCAGGGTGAGGTGCCAGAGATGCTCGCAGCCCTTCGGAGAGCTCAGCCCGGAGGCATTGGGGCTCCTTCCATGTCCCAGGGGAGGGAGAGGGGAAGCAGAGCCTTTGCACCAGGTCTGCCCTCACCAAAACTAGGGTCGAGATAGTTGAAAATAACTCCAGAAAGACAAGCCCACATTTTATTCCCGTGGCCGACCAGACCAGCAAGAGGAGCCAGGGAGGTTGGTCCTCTGTAGCTCCTCAAGCAAGCTCTCTTCGTGGCCGATTCTCTTTTTTTTTTCCTCCTTTCTCTTCCAAAACAGGGAGGAGGAGGAAGAGGAAGCAAGCCTGCTGACTCGGGGAAACAGAACAAAAAAAAAAAAAAAAAAAGGAGGTCTAACGGGTAGCAGAGGGCTGTGACTATCGGCGGTCTCACGTGCCTGGTCCGACGCGGTGGTGGAGCGAGGCGGTGATAGCCGTTTCTTGGCAGCCTCCCCCGGCACGCCGCGGTTTGCGTTGCGGGGGTCCCCGTGGGGCCGTGCAAAAATATCGCCAAAACGACAGCTCCTCCAGCGTGTCTGCTCCCCGGAGAGCTAAATATAAACTAATCGGGCAAAGAGAAGGGAATTTGCCACCGTGCTATTCGTCTGCGCCTGCGAGCCTGCTGCTCCCCACCTCGAGGAGTCCTCCCTGCCCGCGCCCGCTCCCCACCGACCCCGGCACGGCACAAGTGCCGCCTTTAGAGATGAGACCTTCCATAAATTCCTTGAAAGCCCTCGGGGCAGCGGCAGTCCCAAGCCTTGGAGCTCTGGTTCTGCACCCAAGTATCCCTATGAACGGTGGCCGTGTTATAATTACGGAAAAAGGGCTCTTCCAAGGTCACGCTGCATGTCCGCGGTTGCAACCCAGCTGCCCACGACCCGGCTGTTTGCTTAGAGCAGCAATGCAGAACGTGGCTCTGGTACAGTGAACCGGAGAGCGGATCCTCGGGCTGTTTTGTTTTTCCAAACTTTTATAAGTTGGCTGCCTTTCGAAAGACAAAAATTCCCAGGCAGGAGCTTATTTCTGAAGCCCCGCCAAGCCGGTGCGAGCTCCGATAGCGCAGGCTGTGGTTGCGTGCGCCTCTAGTCATCGGCAGGTGAGGTGGGCATCGAAAATTAAAAAGTGTCATCGCGCAATTCGTTTACACCTGGCATTCCTCCTGGCTTCAGGGGGTGTTGATCCATGAGTTAGGAAGCCGATGACGTTTGATCGGTTGGATACGCGAGATACCGCATTTTACGCGTCTAACGCGCGCGATGTAAGATAAATAACATTTGATATGGTAGAAGTTTCTGTTGAAGACAGAAGCTGCGTTAGACTGACCTGGAGGAGCACTGGAGCCTGCACGAAGCGCGGCTGCTCCCGGCACTGTGGGTCCTGCGCAGGTGGGTGGGGGGTACCCAGGTGAGTTTGGCTCCGTGATCGCCATAGTTGAGTAGTATTTTAAGAACTGTTTGAGTGAGTGCAAAAAATCTGTTCTGCTGCATGGAGTTTCTATACCTCCCCCCTAAAAAAAAAAAACAAAAACCAAACCGCCCAAGGGAGACTTGGCCATGGTTTTTGCTTTTAAAGGATTAAATCTAGCAGCATCATTGGTGTCACTCCTCTGTAGTCCATTTGAAGCATCCCTTGGGCTGCATCATTCCCTGTATTTGTGGATCCTGGCCATAGCTTTCGCTTTTGGCAGCCAAAGTTCAGGGCTTGTGCTGTGCGGTAGGTATGGGACCGTAGTGAAAGAAGAGTTTTCCTTTGTGGCCGTTTTGTGCTTATATATCGTTACGTCTCTTAGGGTTCATAAAAAATGAAATCTGGCAAACTTTGGTCCGGCAGCTGGAAAACCTGCTCTCCCTCTCTCTGCTCAAAAGCAGCCCTCGAAAGGAAGGACCGAAAATGCTTTCGATGGCAGAGGAGAAGCGGGGCTTGGGGGTGGTGGTGCAGAGCGATGCTGCGGTCGATGATGCAGCTTGCTTTGGTCTCGGCGGCCGGTCCGGACTGAGGGGGTTAAGAGACGCACCCCTCATCCCGCTCCTAAATCCCAGGTCTCCTCAGGGACGAGTTAAAACACGTTATGCACTTACTTGCATTTAAGAAATTTCTTTTTTGTCCTTTTCCCTGTGACCAGACACAAGCCTTCGTGCTCCTCTGCCTCAATTGCCCCAGTTGTACAACCGCCGTCATCGCTATTCTGCGCCGCTGGGAGATGTTAGGGAAGGCAAACGGCGTTAATGAAGACAATTAGTCTTGTCTCTGGTTAGGACAGCCTAGCAGCGCGGTTAGGCCAGGTGCTGGTAGCAATATCTCCTTTCAGGTGGTATGGGAAAGTCACAAAAACTGTGAGTTTTGTATTTGTGTGCTTACCTTAACGTTACTGAAAATAGCCTCCTGGTGTGCTGGGTAATAGTTGTCGATGCTATAAAATTACTTCAAGTATATATCTTATTAATCCCATTATCGCATGCTTTTTCTGTCCCAGCCCTTACAAATGAATATTGCGTAATGTTTTTGAAAGGACGAGTTTTAATACTGTGAAATAGATGCCAAAAGCGACAATTGGGTGCCAAAGCTGAAGCTCCGTTACAATTACGAAGGTACAGAAAGCATTAAAAATATCCACATTTGGTTTCGTAGCCTCTCTGTTAATTCAGAAAAAGATTATCTCTTTATTGGACTATCAGTTGTGTTATAATTGAAATACAATGCGATGGATGGTATTTCTCAGAGCGAAAGCATCGTGGTTAATGAAGATTTACAGTTACCGATAACTTCGTTAAGAAACTATCACCCACGTTTTCAGTTGCGCATGGTTTATCTTGTTGGTAGAAGATCATGTTTCCCGTGGCGGTTTCGGGTGAGTTGTTAAGTATTTTAAACTTCACTTGAACCAAGCCAAGTCTGCAGCGTGATGGATCGCGCCGTTGATGCCCGCCCTCGTGCCCGTCTCTGGCGTACCCCCGGGGTACGCCGTGCAGGTTAAGCAAGAGCCGCGTTAGGGCTGAAACGAGCCAGGCCAGCCCGCGGAGGGGCTGGTTTGTCCGCCCTCCCTCCTGGTCCTTGCACGAGCCTTCATCCCGGGGACCGTGCTGGGACACGGGGGTGCAGCAGCTCGCTCGAGGTGTAGGGCAGTAATTTTCCAAATTAATTCTTGCCGGAGCACGTATTCTCAAAAAGCCACCCGGTGCAGGGATAAAAACGTAGCGAGGACCGAGAACCCACTGGAGTCATTTATTACGCCGTTAACTTATTGCAATGATTATTGTGCATGCCGTTCAGGAAAAAACTGCACTTTGCCCTTACTCTGAACCTGCGTAGTTTCGACTTCTCAGGGTGCTGGGCGGCGTTATACGGCCCGTCTGCTCCTTCTGAAGGACCTGCTCAGCATCTCTCCCCTCTCTGAAGGCGACCGGGTCGTTCCCCAGCAGTCACCCCTCCACATCCCCCCAGTCTTGCCCCGTATCTGTGTCCTCAAGTCCCTCAGTTACTCCTGGGGTCTTCTCCAGACCTTAATCAGACGTGGCAGAAGGCTCCAGATCCCCGTAGTGGTCGCAGGGTGCAGCACACAGAGGCGATACCGTCTCTTCTCCCGGAGATCCCCAATTTATCCAGCCCATGGTCGTATCTCCCGCACACCTTGGCAATCCGCTGCGCAGTTCAGGAGCCTGGGAACGTGCCCCTGCCTTCAAGGTGAGTGTTTTAAGCATTTTATTTTTTTAAGATGTATCTTAACGTCTTGGTTCAAAACTGTGCTGGTTGCTTCTCATGGTTCTGTATGGTCAAGTTTTTCTCCGTGTTTAGCGCTCTGCCAGTCTTGAGTCGCTTATGCAGCACTGATTTTCTTGTTTCCTTCCCAATTACTGCCAGAAATATTACATGGCATAAGGTGGAAGTCTGGTTTCTGTTGAAGCCAGTTTATTTGCAGGTGTTTGAGCTGTGTCTGTTCAATAGTTATCGATAACTGTCTTCCATTTCTGTGTGCTTTAATAAAGTCTGGTTTACCAGCGTTCCCTTTGACCCGCACAAAGGCATCAAGTGAGATGAGAGCTCTTTTCTCAGTTTTGTTATTTGGGGCTGTCGTTTTAAGACAGATCTATATTTAGTGCCTGCTGTTTAATATCATCCCAGGTTACTCTTGACAAAAGTGACTGTATCGTTTTACTGTTTCCTTAGGATGGCGTTAAAGTATATATTGACCGTTTCTCCCTTTTCTGCACTAGGACGAGAGGAAATGGGCTTAAGCTGCGCCAGGGGAGGTTTAGGTTGGAAATTAGGAAAAATTTCTTTATGGAAAGGGTGGTCAAGCATTGGAACAGGCTGCCCAGAGAGGTGGGGGAGTCCCCATCCCTGGAGGTGTTCAAAAAACGGGCAGAGGTGGCACTTGGGGACATGGTTTAGTCTAGTCTACCCTTAATTGGTTTAGTGTGGACTTGGTAGTGTAGGTTAATGGTTGGACTGGATGATCTTAAAGGTCTTTTCTAACCTAAACGATTCTATGATTCTACGACTGATGTTCCTGATGTTCTCTGACTGCTGAACGATGTTGTTAGTGGGACTTCTTGCTGTCCTTGATGTCTATAAAAAACCCCTGTATCTCATTTTCTAACAGAGCCTGGTGTTTAACTTGCGGTCTCATGCATTTTAAGGCGGTGTCATTATTTTAGGGACTTCATAATGATTTACAAATCGTAGGATTCATTAATTCCTTCACTCATTGGTGTCGCAAGTTGATAATGTATTTTTCCATGTGTTGAAGGTGGACGTTTTTGCTGCCCTGTTTGCACTGGGCAATCGTTTGTGTTTGGGCACTGACAAAATGCCTGGCGCGATTCCCTTCACGATAGCCTGCTGGCAGCTTTGGAGCTGGGATGGGATGCAGCGTTTGGGTCAGTTCCCCTTGGGATGCTGTTTTGGGAGGCGGCTTTGTGGTTCACACTGCACTGGTGCTGGGCCGACCCCTCTGTCCTCTGGGCTTCCCATGTCCGTGGCACAGAGGAATCTGTTTCTCCTCCTGATTTTCACCTGTGGGGTGGGAGGAAGAGGGTTGTATGGAGAGTATCCAGAGATAGAGACTCTTGGGGCAGAAAATGCAGATTTTTTATTTTTGTTTCTCCTTTACTGCATGTTCACGCTGTCATAAATGAGCTTGAGGAAGGCTGGGCAGGACGGTGTTTCTGCCAGCCCAAATAAAAGCAGGGACTGTTTTCATTTCCACTTACTTTTTTTTTCTTTTTTTTCCTTTTTTTTTTTTCTCGTCTCCGAGACGGGCTGCAAAATCTGGGCTTTTATGGGTGCCAAGCTATAGCGGGGCTCATCCTGCATGGGAATTACACATCTCCAGGGGATGAAGCATCCCAGCGCTGGGAAAAGTTTTCTCTGCAGGCATTACTTCTCCGGCTGGGCGATCGCCTGGTGGGGTACCTTGCTTTGGGGCAGCGAGAGCCAGCTCGCTGGAGCTGTACCCCAGGCTCGCTGGAGCTGTACCCCAGGCTCGCAGCAGCTCGGGGGTAAATGTTTTCACTGCCCAGCCCTCGGGGAGCCCCCGAGGGAGCCAAACCTGCAGGAGGTGTGGGCTCTACGTGCTGCTGACACCTCGCAGCAGCTGGGAGTGCATTATAGCAACAGATTCTGTATTATTCCAGCCTCGCAAGCGTCTCCCTGTGATATTAAAAACACCAGCTGAAACCCAAGTCCAAACTCTCAATGAATGACTCTGTGGAAATGCTGTCAGGCGCGTTTCGGTGCTGCTTTGGCTTTGATTTAAATGGGTAAACAGGTGAGTGGGTGTTTGCTTTGACTTCTTCCTCGTAGCAAAAGACTTCCTCTGAGGGAAGGTGAAGACTCCAGTGCTATTCCCCATCGCAGCATGAGGCCGTCCTGCCCGCGGCTTGGCGTTGGCGATGCTTTCGCTGCGTGCCCGGGCCCCGTGCTGCCAGGCTTGCCCAGCAGCGGTGGGAAACCCCTGTTTTCCCCAAGTATTGGGGATGCCTTGTGCCCAGGGCTCTGCTCATGGGTACAAATAACCCTCACAGAGCCTGGTTTCTTCATCTGGATGCGGCGTGATCCTCTCGCCCAGCTGAGATGACGCTGCAGGACATCCTTGGCTTTTGAAGGCATCTCCCCCTGCTTGTCCCACTCTCTTAAGCTCTGTTCCCTTCAAAGCTTCCCAAAATCACCTCCAGCTTTGGCTGCACCAGGTTTATGTGTCGGAAATAGCCTTGCCGTGCAGCAGGCGGTTGCTGGAGGAGGCAGGGTGGTTGCAACCTGTCATCTCCTTGCCCTGCTGAATTAGGAAGAGCCCCCTCTCCTCCCCACACATTCCCCCATCTCCACCAGAGGTATCAAAACCAGCTCCTTGGCAGCCCATGCACGTAGGAACCGTCTTCTGGTAACAGATTGTTATGTATTTAATGAACCCGAGGAAAACAAGAAATTTGAAGGCTGCAGGGCGATACAAGTTTGCTGTTCAGTCTGCCAAATTCACGCTAATTCAGACAACTCACAGATGTTTGGCTCCTCATTCGTTAAAGAGATTTATGTAAGATGCAGGGCTCGGAAATTTATTCCCGGTGTGCCGGAGAGACGGAGGTGGCAGCGTGGGCAAAGGTTTCCTGGCCCCGGAGGACTCCTTCCCTCCCTCCGTGGCCGTGCCGCTGCCGTACCTTCCTCTTGCCAATGTTGATGGCAACAAATGGACAAACAGCAGGGAAATGTGCCTTTCAATTGCTAGGAGGATTAATAAAGACTCTAGGTTCGTCTTTCAGGAGGCGAGGAGCTCTTTGAAAACTATTTCTCAGCTGAGGAATGAAACCCCAGAGATTGCCCAAGAGCCGAAGTACTTTGGTCTAATGCAAACAGTGGTCTCCTAGGGTTTGCAGACAACGGCGGGCACGTGTGATACCCTGTGTGGGCACAGGGACTGTCTGCTGAAAGCATTTGAAACTCTTAAAATGTTGCCTGCCTAGTTTAGGTAGGTAACTTCAATTTTTGCAAGGTCCTAAGTGATCACTTTGCTGGGCTTCACGTGAGGATTCTGCAATCTTAGGGTATTTATCCATAAAGGGGAGGTGGTAGGAGATGATGTCAAATCTGGCAATCGATGCATACATCCAGTATTTCCCTGATTTAAATTCAGATATTTCTTTAGAGGCCATCAGCCTCTACCAATTCTCCAGCTCAGCCTCAAGAAAGGGAGAAATCTGTCTTGCAAGCAGTATCCAAATCTGTTCTGAGAGCGACGATGGTGGTGTGGTGCTTGGCAAGCTTTCCTCAGTTACACTACGAGATGCCCCAGATCTTGCTCGTCCTTGGTCCGTGTGGTTGTTTTTTTGGTAGTCACCCGTGTGTTGAAAGCGTTATGGCCAGCGTTGCGGCACTGAGCCCATTTTGCAGCTGCAAGATGTGCTGCTCACAGAGACCCCAAGAGCTCTGGAGCAAGGAGGGTTGGCCAAGAAGCCCCCCTAGCCCTCAGAGCGTTACTATCTGGCTGTAAGTAGGTGCACGCTGTGTTACAGAGGTAGGTATTAAGATGGGTTTATGTGCTCTTTGGAATTGTTTATTCTTGAGAAGTGAGTCCATAAAAATGGCACGGTGGGGGCTGTGTTTACTGTCTCCGTCTCGGGCATTTCAGGTTGTATATGGGAAAAGAATATAAAGAAGAAACAAGAATTGGTTTTTGTGTCTGTTTACTAGAGCAGCACGCTCTAAGCAGTAATTAAAAGTAAACCTGGACTCTGCTGGCTTATTCAGCATCCCTAGTTGTTGAGGTTAAGCAGCCAAAGCAATTCTCAATTCAGCAATTCCTCAGCTTTTGGGAGCGTGGCCAACACTCACAGTGTCTCACAGACCATTGCAAATTCTTGTAATATATCTCACAACCGGGGGAAAAAAAAAAAGTAGGAAGGTGAGATGGTTCATTGGACCAGCAGGCTGGACTGCTGCTGCCGCTTCAGCTGCTCTTCTCCAGAGACAACCCTTGGTCCGATATTTCCAATATTCCTTGGAAATATTACACAAAATTAGCAGCAGTCCCCTAATGAGCAGATTAGGCAATGATTACAGGTTTGCTCAAAGAGAACGTGCCATTTCTACAGGTGCTTTTCAGACTAAGGCCGTGCTTTAGGATATGTCTAAATGTTGGCGCCGTGCAGAAATGTTGGCAGTGCCTATCCCCAAGCCAGCGCGGCTGCTGGGAGGGCTGCGTTCGCGTAGGGCTCCCCTGGGACCGGCTGCTTGGGGAGGAGGACGCTGGGCTCGTGGGGCTGAGCTCTGCCGCAGCAGGTCTGGGCTAAGCTGGTCCCGGTGTTGCTCCGTGGCAGAGCCACGTGCTGGGGATGCCCCCTCAAGCTGGAGCAGCTCGTCAACCTGTGCACGTGGCCAGCTGAGGAGCGATCCCCTTCAAGGTCTAATGCTGGTCCTCCACGAAAATCTATGTGTAGGCTGAACGTGCGGTCAAGAGATGTCGAAGACGCCGTGTTAGTGCTCTGAATGGGTGTGCTCTTCTCCTTAACTCCCACGCATGAGTTTTCGGGCAGCGAGCTGGGTCCTGCGTAGTCGCTTTGCGTGTCTAATTGGCACCTCTCCGCCGGAGACCGGCAGCCTCCTCGTTCGCACCTTTCGCTTGCCGGTTGCTGTTCTGCAATGACTAATTTTGCTCTCTTCTTTTCCTTTTCAGTTGCCAGGGAGGAAAAGGCAAAGTCACTGCCAGCACCATTTTCTTCGAGCTAAGATGTTGAGACAAAGCACCTCTGCCCCTACCCTGTCCTTTCAGTCCCTTTCCGCTGCTCGCGTGTGAGGGAGTCTTTCCCCTGCCACTCCTA
Source organism: Pelecanus crispus (assembly GCF_030463565.1). Lineage (NCBI taxonomy): Eukaryota > Metazoa > Chordata > Aves > Pelecaniformes > Pelecanidae > Pelecanus > Pelecanus crispus. The sequence goes on from NC_134652.1 coordinate 4,685,221, forward strand.
TTCCCTAAGAGCACGGGGGCAATAAACCTGATGTGTTTTACTCAACTAGACGGTGTGTAATTTTCCTTAATTGCTCTTATTTCTTTTCAGGGAGAGCTTGCACGCAGACGAGGTCCAACCCAACCGTGCAGGTCTGTGGGTGAGCTTGGTCTTCAGGCTCTCCCCAGAGGCTGGGGGTGTTTGGACGTGTGGTTTGGGGCTCAGGGTGCCTTGCGCGACTTTGGCGTCGCGTTGTGACGGTGACCAAGGCACTTGGAGCCAGGGTTCGGATTGAAATAATAGATTTTTATTTGCTTAGTAATTAATTTATGGTTGTGGGCAGGACCCCGGTGCATTTGTCATTCCTGGTAGCAAGGGTTAACGTCAGACCTCCGTAAGCCAGGTTGCACGTGGCTGCGCGTCGTATTTTCTGTTCCTAACGCGGCCCCTTGAGATAGGCACTGTTGTGGTAAACCTTGGGCTCCGTCTGGCTGTGGATTTTGTTAGCGTGGCTGTAGGCATCGGCTCCGTCCGGGCTGTCCTGCACTGGCAGTTGTGCGGCGCGCGCCAGCGCTGGGCTGCGTCGGCGAGAGCCTCCGTTCCTACGTGAAGCTGTTGGTCGTAAGCAACGAGGTGATGCGGTTCTTGAAGCTGTGCAGACCTACGGAGCGATGCTCATCTTAAACACAACCCGTTACTGCTTTCCCCTTTGCTACGCCGCCCGTTAAAAATGTGAAATGTAGGCAAGTCTTTTACGTATTAATGCTGAAAGCGCGTCTTTCTCTCGTCAGCCCTGGAAAAGACTAGGCTAGCTGCAAGCAGCAGGCAGAGGAGGACACTTCTTTCTTCCTTTTCTTTGGCTGGTCATTTCTGAGTACCTGGAGCACGTGGGGAGCTCGAGTCCTTGCCAGGCAAGAGTTGGGCAGGAGGGGAGCGCTGTGCGGGACGCATGGTCTCCTGCACCGGAGCCCTTCTCCGGCCTCTCGGCCGGACCGTGCCCGCCCTTCCAGGAGTTGGGGAAGACCCTGCGGACCCGGAGGAGGTGACTGCAGGCTTGGGGTGAGACAGGGCAGTGCTGCAGCCTTTTTCCTCCAAAGGCTGGGCAGCCTGGGGCAGCTCTTCCCTCTTGACAGAATCCCAGGGGACGATCCTGATGTGGCTGCATCCGTGGAAATTTTGTCCTTTGAAGTCATGTGCGCTGACTCATGATCGTGTTTATTCAGGACTTGTCCATGGGGCATTTTCAGAGGGTAAAGACTTCTTCTCAGGCCCTGAATTGCATCTTTCACATTTATCAGAGGTTTTTATCCCCTAAATAAAATGCTAATGACGTGGAAGAGTGAGATCCTGAGCAAGACTTCTGGAGAAAGGGGTGCAGAAGGCAAATTATTGCCTGAGTGAGGAAATGAGCCAACATTTAGCTACATGCAAATGGTAGGCTTCAAGGATTTTCCCAAATTCATAACGCAATAAATCAAGAAATTGAAGATGTTGAGCACCTCTTGGTGTTCTCTGAAGCACTGATGGCGAGACAGGCTGTGCAGTGAGGAGGTTCAGTGGAGCCCCGAATCTCTCCTAAGAAGCGGAAGGATGGGGAGGGGGGGCATGATTTTTAGTTTGGATAAAAATTGCAATGGGATGCTCTGTAGAAAGCCGTAAACCCCACAGTTTTCAATTGCAATAATAACCAGTTTTAGCTATTTCCCCAAATCCCTTGACAGTCACTTGTAACGTTTGGAGAGGGGTTGGCCGGCTGCGGTGTGCTCGCACCCCGGGCTCCGCAGCAGTCTGTCTGCATGGAGAAATTGGGATCTGCATAGCAGGAGGGGAATTGCTGTTTAATTGGTGAGAGGGGGAGGGCGGTTAAGCCTTAGAAACGCGCTCAGAGTTTGGCCCGGAGGGATTAGGTTTGGTTCTTCAAACACGCGGGTCTAAACCGTGTTAAATAAACTCTGCAATCGCGGCAGCTCTTCGCTCAGCCTGTTTTCCGCTCAGCGGAGGGGAGGTTGGCGTTTTCCGCCATCAAGCTGCATTTATTGCTTTTCCTCTCGGAGAGCCATTTGTGTCAAACTGCTGCCTCTGTCCGTGCTCGTGTTCGTTGCTCTTTCGGTGGCGTTTGCAACTTCTGAACCCTCCTGCCCTGGCATAAACCTCAGGGCAGCGGCTGCCAGATGTGCTGAGCCGGGAGACTTGGCTTGCTCCAGCCTTGCTTCCCGAAGCACCTTGTGCCTTCCTACAGCATCAGCGTTGGCTCTCCGGAGCCATACAGCCAGGGTTCACGGTATGGCGATGGGGATATTTTTTGCTGAGCCAAAGCGTGCTCTCGGTTGCACCGTCATTTTGGAATGACGCCGTTGGTGGTGATGGAGCCAAGTCCGCAGCTATGCCAAGGATGAAGGCTGGGCTTGGGTGTTTGTCCTTCCTCCTCTTTCACAGAGTTTGGGCGGGATTTGGAAGTGGCTGGAAATCCTCCGCCCGGAGAGGGACAGGCAGCTCTCGGTTTCATTCAGAAAGTAAAGGTCAGGAATGCTTTCCTTTTCCTTTTGCAGGGGTTTAAGAAAACTTTCCGTGCAGTCAGAAGGGTGCCTGAGTATTTCTTCAGGCACAGCACAGGGAACAGTGCTGGGGCGTGGGGTGGGAAGGGGGGTCCTGCACGGGTCGTGGCTTCTTCACTGAAGGCTTCGAGCAGCATTAAAAATTCAGCAGGGCCGGGTGATTTATATTCTGAGAGCGATCCCGCTTGTGCTGCTGCTTGCAAGGTGTATCAGTATGCAAAATACAGCTCCGGCTCCTCGTTCCTGTGTGCCCTTTCTGCCTGTAAATAGGTTTTATGTCAGTGCGTGTGTGCCTGGAGATAGATTATTTGAGCTGGGCGGGGGCTGAATGTTTTCGGTTTTCCACAGCAAGTGGAAATCCGCGTGATGCCGCTCCTCGGCCGTCTTCACGAAGAGCGCTGCTGGGGGTCAGATGTATGGGAATGCGACATCGGTTACCGTTCAGGCTCCCTTCAGCTGTGGCAGGGCATCCGACGGGCAGTTTGCTAAATCCCAAGGTCTTCTCCGTGCATTTTAGCGTAGCAGGTGAACGGGGCTTGGAGCGCGCTGCCGCAGCGCCCGTTGCGGTGCGGGGAGCGGGACCTCCCTGCGGGGAAGGGCTGTTTGCCCACGGTGAGCAGCTCTCGGGCTGTGCTCCTTGCTCGTACCGTGTAAGGAGCTCATCTGTTCACAAGCACTGCCTTTCAAACCTGGGGGTGAAAGTTGGATCATCTGACTTACTCTTTTTGCAGTATAATTTTTTTTCCAAGTCTGGCACTCAGTTGCTGTGATGCTGTCCAGAAAGCAGCTCTAAGAGAAACCTCTTTCCACCTCTGCAGCTGCAAAGATCACAGAGGTTTCTGCTCGGTCTGCATTTTGAAGCAACACCCGTGGAAAAAGCATGGCTTGCTAAAATTTGGGGGTTTCCATGCACTAGTGCTGCTCACGGGTGCTCCGTGCAGCTCAGGAGATGGCGTCGATCCCAGTGGCCGTGGCCCAAGTCTAAAGTTAACCTTGATGGAGGGATGAAGATAGTTCCTTTATCTGATTGCAGAAGAGGAAATACATGTCTTAAAATAATGAATGGTCCCCAAAGAGTATCTTTTTATTAGCGTGTGTGTGTGTGAAGGCCTGCAGTCTATAAATACACAGTGGTTTCCTCCTCAGAGTCGATAGGGAGACCATCCCAGGTCTGCAGAAGCGTTTCTGTCCCACAGCACTTGTTTGCATCGAGAGGACATGACTGGGCAGGACCGCGCCGGGTCACGCCGTGCGTCAGGAGCCCGGTGAAGCAGGATGGGGAGCCAAAGATCACATTTCACTGGAAAGTTTTCCTTTTTATTGCAATCGCTTGGTGGGGATGAGTTCAAAACCCAACCACGCAGTAGCTAAACCAGAAGAGCCCCGACCCGAAAGCGTGTCTCAGAGCCGACGTCGGGCGATGTTTGCCTGCTTGCAGCGTGGCCAGCGGTTTGCTGCGTTGTCGTTAGGGTTGTGTTAATTGGAGGAGATGCAGTGGAGCAGGGCGAGGGGAGGCGCGGGGTGGTGTTGGCTGCCGCCTGTCCGGCTCGGGCAGGGAGCGTCTGCCTGTACTTGCCGCTGTTCCTGCCTGCTGGCTGCCGCACGCCTGGGTGTGTATAGGAGTCTGCTGCAGCAACATTAATCATTACCTTAGGGAAAGATAATTATTCGTGAAGAAATCATACCCTGTTAATGAGGAACCGCGCTTAACTGCTTTCATGCTGCTCTGAACGCTTGTTTGATCTCTGCTTCCCATGCTGCTGCCGCGCCGGCGATGGCCCCGGAGTCCAGCCCTGCGGCGAGCATCGCTATCTCCGCATCGGAATCGGGCACAACAGAGGCTGTGGCAGATAAAAATATAAATCTCGGGTGTTTTTAGTCCCCATCCTGTGCTTTAGCCATCTATGGTATGGTGCAGAGGAGCACGAGGGTGCTGCCAGCTCTGCTCCGGGGGTTTCCCCGGCGCTGGGGGAAGGTTGGAGCCTGCCAAAGAGCCTCCTGCTCCTCATCCTTCAAGGGGCTTTAAACCTTTAAACCTGGCTTAGCTCCTCCCGGCTCGGAGGCACGCACTGGGGTCTCTCGTCCGCTGGGCTGCTGTGTGCGTGCTGGTCTCGGGGAGGCTGCTAGCACTGCAAGTTTGGCAGGAGGGGATTTTTCCTTGGGGAATAGGAGCTCTGTTCTGGCAGATCCAGCTCGGGCATCACCGAGGGCAGCCGCTGCCCTGCTCCGGTCTGCAGCTCAACCACGGTAGCTGGTGGGGCTAAAAGTTACAGGGAGAGCACTCACAAAAAGAAGGAAAAGGAGACGAGCTAGCAAGGATGGGGTGCCGTGCAGCTGCCGGCGGTGCTGCGCGCGTGCTGCTGCGGCCCCGTACCGGTGCTGTGAAACACCGGAGGCTTCGGCAGCGAGCGCACCGCCAGTGGTGCTTATCTTCCCCCGTATCGCTGTTTCTGTGTTATTTGGTCCTCGCTTCCATGCGTCTTCCATTTGTCGCCGTCTGTCCCCTGTTACGTGCTGGCACTGGCAGCCCTTTTCGGGGAGCATCGCTCCTCTCGTGTTTGTTCAGAGCCTGGTGTAAGCAGCCATCCCTCCTGAACAGGACCTCTAGGTTTTGCTGCGTACTAATATATTTGATGCGAGGACTGTCAAAATGCAGAAACGTAAAACTCCCATGGAGCTTATTAATGACCGTGCAGCGACGCTTTCTGCTTGCTCCTGGAAAACAGCTTGATGTCCCCAAGCTGGCCCCAGCGCAGGGCTCGGGGAGCCTCCTGAGCGTAACCTTGGGGGTCCATGTGCAGTAACAGAGGTGCCTGAGCTGCCTCCAGGATCCCCGGGGGGTTTGCAGCCCCGTTGGCGATGGGGGCACGTTGCTGTGTTAGTCAACTGGTCTTCTACCCACCCCGTCCTCCCTTACGTTGTGCTCTCCTTGCACAAACCCAGGCTGTCCATAGCACAAATACGTCACCTGGGCTCAGCAAATCCTGTTTCATTTTGATGGTCTGAAATGCTTGGCTTTTCTATTTGACGGTTTCCATTTGGTCATTGGGTTGCCCAGTAAATCGTATATTATAAGCCCACCAATGTCCCATAAGGAGCTGGAGACTGGTACCACGTGCCCTTGGGAACAGTAAATCTTTGGAAAATGTATTGATTCCCAATCCCGGCTTTGCACTCTGGATGAACTTTGTCCTCACAAAATGATAGAAGGTGATTTTTCTTTACCAGCCAGCTGGCCTTCATATGAGCTACTCATAACACCATCGCAAGCTCTAATCCAAGTAAACACGGAAAAGATGATTTACGAGCTGGGAAGAGAAGCCGTATCAGTTTGTAATGAGGTTTAATACTTAGTGGCATATTGTCAAATATTGCCCTTAAATATTGCAATTGGGTTTTGACTGCGTGTTGCAAGATCAGCGTTTTATGCCTTTTTTTCCCCAAAGGGCTCGTTGTGGGTTGGGAATCGGGGAGTAGCTGGGGTGGGATAGGGGCATCCAGGGGATTTCACAGCCTTAATGATGCTGGAGGGGCTTTTTCTGCCGGACATCTGCTGCCGGTTGGTCTGGGGGCAAGGGCTTCTGTGAGAGCAACCCCGGGGCTTTAGCGAGCCCTTCTATCAAAGCCTCGGTGTCTTCGATGTAGGGGATGTGAGTTCCCTTTTCCAAAAGGAGAATTCAGAAGAAAGATTTTATTTATTTATTTATTTGCCTGAAATACTTCTGTCCCTCCGGATCGCCTCGTGTACTTTACGTGCATCCAACAGCTCGTGCGAGCACCCATCTCGCGACACGCCTCTGCGCCGATGGGCTGCAGAGGAACACCAACAATATTTTAAAGAGTCTAAAATAAATAATCCCCTGGAGTAACTGCCGGCGGGGTGTTTTTCGAGCAGCGCTCGCCCCTTGCCCAGCACGCCCACCCTCACCCCGCCATCTCCCCAGGCAAGCCCCTTAAAGCTGTTCCTCTCTTTTCCTGTGCGTGCAGGGAGTTTTCCACGCTCGGAGGCTGTTCCTGGGCATCCCCCGAGGAGCCGGCGGGGCCGAGCCTTTCCCGGGGGAACATGCACTGAAAGAGGAGCTTCGCCAGACCGCGGCTGCCGGCGCCCTTCGCCTGGACCCTGATGGACTCGGAGGCAGGACTGCATTACCATGGTGATGATCTTAACCAAAACTCGGGAAAACAAAGGTGCTGACTCTGTAACATGCAGGACTGAGCTGGTAAGCTTTGTGAAATCTTCATTCAGAACGTTTTTGCTGCCGAGAGCTTTGCTGTAGCTTTATAATAAGGGGGTTTTGTGCTGCAGGGCTGGATCTTTAGATGGTTTATAGCATGGATTTCTACCGAGCTGCATTAATATCCAAGGAGCAGGTGATTAGTAAGTGATTGGAGTGCTGTAGCTTTTGCATATGGGAATTTCAGTAAGCACGCAATGGAATAAACAGTAGGAAAAAATAAAAGCAACGCCGTGGATAACACAGGCGAGAAGTTGCTTCACCAGCAGCGAACAGATGCTTGTCATTAATAGGAGGATGAGCAAGCGGGGAGCAGGATTAAGTGGGAGATGCCAAAGGGCAGTGCTGTGGTACTTTAACAGTCTCGCTGGCAGCCTGGAGGGATGCAAATCCAACCACGCCGAACGAGCAAACAAAACCCCAAAAAAAAACAAATTAGGGGCAGCGAACAGCCTAAATGATGCTGGAAGGGGCGAGCGAGGCTGTGGGGCTGAGCATATCGGCAGCAGTGGGAAATGAGGGGCAACGTGTTATCTGGGGACAGTGTCAGAGCAAGCGAGGGTGGGGAGCAGGGGCAGGAGGAGGAGGAGGTGCGGGATGATGAAGAGCTGTCTGAGAAAGCCCAGAGCAAGGCTGGTCGTGGACCTTTGCTTCTCTGTCCTCCAGGAGAGATGGTCATAGTCCGAGAAGAAATTAGACCCAAAGGCTATTCCTCGCAGGGTGCGCTGAGAGCCTCAGATAAGGGCGTGCAGGAACACGGCAGGAAGCATCTGGCAGGATTAGCCATAAATGGGTATTTTGAGCATAAAAGAAATATAAATGCCTAAGTTTGCTGAGGATGATGAACTGTCTGGCCAGGTTTCCTGGGCAGATAGCGGAGTGTGCCGGGGCAAAGGCAGGCTGCCCTGTCAGTGTGCGGTGGAGGAGAAGGCGAGCAAGCCAGAGGCAGCGTTAAATCCTGCCTTAAAAGGGTGCAATTTGGGAAGGAAGGATATTGATATATTAGAAAAATATCCTTGCTTTAGTGTTGGCTCCTGCCGGGAAGGCAGCATCTCCTGTTGCTGCTGCTCGGCGCGGCGTGGGGGGAGCCTGAGCATCCGACGCCGGCTGTGCCCGAGGGGGTGTGCGGGGCAGGTGGAGGGGAACTTGCTGCAGAGAGGCAGATGAGAATTAGTTTCTTCTACTACTACAGGAAGGGATGGGCACGCGGGCTGTCCGATGGCAGGCAGCGGAGGTGCAGAGCTGTAACGTGAAACTTTGCCCTCGCGTGTTTGCCGAGTGCCTCCCGCGGCTCTGGGGCTGGGTCAATAGTGCAATGATAGTCCTGCTTACACAAGTTGAATTGTCAGGTTGTCCGGGCTGTTAAATTGGGGCAGAAGTTGCAGAAGTCTGATCCACCAAAGAAAGCAAGAGTTTTTCCGTTGAACTTCATGGGAAAGGCCAAAAAGCAAAACCTAAAGGAAATAAATGTCTGAGCGGTGGGACAGTATCGCCTACCAACATCTGATGGGCTCGTTTGGTTCAGTTCCCAGTTTGGTGCTAAGACGAAACTCTTAAAAATGGTAATTATAATCTCAGTATGAGACATATGTGAAGGTGTTCCTCCCTCTCCTGCGTTTGCAGGCTGTAGCTGGTCTCTGGGGCTGGCACACAGGCGGGCGCTGGCACAACCACCGCCTTCTCTGGGGCTTGTCCCACTTCCGTCGCTGCTCCACTTTGGCCACTCTTTGGAGACAGCTGCCTGTCCTTGCTGTCTCCTGATTAATTCTACCTGCCACTTCATAAGGTGGGGCTTGACAGATAGAAATAGCCTGACTGCACCTAGAAAAGCGGCACGTGCTCCAAAGAAGGTGACCAACCCTTCTTTACCTTCTCCGCATCTGCATCCCATCGTTTTCTGCCTCCACATCCCTCTCTATTCACTATTTACAACGTTCTGTATATGAAGTAGGATCGTTTTGTTGGATTGCTCTGTACAGACAGGTGCCAGCATTTGGTACATTATTATTATTGTTACGCGAGCAGGCAACGCGTAAAACACGGATCAGGAGAGGAGTTGTGAATGTGGTGGCCTCACGCCAGGTAAAACACAGCTATGACAGCGCGGATGAACGGGGAGGTCATGCTGGTGCTTCCCTCGGGTGATGTAAAGCCTTGGTCAGATGGGACGGTGTTGCCAGGAAAGACATTTCAGAAGCAGAATGTGGATATTTTGGGGGATAATAAAAGAACAATTAGTATGAAAGTGTGTTTTTGCAGACATAGCTGAAATGGCACGTAGCTGCAGATGACACATTGGTTTATTGTATATAAAACTGTCCATGCCTATTTTTAGAAGTTTGATGATGCCTCTTACGCTGTCGAGAGGAAAAGTCTTGGAAAAAAAGAGTGTAAAAAGCATCCAGGATTATTTTGTACCCATATAGTGGCATTTTCCCCTATTTTTAGTGCAAACCAGCACAATCCGAACGCAGACTCCCCAGAAATGCTGGGGTGAGGGCGCCTTGCCTTAGAAACCTAAGTTTAAAAAAAACCTAAATAGCTGCTTTGTACCTAGACGGGAGGCCTTAATGGGCTTGGATGGGGTTCAGATACCACTCCTGCTGCTTTCTTGCCCAATCCAGAATTACCGCTGAATTGCAGCTCCCGGTTTAGTTTCTCCGGTGTTTTTGGGTCCCAGAGCTGGGGATGTCGCTGCAGCTATTCCCATGGGTAAGGACTAGGTGCAGGAGCCAAGATTTGCAAGCTCAGGCCTCGACACCGACTCTCTGCAGTGTTTAATTAAATTTGTTTTCACTGAGGGAAGATGAATGTGTCTGTCCCCGAGTCCCTACCGAAACGGGACCGTCGCAGGCGCCCGAGGCTCTCCTCCCCGCTGGTGCCGCCCAGCTTTGCCGAGGCTGGAGACAGGGTGGTTTCTTGTGCCTCGGTCGCGTCTGCGAGAAGTGAATAGTTTTTCTGGTTGTTTGCAGCACACTCCAAAGATGAGTCAAGGACCTACCCTCTTCTCATGTGGCGTGATGGGTAAGTAACAGAAACTTCTGTCCATATTTACTCCACCTCCACTCCCGCTTCCTTATAGCAATGGGTGGCAAGATGTCCTGACTGGCTGGATCTCTCCAAAAAACGCTCCCCTGCAGACCGCAGGGTGGGCGTCCACCCACCTGCCCCTTGTAGCAGGGATGAAGGGGCACCCACCCCACCACCCACTAGTGGTGGCCGTCACACCCATGCCACCGTCACACCCATGCCACCCTCCTTCCCAGAGGTGGTTGCCCTGCCCTGTTGCCATTGCTGAGTGAATTGAATCATAGAATCATAGAATGCTTTGGGTTGGAAGGGACCTTTAGAGGTCATCTAGCCCAACCCCTGCAGCGAGCAGGGACAGCTTTAACCAGATCAGGTTGCTCAGAGCCCCGTCCAACCTGGCCTGGGATGTTGCCAGGGATGGGGCCTCTACCACCTCTCTGGGCAACCTGTTCCAGTGCTTCACCACCCTCATTGTAAAAAAACTTCTTTCTAATTTCTAGTCTAAATCTATTCTTCTTTAGTTTAAATCCGTTATTCCTTGTCCTGTCACAACAGGCCTTATTAAAAAGATTCTCAATAATAATTGCTTATCTCCTTCCCCCTCCTTCGTGCTTTGATATGTCTGCCTGTTTTTAGAGTAACTTGTACAGTTGAGATCATAAGCATTTTGGGTCTGAGATTGCGTTTGAGTACCCAGCCCATGACCGTGGCTCTTGACTGTTTGCACGATGCAAGTAATAAATATCAGTGTTATCACTAAAATGTTCTACCACTTGGCACAGAGTGTTTGGACGGGCCTCAAACAATAAGGAAAATGTCTTACTTTTGCCTTTGACAATAACCATCGTATAGGACGTTTAATACCTTTCATGTCAGAGTTTGCTATCAATTTTTGTGCTGAACAGCCACCAAAATTGATGGGGGATTGGTGCCTTGGCTAGTGATCCTGAAAAACTGATAGTGCTGGAGGATGTGCTGTTACATTGTGCTCTTTGGGTTTTGTAGGGGGGAGCCAGTCACTAGGCAGAGTCTCAAAACCCAGTTAAAATTGGAGATCAAGTTTGAGCCAAGCTACTTGCTATGAAAGCCGGTACTTCACAGACAAAGAGGCTGCCCCTTTTCTTCATGGACACAACTCTCATTAGCCTTAATGGGAGCCGAGCACATGCATTGACAGGAGATATTTCCCAAGCTCTCTGATAACTCCAGTTGTTGGGGGGGGGCGGGGGAAGATGGAAAGTGTTTGGATTTTTTCAGATGAAAGTCACAAGCTTCAAAGTCAAGAAGGGGTAGAGACAGCCCGTTCCCTTTCTCCTGCCTGTCAAACGTGAGCGAGGAACAAAGAAACCCAATCAGATGGTTTTGTCTTGCGCTGTGGCACTGGCAGGCTCTTCAACGGATATGAAGAGTCTACACCTAATTGAAAACCAGCTTGTCTTGAAACAGCTCTTGAAAAAGAGCTTTTACAAACCCTTCTGCATCTTCATAGTGCTGTGCTGGTCTCCCTTGGCTGCCAAATTATCCTCTTTCTGAGGGAACCGAATGTCACCTCCTTGACCACAGCTTGCCATTAATGCTCGTCATGCCCAGTCCAGAGGAGCCAGTCTCTCCAGCATGCAAGTGCATCGGTTGGCTTGGGTTTAGTTTTAGGCATCTTCCCTGAGCATTCTTCTTGATGTCTCCAAATGTGGGCCACGATCACAGACTAATCCAGTGTCAAAACTTGCTTGGCTTATTTAAATAAGTCCCATGGTTGGCGTCAAACGCAAAACTGGGGGAATATTTCAGGTCAAAGGGCCAAGTTCCTGTTAGTGGAAAGCACTAAGATAAATAAGCACTGTGAAGTTTGGACTGGCAGTGCAGCCAACAGGGGGAAAAAAATTATAGTCCCATGTATGGTGTTGGGGGGATGGAGGGAAGTTGGCTGAATTTTCTGGGTTTTTAGCCAGAATAGGCTTCCCAGTTGCCTTTGGGGACGAGGGCAGCTTTGGGCAGGAAGGCAGCTCATGGCTGGTCCTGGTGACCATGGGACCGTGGGGCAGAGGGAAGCCCAGCCTCGGCCAGGCTGCCAGGGAGAGCATCATCCAAACCCTGGAGCTTCCCACCTGGAGTGTTCATCTCCAGGAAGGAGAAAGAAGAAGTTGGGTCAAAGCCCCAAGGGGTGCGTAATGCACCATGAGCAAGAAACCCAGCTGGCCCAAGATGGCAAGGCTGGGGTCCTGCTTGCCATGTCATAATGTGGGGAAAGAGAGTAAACTGAAGCCCATGCATCGTAGATGTAGATGCCTCATAAGGTACTGAACACCAGAAGAAGCTGAAAATTGATTATAGATTGTAGTATAACTCAATATATGAGTAAACATTATTAAAGACTTGATATGTCATAGAGAATCATAGAATCGTCTAGGTTGGAAAAGACCTTTAAGATCATCCAGTCCAACCATTAACCTACACTTCCAAGCCCACCTAAACCAATCAAGGGTAGACTAGACTAAACCATGTCCCGAAGTGCCACATCTACCCGTTTTTTGAACACTTCCAGGGATGGTGACTCCACCACCTCTGTGGGCAGCCTGTTCCAATGCTTGACCACCCTTTCCGTAATAGAATCATATGTCGCATGATGCAATGTTAGATCCACTTCTCAAGGTGACCTAAATAATCTTTTGATTTTTAGATTTATAGGAAATATTCCTGCCAGTGTGATGATAATATTACTAGAAAGATTGGTTTTTATCTTTATTTAGCCCTTTGCTGGGAGGAAGATTAAAGGTGGAATGCCTAAAACTATAAATTCAACAATTTCTTTTTTCCCTTCTCCTTGATAGGTCCTTGAAACACCTGGGAGTATAAGAATTGTCGTGTTGTTGGATAGGGTTTTTTTTTTCTCCTTTTTTCCCCTTTTTTTTCCCCTGCAGTCTCCATCACATGCCCCCACTGAAAATATCAGTGACTGTGCTAGAGAAAGAAGGTGGCATATTAGAAAGTTGGGGCATTACTTTTGACTTCCTATATTGCAATTTTTCTGTCTTTGGGTGGATGGCAGAAGAAAATTTCCAGTATTTTAACAAGGCGTTGGCAGCATTGCCTAACCTTTCCCTAGCAGGTATATAAGCAGCGCTCAGTGTCTAAATCGGTCGCTCCAGAGGCTGCCCGTGTCTGGCCTTCTGAGAAACTCAGTGGGTGCGCGCCATCAGCCGTGGCTTCCCGTTTTCTGTGTAAGCAAGAAATTATCTTTGAGGGAAACTGCAGGCCAGGTTTTATTGAGGCTGTGACAAGCTGCTTGCGAGTGCAATGGCCCTGGCCGCAGGATCAGAGTCCTGGCGCGGCGGGTGGTTCATGCACAGCCCTGCTTGTAAAAGGGAAGGGGAGGATGGGTTTGAGCCCGTCGGGGACGGATCCTGCGTGCATCTTCTGTGAAATGCTCTTTTAGAAGCAACCGTCACTTGCTTTTCCCCTTGGAAAGCACCCCCAGAATTTGCCCTTGTAGAGCGTTGCGGCGGAGCGGGGTGATGGACGACGCGCACGGGTCAGCTCATCCGGCCTTCGGCACGCTCCTCTGCCGGCACAGTTTGGCAACGGCAGCGGTCCGAGAGGCGAGCGTGCCAGGGCGGGTTGCAGCCTTGGGTCTTGTCGTTGCACGCCTCCGACCTGAAAATTGCTTTTCACATCGCATGGGTGACGGAGGAAAGCCAAGAAGCGGGAAGGAAGTCCAGCTGGGGGGTGATGCCCCTCGATCGCATCCCGAATGCGCCCGCCCGCTGCCCTGCCTCCCAATGCAGGGCTTGCACGCCTCCTGTTTCTGAACCAGGATTTCCTGGGATTTCGGGGTTTTTTTGGAAAGCCATCAGTGTAGAACAGCATCTTGCCGCATCTTCAAGCACAGTCAATCCAGAGAGAGGAAAAAGCTGCGGAGGGAAAGCCGACAAGGCATGGCTGGAGCAGGGAGGCCGCACCAGAGGATCGCGTTGAAGAGCAGGGCACGTTTTCCCGTCAAGGTGGGGAATTTCCCTCCCCTGTGCAGGCTGTTGGCACAAGGAGCCCGCAGCCCGCCGGCGTGTTTGTTCTCCGGCAGTAGATTTGGGGGCTGTTGTTTTCACTTCCCATTGAAGCACAGCTCCGCGCATCGTATTTTAATCTTATTTCTGCAGTGGAAAGGCTCTATGGCACTGCCATCGGCTAATCACAACCATTAAATTTGTTCCACATTTAGAAATCATCTCTCAGACATAAACAGGGGGCAGCGGTAAATGCAGACTGCCTTTTCCCCCATGCACGGAGACCAGGAGACCGAAATTTGACTTGAACAACATAGGAAAAAAAGGAATTGGATGTGCACCCGTGTGAAGAGAAATGTTTGGGTTAGGATCCAAACAGAATTTATCTGCCAAAAAAGAGAAGAAAAATTGATTGAAACCCATAATTGCTTTACAAGTTGCTGTAATAAATTATGGATTAATGTAAATTATTTCACAGGAAAAGAACGTAGAGGAAGCTTGAGCAGAAGGATCATGCATTATGTATAAAAAGGAACTGTAAAAATATTATAGCAGCACATTTGTGTCGCTATAGTTAAAGTTGTGTCAGCGTTTTGGTTTTACACCCTTCTTTGTGGTTATGAACGTGGTCATTAAAATTTACTCTGTGTCACCAGAGGAGCACGGCAGTCGTTTAAAAAGCCTGCGACCATCCCAAAGTTGCAAGGTGCCTGGCGTGTCCGTGCACTGCTCCTGCCAGACCGGGAGCTCGGCGTTTGGAAGGCTGGCTGTGATGCTTTGAGGACGGATCCCGCTCTCCGCGGAGCTGTGCAAAGCCCTCAGGGATGTTTGGAGGATAACACCCCTGTCCTTGACCCCTCTCCTTGATTTTGGGACATGACTTCAGCTCGCGAGTGTCTCGTGCCCTGGACCGCTGGGCTCGTTTGATGCGGTGAAGGTTGCATGGGAGAACGGGTGGACGCTGTGAGGGTTCATGTGCACTCTTAAAAGTGAAGGTCTTGGTTTTGCCCAAAAGGAAATTTAGGAATAGCAGTGCTGATGGCGTTTGAGTATGCTGTTGATGGTGCTGGGGCGGGTTGAGCACTTCTTGCATGCAGGTGGCTGCTGGTTATCTCTGAGAATCCTAGAATCATTTAGGTTGGAAAAGACCTTTAAGATCATCCAGTCCAGTCATTAACCTAACACAGCGGGAGAAGGGGGAAAATAAACCAGGTGAGGATCGCCCGGCAGCCAGAGCCCAGGATGTGCCGGGGCTTGCCGGGGCTTGTTGCCGCTTGCCCAGCCCGGCGAGTCCTGCCGGTGCGTGCCGGCGAGGCACTAGCCGTGTGCAGAGAGCAGATGCTGCGGCTTGCAGCGACGGCCGCTCTTCCACCGCGCTGCGAGTGCTCGGGCAATTTGACACCCAACATCTCCCTCCCAAAGCACCCCTGGCAGGGCAGCTCCCCACCACCCCGCGGGCAGCGGCTCCGCCACCAAACTGCCCCGGAGGCCGGGCAGGGCGGTGGGAAGGCGTGCTGGCTGGGAGGGTGATGCCAGGGCTCCGATCGCTCTCTCCGGGGCTGAATCAGAGCTAACTATCTCAGCCTTGCTTTGGAAAGCAGAAATAGTTTGGGTTTGGGTCCCCCTGAGGCTGGGCAGCCTGGGAGGCTCGCAGCTGTAACCTGAATTTAATGCCGCTTCGTGCCGGTCTGAATTTCTTGCTGCTTTGTGCATGGTTTGCAAGAGGGCTCAGGCTCCCGCTGCTGCGGCCAGAGAGGGCAGGACGAGAAATTCGGTTCTCCCCAGGCTGCCGATAACACCCCTCTGCGTCTTGGAAGCTGGAAAGCTATTTCACAACCAAAGAGATGCCAGCAAATTCACTTTGTGTTGCCTCACCCTGAAAATGCAGATTTGTAGATCAAACTGTCTCGAAAGAAATTGGCTGGACGTGCTCGTTGTGTTTATTTTTGCAGTTTTAAGTTAAAATCCAAAAGTAAGATGCTGTTTCGTCCAAGGACACTAACAGCCAAAAAGGACCTCTTTAACCAGGGGAAAAGCCCCTCGTGCCACCCTTACGTCATGCTCAGGTTCTATCATTTTTCCAATAGGCAAAGGAGAGTTTTTCCAGCAAAGCAGCTCACTTACGAACCGAGGGGTTCTCGGGGTGGGTTTTATCCTGGAACAAATTCCTGCCTCGGGGTAAACCGAGTTGAGGTTCGTAATGTAAGGAAATTAATACAGGCTTAACTGCAGCAGTATGAATGGCTCCGCTGCAATTATCGTTATCGGCATGCCCAGGATGTGAATCTTAGTTTTAAAAACTTGAACAGAAAACCAGCTGCTTTTCTTCAATAAGGCTTTCCCGAGTCCTTTAATTACACCCTCAGCCCTTCGACTGCCCCATTTTCAATTTGTTTCGGGGAGAACAGTTTTCTCCTTGCACTGAAAAAAACAGTTTTCTGGATTATCTGGTCATTTGGGACCGGTCAGTGGTGCTTGGGGTGCCCAGGCTGTACCAGGGTCTCCTCCCTGCCCTGCCAAAAAACCAGCTCCCGTGGTGCAAGGGGAAAAGCCAATAAGCCCAAGCTGGTGCTGGGGATAACGGTGCAATTACCGGTCTCCTTGCAAAGTTTGGAAGATTTATAGCTGTTTGTGCCGAAGCAGGGGTGAAAGAGGAAGGTGTCCCGTATCCTCCTCACCAAGGCCTTTTGTACAGCGTGACGTCTCCGGCCAGAGGATTGTGGCAGCCTGCCATGAAAATTCAGCTTCTATTTCTGTTTCTTTTGTCTGCTGACCTGACCCAAGAAATCTCTCTGCTGGCAGCATAATACGGGGGGGAAAATAATAAAGATCTAAACGTAAGTGTAGTTGTTTAGCGCAGGTTTCTCACTTTTCATGGTGTTTATTAAAATGCGGGCAGCGGCAGCTAAAATGCCGTGCGGTTATTGAGTGCAGAGCCGGGCGGTTTCTGGCTGGAGCTGTTACGGCAGCAGCTGGATGCGGGGAGAAAGGGGAAAACTGGCCAAGAGCGGTGTAAGGGGCCCCAAATCTGACCTCCCGACTTGAAACCCAGCCCTGGTCGGAAGCGTTCTGCACCGCTGCATCTTCCCTATCAGCCTGGTACCTACAGCTGCGTGCTGGGTACAGCTTTTAATTCATCCTTCAGCTGCCTGAGTGGAAAAACCCCAAAACCCCTAAAAAAATACCGCGCCATTTAGATACGATCATACGAAACTTCGCAGCGACGGTTAGCTAGCACGGTTTGCCTCTGTTTGCAGCAGCCGACAACAAAAACAGTCACCAGAGGAGGTCTGTCGGGTGATGACTTTTTTCCATCGCGGCAGCCGATGGGGTTGTCCTACCATGGTTTTCCTGTTGAGCGTCAACGGCGTATCTGCAGAGAGCCCCGTTCGCCTGCGCAGCCCGCGCCGGGGAGCCAGACCTTGATGCTGCTTCGCTTGCTTCTTTTCTTGTCAGCGGGAATGAGATCACCACCCTTAATCCTCCCTTTTGACACGGCCGTGAGTGGGATTTCTGAAGACAGCCGTAGCCGGCTTTGCAGCCTTCCTGCGTGGAGCTGCCTGTAGCCATACACGTTCCAGCCCGCGGGCTTTGGAGGTGCGGGTTTCTCGGAGCTTTACCCAGGCACCGCAAAACCCCTCTGATAAAAGGAATATCTTTATGCCAACCCTGAAACCACGCAACAGGTCACCTCCATCTTTTGCTGTGCTCCGTTGGAAGACTTAATGCAAGCCAAATTTGCAGGAGGAGCAAAGTCCCGTGTAAACACGCTGAATGAAAGAGAGAGGGAGAAAATGTTTAAAAAAAAATAAAGTGAACCTATTAAGCGATTTGTTCCTTTAAATAAATGCTTCAGCGTTAAGTTTTGCGAACCTCTCGGGCAATTATTGATTGTGGAGCTCAGGACAAACTGCGCGCATCTGAGACGTGATTTAGCACAGAGATAAGGCAATGGCCGTACCGTTTTATATTGCTGAATTTCCCTTAGCTGGTGCAATCTGAGTATTCAAAGGCATGTTTTTATCTTCTTCTAGCAGTTTTGCTCCTGCTGCGTTTATCACTTTGTCTCTCCATTTACACCGCAGCAACCACTCTGCTGGCAGTTCGGAAAAACATATTCCAAGAGTTAATTAATTTGTACTGGAAAACATCCCATATGCTACTCTTTTTGTTTATGGACGTGGGGAGCGAATCGCAGAATTAATTAACCCTAATGCCTGTACGTGTGTGTTTTTTTGTTTGTTTTTTTGTTTTTTCTTCTTTCTGAACCAGAAAATGACAGATGGAGAGATCTCAGCAGGAAGTGTCCACTTCAGCTCGAGCAGCCGGGCGCCAGCATCTGGGACTGCTTGTCGGACAAGGGCGAGGAGGGCTCGCGCTGGCCGAGGGAGACGGCCAGCACCTGCTCCGTCACCAACCTGATCAAAGACCTCAGCCTCAGCGACCCCCACGGCAACCCCTCGGCTCCCCCCAGCAAGCGCCAGTGCCGCTCGCTCTCATTTTCGGATGAGATGTCAAGCTGCGGGACCTCGTGGAGACCCTTAGGCTCGAAAGTTTGGACGCCGGTCGAGAAGCGGCGGTGTTACAGCGGGGGGAGCGTGCAACGCTACTCCAATGGCTTCGCCACCATGCAGAGGAGCTCGAGCTTCAGCCTGCCCTCGCGGTCCAACCCGCTCTCCTGCGAGCATCCCGCCCTCAGCAGCCGGCTGGGATGCCAGCCCGGCGCGGGGCCGAGGAAATCGGCCACCGGCAGGCACGGAGGAGACCGGGTGGACATGCAGAGGTCCCTCTCCTGCTCTCACGACCGCTTCTCCTCCTCGGAGTACTGCCCGCCCTCGGCAAGCAGCACGCCCGCCTCCACGCCGGAGCTGGGGCGACGGGCCGGCGGGCTCTCCCGAAGCCGCTCGCAGCCCTGTGTCCTGAACGACAAAAAGGTCGGGATCAAGCGACGGAGACCGGAGGAGGTTCAGGAGCAACGGCCCTCGCTGGACCTCGCCAAGATGACACAGGTAAGAGGCGGTGCCGGCCCTGCAGACGGGGCTCGGCTGCGAGGTGACGCTGTTCTCTGCTTTGCTAAAAATCCTTTCGGATCTGCCTGAGGTGGGTCTGTGGCGCGCAGAGTAACGCGGGGTGCTGCGGGGAAGCGCATCCTTCTGTCCGAGCGGAAAACCCGTTCCCCTCCAAATGGATTTCTTTAATAAATCCCTGCATTTCTGTTCTGCGCTGGGTTTTGCACGCCGAGTCCACCGTGGTGGTGTTTCCTCCTGGCACGTGTTTCAAGCAGGAATGCGTTAAACCCCGCATTTTTGAGTTCAGGAGAGAGGAGCCCTGAGCCTGCTGTGAGGAGGTGAAGGCGGCACCCCGAGGCACCTAGCCCTGGCTCCGTCAGGAGCCGAAATCATACCGCTACGGGCTTTACTTGCTCTCAGCCTCTGTATTTTTCCACTCTGGAGATGTTATCACGTTTCATTTTCAGTTGCAAACACAGAGCACAACCTCCCTCTTCAATCTTCCGCGCAAAGCCAGATAACAGAGCTGAAGTGCAAATAGGGGAGGATTTTGCTCCCGGGTCCTCTCCCTGCAAGACCAAGTGACTGGACTTTAGCGAGAGCCAAAACGAGAGGCTGCATCGAAGGGCAGCGCGAGCAGCGTTCCCGTGTCGCACTGATAAAATTTCTTTTTCTGCAGTTTGATGATTCGACATTTCCCACATCAATAATTTAGGGTCGTAAAGGCAACGACACCACCAGCTCTGTGTGGGATGGAGACAAGGAGGGGGGTCTGAAGACCCCAGGGCTCCTGCCGCGGGAGCCGGGGCTTTGCCCTCGCCGCCTCCCAGGGTGGGCTCTCCCCTTCTGCCGGCCACAAAACCTCCCCCGTGGTTTCGGTTCGATGCCGTCGTCTGCCGTGCGCTGCTGCTGCTGCGCTTCGCCCCAGAGGCAACCCTGTCAGGAGCATCTGCCCTGGTTTTTCTCGTGCCGCCGCGGCCGGCAAAGCCCGCCTGGTGCGAGGCATCCCCTCGTTGTTCGCAGGGAAACTGCTGGTGGCAATTCGTCGGGTGGGATGGAGAAACAGCCGTGGGGTTTCTCCCCTTGCCGTTCCCCAGCAGCGTGACATCCGACGCTGTACGAAGCGTTTTCCCCTCTTACAAGAACGCGATATTTTATGGCGTTTCTTGCTTGGCAGCGCAGAGGGTGTTTGAAGGAGTGCAGCGATGTTGGAGGAAAAGATTGGCTTCTCCTCCTCCAGGGAGCTTAGAGGAAAAAAAGGGTGAAGGAATCACATATTTGGGTGATAGCAGGGGAAAAATGTGAGGGTTGCTCTCATCTTTTGATAAACCACGCCAGCAATGTTTAATATCCTAAGCTTATTTTATTAGCTAATAAGCTGGACAGGCACTAAAACCAGCTTACACGTGCTGTTATATTTTACTAGCTACAGGTTGGAATAGCACAACTGCCCCCTCCTAATTCTCTCTGTACAAGCAGCCACTCGTTGCTTCACATGTATGTGTGGTGCAGGATGTCCCGCAAGCCCGTGCGGAAGTTTTCTGGCAAATCAAAGCCTGCAAAAGACCCAAATTGCCTCAAAACCAGTGGCGAGGAGGGCGAGGCTGCTCCTTCACTGCCTGCCTTCCCACCCCTGCCTAGAGCCTGCAGGCACGGAGCCCCACGAGCTGCTGCCACGGGGAGGGGGCAAAGGTGACTGTCCCCAAATCGGCGTCAGACCCGCGGGGAGCGACGCGAAGCGATGGCCACGTCCCCCCAGCTCGCTCAGAAAGCGACTTCACCGCTTGCTCCCAGGCAGCTCCTCGCTTTAAAACCAGCACGTTAAAATTGCCTTTGCCACCGCAGGCTGACAGCCACAGCTTTCCTGGAGCCTCCATTAACGACCCGCCGGTGCAGGAGGAGGTCTGTGGCTGTGGACATGGGCTGACCAGGCTGAAAGCGCATGGTGCAGAGTGGCCGGGGAGAAAAGGGGAAGGATGCGGCCCCAAGCGCCGGTACCGGGGCTGGGAAATGGGCTGCTCCTCTTTCTGAGTGCCCAGCAGCAGCTGAGGAAATCTTCCTTATCTGCATTTCCTCCGACAGTGTTTTCCAGGGCTGTATTTGGAAATGCAAAGCGTAACTTGCATTTATACTTTACGTGGGGGTTTGCACGGGCACGCAGGCACGTGTGCAAAGATTGATGAGGAGCCGCGCAAAGGGACGTGTGTGCGTACCACTGGGTTTTGTTGCATCGGGGCAATCTGGCACAGAGACACGTTAGTAGCACGTGTGGTTACGCGGGTGCGCCGGTCACAAAATCCAATGCAATATCTGTGCGTGCGGAGCCGGTTGTGCACGTGCCAGCGAGCACCTTGGTTCGTTACCCGCTGGGGTGTCTGCTTGCCGTGACCAGTGGTTTGGTCTTGCAAGGCTGAACGTGCGCATCGCATCCCTCCGGACAAGCTGCTCAGTACCTCGTGAGGAGGCAGAGGTGATCATCAAGACCTTTCAGGATGAAACCAAAACGTTGGCTGAGTCGCAAAGCCTCGGTAGGATGCACGTGTGCCCCAGCTGCATCTGCTGGAGTGCTCACGGCTGAACAAAGGGAAGAGATCAAAGGGACGGGACTATTTTTATTCGCCTGGCTATTCGGAGAGCCTGCGCCGATGGTTGCCGTCTCCGAGCGGCGCTTGCGCCATGGTAAGATGAGAATTTTGGAAGCTCTGGGAGGGCAGAGTAGAAGTCATCTGCTCTTTGCTCATCGCTTCATGCTGGGCCAGCTCGCAGGGGCACCAAAGGAGAGCACGGTGGAGCGGGGAGTGATCTTCCCACAGCCACAGCCATAGCACGCTCCGAGGCTTTGATCCCTCATTAAAAGAATTAATGAGTTTATCTTTGCAAATGCCAGTGAAGCCTTTTTTTCCCCTTTGCAAATGAAGGGCAAGGAGGCAGTGTGGCAGGTAGGGCAGACCCCCAAATGGGATGCAACCCCGGCACAGCACCGAGCCGATGGGCCATCACGTCCAGCTGATTTTGCCACCAGTGCAAAAGCCGCACGCACAAGCACAGCAAAATGAGGAATTCATTCACTGCTTCCCGTGGGCAGGCAGGTGCTCAGCCATCTCCAGGAAAGCAGGGCTCCGTCACGCGTAACGGTGGCTTGGGAAGACAAACGCCATCGCTCCAAACATCCCCCCTTCCTTCTTCCCCCAGCTCTATGTGCTGAGCGTGACGCCATACGGTGTGGGACATCCCTGGGGTCAGCTGGGGTCAGCTGTCCCAGCTGTGTCCCCTCCCAGCTTCTTAGAATAGAATAGAATCATTGAGGTTGGAAAGGACCTCTAAGATCATCAGCCCAACCATCAACCCAACACCCCCATGCCCACTAAACCATGTCCCAAAGTGCCACCTCTGCCCGTTTTCTGAACACCTTCAGGGATGGTGACTCCACCACCTCTCTGGGCAGCCTGTTCCAATGCTTGACCACTCTTTCTGTGAAGAAATTTTTCCCAATATCCAATCTAAACCTCCCCTGGCACAGCTTGAGGCCATTTCTTGGGCTCCCCAGCCTGCTCACTGCTGGGTGAGAGGCAGAAAAGGCCTTGACCCTGTGTAAGCACTGCTCAGCAATACTGAAGACATCCCTGTGTTACCAACACTGTTTCCAGCACAAATCCAGAACATGGCCCCATAGTAGCTACTGTGAAGAAAATTAACTCTACCCCAGCCAAACCCAGCACACGGGCTAACACATGGGTAAAGAAGGACCGACACAAACCCGCTTAAGACCCAGGTTCAGGAGGATGAAGGCACAGCGAGGCCTGGCAGGTTGTCCTTGAGCATCCTTGGGAAGCACAGAAGGCTTGGATCCTGCCTGGAAAGCGCTCCGGACCGCTGGGCCACTGGCTCCCACAGACCGTGCACTCAGAAGGGGGTCTTGCTTTCTGTCCCATCGTGTCATCTCTTCCTCAAATCCCTAACCATTTGCAAGCCATTCTTAAATCCTGCTCCCCAGGTTAATCCGAAGTGAGCTGCACAATTTTCAGCCGTCAGTGGAAACATGGAAGAGAAGCAGTAGATGGGAATGGGCTGAGAAGCGGGGACGGCACGAACAAATGCTGGCGATCACAAAATAGCCAGGATGCTGAAAGCAGCAGCGTGTCACCGGAGCAGATGCATTCGGTAATCGGATTTCAGGAGAAGGGCTGCAGGCTGCGTGGCCGTAGCTGTTCAGCAAGAGAGAGGTGCAGACCCTCCTCTCCACGCAGTGCTCCCGGTGCTGCCTGGGGTCTCTGCAGGAGGTCACCGCCTCCGGGAAGGGTGCCTGCTTTTTGCGCTGATGTGGAAGGTTCTTGTGATGGATAGGGAAGGAGGAGAGTGTCCGGGCTCTGGTTTCCACCTTTTGGGAGGAAAAAGTCTGATGGGTGGCAGCGCGGCGGTGGATGAGGAGCTGCAGCGGTGCAGTCCTTGAGTCCCTCCTCGGTCCCTCCCCAGCCTTGCATCCCGGCGCCGTGCGGGACAGGGGACAGGACGAGGAGACAGCGGGACCTTGAGGCTTGAAGCAGAGCTCAGGGCGGGGCTGGAGCAGTGTTTTCTAGCATCTCTGTCCTTCAGGTGCTCCCTCGAGGCTCCGGTGAGGCTCTTGGAGGACACGGACGGACACCTTCACCCAGAGACGTGACACACACACATGCGTTTTCCTTGTGCCTGAAATTGGTGGCCTACAACTGCAGAGTTAACTGATTTAGTTATCCCAGCGGGAGCAATGGAGCTCTTCAGCAGTTACGCTAAGCCTATCCAATAAGCTTTGCGAAACCCAACCGTATCAGATGGCAAATCGGACCAAAATATTTCACCAGGTGGGATCCTTGGGGCATCCATGAGCCGCTGGCCTTGCCCGCAGGGCGCCGAAGCCCGGCACCGGCACTCCCGGCACAGCACTGACCTTAGAATCATAGAATGATAGAATCGTTTAGGTTGGAAAGGACCTTTAAGATCATCCAGTCCAACCATTAACCTAACATTACCAAGTCCACCACTAAACCAGTTAAGGGCAGAGTAGCAACCCCACGCCTCCTGGCTTGGTGGCTGGATCATTTATAATGAAAGTAAAAACTAGGAATCATTAAGGTTGGAAAGGATCTCTAAGATCATCATTCCTTGCATCCAAGAGTGTCATGTGACAAAGACGGCTTCTCCACCGCGTCAGGCCAAGGGAGAAGGTTTGTCGGCTGGGAAACAGAAGGCTTGGCCGGGGAGATCCCGGGGGGTCAGCAGGAGCTTCCCTTTCCCTCCGGTGGATGCCGAGCCTGGGCGCGCATTTATAATTTGGATCGCCATGGTTTTGGCACAGGCAAGTGACCCAAGGATGACAAAAATCTAATCACTCATATGTCCGAAAGCAGCTCAGTCCGTGTTCCTGGGAAACCTTCAGCTTGACGAAGGAAGTTTCAGGCAGTGTTTTCTCTGGCTACCGTCCTCCGCATCAAAAATCCCCCAAAGCGAGACAGCGACGCCCGAGCCCCCTGCGTTACTCAGCTACCCTCAAGCGTGAGGTTAGACAAAAGTAGTTGTCGGGGTGGTTCATGCTCTGCAAGAACCGATAGGATAAAGAAAGGCTCCTGGAGCCCCGTGCTGCGAGGCACGGGCGCTGTAGGAACGAGGAAGGGGTTGCCTGGATGCAGCATCTCCCCCCATGCTGGGGGCAGCGGGAGCGATGGGCACCCCCTCTCCATCGCCTCCTCGCCCGCCGGCCCGGGCTGGGTGGCCGGGGCCACTCCCGAACGCCCGGTGGTTTCTGGCACCCCAACCACCACCACCATCACCAAGGAGCTCGGCAGCTGGGATCCAGCCCAAGGCACGTCCCGTGGAGCATCCCTGGCTTCCAGGGAGGAAACCCAGGCGGGTTCGGGTGCCCGTGGCAGCGGGTGGATTCCCGAGGCAGGGATGCGCTGCTGGGTTTGGGGCAGCAGGGCCGTAGCAGAGTGGGAAGAAAGCAAGCCCGCAGCCGTGCAAGGGCCAGGGTTTTCATAGCTACTCAGTTATGAAAAGCAGTTCTGGCAGGCTGCTCTCCGCGTGGGAGGACTGGCACAGAGGGACGAGCAGGATTAGGCAAGTTACTGGGAGCATTCTTGCCTTTGGTGGGGCGGGCTTTCGGGGCGTGGGGCACGGTCAGAGCCCTCCCCGGGACGGGAATGCCCTGCAAACCGGCTAATTCCTCGTGGGCAGTGGGTAGGCGGGGGATAAGCATGCTCCAGAAAGCTCTGCAGGTTTGGGTGTTCCCCCAGGCCGCTTTTAATGCCTCTGAACGAGACCGAAGAGTTAGGTGGTTTCGGACAAAGAGCTGAAATAATGGCAAGGTGTCCGCGTGGCTGCACATGTCCTCTAGTCTGGCTTTATACGGGGTAGAAATGGCAGGCGTGCAATGGTCTTCACGATTCAAAGCAAAGGAAAGCCAAAGTGTCCAGACGGGGATTGCCGGCAGACCTCAAAGCATTTACTTTACAGATGGGGAAACTGAGGCACGGGCACGCCATGAGTCCCTGGCTGCTAACAGCGGAGCTGGGGACTGAGCCCAGGGTGCTGGGTGCCGGCTCAGCATCCGGCTCTGGCAGCGGATCGGTTAATTTTTTGCTTCTGCTGGTAACCACATGTGTTTATAGGCCTGAAACCCAGTACCATAATCAAAATAAAAATAATTTGACCTGAAAGAAATGTTTTCTTCATACCAGGAGGAATATTTAGGCCAGGCAGGAGGGGAGGGAGCTGCTCCTGGAAGCAATTACATGGCCACATAACTGGGCTAATTAAGAAAGAGACCTAAATGTTGAAGTTCTGCTGGGAGGGAAAATACTTGGGAAAACACTGCCTTTAATTCCTCAGAATCCTGGTTTTGTCTCTTCTCTCTGCAGCTCAGAGAGGGGAGGTGAGCCCATATCGCTCCCCTCCTCATTTACTCATACGGCACCAGACTGGAGAGGCTTCAACTTTGGGCAGAAACCAAACCGTGAACACGGTTGCCGTTGAAATAGCCACAATTTTTAAAAGCCGCAGCACCACGAAAATCCTTCTGCTCTTTTTAAATGCATGCCGACGCTGCGCTTTGTGCCTCTTCGCCTTTGAGCTGGGTGTAAACCCGGCGGGCCGTGCTGAAGCGAGCGGGTGACGCTGCTGTGCCGTTTGGTTATCCCCGGTGTCCAGGGGCAGGTGAGGTGCCAAGGGGCCGCTTTCTCTCCTTTGCCCCAAGCGAGGAGGTTTTGGGTATGGGGGGAGCTGCCTGGCCTCTCCGACCACCCTTGTGCCCCCTAAAATGAGACCATCAACCATCCTCTCATTTCGATGGAGGGCTGGGGCTTGCTTTCCAACTTCAGCTTTTTTTTTTTTCCCCCTTTTCCACGTCAAGCGCGAGCCTAAGGAGGGCAACATCCAACCTCCGAAATCCCAGCAGTTGTTCTGACAGCGTGTTAATTAATCTCGTGGCAATGTGGTCTCCTTCCGAGGCGCAGTGCTCGCCGTCCTGCAGCTCCGGGGACCGTGTCCGTAGCAGCAGGATGTAATCAGAAATCATAGAATCGTTTAGGTTGGAAAAGACCTTTAAGATCATCCAGTCCAACCATTAACCTACACTACCAAGTCTACTCTAAGCCAAATGGTTGGGATCAGATTTTTTCCATGAATTGGGAGGTTTCTCAAAGAGCGGGTTTGCTTTTTCTGATGCGGGTGCGCCTAAAAAATATGGGAGGTTTCTCAAAGAGCTGGTTTGCTTTTTCTGGTGTGGGTGCGCCTAAAAAATGCAGGAGATGAGCAGTGTTGCAAGAGCGACAGGAGGTGGCTTGGACCCCAGCTATCCTCCCGGCTGGGCTGATTTCAGCAGGAATGGGTGGTTTCACCCTTTGCAAGGCACTAGGAGAAGCTGGCTGGGCGTATTAGGTGAGACAAATGGATTTCCTAAAAAAATCCCAGAGTCTGCCAGAGATGCTGTGTGGGGGAGAGACACCTGCTTGGGTTTTCCTCTCCCATGGTCTGGTGCGGTTCTTCTCCAAAGGGCACCTTGCTGCGCGGTGACCTGGCGACTTGCCATCTCCCGCCTCCGCGTCCGCTGCTTTCTGACATCTCTGCGTCAACATTTCCTGCAGGATTTGGGGTGCTGCGTGCCGAAACGCCTTGCGGCACCGTGAGCGCTGGGTTTGGTGGCTTGTCTGAGTCATCTATGGGAAGGCGAGCCATGAGCCAAGCCTGACGTTGGCGTGTGCGTGCTGGCTGAGCTGCTTGCTTTCCTTCACACGGGCTCTGGGGAGCTTGCAAGGGAGATGTAACGTGTCCGTCACACCGCCAGCGGCCGCCCCGAATGAGAATTTGCAATCATCCCCGGCGATGACAAAACGAGCCCTCCGCTATCTCTTGCCCGTTCTGTTTCCTGCCTTGTAAAATTTTGATATGGTTGTTACCGAGAGATTTTAATTTGTGTTAACACATTTCCAAACGCAGCTATCCTTTTTACAGGTGTTTTTTTACATGACTCATTTTTTTATATATATATAAAATTTTTTTCTTTTTTTTTTAATATATTTGTTCAACCGCAGCCGTGTTCCCTGCAGCGCTAACCCCAAGCAGGGGCAGCCCTGGCTGGAAGTGGAGGATGGTCTCCTAATGTTTGGAAATCCAACTTGCCGTGGAAAGATAGGCACAAACGTCTTTGTGGCGTGTAAGCCATAGCACCGCTGGCCGTGATTGTCAGGCGTGACGACAGAGATCGGCTCCTGCCAGTTGGAAGTGCACTGCTGGGGTCTGTGCACTGGGCAGAAATGAAGACTTGGGGGTGGCATCTGTGCCCCATTTCTGATGGCTCCACAAGGTTTGGGCTTCTCTGTGAGCCCTCAACGCGTTGGCAGTTTGAAGAGCTACATCTCTCATAACAAATACAGTACTGCTGATGCCTTCTCCTCCTGAGTTTTCTCTAACATCCATTTACTTTCCTGCAAGGGTTCTACCCACAAACGCTGAGGAGTCCCAGACAGCTGGCAACCTACTTCTCCTCCTCTGTAAACCTCCTTATTCTATAGTATGGCATGTAGGATATGGGACAGAGAGTAGCTGCTATAGAACAACTAAGGCAATTAAAATACAATATGCCCGTGCATCTCCCCAGGGTTATGGAGAGCTTCTCGTGGTTATGAATTCACCATGAACAGCTGTCCGCCCTGCGGGTGGGCTGTGAAGGTTGGATGAGAGCGGACACCAGCTTAGCAGGTGGTGAGGATGAAGCACTGGGTGCGCTTGGTAAGGAAGAGTTATAGAGGAGACTTTGTGCCCGAGAGACGCCTGTTACGGGAAGGGTGCTGAGACGTTGGCGCCGGGTACAACGGGACTATTCACGTTGTGCGCTGGCTGCCCTAGACAGACAGCACCATTCATGGGGTGACCTCACTGTCCTCCAAGGAGCACGTGCCTTGGCGGGATGGAGTCATCTGCACCAGGAATTGCAAGAGCGTCCTCCTGAAACGTGGATGGCGGTTCTTGTGGTTTTCAGGATTAAAATCAGCTTCAACCTGGGCTGGAGATCCAGAGGAGTGGGGTGTGTAATGCTTTTGATGGTTGGGAGCCAGGCTGTCCCCTGCCTTGTTGTCCCCTCCCAACTAAGGAATAACAGCAGTTTCCATGAGGATCCATGCCTGAAGGAGCTTGTACGCTCCCAAAGCTGAAGTGAACAGCCCACCAACTCGGAAATGGTTCGGGCTGGTCTTGATGCTGAGTGGGGAGAAGTTTCAAACTGCAGGATGAGAGAAGTGGCCTCTCCTCTCTGACCACCCAGCTCTTTCCTCGAGGGGTAAAATTCTCTAAATTTCCACGTGAGAAGATTTTCTGATTAAATTTTGGCAGCTTTCAGGCTTGCTGGTGAGGGCAGGAGGGGCGGCACCGATATCGGTCGGCGTCAGCACCCACTCGAGCCAGTGGGAAATATTGGCAAAAGGTAGTGACAGGCGAAAAACTGGAGGTTTTAAATTCCAGTCGTATCCCAGGAAATAGTTTGCTATTGATGTAACTTCTGAGACAGATTCCAGCTTCCAAGGCCCAGTGTTTTTTAAAATAAAATAAACACGAACGAGCGCCTGCAAAGGTCTATTTGTGGCTTGGTGGGAAAAAGCCTTCAGTTCAGGATCAAAAGAAAATGCCTCGGTTTGGAGGGCGCAGAGGACCTCGGAGGCTGGCTGGATTTAACTTTAGTCAGACTATTACATGTGCTGCCATCGTCATTCATTGCCCCGGTAATTTTTTTTTTTTATTTAAAAACAACAAGTGGTTGAAAAAAATTCAAGTCAGTATTGGAAATTAGGTTCATAATGGTGTTTACTCCTGGCACGAGCTGCTAATGGGTTTTTCTCCCTCCCTATTCCTTTGACAAACAAGTCTCCGTATTTGTTGAAGTCTAGCAAACTTCGTCTCGGCTGGTGTCCACCGAGGCAGGGTGGACCGAGTGCTACTCGTTGAGGTTGCCCGCTGGCGCAAGCCCACGTTGCTGACGTCCTCCTGCCTGCGATGCCGGGGGGGATGCTCGTACGCTGCGAGGAACTTCACCCCTGAAACATTTCCGTTGCTTTCAGAGACGTTTTGCATCAGTTTTTTCCCGATGCTGCGCTAAAACCAAAAGCTTTTGTTGGGCATCATACATTGGCCTGGTCTAAAAGTTTTATCAGGTCCGAGTGCATATACGTTTTAATGTATAGAGGGCAATGCGTTAAGAGGAATGGATGCTTTTGAAGTTATGGCGCTGGACTGGACCTCATACGCTCCACTCCTGCCTCCTCTGCAAATGTCCTTCAGGCAGGTTTCCCTGCCTCAGTTTCCCAAATGGAAAAATGAAGGCAATGCATTTTTTCACCTACCCCTGTCCATAAGCTCCCGAGGCCGTGCTGACTCAGGTGGGATGTAATTTGGGTGCTACCCACAGCAATAAAACCTTGCTCTTAGGTACCAGGTCATATCGCTGCCAGCAGTAGCACACAAAAAAGATCCCTCTCTCTCTAAAAGGCTGATTTGTTGGTGCCGCTCTGGAGTAACCATTTCAGGCAAGGTACTTCGGTATAGTCAGAGGGTGCTTGTAGGAGGTGATTTATTGTAGCAAGCTCTATTTTAGTTACCCGACAGAGCTTTTAATAGCAATAACGTGTAATGCAATGACATCCATTGTTTTGACTTTACAGTCGAAATGGTCCCATCTGCCCCAGTTACAAATCTGTGACTCACCAACACAATGGGCTGAAAATAAATTCAGCCGTGGAAGCAGGAACGGGCTGTGCCCAGGGACGTGGGACTTTCTGCCATGAAATCACTTTTCCAGCATGGGTCGGGACTTGTGCGCATGGATGGGCTCCTCCAGCAGCATCCCTTGTCCGGGCAAGGGGGATCCAAGTGCCCGAGGGCCCAGCGGTACCGAGGACCATGCCCTGCCACCCCCTGCTCCCAGCTCCATCCCCTGCTCCCGGCTCCATCCCCTGCTCCCAGCTCCATCCCCTGCTCCCAGCTCCATCCCCTGCTCCCGGCTCCATCCCCTGCTCCTGGCTCCATCCCCTGCTCCCAGCTCCATCCCCTGCTCCCGGCTCCATCCTCGGTTCCCAGCTCCATCCCCTGCTCCCAGCTTCACCCCTTGCTCCTGGCTCCATCCCCAGCTCCCAGCTCCATCCCCTGCTCCTGGCTCCATCCCCTGCTCCCAGCTCCATCCCCTGCTCCTGGCTCCATCCCTTGCTCCATCCCCTGCTCCTGGCTCCATCCTCGGCTCCCAGCTCCATCCCCTGCTCCCAGCTCCATCCCCTGCTCCTGGCTCCATCCCCTGCTCCCAACTCCATCCCTGGCTCCATCCCCTGCTCCCAGCTCCATCCCCTGCTCCTGGCTCCATCCCTTGCTCCATCCCCTGCTCCTGGCTCCATCCTCGGCTCCCAGCTCCATCCCCTGCTCCCAGCTCCATCCCCTGCTCCTGGCTCCATCCCCTGCTCCCAACTCCATCCCTGGCTCCATCCCCTGCTCCCAGCTCCATCCCCTGTCCCCAGCTCCATCCCCTGCTCCCGGCTCCATCCCCTGCTCCCAGCTCCATCCCTTGCTCCATTCCCTGCTTCCAGCTCCATCCCCTGCTCCTGGCTCCATCCCCAGCTCCATCCCCTGCTCCTGGCTCCATCCCCTGCTCCCCGCTCCATCCCCTGCTCCCCGCTCCATCCCCTGCTCCTGGCTCCATCCCTGCTCCTTGCTCCATCCCCTGCTCCCGGCTCCATCCTCCTGCGGGGTCCAGGGACGCGGGGTCGGGTGTTGCCCCCTTGTTCACTCATGGGAGGACAAGGCTGGAAACACAAACAAAGCTTGGCAGTGTCCGTCCCAAACACACATAAAATCCGATTGTATCCCGAAGACGCGAAGATTCACCACATGCTCTTTAACCCTCCGGTGCCCGGGCTCGTACACTATGTGGACACAAAGAACGGCTTCGGTAAAGCACCGAGATTCATCCTTGAATGCATGGACATGCTCAAAAGCGGCAGCCAAAAGCAGTTGTTCGCGCTGTTTGTAAAAAAAACACCTAAACCCCAGCACTCCAGGAGATTTCCAGGCTTGCTGCTCCCTCCCACGGTTCAGGTGAATGCAGCGGTGGCCGGATTGGCAGACGGTGGTCGGGTTTTTCCCCCCTCGAAGGTGCTTCGTGGATCACATTTTCTGCTGCCGGAGGATGTCGGAGGCGTTCAAAGGATGGAGCAGGGTGCCGATTTCGGATCTGCGGCTAAGCCCAGCGCAGCAGTGGGAACAGCTCCTCGGGGCACAGGGAATCGTGGCCGTGGCCTCCTGAGCAGCTGATGGTTTTGCGGAAAATATTTTTTCAACGCAAAACGTTAGTAGTGCCGGTCAGAAGTTACGTGGGAGTCTCTTGCCTTGCGAAACTCTCCCACAGCATTTCAGCAAGCAGCACGAAATAAAACAGGAGGGCAGTTCAGTTTGCTTTTCAGGCGAAAGATGCTGAGGATTAGCCTGAAATGGAGACTGTCAGAAAAGTGATGCGTGCTTCAGGTCTGCATTTAATTTGCAGGAGGCCGCGGTGCTGGCTGCGACGGCGGGCGCGGGTGCCCGTGGTGCGAGGCGGCCTCAGCTGCCCCGGGTAGCACCCGTGCATCACACGGGGGGGGTCTGTCCTGCGCTCCGTCTGTCCAGCTCGGGTGGTTTTATCACTTGCTCCCTGGGTTTTCCGCCTGTTTTCATCACGGGGCTGCCGCCCGCCTCGCGTTCGAGGCGTGGGGATCAATTGGGGTTTGCTCAGCGCTTTGAGGATGTTATTTGGGGGATGGTGACTTGCCGCGTGCCGCCCGCGCACCGTAAATCACCGCGCGCGCCGCTGCTCGTTGCGGGTGCCCTCTCCGGAGGGAGGTATCCCAGGTTCCAGCTTGAGCTTGGAAAAACCAAGCCAGAGGCTGTGCCCGGGCTGGGGAGATGCTCCGAGAAGGGGGCAATCCCAGCCGTTGAGCACCCACTTCGGAAATGATTCCTTAGGAGCAGGTATGGGTATATGACTCCAGGTTATTTACCCCCCCTTGCATTTTTGATCCAATCCAACTTTAATTTGATGCCTGGGGAAAATCAGGCTACCGTTGTCACCTTGAATTAGTCCCTGTGCGCTAACCTGCTCCCTAAGTGTTGCGGGAGGTGAGATGCTGGCACAGGGAACAATTTGGGATTAGGTGCACCCTTGCACCTCCTGCCTCGCGTTCGATGTCCCAGGTTTACACCCCGCAGCGCTGCCTTTCCATCAATTCTGGATTTGTGCTCATCCACGATACGATTTTATCCCTTTGCTCGCTGGGAGTTTCTTTAACGGCGCTGCTGAAGCTGTGGGATGCTCCGCACCGGCAGCCATCCCAATCCTGCACCGCTGCGATCCGTCCCGCTCCGCACCTCCTCGGCGCGGCGGACACGGCGTCCTGCTGCGCCGGTACTGTCGCGACGGGGAATCGCCTGCGTGTCTCGGGCACTTTGGGGCGCGTGTCAATGGAAGCGCGGGTGCGAATGAAGGCTTCGTGTCGCTGCCAGGGAGGTGGTGCCAGTGCGGTGACGCCGTCGCTGTGCAGGTGGCAAGGCTGGCGTGGGACGTAGTGCCGGGCATCGGCTGGTACCGCTACGTGGGTGATAGCAGGAGTCAGGTGGAAGTGTTCCGCTGGAGCAGGTTTCCACTGAAATGGGCCGAGTCGGTGAATCGAGAGAGTTTCCAGAAAGCATTTTGCTGAAGGAATTGACTAAGAGATTTTTGGAAGTTGGGTTTTCATTTCTATAAGGTCTTGCTTTGTAATTTAGGGCATGAAGTGAGACCGCAATAGTAGAATAGAAATCTTATTTCCGTACTGGAAATGATGCAAATAATAGGAAAATCGTATAGGGCAGAGATTCTCAAAAAATGTGGTTTTAAGAAAAAAAAAAAATTCCATATTACTGCTATTTCATCCTAACTTGGGACAAGTCAAAATACCAGCATCTCTGAATTTCTCCAAAGATCAATCCCTCCAAACCCTGAAGTTTTGCCAGCTCTGGGGACGAGCCGGGTTCAGGCTCACCGTTGCTCGTGCCAGAACCACTCCAGTTAAATCCGTGGCGTTGCCGTAGCATCGCCGGGAGAGCAGCCCGGCCCCGATGCCGCCGTCTCTGCTAGGCTCTCAGCAGCACCCTGCTCTGCCGCGGCAGGGAGCAGCCCCTGCCCTCCTGGGATGCGGAGGAGAAGCTGGGGAGGCTGCAAAAGGCTGGGCACAGGAGGGATGGACAACCTGGAGGGAAATAAATACACAGCAATCGCTTGTGGGGCTGCCTAACGACCAGCCTGAGGGAATGGGTTTCTCCAGCTCATAGCGAAGGGTTCAGTGTCTGTTAGGGAAAATAGTTGCTCTTGGCAAGAAATGAGGATTTCCTCCAGTTATCGTTGTGAATGGGAACGGGCTGGGAGGCTGCGCTGGGACCGAGCCCCGCGTTGCAGGATCCTGCGGGATGCTGCGGTCGAGCCCCGGCGAGCATCGCTGCTCTCTGATTCCATGCATAGCCACGCTTGCTGTATTTCTCCGTGATTTCTGGGATACGTCTCTCCAGCACCTCCCCGGGGCTCTGTAGCACCAGGGGGGTTCCCACCGGTGGATGATAAAACAGCTTTTTTTTTTTTTGCATTTGGGGAAACGCACTGAAAATCCTCACTGTTGTTGGGGCAGCTAGAGAGCTCCAAAGACAAGAGCAAAATTGTGAGTAAACCCAAATTAACTCTACAGGATCCAAACGCAGCGCTAGTATTAATGACTTAAAGCCTCCTTCTTGCTTTTTTTTTTGGTTTGTTTGTTTAATACCGTGGTGTGAAGCGACTCGGTAGGATAATCGATATTTCTGAACCTGCTCGTGAAAGCTGTTTTTCACACCAAACAGAATAAAAGCAAAATTATCTGCTAAAGCTGTAGACTTCCAAAGCACCATCTAAGCGCCGTTGTTATTGCAAAATTAGGACTGGGGCTATGTAAATATTCCTCTTCATCAGCGGATGAGGGGGGGAAGAGCCAGGAAAGCAGACCCTGGAAACAAGGGCAGCCTCGTGGTACCCGCCGGGAGCCGTCCCCTCCGTAGAGGGAACGCTGCTGCAGGCAGGCCCTGCGGCACGTCGGCCTGACAAAGGGCGCAGGGGCACCTGCAAATTACTCAATGCCTCCATAGATAAAATTAAAAAAAAAAATAATTAGCGGATGAGTTTGAGCTCCCTGACGTGGCACCGCTGCCTATAACCCAGCTCCGGCTCCGCACCAGGCGCACGAGCTCCGTTTGCATTTCATACACCCCATAAGTGCCTCCTGTGTTTTCCTTCCTCAGGTATTTCAGCCATTTCTTTCCCGACACTTCATTCCTTGCTCAGAGGCTCTTTCTGTGGGAGGACAGGCTCGGCGCAAGACCCACGCTCCCCGCCCCGCCGTGGCAGTGTTGATTTTGGAAGCCGGCGCTGCTGAGCCGCGTGCGGCAGCGGTCGCCAGCGCTGCTCGGGGGGAGACGGCCACGTCTCCTGCTTTTTGGGGAGGCCGACCAGCCGCGAGCGAGGTGCCGGTGAGATCTGTCTGCGGCACGCAGCGAGCTAACGTGCCCGGCCGGCGAGCGGCCCCGGCGCCTGCGCTGCAGCCCGGGGCTGTTGGCAAAGCTCCTGAGATGCAGCTCGTGGTTATGAAGAGGAGAGGTTGGGTATTCCAGCCTCAGGGCTGAGCAGTCCCTGAAGTCCCTCCTTGCTCTGCCCGGTGCAGCTCCCTCCCCATCTCCCTTCCTCCCCTTCCCGCTCACCGGGAAGACGACCTCGGGAGCGCCAGGGTGGGGCTGGAGCTGGAGAAGATTGTGGGTGCCTTAAAAATCGGGGCGAGCAAGGTATGTGTGTGTATGTGCCTGGCCCGGATGGCAGCGGCTGTGATGCTGAAGTTCTGTAGAGCTTTAAAAGCAAAGGAAACGCATTCTGTAGTTGCAAGCACCCAGCCGTCCTTGGCAGCATGGATGAGCGCTTCCCGTGACACGAATGCCGGCCAGGACTTCACCATAGAATCGTAGAATCATAGAATCGTCTAGGTTGGAAAAGCCCTTTAAGATCATCCAGTCCAACCATTAACCTAACACTACCAAGTCTACTCTAAGCCAATTAACGGTAGAGTAGACTAAACCATGTCCCGAAGTGCCACATCTGCCCGTTTTTTGAACACTTCCAGGGATGGGGACTCCACCACCTCTGTGGGCAGCCTGTTCCAATTCTTGACCACCCTTTCCGTGAAGAAATTTTTCCTAATTTCCAACCTAAACCTCCCCTGGCGCAGCTTAAGCCCAAAATGATGCAGATGACCAAAGCAGCAGGTCACAAGCCAGGCTGAAGGTGTTTTGCAGGAGATGTTTGCCTCTGAAAGCAATTTAAACCCGAGCTGGGCAGAGAAGCCCCCAGCAGAGGTGACTTTGCTGGCCGGTGCTGGATGGGGAGGGCTGGCAGAGCCGCATCGTCCCCGCGCGGGGCAGCACCGCTCGCTGCCCGCTTCCCCCTTTCCTTCTGGCACCAGCTTATTTTCAGCTTTGTGAAGCAACTGGAGCCCAGTGTGCTAACGGGAGGCGATGACAGCTTGGTAGGTAGGGCCGGTGGTGCTGACAGCTTGTAGCGTGACACCTTCCCCAGGAAAATTGCGGCAATCGCCCGGCGGGGTGGGGGAAAAAAAAAAAAAAAGTGTTTGCGCAAAAGCCGTGATCACGGCGGGGATCACGGTCCTGCTAATATTTATTCTAGCAGATCCGCCGTGTTTGCAGGGCCGCGTTTCAGGGAAAAGCTCACAGCCGGGTGTTTCAAAAGGGGAAGAGTTATACGAAGAAATGCTGCTGAGGGATATCTCCAGCTCGCTCGCTGTCGGGGCTGCCGACCTCCAGCCCCCATTTCCCATGGGGGCACACACTCATGGGGAGGAAAAACCTGCGGAAAAGGATGGGTAGGGGGGGGAGTCAGTTCCCGCAGCCTTCCTGGCTTTTAGCCTCGGTCCCCACATGGTGCGGAGCATCACGAGAGCCCCGCGAGAAGGAGCCGGAGCCCGAGTTTGGCCACCACCACGCAAGGGCTTTGCTCTGGACGTCGGCTGGCAGCCCCGTGGCTCGTTCCGAGTGGCCAGGGGTTTCTTGATTTGTCTTTTTAAATTGATTTTTCAGGCACTTGCTTTAGTAACGTCTCGTTTTCTTCCTGGGGGATTGCCCGGCGTGTTGGATCGCTGCAGGGAGAGGTGGGGGAAGGTAGAATCATAGAATCATAGAATCATAGAATGCTTTGGGTTGGAAGGGACCTTGAGAGATCATCGAGCCCAACCCCCCTGCAGTAAGCAGGGATTGAACCTGTGCACTTGGCGTTATTAGCACCGTGCTCTAAGCAACTGAGCTAACCTGGCTGGTAAAGCGGCACCTTACATGGTCAGAAACGGGTTATCGTGGTTGCGAGCAAAAAGGGTTTTGGGTGGAAGGCCCGTTACCGATGCTCGCCGGGTGAAGGCAGGATGGTCACAAGCATGGAGTCCCCATCCCTGGAAGTGTTCAAAAAACAGGTAGATGTGGCACTTCGGGATATGGTTTAGTCTAGTCTACCCTTGATTGGTTTAGGTGGGCTTGGTAGTGTAGGTTAATGGTTGGACTGGATGATCTTAAAGGTCTTTTCCAACCTAGACGATTCTATGATTCTATGATTCTATCTCCCAAAAGCCGCCCGTGTCAGATCCGGGAGGGTGTCTGGATTCCCGTGGTTTCCTTGAGATCACCAGCAGCCGGGATGCCGGCTGCCCCTTTGGGTCTGGCGCTGAAGGGCGAGGTTGTGGGGGGCTCGGAGGGGGCCCAGGGCTGCCTGGCCATGGGGAACAAGCGCCGCATTGTGCCACCAGAACTGCTCCTTGGCCGGGATCAGCAGAGGACTTGACTGCCCGCTTTTGCCAGCTCAGCACTTCAGCGCGCGCTAAAGTCACCCAATAAATAAAAAATGAGCAGAAAACTCCCGACGGGTTGAGAACAGACGCTGCATTGATGGTCGTGGCCGATCCGCCACGGCTCCGCGGCCAGCGCAGGCGATGCTGGCTCGGTTATCGCCATCTTGGGGGGGACCCTTCCCCAAAATGTCCCTCCCCGCCCCCTTACAACGCCGACCCCGGCTGCGCGGCTGCCGTCCCCGCCACTGGGAAGGTGAGGCGTGGGATTTTGCGGCAGCTGGTGCCTGTGAAAACTTGCTTTCCGAGCCGAGCGCCGGCAAACCTGCGTCAGAGGGAGTGCCCCCTCCCGCACCCGCACGTGGCCTTCCTCCGCGAGCAGCCGCTGCAGCCCTGGGAGCTGCGGGACCGTCAGAAGGGTTTTTCCATCCCATTACAGGGAAGGTAAAAATACTACCTGGAACGATTCAAGGCTTTATGTGGAAAATGTTGGGTTGCAGCATGTGTGGATTTGAGCAGGGAAAATGAGGCTGTTGGCTTGATTACCTTGCCAAAGTCCAATAAAATGCAGAATTTCCCTGGAAGTCAAGTACATTCATGGCTGTTCTCCAAGACGTGTCCGAGCTTGGAAGCACTTTTCATTTGGATGGGAAGAGTGTGCCGTGGACCTGTTTAGTTGCCCTCCAGGTTGCATCCTCCTTCATTCATCGTGACAGGCATCGCCCGTCTGGTTCTCTGAAGCGCTGTAGAGCATCTTCCATCCTCGCAGGATGCTCTCGCCCACCCGCAGCAGCCCGGCACGCCCGCGCCTGGGTACCGAGCCCAAGGCAGTGCTGGAGCCAGGAGATGAGCTCGATTAGCAGAAGGAGGAAAATTAACGTTCTCTGAAGTGCCAGAGTTTTGTTTATAGAAAGGATTTGTACTTCTGAGAGGGCTGTTGACTTTCAGGAGACTTTAGGCTTTCAAGTACCTAAATCACTGTTGGAAATATGCTTGCAAATTTTTGTAAGTACTTAGAGAATATTTCTCCTATGTCCTCAGGCCTTCTCCAAGTGCAGTGGTAATTACAAGTTGTCCATTAACCACGATGTGCAGATCTCTGCTTGAAGCTGTTACGCATTCAGCACCTAAAAGACAGACCGCATGGAGAGGCACGGCTTGTATTTAAAAAAATAGAAGGATGAGGTGGGAACTGGGTGCGGTTGGATTTTTAGAGGGCAAATGCCTGGTTTTTTCACACGGGCTTGGGCCTTGTGGGTTTTTTGGAAGGTTTCAGAGGTGGAAGGCCATGTGAAATGTAGCCCCCCCGGCTTGGGCAGCGGCCAACTCCTCCTTGGGCAGCAGGAACTTCTCCTTTCAGATACAACAGCCTCAGCGTCATCTCCTGCAACAACTCGGTTTACCGAGTCATCGAATCATAGAATAGAATCATAGGATCGTTCAGGTTGGAAAAGACCTTTAAGATCATCCAGTCCAACCATTCACCTAAAAACCCTAAAACCTCATTTAGCGCAGTGCCCAAAGCCTCTCAGCAACGTGTGGTCAGTGGGTACGAATTCAGCACGAGTATCTTGGATTTCTTAAGAAATTATTGGAGTGTGAAGTAGGTGGGGCTTTGACTGCGTCCCTCAGGGGATATGTAAAGGGCTGATTTTGCTTCATTGTAGAGCCTGGGGTAAGTTATTTTGGTGGTGTTACTCCCAGCTTACCTGGACTTGAAAGAAAAAAAAGAACCTCAAGCAAATGTGCATAAATTCCCCAGGGATGTCGGCGGGGGTGTTTGGAGCAAGGCTGCATCTTCAGGCCACGTGTTGGGTCATGAACCGTGCGACTGCCGCGTACCGGCACTCTCCTGGGCTCCTCCGGCTTCAAGTCTGGCCCAGGCTCTTGGCGAGAGGGTGCGATGGGAACAGCATGGTGTTTGCCTTCCCCCAGATGAATGAGTGCAAGAGACCCAAAGAGCTCTCCTCCACCCTCCTGCTGTCCCCAGGCGACCCCACATCCATGTTAGTTGAACGACATTTTGTCTAACCTATATTCACGGGTTCTGGTGATGAGATTTTACAGCTTCCGTAAATCTTTAGCAGTGCTCCAGGATCTTTATTGTTGGAGACACAGTACAGTAGACCCTCCCACACCCTCCGCTTGCTGTCTCCAGCCTAAACCACACTGTTCCTAAACTGTTTCTCGGAGGTCACCTTGCCTTGGACTTACCAGCTTCTTGCTGCTCCGGACTCTTCAAGAGCTGTCTTCAGCGTCTGTCTTTGCAGATTTAACCCTGCCAAGAAAAGAAAAATACTGACTTGTTCAAGAAAATACTGACTGATGCCAGGCACTGGTGAAGCCTCCGGGGAATCCCACCTGATCCATATTTCCACCGAGATGCGAGCTCCTTATCACGGAGTGGAGTTTTTCCCCTTTAGAGTAGTTTTTCTTCACGTGCCCATCTCCTACAGCCTTCAGACAAAATATAAGTGATGCACCCATGCTGCGGTCTTATCACAGAGCTTTCAGTTGATGCTAAAAAAAGCCTCCCCCGAGATAGGGATCTTTAGAAGCGAGGAATCTCCTAACCCGGAGCCCTGCTTCATTGCAAATATGCTTCAGGTTTCGTACTGCGCATAAATCCCACGTCAGGAAAGGCAAACGTAGGGAGGAGGGGAGCTCCTGTGCTCATACCTATTTTTTGGTGTGGTTTCGGAGGTTTCGGGGGGCATCTTCAGCCTTGGGGCTGCCTTCCCCCGGGGGTTTATTGGAGGCACATCTAGGCCCATCGGGTGGGACGTGGCCGGGCCGGGTGTGCGAGAAGCGAGCGCACCATCGCACGCTCGCTTGCACGCCGGCTCTCTCGAGAGGCTTGCACGAGCCGCCGAGATGCTCCACGCTTCTCCTCCTGCTCCGAGCACGTGCTCTGCCCCGCAGCCAGCGGGAACGACCACGTTATTTCCATTGGCATTTGTTAGTTAGGATTTAGTTTGCTCCTTTAAAAAGCGACTCGGGTAGAAGGCATGCCCCGTCAGGTAAGCACGCTTGTGGTCAGACGGCATCTCCGAGAGGTTGTGTCTGCTCTGCTGCGAAGGGTTTTGAATGCCTGCGAGCTCCTCGCCACTGTCGGAGTCTGAAACCGTTTGGAAGACGTTGACTACCTAAACTAACTCAAGTTGCTGGCCAAGGCAGCCAGCCACGGAGCCTCTTCATGAGAGAGACGAGGGACAGAGAACTGACCTCGCGTGGTCTTTGATGAGGGAGGACGGCCATGAGCCATCGCAGCGGAGGGTTTAGCAGCACATGAGCTCCAGCTGCCTAAAGAAGGGGCTGAAGTTTCTCTTAGCTAGTTCAGTAAATGGAGTTGTCGGAAATACTCATTTATTTTTGGCAAAACAGCTCTGCACTGCCTTACACGTGCGACCACGAGGTGTGTGGGGTGGAGGTGGTGATGGGGCTCATCCGGACCGGGGCGGGGATGTTTTTGATGCCATCGCCCGGTGCAGGGATGGGAGAGGCGCAGGAGCTGCCATGGGTGGGGAGGTGGGGGCTTGCAGCGGGGATGGGGGGGCTCGCAGCTTTGGGGGGGCCGGGGGACCCTCAGCTTCTAGAGAGAAGACTTCTAGACTTCCAGCTGCTTCTTCTGAAGCTTCTAGCGCAGCACGGCTTCAGGATTCCCTCCGGTCCCCGTCCCCACGCCCGTCTCAGCTGCCTCTCTCCCCTTGCCTTTGCAGAACCGCCAGACTTTCAACAGCCTTACCTGCCTTAGCGCCGCGGCCGAGGACGGCTCCCAGCGGCTCCCCGGCCCCCAGCCATGGACCGCAGCCCCCCGCTCCCCGGAGGTGATGCCGGGCAGGACCCCCGCCTGCACCCCGGTGCCGGAGCCGCCGCGCTCGCGGGCCGACGAGCGCCGGGCCAGCAGGGATGACCTCTCCTGCGAGGAAGAGGAGGAGGGTGGCGGGAAGGAGGAGGACGGGGCGGCGTGGCGGGGCGGCGGGCCGGGCGCCGAGAGCCTCTTCCAGCTGGACGGCGAGATAGACATCGAGCAGATAGAAAACAACTGAGGAGGGAGCGGGTCCTCTCGCCCTGGGGTCGGGGGGCTGCCAGCAGAGCCGTGGAGGGCTCCCCGCTGCCAGCGCGGGGTTTGCGGGGTCCCGCCACCGCTCCCCTCCTGCCAGCTGGAGGGGACGAAGCAGCTTTGCCAAAATTTCATCAGGTATTCAGAGCAATTCGTGCGCTTGCGTGTGTAAATCTTGAAATTCTTTGTAACTACTGTAGCCGGAGATCAGCTAGTCGGGGGGAACTGCCTGTCCGACTGGGGAAGCCAGGCGCAGGGGTCCCCAAAATCCCGCGTTTAGCAAGTGGGCGGCTTTCGGCAACGTCGGGTTGGAGCTGACGGGGCCAGCCACGCTCCCCCGGGCCCCACCTGTGCTGTTTATTAGGGGATGCCCACGGGACTGGAAAAAAGCGGGGGAAAACCCAGAACATGGAGATTTGCAAAGCGAGCGCTGGCGGGGGGCTGCGGGGGCCCCGGCACCCCCCTCGCTCCCCACGTCCCTGGCAGTGCCGTGAGAAGGAAATCACAAGTGAAGTGTTTCGCTTAAATTTAATAATGGTAAGAGCTGGATTTTTACTTTTTTTTTTTTTTTTTTTTTTAAATTTTCCTTTTCCTGATGAGGAATTAAAGGGACCCCCAGCCCGCACAGCTGCAACGCGGGACGGCATCCGCAGCAGCGCTGGGCAGGCACTGCCCGAGGATGCTCAAATGCCTTTTTTCCCTATTTTTTTTTCCTTCCCAGTCCCCTCTCTTAAACCCATCGGGAAAAAAGCCCCAAACAGTCTCGGCACCGCCCTCGCTCGCGTTCCCAACACCCAATTTTGAGCGGGGCCGGGCCATTTACCCCTTTACCAGCGGCTGTGCCCTCTTTGCTACCCGAGGCACGGCTGCCACCCTGGTTTTTTTTTCGCTCTGTCTTACTGTGAAGGGGCTGCACGCCCAAGGCACGCCGCGGGGTTACTTGACAAGAATCAGCTGGCGAAAGGCTGAAAATCCAGGTAGCAGCACTGAAAGCTTTTTCCTCTTCCTGTGCCTTTTTTAAGCACAGATAAAGTGGTGACCATGATGTCTGTACGGTATGAATTCTCCTGGGTAAAAATAAGCAGTCCGCTTGCTAACAGGTTTAGAAGGAGACATATATATATATATTTTTTTTTCCCCTCCGTCTTTTTTTCTTTTTGTTTGTTTAAAGCTCTAGGAAAGCTGTACGAGTGGCTTGCAGCATCTTCTGCAGGTTCCCTCAAGCTCAGGGTTTACTTCCCGAGCTCTGCAAAAGCGTGAAAGGAAAAAAACAAAAAGTCACCGGTACCAACGGCAATTGAAGCCGCGGCATTTTTAACGGGGTTCGGCACCCCGGCTGGCAAAGCTTTAGGAGTCTGTAACTCCGCAGGGGCTGAGAGCCGCTGGTACAGGTTTTGTTCATCATTTCTGGTTATGTTCGTGCACTTTTTTCTGCGGTGGTTCGGGACGCGCGGGGCGTCTCCCATCACAGTGGAACCCATCAGCTGTTATATAGCTTTATCCCTGTCCCGGCAGAGGCTTCGCCGGCGGCAGCGGCCACGTCCTCTCCCTCCGGGCCGGGTGCTGGCAAGGCAGAGCCAGCCCCAGCTATTTGGGGAGGGGATGACAGGGATGTCTTTTCATTTTGGAGAACCCTCCAGCTCTT
Organism: Pelecanus crispus; assembly: GCF_030463565.1. Classification (NCBI taxonomy): domain Eukaryota; kingdom Metazoa; phylum Chordata; class Aves; order Pelecaniformes; family Pelecanidae; genus Pelecanus; species Pelecanus crispus. Next base: position 4,728,169 of record NC_134652.1, read on the forward strand.
TTTAAAAAGTGTCGCTCGATGCATCGTTTAAAAGAAGCTACGTCCTGGCTTCGTTTTTAGCCCTCTCGCAGGGGAAGGCGCTGCCTCTCTCGGATGTTTTAGGAGGGTCCAGCCACGCCAGCGTTCCCCCGGGCTGCGGCCGCCCCTCCGGTCCGTGCCCCCGCAGCCACGGCACGGTTCTCGGCTTTGAGTCTTCCTGATGCTCCGCACCCCCCCGCCGCTGACGCCTCCCCGGGCTCGGGGCGCACGGCTCCCGCTGGCCACGGGCCACCTCCTCAGCTGCTGGCTCCCGACTGACCGAAAAAGGGCAAATTCACCCAAATCCGCGCCTGGCTGCTGCCGCAGAGCTCCGGGCGGGCTCTCGCATGTGCATCGCCGGGGCTGTAATTCCTAAGGGCTTCTGTTTTCTTTCCAAGGGCTGCTACCGGTGCCATGCTAGCCCCCCCGCCGGGAAGGTGACCAGTGGCCCACCGCCCAGCTGTACTCCACGTAGCCGTAGCGTTCAGTTTACATACAGCACAACCCGTTTGCCTTACTAAAGACGCTTCTCCAATGAGTCATGGCCTTACTCTGGGCACGTTAGCGTAGGCGCAGACTACAGTCAGCGACGGTTCTGAGGCCACGGTGGGGTTCGGTTGGGTATTTCGTTGTTGGGTTTGTATGATTTCATGTACTTATTCTCAGTTTAAGAAAGCCTTACTTTTTAAATTTTTTTTTTTTCCCCTCTCTCTCTCTCTCTGTAGAGGTAAAACATTTGTGGATTTATATATATATAAATATATATATAAATAAAGTAATTAAAAATATTAAAATATAATATAGTATGTGCCTCAGATTCAGGGGACATCCTGTTGATTGTAAAGTCAGAAGTGGCGCTGCTCCCCGGCACGCCGGGGAGCTTCAGAAGATACAAACCCTGCGCCCGCAGCGGGAGAGCAGGGCATCCCCCCCCGGGGGGTCCTGCTCCTGGTTTTTAATGGACTTCACCCATTATACAGATGCTTTGGTAACCCCCCCCCAATCCCCTCCCCATCCCGGCAAATTCCTGCCGGCTGCCAGAATGTGACATTAAAGTAATATGCAGAAAAAAAAAGGATGTTATTCCTCGCTAGGTAGCTCACACAGGCTCATTATTGTGCCCGGGCTCGGTGGCTCGTCCGAGGCGTGACCCAGCCTGGCCAGCAGCCGTTTGAGGCGGCCAGCAAGCTGTGTCCGCAGCAATAAGGGTGCATCAGCGCGAGTCCCGAAAAAAGGAGTTTGATGATAGGAAAAGTCTTAGCAGGCGCACGGGGAGTTTGCTGTGTGTTTGCAGAGGCGGCTCTTTGAGCCTGTTCTATGAAAGATGACATAAAAAAAAAAAAAGACAAAAATTTGTAAAATAGATTGTAATTTTTCCGCGTTATTGCGTAGCCTATTTGGCCAATAAAGTTGTGTTTCAAGTGCATTGTTGAAAAGCTCCTGGCCAAACAGGCTGACAGACTTACGTAGGATGTTCTAGGATTGTAGCAGTGCTTTACAGCGTCGATGGGTTTGATGTTCCAAGAAATCAAAAGAAGAGGATGGCCAAAAAAAAAAAAAAAAAAAAAAAAAAAAGGAAAAAAAAAAAATAAAGCCTTCTGAAGCTATGACCTGTAGTAGCCGAGTCTCGCTGGCAATTGCACAAGCGCCGCGGGACGTGTGTGTCCCCGGGGAGGGGCTGCCCGAGGTGCCCCCGCCGGTGCAGGCTGCCCACCCGTCCCCCCTCCATGACTTGATTGCACTAGAGCAGCTCAGTCTCAGGAAATTGCTTGTTACTTTTACTGTGTAAATAAAGTTTCCTGGTTCAATAACCCCCGGCCGGCGTCTCGCCTCTCTCTGCGCTGTCCTCGTGGCCGGGCGCTGCTGCGGGCTCGGGGGCGTTGGGGACGCCGCTGCCCCTCGGGGACGTAACGGTGGGGTTGTGGCACCCGTTGGGGTTTGGGGGGGCAGGGCTGGGAGCCCCACGCGCCTCCCCTCTCACAGAGAGGGGCTTCCTGCACCTCCTTGGCATCTCCATGGGGGGAATCCCAAAGAATGGGTGCGGGTTGGGAAAGCTGGGGCCCTCCATTGAGGTGTCCATCTCAGCAAGGGCGTCCCAGCCTTGGGTTGCAGCAGAAAAATGGGCATTTTTTTTTTTTTTTTCCAATGTTCACGTGCAGGCAGATGTGATGCATCCCCCCGCGGCGGGGGGACGTCTCCCATGGCCCCCCCGGCCTGGCGCTGGCTGTAATTTAGCTGTAACGCAGCCGAAGAGGTAACAGCGAAACGCGAATCTACATTTAAGTGCCAAGCAGCACCTTATGCTTTAAGGACAGAGGTAACATCCCACCCCTTAAAATAAAGTCTAAACTGGAGCAAGGCAAAAACCCACATCAGGGCAAGGGCACACGGGGTGTTAAATAAATTCTTGGGGAAACAGGGTACTGTCTCCCTACAGTCTTTGTAAACCAGAAAGGAAAACGGCTGCGTTTCCTTGAGTGAGCAAACAGTTTCATGCCAGATGGCAGGATGTTTATCTGCCTAAGCTTCATGAGATTGAAGTGATAGGCTTAGTATAATAGAAAAAAAAAGGAAGAATTATAGGATAAAAAATTCTTGGTGATCCGTCACAGCCCTAACGTTCGACCAGGGTTTGCAGCATCCTTCACGTGTGCGCGGATGCACACAGCGCTGTACGCTTTGGCTGAACCGCTACCCAGAGGATAAAAAACGATACAAAAACAGCCCAAAAACTTGCACTAAGGTCACTTTCCCAGATGTAGTTTATTTTATTATAATTTAATTCCTAGCTCGCTTTTCCCCACTGTCCCCAAGGGGTGCTGTGCAGCTCAGCCACCAGCTGGGAGCTCTGAAAAACGAAGGGTTTCCAGCACTCACAGGCTGCTCCAGGAACACGGAGCATCGCTTCGGCGTCCTTTGGGGACCGGGGTCATCTTCAGCTGCTGGGACTGCTGGAAACGTAGCTGGAATTAGTGTTTACCTCCCGCTTGCAAATGTAGGGAGCAGTAGGTGAATGCAGACAGCAGCCAGAGCACACTGAATATATAAATATATGTAACACATGCATAATTGCATACTTTTCTGTGGTCCCATGAGAGGTCTGAAGCAGGTTAAAGCCCAAATGTTCTCATTCCACTCCGGTCTAAAGCACACAGCCTCGCCTAAAACCCAACAAGGTACAAAAGTGCCGACACGCTGGTTAAAAGGGGACTTTGGCCTCTACAAGGGTGACCCTTGCAGAGCTAGCAAGGGTGAAGGTGGGCACCCCCCTGCTTCCCCTGGGGCAGAGCATGTGATGGAGCGGCCCCCACTCTCTAATTCTGCTCCCTGGTTTGAGCTCCTCTCCCTGCCGTGCTCCTGCCCCGTGCAGCGTAGCCGGGCGTTACCATGCATGCTGCAAGAGCTGTAAAAGTGTCGGGTGAGAGAAAATAAAAACCCCGGGGAATCTGCTGGAGTGCCGCAATGCCCAGCGGCAGGAGCAGCTCGTTTTAGCAATGCTTATTCTGATTAGAAAAAAAGAAAAAAAAAAAACCCCAAATCTCATGCCTGTCCCCGCTCGACGGAGCATCGCTTGGCAGCCCTGCATGCGCCGAGCGCTCCTGGCAGCGGGACGGGGCTGAGCCGGGTGCTCGGCAGGCAGGCGGTGCTGGCGCAGGATCAGTCCCGCGGGGTGTTCAGCCAGCAGACCGGGTTCGTCCCGTTCAGGTAGCTGCAGCCATCAGGGAGTGGTGTGTGCCTGCGTGGAGCGGGTATCCAGGAGAACTGGAGGAAAGTTTAGCAATGACTACTGAGAAGGAACCGAAGTGGCTGAACATTTCCACATAACATTCATAAAGCAGAATTTGCAGTCGTGCAGGAGGACTGACGGAGCTGGTGCTTTAAACAGCCTGGTTCCCAGTTGGGACTGGAAACAAAGCCAGGAGGGCCAGCAGCAGCTGGAGCCGAGTTGCCTGTGCTGGCCTTCATGGCAGGACCAAGCCGTGCCGCCCCGTGCCCTCCACGCCGGAGCACCCGCCGGCACGTGAGCTGGAGCTGCGCGGGGCTGCGTGGTCGGGATTTTAACGGGAAGGGATAGGAAACCTGTCGTCCCCCCCCCCCCCCCCCCCCCCCATCACAGCCATGTCTGCTGGCAAGACCCCCCCCACACGGAGAGAAGGAAAAGCCCATCGGTCCCATGGCTCTCACCAGCTTATTCCAGCCAGGGAAAAGCATTTCAGATCCTCTGAGCATCCCTGCCAGCGCCGATGTGACTGAACACGATGACAAACGGGCCAGATCCGCAGGACAAGGTTTATTCCCGACAGGACAGCGCAGTTACTCCATAACGTGTCACTGGATTCCTGAGCCCTAACCCGGGGCAGTGCCACACAGGGGCTAAGCGTGGCAGAAACGCGGCTCCCGGCTTGCCAAGGGTGCAGGTGCTGTCCCCCTCCCCAGGGTTTTCGTGCCGCCCATAGCGAGAGGCACGCACGGGACCCTGCAGAGCGGGGCTGGGCCGGCGCACCCCAGCCCAGGGCTCGGTGGCCTCCATCGCCCCTCAAGGACATCCCCCATCCCATCTCGGGCACCCCAAAAGGCAGGGAAAGGGCGCGTTGAACAGCAAAGCTTGTCCATGAAGGGGTGCCGGATCCCTCGTTTCCCACCTGGGCACCTCCAGGCTGGGTCCCTGGTGTGAGCAAAGTGTCAAAGGGGGTACAGCACACCCCGAGCGTCGGTGGGAGGAGGCAGAGGCCCCTCATCATCCTCAGGGCTTCCCTCGAGCAGACAAGGCTCAGCCCCAGCCAGGGGGGCTGGCGCTTTTGGGAGAGAGGATTTCACCTGCGCTGGCAGGGGCACAGCACCAAGGGGAAGATGTTCAAGACGTGCCGGAGGCCAGCAAGTTCAGTGCTCCCCTGATGAGGTCAGTAGATCATTTTAGTACCATTACATGAAACATTTAGGAACACGGGCGTTCACCACCCCGGGCAAGGCTGGGTCTGTTAACGTCAGATGGAGGTGGGAGAGGACGAAGCGGCCTCGTGGAGGGGCTGCATGCGAGGCCTCCTCCTCCTCATTCCTTCCAATCGCCCACGGCACTGTCGGTTTTACAGCTGCTGGAGGATAACGTCGACGGCTTCGGCGAGGTTGTTCACGTACGCGTCAGGCTTCACGTGGGGGTGGTTTTCATCGCAAGGCCTGCAAAGGAGATGGAAGGGCATGGCTGAGCAAGGACGGGCTCCCAAACAGGTCCCGTGTCCCCGGCCGTCCTGCTGCTGCTGCGCTCACAGAGCCCAGGGTAGCTCCGAGGTGGCCCTGGATGGAGCACCCTCGGGTGAGCCTGGGTTTCACATTCATAGAATCATAGAATTGTTTAGGTTGGAAAAGACCTTTAAGATCATCCAGTCCAACCATTAACCTAACACCACCAAGTCCACCACTAAACCAATTAAAGGTAGAGTAGCAATTTCATGTTTCCTGGCTTGGTGGCTGGATTATCTTTAATGAAAGTAAAAACTAGGAATCATTAAGGTTGGAAAGGACCTCTTAAGATCATCAGTCCAACCATGAACCCAACACCACCATGCCCAAATTCCTCCCTCTTCTGTTTTTTTTCCCCTTTTCCCCCTTCTCTCCCTACCTCCCCATACCCAGATCTCTCCTGCATGCTACCGTAGATCCCATGTCCTTGTGCAACCGAGCTGGGCAAAACTTTGCAAAGCCTTGTATGGAAGACAATCTACATCGTTAACGAACTCATCCAAATGAACGCACTGCATTTTACACGGCCCTTCTTCATTCAGGCAATAGCAGCATCAGGCAGGGCTCGCTGGGAGGACACTCACTGCAAGCCTAGGATCCTACGAAACTGTGCGAATAATTATTCTCCCATGGTTTTTCTCTAGAAATAGGTAAAGAAAAGAAGAACTCGCTTCCGACCTAGAGACATGAAAGGTCTGTCCATAGCTTCAGGGAATGGGAAGGCTCTGTCAGGGTTTAATTTTGCAGGACCACCATCCTGTAAATCTAACGGTGGGTTTAGACGCTACCACAAAAAGGGGCGGATTCACCCTCCACCGCGAGTCACCGCCCCAAAGCAGAGCAACTTGAAGCCATTTTTTGCCAATGATTTAATTAGAGGTACGGGCCTAATGAAGCGCAGATGCTATTCTAGTGATTCAGCAGCATTGCTGGTGGGGAGGGGGCAGCTGTGGGAGGCAGAAGTTTTCCAAACCTCGTGGTCCTGTTATGGCTCTTGGGCTGAGAAACCCAACAGCTGCTGAAGAGAAGACATATGTATTTTACACGCTTAATGGCTTTCCTCTGGGAAAGGGATGAGAGCCCTAATGTCCACCTCCCGCCTCTCTCGCTCCCTGTAAAGGGCAAACCTTTCTTTAGCACGGGCCATTTTCTCAGTGGGGAAGATGCATTTCCCAACGGATGCATAGGAGGCAGAGAGATTATTATTCTTATTTATGATGTGCAGAATTTGGTGAGCACTTGTCTGCACAAGTACTGAACTATTTCTTCAATTCCAGCACTGAAGCTCCCCAGGGCTATTTCCTTTCTGCTCATTTTTCAGCCGCGCTCTTCACGTCCGAGTACACGAGCTCCTCGCAAAGGCATGGCCCATGCTGCTCGAGATTTTACTTGCTGCAAAGTTACAGTATGCCAACTAGGAAAAATAAAAGACACTGATATTCAGCTTTCCTTGTGTCACCTGCAAAGCCATGGCTGGCACAAGGACGACGGCTCCGTGAAGCGGCCTCTACGTTGGTGCTGGCTGTCATGAAAGCATTATTTAAAAGGTGGAAGGTTATTCCATGGGTCTTTATTTGATTATCCAAGTTCTATCTTGTTACAAGGCTGGGGTGAAATAAGAACAGTAATTATGATGGGTTTTAGGTTTTTCCTCAACTGAAGAAGAATTTAGATTGCTGAAGGTGAAGCAAGTTATAATATAGAATGGAGAAAAACCTTCAAATATAAAGCAAGTAAAAATCCAGTATGTATCCATCCCTTAGATGGCGATTATGGCTCACCCCCTGATTTAACCAAGAGGCTTTTAGGACTCCAGAAATACCTTTGAGGAGCATGGTAAAATACTCATTTCTTGTCAATAATCCTTAATTTGAGTGGAGATCTAAAAAAAGTAATGACCAAAAACTTCTTTCCATTTTACACCCTGAAAAATGTTTCTTTCCTATCTTATACATTAGGAGAAAATTTGAAGAACTGCTTGAAACGAATGCTTCTACAAGAAATTTCCAATTACACAGCACTCTTTGATCTATTAAAATGATTTTGTGATTGCTATCTGTGCTGACTATACAGAAATCCACCTGTAACTCAGCAGCTAAATGCCAGTCGTCAAGGAAATGCCCTGTATAGACTAAATGTGTGCTGCAGAAGGGATGGGGGGTGGGGTGGGTGGTGTATATATGTGTACATATACATACCTGTGTGTGTATATATGTGTGTATATATATGTATATACACACACACTGCAGTAAAGCAAATTAGGAAATAAGGTATTTTGACCCATTTGTCCAAATAACGTGTAGTGACAGACAGACTGGGCCCTCAGCTCCTGGCTCCAGCGAGGTTAATGCTAAAACCCACCTTAGCTCCAGGGTACGAGTTCACCCTCGCGTGTTGCCCAACTGCCCCCCGCCCCATGGGACCGCTGGCGTGGCCCTGGGCTTCGTTTTTATCTGCTGCACCCCTGTTATTCATCCAAGCCCCATTATTTCTCTTCTCCTTTGCAGTCCGATGCCCTACAGGGTTATGGCTGGGAACCCTAAAATGCCCTGCCGCTACCCCTGCTGCAGGCAGACAGCCTCACTCCCAACACAAGGGTTTCAATCATTTTACTAATACTTTACGGGCGTTATCCAGAAGGAAACGAGAGGAATAAGCAGCCCTGACGCAGCAGACGTCTCCTGTTAAAGCGGACGGGGTGCAGCAGAGAACCCCCAGGTTCCTCCCCTGCCTGGCCCGGCTCCAGCCAGCACCCCGCTCCCCTCCCGTGGTGGGGACCAGCCCCGTGACACCGCGCTGTCCCCACACCGGCCATCCCTACCCCTGGGCTGGCAAGTGCACTTCGTTTCAGCCCATGGCACATTTTGGAGTTAGACTTTTGAGACACGTCATGTGCCTTAGGTTACCTATATGCTCATTGCTGCTGAGTCGGGGGGGCAATGCAATACATAAAATTGCCTGAACTCTGCAGGAAAGCAGAGAGCTGGAATAAAACACACTTCCCTGCTCTCTTGCCTTTTCCTAGGGCTGTGCTAGGAGCTTTTATTCCTGTCAGTGCCACCCCAAGAGCTGTTTCACGCGGCCTCTTCCTTTGTGTTGCAGAACACTTTCTAACTCACACAACTGCAAACAGCCAAGCGATGCTCTCCCCCCTGCCCCAGCTCAGCATTGCTCTTTTAAGCACCCATCGGAAGGAAACTGCAAGCAATAATCCCCCAACACCAACGCCAAGAAGCAATGCTCTAAATGCAGCGAAATAATTCAGGAGCCCGAGTCTGGGTTGCCAGAAGCGAGGCAGAAGAGAGAGCTCTGCCATAAAACCTCTGGGCAAACCCAAGAGGCTGGAGGATGAGCCCTTCTCCCATCCGAAGGGAGCGGAGACCGCGGCTCTACTCCAGCACCTCCCCCCTGGGGGCTTTGGGCTTTTCCCCAGGAGAAACCCTCAGTTACTGAGAGTTTTAAGATTCCCTTCATGGAGCACTGTGCTCTGGAGCTTGGCCCTCATGTCCTGGGTGTTGCTTCGGTGCATCAAAGCCTCCCTGAACAGGGCCACCGGGTGTAGGTGGCAACTTCAGCCAAGAGCAGATCTTGCTCCCATGGTTTCAGTTTTGCTTCTCTTTTGATGACAATGGCTCTTTTTTGCATTGCATGATGGCAGACATCACAACAGTGGGTCACCAAACTGGCAGCGGAGGTTACTCTTTAGTACTTTTCTCTTTCATATTACAGAAATAAATTGAAAATAACCATCTAAAAATATCTTCAACTTGCTAGGTCAGTTGAAGAATAAACTTGCATTGAGCTAACTTTAAGATAAACGCCAATATTTTTTTTCTTACGTGGGACTCTGGTTGCACAGAAGAACATAAATCAAAATGACACAAAATTATATTGTGTAGCTGAATATTGAGCTGTCAGCAGTCTTGGCCAGTGCACAAACTCGCTTGTGAAAAATCAGCTACAGCCTTGGGAAACGCTCTCTTCAGTAAAGTGGGACTCCTTGGAGCGGTAGAGCATCGCAACCTGGATGCGTACACAAGTAACATTTTCCAGCCCAAGCTGGCCATGACAGCTGGGAGATGTGGCACTTCATTTCTACCTCATCTCTTCGTGGCCACCTTGCTGGTATATGAAGCGGTCAGGGAAAGAACTGGCTTAGCACAGGGACCCTCTGAAATCCGGGGTGGTCCTTCTCGGTCCCTACTGCCTTGTGAGGGCTCAGGGATGCATGATCTGTGCCTGCCCCTCGGTGCACAGGACAATGTTAGGAGAATATGTTCTTCAAAAGAAAAAGCCATCCGAAATGATCTGTACGTTACAACACATTAAAGCTATGAAGTGTCTTTAGCACGATGCAACATGGACAGAGGTCTTGAGACTCAGTAGTTACTCACGTCCATCAAATCGTCCTCAGGAGATGACTAAACATCCTCCTCTCCCAGCGACCATTCATCACTGTCAGTGCTGCAGAAGCTGAGCAGCTATCTATAGCCCCATGTGCTCTCAGCCAGATCCTCCGCCCGTACTAAACTGGTTAGTTCAGATCGATGCTTCAGCCTGAGACATCAAGGAAGCGGCAGGGTGCTGCAGAAAACCGGCTCTGCGATTTTAACTCTTCACTCGGTCACTTGGTAAGAGAAGCTCCAGCGTGGTATCAGGGCTACTGACTAGCAGAAAGCAATGGCTTCGTCCTGGTGAAGCATAAAACCAAAACCTAGATCATAAGGGGCAGTGAAAAATCAGCTTCTGCAGGAATAAGAAGGTTCAGTTACTGTCTGGGCCAGACTTCCACTTGGATAGGTCTCTTCTGAGAAGCTAAATTCCTTACTTAGACTCAGCTACCAGAAAGGGCCTCGAATTGCCCCGACCTGCTGTGTAATTTTCTAACGCAGCTGAATATCTGTGATGGATGAAGCGCTCTACGCTGGTTTGCACGGTCCTCTGCAGGAACTACTACAAGTCTTTAAAGTGAATGAAGCAAATACATGCAGAAGAGCTCATTGCTAGGGACAGCACAAAAGGATGCCTCTGAAAACACAGACTTTGCGTTAACCCTTTTCTTTCCCGTATCAGTTGGGATTCTGGGTTTAGTCTGTGGGTCAGGGCGGGCATCGGATGCTGCTGGCAGCCGGCTCCAAACAGCACTCTCGTGGCGGGAGCATTTCTGCCAAGGGAATTGGAGCTGCAGAACATCTGCAAAGGAAAACACGGGACTGGGTCCCGGAGGTGTCCTGCTGAGCTGGGAGCCAAACGTCCCACTGGGAGGAATGAGGGGCTGCGTCCAGCCCGAACACCAAACCCTCACGTCATGCTGTCCTAGGAAACTTCACGTACCGGTTGGAAGGAGTTTCTCAGCACCTCACTTGCACTCACTTCCACCAAAACATATGGAGAACAAAAAGGAAACAGCTGGATTACTGTGTGGACAAAATATTTAGCAGATAAAAGTCTAAGGGGAGGTAGCCGACGTGGATAGTCATGGCCACAGGGATGGAAACAGCCCCAGAATCCAGCTCAACCCGAGACCTGCCGAAACTTGACTTCAGAGAACAGGAGCAGATGGGGATTGATCAACACACGATTAGTATCACAGGTTAAAATTAGCTTTTGCATAGTTCTTTAAAAATAGGAGTAGGTAGGAAAAACACCACACGGGGCCAAAGCAAAGCACAGAAGTTAATCTGGAAGACAAATGATCTCGCATTCCAGCGTACAAAGCTGCTGTCATTTGGCAAACCTGATCCGTAACGCTGCGTGTCCCACGATCGCTGACCTTTCCAGCAGCACAGCCTTCTGTGAGAGAGCAAACCCCACCCCACAAACTCTCCCTGTTTGTGCAAGGGATCTCTCTGTGTCACCACACAGACTTCCCACTAACTCCCCAATTAAACAGCATATACTCCTGCGGCATAAAATTAGATAAAAAAGCTTGAAACCATTTCTCATGGCAGTGTATTCTTCAGGGGCTCTTACCACGGCTGTGAAATATGTGAGACAGTGTTTAACAAGATTTTCTTTATGAGGAATGTAAACAGACACTGTAACCTTTGCTAGTTTCTTTGGACAGATGCAATAATTTTACTTGGTGCCATGAGAGAAACTCTCGTTTTTGTGAAACACGCAATTTAATCAGTTTGGCACTGAAAACCCAAATAAATCACAGTGACTGACGGCACACTGATGGGCGTTTGATGAATGGCTGTAGAGCTCATCTCCTGACGTTACGATGAGAAACAAACCTGCACCAACGCCACTAAACACACCCAGTGCTGGAGCCGGTCCCAGAACTTCAGGGAACCCCGTATCTGGACCCCATATCTCATGTCACGCCCAGATCTCCCCCAGAATAGAAAGAATCATAGAATCATAGAATCATTTAGGTTGGAAAACACCTTTAGGATCATCCAGTCCAACCATTAACCTAACACTACCAAGTCCACACTAAACCAAATAAAAATAAATGATCCTTCCGCAGAAGGAAAAGAAGAAAGGCTTTTGTGGTTAAAACACTAGATTTTGGAGAGCTGCTGCGCATGACCCAGGGCAGAAGGTTTGCCCTCACGAAGCAGCTAGCGCTTTCCTTTGCTTTGCTGCCGTCATTTGGGAAGATGCTTTTGCTCGGAGAGGTGGGCACCATCAACAGAAACTTCACAAGCCATGCTGCCAAGAATGCCTTCTGTGTTGCTGCAGAAGTCGGTGGCCTCTAGAGATACCCTTGCCATGCCATCTCCTCCTCCAACACGCCTGCAAGAGCTCCAGGAAAGCAAACCGGTGTCAGAGCAAACCAGCATCTTCCACTGCTCTTCTCTTGCCTCCCAGAACTGCGCACACAGCTAATTGCGTTTAATTGTGACTCATTTAAATGCAAGCATCCACAAACAGGTAAAAATTAACAGCCAAATTGTTTGGTAACATCTGAAGGAAGTCTGTGGGCTTGCCTCTTAATCATTCCTGTTTATGTTAAACTGCTACAGTTTTAACTGTGCAGAATAAACCGGCTTAGGTACAACACTTCTCCAGGCAATATACCTCAACATACAGGAAAATACTGAGACTGAGGGGATAGGGAGTTATCTTCCTGCATAAATTACCTTAAAAAAAAAAAAAAAGCTTGGCAAACGCTAGCAAACATTCCCCAGATCTTTGTTTTTCTGAATTTCAAGGCACTTCCTGGGGTGAACACTTGTACTTTTCAAATGTACATGTGCTGAAAATTTAATTTGGAGTGGTAATTTGTTTGTTTCTAATCAGTTGGCTGCATGGTGATGCTCTAACTAATGAGCTCAGATACACAATTCCAGAAATAACTGCTTAGAAGAGGATGCTGAGACTGCTGGTAGGGCTAAAATAGGTGCATGGGGGAGCGCTTGGTGTCCCTCCTGTGGTTTGCTCTACCAGGTCTTCTGCCAGGGCTTTTAAAAAAACACTCACAGGGCCAAGATCCAATGCAGGACATCACACTGGGGAGCAAGGAGGAGGTCAGAAATGGTGATCATAACTGCAGGTGTGAAGTGGTTCACAGCAAGCGGGGCTTTGTCAAAATAAAGAAGTAAAAGGAACAGCGGTGACCAGGACAGATCACAAGCTGGAGGCTGGCAGTGGCAAACTTCCGTGGATATTACACATAAAATTTGGGAGAGGGTCGACACAAATACTTCCAATATTTCTCTTCACAGGCACGACCTTTACTCACACCAGGTGTAAGCTACCCTGTGAATAATCCCAATTCCTGCAGGATACACCGCACCAACCGGCCGTCGAACATACAACGCTGAGGAAGCGGATGACGCAGGCAGCTGTTTTCCTCCACCCATCCCTATTTATTTTCTCTCTCAGGAAATACAGCACATGTGAACACACCAGATTAAGAGCTTTGGTGATTAAAAGTCCCAAAAGTCTTTGTACAGGCTGTGGATAGGACATACACAGATTCATCCACAGGCACGTGGATGTATGTAAGTATGGTTCTAAGTAAGAAAGAGGCATGAAGAAAAGTGGGACGGCGATGGGGAGACATGATGTGAAGCGCTGCCATCGGGACAGAGGGTACTGTTGGCTAAATGCTCTCATGTGATTACACCAGAGCATGAGATTTTATTAGAACTGACTTCTTTCCACCACCTCCAAAACCCCTCATGCAAAAATGTACTGGAAAGTCAAGCTGGTTTGAACAAATATTTAAACAAGCAGAGCACTGGTGTTCAGGCACCTGGGCAGCAATTTTCCTTGTCAAAACTGCAGAGCTCTCTCATCTTGTAAAGCAAAGATGTAAAGCAAAAGCAGTTCAGCAGAGGCCAGGCATTAAAAGTGTGTGTACCAGCGTTGGCGTGGAGGAGAGGGAGCAGCACACGTGCCTGCTCTGGTTTTGGACTGGTTCCCAGCCTGCTTGTCCCTGAACACACGTGGCCTGAGGACAGCTGGTGTTACAGGGAGAGCTGGAACCTGGTGGCCATCAGGATGGTGAAGATGTTCAACCAGCCCCTTCTGCCACATGGGGCTCTGGTCCCATCTTCTCTGCCCACGCTGAAGGCATCATGTGGGCTCTGAGCTGGGACCTACTGCGGTCCCATCCAACCCTGAATCCAAAGGTTAAGCCATCGTGGCTCAACAGCCAGTCTTGCTCCGTGCTTGGGATGATGGATACTTGATCAGACTCCTCGGAGAACTCTCAGGTGGAAGGGGGTTACTGCATTCCTGACTATCCTTAGCCTCGTGGAGACCATTTTAATTCCTCTCATGCAGTGAGGGCGTGTACTGGGAACATTTGTGCAACATACTCTGTTAGGCCGACCGATACAGCTAGGGGAAACAGATAAACTTTTGCGAACAGAAAATGCTTCTGCCTCCGCGGAGGTGCACATTCACCCCTTGGTCACCTGGGTTCCCCCCCAATCACGCTGGCCCAGACCCATTTCACCCAGCGTCATCTGTCCAAAAGCAAGACGCTGTGCCCAGGCTGGTCACCTGAACCTCCTCAGGACAGACAGGTCCCTCCGAGGGGAAAGGGAAGGGAATTCATCCCATGTTCATCCCATCTTCTTAGATAACAAGTCTGGATAGGAAATATCCTCTGGAAGAGATGATTTTTTTTTCCCACTGACTCTATATGCTGGCGTGTTTGTGTAAGTGCAACAGCCCCCAGGTTGGACGGGGGAGGACTGGGGGATCGGAAGCTCTGCGCTGTCCATATGGATGCACCTAGTGCTGCAATGCAAGTACAGCACAGATGTTTTCAATAAAAGCAAGTCTCCCTCTCCCCCTCAAAACTTAAAATGCTCATTTGCTGTTTGCTGAGAAAATCTGAGAACAGCCCCTGCTTTGCCAAACTATCCAGTCTAACAGGGTGTTTGCAAGCACCGTGAGACTCAGCTCTGCCTGCTTGGATTAATTATTGAAGACCTGCATGGCTCTGCCAAATGACCTTACTCAATTCAGTAGAAAATAATTTTAAATGCCCCTGAGAAAGAATTTGGACATAAATATTTTCCTTGTGCACATATACAAACAGATGTGCATCTAAACTGTAACCAATGCATTAGCTATTTAATATTTAATTTAATATTTTTTTAATATTACACAAGAGCGGGAAAGATTAATTTCAAGGGCTGAATTTGAAGCTCAGAGGCGCTCAGGCATCTTACTCTGTTAGGCACTTTTAAAGACCTTAACGTAAGAATATTTCATTGCTTTCCTTTAATATGTCGCTTACCTAATGCATATGAAACGTGTAAAATGCATGTTGGCTTCTGCATTTCCAAAGCAACGCATGGAGATTTAACTCTGGTAGATCCAGATAGTATCAAGAAAGGAGCTTTGCAGATGATAAAAGAGGTCTTCATTTTAGATTTCAAATGCTGTTTGGAGAAGTTTAATTTAAAAAGTATCAGGCCAAAGTTGCCCTGATAACGTAACCCTCTAAACAAGACACTCAAAGATACAGCATTAAAAGACTGTTTCTCACCAAACAAGAATTTGAGCTACCCTAAGGAGAATAATATTTGTCTTCAGATGGTCCTCACTGAATCAGGCTTAAATCAGTCTGGAAAATTAAGGCAGGCTCTACATCTTCGGATGCAGGGTTGCTCAGCCTGGGCAAGCCAGTGGCATGGCCACGCAGCAGCCCCGGCACAGCAGGACCTCTCTGCGGGGGCTCTGTCT
Organism: Pelecanus crispus; assembly: GCF_030463565.1. NCBI lineage: Eukaryota > Metazoa > Chordata > Aves > Pelecaniformes > Pelecanidae > Pelecanus > Pelecanus crispus. The sequence continues at coordinate 4,743,583 of NC_134652.1, forward strand.
GACTTCTCCTCCTCCCAGACCATACAGGAATATTACATCCAACCTCACTATGTTCAAGGATGTCAGGAACCCACCTGTTTCTAATCATGCTCATGCTTTTAACTGATATAACAAAAGGGAATACGTTTTTGAACTAACCAGCAAGAGTTCAGCCTAAGTTTTGAGTCAGTGCATTATTTACGCCTTCTGAAATGGCTCAGAGCCACCTGAGCATGCGGAGCCCACCCAAATAACTCAGAGGTGCTCCTCAGAAACTTCTGCTCCTTCTAACGCCTAAACTTTGCTACCATTATTCCAAATTAGGGCTCATTTGCTTAAGCCACTCTGTAAATGAGATCTTCATAATCTTCTCTTTGGAAGTTTGCACGCTGCGAATGTCTGCCTACCTTTGCTTCCATGGCCACAGTGCCAAGGAGACGAGGCTTCATTTGCCTAGAAAGTATTTTTCCCAATATTCGCAAACCTATGGATGCTGATGTATCCATACAGCACCGTTTGCATTACGGGCAACGAGCTTTTGGACATGGGGGTATCCTTTTCTATCTGCACGGTACCTACTACAATGCAGCCTTCACTTGGTAGTGTTGAACGTCTACTAGAATATAATTTTCTTCTTCTAAATAACAAATTTCCTCCATGGATTATTCTGAACTCTTTGCAGCCTCTGCCAGTGGCTGTTATAAAAGCAGGGATTGCATGAGTAAGGAAAAGGGCTCCGTGCACATCACCCAGACAGCAGCTCTTTCCGGTCCTCTGGCATACAACTCCCCAAAGGTAGCAGTTCACAGAGCTATTTATTTTTCAGAGCCTGCATCAGCTGCCTGAAGTGACGGAGTTGATCAGCAGCTTTGCTTTTTGTTTTGTTTCGGCGATGAGAAAACCAGGCTCACCTGGCAGCAGAGCGGGTAGTAAAGCAAGCCTTGTGCTGTGTGCCTGCAGTCTCTGGGCTACTGTACAGGGCCGTGGTGGAGCAAGCTCCTAAATCCAACAGAAAACAATACAGTCCTGTATAGACCAGCAATAGGAAGCATTGGATCCCTTTTCTTTTTTAACTGGCAATGGCGAGCTTAGGCTAGGCTACCTCCCTCCAGAGAAATACAGGATGTCCTCTCAACTACCTTCACAAAGATGGGAAGCTGTTCAAAGAATGATGACATGCCGCATTTATGGACCATGCTTCATCCAAATATCTCAAGCTCTTCGGAAGCATAGCAGGAAACGTGCAGCACCGCTACCCTGGAAACATGCTTACTGCAGCCGCGCAGGGAGGCAGCAGGGATGGCCGCGGTGTCTTCCTCCTCCTCCTGGCTCTTTTCCACCTGGTCCCTGCATCAGGCAGGACATGGGAGGGAGCACCGGGCTGCGGAAAGCCAGCTAGCACATTTTTCAAGGTGTCAAACCACATCTTCGTTTGTGCTTGAGAATGGATTCCGGAAAGTATGCTAAGCTAACATTGTTAGTGTAAGGATTAAATCCCCAGCGCTCCTGGCGCTCAGCCCTCTGCTTGGACCGGGAGAACGGTCCAAGGTTTATACCCACTTCCTTCCAGCTTTGAGATAGAGCTCGTCAGACAGAGGTTGTTCATGTGTCCGACTTGCAGTGTGCTACAGCGCACGCTTAGTGCAGACTCAGTGTGAACCCCTGGCACTGCTGAAGTCTTCCAAGAGTTTTGTTAAATACCTAGTCCCAGTCAAGTCAATAGGGATTTTGCTCTCACTTTGTTTTCACACCCTGCCACTTTTCATCCTTGTAAGGCTAAGATGGTTTCCAAGTCAGTTCTTCATGAGCTCCAAGACCTAGAAGCCAACGATCAGGCTGTGCAAGGTGCCCAGAAGAGCTGTGAATGAAAGGGGGGCCAGTCAGGATGACACCTCCACCTTCAGTGCAACACACAATGCAAGATTGCAGGTATTTGAGCTCTCCCAAGGGAGAACTGAAAGAGTCTGCAAGTCATGGGAGAGCACTAGAAATGGCCTCGGAGCACTAGTAAGGCTATTGCAGCAGCTCAGTTTCCACTGCTGTACAACCTGCTCAGGGACGGTACTTAGTATTTGTTAGGATCAGAGCAAACTTGGTACACTTCTTAAACACTAAACCAATAAAAAAGACTTACAGTTTTAAAACAGAGGAGGAAAAAAACCCAAATAAACAAGAACAGCGGCTTTGAGACTACTTCATCTTCTTGGTATCTGTAGTTTTTGCTTTTATCTGAGCATTTCTGTTGAGACTAGTTTCTTCCCTTTGCATCAGCTTCAAGTGAAGGGTAATCCTTTAGAGAATGAAAGGCACATAATACTGGTTTTAGCTGTGGACCAGCTGCTTCTGTAACCCAGCCTGGCTTGAAATGAAGTTTATTTACATAGCATGCTTGATACCTTTGAGAAAATCTACTACTTAAAATACTTCAAAGGATCACTTTGTACTGGAGGTGGAACAGCCGAGAAGACTGTATTCCCTGCACATATTGCTAAATTCTTGCAAGGCATCTTAGGGTGGAGGTATTTGTCTATGAAGTTAAAAACAACCCAACAAACCCACTCCCTTTCAAATTGCATTCAAGACAGCACAGAGCAAGCTGTGGAGAGCTAATCAATCCTTTTTGCTGGTTTTTCCCTGTCTGCAATGAAAGGCTTGAAATGTAGGCTTGGTGTGTGTGTGTGCTACGTGGGTATGTAAGTATAATAAAGAAATTTTTGAAACAAACCACTCAAGCCCTTATGCAGAAAGGACTTTACTAGATCTTAAAGAGAGAGACTTCATCTTCATTAAGTAAAACATTAAAGGAAATGTTCTACCTTACAGCACTATACATTAATGCTCAGCAATGTAAGGGGTTTAATTGCCTGCTGCTTTCCCACCGTAAATTCCTACCTGCAGCTAATGGAAAACCTTCCTCCAGACCAGTTCATGCACCTCACTCCCATTTCATACATTCACACTGGATCGTAACAGCGGGGCAGCCTGGAGTTGTCCAAAGTCCATACAGATGGGCATGTCTTGAGAAAGCAATGAACACTTAAGAATATTGTACATGTTCAGTATAAGCTTTTTGAGTAGCTCACAACATATGCAATATTCTGTAGGCTTTATGACTGCATATATCTGAATTTAATAACTAGCCAGTAGAGGCTGAAGATGTCCTGTAGTGACCTAGTACAACAGTGGGACAGGACATATCCATCAACCCTCCTTGTCTGCAGCCCAACGATAGCCACATCCAAACACATGCATGAAAATTTTTCACTCCCAAACGCAAAGTATTTCCTCCAACCTTCAAACCCTACCTGTGTCTCCCTTCTACATCCTCTTGCATTTTTCAACGTCACTTAAAAATAAGAAGAAAAAGATGCACACGTGCCCCCAGAACAGCTACGGGCTTGTGCCTGCGGGGTGGCAGCGGTGGGAGCACGCTTTCCTCCACGTCCTCTCGAAGGCCAGCCCTGACACGTAACAAAGCCCACCAGCCAGCTTTGCTGCTCTGTAAAGTCAGGTGTGAAATCCTCTCGTGGGTCACAAGAGCGGGTAAAACCCGTGAAAGAGTGCTAGCTCCAATCCAGGCTGAAGAATCTCAGCGTGAAGAAAAAGCGCTGAAAAAATGCTGCCTAGGCATCCTTCTGCTGCAAAACCTAACAAAATATTGATTCAGCTTCCAAAGAGGAGGCTAAAACCCACAGGCTGTGCAAATCCTAAAACGCACAGGTCTGGCAGCTGCCGCCACATGACCCTTCACTTTGGTTACGTTTCAAGAAGTCATTTTCCAACCTTCCTTTACAGAGAACTACAACACTGAGGTAAAAACAAAGTAAAAACATCTATATCTTAAAACAACCCTCTGAAGTCACCAGGAGGAGAAGCTGAGTTTTCTTCAACATTTAGGAGGTCTCTTGGTTACTTTGGGTATTCTAGTGTAGGCATAGTTTCCTGTGCTCTGCATCTGCCTTCATTCTTTTGCTACCAAACCCCCTTTTTTATACTTCTACTTTTTGCCCCATTTAACATCACTAAAACCAACTCTAGGCTGATGTGGACTTCAGGCTTCCACAACTACGCTGATCTCAGTGTGGAGATGACACTCGCTTGACACTTCTCCCTTGGGCAGTACTGGGCTGCCGTTCCTGGATGTCCCATGGGTGTGCATTTGCCACATCCCTGTACTCAGAGCGCTGGACTTCTAGATAACGTGCTTTTGATACGGACTCTCATACGATTTGGTTGGTAGTTACCTACACTTGATTATTCATTAATATTAAGTAAGATCAGACAAGCTCCTGAGGCACTGTGGGCAAGGAGACCGGGGCAGGGGCCTGAGGTGCCTGCTGTTTCCCACCTGATGGGATCCATGGGAAGTAACACCCGTAAGGTGAAGAGAAGTTATTTACAGGAAAAAGATTTGGGTGGATGGCAACGAGGTTAGCATGAGCCAGCCTTAAAATCTTACACAACAAACAAGCAAACAAAAAAAAAAAAAACAGGCCTGTGGTTTGGGAAAGCAGCTGTCTCTGTTGTGCCACTGGTCTTAACTCTAGTTATAAACAATGTGGGACATTCTGCAAAATTAAAATTACAAAACATAACTATGGATAATTGCTAGAGGCAATCTGCAAACTGACTTTGAATGGCATCTGCCTCAGTCCTGGCTGCAGGGACTTCAATATATTATTTCCTAACTCTGGATGTCACTTGTCCAGCCTTTAGAAGTCCAGTGATGTGTTGGTGATGCTCCAGCCAGGTTTGCTGCACAACTTTTATCTTCCGCCTAGGACTAAGCACTTCAGAAAAGCTTTCCATCCAGCCTGTGACCACTTACAGTTTCTAACGCTAACTGCCTACATTACTCTAATCTGATTTTAACTCATTAGCCTCTATGGCTAATGGTAGCTCGTATCCTATGGCAGGCTTTTACATGTCAGCACGGTGACTCCAGACAAAGCCTTTTTGTGCTTTTGCAGCTAACCCAGCAAATACCGCTCAGAGAATACTGAAGCTCTGGAAATTCCAAGAAACCAGACAGTATGAAAAAGGGCCTGAAAAATGTTTAATTAACATTTATGCAGAGTAAACAGGGGTTCTCAGGTAATTATCAGCAGATCGTCGTAAATACTATGGTGAAATGCTCTACTGAAAATTATTTGCTGATGAAGACAAGCCTTAAGTCAATGCTACACCATGCCGCCAGTCACACACGTGATTTTAGTAACAGCTGTTTCCTCCCCAAGAAAGGGCACTGCCTTCTTTGAGGGGGGAAAAAAAAAATCAATAGAGTGACCTCTCCATTGTGGTGTAGCTAAAGCAACCAGCTCATTTGCTCTCCAAGCCTGGTAGGCTTCCAGCAGACAACGCAAGGGAAACCCACCCACGTGATAAGCTCTAACGAGGCTGTAAAACGCAAGCACAGCTGCGAGCTGGAACCGGCGGCGAGCCAGCCCCGAGCCCAACCTCCGGCAGTGCCGCTGCCAGGCTCCCTCCGGAGCCGGGGCGCTGAGCGCCGCAGGGCTGCGGGCACAGGGGTACCCAGCCCCTCTGCACCCACAGCCCTCGGGGCCTGTGCTACGCAGGGACCATCCCACCTTCCTGCAGGCTGTCCTCCATGCGGGTGCTCTATCTGGACTGTCAGCATGATTAAAAAACAGGCAGAAAAATGAACGTTGGGTACCTGCCTAAGCTAAATTCAACAGCCCCTGCCAAAAGCTGCCAATACACGTACAGAAACCTTCTCTTTTCAGTTGACTGTAGTCTGTTGAGACATTTATACTACCTACCCAGTAGCCACTACCATGCATTACTTCAGAGGAGGAATAAAACACTATCTGAGCTGGCCCACAGATATCGGTAGACTGCCAATGCCCTGCCATACTGGCAGAGGCAGGCTGCAGAGGCTGGCAACAACAACTTCATGTGGGATAACAGGGCAGGTCGCTCGAAGGAGAAAGAAGAATTACCCGTTGCGGACATGCGGAAAGGCAAGGAGACATATGGACCTGAGTTTCGCTACCCTGAATCTGGGAGATACTCTTTAGATATAAACCCAAACCAACAAGCCAGAATCCCAACCACTTTCCCAAAGGATTAATTAAGACATCCTCCTCCCAGCCCCCATTCAGAAAAATCTGGCTGGAAACTAAGTAACAGCAACTGTTTACCCCATTAAAGCCATGCAGTAAGAAACAACAGCCTCCTAGAGCTTCCCACAAATTCAGGCAAGATAAACATCTTTGTTACAAAGCATGAGCCTCTCTAGTTTTATTGACAAGAGACAGAAAGCGTCAGAGAATGGGAGCTGCTGAATCCAGCCTCTGATCAGCAATTAAACACTTCAAGAGGGGCAAGCCTCTGGACAGCAGTGCCCTCCCCGTTGATTCACAGAAAAACCTTCTCACATAAATTAGCCATCCCCGTGATTTTAGTGCTTGGGTATGCCCTCGACAAAGGAGCCCTTACAGGGCTCTGCGCAGCCATCGGCTCCAGCCTCGCCTGCTCGGAAATCTGGCGGGGGTCCAGAGGGCCGTAAATGGATCCGTGCCCCCGTCGCCGCGCGCGTGCCTTCCCATGGGGACAAACCCTCCGGGCCGCCCGCGTGGCCCCAATGGTGCGGGGAGCCTCCCGGATGCCACGCTGCATCGGGTTCCATCCCTTTGGCTTGAATTCGCTTACACAAATAGCAAACGCGTCCTGGTTTTGCAAGCACGGGAGCCACGGAGGCCCCGTGCGTGGATGCCTTGGAGCTCCCCGGCTTCGTCGTGCGCCATGGGCTGGGGTCCAGCCTCACGCACCCACCTCGGCCGGCGATGCGGTGATTTACGCTGGCGGGTGGAGGCGAGATCAGATTCGGGTATTTTCTACATGAAAGGTATTACATAAAACCAAAGGGCTATTCACGCCACCGGCCCATCTCCCTAATTAAAAGCTGCAAGACTCCGAGCTCGGTTTGAGCGAACGATCAATCCTCCCGACACAATGTGCCCGCAGAGACGTTTGCAGAAGACGTCTGACGCTGCCGAGGGCTTTCATTCCCCCGCACCTCCTTCCCTGAGCATAAAAACCTGCGATTGAAAAGTCCCGGTCCTTGGAGGGAGCGCTGTTTTTTATCAGATGGTAACGATGAGTACATCATGAAATCATTTAATAGTTCTCATTAAATGCATTGCTGCAGAGCAGGCCTGATTTATGAACAGTATGCTGTGGGTATAAATAAGCTGCACTTTGCTTGTAACACAGCTGGTCAAGAAAATTAATGTTTTGTTTTCCATAACCTTTGTACTCTCCCTTCCTCTGCTACTACGGCAAAGCTCAAGGCATGTAACTCAATCGTTCTCGGGAAGACGACACACGTCCCAGTGCCTCGCACGGGCTCAACCTAAGAGCGGAGGCAGGCTCCCCAAACGCAGCCCCGCGCTCCAGCTTTCCCAAAGCCACCATCCCTACATGTGGATATACCTCCCTGTTTCAAAACAAAACCCCGAAGCGCTTAGAAGCAGACTTGCCTCTTCTGCATTCGCGCTGGAAGTGTTGCCGGCACAGTGTTATCCTGGTAAGTTCAGGTCCAAGAAATACCGATATATTTAGCACTGCTGCATAACTTTCCATCTTTAAAAGCCCAGTATTCCCTTTTCTTTTTGTGCTGAGGGAACAGGACAAAAGCCACTCAAACCAGATGAACATCCACCATCAGAAGAGAGGAAATACGAGGCCATTGCGACACAGGACAGCGGCCAGAGACACTTTTTAATGCTTATATTAACCATGGCACCTAATCCCAAGCAAACACTTCATCAGTTGCATAATGTTTTTTTCAAAAGATCTTTTAGTCCCAGCACAAGGTGTATGCTGTGCATCTGATTGAGCACAGGGAAAATTGCACTTTCAGGGTAGACAGATGTTGAGGAGGCTTAGGAGAGACTCAATTTAAACAAGGACAGAGAGAAGGGCTTTGCAATCATATGGTTCACATCTGGAATTTACAGGCATGATAATTTTATAACCCTCTCCTTACGGTTTCGAAGCAATGCAATATTCCCCCTCACTTTCCAGCCTAAGCAAGAAACATCCTCATGCGTCTGACAACTTTATGCGACTCTGAGACTGCACACCGTGTTGTAAAAAAGGTAGTGGGAAGCTGGCAGAGCCAGTGAGGTGCATACGGGCACTTGTATTTCACGGGTATTAAAACATGAAGTCTTAAAATCAAAGAGGAAGACCCAGTTTCAGTTTACTTCTGCTCACAGCAAGTCCCTTTATATCTCATTCAGAGACCCTTCTGGTTGCTTTTATGGTATACATGAGCCTCTCTTCATAAAAGCCACTTGCTAGTGACTTTATATATTTCTTTTCTGGTTGAAACCAAGAAACCTCTTACTCAAGCAACCATTTTTCATGTGTACGTAACGCATGAGGCTGTAAAATCACTGCAAGGAGAGATTCTTAGGCACAAGGAGACAGAGCACTGAGACAGCTGAGAACAAAACAATGTGGAAATCACCTCCAACCATAGCAGGAAATGTGGAAAAGATTAATCTCTTTTAAAACTAATATTTTTACATTTCCACAGACATAGCCCCGGCATGGTCACAGCTGCGTGCACTAACTTTGTGTGTGGACTCACAATCTGCCTAAAACCAAACCTTAGCTATCACCAAGCTTCGTTTAGCCACGTATTTGGAATCTAAACCCAAAGACATTAAGAGCATTTCTTCAGGAGGCAACACAGATTTTTGGCAACCGCTGCTGAGTTTTAAACATTTGAAAGTAATTGCTAATGCACAAAGAAACTGGAATTGAGACTTTTCCCCAGGTTGGAGAGCAGTATCCGTCTCCACTCCAACAGCTCTTGAAAAGTCAGTCAGTCTCAGTCCAGCATGCCCTGCGCAGACGTCAGCACCGTCCCCAAAACACAGATACACATGGACACATATATGCATTAGCATTTACGTTACTCATTTTGAATGTCTGTTTCTCTGTAGATGAAGAAAATTCATATTCACTTATCTTCCTTTAAAATGATACATAAAGCAGGAAGACAGCTTATTTCAATAGGAAAAAAATATTGGACTAATTTATAGGGTGTATTTATTCATAAGACAAATTTTTGCTAGGCCTGGTGATGGGTTAAGATGAATCTGACCTAATGACTCCAGCTCTTCTCTCCCACTAGTTCCTGTCTTGATAATTAAGAGGGATTTAATTATTTCTTGGAATTTAGTTATGCAAAAGGATATCAATTTTGCAGAGGTCATTAACTCCAGGGCTTCCACCAAGCCACACTGACTCCAAGGTTGATCTTGAGTTGATGCAGCTCCAAATCTCATTTTTCCTGATAGGAACCAGCATTTCATTTTATTGTTATGTGGATTTGTAAGAGAGGCTGGGAAGGAACAGAGGACATGGAGAACCGACTCCTGCCTCTGACACTGGCCTGGTGCGTGACCTCAGGTACCTCACTTTGCCTTTCCGTGCATTGGTTTCCCCAGCTGAAACATGAGAATAACAATATTTAGCTCCTTTGCGCAAGCACTTTGAAACTTTATTATGAAAAAGCCACGTATAGAAGAGCGAGGTGTTTCCAGTCCCTTCAAGATTAAGTGGGGATAAGACTCAGTGATGGCTGAATCCATGTCCAAGCCCTAAAGCAGGGGCCGGAGGATGGATGAATCACAAACCGTTTGGGACGATGCCCTGGCCAGCTCTGAGTCATAAATGGGTTTTGGCATCGACTTCAAGAGCATCAGAGCTTCACCTTCTGCGTCGCAGGGCCTCATCTGTAAACCCAAAATAATGGGATTTCTGTCTTCCCATTCTCTCTCCCTAATACAGATTTTGCGTTATTCAAGCACAGACTGTGTTTTATCTAACCTGTTAAACCCGGTTTTAGTAGGAACCTGGAGGAATTGCCAAAAGGCAATGAAATAATCCTACAAGCGACAAGACCAACAGTAAGAGGAAGAAGAGTGAGAGAGCAGGAGGGAGAAGTTGTTTGCAAATCAGCACTGAGCCCTTTTGGGCTGGAGCACTCACCCGTGGGGCACGCAGTGAAGGCACAGCAATTTCAGTGATAAATTTGTCCATAAAGTATGGGTCAAACTCTGGTCTCTGCCACCCGTGAGCAGCCTCCTTTGACTTCAGTGGGAACTGGTCCCACTGTGGGAACCCCCCAGCTGAGAGCAGGATTTGTCTCTCTATGTGTAACATCTTGTACGTAATCAAAAGAGGGAGGAAGAGACCTCTTAGATAATCATCGCAGAAATGATCTTGGCCTTTCTAACACCAATGCCAAGAATATAACTGATAAAACCCCCTAGAGCTGATCATGACTCATGATTGGATTTCTGCCAGCATAAATTTGGAAATTTGGGTTGTTTGCTTGCATACAAGGATGTCCCCTGCACAAAGTTGCCACGAAATATATACAAGAAAGTAATGGTCCTGCTTTCCTTCCAGGGCACCAAGTCTTGGGTCTGCAAAGCCATACCCCAGGCAGTAACTGCATGTCTCTGTGTAGCAGTTGTGGCAGCCCCATGAAACACACTGGAATCAAAACCCAAAGACATGTGTTTGGCACCATGTTTAATGGCATCTTCGTGACCTTGCACAAACCGATTAGTCTATATTGCAATTTCAAGCAGAGCAAAATCACCCATAGAATCATAGAATCATAGAATTGTTTAGGTTGGAAAAGACCTTTAAGATCATCCAGTCCAACCATTAACCTAACATTACCAACTCCACCACTAAACCAATTAAGGGTAGAGGAATAATTAATTTCATGTTTCCTGGCTTGGTGGCTGGATTATCTTTAATGAAAGTAAAAACTAGGAATCATTAAGGTTGGAAAGGACCTCTAAGATCATCAGTCCAACTATCAACACAACACCACCATGCCCACTAAACCGTGTCCCAAAGTGCCACGTCTGCCCGTTTTTTGAACCCCTCCAGGGATGGGGACTCCACCACCTCTCTGGGCAGCCTGTTCCAATGCTTGACCACCCTTTCTGTGAAGAAATTTTTCCTAATATCCAATCTAAACCTCCCCTGACACAGCTTGAGGCCATTTCCTCTTGTCCTATCACTAACTACTTGGGAGAAGAGACCAACACCCACCTCACTGCACCCTCCTGTCAGGCAGCTGTAGAGAGCGATCAGATCTCCCCTCAGCCTCCTCTTCTCCAGGCTGAACACCCCCAGTTCCCTCAGCCGCTCCCCACCAGCCCTGTGCTCCAGACCCTTCACCAGCTTCATTGCCCTTCTCTGGACACGCTCCAGCACCTTAATGTCCTTCTTGTACTGAGGGGCCCAAAACTGGACACAGTATTTGAGGTGCAACCTCGAGCCTTCAACCACCCGAGACCTGGGAATGAAAAGCAGTGTACTGACGAAAGCATGCTCTGAGTATCACCTAATCATACTCCAAGTCCCCTTTTCCCACCTAGACATCATTTGCATGTACTCTCAAGGTTCCAACATGCTTTAGAGATGTCTGAAGTGTTAGGATTATGATCACACAAACCACTCTCCTTCCTTCTGGTTCACCCACTCCTGTGCAAACCCCTGGACCAGCAACAAATTGGTTAGTTCCCCCTGGACAGGGGGATGGAAGCAGCTGCTCCTGAGAGCAAGTACTTACAGTCATTGCCCCCAAGGAACTGAGCTGCTGCCAGGAACTAAAGGTAGCCAGCCGTTCCTTGCTTACTGTAAATATTTTGCAGTCTATTTCAATCCTCCACCCTGGAAAAAGCTCGCTGTTCCTAAGGCAGGGGCAATCAAACTGTTAGTGACTGCTTCTTCCAACACCTCCAGCTTCCCTTTGGAGTCCTTCTGGAGATCCCCTTCCTCCAGCATCCAAAGGACCATAACCAACAGTTTGAGAGTCCCTAAGGGAAGTGGTGGCTTTGGCTGACAAGAGATGTCCAACCCATGCTCAAACAGGCCAAGCCTCCTCTTGCCCAAACAAGTGAATCACAACAAGCAGCCACCTCATAAAGAGTTAAAATGAAGAGTTCTGCTAACACTTAAGCGTTACAAATCTTTTCAGTTAAAATAAATTATTCAGGAGATGTCATCCTCCCATCAGCACCATCTGAGCTACATTTTTAATAGTTCTGTGCGCTGAACACGTTCTGTCATAATATCCGTGACACGAAGGCTGCGAGACGAAGAGGGGGAAATGCAAGCACACTATGGAACATGAAAAATAGAGCTGCTTTCTCTTAATGGCCACGAAACACATGCCGCCCAAGGCAGAGGAGAGATCAGTAGTGTCGGTTACATTGCAGAGGAGTAAAACAAACACAAATAATGCACCAACTTCAGGAATCACAGGAGCCTCTTTATTTTCCTGCAGAACCGCTATCCTGCTCGACGGATAATTCACCCACCACCTTCCCCTGTCTGAGGCCTCATTTACTGTGAATGAATCCACACTGTGACTCCATCAGATATTTCCAGACATAACCTGGAATCAGGATCTACCCTCAAGGTTGCACGGATATATAACTAAACAATGAAGAGTCTTCTGCTCCATGTCTCCAGGAATAATAATAAAAGAAGGGAGCACTTCTCTTTGCCCCACATGTTCAAATGACCACCTATCTGCCCACTGACCCATGTGTTCACTTACTTGTCCAAACCACACACTGCACGCAGGAAACAAACGTAACCAAACACATTTACAAGCAACTAGAGAGAAGCAGATCTGAGCATAACGTGTAGGAGAATGCTGCATCAGTTCAGTGCCTGTGATACCCAAATTGCCCATGTGCCTACAGCATGGTCAATGACTATGATGATACTCCAGGACATGATGGTGAAAGTCTTTCTTGCACTCATAAATACACCGTATGCTTTGAGAGGCGTGCAATACAGCGGGGGAGACTGCGCCATCCCCATGACTCAAGTTGTCTTTCATGGTCAAAACGCTCTCCCCTCTCAGCGTGGGTGGAGAACAAGAGTAAAGGATCCCTGATGGAGACAACTCCTGATCTTTCCTTCTTACTCCACAAAGTTCCTACACACCCTGCTCATGTCCACCTGCCCAAACTCTCCTGTCCTTGTTTCTGTCCCAGAATGAGGAGCAGAGAAGGGGACCAGGTTTCCAACAGGGAAGCTGTCTGGGGCAAGATCACCCCGAGACACGAGTAACTGCAAGGCTCTTGCAAACCAAAGGATAGAAAAGGGATGGGGATATGGGAGATCCTCAGCCTCCTCCAGCAGCATCCACGTCAGACTTACAAAGGGGCACATCAAAACCCAGCTTCTGAGGAGCAAACACCACCTGTGTCTTCTCTCGTCTCACAGATGGGAACAGCTGCCGACACAACTGTAGCAGCAGCTCAGTAGGTCTGTTTTGCTCTTAGGCATAACTTGATAAGGTTAACTGAGGGTGTTTTGCTAACTGGTGGCTCTCCTCAGACAGACTAAGAAGTAAGAGATGGCTGTTCAGGCCAATAAGGCAGCATATGGAAGATGGAAGAACAGATCAAGATTTGGCAGGGGTTATGGAAAAAATGCAGACTCTTGTTCATTGCTCAGAGGTAAAGATGAGCATGAGAGCACTCTGGATGCCTGCAAATACTCCCACTATTCACCCCGGCATCTCCTCGGGACTTGAAAGAATTCTGCAAAGCAAAAAAATGCTGCGGTCAGTTATGAGTGGGCTCAATGACTGAATAGCCAGCAAAGAAACCCCATAAGTGTCCAGGCTGGAATGAAGAAAATTCAAATGCAAATATGCTAAAGTATCGCTTGAATCCCCTGGGGAACAGCAGAATGAATGTTTGCCAACACGGTGATTTCTGAGAGTTAATATGCCCAAAGGAGAACCGAGTGATGCCACCAACCCGAGGGAATGCAGTAAGGGCACCAAAGCCTGAGCGTACAATTGAACTACAAGCTCAGAGGCAACAACGCTCTCTACCATGCAAAAAAGAGAGTCGCAGCACCCTGCGATAAAGCCAGAACTCCATCACTTTTTCCATTTGATTTATGCCTGCTTCCTCAGCTGAAAAATAGCTTAACTCCAGTCACCTACGGCAGATAGGTTTCATCTGCCACGGCTTCGTACCTCATAAACACAGATGCGAGAAGGACGAGCTGGCCCTGTGGTCAGGGAGAGCACACTTTGAAAAGGACGATCAGCATCCTGGAGAGACGTCGTCCAACAGCAATCAATCATCCGGACCAGAGCGCAGAGGATACAAGTGTAGGCTGAAAGTCAGCTATTGTGTGGATGCACCTACAGGGGAACATTTGGTGGAATAAGGGTAACGAGGAAAACAGGAAGCCTGAGCCTGTTTGTCCAAGGACAGTGATTATAATAGTGCCTATCTTTATAGCAGACAATGGACGTTCCTGCAAGACTGTCACGTGCCACGAGGAGGAACATCTGGAGAAGTATCTTTCTTTGGATACCTGGGAGGGTGAGGAACCCTCATCCCATCAAGTATGAGGAGAGTGGAGCAGCAGCATGGAGAAGCAGAGCAAGGGTGAGGATGGGAGGGAGCGGGGAGAGCCAGCTGCCAGTTTTGGCAGCGGTGCTGCCTGAGATATTGGGGAGGTCACTTCCCCTCCGCGCCTCCCGCTCACCCAGTGGAAAAATAGTTTGTCATCTGATGTTCAAGGAATAACCACTGTTCTTTTCCAGAAGAACTGAGCGGTGGATCAGTACTGAGAACTACCACGAAGAATTAATTCTGTGCAGGACCTGGTATTGGTTACGGTACCTCCAACAGTGGGAGTTGTGCTCTTTTAAATGAAATTTTTGCCAAGGACAAAACTAAGCCGCTGCCGTACTGATCTCCTCAGGGAAAGCACATTTCTGAGTCCCCTCCAGAAAGCTGCTCCTTTGCCTTGTCACGTTACTGCCCATCTGCTCCCTGGGAGGCTGAAGGCAGTTCTAGGTGTTTCTAGATCTGGTCTGTGTTAACTCGGGCACCGGAGGAAAAAAGAAACCCGACCATAATGCAGCAGCCAGAGGTCCAAAAATGCAGTGACCTTGTGAATATCGAATGCAGGCCCATTCACAGGGCAATTTGTTTTGTTTGGAGACACCCTGGCAGTAGCTGCATTGAGAATGCACGGCCTCTAACGCGGAACATGTGTTTGGTGAGAATAATAAAGCACCTGAGCAGGAAAGTCAGGCCCGTTGAGCCTCCTTTGCCCTCTCAGCAGCTTCCAAATTGCTTTCTGGTTTACGACTTTGAAGGTGAGAGCACGATCAAACAGGTGGGCTGGGAGGTGGGGGGGGGGTTATCTAGCCCCAGAAAGCACACGCCAAAAATAAAAAGGAGGGTGGGAAAATGACCAACAGCGATGGAAGCAGCAAGATTCGGAAACATCAGCAAAGCTGGGACCAGGTCCAAGCTGGTGCCCGCTCTGGCTGAGCCCTGGTTTTGATTTAAACCCCTAAAATCAGTCACTGCTAACCCCCGGGGTACTCTCTCAGGGCAGCTTTTTTGGATTATATGAAACACTCTGATCCACTTCAAGCATCCCATGTGACGGCTGCAGCGGCGGCTGGGAGCGCCGGCCCCAGCGGAGAGGGCTCCCCGTGCTCTGCCCAGGGACAGCCAGACCTGGGTGACTGCTCCGCAATCCCAGGAGATTTGGGGGTAAAGCCAGCCTGGCTATACCCCCCTCCTGCCCCTGGAGCTAACCCCAAGCAAAGCCCTTCTGCTGGGGAGCAGGGAAAGCGATGCCGCGGTTCAGGTGCCAGCCCAGCGCGTGAGGCTACCGACATGGGAAGGGTTAAGGTAACCACGGTCGTAGGCTTGTTTACCCTGCGCATTAGAGAGGGATAGTTTGCTGCGAACACGCTGATCAATATCTCCCAGCTGCCAGTTAAATCAGGATTAAGTGAGCAGCTATTAATTTTGCTCTTTTCCAACAACATTCAGCCACCGTGTGAAAATGTTTCCTCTATCACAAACGAATTAACCTCAATATCTTCTATCCAGACATTTTAAAGGGACTTAAAAAAAGAAAACCCCAAACCAAAACACTAACGAGAAGGGCCAAGACCAATAATCTGGCTTTAATTAGAAGTTTTCCAGCGAGCGGCTCGCAGGAGAAGGACGAAGCAGCAACAGGGGTGTTTGCTCAGAGCCAAGGCATGCTCGCTTGGTGCACGGAGCCGGGTGCCGAGACGAAGGCTGGATGGACACCAGCAAAGCCACCTTCGAATTCTTCAGGCACAGAAACACAGCGCCGTGCAGGGAGCTGGGACCAGCAACCAGGTCCCCAAGGCCGCTCTTCCTGGCCCGCAGGGGCTCCAAGGTCAATGTCAGAGCAGTGCCTGAGGGCAGAGACACCTCCTCGGTCTGAAGGGATGTGGCCAGACGCAGATGTGTCACCACAGAAAGAGAGTTTTGGCCCTCAGGCACGCTGTTTTACCACTAACGAGGCAAATCCTGCAGCCCTTGAGCATCCACCCCTCCCAGAAACTTTCAGGAAATATTTTAACGTGCCGACTGGCGCAGTTTGCGGCTCACCCACAGGCACCGAATATTTATATATGTACAAACTGCTTCGCTTCTGAAACGCATCCACCTTTGGCGAGGGGTGGCAGGCAGCCACCCAGCACAGCGTGCAGCTACGCATGCAAACATGCTGAAGTAATTCAGTTTGGACTATGCTGGAGCTCTTTGGGATTAAACTCCCCGCACTAGAGATGACAGATGCTTGCAGACCCACGAACAATGACCACAGCACAACAGCTCTGAAGAGAAAGCTTCTGCTGTTTTGTCCTCTTTGCCCTAAAATGCCTCTCCTTCTCATCCATGGGGTGACTCATGGAGGAAGAGGACACGTCCTAGGAAGAAGGAAAGCAGGACACACAGAAGCCCAGCTCCAAGCTTTGTAAAAGCCCTTTCTCTCGGCTATTCTGCCCATCGCAAAGGCACCAGAAGTTATCCAAAGAAAGGACAACAGACGGGGCTGGACTTTCTTTCCAAGCTTCCTCTGAAATCACACTTGGCAGAGCTGCCCCAGCCTGTTGAAAGAGCATGGGAACGTGCGTGGCAAGAGCTGCTCTCAGGTTGGAGCTCTCTTGGTTTTTCTAAGCCATCTGGGCTCTGATTTAGCTTGCAGAATAAGGCCCCTTAAGTTCCAAATGAAAACTCAGCTCCTAACCCATGGGTTCAGCTTGGGGTTGATGGCAAAGGAGCAGCTGAAGAACACACTCATTCACTCATTAAATCCTTCCAGTTAACAGCAGCGGGGTAAGGCCTTTGCCACTGCAAAGGAAAACTCACCCCATCCTTTCCTGTTCCCCACACCCCCTGAATCCACTGCCCTATCTAGCTGGAAAATTTCTGCTACTACTTCCCATCTGCGGGAAAAGGAGTGAGAGACCCAGTGCAGGCAGAGCTCAGGCAGCTGATGAGTTTCCCAGCTCTGGGTTATACAACCCTTCTTCTAGCCAGCAGAGCAAGGCGGTGTTTGAAACGCTGGTGCCCTCCATCCGTCCCTGAACCTGAAATCACACCTGGATTAAGTTCCCCATCACCATGCCCAAGTGAAAACCACCATGCCCACCACCATGCCCAAGTGGCAATGGTGAGCAGCCTTAGACCAAATGACTCCGGTGCAAACACCATCTGCTGCAAATCCCTCATCCTTTATATATCTCCAAAGCTTCATGAGATGCATGGACATCTCTCTCCTTTCTCTACGTGGACCCAGAGAGGTCCTTAAAGAAGCAAAAAATTTTGACCATGACTTGCCAGCTTGTGTGAATTCTGTCTTCTCGGTTATGCTATGTAAGCCACAAAGACACGGCCATAGGGTGGGGGAGCATGTCATGCTTGGTGACAAGTCTTTTCAGAGCAAACCTCAAAAGGCTTTCGTTGCAGAGCTCTGCTTCCTTCCACTCCAGTCTGCACAAACCATCTATGAACTAAAGGAGGGGAGATTTAGACTGGATATAAGGAAGAAACTTTTTACAATGAGGGTGGCAAAGCACTGGAAGAGGTTGCCCAGAGAGGCGGTGGAGGCCCCATCCCCAGAAACATCCCAGGCCAGGTTGGACGGGGCTCTGAGCACCCTGGGCTGGTTAAAGCTGTCCCTGGCACTGCAGGGGCTGGGCTGGGGGGGCTCTGAAGGGCCCTGCCCACCCAAAGCACTCCATGATTCTATGAGTCTATGAATTGCAAAGTGCCATTTGGCTCTGATTAATAGATCCACCCTCCCCACTTATGTGAGGAACTGTGTTGATATAAATTAAACTGAAGAGCTATTGTTCAAATCGGGCCAAATCAAGCCGTATTTAGGCCAGAAGAGCGGTGATTCGACGGAGGCTGCAATGTAGCAGAGCAGGTTCAGATAGCACGGAAGGCCAAGCCAACTCCACCGTGAAGGGAGAAAGCTTTCAGTGCCAGGTAGGATCATGGATGAAATTATGCTCTCCCAAGCCTGGATATAATCCAGGTGACAGCCATTACCCAGCGCTGCCTCCGGGAGTGTTAAAATAAGACTTTGCACTCTTTCTTTAAAGATCTTAGAGAGTTTTACAAACATTAGGGAACTAAATCTCTCGGTGCTCCCAGGGTGCAATATAAACCGGCTGGGATATCCACTAAGGCAGGTTTAAAAGTCCCAACGACTCTTTCATTTGTCTTACTGAAAGGGAAACTGAGGCCCTGAGGGAGTCGAGCCAACATTTCCTAATTTGAATGCCTGATGTTAGGCAACTCATCCACATGAAGAAATCATTTACAATTTTTACTTTTCTTTTTTTATCAGATTAAAGTATTACAAGGTTGATCCCCTTCCAGACAGCTTGGTTGGCTGCGTTATGTTTCAACACTTGGATTTTTCCCACAAAAAACACCACCAGTATATTGCAGAAATTCGACCATACGCCAGCATGTGCTTCCAGACACAGAGCCTTGAAAATGGCAACACCAAATAAGCATTTCCCACAAAACCAAAAGCTCCCTTTGAATATTAAAGCTCTTATATAAAATATATACTTACTACTGCATAATTAAAAAAGCCGCTGCAACTTTAATACGCATTGCCCTTGATCATGTGGAAGCGAGAAAGAACAAAATCATTAGGAGCTAAATCATTCTAGTAGCCTATTATCATAGTGTAATCTTATTAAAGAAAATTCATGCTGGTGTAGCCTCTTATCTTCGCCACTTACAGAAGAGCCATGTGGTGTATTTCTGAGTGCACAGAGATAATAAAATTATAGTGAATTATGCAGCCTGCATATGGAAAAAGGAGTATAATTCTGTCCCTTCGAGGAGGGATGCTGATTTTTCTCAGGGAGGCGAAACCAGCGCTACCCAGTTACGAAGTATAAAGGGACTATTCATTACTATCTGCAGACAAGCAATTTTCGAGAAGATCTAGGGGCTGCCAGCGCAAAAAGGCACAGCTTGCTGCCACGGCTCGGCCAACAGCCAGTGCCGCTTGCCGGCTTCAACGGCTTCCATCGCGGCGCTCAGTGTGGCTGTCTGTACCTGCCCGCCCAAAAACGCATAGAGTCCTGTGCCACCAAGCCCGGGCACCGCCGGCGCGTCCCCCAGTACAGCAACACAGGCTGGCACTCGTGCCGGTCTCCCTCCAGTGATCCCTTCCCCATGCGGCTGGTCTCAAGTCGATGAAACGTTTCAGTGCATCGCTCGGAGAGCTCCCTCTCCATGAACATCCCTGCAATGGATCCCGCTTGGCTGACGGCACTAATTGAATTCAGAGCCGTTATGAACTCGCGCTAATTTGCGGGGAGGATAGTGTCCACCGCTCCGGCTTCCCCGTGGCTCAGCGTCTAGCCGTGGCTGTCCCTGTGAGCTTTGGCTGTGCTACGCCGGGATGCACCGAAGCGGAGCGTGGAAATCCCACCCGGGTCGGGGTAATGATGAGGGCAAAGGATGCCCCAAGAGCCCAGGCGTAACAGAAGGCCGAAGCAAGCTGTCGGCAGATAAGGGGGGAGCAGACCTGGTCCTACAGCTCCACTTTCCACCAAAAAACCACTGTGCACATCTGGCCAGAGCTGACCACACCGTCATGGTCTGGACCAGCCCACCGCAATGCTCATACAGCCCCATCCAGCTGAGCCAGTCCTTTGGGGAGAGGACGGGCCACACTATGAAGCCCTCTGGGTCTTGGTGTCTTTGGGCCAGCTGCTGTCCTTCCTAACCAGCCTTTACAAACGGAGTTTAGCTGGTCACCAGTTAAGGACAAACAACATAGAGCTTGTAACCTGATTTAAACATCAGCGGCATAAGGAAGAAAGGCCTCACTTCCCTCATCGCCTGCTGTGAAGGACAAGCACACAATTAAAAGTTTTCTGTAAATGTTAATTACAGTGGACTTACTTAGCTAATGACCAATTGAGCTTTTGATTGTATGAAGTTTATAAGTGTAATGAACTAACTGAAGTATGGATTACAATCTTGTTCTAATTAAAACAAAAACGTGTAACATATATTAGCCATCAGAAAGAGTTTTAATGGCTGTTTGGGGTCAAATTGTTGAAAATCTTAATGTGTTGTCTAAAGCCTGCAGCACTTAATTAGCTTCTTCATCCAAGTGGAATTCATGTTCCTTTAAATGATGCACCCAGATAAGATTTTCTCGTGCACTCAAAAATAGCTGGAATACAGATCTGGCCCATTACTTCCCTGCCACCCCTCCTCTGCCCTCCGGTTATAAATCCTGACTTCCTCCGTTCCCTCCGATCCAGCGGCTTGGGGAAGAGATGAGGAAAGCTCGTATTTCTGAATCACTCAGTGCAAATGCATTTTGCGTATTACTGCGGTAAGAGCTGTACCATTTGCTACCCTGCTCTTGGGCACAAAGTGTAGAGCGGGAAGGTCATCTTTATCTTGCAACAGATTGATAAGAGAGCAAACAACACATGTTGCTACCAGCAGCCACGGGGAAAAGGGGTTTAGCATTTGCACATCAGTAGTGGCCAAGGAAAGCTCTGATCAGAAAAGTAAAGCAGAGCTCCAGAGGCCACAGGGTTGAAATGCCAGGAGCCCTGGAGGTCAGGACTGAGCGGGGAAGGGCTCGCATCTCTCGTCTGTGCCGTGCTACAGCGCTGGCTCTTGCCTTTGCAGCCCTAGGAGGAACTGACCTACTTTAATCCAGCTTTTTAATGCCAGATGAAGAGGGGATTGGAAACAGAACATTCTCCCTGGAAAGCCCTGGACTTAATTTCTTCCACTCCTTTGGCAGCACCTGTTTCTGCACTTCTTTAAAACAAAACACACAGCCCTTTCCTTTTTTTCTGGATGCTGTCCAAGGCAGGGAGAATGCTGTGTGCTGTAGGTGATGTCTCCACCCAGTTCCTACCAGAAGTGACACATTTGCAAAGTCAAAAAGTCACCGCTCCCGAGGCCTCTCCAACCACCAAAAAACTATTTAAAAATAACTGTGATCCCTTTTCTCCCAGCCGTGACTTTTGCCTGTCTTCAGTAACCCTTCCTGCAAGAGCTTTGTTTCTAAACCACCCAGGATGCTTGGAAGGGCACGAGGGAAATGCAAACTCACCTCTGAAGGGGAGCAAGGTCCCAAAACCACCGGACAGTTAAAGCACTGACAGGCTGGTGCATCATTTATTTAAATTCGGTGCCAGGGTTTGCTTTTTGAGAAGCAGCCCAGCTGGTGTCATCGCTCCAGGTGCCCCCAGCATCGCCAGGCCAGACGCGCTGCTGGACACCCAGCCGCTCACTCCAGCAGAAGCGTGCTGGGCTGGAGCGCAGCTGGTGGAAGGAAGCCGCTCTCTAACCCGGCTTCCCCCGGACAGACAGATGGAGCTGTGGGAAGAACTGGAAATGTGCAGCTCCCTTCTGGTCTCCCGCCTGTGAGGAGTGGTGGAGAGGCTCTGTGAGAGCAGCGGTTGCTCAAAGGCAGGGCTGGGGAGGAAAACGTGTGAGCTCAGGAAGAGCTTGTGGTTATGAGTCAAGGAGTCACAAAGCAGTATGTGAGGTGACACTTAGACCAGTCTGAACTAAAGGCTTCCTGCCATCAAAATATCTCTCCCTGGTCACGCCTGAAGCAAACCACGCTCAGCACAGCCACACGGCAACACCTCGCCTCCAACACACGACGGAGATGTGTAACTTGTTGCAACAGGCCTGACGGTGCAAACCTTTCTGGTCTTGGTGCCACAGCACCTACAACACACCCACAACCATACCCGTACGTCTTCCCCCAGACTGTGATACAGCAGTTTATTGGTATTTTTACGACTGCTCTGGTCACCTCTCTCAATCCAAATCCCTGCCCGAATGGGGAGTCTGGGATCAGCAGAGCCCTTCTCAACCCGCCCTGCGACCACCCTACCGCTGCTGAGCCCTGCCACGGCAGCGTCACAACATCTGTGAGTTTTTCAGTTCCAGGATAATCTCTTTTTAGACAGCCTTAACTGGCCATGTTAACCCAGTTAGTAACTGGTGTTTACCCAGTATATCGAGTCCTCGTTGTGCACACCTGGGTGTGCCCTGCATTAATAGAGGGAGGAGAGTTTACACGAAGTTGTTTTAAAAATCATGCTTGCCTGATGTACAAGTCCATGGTATGAGTTTACGAGCAAGGCAGACAGGGTTTGAGCCCAGTGAGGGCTGCATTGCAACCATCACCTCTGAGTAGAGAGATACGCAACCGACCGAGCAGAGAGGAGACAGCACCGAGGGGAATACTGCAGGGACTAAACCTAATTACGTGCCTATTAGGTCGCCAAGAGCTGGAGGGACGGAAGATACTATAAGGTGAACACATTAGCATAAGATAACATCACTCACGCTGGCAGCCCCAGAAAGGAGAGAGCCTGCAGCCAGAAGTAGCCACATCCAAACAACTAAACACCCTGTGAATTCATTGTGAAATAAAGACGAGGTTAAGGAGAAGATGATTCAACCTAATTCAAGGACGAAGACAGGACTTCAGGACAGCAAGGGTCTGAAATAGAAGAGCCCAGCATCTGTTAGGAAGAATCTGCTAGACAAAAAATTCAGCTGCTCATTCAGAAGCGCAGGTCCGAAACTCCCCATGCAGAGGTCCCCTCTCCACTAGTGCTTTGACTTCAAAATGCAATCGCCAGGAGCGGAGGGAGAGAAGGTGAGGAACGCTGTCGATGGGATGCACACCTGGGGATGGGCTGGGAACACCATCGCCGCAGGGGTGGGAGGAAGGCTGTGAGTGAGGGTACAAAGCAGTGACCGCTCTGCCTTGTAACGGAGAAAACAAACACACCAAAGAGGAGAGAAAGCTGCTGGGAGTTTCTACCCAGCATCCAGCACTGCTGCTACCAAAATCAGCCAAACCCCAGCAAGGCAGCCCCAAAGCCAGGGGCTGTGTTGAGTCCGGCCGTACTCAGGCATGTGTGCACCCGTCCAAGGCGACCCCACTCCGGCATCGCCCCTGTGCTCACTGGGGCACCTGCAAACAACCACACACAGGCAACGAGAAAGGAAACGTCAGATTAATACCGGAGCTACCTACACCACCTCCCTTTGCTGGGCTCGTTTGCTTCTGGGGTGTAAAAGGAGAAGCCTCAAATGCATGTGAGTTTGTATTTCTGTGTATACAAATATTGCCAAATAACTCTGGTGAGAGCTAGGAAAGTTAGCAGGCACACGATCGCAGGAGCACGCTGCAGCTAAACAACCTGAATAGGAGTGATACGATTTACTGAGAAAACTAAGCTATACGTTCCTCCAAAAGCCGCAGATTTTGCTCCTGAGGTTTCTGTGCCGTAAATCCCATTAGTGATAGGATTTACATGTTGAGATGAGGAGTGGTAAAGCAGGGTTAAGAAAAAGATAACACAGATGCTACTTCACCAGCCCCAGCTAATTTTCCTGCAATTCTGGTTTTAGATAAAGAGCCCTCCATCGGTTTTTGTATGAGAACAGTAACGCGGGGTATTCAAAAGGACTGTAATACACTGCTTCCGTGGCTAAAACCGCCCGCTTTCTGAACACGCATCCTCAAGGAGCACAGCAGGGAGCGGGGATGTGCGTTCAACAACTCTGCTACCAGACTCAATCTCTTCCCCGAGACCTTTCTCGGCTCCAGCTTTGGGGCAGACAATAGGACAAAATGATTTCGAGTGAAGCCCTTGCTTGCTAATTGCATTTTGTACTATCAATGGATTATGCTGAGAACTAAGCAGGAGCAGACAAATATGTTCTGTATTAGGGCTATTTCAGGGAGTCATGGTGAACACTGCGCTCCACACAGATTGAGCAAATCTTTCCTTTTTCAAGAAGATACTTGAACTTGTCCTTAACTTAAGCGACAAGATTAAGGCTTTATTAAAGCTGAGCACATGCTTCATGCTTCACTGAAAACAAATGAGCTGAAAAATATCTTAACAGAACTGCAGCAACCAGGATGGCTGTTTTCACAGCCCCATAAACTAGGTATTAGGGAAAAAAAAAAACCCAACAAAACAAAGAAAAGGAAATCCACTTTAGCTGAGATAAACTGAACCTGGGCACATGTACATACCCCCAAAAGCAACTACAGCCATCTCACAAGCTAAAAGGAGCTCCTCTTTCCCAAGAGTGTCAAGTATCTGCGAAAGAGAAATGTGAACTGATGTTTCTTTTACTAAAACGATGAAATTTAAATGCTATCTTTGAAAAGTTTATATAAAGCTAAGTGAGCAGCATCATCCCAGCCCCTCACAACAAACCTCTGACATTTCATAATGCACAGAAGAAGGGAGGTGCCATCTCCCTGAGCATCTGGCATCGCTCTGGGCTCCCGTGTCCTCGTGCCCGGGACGGCCAGCGCAGAGCTCTCGACGCCCCGTCACAAACCGCCTGGCTCTGAACCACCGCCTGCCCCTCGCTGTACTTCCCTGGCGCAACCTTGAGGAAACTTTTGTGTAAATCTCTGCAAAATCTGAAATGCAAGTCAAGTTGCTCGAATTAGCTGGTAAAGGAGCATCCTTTCGGGGCCCAGCGCTCCAGCCACGTATTGTGCTGCCTTTGCTGAAACAAGCAGGTGAATTTTCCAGACTTCCCCGAAATCAATGGCCAAACCTACAAAACATGAGAGGCGAGCCCTGTCAGTCCATGGGACAGCAGCTGAACCTTTTTGTGAGCCAAATAACAGAGTCCCTTGCTGCTCTTACATAGCCTCAGCACAAAACCAAGACCTTCTGGCCTTTCCGTTCGTGTATATATGAGCGATGTAGAAACCAGACAAGGATAACTCAAAATGGAGCTGCTGTTGGATGGCCTCCCTGTGGCTTTTGCAGAGCTCGGGCTTCTTTTAGCTTTTCCCATCAGCCAGACTTTGCCCCGTGCCTGGGACAAGGCTTCCCCTGCAGCGATGGAGAGGCTCTCCCTCTCCCTGCCCCCAGCCACCCCCCAGCTCTCTGAAAACCAGAATGCAGGATTTTGTTGCATGACTATAAATGGGGAATTGGATAGGCGAGGAAGGATTATTTATTTATTCGTTCATTCCTCAGCGCGTGCAAAGCCAAATTCTGCCCGTCTCCTGGGACCACATGTGAGAGCTAAGGGCTGCGGACTAGTCACTGGGGCAAAATCCCCAGGTATTTTCGAGTGGGTCATTTTATTGTGCAAATAAACTTTCCTGAAGCTACAAATGAGGAATATGTTTGGGACAGAAGGTTTACCATTGCACAGCAGCATTCCGAAAGCATGCCCACCTGTCCCTTCTCAATAGAAAATACTAATAGTGAGACCTCAGGTGCCTGCCAAATCTTTATGCGTTGTGTTATAAAGCGTCATCCTGAGAGGTCCCTCTTATCTCCCATTTCAAGCAATCTTCTCAGCTTTTCAGCTCTTGTCACCAAGGATAACACCTGAATGGTCCCAGGTGCTCTGGTCTGTTCTTGGAAAGCATCAGGTTGGTTTTCTTCCAACTTCATTCCTCTGTTCCCCTTTCTTCCCGTAATGCCTGTTCCTCAGGCTCTGCTCACCTCATTCCCAGGGAACAGGATAACCAGTCACAAAGTGACTGGCACATTTCATCCCTTTTCTCTGGGAAGGGAACTCCTTCCTGACCCCGCAGCACTGCGTGACACCGGGCAGCACTGTGGTTCCATCGCAGCTGGAGGACACACTCCAGCTTCGCCCTTGTGAAAGGGGTTTAGTCGCTGGTGTTGGCAGATTTGCACCCACTTACATCCTGGGCTAAGTTTGTGCCTTAAAAGCCATGTGCTAAATTGATAACGATTCCCTCCCTCACCCCGCTGCAGCCTGGCTGTTTAAAGAGGGGCATCGCTGGATTGCTCATCCTGGAGGATGCTGTTTGCTTCCCACCTGAGGCGGGGGCCAGGGACACATCTGGAGGCTCCCAGGTGGTCCTGGCCCTGATGGGCACCAGCCTGACAGCCCCTTGCAGCCTCGAAGGTCCCCCAAGGCACCAGCACCCACTGAAAGGTGCCACCAGTGCCAAGACCATTTCTAGCAGTGCAATGTGACCACGCCACAGGAGCACCCACCGGCCTGGCTGAGCTTTCTGTTTGCCACCTCGAAGCCCTTGGGAGGGCTTAATCCTGTTTTCAGATCTAATCCATTAAACAAATGCATTAACCCTATGCAGATTTGCTTTTTTTCTGAGCTCCAGCAAAGCTCTGTGTCATTTCTCTCTGTTAGACAAGATTTTTGCAGTGGCCTTGCTCTGAGCACAGATCCTGGCAAAAACCGCCTGGGACAGGCAAAGCCCCCATCCTCCAGCATGCCTGCACGCAGCCTTGGCAACCCACTCCAGGAAACACGCCAAAAAAATGACATTTTGTGCTTCTCCTGAAGTGCACGACCATGTTCTCCAAACCCTGGACGGTGCAGGAGACACCACGAGCTGCTGTCGCACAGCAGCCTGCTCTCCTGCAGAGCCACCAGACCCTCTCGAGGATGTGCAGCACTACCACTTGACTTCTGTCCTGGAGTGCCTTGCTATCTCCCCAGGGTGAGACATTCCAACAGCACTCGTGGCTATGCAATAGCCTACTCTTTACCCATGGCCTGATCAAAATGAAAGGGGAAGACAGTCCACAGAGAGTCTCTTTTCCATTTTCTCAAAGCAGAAGTCTCCAGGACCCTTGCAAACTAAGGGGTTATCCCCGTCCCTTCTCTGCTGTGCTTCCAGCTCGGGTTCAGCCCTGACTGCAAACGCCCAGTTAGGCCAGGAACAGGCAAGTGTTCAGCAACCGGCAATGGCATCCTCAGCTTCACACCCATTAACGCTGGAGCAGGTCATGTCACGGCGTGAGCGCGATGCCGGCCCCACCGGGCTGAGGGGCACGGCCCCACTCGGGGTGCAGGAGCAGCAGGGCACGGGAGGTGCAGGCAGAGGCAGCAAACCCTTTTGTGCGTGCTGAATCCCCGCGCTGTAACTCTCCCCGCTTTCCTTGCATCTTTCTTGGGAGAGTCAATCAAACCTCTGCACCCTTCCCTGGCAGGTGATGCCTGCCTTTAGCCAAACTGCTATTCTCACCCAATAACCCATTAAGTATTTCTTTGCCTTCGCTTTGGTCCAGGTTCAAATCAGTTTTCAAAATACTGAAGGTTTGGTTCTGCCTCAAGGACAGAAGCCCCAAAGCCCTGGCACTGCTTTCCAGACCCAGCTCTGGACCATTCTGCTGTCGGTCTAAGACAAGTTCCCGCACGAAGCTGCACACTCCCCGCTCCAGCAGCTTGCCAGCGCTCCCACTCCCGCAGGTTTTTAATAACCTGAGAACACTGAAATAACACAGAAATGAAGTGATTCTGCACTCAGCAGGATAATACTCCAATACGTCTTAAATAAAAGTCCTCAAGTTAGAAAAGCGCCCCGCAATTCCAGACTTTTACAGCAAAACCTCCAGCCGCAGAGCAGAATCCCCAGTTTCACCCAGCGACCAGACGTAGGCATGGACAGAGCCTTTCCTTCCCCTCTGTGCTACTCATCTGAATGGTGCTTCAAAGACAGCAGGTCTGCAGAGTAGAAAAGAACACTTTTAACCGTCTATTAACATACATGAAAGTCCTTTCACAAGATTCAAACTCTAAAAGCTGTTGTACGCTTTTCACACATTGTCTGCCGTTAAAAGATAATACAGGCAGAGGAGTCCTGCCTCCAAGGCAGCGGCAGAAGGCGGTCAGTGTGCTGGGCTGCGCTGAGCTCGAGCAGGGAGCAGCAGCCGCCTGCACCTAGACCTTGTCGAGCGCAAATGATTCCTTTGCTTGTGCACACTCCTCACACCAACAGCATGGGGGCAAAACTAATTGCAGTCGGGGCAATAAGAGTGCAGGTTTTAAAGGCTGAGACACAGATGCTCTGAGGGTGTAAGTCAACATCAGTCCACTGGTTTCAGCAGAGCCAGTGCAGCTCACCTGTTGGAGGACTTGGCTGGACGTTTATCCCGACTACCTAGCTGCCACAGGCACTGTAAATTGAATTTCAACAAAGCCCACCGGGCACAGGCGTTGTGCACAAGAGGTAAGGGCATCTTGGCTGAGGTGCAGAAAAAAAACCCAAATCTGCATAGGTCTTATTTCATATTTTTTTCATATCACAACCTCAGCTAGGTATCCACCAACTTCCTGTTAATAGAAATACTCTAAAATCAGCGCGTTGAATTGCCAGCGTCCCATCCAGCGCTCTCAAGCCAAAGAGCTCCAGCGCTGGATTCAAGGATCCATTATGGTTCCCAGCCTCTCTGCACCTGAGCATCTGAGCCACCTACATGGAGGCCCCAAGCAGTGATCTGCAGGTAACAGCTATCCTAAATCAGCTCATCTTCTGGAACAGTGCATCCGGCAAAGGAGAACGGAGCCCCTCTGCCTTGCCCCCAGGCTCCTACCACATCTGCAGGTCCCCCAAGCCCCTTCGATATTAAAGATCAAGCTGCACGCTTCCTCCATCTATACTGAGCAACTGTCTGTGTGACACAGAGGCAGCCCATCAGGCCTCAGGGCTGTTCAGGGATGTTTCTGGTTTGCAGCTTTATTATACACATTACGTCTTTGTGGAGATCTCTACAATCATGCTCAGGATCTTTCCTCTGTACGCGCGGGCTCCTGTTGTGAAAGGCAGGCAGGGCCCCTGCCGCCTCTGCACTCGCTCACCGGGCGTTCGGCACTGAAGAATGTGATTCTCTGATATTCACTTCCAAAGTAACTGGAACAAAATAATTATAGGAAAGATTTCTTCCGGGGCTATGCAATTCTTCAAAGCCGGGAGCATATGAATAGTCAGGCTGAAATTGAGCATGCAGCAGTTTAAACCATCTGAAAGTTAATTTTTCCATATGGCATCAAAAGAAACTTGCTCTCCCTCTCCAATCTGGTCTGCTTTTGCAAGGGAATTTCTCATCCAGGTGAAGCAAGTAACCCTGGTCTGGGCTGTGCACCACGGGAGCTGTGCGTCCAGGACAGCCAGTGCTGCCTGCCACGCCGCAGGGACAGCCGAGCTGCGGGTCAGCCAGGGACTGCCCCCCCAAACACCACACAACGGGGCACTGCTCCCCCCAAACACCGCACAATGGGGCACTGCCTCCCCCAAACATCACACAACGGGGCACTGCCCCCCCCAAACACTGCACAACAGGGCACTGCCTCCCCCAAACATCACACAACGGGGCACTGCCCCCCCCAAACACTGCACAACGGGGCACTGCCTCCCCCAAACACAGCACAATGGGGCACTGCCCCCCCCCAAACACCGCACAACGGGGCACTGCCCCCCCAAACACCGCACAATGGGGCACTGCCCCCCCCAAACACCGCACAATGGGGCACTGCCCCCCCCAAACACCGCACAACGGGGCACTGCCCCCCCCAACACCGCACAACGGGGCACTGCCCCCCCCAAACACCGCACAACGGGGCACTGCCTCCCCAAACACCGCACAACGGGGCACTGCCCCCCCAAACACCGCACAACGGGCCAAATCCTGCCTGCCACCGGCTGAAGCCAAGGTTTCCTTGAGCAGGTGAGGGCTGAAGGTTAGGCCCAAGGTATATATGGTATCTATGGCCTAGCAAAGAAGGGAAGGCAATTTTTTAGGCAATTTTTTTTTTTCTTTGAACTCCCAAACAGACCAGAAGATGAACCCAGCAGGAACAAATTCCAGCTCTTTCCTTTTAATTGAAAATAGATCCATAAAATCCCACAAAGTCTACTGGCTAATGCAAGCGCCAGGAGGCAGCTTAAATACACTTCCCAAGGGCAGCGTATGTTACTATCACCAGATTAAAAAGTCACTGGGGTTTAAGTTTAAAAATAAAACCTACACGTACGTTCCCTCCTCCCAAACTTCACCGCATACCCACCCGCTCCTCCTGACCTCCATCTGCTAAACCAGGGAACCTGATTTTGCAAATGCTTCCAAAGAGAACAGAAATAATGGTGAGTCAGGGATCAGATTTTCAAACGCGATGTGTCAACTCTGGCACAGTGGAGTCGCCTGGTGTGCTAACCCTGCTGATCGTGGGAATTCCTAAAGGCGGGAGTCAAGAAGAGGGATTTCTTCATGTCCAGTAGATCAATGACCTCCAACAACTATCAGGTCTACTCATGGCTTAGAAAGAAAAACAGAAAAAGAAGATGAAATGTCTTTAATCTTCCTACTATGCAGGGCACTGCACATGCAAAAAAAAAATATATATACATATAAAAAGTAAACTAAATTCAGACCTCAAAAACTGCACCTGAAGGCCTATGATGACTTTTCATCAAGGCGTTTTCAATGCATTTTTCAGTTGAGATTATGGCTGAATAGTTGAACGCGAGTGAAAGGCAGGGAGCAGCACTCGCTCAGTCCCCACTGCCAGGTGGAAAACCAGGCCCCACACTGGCATACGACATGGGTCATGCCACTTAACGCTGAAGCAAACGAAAAGCAACGTGCAGCTTGCTTCTTTTAAGGTTCAGCTGCTTTAAGGAGCTTGCTTTTTTTAAGGAATGGCTGCTCCAGCGCTGTTGGGAAATGGGACTGCGGGGAAACAGCTCTCCCCAGCCGGAGATGGGGAGCCGGGTCGGGCAGAGGAACTCGCTGTCTTTGATGCCATCTACTGGAAAGGTGGCTCCACGACCTGGGACCTGCTGCTCTGCTGGAGACCAAAAAATTATGGCTTTCTCCGATGGATAGTTGGATGCTGCAAGCGGGATGCGGGCTCGGAAAGGCTGCCCAGCCAAAGTGATGCTCTGCAGGATCCATAGATGCAGCGGGACTTCCAACAGCGCAGCTGAAGTTCTCAGAAATGTGGTGTGCTCATCCCGCAAGCCCACAGATGTCCAGAAAACACAGGCAGGAAGGCAGAGCCCAAGGAATGAGCGCTGCCATGGGAAAGGAGGGCAAGGAAGAGGAAGTCCCTGGCTGTAAGGTTCAATCCGCAGGAGATTACGGCCCTCCTCGGAGGGGAAAGGAGGGACACAGCAGCCGTTTAAGGGAGGAAGGGCTTCCTTCACTTCCAGCTACAGTCCAGGGCAGGTACTAGTCTCTGAAATCAGACAAAGCTGGGCTGTTGCCTGTGAATGACAAAAGAAGCGTGATTTGGACCGTATGTCTGAAATCCCTGGGATTTTCCCATGAGGATGGACCAAACTTCAACAACTCACTCTACAACACTGACTAGGTTTTCCTCCCCACCCACTCGCTTTTCAGTGCACCAGACAGGCTTATTATAGGAAAAGCAAGGCTGATTTATCTGCTTATTTCACATTTCAATTTTTCTGATGCTGACGCTATTTCCCCCCCAACACGCTGGTCAGATGCCACACGCTGCAACAGCCCCCAGCACTGTCTGCAGTACCCAAATTACTGGAGGATGCTTTATGCAAACACTCTGCAAGGCAGAGAAACAATAGAGGGGTGCTTTTTTTGAGTCCTAGCTATTTTAGGAAGGCATTAAATACCATGTTTAACCTCCTGGGGGGATTATTCTGGGGGTTTTGTGCCTTTTCTTTAAGAAACGCAGCAGATAAGACCAAGACTGGCCCAGGGTTGGTTTTTTTCCGTCCCAGTAATTATGATTTGCAGATAGGAAATCCCTGCCAAGTGCCCCAACTACATAGCAAGTGCTGGCTCTGTCTGCGGAGCCAGCATTCACTTGGAAAGCAGGCACAGCAATCTCAGTATAAAAGACACTTCTCCCACACTGCCTTCTGAAACGAGCCTGACAGCATAGCAACAGCCACGTGGCTTTCTGGAGGCAGTGGCCTGTCTTCTCCGTAAGAGTCTGGCCACTCTAGGGAGTACATACCCTGCCCCGAGTCCTCCTGAGGTTTTACAGTCACATAGCGCTGTGCCTTTGGAAAGGTCCTCTTTCCTTTTGCTGTATAAAAGATCCAGAAAATAAATACAGAAGAAGAACTAGCTACCCAGGGGAAGCAGTAAAAGTGATGGCAAACAACATGCGGTTGGTATGCAAACTGCAAACTCCGAACAGATAAACCAAGAGGACAAACTTCTCTCAACTCTCCTGTAATTACACAAAACTTCCATGTTATTTGTATGGGCAGCAGGCCGAACAAGACAGAGGAGAAGCATAAGCTGCCAGCAGATCTTCTTATTTCCATGTTGCCTGTATCTCCAATCCAATAAATACACGGTCCCACCAGCTGGCCCGTGCATTACCGTGCCAATAGGTTGTTCTTTATCACTATTTGTTGCTTGTGCATAGCTTGGAAATACAGCAGAACCGAGAGTTTTCAAAGGGAGTAACAAACATGCCTGAGAAAGTCACTTGTTCGGAAATCAAATGCCTTAAAACAACACGGATCATTAGGAACTCATTCGGGATTTGTGTGACTGGTGTAACCCCAAAGCCAGGACCCACCTCCACAATGGAGACCCAGTGCTGGTGGGGGACCCACTGCCCCCCGCGTGCTCCCGAAGGGACGTTGCAGGGCACAGCATCCCCGGGGCAGCAGCGGGAGCCCACCAGGACCCCCAGCACGTTCCCGCTCCTGCTCAGTCCCAGGCTTCAGCCGGGACCCGCAGCGAGTGGGGCTGCACAACAGCCCCGTCACGTGCAAATTGCTTCTTCTTGCCTCCCAGCACAGAATGAAGCACAAGAAGAAAGCAAGGCAGACACGTAAATAAAGAAACAAATAGATAAAGACAGGAATCTGGGGCAGAGAGACAAGAGAAGGAAAAAAAATGAGGAAAATGAAAGGATGAGCAAAGACTGCCTGCGTCTGAGATTTAGTAAGGGGAGGGGTTGACTGAGTCAAAAAAAGGCAAATTTGGTGTAGTCTGTTCACGGGGCCACACATATCTTTGTTTAACAGGTTATGTTGCCTCCAGCGTTCCCTGGGCGGCTGCCAGAGATCTGGGCTGACTCTCCACACAAACAAATGGGATTGATTAAATTCTATCACACTCTCAAGGATATCTATAGGCATATGTCCTATACATTTGCAACGCAGAGATCTGGCCAAATTCCCTGCAGAGTAATTGCTATAGAAAACTGTTGTTTTACTGCCTAGTCAATCTTCTAGGAGTTTCCTATAAAGATAGCAGCTCCTGGATTTACTTGGCAATCAGCCACTTCCCAGATGATAGCCACCTGGGATCACGTCAGTTTGCTAACCGGCCGAGACAGCGCTGAATACGGATGCAGTTTGCGCTCGATCCAGTCCCAGCCAAATACCGTATCGCAGCCCTCACAGCCAGTACAGAAATACTTGGGCAAGACAGTAACATTCTCAGTTGCTTTTCATTTCTCGCTGCCTCCTGCCAGTTGAGGGGCTGGTCCTGTCAATGCCGCCTGCCAGGCTGCCTTGGAGGAGAAGAGGAAGGGCTGGTAATCCAGTTAGAGAGCAGTGAAAAGGTCAGGCAGAAGCGAGAAGGACGCTGCCAATTACTCTCGTATATAGGTTGTTTCATGTCTCTGCTGTTTGCAGTGCCCTTGCACGGGGTTGCGAGATGGGCTTTCTTTCCAGCCGCTCTCACAGGACCGTGGACTTTTCCATTCCGAAAACACGGGTGCACGTGAGCTGGAACGAGCACCGCAGCTT
Source organism: Pelecanus crispus (assembly GCF_030463565.1). Lineage (NCBI taxonomy): Eukaryota > Metazoa > Chordata > Aves > Pelecaniformes > Pelecanidae > Pelecanus > Pelecanus crispus. Next base: position 4,777,513 of record NC_134652.1, read on the forward strand.
TTCTGTATGTTTTTCCTCGAACACTGCTCTCTTGGACAAAACCCACCTGGCCCTGTGCAGGGGTGTTGCTGGGAGCACAGCGGGGCCCTGGGGCACAGGCTGGGCTGGTCCGGCGCTCCGCTTTCAGCCCTGGACCCCTCTCCACCTACAGAGCCCAGTGATGGTGTGGTTTGCTTTTCCCCCAAACCTCTCCCTACACCTTTCCCTCAAGCTTGCAACACAGCCTCGTTGCTCAGATAAAGTCAGGAGGGCCAGTACAGCTCGCTGCCGAGGCACCGTGGGGTGACAGCACCCTGCTCAGAAGTGCCTGGCTATTCCTGGGCAGGGCTGCCTGCGGGATGTCCCCACGCCATCCGAAGGGGCCTGCACGGGAACGGCTCAGCCATCAGCAGCGAGGAGCCTCCTGCTCAGCAACTTCAACCTGTGCAGCAGATGATTTGGGAAGGAGTGCAGAAGAAGTGCACGCACGGGCACAATGCCAGCGTCAAAGAAGGGATTTGAGGGAAGTTTTCAATTGCTCTGGTTTGCCCAGAGCCACCCAGAGATGATTTCAAGGGTGCAAGATGGTGGGCACTGCCTAAGAGCAGGCAGCCAGCAGCATGCCGGCATCAGGAGGCCGCTGGAGCTGCTGGCACTGGCAACGTGCTCGGGTGCACCCTACGGAACCTGGCAGGAGCAGCGACCACGCCGAGGCCGGGACAGAGGTCTCCATCAGGACCCCTCAGCAACCGGGATTTGGGCTGCTCCTGAACCCCCCTCCTTGAGCTTCCTGACGCAGAGCCGCCCTGCGTGACAGCGCAGCGACCCATGGCCAGGCAGGGACAGTCGCCGGGACTGCACTGGGGACCTGAGCTGCAGGAACTGGGAGCTGCAAAGCTGTTTATCCATTCCCATCAGATCCAGTTGCTCCTTTCGATCCAGGAAGCATCTGTCTGGATGAAATGACGCTCTGCATTATTATTCAGCGTGGGTAAGTTTTAAACGTTTATATGGCAAACTCCACTGCTTCCTCTTAATTGTCTTTTTCTTTTGGTAACAGGCTGTGCTTTGGCAGCGACAAAGCCCTTGAGAATGGCCATATTAGTACACAAGTGTGTGGGAGGAGGGTGCCAGAAGAAGCAATTTTGAGCTAAATAACGTACACTGCAGCTGGAACGGAGGGTCCAAGGCACTGACAGAAGGCAAGGAGGTTACTCCATCCCCCCTCTGCAACCACTCTATTTAACATCTCCTGTAACACGCTTCCAAAAAACTTTCCAAAAGCCACTTAGAGCAACTTCTGAGAAACCCTGTGTTTACGCGACATGAAAACACTCTTCCGAGACACAGCACTGAGAATAATGCCGCAGTGGTTTTTGTAGCTGAAAGCGATCCCAGGTCAGGATTTCAAGAACACCTCTGCCTCTTGTGACTGGGGTGTGCAATGTTTCAAAAGTAATAAAAAAAACAGGAAGAAAGCGATACATGTGGGATTTGCAAGACCTTTTTCAGCTCTTCGGGAGTGATGGGAAAGGCTCCCACCAGCTTCAGCCGGAGAGGGACCAGACCTGCACGTGGCTCTCCAGCACGGCGAGGCTGCCACGTACGGATGGCACGCTCCCTCGTCCACAGCCACACCGGAGCCGCTGCACAGCTGGCAGCACGAGCCAGCAGCCACTCCTAAACCTGCCTCTTGCTGCCAGATACGGGCTTCTATAATTTTTACCCATGCTGCAGCAGGAAACTGGAGAGATACAAAGACCTCAGGAAGTCGCTTTGATTTCCTAACACCTGGAGTGGCTGTTGGCTCTCAGGTTCAAAGAGCTGCCTACAAAAGGGTTGGATGTGGAGCAGAGGTGGCACTAAGGGTACTAGCTCTCTTCAGGACATGTGGCGGGGGGTACATTTTGTGTTGCTGTCCCACCATTTTCCTAAGAACATGCAAAGATCTCTTCCTTCGCTTTGCTCAGGCCAACCGTTTTGCAGCTCCCAGGCTAAAAAGTACTGAGGTTTTCTAATAAACCACCAATCCTGCACCATTTAACACCTTACCCAAAGCCTTCAGGACTTGGATGCATGCAAAAATGTGAGTCGGCCACCAAGGCGAGGGGCAGGCAGGGATGGCAGCACGGGACACTGCTTCAGCAACCAGGGCACCGAGGCTTCCTGATACGCCCCCAAACACACATTCAAACCCCTCTTCCCCTCCTGCCCCTGCGATTACCCGACCTGGCTGGAGCTTGTGGCCTTCCCGGTGACGATGGAGCAGTACTGGTGACGATGCAGCAGTACTGGTGACAATGGAGCAGTACCGGTGACGATGGAGCAGCATCGGTGACAAGGACCCCTCCTGCGTGTCCATATAGGAAGGCGCAGCACGCAAGAGCCACGCCAGTTCAGACAGGCAGCCTGATCTAATTGCACATTCTGCTTTCAGCAGCGGCCAGTTTCTGACAGTGGTTTAGGAAAACGTAGGAGATATTATATTAGAATTTGTGCCCTGAGGGAAAATTGCCTTTTAAATTTTATTAGTGAGAATTTGGCTTGTGTCTTGAAGCACGAAGGCTTACAGTGCTACCTGGAGTGAAACACTGACTCGGAAGGAGTGAAAGGAAATTTTCCTTTTGTCTTCTTTGGATCAACATTTTCATCTTTCAGGGTCTGTTGTTTGGGTTTTGTGTGGGCTTATAACAACTCTAAAATCCCACAGTGCTTTAGAGTTGAAAGGGAAATCAAGGCTATGTGTTTCAACTCCTGCAAGGCATGCTGGACTGGGTAAGACAGTTACTTTTGTGGTAAGAAAAGAGTAAATATTCAGCCAAAAGGCAGCACAGCTCATAAACCCACAAATGCACAGGCCTAGCAATTAAGAACTTGCTACAAAAAAGGCCTGCAACAATTATTAAACCCCAGTCCAAGCATTTTCTCCTAATATTAAAAGATGGCAGCGAAAGGGCTTCCAGGCCCATAGCTCTGCTCCTTTGCCTGCCTTCATTTTCATGGATTCTGGATAACCTCTTCTCTTTTTTAACAAACCCTGTATTGTCCCAAAGAGATTCTCCTTGTGCTGCTATTTCAGCTTCTAGCAGAGGTTTGCAGCTTCAGTAAGACTCTAGGACGGACGGGCGATAACCATGGCTTGTCAGAGGGAAACGGCAGTCAGCTCTCCCATTCAAATACGCACTTGCTACTAAGACCTTCCCTGCACGGGGAATTTCTGAATACATATTGGCTCTCTTACATGCAGGGAAAAAAACACACGCTGGAAAGAGGAAAAAACAGGCAGCTCCTGAAGAGGGGATGGAAGGAGCTATGTTCCCTTCCCAACAGCACCAGCAGCTAAAGCTGCCTACAAAGGCCAGGTACTCCTCGCCTCCAAGGCAAGTGGAAGTAGAGTGTTTTGACTCACTCCGGCTGATTTTTGGCCTGTGCCTCCCTGCGTTCCCATCTGCATTCCCAGTTCCCACAGCCTCCGAGCAGTGACAGTGAAAATAACCAGAGCATTCCATGGGCCGTGGAGATGAACTCCCAAGTATTTAGATTACTAAACTGCACCTCCATAAATCTAGCTGATCCTCTCCTGCAGGAAAGGATCCGGGGCGTTAAATAAATAGACAGTAAATTTCAGAGGATTTGGTAAAATTAGGATTGTCGTTACTTTTCCATTCCAAGAAGACTAATCTTGGTTATAATTATCCCAGCTACATCCAGTCTTTTCAATAGCTCGTACATTGATAAATGAAGCGTTCACTCTCACAAATGCCTCTCCTTCCCCTGATGTATGCAATGCGTTCCAGATGGATGGAGAAACCATTTTTTCCTTTTACACTTGCTAAGCTATTTCCAGGCACCCAGTGGGCCAGAGCACCAGCAGGTGTAAATCAGCAGAGCTCCGCCAATTTACTCCACTCCTTAGAGCAGGTGAGAATCCGGCCCCCTATTTTGAAATAACGTATTGCACAGAGGTGATCTTCCCTGAGCAATGTCCCATAAATGAGCGCGGTAAGAAAAAACCCCACCAGACAAACACAAAAGATGGTAATTGCACAAATCACTTCGGGCAGGCAACGCAGCGTGCCTGCCAGCTCCTGGAAAAAGCCACTTTAATTAGGCTGATTTAAATGCAGACAGGTTTTTTGGTTTTTTGTTTTTTTTTCTTTCAACTGAGGTCTCTGTACCCACTTTGTACGAACCAGAGTTGGCCTCAGAGTCCTCAGCCAAAACGTGTCCTTTTGCTGCGCTAACGGGAGCCAGGACAGAGGGAACAGCAACCTCAGCAGAGCCGTGCGAGCCAGCCCAAAGGAGACCGGCACCTCTGATGCCTGAGGAAGGGAGACAGGGATGCTTTTGAGATGAAAAAGGTCAGTGTTGCCCTGTGTGGCAGCGTATTCTCCCTCTGCCCAGCCGTGCCGTTCCTCCGTGATGCCTGGGCTTTCCTCTGGGCGCTGTGATTTTCCTGAACGCCTGCCCGGGGCCAGCTGGGAGCCCATCTGCAGCAGGGCTGAGCCCACACAGATGCCCCCGCAGCGGCTGCGAGCAGCGTTTCCAACACATGCTTACATGTAATGCTCAAGTACTTTCAAACTAAGCATGCAAGCAATTGACCCTTTGGCCAGCGTTAGTTTTAACCTCTGTGCCTCTCATCCCTGTGTGCACAGTTAAGGAAGGATCTCAAAGCTCCGCTCTGGAAATAAACGCATTAATGCTTGTATTTAACTGCTGGAAAGACGCAGTAGAAAAACCCACATGGAAACGGTATTGGCAAGGAGAAAAAGTTGTTCTGTACGTCCCGGCACATTCTAGGCTGTGTCTGCTCTGTGCAACGGGGAGACGAGGATTTGGTGTGGGGAAGGGGACGTAAGCATTTCAGTAAGGACTGCTCCTAAGAGCGAATGCACAATATGCTTGAATTCATGCTGTAACGGTCTTTTAACACATAGTATTTTTATCTGAAAGTCATCAGACAACTTGTACTACGTGCAGCAGCGCTGGTCATCACCGTGTGCCCACCAGCGCCTCTGGCCGCCATCTCACAGCCCCAGAGCCCGCTCCCTCTTCCCAACTAAGACCTCTGCACCTATCTCCAAATCTGTGTGTGAAACTACAGGATGACTATCTAGGGCTGTGTTTTCAAAGAGACGCAGCTTTAAAAGCTTGCGTGCATAAAAATACAGCTTTGTACAAAACTACTGTATCATGAAGCTCAGGGACTGTTGAGATCAGTCATGCCAAAAACTGCAGGAAGGGACTTTTCAAAGCAAAAGTCCATTTGCGTCGGTAAAAGTCAGCTCCCCACCTCTCTACGTAGTTCAAAGATGACAAGGGAGTTGAGTGTTTGCTACAACATCTCAACCAGCAAGGAAAAATAAAGAACTCCATCTGTAAGAATAAAAGCCAGCTCTTCTAGTGTGTGCCCCGCTTTCATTTATGTCAGCTCCATTAATGCCCCGTAAAACAATGGGTCTGTAACGGAGCAGCTGACCTACAGCGGGACTGGCATCCACCGCTGGTGTACATGAGATTTATTCCAGCTGTTTAGGTTTAGGTCCCTGCCTTTCACATGGTTTACTCCAGTTAGGCTGTTCTTAATAAAAAAGTATCAGGGATCAAAAGCTAAAAAATTTCACAGTCTAGTTGTGAATAGAGATTTGCCTCTCAGTCAGACAGGCTTCAAGATTTCATGTAAAAAAATGGGTAAAACATAGAAAAACTGTTCAAACTCCCCTCTGGAGGGACAGCGTATACTTAACCCTAGTATGGGAAGTCAATTCCTGACCCTACCTGGGCTATCATCTGCCTTCCATGGGCTCAGCTGATGCCAATGAAACACCTTTGTAACCGCAGCCTGGTCATTCCCAGCAGACAACCAGAAATATCCTCGTGCTTAGTCAGACAAATCCTGCCCAAAGGCTGAGGCAGTGAAAAGCAGCTCATCTGTGCCTGTTGCTGTGGCAGATGTCTATAAACCGGGCTGTCTGTAGTAAGAGTTTCACTGCTGTGATGATCTAAGAGCATAAAAACCCCAAGAAGGGCTGGCATGCCTGAACACTTTTCTCAGTCTCTAACCAAAGCAATTGGTTTCATATTAAATTAGGCATTGATATGGTAAAATTCTTCCCCTCTTTTCGTTATCACTGTTGGTTAAAAATACCCAGCAGCATGCATGAAGTCAGCTCTTCACACAGTGTTTACACAGCAACAGCAGTTTTTTCAGCTTCACTTGGGACTCAGAGACCAAACACTGCCCACGGTTGTGCTTTAGGCATCTTTGCTATAACACCATTATAAAAATGTAATGAGATTTTAAAAGGCAGAAGGAAAATAGATAATGGAGACACCCCATCTAAATATAACACTTACTTCTCACCACCTGAAAAGAGCTACAAATTCCAGCGTGCACTCATCAACACCGAGGTAAAGGTGTCCTCATTAGAGGATGAGCATAGGAGTCACCTGGAAGCATCCAGAGGGAAAAAGACATCCAGTTTCAAAGGAAAACTGCCTACTGCATTTTTTACACGCTAACATTTTTAAAGAAGACAAAGAAGCTTAGCACAGAAATATGAGGAACTTGGTTCAAGAAATTTGGATTTAGCAAGGTCAATAAATAGCAATAGCAAGGTCATCCATGCTACTTGAGGACAGACTTTGACCAAATCCCTGAAGGTTAGCCTGGGCAAAGCTGCTTTCAAATATCAGACAGCTGAAACCAAGGGAGGTCATTCAGTAGCTGGCCATCTCGGATGCTTCCACGGCCACCATGAGCAGTATCCATGGACTTGCCAGTCTAAATCATGCAGACTCAAATGATAACCGTGACTGGTATCACCAGATATCACTGGGTGGGCTGATGGTCAGAACCTCGACTGTAGCTCAATACCTTTTAGCACACCTAAAAGGAAACAGAACTGCGGTATTTGTGGAGCAGGCTCTGCCTGAATGGGACCTTTTTTGCTCCTATCATCTCCCCTCCAGTTACACACAGACATTGCTCTCCAAACACTTTTCTGACACGCGGCTCCAATCCTTCTCCTCCATCTTCAGGTCTTTTCTTCCCCATCCCCTCCTTCCCCGGATTCACGGCCACAGCAAACGTGCCTCCTGATTATCCGTTGACACAGGCGTTCAGCGCTCCTGTGTAGAAAGCAACGAATTTGGAAGCTTTTCCAACTTCCCCTTCAGATGATGTCACCCTGGGCGGGTGCCAGGCTGGGTTACAAGTGAAAATCCTTCACTTCAGGGTCAGACATCCTCCTATTTTTAGGCCTGATTTCAGTGTCACACAGCCAACAGCCGAGCTGAACAGTTCACGTTATTCAACTGCAAACGCCTGCTGGGGTTCCAACAAAGCTCGGCTTTGTGGCAGGTGAAGGGGCTCTGCAGCACAGGAGCCCCTTTTAAAAGCAGGCAGCAGCTGCTTTGCTCGGCACGGCGTGCTGGCAGTTCACGCCAAGATGAAAACCACTTCAAGCTCCCTCCCACCCTCCACAAACTGCAACCGTAAATCCAAAACCAGGGTCTGAATTCGATCTGGCACTGCAGAGCACTGCTGGCCGCGTCCCGTCCCATGTAGCCCTCTGGAAATCTGTGCTGTGAGAAACCCACCTCCTCCAGCACAAACTGGGAACTGGCAGGGTCCCAGGGGACGGGGAGGGGGACGGGGCAGAAGGGCCCTGCGGCCACAGCGTGCAAAGCGCGGGGTATTCTGCAGCCCCGAGCTTCTGAGCTAACACACTCCCGCCCGGCCCTGCTAACTCCGTCACCCAGCCGTGCCTCCCCACTCCTCCCCAAATTCTTGTTAGTGGTGAAATAACTCTCCACTTTAATTTCCCTACTTGCCACACACTGATCAGCCAATGCCTCTGTCATAGTTTGGTCACTGAAGCAAGTGATGTGTTGCTGTGGGTGGAGCTGGTCCCCCCCATGCCCAGCCCGGGCAGGAGGCAGAGGAAACTTCCCCAGAGCACGTCCAGCCGTCCGCGCCCCAGCCCTTACAGGCAATGCAGAGCAACAGAGGCTTTGGTCTCTTCTCCCATGTAGTTAGCGATGGGACGAGAGGAAATGGGCTTAAGCTGCGCCAGGGGAGGTTTAGGTTGGAAATTAGGAAAAATTTCTTTACGGAAAGGGTGGTCAAGAATTGGAACAGGCTGCCCACAGAGGTGGTGGAGTCCCCATCCCTGGGAGTGCTCAAAAAACAGGTAGATGTGGCACTTTGGGACATGGTTTAGTCCAGTCTACCCTTGATTGGCTTAGAGTCAACTTGGTAGTGTAGGTTAATGGTTGGACTGGATGATCTTAAAGGTCTTTTCCAACCTAAACGATTCTATGATTCTATGATTCTGGCATGCGATCCGCCTGACCTGCTTAAGGATGAGAGAACTTAGACCCACAGGTATCCAGCTCTTTCTGCAAAGGCAACCCAGGGAGGACCAGCTCGGGTGTTCGCTGCTGTCGGAAACGGGGCAGGATGACTCCCGGTCCTTCTTTCTGCGGGAATGCAGCCACCATCTGCAGCAGCACGGGGACATACACCGCACAGCCAAGCTTCCCGCCGAGGGACAGACTGCGCAGCTCCGTTCACGCGTAGACTGACAGCCGTTACAGCGGGTCGGGAGTGAGTGGAAGCTGGAAGGGCAAACCTGACACCCCCTCCTCCCCGTACACCTCAGGGGGCACTGGGAGCACAACTGGGAACAGAAAAGCAACCAGAGCTGTGAAATAAAAGCATTCACTGGCATAAGTAACATGCAAGAGACATTGCCAAGATCACCCTCCAAAATGACTGGAGTGAGTCCCTGAGGGCGCCACAGAAATTATATTCACATGGGAATGGGCCTATGGACCAGGAGCAGGATTTAGCAGAGTATCAGACCCAGCTGATCATGTGGGCCCATTTTAGACTCAGTCAGAGCAGAGTTAAGAAGAAAAGGGAAAAGCTTTTGAGACGAGCTGCAGGTAGATACGAAGAGCGACGGCGTGTGCAGCGGCTGCAGCCGGCAGCCAGCTGGGGCTCCCCAGCCCTGCTCCCCACGGCCCTGAGACCCATTCCTGTTTTTCGGGACGCCGATGGCTCAAGTTTAAAGTCTCAACAGAGGATGCAGACACAGCACCAGCCCTGCATGCTGTATGAGCTCATCTTTCGGCAACCTGTGAGGCATGCAGAGCTGAGGTGTAACCATATACACTGTTGACAATGACTAAAAACCACAGGCAAGTAAGAATCGCAATTGTTTCAGGGCAAAGTGTGAACATGAGTCACGTCCCAGCACCAGCTGCAAGCTGTCTTCATCCCCAGCGAAGAGCACTGCCCAGCACTGGGGGCAGCGGGGGAGAGCTGCTCTTCACCCAAACCCCTTTTCTCACATTACGCTCTTACTCCTGCCGCAGCACGTGAGCACTCACATACGGAGCCATCAGAGTTTCCCAGCGCTCGTAGAAGACCTGAAGCTGGCACTGCCAGGTGCTTTATTTTTAACGCCGGGCGAGTCACATCATGCCTCCCGAAGGGGATGAAAACCGGCCACCAGCCCAAGCCCAGCAGAAGCAGCTGGAGCGGGAGCAGACCCCGTGTCTCGCTCCCTCGGCCTGAGCAGGCTGGCAGCCCTGCTCCCATGCACCTCAACAAACACCCATCCCCGTCACCTCTGCGGCTGCTGGAAAAGCCACGTGCCTGCAGCAGGGTCCCCAGCACAGCTCTGGGACCAGTTGCGATGGCCTGAGCACACCTCACCCCTGGGCATCCGGCTCCCCTACCACTGCACAGCCATGTGCCCGAGCAGACGGTGATACAGACACAGGGCCCCTCGAGAGCAGCAAACACACCGGGGACTAGCCAGCGCTCTGGGTTTGTTGGTTAAACCCGCTCTTAGTGGAAAAAAATAAATGTCACTAGATAAGCCTGCAGGTGACCCTCCAGCATCCGCGGGCCACGCAGGACGGCATTAAAGCATGAATACTCTGTTGTATTGTGCTTGCAGGGTGCTGGCACATGGTATTGCTCCAGCACAGCAGCTCCCAAGCATGTTTACAGCGCGAGCAATAGCCCAAGCCAGAAGATTAAATTTCAGATACTAAACCATTTGCTCTGAGGGAGTTACATCAGCAGCTGACTTGGCCTGCCTCTCTCTTGTTTGCTTCTCTCTCCCATTGAAAACAACGCTCTGCTTTGGTTTTATCAATCACAGCAGTCTCCCCTTCTGCCACGCTCCCCCATGCTGCTCGCTGAGAGGACTCCATGCACCAAGTGAACTGGGATGACATTTAACTACAGAGGAAAAAAAAAATGCAAAGAGGAACCTGTGTTTTAAAAAAAGGAAATCTCTAGTGAAACCACAATTGTGCAGCTGTCCCAGCTCTGCCATTTCTGCAGCACATTTCAACACGCTCATTAGCATTTTTACGGAAATAAAGTAGTTAGCAATTGGTATGGTATTCATCATTGCTGTCAAATGTTGAACAAGCTAATACAGCTCGGCATTCTGCAAGTGACAAGTGTTGAGAAACACTGCTGCGCTCGGCCGGCTCCCAGGACTGTTTCGCTGTGGAATTCTTCTACTGCAGCCTTACGCTGGCACTGAGAAAAGGCCCCTAAAGATAAAAATAAGCAAGGACCTGCTCCCTGCCCCACCTCGTGGACTGCGCTGCTCGGGCTGCCACTGGTGCCTGCAGTGACAGCGGGTGCTGCGCAGGAGGTGACGACGCTCCCGGGAAACCCTGGAAAGCCCCTGAGCTGCCTCCTTTCAGGCAGTCCAGCCACCACCACCTCAGCTCATGAATTATGGATCTGCGGGGAGGAGAGAAACACAAACTCGTTGGACAAGCGGCTGCCAAGGGCTCTGGTGTTACTCACACAGATGCACGAGTGTATGTGGCCATATCAGGGGGAGGAGGGCTGGCAGCCCAGCCTGGCATGTGCTACCAAGACAGCGAGGCTACCAGAGTGAAAGAGCAGAAAACCAAAGTGGCCATTAACTTTGGATGCTTTTCAGAGAGGGTCTGGAAGTGGTTTAGTCCCACACGTCAAGCCCACCTGAGCTATGCACCCTCCCAGGTCCCACTGCCTCTTTCTTCTGGTAGCTGAAACCGGCACCACCTCCTCCTCTTTCAGCCCTGTATTTATCAATTTCAGAAGAGGAGAAATGGAAACCTTTAAGGCAGCTGTCTCTGCTACTGCATGCGTTGCGTGCATGTGAAGCAAGAGGGGAAGCAAAACTGCAGCACAGGCTGATGCGGTCACTACCATCTTGATTTGCAAAATGCAAATTGCTTCCTTTCATAAGTGTTTGTGATGTGACAGTTGGTTAGAGTAGGACTGCTAAGGAAAAGTTGGTCATTAGATAGGTAGAGAGCAGAACTCTCGAGACTGCCGTGTAATATTGCTTTTCCTCACTGATCTGGCACATTCCTCCCTTATTTATCCTTGCCCCTACTCTCGTCACAGACTGACCTCTTTTCTGACATTCAGACTAATTTCTTCAGAACAGCACAGCAGCATACATACAGCACCTAGCATGGCTACGTCCTGACCACACTCTGCTTCCTCCAGGTTTATTATGGTACCAACGAATAAATGAACCTGCTAACAAAACCCCAAACCTCCCATTTCTTTTTTAAACTGAAGATAATTAAATTTACACATTAGCTACAATGTAGCAGAAGTCTCTATTCCCCCTTGCTCCTTCCAGGCGTGTTTTAGCTCAGGTATAATCTGCATTTAGAATAGAATAGAATAGAACAGAACAGAACAGTTCAGTTGAAAGGGACCTACAATGATCACCTAGTCCAACTGGTATTTCTAATATCAAATAGTAACTTTACTGGAAAGTAAACACTTGGCTATGTTCAGTTAAGGAAACAAAAATACTCAAGACACACAAAAGATGATTCTTTAGAGTCAGAGGGTAAAACCTTCTGCCTCCCATGTTCACCACTTGTAGTTTAACAATAATGTATGCCCAATGCAATTCGTTATTTTGCATTGCGATTGGCTACACCCTGCGCTGGAAAGGGGATGGTTGGATTACAGCAGCATACTACAGCAGTAAGAACTTAAACCTTCTCATAGGCTACTCATTCCTAAAGCACCAGATACTAAACCTGTGATTTCCGTGACTGGACATTTGAACGTACTGGGAAAATTTAAGGCTGTCACCAGATGAGTATGCATATGCTAAGGCACTGCAGTATTTCACTGCAGTATACTCTGAACTTCCTCTACAAAGCTGATTCAAAGATTATGGTAACCAAAATGTGGTCGAGAAATTGATAAACACATGTGAAGATCCTTATGTGGACAGAGCAAACTGTGATTTGAATGTGCAATAAATAGTGAGTAAGACTATGCCTTAGGGCTGACTGCGATCAGCTACCATGCTAAAGTGAAAACCAACTTGCTGACACTAGGTTTTAATAAACATTGCTTAAGACATTAACTAACGTGAATTATAATATGACGTTTTACAGTGTAAATACAGGTTGGAAGTCTTTCCATTTAATACTTGAAACAGGCTTAATTATCAGGACTGTGAGGCCATCAGAATGCCTCTGGTTCTGTTTCAGCACAAAGGGAGTGCCGCTGCCTGTTGGTTCTCATTACGCGCTTCTGGTATGCTCCATCAAGGCCCAGGAGATGTGAACAAACTAATAAAATTGTTCATCTTGACTGTGGTTAGTAACACAGTGAGCAAGAAAGCGAGGGTGGAGCAGTAAGATGTGACTATTTCTTCACAAAAGGTGTCATGAGCTTTCATTTACTATCACGGTGACAGTTGCGAATTTATCTATGGGTGGAAACCTTTTTTTAAGAATAATTTTATAACTTCATTTAGGAGCTTATTATAAAGATGCACTCTGTTTTTCTCAATCCTTAATCAGCTGATGATGGCAGCCTAAAAGACCTTTCCTCTGTCACAACTTTGGTCTTGCTCACGTCTGCATTTTTCTCCTGGCAAGCCAATTTCCTATAAATCTGCACAAATTCTGTATGTTTTCTTCAATCAGATAAGAGGAACAGATCACAAGCCACTTTATTAAGAAAGTCGGGATAATTATTCTCTGAGGATAATTATAAAGTGGGGAAACTGCAGAACAGCAACATGAAGTAACTTGACCCAGTTCTCCTGGAGAACAGTGGCAGAGCTGGAGAGCGATGGCAGCTCTCACAGGCCCCGATCCTTTTATCCTCCATCCCTGGGGTATCCTTTATGTCCGTCACGAGGCAGCTCAGGGATGTTGCAGAAATCCCTAATCAAACGAAGAAAACCTCATGTGGGCACTGAGAGGGGATGAACCCATACTGCCAGACTCTGAAACCATTTCGGAGCCCACGGGCGAGCAGGGGCAGTGGGCACCACTGCCGTGAATGTTCTTGGGTACCGCCGCATGGCAGCGATGGGAAGTTCTTTACTTACAAATCAAGACCTGTAAATAACAAGGAGAAAGGGGTAAGCAATTCTTCCACCCTGCCAAGAACCACCTGCAATTTGACACACTGACGCACCTGAAAGCTGTTTCTGATTTTACAGGGAGACAGTTGGAAAAGCCTCAAAGTAATTTTTCTCTGCTCTAACTTGCACGCTACAAAGAGGAACGAGGATATTACGCAGCATTGCAGAATCGATAGTTATTGTGGAAATTATTGGTTTGATGTCAAGGCCAATTAGCTGCAAGTGGAATTAGCACATACCCTCTGCGGGAAGACAAGTACATGTTCTTCCCCAGATGGGAAAGATATTGGCTATGAAGGGCCTCCAAGCAGCTGTGCACAGAAAATTTGTAATTAGCGTCAGATTTCCCAACGCTGACAAACCTAACACCAGCTTCTTCTCTCGGCACACAAGAGTTTGCAGCAATGACCTGATCTGTCCTGTAGATGGGACAAACTGAGTGGACAAGCCTGCAGACCAGACCGACCTTCTGCATTTGGATTTTACACCTAAGAAACGTTATACTTGGCCAACCCAACTACTCAGCCCATGTCAGAGAACCACGCTGGCTGAGGTCAACTCAAAACACCATCTTAACCCTACACCTTTCCATTAGTGCCCTGACTTGCACCAACAGAAATTTTATTCCGTGTTGCAGCTAGGATTTATTACATTTTATGGACTAATCTATGCCATGCCTGATTTGGCTACTGAGAATAATAGAAACATAGAATCATAGAATGGTTTGGGTTGGAAGGGACCTTAAAGATCAGCTAGTTCCACCTCCCCGCCATGGGCAGGGACACCTTCCACTAGACCAGGTTGCTCAAAGCCCATGCCAACCTGGCCTTGAACACTTCCAGGGATGGGGCATCTGTAATTTCTCTGGGCAACCTGATCCCATGCCTCACCACCCTCACAGTGAAGAATTTCTTCCTTATATCTAATCTAAAGAGCTCAACACTTGAGATTAAGTCCTGCTTGAGGATTAAGTACTTTAGAGGAGAAGATAAATATAGATGCAGGCGTGCAAAGCTTGTCATACTAAAGGAAATTGGCTGCACAAATTTTACTAAACACTTTGAAGATCCAAAAGAAGCGAGACAAAGGAGCTAATTTTCAGGACCTCCACGCAAGGTGGTGTAAAACTGAATGTTTTTGCAGCAGCTTAATCCACACTTTGAATCTCACCCTGGGAGTAGCCAACACGGAAGAAGACCTTGCAGAGGCCAGGAGGATGAGAGCCCAGGGAGGGAGGCAGCCCCGGGGTTACACCGCCTCTCCATGCACACCCCTTCTGCTTCTCCTCCGGACCTCGACTCGCCCGCCAAGCCAACCACCCCCCGGCCCGCATTCACAAAACCAGTTCCTCAGTTCAGCGGGGAGCTGGCACCCGCTGCCACCGTCACTGAGCAACATGGCACAAACACCACCGCGGAGAAAGGCTCCTGCGACACTGCAGGCTGCAGTCAGCTTCCTGTACCCGGCTGGAGGCTGCCCGCCCTGCTGAAGACCTGTCCACCCCTACCTACTGCTGAAACCTCCCCATCAGCAGATCAACTGGTTCTGTCCATAAAAGGCTTTCAGGGCCAAAGGGGACTGTTTTCTTCTAGCTTATTAAAGCAAGTAAGAGGCACCGAGTTGCTTTGCAGCCTGCGATCTGCATGTGATCACTGAAGTCCCTTTGAAACACAATAAACAGCACAGTAAACCTTAGCTCGTGTCATCTTTTGTGCTATGGTGCATAACCCTTGGTGGCATCTGGTGGGCAGCAGACCTTGAAGATGTTCACGTAAACTGCATTGACCCCTGAAATAAGGAGAGCTGCCCCAATGCAAATTCGTGCACCGGAGGTGACAATTGTCTGCCAGTCGGGGACAGCATTTAGGTGAGACCGGAGGGGTCCAACAGGATCCCTTGGACCTAAGGAACAACATGCAAAATGCTTTCACTGGATAACTTGTGCAAATAATGTCATTTCCATGTATCCAGCAGTATGCTGTGAAATGCACCTGCAACAATTCCTCAGGATAGTTGCTCTGTTATTTTTTGTTTTACTCTCAAATAATGAGATGCTCTGCATCCGTTTTGTTGAAGTGAGGCACCATTGTTGTGGTGAAAATGGAAAAAACTACTCACAGCTGTAGAAACACAGACACATGGGTGATAACCCATGTCCCAAGCTGTAAGACTCTCATAACTGAAATCTGTGGAGATCCCACCGCACCAACACTCAGCATCTACAACAAACCCCTGACGCCTTTGTGCTTTGCAGTTCTTTTGCAAAAACAGCCTTAGCTTTCTGGGGAGGTCCCGAAGTTGTGGCTAACACTGAAGTAAATGTACTCACGGTGCCATCCAGAGGTACTTGGGTGTAGCACACAGCTCTGTGTCAACACAAACTACCATATATGTAAGTGAAAGACAGGACCTATGCATAATCTTATATGTATCAGACTTTAAACCAGCTATGAAATAACTAAACTTTCTGTTTTCATTTCTTTTGCCCATCAGCTTTCATTCACTTGTTTTTGTCCATCTCTCGCTGTGTGTTTTCATTTTCCACGTACACTAAATCAGTCACTCTTAAAAATATATACATCTCTGGCCTCTCTTGGCAAACAAGCCATTTCATTTTACTCACAATTGCCAAAAACAGGACCACATTCCCAATTTAGAGAGACACTCACGTGTATTTCATTGCCATACAATAGTACATGATTTCACATAACAGCAACCACACATGGAAACAGGAAATATAACAGTGGAAAACAATGTTTTTTCCCCTATCTCAAACAGCTGATGACTCCCTTTCAGCTGTGAAATCATGACTCAAACTTGATACAAGAAAATGTTTTTCCAGCATATGATTATACATATTTATATGTGTGTGTGTAGATACAGTTTATGTCAGTTGCCTGAACAGTCTGGATGCAGCATCACCTGTGGCACATCTTATGATGGGCAAAGTATGTCACAGGAGATACTTGTTCAGTAGCAAAATTCTGATTTACCTCTGTGTGCAGAGATACCTCCTTACTGACACCCGTACCTGTGTGACATTAAGATGTGGATTCACAAAGTGATCTCGTTAATACCAGAGTAACATCAGATGTTGAATCCTTATTTTCTCCTTTAGGAGATCAGTGGGATTACACAGATTACAGACAAATAATCCTAACAGCACAACTATAGCGTTACTTTTTTGGTCTTTGGATTTTTTGAGCTTTATTCAGATAGATAACTCTTTTTGAGATGTACTATTTAAAAGATGCAGAAATACCCAACTACAACACGCTTGCCTTTCTTTTCTCAGAAATCATGACTTACTGGTCCATTAGAATTAAGGCACTGGGTATTATTTTATCACCTTGCACAAACTAAAAGGAAAACTGAGAAACAGATTGACTTGAAAACTAACAAAATAACTTTTCAGATAGCCTATGGCAAGAACCATTTTCACTTGTTGCATCCCTCCCAAAAAGACCACCCTTCTTTTACAGTCTCAGTATTTGAAAATTGTCCTGGTTTCAGCTGATATAGTTAATTTTCTTCCTAGCAGCTGGCATAGTGCTGTGTTTTGGATTTAGGATGAGAATTATGCTGATAACACACTGATGTTTTAGTTGTCGCTCAGTACTGCTTATGCTAGTCAAGGACTTTTCAGCTTCCCATGCTCTGCCAGGGGCACAAGAAGCTGGGAGGGGGCACAGCCAGGCCAGCTGACCCAAACTGACCAAAGGGCTATTCTATACCATATGGCGTCATGCCCAGTATGGAAACTGGGGGGGTTGGCTGGGGGGCTGTGATCGCTGCTTGGGGACGGGCTGGGCATTGGTTGGCGGGTGGTGAGCAATTGCATCGCTTGGTTTTCCTGGGTTTTGTTTCTCTCTCTCTCTCATTGTTTTCCTTTTCATTACTAGTGTTATTGTTATTATTATATTTCAATTATTAAACTGTTCTTATCTCAACCCATGATTTTTTTTACTCTTCTGATTCTCTCCCGCATCCCACTGTGGGGGGAGGGTGAGCGAGCGGCTGGGTGGTGCCAACTGGGGCTAAACCACAACAAAAATCAAGAAAAACTGTAAAAATATAAATTATGTCAAACGACAGATGCTGTTGCTGAACCACGCCTCCTACAAAGAGGCATGGTTATGGTTAAGAGGAGATGGTTAAGAGGAGATTTAGAGTGTTATGGAACCCAAACGTTAAATGTAGGGACCAACGTCTGCGCTGCATTTGGAGAGGCACCTTGAGCTGACCTCCAACCTAACCTGGCCTGAGCATCAGGTGATGGCTTCGTTTTCCACCAGTCAACCCTGGACCATGCCCTGTTTATAACTGCTCTCAGGTCTCCTAGCAGCACCTGCAGGGAGGTGGCTCTTGGGTCAACGAAAGGAGAGGATCATGGAGACACCTGGATGGAGAAGGGCTTGAAGGGTCATTTGCAAGAGGTGAGTGAGCCTGCAGAAGCCTGCACTCTGGTAAGATGGGAAACAGCTCTCACATTCCAGACATCTCAGTGCTGAATACATGTCTGGAGGAAACAGTAGACATATGGAGTCCCTCATAAAGCTGTGAGATATGACCCACGGAGATCACTGAGTTGACAGTCTAATTTTATAATCTTAACCCTGCTAGAAGTTTCAGACATGCCTTATATCAAGCATACAACACTTTCACGCAGCAGAAAAAAAAAATAAAATAAGCAAAACCCAAGAAACACACCAGTTCTATGCACTGTGATGAAAAAACTGGAGCAGTAATTTAACAGAAAATATTTCTTTAAATGATCAAAGACAACATGTCTTCCCCTCCCTGCCACTTTCATACACACAGTGTTTTCCCAAAATGCATTTTGCAAATGAAAATGTCATTATCCACCCAAGCCTAACTGCTGCACAAGGAGGTGTTTGTTCAGACAAGAAGTGGAAGTGTACCTTGATGGCAAATTTGTGCCACCAACAGGAAAAGATCTGGAAAAGGCATGGAAAAAATCCGCTCTCGCGCATTCACTCTGAATGCGTCCCAGCTTCCAAACCGCAATTCCTTTTCTTTCAGAAAGTAACATGTTGTAAGGGAATTAGAGCACAGTGTCATTTGGCAGAAGGGTAAACCCAAAAATCATTACTTACATTTCTTCCCCCTTTTTCCAAGATTGCCCCCATGGAGTGCAGGGTGTAGGGTGTGCACTGACCTGTACTTCCCCGTCCGCACTTGCAGAGCTCTCATCCCGCACCGCTGGGCACCTCCTACATCATTCACAATATCATCTCCAATCATGATGGCCTGTCAAAGCAATGAAATACAGAAAAACCGGTGTCAAGTGAATTTTATTTCTGCCATACGTCACACTCCTTTGACATAACAAACAGCTTGATTTGATGTTTAATACTGCCATCAGACAAATTAAACAAGATAATATTGTCATCATATTGATTAGAAGTCATCCTACCTTGAATATAATTCACGCTATAGCTCCTCAAGCAATGTACTAGTGCAGTACACATCTGTACAATTTGTAATCAATCACAAAAATCAAAGTGATTTGGCACAGTTCAAAGAAAATGTTGGATTTTATTAAGTCAGTCCTATTCTGTTCCTAATGACGCATTTACGTTCTGCTCCAAGCAGTTTAAATTAACCTTAACTTTTTAAACATTTCCTTAAAATTGGTATTCCAAAAGCCATTCAAAAGCTTAAGCTTGTGATCACCGAGATGTATAACTTTGCAGAGCTTGATCCCAACCCATGCTTAGGTTGATACAGAAATTTGGAAAATCACCATAAAATCTAATTTATTTATTTTAGCACAATGTGATACAATATGTACAGGCCTAGCATGGTTTGCGTTAACGGTCAGCTTAAGTCTATGCAAATACTAATAAACTCAATTGAGTAGATTACCAAAAAATGTAACTGAGAAAAGATCTTCTGGCTGTGCTAAGACTGTCTGAGTGTCTAATGAAAACATGTAGCATGCATGCTCACTTCAGAGTTCCTATCTTTCTTAAAGATCTTCATTAAATTGAAGCGTATCAACCAAGGGGTCTTTCTCATTAACGACTCCATCTTCAAATTTTCAAGTGCTTATTATCAACCTGCATTAACAATTATTACATTTATTTTATTCTTTGAATTTAAAAATGGTTGGGGGGGGTCATTTTATACTTTCAGCAAAAATCAGCATATACACAAAACAATGATCTTCAATTTATAAGCAAAAAATCAGCTTTCAGCCTTCCAACGGCATTCTGGATTACTCTGAAGAGAACAGAGGCAGCACCTAAAACTGGGGAAACACACCAGCTTTGAAAACATGTAATCTAGTTTTTCTATCTGATTTTAAAGTGTGTTTTTGCACCTTCTGTATGGGAGTTGAATTTTACTTAAAATAGATGAATTAGTTGTCTTTAGCCACTTGATCTTCATCTTGTTGTCTTAGCCTCCTGCTTCATAAATGTAACTGCCAGGCTTTCACAAGGGCACCTTGCAAATCTAGAAATTCCTGTCTGAACTCCCATTCCTTCCAAGTACTTTTGATTATTTTCATACCTGCACATCGGATACACGGAGTCACTACGCAAAGTGTTTATTTTCTTACTAAAGAAATTGCCCTTCTATTTTGTGTGGTTTGAGCTTTTTCTAGGGTCTGTCATGACGGGTCCTGGTCCCACGTACGGGGCTTGGGAGGCTAAAAGGCACGATTCCAACGGGGACCAGGGCTGCCTTAGATGGCGGCTGGGTGACCGAGAGCAGCACCGAGGGGCACTCCGCTGGGCACGCACAGAAAGCCAACCCAGCATTTTTCCATCTGCAGAGAAGTGATAAATAGGCCCTTGTCAGAGAGGTCATGGGAACGAGATGCACGCAGCAGAAGCAGGGATCGGCTTCTCCAGAAGCAGCAATCTAAACGGAATGCTGAGTCTTTTCATACAGCTGGCTGCAGCTTTAAGGACAAAAACATACAGAAAGACTGTGTTGCAGGCGCCATTCCAGTTACCAGCTCTGCCTAATATAAAATCCTCTTCTTCCTTTGCTTTCACTTGGAAGCACCTCTTTTTTACACAGCGTGCAACCATCTGAGAGCCAGTTCATCTTCTGTGTCACCCACGCTTCAGTTCCCGCTCTGTAAGCAGACTGCTGGGCAGGACTACATCACACATACTGAAGAAGTCTAAAAATACTAAAGCTCCAGAGCTATTTTTATTAATCATCTAATTACAGCAGAATCTTCTCCTACTTACTGCATAGCACGTAAAGGAAATATCAGGATATACCTAAAACCCCAGCTGAACAGAAGATTTTCTGAAAGCATTCATGAACCAAACTGAGCTACGAACACGTGTATCTGGAACAACATCAGCTGATAAAAATTAAATCCTCTTCTGAGTAACGCATCATGTGCGGTGTGCAAGATTACATATACTAGTTACCAACCCGGTCTATCTTCTGTGTTGTTTTAAAATACCATTCACATGAGGGATGATCATCATCCCTCAGGTGATGGGACGCAATAGGATGCCCCCTCAAGTCAAGGCTCATTTGTCTGGTTCCACGATGAAGTAGTTCATTTTGCAACAGTTATATATAAGTTTATATAACAGTTTATATACGCCCACCCTTGCTTCATTCTGCCTAGAAGAGTCACCGCTGCGGCCAGGCTTTGAGAGCTCCTTCAAGGAGCACAGAGACACAAGGGCTTGTGGCAAAGGGGTGGGAGCTGGGGAACACATGCACATAGGGAAGGAGCAGCAGCAGGCTTTGGGACAGGTAGCTCTGCCTTTCCAGCCCTCTGCTCACAAACCGCTTCAAAGCCACCAGACGATGGAGGGCTCAGTCTTTTTCATCCTTTTGTTATTGGACCATTTTCCTTATCCACTCCGCTCATGGAAACGTGTGTGTTCCTAATAAGATGCTTTCCCCAGTAGATAGTTCACCTTTCCTTACCACTCCTCCAAACAAGCAATCCAGCATGAAATGGGGAGAAAATGATGGGTTAATTTTAAGTAATTAGTAAACAAAGCATATATGCACAGATGAAGAAAACGGAATAATCCCACTGTTAGATGCAGAGCTGCAAAGAACCTGGCAACGCCACTCCCAGCCAACCACCATTACCAATTTCCCCCCAAGCTGCTTTAAGATATTTAATCATTCTCAACCACTGGCTTTAACAGTTTATAATCCCCTCTTCTTATAAAATTCCTTGGAACACCTCCCCGAGGGGGACAGGGAATGGTGGCGGGGGGGACCCCAGAAAGTCCACAGGGAGGACCCCAGAAGGGGACCTGCCCTGCGCCAGCTGCGCACCCTTGCTCAGCCTGAACCCAGAAGTTCAGGATGAGATTCCTGAAGCAAAGACAATTTCAGTCCTAGGTTCTCAAAACCCCCAAAATGAAGTTCCTCTGAAAATAGCAAAGGGCAAAGCAGGGCACCACGCACTCATTTGCTTGCCGGGGCAGTATTTTACCCCATCCAGGCAAGTTTTCCTGCAAGACGCCCGGCAGTTCTGCAAGTGCAGCTGCAGATGAGCAGCGATGCCTGTCCAGGCCAGCTTGTGGCATACGCATACAAAAATGTACTCCAGCCCCCGGGGATTTCGCAGATTTACTATCAGTGAAGGGCAATAATCACTAAAGGAGGAGCAATTATTCCCAAATCATTTAGGATTTAAAAAATCATTGGCAAGAAGATAGAGGTCAAAAGGTGCACTGTCAAGGGAAATAAAAAAACTCTACCTGTCAAACCTGGGTTTAACTTCCTCTCTGACTGCAATATGGTAAGAAGAGAGAGAAAGATATAAAACTGAAAGGTCACATACCCACTGAAAGCAAGAATTAAAAGATCCCCGTTCGTGTTCACATTTTACACAGGGATCACACCATTAATCTGTTCAATTATTCTGCAGAAGTTACTTTTTTTAGATCGGTTAAAAATTTACTAAAAAGGGCAGAATGCAGTGAGACAGCCTCTCTGGTTTTAAGACAAATCATCAAAGAATTAAAATGGGCATAATTTATATTTTCCTAAACCGTATAGCTGGTGAGAGATGGTGCGTGTGGTTGTACACATGCAGTAAATAAAGCACACGTGTGCCGAAGCTGAGTGAAGCCACTGCTCTTGGAGAGTCCCCGTCAAACTCAACCCAGATCGGCAGTGAGAACGGAGGAGAGGAACACGACCTCAAAGAATTTTGGGGGTGGGAAGGCACAATGTAATCCGCACTGGACAAACATCTGTGGCACAGAAATCACTGTCATGGTCAGCAATCTTCCTGGTGGTGTCTGGGCCACGGACCCAGAGCTGAGTGGAGGTGGAGGCTGACTCCTCTTCCCGTAGAAGCAGCCAACACTAATAAACCTTCAGAGATGCTGGTAGAGTGTGAATGGGAACCTTAGGTATTTTTTGTCTGCAAACAAAGAGTTTTAGCCTTCACCAAAATCACAGAAAAATGTTTGATCGGAAAAGGAAATACGGAGTAAGAAAATGAACGAGGCAGAAAGTCAACAATATTCTGTATTACCCAGTCATGCTCGTGTTGCAAGGCAGTGTTCACTAGGACAAGCTCGTACGGTACTTTGGAGGCTGAAATCTATGGAGGATGCAAATGAAGAGATGCACAGAAGAAAGTGTGCAGACTTCAATGGAATATTTAACCCAGTGAACGTTTCTAGAGTCAAATGTATTTATGCCAAAGCAGGTTTTTGCTGTAGGCTTAATAAGCTTAATCAAGCTAAATGTGCCAGGAACATAAGGAAATAAAGCTTATACAGAAAATCTTGATTAATGTATTAACTCCTTTACACAAGAAATACAATGCATTTACTTTTCTCCCTATTTTCCTTGGCCCAACCGGTAATCTCCTAGGCTTCAGGATCCCGTATTACTGTTAATTATGTTTCTATCTTGGAACTACTAGCTGTGCAAACACCAAACACACAAAGGGCATCGCATGCGGCCTCTGACCTGGGAGAAATCGTACAACGAGGCAGGTGAGACAAAGAAATACATTAAACCTCCAGGGCAGATTTCCAAAGGCCGCAGGGCCAGCCAGGTTTCAATAAGCTTTCAGCAGGACTCGAAGCTTGAAAACTTCACTCGGCCACTTCACTCTTCTTTCTGAGATGGAAAACCTTTCCCCGTTGTGGCCAGTGAGCAAGGAGGGGATGCCAGCACGGCGGCAGGTCCTCCGTGCCACTCCCGGGTGACCTCCCTCTGCTCTCACGCGCCACTAACTCCCACCTGAGCTTTGCAGGTGGCAGAAATGGGAATTGGTTAACTACCAGTAATTTATGCACTCCAGTATGACCTGCCATAACTCCCATTAAAGCAGGACAATTTGCTACAGAGAGAACTTTTTATGATTATATAAAACTACCGGAACCTTAACATTACTTAGGTTTTATTGTAAAGCTGTAAAAATCACCCACTGTTACAGCTGCCTTAAAACATATGAATTAGGCATTTCAGTAACCTTTAAGATGTGTTATTCTTTGTCATATTACTGAATCACAAGATAGGTCTGGTTACCTCTAAGAGGTTTAAATTTCCAATATATTAAAGTAATACCGGCAATCTGTTATTTCTAGGCCATTGAGGAAAGGTTAAAATGAAAATTGGACTTTGGGGAGTTCCTCCTATTCTAAGTGCAGGTTGAAAACATCTCAGCAGCAGAAGGCAAAGTCAGGGTCTCAGTAAGTAGCAGTTATCAAGGGAAACGACTGGTGATAACTTTATTGATTAAAGCAGCTTGAGAAATTTAAGATTTGCCACTGTCTAGAATTACTGTGGTGAGACAGCTTTATTAAAAAGCTATTCTTTCATTAAAAGTCAGGTGAAAGAAAAGTGTAATATGTTTTCAAAAGCACAGCTCATCTAAAATGGTTTAATGATGGTATGGATTAAATGCATTCCACAGGTGGAATAAATTATTGGCAAACATTTTATAAAAGTAAAGACAAGTAAAACCAGTCCTTGTCATTACAAATGCAGAGAAGTATGGCTCATTCAGGAGACAGATTAAAACACAATACAGTGCATTACTAAGGAACTCATTGCATAGACTGAGTTTTTATTATTATGTATGACAAACTAAACCAACCTACAAATCCTCCTCAAAAAGAACATTAAAGTTGCAAGGTCAAGCACTCAAAAGTTAGGAAAATATGTCAGAATTAAGGTATTTTGCTCTGCTGTAATTTGTTCCTCCTACAGATGTACATCATGATCCAGATTTTAACTCCAGCAGCATGGACTATTTTTTCCATCGTCGAAAACACGGAGTGACTGCTGCCGTTACGCAGTGGTATCTACTGTGCTCCTCCTTGGTTAGGCACATAGTCCCTTCATCTCGAATCTCTCTGATCATAAAAAATTACACCTACAGACTAGACATGTGACTACAACAAATTGATGGCATTTAACACTAGAAACTATGGAAAAAAATCTGTGTCAAAATATAAAGTAAGTCACTAGCGGCACTATGAATATCTGGCAAATAGCAGACAGTGAATAAATGGTAGTCTCTGCTGGGGACTATTACTGCTTTTCCGTACCCAAAACAAATCCTCCTGAAGTCGCTGGAAACCACTCGCCGAGGCTGGCCCTATGGGACCATTTTTGCCAGCTTGGTGATGTATGATATCAAATTTTGTTCCCTGGAGCAAAATTTTTGAGACAAGAGTTCTGGTGCCCTGTCACATCCCTGTAGTGATACCCTCCCGTGGTGCCAGGGGCTGACAGGGTCTCAGCACACCGCAAGCTGGGCAAAACAGCGTCTGAGGACAACCGCACCACCCTGTCTATGGAACAGGGCAAGCAATGCCACTAGGCAGGGCCACAAGGATAAAAAACCCAAAAAAACCCTCTTCCCTCCTACTCCTGTGCACCAATCTTTTCTGCTGTAAGCAGAAAGGAAACACAAACCCTCATGCATCTGATTTAGACAAACAGTATCCAAGGGATGAGCTCTGTGTGTTTTTTTTTTTCTTTGTTCTTTTTTCCAGCTACTTTTTCCTCAAATGCCATCGTGTGTCTCAAATGGATTTTTGGTGGTGTCTCAAATGGTTAGATGAATGGATTGAATGATTGCCATGACTGTACCTGGGATATTATGTTCAGGCTGAGCTATCTTGTTACAGGGAAGATATCACAAACTGCAGGGAGTACAGAAAAGAGCACAGCAGAGCGTTAGGGTGCAGAGGGACCAAATCACAAGGGAAGCTGCTGAGAGCTAAACACACAGTTTTAGTAAGAGACAACTACTGTAATGATAACAAATCTGGAGGTAATTGGAGGGAGAAAATATCCAGGAAGGCAAGCAGTTGTTTTGGTTGTTACCTGGACTAAAACTAGAAATAAGGAGATGCAGTTTAAAAGGGAAGCACCCCGATGAATCTCAGAAAAAGCTGCCTGTCCACGAGACTTACTTGGCTGTGAATGCTGTCCCTAGGGTACTTAGGGAAGACCAGTTGTTTGGCTCACTGAAAACTACTCTGGACAAAACATTAATAAACGTGAAGGAGGGAACACTCCTGCACAGGGAAAGAGATGGATTAGATGGCCTACTAGGTCTTTTCCATCTCCCCACTCTATAATAAAGTAAAACCCAAGCACATACTGAATTACAGGGCCATAATTTCATCTCCAGGCTCTCGGGACCTACAAGCCACCCAAACTTCACTCCTGTTGTTTATAATGTCACCAAAACCCCCTGATGGAATTATTACGTTGTAATTCACCGCTGCCTGTGAGTCGTCTCATACTCATCCTTATGTCCTGTATGACATAACAACAAATCAATAAAAAGGATCTGGGCACAACTACAGAGAGGGGAAAAAATGGGCTGTACTAAGTAAGCAGGGAGCATCGCTCATTCAGTGTGTTTCTGGAAAACGTGATGAATCCAATAACACGGGAGGAGTTTTTGGGTCAGTTGGTGCTTCCCGTTCACCTAAATTTGAAAATATTTTACTTCTGCCTTTCTCTTTTACTAAAAAAAGGTAGTCAGTGTGACACCAAAGGAAATAAACAACATTTTGGCTGCAATTCCATGCTGCAGCCTCCAGTCACCAAGCGGACTGCCAGGCATTGGGGCACCTCTCATCTTGTGAGGCACAACATCTTCCATAATTCCTTAGGAAAACTAACTTTTATTCTTTTGTATTGTTTTCTTTAGCCTCCAAATAAAGGAATTTCACAACAGAAGTGCATGTTCTTTTGAACTACATGGTTTGGGAGGAAGGTGACTAAGCAAGCACAACACAACAGTACAAGTAGAAGGAGAAACCACAGTAGAGAATGGAAGGAGGGATGGATGGAAGACTCTAAATTGGGTAGAGGTATGGATGGCACAAGTCAGAGCAAAGAGACACAGACAGGAATGAAAAGGGAAGTAGCAGGCAGTCAAAAAGAACCTTCAAAAAAGCAGAGAAAATAATGCCATGCCTTTCAGGAGGGTAACAAGTACGCACAGGGCAGAAGAAATTCAACAGGTCCTCACTTGCTACCATTTACCCTCTTGGCTGTCAGTCCTCTTTTGTCTACTTCACATTAGTTGATAGAATGGGTAAACATGGTGGGGTTTTCCCTCTGAAACATTTTTTTCAACAATTTTTCCTTCTTTTTTTTTCAATTTTTTAATTAAGTAATTCATAGGAAGATCCTGAATATAAATATTTCTTTGCACCATATAGAACACACTGGCTCTGGAAAAAAATACTTGTATATCCACCCAAAGTTTACCATCTCCTCCCGGCCATATTCCCTTCAACCTCTTTTATAACTTTCTGTGAAAGACAGCAAATCAAAAAAAAAAAAAAAAAAAAAGGCATCAAAGGCATCAGTGGGCATAACTACATGGCACAGCCAGTGGTCACAACATCAAACCTTACCTGCTGTGGTGGAATTCCCATTTCTGCTAAGGCTGTCTCAAAAAACATTTTTGCTGGTTTCCCCACTACCTCAGCTTGAATGTCACAAGCATACTGGAAAAAAGAAGAGAGAAGGGGACACAAAAAAGGCTGATCAGAAAAGGATTTCTTGAACTCCATAACTCCAGTCAATTGTATAAAAGGTATGTGATTATTGATTTTTGCTCTTAAATAATACAATGGATTAGCACATGAAGGTGAATATGGGAGAATTTGGATAACAGAAATGTTTAATGGTCTCTGGCAGGAGAGAAAGTCCTCCTGCAACATGCCAAGTTACAAACCCATTACACCCTCCATCATGAGAGCTGACTTCAGACTCAGTCCCAGTATCGCTCATTTTTGTAAGAGCATCGCTCTTAAAGAAATAGCAAACATCCTTCATAAGATATGATCAAAAGTACTGGAGGGCTTAAAAGATGTAGAGGGTTACTTCAACCACCTGGCATATTTTTAATGATTCAAGTGACCAGCCAGATTTGAAAAGTTTTGTTTTCCTGCAACTAGATATCAGTACTATGCTGAAAAAGGTGTTTCTAGATTATTCCTAGAAGTCTCAACTTACCTGGTAGGCAAAAACTCTCCCCAAAACTTCCACAGATACAAATGAATGTGCTGCAAGCACACATTATATCCACTATCTTCTGTGCTTGCATACTACCCTACTTTGCTTTATTATGTATTTTTTTTAATCTCTCTGCAAGCCTATAAAAGGGAGAATAATGATTCTCTCCTTCTCTCACCCTTAGGTTGGCTTACCTATTGGGTTCCAGTTCTGCACAGACTTAATCAGGCTTAAAAACAGGACTGCACTTAAGTATCTTGCTGAATAAGGGCCTTTTGCTGTAAACTGTTAAGGGCAAGGGCTGTGTCAACAATGCTACACCAAACATAAAACGGACCTTCAGATTTTTCTTGGGTATCTTGCAGACAATATTCCGTGATTTTCTTTTCTGACTCCTTCTTTCAAGGGCCTCACTTCCAATAAAGGTACCACAATGGTAAAAGTTCACATTTCAAATAAAATTAAAAAAATGAACGAAGCCAGAAAACAAATCAATCCACCCGTCTTTAGAATGCAGCAAATGAGTTTCAATCTGTGGAAACTTCCTCCACCAAGGTGAGTAATTACAGAAGATGACCCATATTTATACTAGTTACTCTTTTAACAAGGTGCACAGAGCGAGTAAGCATAATGCAAGCTATAAAATACCTCTAATGCCTTCATATATGCTCCAACATCAAGTTTCAGGCCATCGGTTTCTTTATAGTAGCGTCTGGAAATGAAAGTGATAAAGTTCCAATGAAATGAAAATGTTGGCAGTTAAATACAAAGAAACCACATTTTATTATTTCTGTGCCTATATAGATGTCCATATGGCTGCAACAAAAAGTCAAGTCATCAGAAACTCTGGAGCCTTAATTTAACACCAGGAATTAAGTAAAGGACAGGCTCAGTACCGTGCAATGCTTGGGGAAAAGATCTCAGACCGCATGTCCATCTGGCATCTGGGACGCAACTCCGCTGGTTCAAAGGGATTTCAACTAGCTTATATCAAGGATGAACTTGGCCTGTATTTTATTGCGCAGAGTAGTAGCTGCTCACAAAGGACAGCAGTTACATTGCTCTTCCTTTAATCAGCGAGGGAGACCCCCTGGCAGATACAAGATGAGGGCTGGCACCAACCAGCAGCTGTAACACCTTCTTCAGTGTATCTGGAAGGGGACACCAAACAGTTGACCATCATCGCTTGCCACCAGCCTCCCACCTGAGGAAAGCCAGGGCCCTGTTCATCCAGACTAAGAAAGCCCTCCAAGCTAAACTTTGTTCCTTCTAAGAATGTTCCCATTGCCATGAAGCTCATAAAATTAGTTACTATCTTTACGGTGTTTTTCTGGAATAGCAATTCACATTAACGCAGGTCTTCCAAGCTCTCCTGATCAGAGCAAAGACAGGTTTCTACATGACAGGAAAAAAAGGTAGGATGAGCAGTCAGTTAAGATTTTATGCCTTATCCTTCTGCCATTTTCGATTATCCAGCACAGCCTCCCTTTAAAATGACCACTTGACCTTTGCTAGAACAGCCATTAACCTTCCATAGTCTAGCGTAAACAGCTTAATTTTCTGACAGTGGCATGACAGAAGAAATTACAAAGCCAATTCCCACTCTCAGCCCAAAACAGATGCTAAATGTAAATCACTCCATTTTCAGGAGGAGGGCATTCTGCTTCAGTGACTCCGACACTTTCGTTTTCTATGGAATGAACTAAAACTTCAACCAAAATCAACCCACTTGCCCAAGGTAGGTACCTTGTTAAGGTCCACCCAATTACACTGATTCTGCATGCTAAAAACAAAGCTGGCTTGTGGCTGCGTTTTGTATATGGCCCTTTGCATCCAAGAGGCTTCTCTAGTCAGGAGAACAATTCATCCAATTTATAACCTCCCTTCTTCAGGTCAGAGAACTTACCTACCAGGGTAACTCATTCAGAACCCACGTTCACATTACCTAAATGATCGATCATTAAGAAAAAATACGCTCACAATGAAAACTGAGCTCAGACTATCCAAAAATCTATATTTTTAAATGAAAAATAACATTTAAAAAAAATAACAGCGAGTCTGTGTCAGAGCTGTCTACCTCAACGAATGACCAAATAAATAAATACTTTTATACGCACAGGGTACAAAGGCACTTTTGCATTGACCACGTTGCAAATCTTCAACAAAGGTTGATTCTATATTTCATTTTGAAGGATGGTATTACGTAACACAAAACTTGGTTATTTTACATACATTAGCCATTCTACTGTTGGCTCAACATTTTCTCCTTATCCTTCCGAGAAACAGTAAGGATTTTTCGCCCGTGTTGTCGGATCAGAACATGAGCGTCAGGTAAGGCAACACAATGGATTTAACTGCTCCTCCCCACTGATAAGTTCTACCCAGCTGGACCAATAACCCACAAGCTCAGAAGGGTTTTCATGCCCATTACAGTCTATTGAACCACTGAAAAAAGTTGTCACTACAGTTTCCTCAAGCTAAACAGGCTTAGTCTTTTTTAAGCCCATACGTCGCAAAACAGATAAGAACAACACCTTCAAGGCCGTTGGGATTTGTCATTATTCAGTGCTGGCATTAATAACCTCATGTTTAAAATCCCAGAATACATCTAACTGAATTGTTTTTAGGAAAACATTCAAATTCCCTGACTGGATTTTTCCTGCATGTGAAAGCAGGAGGTCACAATTTACCTTTAATGTTCAGAGAATAATTAAAAACATCTTTTGGTATTCAAACTATCAAAACAATTGATCTGTCACTTCAGAAGCACAGTTGTGTTTGCAGGTCTTCGCCACACACACCAGCCCAGCCATTTCTTAGTATATCCTTGGGCTCTCCCCTTAGGTCTTCTCAGCCACTACACTTTACCCACAGCCAGAGGAACATCTACCCCCATCTCCAACATAGTTCGGGTGGAGTTTGTGCATTGCAGCTACTTTCATAAATTGGTAGGGTTCCTATATTAGCAAATAAAAACTCTCCTGGCTTCTTATTCCTCATGTATAGCAATTCTCAAGCCACCAGCAGGAAAGTGCTCCCTTATGTGTGACATTTTCATACATATGAATCAACCTGCAGGGATGCTAATGCAGCTCGCAGAGACAGCACCTGTAAGTACCACTCAAAAAGCGAGCAGTCATTTATGTCACACAGGCCATTAGCCACATCCAGTATCACATCTCAACCACTACAAATGTGAGCAGGATTTGAACCTGGAAGAAGAAAACTGGCTGACTGTTGGCTGAAACAGAAAATTTTTGGACCACCTGATCCTCCTCACCATTAGGAACTTCAGGATGCTGGAAGATCTAACTGCATCACAAATCTGCACCAACAGCCCTTTATCCAAGCATGGCCTGTTGGATTTTTTTGTTTGTTTGGGGTTTCTTTCACTATTAAAAATCACTTATTTTCAGTTCAGACAGGAACACATGGCTACAGGCAGGAGTTAAATCAACAGTTCTCATCTCTGAGATCTTGCAGGGGCAAAGACAAAAAAAGAGCAGCAGCGTCTATAATCCTACTGACCTCTTGCAATACTCATTCACTTGGGGGTTGCACACATCAAAATCCAAACTCCCCATGATTTCTACGGGGTTTTTAAGAGGCTCTCAGACTTGCTCTTAAAGCAGCAAAAGTCCTTTTCCTAGTGGCTTAGAAAAGTACAGCTATTTAATCCTCCCACTGCCACCTGCAAACATCTGGATTGCTTCATCAAGGTCTAGCTCACTCTTGAACGCTGACTTTGAAGGGTTTGAGGCTGGCATTTGCCATGCTTATACACCAGGGCATCTCCAGGTTCTCTAAAGGCTGCTGCAATTCACCCTCAGAAGAGCAGCTATATCTCTCTCCCTCTAGCACTTGATGAAACACATCCACACAACTGCTTACTTTGCACTATCTATAGAAAAAGACCACCGACAGCTGAAATTCAAGAGATGCCTCACCCAGTGCTGTAGCAGCACAGAGACCCTACTGATGAGTATTTTCAAAGTCAACTGGCGGATTCGGCTTGGCAAGTTCAGCAACTTCCAGTGCCCTTTGCATCAGCACAGGCTGAACTGTGGCTCCTGAGGAGCATCCATACCACCTCCTTTTAGAGACCTGTTTCAGTGTAATCACCTCAGTTTTCCCTTACACCCCTGGAAAAACTACGAGTGGCTCAGGACAGGAGGCCAAGTTAGGTGAGTGAATTACCTATTGAGGATCCTTCATTAACAGATACCTGAGCAGATCAGCCTCCCCATCCTGACACATAGATTAACTGCTCAAAAGTTGGCAGTGTGAATGCCCACACCGATATCTGGCCTCCATTAAGTACAAAGATACTTGGCGAAATCAAAAAATGTAGACACTAGAGGAAGAAACAGACAGTGCTTATAAACCCACCCTCTTCCAAGGGAGATGAAAACAGGCTTCTCCACCCCAATCAGAACTCGGAAAGCTTCATTAAGGTTTGCATAGGTGAAGTTTTCTGCTGCATCTCCAATAACCACGCAGTTTGGGTTTGTTTTATCAATCTCAGCAAATTCAGGGACAAGATCTACAGGAGGAAAAAAATAATAAAATCCACAAATCCCTTACCATTTCAGATCCCATTGGAACTGCTGGTTTTCCCCAGATTTGCGTTTCCCTTCATTCATTCCCCAATATATTTAAAAAAAAAAAAAAATCCAAGTCTGAATCAACTGTTCTTCAGACCCTTCCTATTCCTGCCCAGATCCTGCTATTCACCTGTCCTACAACAAGGAGCAAAATAAACCATTTCCTACCCTTGCCTTAGCTCCCACCACCCACGTCTCAGTTACATCTCAGCTCGTTATACCCAGTCACCCAGACCTGAGGCAAACTCCTGGGTAGTTGAATGAAAATGTATAATAGCAAAGGCAGGGTCCACCTCCTTTCTCTGTACCCACACTCTACAGAAACAATTTAAACTTAAAACCTCTGCCATGATAACAAAGACAATATAATGCCCTGCACAAGACCCCACCTATCTCCTAGTCTCTGTGGTTGAGCAGCGGACTCCTCTGTGCACTTGCTGACCCCCAGCACAATTCTGTGCCTTCACCGTACCACTGCCATAATTGAGACCTCGCTCAGGCCAGACCACTAAGGTTTACTCCAGAGTCTCATGACTAAGGAAGAAGCTTTTCCTTGTAGGAAAACAACAGCTTGGAGCTCTTCCCCCGCTGAGCTAAGGGAATTCACTGCTCTATCGCAAATGCCCACATCCCTCTGGCGTGTCCCCCTACGTGTCCCAGCATCTCCTGCAGCATTATCCCACCGTCGTGCACGAGCAAGTGCGGCCTCAGGCTGCGCTCCTTCAAAATGCGGCAGGCTGCTGGTGCTGGGGCAGTGACTTCGGCCACGGAGATGTCAAAGCCCATGCCCTGGAGCTTCTTCACGAACTTTTCCCTGGTCGCTTGGGTTTCGTTAGTGCAGAACTGCAGCTTCAGACCAGATGCCTTGATCCTGTTGAGTAAAAGCGGCAGAGGGGTTAACCGGACATAGAAAAGGAGCTAAGGGTATCAGCTTTGTTGTCCCACACCTAACTTGGATAATTACAATAAAAATGCAAAGAGGAAATGCCAGAAAAGGAGCAGGATCCCTTACTGCAACCAAGACATGCCTAAAATATATTGATTCTGGGCACTACAGCCGCAGTTTTCATCTGCAGGGCCCTTGCCATAGCATGTAATTGCCCTTCTGAAGCAGAGAGCTAAGTTGAAATGGCAGCACAGGCGATGCCCACTGTCCCCAGGATACCACAGTCTGCCAGGCACACGCTCCCTCCACACACCAAAAACCCCTAAATCCAGTCCCTTTTCTCTAAACCAGTCCATGGATGTTGATGCCCATGAACTGAAGGCACTGCACAGCCATGAGTACAGCACCTGGTGTGATACCACTGGCTATTCACATTTTAACTTGGATTTTCACCTTTCCACTTAGTAGTCACCTGCTGCAGTGATCTGCTGGAGGTAACAGCAAGGCTTTGCACCTCTGCAGACACCAGGTAAGAGGCCACAGTTGCAATGATGCTTATATCAACACTGGGGTGGCTTCAGTTACATTTATCATTTAATCTCTCATAAAACACCTGTGCTGTTCCTGGGTGGGTAATCCTGGAAAATACAGTACTTAACTGATTCATTAATAAACATTTACAGGTAAACGGCTTCTCAAGCGAAGAAAACATGGCTCCAAGTGCCCAAAGCCAAGGACATGGTTCCCGTGGAGCAGTACTCTGCAGTCTCGTGCAAGTCCTCTGCCTCTGAGCGACTTTGTTTCCTGACCCAAGCTGTGGTGACCTACTGGGGACGTCACGAAAAGGCCTCTTCTCCAAGGATGAGTTGTCAGCCTTTTGGAGAACCAACGTATTTCAAAGTGGCCATGGAAAATCAGAAGCATTGAAAATGTATCACAATTTTTTTCCAAATATTTGCCAAAAGGACTGTCACCCAGCTCCTCAAATACATTAAAATGCCAAACTTTTGTCGGTTTTAGTGTGAATTTGTACCTCATTATCTTTGAGGACCTGAGCTAATATGGCTTTAGATACATAGGTAAGTTAGGGGCTAGGCTTATAAATTATTAAAATATTATTAAAGTATTATTACTTTTCTTTGTATTAGGATGAAAAAGGACTTTTCTATTAGGAAAGCCCCTGCATTGATTCTCAAGACAACAAAACGTCGTGGGTTCCTTTTCTAGGGAAGATGATCCCAATCAGTCGGTGTAAACACCGAAACCACCTCGAGGTAACACACCCGATGACAAACTTTCATCAAAGCATTCTTAGAAATCTGGTCCTGACCCAGAGACCCCCTTCCACTCGTCAAAACTGCACGCCAGTGTCTTCTTCAATAACGCAGGTGATTCATTTCTTTCTTATTATTTGTCTTTCCTAATCATAGGTATGTGAATTATCAATTACACTTAGTGGTTAATTGCCCTTCATAAAGATAGCTTTTCTATTTTAAATTAGGCAGTTAATATATTGTAACTAATAGCATCCACTTGTACATTATAAATATATCTTCATTGATTGGAGCAGTGAATGTGAGATTCACTCACAAGTTAATGAAGCAATTGAGTGAAGAAGTGCAGGGTGTACCCAGGGAATAATTATTGTTAATGAATTATGATGTGACCTTCTCAGAACAATGAACAATTGGTGTGACAGTAGGATGACAGTGTTCCACATCTGTTATTCGAAACACGGTTTCGGCTGTAGTTAAAAAGCAAAGCATTGTAATTTGGATACATAACAAACTTTAATAGAGTGTGCCATGGTTAAAAAAAAAATCTTATTCTAAATGCAAAGCCTATCTGCACACTCCTAGGGAAAAAAAAAAAAAAAAAAACCAAACGTGATTCACGACTGCCTGGAAGCAGACATTTGTTGAATAAGAATCTATTTTTTCCTCTTCCTAAAGGTCAATGAAACGAATCCAGGAACAACACTAACCGTCTACTTGCACAGACAAACAAATGTGCCCTCACAGGTCAGCTTGGTGAAAGCAGAGATTCAGTTTTCCTATACTACAAATTTAACTTCTTTCTCAGAATTTTAGATGAAAAACAGAGCTAAACTTCTGAAAGGCATGACCAGAGCAGAAGCAGCCTGGACACATCCAGGACTGCTTCATGCCTTCGTGGCCACCAGCAATTACCACCTCAACAAACAAGCTCAGTAAATGCTTAGTATCGGGTGAGGTCTACAAAGAGTTAGACCACGCTGGTCAGAAAATGGGAGTCCTCTGGTGAGACATGAAAAGGACTCTCAAAAATATCCTGGAACACTAAACAAATGAATAATCATCAAGAACTCCAGAGAAGACTTATTTCTACAAAAATAATTTTCAAGGAAAAGCCACCTTTTCCTTCAAAGTTAGCATCTTTAAAAAGACCCTCTGCTAGCTCTCCGCCAAATCCTTGTATGATACAGTCACGCTCAGGGGTATGTGCAGGATTATACACGCACCAGGACGAATCCATCCCTCGACGCCCAGCACGGGGGCCGTGAGCGGAGCCCGCAGGCCAGCACGCATTGGCAAACAGCTATTAACTCAGAGCTTAAATAACCGGCGGGAGCTTTTAACAACAGTTCTCCACGGGAGGAAACCCTGGCTCCACTCGTGTCTACAGCAAAACTCTCCTTCAGTTTTCATGGCCGGGTTTGGCACAGGGAGGAACTACAAGAGATGGCTCAAAGGTCTCTGTGTGACGGAGGCCAGACGCTTTGCACAGCACGTCAATACCGCTCTGGGGGCACTGCTGCTAAGCCGGCCGGCTTAACGGGAAACCTCCAGCTACTGAGCGGACCCAGCCACCAGCGTTCACATTTTAAGTAGCACGTGCAGAGCAAGTTAGTGCAATTCCTAGTGCCAGCAGGGATGGGGATGTTAGAAGAATAAAGAACAACATTTGTAATGTGATGCCTCCTAAGATAAAGAGCAAGGGATTACATACCTGCAAGTACAGAAGAATGAGGAGACAGCAGATGAAATACACAACACACATTTTATCAAGATCTCCAGCGTATTACAGATTTATCAGCATCTATATTACAGAAGCGCAGGCACACCCAGGAAACCCAGTCAATCAGGGCTTCAGCTGACTTCCATACATCGCGGCCGTGATAAAGATCCCAGTCAGATTCCAGAAGCACCAGAAATCAATCCTGATTAAAGCACAAGCCAAGCACACGGACAGGCAGCACTGTACTACTCCACGCTGCGGACACTCTGCATGGTCCAAGTAGCTGCAGACGTCCCGAGGCCACGTCTAGCTCCCCGTTCAGGGCCGTCAGCAGGCTCACTGGCAGACAAATCCGCTCCATTTCCAACACGGCTGCTCACGCCACTCCTAAAGTCCACAGCCAGGAATGGGGGAACTTGAATTTCACATGCCTGTGGGGAGCTAGGCATGAAGGGAGAGCAGCTTCTGACCTTTTGGGGTGTCACAAATGGCAAACTCAGCTAAAAGCATCTCTGCAGCAAAAGAAACTTCTCGGAGCCCCGTCTCAGAGGGGACGGCAGAGCGTGCAGGGCAGCAGGCAGCAGACAAAAAAGTCCAACTGCACCCCTCCAGCTGCACGCCGTGTAGGTTCTCCTGCCAGCGCTGGCTGTGCTGGCAGAGCAGGCACCGGCTGCCCGGGGAGCTGCCACAGCACACGGGCGCTGAAGCAGAGGAACAAGTCACAGGAGAAACTTCCAAGCCCAAAATTACAAGTGGACAGATGAGCACCGAACTGACACACCAACAGGTGGGGAAGGAGACTTTTTCTAAGCCTTACCAGAGGAGGCATTTAAACCCACTCCAGACCGAAACAACCGCTCAGTTGCCCAAACAACCCCTAAATCTAGAACCGGGGCACCCACCCAGCGCCGGGCATGCCGTGAGCACACGTATGTGGGAGAGATGGAAATGAGGAAATGAGGTTTTTAATTTCAGCCCGGAGCTGCCCCTCACACTATGCCAGCTCTTTGAACTGACCTTTACCTCGTTCTGCCGGAGCAGGACACGACGCTGAGTGACAATGTCCCACAATGCAATTACCGTGCGTCAGATGAGCCGGTCCCTTACAAATCACCTCGAACTTTACACATCTGCTGGCTGTCAGCATCTGCCAGGTTCACTCACCCGAAAATAATGAAAAAACTCTCATTATTGTTCCATAACAGGTAAAGTGTTAGGACAATTATTAGACATCCTGACTGACCTTGTGCAGACTTAACCAACTGCCCTTGCCAACCTTTATGGGCAGCCTTTGGGCATATAAAACACAAAACCTGTTCTTTTAGATGATGTAAAGGTTGCAACCAGTAAGAAAAGAAATGGCCTCAGGATCTAGGCTGGAAGCCATCACTCCTTCTTAAATTCACATTGTCCTGCACATGGCAGAAGCAACTAAGGACACGGTATAAGACTAAGCCTCAGACTTTGACCGCTCTCTTTTGCAGTGAAGGTTTTTCCTAACACGGGAGTGGAAGAAGAGTCCTGCCCGCAGGCAGCAGGTCCTGTGCAGATGGGCAGGGGGACAGAAAGCGAAACCCTGGAAGAGGCAACAAGCCTGAGCTTTGGGAGAGGCAACAAGCCTGAGCTTGGCGACTGTCCAAAGCCAACTTCAAAGGTGTTTGGAAGAACGCTTGGTTATGAGATTTCCAGAACTGGCTTTTTATCCTGCTTTTGGTTTTTCAGAGTGGTTTTGTTTTTTTTTTTTTTTTTAATTTGAAAGAAAGGAAAGCGTGCTAAGCACTTAGGCTATTTGACCCTTTTGCATCAGCAGACAAATACCAGTGTGCTTCAGTGTAAACTTGTCAGTGCTCCAATACCATCTCTGAAACACAGGGAAATAACAGTACCGGAGAGTTCTCTGCCTGCAACCAAACCGGGACTTGTGCAGCAGTGCCACCCTCCCACATGGGCAAGGGCTAACGTTTGCTTATTGCCTGGGTGCTGGTGCTACAGGTAAAACATCTCTTGTCAAGAGAAGATGAAACCAAGCCAAGAAGAAACTGAGCATAATGGTCAAAAGTAGAAATTACTTGCCTAGTTTCAAGGTCAATACAGAAGAAAGAGTTTGAAAAGAGCAGAAATTTATACCGCTTCTTTAGCCTACCTGGCTGATGCAGAACCACGGTGCACAATGTGGTTTTAGCCAGCATCTAAAAAACACGCCCAAAATGATGAATTAAAATGGGTTTTGCTACAAGAGATCAGCACTAGTCCTCAACAGTCTGTGTAACGGTGGGTAAAAATCTCATCCAGACCACAAAATGGTGAGTGCTCAGGACAAAGGGAGGTATCAAAATCTTCTGTGCCTTCAGCCACTGCTGACTCGCAGGCAAGGGGATGTTTTTCCTTTGCCCACAAAAGCCCCCCGGCTGGCCCTGCCACTGCTGGGGAGTAATTCCCCTAGCAAGTCACACTGCTTTTACACAGAAGGCAAAACCCCTCTTCTAGCCCCTGCAATGAACAGGCTACATCTTAAAGTGTCAGCCTATGTTACGTTTATGAATTAATGCAAATCCTGAGCTTGATCTTGCAGACTTTTCCCAAGAGAACCTCCCACTGCCGGAGCAGGACGCGCACCTGAGAAGAGGGTGCAAAAAGGTTTTCCAGCTCAGCGCTGGCTGAAAGCAATAACCCTTTCTGGGGTCCAGCTGTGGAAGGGCCTGTGTGTGGGGGAGTACATTCGCTCTGCTTTATGTGCCCTCTGCTTAAAAAGTGTATTTGTGGCAATAATGTATTATACTTTCTCCGCGAATCTGCATTCATGCTATTTAGTGGCTATTTCAACAGCATTTTTCATCTCTAATCTCAGCTTCTGAAATACCACCAAGCAAAATCATTATTTAAAAACTCTGAAGGAGGCCAGCCACAAAAGCCCTCATCTATCCTTAGTTGATTTGGCCAGTTTTCACAGCACAAGCCTCTCCCAATTCCACAGAAACACTGAACTTCCCGGTGTTTTGCTCGGCGGGTGCAATGAGATCCGAGGAGCATGGATGAAATACCACGCACGCTCCCGTGACACAGAGACCTTCGGCTTGCTTTCCAGTTGTTCCTTCTCTATCCCCATGTCCAAACCTTTCCGTTCCCCTGATTTCTGCTATCCTCACAGTATGTCCAAACTGCTTAAATCTTGCTGTCGTACCTCTGATGCTACTTTTGTCCCCTGATCTCCCGGTGTTTCCGTTCACTGATGTCCTGTCGTTGATCCTGAGAACAGCCGAGCTCATTAAAACTCCCGTTCTCCAGTGGTCCAGCTTTCTGCTCCGTAGAGCAAGGCTGGCCTGACAAATCCTTATGTACGGCACTTTTTGGCCCCGCTCCCCCTTGCATTCTTGTGTCTGAAACTCATCTCTACATCTGCTATCTCACGAGCACAATTTCCTCTCCAGACCCATATGGCTCACCTCTCTCTATATATAGAAGTGGGTAATTTGGAGGGAATCCAATGGAGGGATTGCAAAAGGGATTAAAAAATAGGAGGACATTACCTTTGAACAGGAATGAAGGCAGATTAATAGGTACACATGAAGGAGCCACAAGAAAAGAGGCCAATGTTATTTAAGGGCGGGCAAGAATGAAACAAGAAAGGGTACAGTTATAAAAATAAAGACTCTGGAAACACCACTTTGAGACGCTGTTTGACAGCAAAACCTGAAAAATCACTAAGTTCAAAGTAAACTTTAAAAGCCTATCAACGCCTTTATTTCAGTATTTCAATCATTCAGAATTTTTCAGAGGTAGAAATAAATACTGGAAGTTGTACATCAAAACAAACACGAAGTCTGTCTTGTCCTGATCTCTCTACAAAGGCTGCCTCTCTCTGACCACCGAATACAGCTGGACACCAGAATTACTGAACAAACTACCTGATACCATAAATCGTATTCCACCTGCCCGAACGGAAGGGTAGACAACAGTTTTGTAGACAACAATATGCCACAACAGTGAAATCCAGAATTAAGTATTTAATAAAAATAATACATGCTTTTGAGGTGAATCTGCAGAAAGGAAGCACAGAGCAGACTACAAGAAAAATCTTTCCGGTCCATTATGTTCAGTAACAAGATGCATTTAATCGATGCAGATTACCAAATTAGCTTAAAGTATTACACCTAGCAGTCCCAGACCTTAACCGCACTACAGGAACTGAATCAGGGCTTCTCACCTTGTCTTGTAGCGGCTGCCTGATTGTTATACCACAGGAACACAATATTGAGTACGATTCAAACATACAGGTGTCTTCTGCAACAAAAGTAAACTCTGGTAGACTTTAAATGCTTGGTAACTCTCTACTTTGGAGCCGTCAAGAAAAAAATCTGAACTTTGGGGATTCAGTTAGCATGAACAGGTCTGGAATATATTTATTTGCATCAAGCAAAACATTTTTATGGACAATATGATGAATCATACTCCAATAGCTTTCATTCTGTGCTAAAAGCAGTTGGGGTTTTTTGCCTCTGAAGCTACTAATTATTCCATTAAAGTTGCCATCAAAACCAAGTTATCTTTGTCATGGTCGAGTTCTTACTTTGTATACAAACAGCACTTGTAAATAATGAATTCTGTTTCTCAGAAAGTAAATTGCCAAAATGTTTCATTTAGTCTATTTTATAGAGAAAGAATTCACTCTCACATGCTCTGCTTACCTACTTTAGAAAGTACCATACTATTTCATTGCAGTAGCTTAAACACCAAGCTGCATCCCAAGAAACTTGAACAACAGTTTAAAACGACAACTAATTCCAGCGCATCACTTGCAAAGACAGCATGGAATCTGAATGGCGATACTGCTGAGGACATGCAAAGAATCAGGCTCGATTCTAAGATTCCGGACTGAGTTCACCAAATGCGAAAGATGGGGGAAAAAAAACTACTACCACAGCGGTAAACTGAGACAAGTCTCAAGTTCTAAAGTACAGAATGAGGTAGACTGCTGCTCATCCTCTTCAGGGATTAATCAGTATTTATACAAGGTAGCAGACGAACCAGTACCCTTAGGTAGTAGGTATCACTGCAGTATCTTCTATTATTCTTTACTGGTAAATATTTGTACAGCACATCATCGTGCCAGTGGACAGCAAGTAGCTCAAGACCCTAAAGGTTAATGGTGTTTAAATTCCAAAAGTGTAAGCACTTACTCATGCAATTTGTGTAGACAGCACTTGGAGTACCCACAACTTCAGGGACACAGATATTTTTAAAAAAAATAACAAACATTGCTGATTAGGAAAGCAAATATGGGTTAGGAAATTCCACTGCTCTCAGAAAACAGAGACCATAGCTAATGATACAGACTAGAGTGGAACTGCAACAGCTCTGCACCCACTAAGGAGCAATTCCTGGATCTCCTGGTTCTGCCAGCGAACAGCTACAAGACAATACAAAACCACTTCACCTTTTTGTGTCTCTGCTGCTTCAGAAAGGGCAGGTGACACCTACCCTTCTTTGGGATCCATGGATAGAAAGTGCAAAGAGTGCAAAGACAAATGAACGGATATTTACACAAGAGTTTGTACAGTTTAATTGAAAGTCTCTTTCTAGCAGGAACAACTCCTTCACTATCACATGTCCTGAAGGCACAGCATGCCTTGAAACTCTGCACATCTGCACAGACTGTGCTCAGCCACGCTCTGGTTACCTTCTGCTACAACAAAGATTTCCTACTCCTTGTCGCACACACACTTTCAGACGGCTCTTTGTAAACTCACAGCTGTCCCACCCGAACCCCCACATGCTGAATTGCTTTACGGTTCCAGTTCCGCTTGTTCTCCTTGCAATCTTCGCCTTGTTAGACTCTCCAGGTATTTTATTTTAACACGACTGTCCAGCTGCTCCCCTGCCTCCCTGCTCCCCAGATTTCCGTTGCTCTTTTAAAGGACTCTGTAGAAAGTTGTGCTAACAGATGCACTATACTGGCCAAACAACAGGATGTTGTAAATGTCCAACTACTGTGTGCTTTTCATATGGATATGCTAATGGGCACACTATCAGCACACAGCTGTAAATGCAAATAACAGAGCACAGGCTGAGCATCTTTTATGGATGTTTAAACACCTTCTGTCTTGTAAGAGACCAGCTCCCTGCTATTTGTAAGATAAAAAGCGAATAGCTCACCTCGTGTCAATGCTGTGTAAATCAATTAAGACAATAACAGCACAGTACAGAGGCAGCGTTAAGGCTGGCTCCAGAAGAAGCCTTTAAGTCACCGATGGGCTTTCTGATCTTGTCCATGGAGCTTTCTGATCCGCTCTGCAGCATCTGCCAGTTAACCACACACACTTGGAAGAGATGTGTTTTATTTAACTCTGCTATAAGGATTTTTTTAAAAACTACAACAAAGGTATGCCACAGTAAACTGAACAATCAAGAAACGTTATGGGTTAAAAGTTTTAGAGAGCTGAATTATCTTATCAAGCTGGTTTTGGATTTTCTAGTCACCCACCACTCCAATATCCCCACCTGAAGTTAACAATAACAGTCCCCGGTGGATTTAATGACATTCCTGGCACCCTGGCTACTGGGTTAAACCAGGGGTGCCAATGGGTGCACATGGGTGCCTGCCTGCGATAGTCCGGCTGAGCAACAAGAAGGATTCGGATTCACTGTATCACTACTTGAACACAGGAGGAGGTCCGCTCTGTGCAACAAACACTTCTACGGTTCATCCTTTCGGCCTCCGATTCACCAATTCCCTTTCAGTGCATACCGAATCCTAAGATATTTCACAGGTAAAATTTATCAGAGATGCAAGGTACATTAGCAACAAATAAAGCATTCCCAGTTGTAACACTTAGTGTTTCATCACAAGTTATAACAACTTGGATAGTGACTACCGATGTCTTCCTCAGGAGAGTCTCTATGGCACGGGGAAGCGTGTTACTGAATGTCATCTTGCTCAGGATGCTTCAGCGTCCATCAGCTTCTTTGCTCATTTTACTGCTCCGTCTGACTGTACTGCTGGCTAAAAACAAACAAGAGAGGACCACCGCCCTGAAGCCATCAAAAACAGAAAAAAGGCCAAATTCTGCTGGCAGAACTCACGTTGCTACTCTTTCAAATACTAAATGAAATAACTGCATAGCAGAATTTGGCTGAAAACAAGAAAAATAATGCAGAAAAAATAGTTTTAGTGGAGTCGAGCTGGCTTC
The DNA here is from genome assembly GCF_030463565.1 of Pelecanus crispus. Taxonomy (NCBI): domain Eukaryota; kingdom Metazoa; phylum Chordata; class Aves; order Pelecaniformes; family Pelecanidae; genus Pelecanus; species Pelecanus crispus. The sequence continues at coordinate 4,821,092 of NC_134652.1, forward strand.
AGTCATATGAAACCAACCGCAAATGAAAACATTTACTTATGCTTTTTATTGGTGTGTACTATGTGTTGTTACACGAAGTTAATTGCCATAATGGTGTGGGAGATGATGTAGCAAGACAATCTGAAGAAAACAGGTCAGCTGTCATATCATGAGAGTCTGTATCTGTAGTATGAATTATCAAAATGGTATTTAAGACTCCTACTGGACATATATATATATGAACTAAAAGATTTTAGACATCTCTTTTAGCAAAAGATCATATCAATTTGAATTAGTTATAAAGTTCCTAGCTATCTGCAATTATGACCTTTTAATTGATACAAAAATGAATTAATTAAAAAAGAGCCGCTTTTAGCTTTAATCCATCTGCTTGAAACCACCGAGCTGTACTATGACGCAGACACAAATATTAATGACCAACTGGCAATAGGATAATGAGTCAATAAAGATTTTAAATGGTGTGAGCTAGAACAATTACCAACCTAACAGGCAGATAAATAAGGCTACTTGACTTTCCCAAGGAAAATGATTATTCTTAACCACTTACATCGAATGACCTGAACAAAATGTTTTGGGTTTGTTTGGGGTTTTTTTTTCCCCACTTCGTGGCACTTTTCCATACTCACTTCTGCTGTCCCCAATTTCCACAGCTATGATTACCGCTTCTCCATTGCTTACTGACATGAAACTCCTCGGTGCCCATGTTCCCAGCACATTCCCTAGGAAACAAGCCTCATGCACAGAGCTGCAGAGAAGCCCCACAGACACTTCCAGTACTTCAAGAGAAAGCCCGTAGTATCTTATATGTAGCCCAAGGCCAGACTTTCATTGTTGTTTCATTGGCATATTTCTGACATTGCCTTAAGTAAATTGCAGTTTACGTTGCCTGCCTGCGGGAGGTTTCAGCAAACACAGTGACAAAAGTTACTAAATAACCGCCTGCAACCCGACGGAAAAGAAAGTTTAAAAACCTTGGAGAAAAAAAAACAGTATGTCAAAAGCATCTGGGGAACTGTGATGCAGATATTATTGAAAATGTCATGGTTTTTAAAGGAATGATCTGATCTCCCAACAGTAATTATGTAGTTGCTGTTTATGTTTGTTTCGGCCATGCCTGAAGGCCTCAGCTATGATCTGGGCTGCCCGTGCTACACCCTGCAGCAACTCAGCATACGCGACGGTCCCAGCAGAAAATGCCAGTTGGCAAGAAGGGAGAGGAGGGTGGTAAGATGTGTTCTCCTGAAAGATGGAGAGCAGGAGAAGACTCTCCTTCACCAACAGACCGGCCGGCACAAGCATCGGCATCAGCGTCAGTGGGAAGCAATATTACCAGGAGGATTTGAGCGAGACAAGAAGGAAAGCCAGGGAAGTTGAATCCTGGCAGAGGCTGCCCCGGCAATGCCTGCCCCTCTGCAGTCAGCAAACAGGCTGCTCTATGCACCCAGGGGAACACAAATGCTTTCGTTTTGCTACAAGCCTTTTCTCTTAGGGTCTCTCTCGAATCCTGAGCCCGTAGCATAGCTATGGAAAGGCATGAGAAGAGAAACCGCACTGAAATATTGCGTAAAGTGGACATGGAGGAACAGGAACAGAAGTCCTACGCGATCCCTTGGAAAACTCACAAGCCACCGGATTTCACTACGATGTCTTTATAAAAGCAACTTTTCCCTCTGCCTAATTTCACCAAATTCCCTTGGAGTGCTGCTCTCCCGTCGGCTGTCCCTGCACCTGCAGCTCCCCCCACCCAGCTGGGGCCAGCTGAGCACCACAAATGGGCCCAGAGCCCAAATAATCCTTAAACTTATGCTTAAAATGCTGCTTTTTGACAGCGCTGGAAACTCTGATCCTGTAGACAAAAACAGAAGATTCATCCGACAACACTTTATGTGCCTGCTACATGTATTTCAAGAAAGATAAACAAAGATACAATTAAAATAAAAAAAACCAACAAAGTAGCAGCAAAGACTTCTTTTATTACCTGTACATTTGGATCTTCTCCAGTTCTGCTTTTCCCATGGCGGTTCCACCAACATTTAGGCACGTATTTAATTAAACTCATATCATTAATTTTAGTATCTCATAGAATCATAGAATCACAGAATGCTTTGGGTTGGAAAGGACCTTTAGAGGTCATCCAGCCCAATGCCTGCAGCGAGCAGGGACAGCTTTAACCAGCCCAGGGTGCTCAGAGCCCCGTCCAGCCTGGCCTGGGATGGTTCTGGGGATGGGGCCTCCACCGCCTCTCTGGGCAACCCCTTCCAGTGCCTCACCGCCCTCACTGTAAAACATTTCTTCCTTATGGCCAGTCTAAATCTATTCTTCTGTAGTTTAAAACTATTACTCCTTGTCCTGTCACAACAGGTCTTGCTAAAAAGCTTGCCCCCCCCTTCCTGCAGCCCCTGTCAGCACTGCCAGGCCGCACTCAGGCCTCCCCGCAGCCCCCTCCTCTCCAGGCTGAGCACCCCCAGCCCCCCCAGCCTGGCCCCGCAGCAGAGGGGCTCCGGCCCTCGGGGCATTTCTGTGGCCTCCTCCGGACCCGCTCCAACAGGTCCATGTCCTTCTTGTGCTGAGGGCTCCAGAACTGTCAATATTTCTTCCTGCGTATTTCCCTGCTCAATAAAGCACTCACCACAAGCGTGGCCATGCTGGGTGGCCCCAGAGGATAGAAGCCACAGACGTGCTCACCAAGCAGGCCGTCAACATTTCACAGAGGTTCAGTATTTAGACATTTAAAGCACTATAAGTGGGAACATTTCAAGTGGGGTACACGCAGCAGCACTTGCCACGTGAAACAGATCTGGATTTTCTGCAGCGGGTTAGTGAAACATCACATAGAGCCAAAAGTCTCTTCCAGAAACCCACAACCTCCTCCAGCGAGGCAGAGCCATGAATGAATACCTGTCTTTAAACACAGATGGCCCTGCGGCCATTGCTCTCCCCCGGCCCCATCCTGCTCCTCTGGTCAAGCAGGGCTGATACAGGCACACTGGCAAGCCAACCTAGTTAATTAAAGTCAAATAAATGAAATCGCTACCTGTTCAGCAGCAGTTACTTAGCTTGTGTTAATGGCATTACATTACCCAGCTAAAAGCAAGGGAGTTTGCTACCTCTGGGCACTGGTAACTTGCCACGACCATACTTTACTTCTGAGTCACTTATACGCTGGGCAATCATTAATTGCAGCACTGAAATTCTCCATTTCTGCTGGGTTGCAAGTTCTCCGCAAGAAGCTAATGTGACAGCAAAGCTAACGAATTTACAGAAGCACCATGCCGGTGCAGGCAGTATTTTAAAGTTTACTACGGGGGGAATGTACCAGACCTCCCATACGCTGCCTGCTCTTGCTACACATGCGACGACGGCAGTAAATACAAAACCAAGCGGGATGCGATCTGCCCGCGCTGCTCCGGGCTCCCTTCCCCACCAGCGCAGGGACAGCAGATCTACAAACTCACTGGACTCCCGCACAGCTTAAATAAGCCTAAAAAATACCGAGGTGAACCAAAACGTTCACGTTTGCTGCCCTGTCCCACTCAACTTTGCACAGCAAACCGGTGTTTTTAAACCCCGATCCTCACTTGCCTTCGGGTGTAACACCAAGGCCCAGCGCCAGGCGCACAGTGCATGTTTTGGGGTGCCAAGCCCGCACCGCCATGTTGTGGGGTGCCCCCCCGCCATGTTCTGGGTGCCCCCCCCGCCATGTTCTGGGTGCCCTCCCCGCCATGCTCTGGGGTGCCCCCCCGCCATTTTGCGGGGTGCTCCCCCCGCCATTTTGCGGGGTGCCCCCCCCGCCATGCTCTGGGGTGCTCCCCCGGCCCCGGGCGGCCCCGCCTCGGCCTCCTCCTCCTCCCCGGGGTCGGGGGTCCCGGGCCGGGCCGTGCTCCGCCGGCACCCACCTGCGCACCGCCTCCACCGAGCCGGCGATGGGCACGCCGTTGCCATCGCCGCTGCTGTCGTACAGAACCCCGCTGACATCCAGCAGCAGCCCCCGCACGGCCCGCGCCCAGGCCGCCATCTCCCGCCCGCTCCGCCGAGCCGCGGGCGCTGCTGGGAAATGTAGTCCGGGGGGGTGGGGGGGGGGTGTATGGGGGGGGAGACATCTTTTTTTTTTTTTTTTAATAAAACACCTGAGGCAGGTGGCTGCGTGGACCAAGTTTGGTCTTCACAGGCAATGGCAGCAGCGTCTTCGACAGCACGGCAAGCGCCCGCCGTCTCCATCCACCCGCCAGCATGGCTGCCGCTCTCCACAGGTACGGCCAAGCAGGCTCTGCGTCCGGCCCGCGGGCTGCCAACAGCCCAGCGCTCGGGGCCGGCAAACAGCTTCGGCGATAAAAAAGCAGCCCAGAGAGCCAACGAGTGCCAGGGCTCGTCCCCTGCTTCACGATAAACTCCCTCAGACATCGCGTTCCCCGGGGAGAAACTTCCAACCTCTGCCGAGCCCAAGTGTTGCGATGGACAGTCCGAGCCTCCCCTTTACGCTAATATTAAAAGCAGGAATAAGGTGTCCCCTAGCCTGAGGGGCAGAAGCAGCAAAAGCCCTGACTTCACCAGCAACACAAGGACGGAAGGAAACAGGAGAGTGAAAGATGCAAACCATTTGTTAATAAAAAAGATAGGAGCAGTGCAGGGTTAGGAGCCTGGGGGACAATGAGAAAGGAATAGCAGACAGCAAGGAAAGAAGAGGGAAAGCCCAAGAAGATGGCAGTTGTGGACAAAAGAGCTCTGCCCTTTGCAGAGTCACCTCACTCGATGATCTTAAAGGTCTTTTCCAACCTAAATGATTCTATGGTTCTATGAAATACACGTCACCCGAGTCAGATGCTGTGGAAAGTAAAGGCAAGATACGCATTTTCTTAAAAATTTATACTGCTTTGATCATTCCCGGAAGGGCTCCAGACCCTCAGCGATACCTCTGCAACATCACCCCGGGGTCTTGGTTTGGCTCTGACTTATCCGAAGCGAGGAGAAGCTTGGCATGTTTCCATCCTGCGGTTTCCCTCCGGAGCGGGAGCGTGGTGGGGCGGCCACCGGTGCGAGGGCGGATTCCTGCACCATTCCCCCGGCCGCGGGTACGCCGTGCACCCCGTACTGCACCCCGTACCGCACCCCGTACTGCACCCCATACCGCACCCCACGGGTCTGTAGGAACAGAAGTAAAGCAGGATTCAGCCCTTGGGGACCAAGGCGCTGATCCACACAGCAGCAGAAGCCTGACGAGACCCGCATCAGCTCAGCCAAAACGCCAACGGGGCCCGTGCCCTGCCTTGATGGTATCTTCTCATACATGCCCAGCGCTTCATATGGACAACCGAGAAAAAAAAAAAAACAGTAGTTTGTCATATAAAGAATTGAAGCGATCCCCTGCGTTTTACAATCACGGATAAGATTTTATCAACTGTGTTCCAGCTTTACAGATAATATTGTTTTCTCCCTCAGTAAAGTCCAAATACTTTCTTATTGCTAATACTATCAATAGCGTGCCACGAGTCCCAGAATATATAAGGAGCTGCGGTGGAATTATAGTCCACTTTGTTTTAAGAAAAGTAGAGGAGCCTCGGCAGCATTGATTTGCATCACTGTTTCTGGAATAGCCTCTGGCTTCTCCTTAAAGATAATATCTAAACTGTGAAATTCATTAAATAGACCCAGAAATGGATCAGGTTATTTAAAACAACATCACTAATGGCGCAATCTCTCAGCTGTCTCCACCGATAGTGAACATTGTCTTGGATAGTGTTATCAGTCCAGGACACCCGCTATGAATATTGATCCGCAGCTTGTTACAGCCATCACTTGCCGTCAGGACAGGTCAGGGTTGAAACCCACCTAGCATCAAAGCAATTTAAAGACAGCATTCGGGCTGAATTTTAATGCTCGAGCTGGGAAATGGACCGACTTCAAACAGACCGCTAAAACTAATCCATGAATGTGTGCTTTTTCACGTGTGCCTTCCTACATGCATGTATGTTTGTGGGTCGGTGTGCATGCACGTCTTAAACTGATGGGATCTGAAGATGTCTGCGAGCTCACACGTTAATCTCAATGCTACAATTTACCTCCTCAGCTCCTGCAGACACAACAACTCAGAAGTATTTGTAGTCTCATTAGGGTTTTTTTCTCTTTCAAACATAAAAAAAAATCTCTGGCACTGCCAGGGCTTGCGAGCATTCCTAAAATAGTGAGCTACGCGCTCATTTGCCATATGACAATACCTATGATTTCTCCGCATAGTCTGAGAGTAATGTTGTGCCACAGAAAGAATCTTGTTTCAAAACCATTAATAGAATCTGCACTAAGACTTCATTGCCATCTTCTCTATTTGATCTCACTTCTGAAGCATGCTGTCCAGCAACTGTAACTGCTCCTCTCCCCTTCCTTCTCCTTCTTCTGCACCTCAAGGAACTTTAAATACATAAGCAATGCTGAACTAGCACACAGCAGTGTTTTCCAGTTCACCACCGCCTTCATTTTCACGCAGGATGCATCCCCAAAAGTAAGCTTCATCGCTCTGTAGCTCTAGCGTGTGAGCTCCCCAGGAGAGAGCTCCCTTCTCTTCCGTGCGTGTGCGGCATCCTATCCCAGAGGCCAGTGCCAAAAGGGCTCTCGGATGCTGCCACTGCGTCATTAACAATAACAATTAACTTGTTATCGCATCGCCCTCCACATCTTCATCTCACCTTCTTGCTCTCTGGCTCTCTTAAGGCCCATGCCCTTGCAATGGCAAATAGCAATTCACCCAATTCTGCTGAGGGTGAGACACACGTAAAGGGGAAGAAGGCTGTGGTCTGCAAAATAGAATCAGAGAATCATTTAGGTTGGAAAAGACCTTTAAGATCATCCAGTCCAACCATTAACCTAACACTACCAAGTCCACACTAAACCAATTCAGGGTAAAGTAGCAATTTCATGTTTCCTGGCTTGGTGGCTGGATTATTTATAATGAAAGTAAAAACTAGGAATCATTAAAGTTGGAAAGGGCCTCTAAGACCATCAGTCCAACCATCAACCCAACACCCCCATGCTTACTAAACCATGTCCCAAAGTGTCACGTCTGCCCGTTTTTTGAACACCTCCAGGGATGGGGACTCCCCCACCTCTCTGGGCAGCTTGTTCCAATGCTTGACTACCCTCTCCATGAAGAAATTTTTCCTAATATCCAATCTAATAGGAAATAATAGGAATAAACGCAAGTGGAGTAGCAGATTCCCACCGAGGGCTGCCATCCCTGGCCTCCTCTGGCTGGAGGGTGCCCCTTCGTCTACACCTCGGCCTGATACACGGAACCGACACAACGTAGAAGTGCCAAAGGAGAGGGGAAAGCATCCCCCTGAACAGATACAGACGTACCAAAACACATTGCTAGCAAGTTTTTAATAAGCGTGGCCGGCTAGCAGTGGTCGCGCTGACGGGGCCGGCGCGGGGTGCAGAGGCTCGACCCGCTGTCGCCTGCGCTGCCGCAGTCCCAGGCGCAATCAGGCAGTGAGGCATTTCCACACAAGGCAAGGAGGGGCGGCCAGCGGGGTGCTTGCGGTGCAGGGACCCCCCCCACGCAGGCGTGCCTCAGTTTCCCCGCCTCTAAACTGGGAATAGCGTGAACGCCACGTGTGAGTTGCAGGAGTTCGGGCCAGCCCTCGGCCCAAAGTCTGAACCGGTCTGACGCTGAGCTGCCCCAAAATGAGAAGGTGCATGTGCGGTCACGTCCCCGCGCTGCCCCGGGTGACGGAGCAGCAGGGCCCAGCCGGGCCTGGTGCCAGGGCTCCGGGATGGCCCCGGCCCAACCTCGCTGTGATCCCCCTGCCCGAGTCGGGGCCGGTAACGGGAACGCCCCGGGGCCAGGGGTGGGATGGAGGGGTAGGGATGGAGGGGTGTAGGGATGGAGGGATGGAGGGATGTGGAGATGGAGGGGTGTGAGGATGAGGGGATGGAGGGGTGTGGGGATGAGGGGATGGAGGGGTGTGAGGATGGAGGGACGTAAGGATGAGGGGATGGAGGGATGGAGAGGATGGAGGGATGACAGGATGGAAGGATGTGGGGATGAGGGGATAGAGGGATGTGGAGATGGAGGGATGGAGGGGTGTGGGGATGGAGGGGTGTGGGGATGGAGGGGATGAGGGGGATGTGGGGATGAAGGGATGGAGGGGTGTGGAGATGAGGGGATTTGGGGATGGAGGGACATGGGGATGACGGGATGGAGGGATGAGGGGTTCGGGGGGTGTGGGGATGAGGAGATGGAGGGATGGGGAGGTGTGGGGATGTGGGGATGAGAGGATGGAGGGGTGTGGAGATGAGGGGATTTGGGGATGGAGGGACATGGGGATGAGGGGATGGAGGGATGAGGGGTTCGGGGGGTGTGGGGATGAGGAGATGGAGGGATGGGGAGGTGTGGGGATGAGGAGATGGAGGGATGGGGAGGTGTGGGGATGTGGGGATGAGAGGATGGAGGGGTGTGGGGATGAGGGGATGGAGGGGTGTGGGGATGAGGGGATGGAGGGGTGTGGGGATGGAGGGACGTGTGGATGAGGGGATGGAGGAGTGTGGGGATGAGGGAATGAGAGGATGGAGGGATGTGGGGATGGATGGGATGGGGGGTGTGGGGATGAGGGGATGGAGGAGTGTGGGGATGAGGGGTTGAGAGGATGGAGGGATGTGGGGATGGATGGGATGGGGGGTGTGGGGATGAGGGAATGAGAGGATGGAGGGATGTGGGGATGGATGGGATGGGGGGTGTGGGGATGAGGGGATGAGAGGATGGAGGGGTGTGGGGATGAGGGGATGGGGGGTGTGGGGATGAGGGGATGGGGGGTGTGGGGATGGATGGGATGGGGGGTGTGGGGATGAGGGGATGAGAGGATGGAGGGGTGTGGGGATGAGGGGATGGGGGGTGTGGGGATGAGGGGATGAGAGGATGGAGGGATGTGGGGATGAGGGGATGGGGGGGGGGGCTCCCGCTGCGCCCCCGCGGAGCCAGCGCGGCGGGGAGGGGGCCGGGGGGCCGCGTGCCAATGGCTGCGCTGCCCCCTCCTCTGCCCCCACCCCGCCGCCGGCCCCTCCGCCCTCCCCGCCGACCCTCCGCCTCCTCCCCGCCGCTCACTCCGCGCCGGCGGCCGCCTCGGCAGGCGCCCGGTCCGCGCCCCGCGCAGCCTCCGCCGGCTCCGCGCTGGGAGCCAGCAGGTCTCCGGGAGGCGCGGAGGGGTGGGGGGGGAATGCCGGAATGCCCGGACCGCGGGGCCAAGGCGGCCCCCATCCATCATAAAATCTCCTTCTCCATCTTAGACATCCTGGATCCCCAGAAATTCAGCAGGAGACGCGAAGCGGCCGCGGGGAGCTGGGGCAGCGCCCCCCGCTCGGGCGAGCGGGAGAAAAGTTTGGGAAGAGTTGAAGTAGGAAAGGACGCTGCTGCTGCCGGCAGCGGGAGGAATAAACTAGAGGCACATGGTAGGAACGCGCTCGAGTTTTCTCCGGCCGGCGCCGGCGGGGCGAGCAGGTGGCGGCGCCGGCGGCCGGGGACCCCCGGTGCCCCCGGGAGCGCTGCCCGGCCGGGGCTCCCGCAGGGAGGTGCCTGGGGCACCGCGGGGACGGGGAGGGGGTGCAGCTGTGTTAAGTCTCGGTGATGCAAAGGGGAAAACAACAACAACAAAAAAAAAGGTTGTCGGGGTGGGGGGGGGGGGGTGTGCCGGCTCCCGGGGCGTCGCGGGGCAGCCCCGGCCGTGCCGCCGCCCCATCCCGGCTCTCCCGGGCACGGCCGGGCCGCGGCTCTCGCCGGGGCACCGCACCGGGTGGGTGTCCCCCCCCCGCCCCCCGCCCGAAGCAGGGCGGCCCCCGGGCGCCCCGTTCCCCGGGGCGGGAGGAAGCGGCTGCCCCGGCCCCCGTCGGGCCGGCCGGGGGGTAATTGCCGAGCCCGTCCCCGGCGGAGGATGCCTGAGCTGCCGGTGATCGATATCCTATTACCGACTCCCGCCTATCTCCTGCCCGCAGCTTGCAGGTGCCCACTTCAAACCTCCTTCCCCCGGCCTGATCCTAATATTGTTCGATTAAAACTTACCTTTAATAGATGACATCTATCGATCTGGCCCTCGCAAATCTGAAACTCCATTAGCGCGGGGATTGGGGGGGGGGGGGGGGGATGGGGATTTATTTCGCTTCAGAAGGGGACTTTAATAACTTCTTTTTTAATTGGTAAGAAATCCATACCGACCCCCCCGCGATGGCAGAGCGCGGCGGGCGCTTTATTTTATTTTCTGTTAACGACTGCCCTTACTTGATCCCCTTCGGGGGGAGGGCCGGGCGCGGAGGGGCGGCGGGCGCCGGGCTCGGGGCGGGCTCGGGTCCCCCCTGACGCGCGGCCGCCATCTCCCCTCAGATGCGCACGCCCCGGCGGAGAGCGGCGCGGCGGCAGCGGGGCAGGAGCGCGACGAGGCGGGCCCGCCCGCGGCCGGGAGCGGGGCCGGGGCCGAGAGCCAGCCCTGCGGCCGCCCGCCCGCCGCCGAGGAGCCGGGCTCGCCGCGGGGCGCCCGGCGGCGGCGGGCCGAGGCGGGGTGCGGCAAGCCGCGGCGGGCGCGGACGGCCTTCACCTACGAGCAGCTGGTGGCTCTGGAGAACAAGTTCCGGGCCACCCGGTACCTGTCGGTCTGCGAGCGCCTCAGCCTGGCGCTCTCCCTCAGCCTCACCGAGACGCAGGTGAAGATCTGGTTCCAGAACCGCCGCACCAAGTGGAAGAAGCAGCACCCGGGCGCCGACGGGGCGGCCCCCGCCGCTTCCCCCGCGGCGGCGGGCGGCGGCAGCCCCAGCCCTCCGGCGGCCGGCGCTCTGCCCTTCCAGACTTTCCCTTCCTACGCCGCCGCCACCGTCCTCGTCCCGCCGGCCGCCCCCTTCCCGCTGGCCGGCGGCGCCTTCGCGCCCTTCCTCGGCCCCGCGTACCTCGGCCCCTTCTACGCCCCGCACCTCTGAGGGGGCCGGGGGGGCGGCGGGGCGCGGGCCGCCCCCCGGGCCGCGGGGCCGAGCCCCCCGGGAGCCGGGCGCGGGGCCCGGCCCGCCCGTCCAAGCGGCGCCCGACGCCTTCGCTTCTGGTGGTTGCATGGCCGTTTGCGGTGTAGGTTGATTTTTGTTTTCTAGCCGTCGCAGCAGCATGTTTAAGGTCCGTACTTTGACAAAGAGAGAAAAAAAAAAAAAAAAAAACCCCGCTGTAACCACTGGATTTGATTAGCACGTTTGAGATGTAATGGTAGGCGCTGGAGATGGGAAAAGTAACCCTCTTTACGCACGCCTGACACTAATTCCCTCCAGCTTCTTCTCCAAGTTCCTTTTTAAAACGCTCCTCGTTGCCGTCCGGCTTGCCAGCACATGTCTCAAACCTCGAGCGCTCGGGAGCTGCGGCGCTCGCTACGGCTGCTGTTACCCTGACGCCGATGCTGGTGCGTGCGGCCGCTCCAAATCCCAGGGATGCTCGCCGGGGAAGACGGCCCCGGCCTCCGCTTTTGCTCATGGGACTCGGCTGCGCCCTGTTTGACCCACGTTTTATTACCGTTTCTGACTTCTGACCTGAAAACCTCAAGCCATGTACCCGGTACCCTACCTGGGAGAGAGTTTTTTTCTTTTTCTCCGAGAAGGTGTAGGAAACTGCAGCTCGGTATCATCGGGTGACGAGTAGAAAATCTGCCCGGTCGGTGGGAAAGTGTTCAGTTGCTGCTAATGTGCACGGCCTCTCTGCCTTGCTTTTCAGTTCATTCCCAGTGACTTCAAAGGTTTTGGATGAGATGTCTAAAGATCATTCTTTTCGCAGAGAACAGTTGTTCTTGTAATAACACAGCATTAGTGCCAAATGAGGCGGAAAAGAAAACATAAATCAGAGAAAATGATTACATTATTCATTTCTTTAAAAATGGGGCATTTGGGGTAGAAAATAAGTAAAACGCAGAATTTCCAGCATGCCGAGACCTATTTTCCATAACAGAGAAACACATGCTTTTTGGGGTTTTTTTTTTGCTTTTTGGAGCATTTGTTAGAAAGGAAAATCACATTTCATCTTCATCGTTACAAGCACTGGAATGAAAAGGAATTTTAGCTGGGGGCTTATCCGTCCCTGAACGGATGGGAAGTAATTGGTTTAAAAAAATCTGTCTCATGCAGTTTCACAAATTATTACAATGCTCTGTTCAAGACTGTATCCCTTTGGTCTCTTACGATGCTTTAAAGTACACATTGGCTCTCCAACCAAAAAACTTAGCTCATAAATCCTATCTAGCTCTTCTTGTGTTTGTCTAAATAAAGAGGTTTTTTAAATTATTCCGTGTTTAATCGCTTTTAATTGTACTCGGACGAAGCGGTGTTTGTTTCCTGGACTGCTTCCCCACCTCCTCCAGCCCGGCTGCGAGGAGGGGCTTCACGGGACACCCCTCTTGCCAGAAATCGCCTTCCCGACTTCCAGCTTTGCCGGGAGCGGAGGTGTGAAACCCTCAAGGCCAGGCCGGGGGAGCGGCGGCTGCCTGCGCCCTGCCAGGCCAGCGGGCAGGCCAAATGAAATGGCCTGCAGTCGTCTTTCCACACCGGAGAGGAGGTGTTCGGTGTCTTCTGGATTATTTGCATAGCTATTAACAGAACAGGAGGTTCGCCTCAGGTCATGATTTTGGAAGTCATAACCGCTGCATGAATATACTTAATTGCAGCTTAGCTAAAGTAACTTTTTAACTAATTTGACTTAAGTTAGAGTTACAAAAGACGGGGTCATTACATGCGTCTGGAGCCGCCTTGTTTTCTGGCCACGGAATCAGCGGTCCCGGGTGTCCGAGCCATCGGGGTGCAGCGCTTGCTAACACCCTGGCCGTCCATTTCGAGCTGCCTGAAGTCTAGGAGCTCCAGCCCCGCGGGAAGAGAAAGGCGCTCTAGCAGGCTCGTCGAGTTTGCTTTCCCTGCCTCAAGTTAGGACTAACCGGACCTAAAGCCTCTTGACCTACTCGTGGCCTTCTACTGGTGACTGTCATCACTGTGCACACAAAAACCGGTTCTTGATTTCACCTGGCTGTCACTCCAAGACGTTCCCAGAGCACGAAATGGTCGGTCACCTGCAGTGTAGTGAAATCTCTGGCGGAAAAAAGGACTTGAGCCCTGTCATTTGTCAGATGATTAGTTCTTTTCCTTAAGAAGTGTAAATTGTAGCAAAAAACCGGGAACATCACGAATCAAAATAACTCAAATAGTATAAATTGTCTCCTCCTTTCAGATGCAGTTTTGCTGTTCACAAACCTTTTCAGGGCCCTGTGGTTTGCCAGCAATTTTGCCTTTGGCAAAAGTACGTGAGCTTTGTAGGAAATCCAAATACTCGATTCCTATGCAAGAAATGCCAGCCCCTTTTCCACCTCTCCATTTAGTCACTTCGATAGCCCTGCATTCACAAAAAAGGTTTACAATTAATTCCAGAGCACATAACAACCCCGGTTCCCGCTTCGCGTGACTTGCACCTTGCGCAGCAATTGGAAGGGTGATGCATAGCAATGGGACCGCAGATTTTGCGGCGCTGATCCCAGGCCGCCAAAGCCTTTCTGGCTAAATGCTTCCAAGCCCTTCCGACAGCCCCTTCCCCTCCTGCTCTGTCGAGGGGGCAGCTGCTGGGCTGGGTGATCTCTTTTGGCTTCTCGTTAGGGATGTGGCGACTGGCCGCTTATTACAGCTGCAATTCAAAACAGTCCTGGAAATAGCAATTGCTGTCAAACACCGCGTCGTCCAGATTATGCTATTCGCACTGGTAACGCTTTCGCAAACGCCCCACTGAGTATCCATTAGCTCTAACAATTCTGAATACAAATTTGTGCAATATTTTCAAGCACAGACAAAAACTGGCTTTACTCACAGCTGAAGATAGATGTTAAAGGGAATCACAAGTAAGTCCCACATGTAAAAAGCAAAAAAAATGCATCTATATTAAATTAAATGAGTTTTGAATTTAAATGCTCCAGAGAGAACAGGAAAGTTTGTAGCCTCCCTCATTCCCACCGTATCGTCCGTAATAACGGCATCTGCAGCGAGCAGGCATCGACAGCTGGGTTTCAGAGTGCCCAAACTACGGTAACTTCTGGGTCATGCAACCCTAGGTAGAGCTTTGCTTATATACTCTTATATATTTCTATTCCAGAATGTAAAATGGCAGCTGGGGCACTGGGCCTGAAATCTCACCTCCAGCAAGGGCAAGTACTTGGTGCTTCATTAGGACGGCAAGAAAGCATATGCTGTGCTTCAGCTGTGGAAAGGGAAAGCTCCTGACTCATACACTGTTCAGCTCTGGACAAGAAACTTCATTCTTGTTTCGTACCTTCTCTCTGCACAGGCAATATTAGTGGCCCAAGAACCACACAAGCACTTTGGAAACCAGCCTCATTTAACCTGATAATGAAAGAAGTGCATGGGGGAACACCAGGACGTCACAGTTAGAGAAATGTTAGAAATGTCAATTTAACTAGACTTTCAGATCTGGTTTAAAAAAAAAATAAAACAAACAACTCATACAGTTGGGTTTGCAAAGTCTGAAGAATACACTGAACAATTAACTACATTGAGGAACAAAAGATAAAATACATTTATTGAAATGTCAGTGACCAAGCATTGTTCATGAAGAAAACCAGTATGATTTGTTGTGTAATACCTGACTGGAAAATTAAACTAAAGTCTGTTTCCTCCCTCCCTCCTCGCCCCACCCCGCCCATTATTATTTGCCAGAACCTCTGTAATAAGCTCTGTGCTATCTACACACAGGTTCCTGAGCTGAGGATAGAATCCCCTGGTTTCCACCTGAGGACTTTTCCCATACTGAGATCACTGGACCATCCTGGAAGTGTTCAAAAAATGGGCAGACGTGGCACTCTGGGACACGGTTTAGTGGGCATGGTGGTGTTGGGTTGATGGTTGGACTGATGATCTTAGAGGTCCTTTCCAACCTTAATGATTCCTAGTTTTACTTTCATTATAAATAATCCAGCCACCAAGCCAGGAAACACGAAATTGCTACTCTACCCTGAATTGGTTTAGTGGTGGACTTGGTGGTGTTAGGTTAATGGTTGGACTGGATGATCTTAAAGGTCTTTTCCAACCTAAACGATTCTATGATTCTATGATTTAGAGAGAGGCAGGGATGGCCCAAGACAAGGAGCAGGCAGGCAGAGAGCTCAGAGGCCTCCTGCTGCTCCCTGCTTCTGGCAGAACAGTTCCTTCAGAAGAAACAAGACCCCTGATTTTTGTTGTCACTGTGGAACATGTAAGTCCCACCTCCTGATGGCAGCACAGGTTGTGCTTATGCTGAGAGGTACATAGCAATGTCTTCTGGCAGGTGGCCTCTTGGCCATCCCCGCCCACAAAGACACCCCTGTGTTGTGAGGGACGGGAGGTCCATAGGAGATGGAAACGCGGAGGTTTGCTGTGGCTAGTCCCTTTATCAACTGCCCAGCGGGCTCCAGATAGCTATCCCGGGACTGAACCAGTTCCTTGTGCTTACAACTGAAGGTGTCGACTAGGAAGATCTGCAGTTGGAAATGTAGCAGACGTTTCAAAATTGCTGGATTCCAACCAGCCGTTTTTCCGTCGGATACGCACGAAGCAGATTGAGTCCCTTGTAAAGATGCGGGTATCTAATCCTACGTCATAATACAGCAACAGGTATGTGCAAACCCAATCTTGGTATGCTCAGTCCAACAGCTGGAGTCTTTTTGTTGTTTAACCTCATTTCATAAAACACCCCAGATACTCTCTTGGGCAATCTGCCAGGTCTATACCACGTTCAGAAAAGCAAGGAAAGTCAAGGTACCCATGTGTTTATCAAAGGCCTCACAAAATATAACAGCTGATCTATTAAATGCCTCATCAGCCCACTAAGTAGTCAGCTGACTCGGGAATGATTGAGAAGCGTTGCTTTGGTCCCATATACTGGTCACAAATGAGATCAAAGTCTGATTTTCAGCAGCTTTACAACGCACAGGCAGACTAGACGTCTAGCAAAATATTTGGCGGGTGAGATCCTCCTGAAGAAAAATTGATAATAGGGTTCTTGCATCACTAGACACGAACACATTTTTTGTTTTCCAGTATAACCCCCTATCAGCTGAAGTCACCTTGAACAGATCTTTACGGCACTTTCTTGACATGGAAAACTAATGTCCCAGGCCCTATTTCTGGTAGTCTACTCAATAAAAGTTTCTGGGAAGATAATGATATGTGCAACTAATTTACGAGCAATATGTTACAGGTTTGCTTTAGCCTCTTACTTGGCTTTGCCAATTTATTCACAGGAGCTGTTCTGTGGTTGCTGTGATTCATGTAGCCTGTAGCAACACTACCTTTGCTTACTACTGTAGCACAAATATTAAACACAATTTCTCTTAGATTTTCCCCTTCAAACACTGAAGAGTTCCCAAGCTAGCTTTTTTGCCAAGCTGATCATCTCATTTTCTATGTTCTGTGTAATGCCACATGAAAAATGTAATTAAATCCGTGGCATTCCATGGGGCTTAGGCACGTCGTAACACTGCAGAGGGATTTCAGTAGTATTCAAGATTCAGGCTTTTCCACTGAGCAGCCTCTGACATACTGAAATACTTTCAAAGATACAAGATCTATGTACAAGATCAATACAACTAAAAGATTTTACTCCTTTCTACACATGCTGATTTGTTATGGTAGCTTTAATCATGGAAGTTATTTTACTGCTATTGTTTAAAGAAAGAAGCCTTAAACATTCCTTTTTTTTAAAAAAAAAAAGGAGAGAATATAGAGAGATACATAGACTTTGCAAAACGGGAACCTGAAAAGATGTCAGGTTTTGTATCTGCGGGTCTTTAAGCACCTAACACAACAAATTGAGAGTCACCTGAGTTGAAACCTTGTCCTCTCAGCTTAGGTGAGTTCCATGGTGATGTCCCAACATCCAATACCTGTGCTGACACCCTTTGTTGAGCGTTTGTGGATAGCCATTAGACTGACAGCTTTTCTTATCATTCAGTCCTTCCATTGAATTACACTGAAAGTCACAGGTATCCGTGAATTCAAGAAATGCTGCATTTCACTGAAATTACTGCAGAAGAGCATTAGTTTGAAGAAATGATAAATGAGCCGCAGAGAGCAAAGAATGGATTAAATGCTTTACTAGTTGATTCGTCCGCTCTAAGGAACAGCCATATGATAGTTTAGGAGTAGGTGATTTCTGTCAAGGTCTTTCTGCTTTGTGAAGATCTTACTTCCTTTTGGCAATATGCTCACCGTATTTCTGGTATCTCAAGTTGTGTGATTTTTGAAAACAATAGTTGCGAAAGAAATCATTTTAAAACAATGGATTTCAAAGCAAAGTCTTTTGTCCTAACATGTATCAAGAAAGCCTGTAATTTTCTGAATTATCTGGTATCCTAGAAAATCTAAGGCTAGTTTAAAGTCCTGAATGGAGAAGTTCAGGAGCTGACAGCATGGCATCCCGAGGTACCGACAAGTGGCAGATGATGCAGTAGGTTACCTCACTAATCTTTCACTGCCATGATGCCAAGTTAAAGTCTGACCTGGACAAAGCATTGTGTAAGTTCTTCAGTTTCAGACTGCAGTAGCCCTGAGCAGATGAGTGCTCACCATTTAGCAAGATTAGCAATCTTTTTTGCAGCAATGTCAAACACTTGAACAGCAGGGCCGGCGGGGATGTGCCGTGGCAGAATTTTGAGAAGAGTTTCCCAGCTCCTGAGATAAAGTGTATCCAGATGTTTGGTGCTCAGTCCTGAGATTAACCAAATTGACAAGATATTTATTCTTATTACACAGTTAGATGTATTTATGTTCATTTTCTGCATGCTCTCATGACAGTTATAGCTGCCATCTGGGTCAGATTTTGAAAGTCTGGAGAGCAGGTAAAGCAGTTGACTTTTCCAGAAATCACTGTCCTGATTAAATCCAAGAATGAAGTCGATGGAAGTTAGGAAGCAGAAGGTCTGCAGGTTCAAAATCAAAATGTATTTGCACAAAGAAGCAGCAAGCTCACATATGAGGCACTTGAAAGCCTGAAATTCAAACTGACTTAGTCTCCCTCCAATTTTCTTTGGCTTTTATTTTACTGTTCCTGATTTTTATGCTAGAAAATGCCATTTATCAGGGTCCTGTGGCTTCTCAGACTCCTGCTGACTTTCTGCTCTCGTGGATCACACGCTTGGATCATGTTGCTGCTGGAACTGCAGGTACACAACTGTCAGAGTTGCACGCCAGGACTAGAGAAAAATCTAAAACCAGTCGCTAGTGAGCTGAAGATACACAGCTCTTTTAATCTGTCTTGGTACACCTGAAAGTTGTTTTTCCCAAAGTCTCTCCTATTTGTGTCTTTTTGGTAGTGTGATGCCCAAGGAATGTGATGCTCACCAGAAATGTGAGCATCGCATAGATATAGAAAATATAGAAAAAAGGCTCTTCCATTTAATTAACTACATCTTAAAAAATAGAAGAGCTTATCATTTACCTTTAAATCTAGGCTTCACTTCCAAGTAAAATGTCTCATCTCATTTGTGGAAGGCTCTGGATGTAGGCATCGATAAACTGCAAAGGAAAGTAACGGAATGTAAGTTCAAACATTGGGAACAATGCTTAACAGAAGACAATAACTTACACTATTTTGATTCTATAATTCAGTTATCCATGCTGTCATCTAGCAAACAGTATCATTGAAATCTTCGTAAAATGAGCCAACATACAAATTGGGGAGGATAAATATTAACTATACCTCAAGGTTTATATTGCAATAGGAAGAGCAGCTCTAAGGGTTGTTCATGGGGCTTTAAGCTGGGTTAACGAACATCCGTCCAATAAAACAGCACTATTTTGAGGGGGTTGTGCTATGCTTTGCCAACCTATCTTGAAAGATATGAACTAAAAAAAGAAATCTCTAACTGAACTTGAGAGGCAGATATGCTTTGCATACATTACAATTTGTTGCTCCTATGTTCTGACACACTGCACTGTAAAATATTCTAACTGTGCTGCAGGAAAGACTAAACTTTCTTGTTCTGCAAGAAATGTCTTAACATGTAGTTCTGCTGTCAGTAAATAATGAGAATAACACAAATATGGGCCACGGAGAGGGATTTTTCTATATAAGACACTATCAAAAATCAGCATGAACTTCACCTCTCACTGATGAAAATGAAAGATTGAAGTGTACAAGTAGAAAATTCTTGAGATCCCCCATCTATCCATTGGTATCCTGTCACCATAGTATAAAGCACCTTCATCTTCTTCTCAGATCTTTTCCAGACGTATGTTTCCAAATTGGAGACATCTGCCACAGAAAAGCCTTACCCCTGTGTAGGTCTGGTATTACACCAGGCGCTTTCTAACAGGGGAGAAACCAAGAAACGCTACGTGGCCCGTGTCTCCCCACCTTCACGCATACACGTGTTACAGGAGTCCCCTCGCTGCGTACTGTTATCTTGTCAGTCCTGGTTCAGATGACACAAACATCAGCACGGCTGGCCCGTAGAGTCCGTGACACCGTCATGCTCTTCTCGGAAAGCTGGTCGGTATGAGGCACCTGGACGGCTGTCAGAACGGGACTGCAGATTGAGTTCTCCAGGGCAATGTGCTAACTGCTAGGTTTGCCTCAAAACCTGTCTTTGACTCAGAGAAGTCTGGGGTTTTTTTTGCTGAGTGGCAGCACAGTTTCAACAAGAGGAGAAAGGGTGAAGACTACCCTTGTGGCTTTCCTATGGATGGGAAGAGGGGTGGGACTGTCTTTCTGCCGGCACTGTAGACTTGTATTGGTTTTAGCTAATTACGAACTTGCACCTTGAGCCTCATGACTTGGATGAATCATAGAATCATAGAATCGTTTAGGTTGGAAAAGACCTTCAAGATCATCCAGTCCAACCATTAACCTAACACTACCAAGTCCACACTAAACCAATTAAGGGGACAGTAGCAACTCCATGCCTCCTGGCTTGGTGGCTGGATCATTTATAATGAAAGTAAAAACTAGGAATCATTAAGGTTGGAAAGGACCTCTAAGATCATCATTTCAATCATCAACCCAACACCTCCAAGCCCACTAAACCATGGCCCAAAGTGTCACGTCTGCCCATTTTTTTGAACTCTTCTAGGGATGGTGACTCCACCATCTCTCTGGGCAGCCTGTTCCAATGCTTGACTACCCTTTCCATGAAGAAATTTTTCCTAATATCCAATCTAAACCTCCCCTGGCACAGCTTGAGCCCATTTCTTCTTGTCCTATCGTTATCTACTTGGGAGAAGGACTCCACATCCAACCTGCTGACAGGTCTGGCTCTTGCTCTGAGGTGAGGAACTCTTCCTCCGAGCTCCGTAAGAAACTACCATGCCATCGAAGAACCAAACACCGGTGCCGTGTGCCTAAACATCGGCTACCGAGGCACTTCGGACACTTAGTGCAGCAGACCTAAGATGGCGTTAAACTCAAGAAAGGGAACCGCAACCCTGCCGCTGTGCTAGTGCCTTCAGCAGCTCCCACAAGCAGCATGCTAATCCCCGGAGCACACCGAGCTTGTGCAGCCGTACCGACGTAGGAGGCCAAGCCTGTAATTCCCTTGTATTGGCCCTACCTCTAAATAACCACAGTAACTGGGATGCAATTCCTCAGTCTCTTCACATGCTTAATTCCCGACGACTTCAATGAGCATTTCTGCCAGAGACAGAAGCTGAAGAATTACTCCTAACAACTGGCATGACCTAACTTGTTCCTTCTTATAACTTTATGGTTTACTTACATGTCAAATTGTATTTTCTGGATAAGCAGAATGAATATAATAACCCTCTTTCCTCAAGTAGGTCAAGATTTGCTGCTTTTCTGTGGGGCAAATTACTGTAAAATGTGAACATTTCATGTCTTCTGCTTTTCATATTTTGGTTACTGTCATGTGGAGTATTTTAGGGATCTTCAGGTAACTAAAGAGTACACATTAAGCTTCTGCTTTCCTTTTTTAAAATCGCAGGAAATACTACATCTAGCTGAGAGCAACTGCTTCGAGATCTATGGTAATAGCTGCCACTGAGCACAATGTGAACAATTTAAAATTCCAACTTGATAGCATTTAAAGAAAAGTGGGTATTTTCTGTCTCCTGGTTGTAAGTGCTGAAAATAAAGGAGGAAAGAAAGTGAGCCACAACAGGACTACACTGATCCTGTATAAAACTGTGATCAAGCTTACATTAAGGAGGGGTTTGAAGTAATTTTCTCTCCGGCATGGAATAACTACATTCCAGTTGAGAGTTATTTTAAACTCGTAATTTTTTAACCTCAGAAACAATCCACGCCAGCTTTAAAAAACACATTTACATGCAGTATCTATACATTTCATATTATGTCTGTATTTGAGCACATAAACATTTTTCCTTCTTCTTTCCGGCCTTGCAGAATCCAAAAGAAAGCAAGCCCTGTCTTGCTTGAGGGCTAAGTGTTTGGTTGGGTTTTTTTTTTGAAACTGCATTTCAGACACAAATCCGCAGTGTTTGCTTGGGTACCTGACCGCTGTTTTCCTGGGATTGAGGCTGGATGCCCAGTTCCTGAAATTGCCTCTCGGGGCAGTACGGCTCCAGCTCCACGTGGCAGAGCCTCAACCCAAGATTCAGCACTTCAGCAATTGATCTTGGCTGCCTTTGCTTTGCATTCTTTAATTTTTCAAATGTGTATTTGCCTCATGCGCTATGTGCTATTTAATCCTTTGGATAAGTTCTGTCCTTTCTACATTTTCCTGCTTCCTCTGAAAAACGCATGGCTGGATGAATCTAAAACAATCGGAAGTGTTCTTGAGAAAACCAGTGTTTAAAGGCAGGTAAAAGGCTGCTCTTGAGTTGAGTCTATGAAAGACGGAAAGAATGTAGCTCCCAGTATCTTATTTTTGTGGCTAAATAGGTAGAAGGCATCATTAGCGTGACTTCAGCAAGCTGATAAGCTACCTACCTTGCTAATGAAATACCAAAGTAAAAAAAGAAACAAAAAAACACAGGTGGCTTAAACCTGCATTTCTAACCCAGGAAAATCCCATTGATCTCAGATCGCAAATCCTAGCCTGTGTCCATCCAGGCTATTTAAGACACGTGAGTGTACGACAAATAAAATTATGAGGTTTTTTCCTTACCCTGGAGATGAACTGGGACCAAGTACAATACTCAAAACAGATGGGTCATTGCTTATTTTCAGTCTTGAAATTTTAGGTGTTTCACAAAAAAATCATACTTTTAACTAGAATTAAAGGGGTTTCAAGAGCTTCTAGATAATGACTGCTTCTGGACTATGGAAACTCAGCACGGTACAACCATGTATCCATTCAACAGACATGACTGTGAAGCATGTTTTGCACTTTAGCACCTATGGCACAACCGTTTGGTGCTTTATCAGTTCAACTTTGGCAGCAGATGTAGGGCACTATTCGTTTGCAGAATTAGGCTAGTAAGAGACGTAAATATATTAGCAAATTGAGCCTAACTGTATGCGTATTTATAAAGAGCACAGTATCATCTGTTCTATTCCCAACCCTTGCTGCATCCAGCTGACTGCATGCTGGGAAAATCTTCTCTGAGGGCACTGTTCTCCAAACGCATACGCAGTGCTGCTCCCTGACATCCAAGGTTTGAGCAATTTGGTTAGAAGATATGACAAGACTCAGGAATATTTTCAAACCTAGGGTTGCTTTAGTGTGGGGAAGATATGCAAATTCTCTGTACTGTCAACCTAGGATACCATGTTTTCTTTGTGGAAAAAATGAAATCTTTTCCAGCATTGATAAACTTGTCAGGACAATTCATGAACAAAAAGCAAGAGGCACCCAGAAGTCATCGCTGCTAAGACTGAGGTTTCGAAGATGAAAGATGAAAGGTGAAATATTCTCAGTGTTTTTCTTTTGGATTAAAACTAGCATGTATGTATCAAACACACCTCACAGTTCCTTGTAAACATCCAGATTTTATGGTTACAAAATGCTCTCCAAGTGTAATTTAGCCTGGGGAAAGGTCAGGGTTGCGCTGGCTAGTTACAGCCTGCCCCTGCACACCTGCCGACTCCCAGCTGAAAGCTCCGTGGAAGAACGTTCCGGGCCCTCCTGCAGCGGCCCTCACACCCCGCACACCGCCTTCTCTCCAAAGGCAGTGTTACCTGGAAACAAAGCTCCCAAAACCAAAAATGATTTTGAAAGGAGACATTGCTTTATTCTGCCAGGGTGCAAGGTGGAAGAATTCCACAAATCAAGCACACCAAGTTTGGATTCCATTCCCTTATTTATACATTGAATATACAATTTCCACACCTTTCTAATACATAATCATTAACTTGTCTTCGCGTGCTCATCTTCATTGGTTAGCAGTTTACTCGCGTAATTTTTAAAGCCATAGTGTCTTTTTAATTCACTGTGCTTGCGCAGGATTGGGGGGGGGTACTTGCTTCAGTCCTTAATCGGGTCGGTGGTCGCAACCTCCCCCTGCCCAAATCACCTCTTACCCAATTTCTCCTATTTTGTGCATGCCCGTTTGTTTTACCGTCCCCTTATCTTTGAAGGTCAGCAACCAGCCGCTTAGCCATCCTCCCTTCCTCCTTACATTTTATCAATATAGCAAAATATGCATTACTTCACTGCTACTCAAGGGAGAAGACCTACTACTTAAAGGCAAGAGCAGCAGGGCGTGAAGACCAGGGCTCTGCCAACGCCACGCTACCGCCGCGGACCCACGGCCCGTTCCTGGCACGGTACCACGCTGGAGGAGCTGTGCGCAAGTTGGTGCACTCTGCACGTAGACAGCACACGGTTGGCACAGGAGCTACACAGGGAAGGAGCCATTATGCGCAAGTTGGTGCACTCTGCACGTAGACAGCACACGGTTGGCACAGGAGCTACACAGGGAAGGAGCCATTAGCAAACTTAGTGAATCCCTATTATTTTTTGCAAGCCACAGACTACCGAGTATAAAAAGAGAAGCTCATGCACAGCTCTTGCGAAGAGAAAGAGCAGGACTGGCGTCGACTATCCCTCAGAGCAGCACTTCTTGTAAAATACCAGGGGAGCAAGGACCTGCAGATGCCACTGCCCACGCAGGCAGGCCACCGGACGGTGAGCAGCAGCCAGCACCACCAGGAGTTACCATAATCATCCTACAAACCTTCCATTTCCATGAATTTCTTCCCCGTCCCTATAATTTTTTTCCCTGCCCGCCCTTTTCTACAGCAACTTCCCAGCCGGGGGCAAGCGCGGCCCAGGGCCGAGCAGCGCTACGGAGGAGCCGGCTGGGCGGGGACGCCCGGCGGGAGGGCTCTCAGCCCGGCCCACGCACCCCGCAGGGTCCAAAGGGGTTGGGGGACTACTATGGCTACAAAAATCCAAAATCACCCCAAGGCCCGGTTCGCGAGGGGCGAGCGGAGCCCGGGCCTCAGGGAAGGGGGGAGGGCGGCGGCGCTGAGGGGAGGGAGGCGGCGGCCGCCTGGGCCGGGCCCTGGCGCGCGGGCGTGCCGGCTTCCCATCCTGATTGGCTAAACGTGGGGTGTAGCCGCCAATCGGAAGCGGCCCGGCCAATGGCCGGTGCCGCCGGGCGGGGGAGGGGGGCTGCCAATCTTCGGCGGTAGCCAATGGGCGGCGGCGGCGGCGGCGGGACGTCAGGCGGCAGGGGCGGGGCGTGCCGCGGGGCGAGGAGCGCTGACAGCTGCCGCGGGCCGCCCCCGCCTCTTCGCCGCGGGCTCCGGGCCGAGAAGCAGCAGCAGCGGCGGCGGGCGGCAGGTACAGCGCGGCGGGGGCGGCCCGGCCCGCGGGGGCGGCTCGGCCCGCGGGGGCGGCTCCTGCCTTCCGCGGCCTCGCCTCGCCCCGGGTTCCGGCCCGCGGCGGGGCAGCGGCTGCGCGGGTGACCGCGGCAGGCCCCGTCGCCAAGGCAACGGGAGGGGTCGGGGGCCAGAGCCGCTGCGGCCCGGGCCGCGCCTGCCCGCCCCAGCCGCTCTCGCTCTGCGGGGAGCCGGGGATGTGACAGCCTCTCCCCGAGGGCTGGGCAGGCCCGGCCGCCTTTGCCCGCTGTGCCCAGCCCCGCTCCCCTCCGAGGTGGTGCCCCCACCTTTGCCTGGGCCCAGGGGTGGAGATTGGGGGCTGGCGTTTCACCGCTGCCTTTCTTGCTCTTTCTTCTCTGCCAGTCTAGGTCCTGAGCTGTTTGTGATGGTGGTGCTAGTCCCAAAAGGTGGTTCGGCGTGTGCAGACTGATATCCCTCCTGCTATAGCTTGTCCTCTTGAGCGTTCACCCCCTTTGTATTCAGCTGGTAAAGGCCGCAGCGTGGCACGGATTCTTCTGTGCTGTGTCACCATGCATCTGGCTGATTTTCATGTATTTGATAGTACGTGCTATTTGCCTTGGGGTGTATTTCAGTGTATGTCAGGGATTGGGTGCATACAGCCATTGGATTTACCTGTGACGTCCGCAGGTGCTGTGCATTTGTCTGAATATCCTTGCTCAACAGTGGAGCAAAGTTTTTCAAGTATGTTTTACAGCTGTGCTTTGAGTAGCTTTTCTGTGCTGATGCAAGACCTTTTCCACTTGGTGAAATGCTTTGGCTTCTGATCCTGGTACTGCGTGCTGCAGGGCATAATCATATTTCTCACTTCCTCACAGCTGGTAATCAGTTTAGAGTTTTTTCAGGGGTTTTCTTCCCCCTTACTGTGCCCCTCCTCTTCCCTGAAATTTCTGTTTATCTTGTCTTGCTGATCACCAGAACCAAATTTTTCTTTGCGTTTTAACTCCAGATGCATCCATAATTCTCAGCTTCACTCAGCCCTACTCCATGTAACCTCACGCACCTTGGCTAAAATGATGTGGCCTCAATAGCATAATTTGCAGGGCATTTCTCCTCGTGGAGGACAAAGCCATTTTAAAAATTTCTGACTAAGATTTTCCAACCTGAAGTGAAAGAAGAATCTCAAATTGGTGGTCTGTAATTCTTCATGCAGAAAGGTAGCTCTCTGATACAGGGCAGATGAAAGTTTCATTTCTTTACAGCTTTCATTTCAGGAATGGCTGCAAAATCTCCAAAAATGTAGAAGCTTGTTATAGAATTAGCTGCTCTGCCATGGAGGTGTGCCAGGGGCCAGGATGTCACTGACCAATTAAATTTTAGGAGTTAAGCAAGTTGTAATTTTAAGTGGCGCAGCTGAGCTGAGTTTCTGTCAAAGATTTTTCTTGCGCAGAGTAGTATTTTGTCTTTCTTTGCAAAATCTTTGAATAATGGTCTTGGAAAGTATTAACACAAATGGCTAATATTTAATGGCATTGATGATAGCTGGTAAAATGCCCAGAGCTGTGAAGCTGCCATCCATCTCTTGCTGGAATGGAGACTACTGACTCTTCCTAAAGGCTTGGATTTTAGTAGCTGATTTTGGTAGATGCAGAAAATAGTCTTCTGGCTTTGCTTACAAGTGAGGAGCAGCAATGTAATACCTGAGGAGTCTGCTGAAAGAAATGCCTCTCTGTTTAAGGTGACGCATCCAGTGCGCAGACGTTTTCAAAAATAAATTTAGAATAAATCCGTGACTTAATATTTCTGTCTCTGCAAGCAGCCTGAAATAACAACACCTGTGTGTAAACCATCCCTGCGTTCTCCTGTTGATACCTAATAAGTATATTTTGGTTAAGTTTTACAGTATGCTCCTTGTTGTTAGGTAGTGCAGCAGTGTCGAGGTTACTCAGCTCTTCAGTTTGCTGTGGAGTACGTTACGAAGGAGGCTGCGTTTGATACTCAGAGTACTTGTCACTGTAATCTGCGACCTTCCTTTTGGGCTAGTACCTTTTGCCAGTTTATAAGTGAGATGTTCTGCAAGACTAGAAACCTGAGCTTTGAGAACTCTTGGTCTTGCTAAAGTGATCCTTGTTTCCTTGATGGCTCACTGCCATTCCCAGTACTTGGTGCTGTGAGCGGAGCTTGCTTGAACAGCTTTTAAAATGCCAACTCAGTTTCCCTTCTCCGGGACATATCTTTACATTGACTGAGGTGAAAGCACAGGGAGGAAATGCAGGTGCGTTTGCCTCATGAAATTCTAACCTCAGATTATCCTTGGATGTTAACAGTACGAGGTTATGTATTCAGGGGAGATCACTTGAGTTTTACTAAGGAAATAGCAGGTGCTATAATGATTGTTAATGTCTGACATACTATTACTTTCCATCTGGTTTTTGATCGTCTTAAAATGCTAAGTAACTTAACTAACAGTGAGTGCTTTGTGTGTAGGTGGCAGCATTTTAAAATCACGAATGCTATTTTATATAAAAAGTCAAAAATTTTGCTTCTTAAAGGTGACCTTAGTTAAAATTAATCAATTGTTTATCAAATTTGATAATATTATCAGCTAAACATTATTTGGGTCAGGTGCTTCTTTCCAGTATTTCATTATTCACTTTTTGATTTCATGACAAGTTTTGTCTCATGGAAATCTTTGTTAGATGAAAGGCATTTCAATAGCACAAGAAGTTTGATAAACTTAGCTTTCTTATTGTAGTTTATATTAATAAATTTAGTCACAATTTAAGGCACAATGAAAAAGGAACACTGTTACAGGAAAAATCATGTGACTAGTTCATAGACTTGGTGAGTCACAAATTGTAGTTTTCTTTCCGTAGCTGTGAGTGTACGTTAAAATAGAAAACAATACTTATTTGAAGTTAGTACCGCATTCATTTATAATTCATATAAGCTTTCTTGACTGAATTGCAGAAGAGTGGAGAAACCTGTAATCCTGGCAGTAAAAACACTTCAATTGCATCATACATTTCTTCTGAAGTATTCTTAGTGCTAAGTATTCGCTTTTTTTTTTCACCCCCAGATCTGTGACAGCATACCTGAAGTGAATGATGTTTTCCAAGCTAACCCGCTCTCAGAGCGTTGCTGTTCTCTGTCGAGGTGTTCACGCTTCACTGAGTTCTGCTACCTCTGTTGCTACCAAAAAAACCATTCAAGGACCTCCATCCTCTGACTTCATATTTGAACGTGAGGCTAAATATGGTGCCCACAATTATCACCCACTACCTGTTGCTCTGGAAAAAGGAAAAGGTATTTTATTTAGGTTTCCCTGGGTGGCGTAGATGGGATGGGATCGTGGCATCGTGATTTTGACCTAATTGATTTCTGAACCTCTGGGGCTTTTTTGGGGGGTGGGATGGGTGGGATTGAGATAATTGATGAAATAAAGACAGCTAATTGTTGGTTAGAGAACTGGATCATTATGAACAAGGCCGCCTGATAAAATTGTAGTCTCTCTGATTTCAGAGAGATTTCAGAGAGAGATTTATCTCAACAGAGGTCTAAATTCTGATAATCTTCATAATTCAGAATAACTCCGCAAGCAAGTTTCAAGCAACTTTGTTTCTTCTGTTACCTCGTGTAGAGAGGTTGAATGTTAATGTGAACATGAAGAAGTGCATTGGAGCCCTGTTGAGTCCTTGGGTACTGTTCCTGTATTATTGCTTAATTTAAATTTTCTCTGGTCTTGAATTATGTTTAAGGGGCTTTTGTGCTCTGTGGGTTAAATTCTGTGAGTTTATATTGAAATGCTATCAGCACAGTGACCCAGTAGTTTTTATTTGTCAGTAAAAGTTTTGACAGCTCAGAGCTGTCAGTCTCTTAGGTTTTGAGATTATTTGGGTTCTGTTGGTTTTGTTCTTTCTTTTATGACCTCCAATTCTTAGTAATTCTCTTACAAAAATATCTTCTCTATCTACTTTTTAGGACCCAAAACAGGGACTTGGAGGGGAGTAATATTCTAATACTCCTTACTTAGTGAAATGGCAGCTTTACATTGGAAATGCTTCTTTTCTTGATTCCTCACTGGGCATTTATTTGCACTGTCCTAGTTTGTTGCTCATGCTCTCCTTGTCAACTGATTTCTGTCTAGTTAGAGGGCCTTTCAGGTATGCCCTAAAGGAATAGCAAGAATGCCATTTATACTGGACCAGGTTGTGTTGTACCTCTTAGCTTATATCATTTAGTATTCTCTCATGTTTTCTTTTATTTTGTGTATTGACCATACCTTTGTTTTCCTAGGTGTTTACGTGTGGGATGTTGAAGGTAGAAAGTATTTTGACTTTCTGAGTGCTTACAGTGCTGTTAATCAAGGCCATTGTCACCCAAAGATTGTGAATGCTCTGAAAGCTCAGTCTGAAAAACTGACCCTTACATCCAGAGCATTCTACAATGATGTACTTGGTGAATATGAGGAGTTTATTACCAAAATGTTCAATTATAACAAGGTTCTTCCAATGAACACAGGTAAAAACATAATCTTATTTCCATTTTATTTCTTGTCTGTGAGATTCAACGGTTTTGTAACATTAGGTACTACATCGATAGCCCCTCTCAGGTACAAGCGTGACAATGGTATTGCTTTTATGTTTTAGGGGTGGAAGCTGGAGAAACTGCCTGTAAATTGGCTCGGAAGTGGGCATACGCTGTGAAAGGAATTCCAAAATACAAAGCAAAAATTATTTTTGCGGGTATGTAAAGTGTGTGTTACGAGTTGAGGTACCGAGGAGGAAGAGAGCTCTAGGCTCTGGATGTAGCGCTCTCTTTTTTCCTATAGCTTTAGCAATTACTTTGCAGTGTTATTAATGTTTCATTTTTTTCACTGAAGCAAGTCTGTTGAAGGTCTCTGTAACCTCTGACATTTTAACAATGTAAGCTAGATCTCAGCCTATTAACAGGTTATGTTGTCCTCGCATATCTGCAGTTGGTGATTCTGATAAAAAACTACTGTTGTGGCTACAACAGTCTTTGCGGGACCTTAAGGTTCTCTAAGTGCCTCCTTCTAAATTGTCAAGTTCAGTCTTAACTCTATTCTGTTGACAAAATATTGTGTGTATGCTTCTGGCTATTTGATTTTTAACCTTAAATAGTTACAATGAATGATAAACATTTCTTTAAATGTAATGTCCTTTAAGAAATGGATGTGATCTTAACAGAAGTGACTGTAAAAGCAAGAGGTATGAATATAATTCCTATGAGAAATCAATTTCAGATCCTCTGCCTTGTGGAGGTGTGTGTGTGCATCAAGAGGCAATGAGGGGAGTTGTGCTTTGTCAGGAGCTGCTGGTAATGTCTGGTTTTGCAACAGTGAACTTAAATCCAGGAAGGAAACCATAGTTAATCAGGCGGTTTATAAAGCTTTATAAACAGCAATTGAATATATAAAGTGGACCTTATTTGTACTACTTAACCTTTTTAGTTGTCAAAAATTGATGAGTGACTGCCTGTCATTCAGTCCTCCGTGCTCTTTTAACTGCTGCTTGGGGGTTAAAGTGCAGTATCTTTTTACTCCTAATTGGTTGATTTTTATATACCTTTCTCTTGAATTCATTCCTCAAATTGCTGCCACCCTTCTCATAGATTCCACATTTGGGTTAAGCCTGCTTCCCTCTTAGGCTTTCCCTACCAGTAGTTTTCTTCTGCATTCTTAAGGTCTTCCAGAAGTTGGCATTAACACGGTAAAGCTATATTGTAGTCTTGATCATAAAATGAAAGTAAAACAATATCGCTAAAGTAAACACGGGGCCCTGGAAACTCCTGATTCTGTACGTGTTATACTTCCTCCCTTTGCCTGCCTGCTCTGCTTGGCTCTATAACAGGGAGAAGTTACCTGCCCCTCAAGAGCCTATTGTGCTTTGCTAAAAAAAAAAAAAAAAAAAAGAGAGAAAAAATATGTCTAATTCAAATAACTTATATTTGGTGTTCTTTGGTTATAGGTGAAGTATTTTTGTCAATTCTAATGTTGTGTAATGGTTCTGTATTTTATAAAACCTTCCAGATTAAAGCTTACTACTTAAATATTGACCTTTTTTTTTTTTTAATTGCTACAGCTGCAAATACTATTTTTGACTTTTGGTACATATAGTAGCTGAACCATAAACTGTCATTAGACAGCATTTATAAATTGAAATTCATAGTTGAATATTGCATTATGGTTTCTAGGACCATCTTTCTTCTTCTGGGAATTCTTTGAACAAATATATTTCTCCCTCCTTCTCTTCCATATATATTTATTTATATTTTCAGTCAATTAAGTTTTAGTAAGTGCTTTTTCATCTTGATAAACTGGATATGCTCTCCATTATTATGATCCCATCTCCTTAACCACAATATTTAATTCCATGCCAATTAGTCGGAACAAAATAATAATCCTTCTCTTTTTAGAAGCCAGCATTTTGGGAGAAAAAAAGTTCTCTTGGGTAGCTAGGGTCAGAACAAAGAATGGCTTTAAACATCAGCGCAGAGAACTTGACGTCGATTTTGTGCTTGATAGCGAGGCGATGCGGAGACGGGGGTGCTAAGGTGGAGATAGCCTGCCATCAGCCATCGGCAGACGGGCTGCTCTGCTTCGCGTGCTTCAGTCTTCAGGGCTTTTGGCTCAGGATACAGTGGCTTGCACTGATCTGACCTTGAGGTGATAAGCATGTGACTTGGCAAAGCGTGGCAGGGATTGTTCTGCTAGGAGACATTGCTATTTACACTGGCCATTAGAAGGAAGGGGTGCCTGGAGCTGGCTCCGTCAGGAATAATTGACTTCAGGAT
Source organism: Pelecanus crispus (assembly GCF_030463565.1). Taxonomy (NCBI): domain Eukaryota; kingdom Metazoa; phylum Chordata; class Aves; order Pelecaniformes; family Pelecanidae; genus Pelecanus; species Pelecanus crispus. The sequence goes on from NC_134652.1 coordinate 4,852,635, forward strand.
TTTTTGCAGACTGAGAATGTCCTCTGCCCCTAGGATCGCAGTTACACAGCGAAACTGGTGGGGGAAAGAAAAGGCTTGTAACTTGGAAATGCACAGAAATACATTTTTTGATTTAGGCTTACTGGCAGCTTTATTTTTAGGACCTAAATTCTGGATGGTGTTTAGGCTTATTTTTTCCCCTACATTTAATGAGTAATATTTATGTAAAAGCTGTACATCTTCTTTAAAAAGATGTTACCTTCCTGAGTTATTTTCAATTTTTCAGACTACTAACAAAGCTTATGGAAATTATTTGGTATACTTGCCAGGTCTTATAGTATAATTTTCTTTCATTTTTGATATGCGCTTTTGATACAGCAACACAATGTATTTATAGCATCAATGTAAAATGCTAACAATTAGTGGAACGATGCTGATATGCTAATGTTAGACAACTCTTAAAAGGCATTACCAAATGGAAAGTGTGAAGTCCTGTGAACTGTTCTGGCTTTTAGTTTTGTAATCCCCCTCTTGTCTTTTTTTTGTTTTGTTTTGTTTTGTTTTTTTGTTTTTAGCTGGCAACTTCTGGGGCAGAACCATGTCTGCTATCTCTAGTTCTACCGACCCGTCCAGCTATGATGGATTTGGACCCTTTATGCCAGGTTTCGAAGTTATCCCATACAATGACCTACCAGCTCTTGAGGTATTTGACAACTTTTGCTCTCTTGTACGAAATAACTTTGCAGTGTCTCTTTGGTAAATAGCAAGGCAGGAAAATCAGAAGTTTATCCTTTGAAACATGTGCTTTGACATGAAGATATATGTATTGAGACATATATAAGCAATATGTATGTTATAATTTTGTATAGGAAATGTGTGTAACTTCTGCTTTGTTTTTGATTTTCAGTTTTGCTTTAGGATGTAAAAGGAAAACAACATGATCCATTTCATTTCCCATGTCACTAAGATGTTCAAGATACGAAAGAAGAATAGCAGATAAGCTGTAAGGGAATTCAGATCAGTAGCATACATTCCAAAGTCAGGACTTGGAGTCTGAAACTAATATCTTTATTTACTTTTCTCAGAAATGCTGTGCATTCTTCAATGACCAGATGACTAGAATTCACTGCAGTCGCAAACAAGTCTTTCCAGTTTCACAGCATCCTTAAAACCAGGCTAGGCTGGTGTTTCACTTAAGCTACTGAAATGCGGGTGATTCTGCATTTCCCTGGGTTTTCTGAGATGAGAAACCTCTCATATTTTAGGATGAGAGGAAACGGCTTCAGGTTGTGTCAGGGGAGGTTTAGATTGGATATTAGGAAAAATTTCTTCGCTGAAGGAACAGCTGCCCAGGGAAGTGGTGGAGTAATCATCCCTGGAGGTATTTGAAACACGTGTAGATGTGGCACTTAGGGACATGGTTTAGTGGTGGACTTGGCAGTGTTAGGTTTACGGTTGGACTGGATGATCTTAAAGGTCTTTTCCAACCTAAATGATTCTATGAGATGCTGTCAAGCTGTTGGGGAGGGTTGAAGTTGATTAGTCTAAAATTTCCCACCCTCCTAATGTGGGCTTAGGTATTCAAAGGGAGATGGTGCTTGATGGCAGCCATAGTGCGCTGGACTTGGGACCTGGGAGGCAAGAGGGTTCCAGCCAAACACAGGTAGTCCTGAAGCGCTAGGAACGTTGGCGTGACCACTTTTCCATCAACTGGGTACATCGTCTCCGTGAGTGACAAGTTGGTTGGTCCTCTGTGCCTTTTGGGTCTGCTTAGGACAAGTGAATCGTCTGTGGAGGTTGGAAGGTTTATGGGACAGAGATGCTTGCTTCCTAGGAGTTTGGTTAGGGGAAACAAAGGTCTCTCGGTATATTATAGTTGCAGAGTGGAAAAGCTTATTCAGATTTGAACCTACGTAAGGCTGCCTCATGAAAGCCCTGTAAGTATTTAGTGGCTTTCAGCCAACTTTACTGAGGTTTTGAATGCGCTCTGGAGACCTGAAACTTAGATCTATGTCCGTCAGACTGATAACTGAATTCGTTCTGTTTATGGGATAATACTGAGAAAAGCTGTAGTAAATTCATGCTGGGAATCATTCTCTCTCTTGAGTGTTGTGGACTTCTAAACCTTTTAGAACTTGATGGTGCAAGAATGTAGCTGTGGACTTTGCTTTAAGGTGACAAAATTGTTCTGGAGTGGCTCCATTCTTTTTTGTTTGAGGAAGGAGTTGAGCAATTGTTTGTCTTGTATGGGGTAATGCAAAACTGAGTGTATTTCTGAGGTAATTTATGAACTGATCCGATAATCTGCTTGTCTGGGTTTGCAATTTTTAAGCTTTGTAATTTCCCAAGCAAGCACACCAGCTGATCTTTCGAGGCAAATAGTGACATAGGCTCCTGTGTTGGGACTGAAATGGCACTCGGGGATAACTGCCTGATGTGAATACTGTTATCATCATTTGAGGCAGAGCACCAGAGTTAGAGCTAGGTTCTGCTACATGTATTCATCTCTGTATTTTCTAAATTTGACCTGAGTAAAAGGTTTTTTTTTTTTTCTTTTTGTCTTTCCTAACCCTATGTCCTATGTCCATTTTTACAGCGGGCCCTTCAAGATCCCAATGTAGCAGCTTTCATGGTTGAACCGATTCAAGGTGAAGCAGGTGTGGTTGTTCCTGCCAAAGGTTATCTCACAGGAGTGCGGGACCTCTGCACAAAACACAATGTAAGGAATTCGCTATAACAAGGTGGCTTAAACATTACGCGCTGGGTTTACTGGCGTATCTTGTAAGGTCATCCTCGTATGCAGGGTACAGGACTTCATATACTATCTAATAATTTCCTTTTCTTTCAGTGGAATAAGGTAGGGATACTTCTTGTATTTCCTGGCAATACCTTACCAGGAAGTACTTCTTAGCAGTGCGCATTTTTCACTGTTTCTTACTGCTGTCACTGATTTAAGCTTCTAATGAATGTTCTTGAAACTGCATTTATTTTAAATTAATTTAACACTTAATTTCTTTTTCACATTATAAGTTTCTTGGGCCAGAAGCTAGTTAGTACCATGGCTATCAAGGGACCTTGTTGTTGGAATGCAACAATGCTACCAAGAGTTAGTAACAGTAACGGGGCACAGAAGGAAACACTGAAGAAAATGGTCATATGCTTATGAGTGTTCTTTTTAAGATCTCTGAAGAGCAGAGGTCTTAGTTTTGTTCTTTTCTTCAGCATTTTCTCACATTGCCTTTCGTACCACATTCCTGACTCCTATTCTGAATATTACGTCCTGTCTGAATTCTATTAAGAAATGCTTAGTTTTGAAAATTCCATAATTTCTGTTTTCTGCTAGTGAAGACACACTGAATTAGACTTGCATTCAGTGTCTCTGGAAGGGTGGGAAGATGTGTTTGTATATATTGCCACGTCCTTCAGTTGTCTTTGGGTACTGCTACTTCTAACAAGCAGGCTGCCATGCTTTCTTATTTCAGCACCAATTTGGTCAGCCTCTCCCACAGGCCCAGGCTGTGTCCTTTGTAAGTGTAAGGAAAACAACAAAAAAAGGTCTGCTGATTTACAGCTTTTTATTCCCTTGGTGTTGCCTATCTGATTTAAAAAGCAGTGGTCTCTGTTCCAATAGAATTCTGCTTCTTAATTTGCAAATGTTACTCATAAATCCTTCTATACCTTCAGCAGAAGGTATTGACATATAATTAATAAAGTTGTCTTCATTATTGCTGTGATACTTGCCTCTCGGCAAAAAATAAGACATACTTTACAAATAATAGTATGTGACAATAGTGCAGCTTAGGGAAACAAGGTCAAAAACTTGGATTTACACTCTCAGAATTATTTAGACATATAGACATCAGACTACAAGACCTGCAGAGTTGCTAAAATGGCATTTTTCAGAAGCTTCCAAAGGTCAGTGTACGAATGATGTAGTGGGAGTAAAGATAGATGAATCCTAACTTTTTGGAAATTCCCACTCGTATCACAAATGGATTTTGGCTGGACAGTGTCCAACCCTATGTGGACTGTGCCTTACGTAGAAAAGAATATGCTAAAGATGTTGGAGAGAGAGGACAGTATGGTCAGTTGTTAGTGGTTTCTCATTTTATAGGATATGTAAGTCGCCAGGAGGTTTAGAGGAGGTAAAGGAAGTGCCTTCGTGTACTTCGTGTAACGCAGCTGGAAGGTCTTTCACTTACTGTGTGCAATTATGCTGTATTGTTTCAATTGAGTTAGGAATGGGAGTGAAAGTCATTCTCTGTTATGTGTGGGTTTTTCTTCTTTTTGTCTCTATAAAGGTTCTATTCATTGCTGATGAAGTACAGACTGGTTTAGCCAGAACAGGGAAAATGCTAGCTGTTGACCATGAAAATGTGAGACCTGATCTAATTCTTCTTGGAAAGGCCCTTTCTGGTGGCTTATATCCTGTGAGTAACAAAGAAATATCCATTTGTTGAATAATGATTTTTAAGTAATTAACACTGGAAGGCTACTAGTTGGAAGAACAATAGATCTGATGTTTGTTGTACTTGGAAACTTGGGGAAAAAAAAAAGTTGTTTACAAGGTTAACTATGACTTACAACCCAGATAGTTCAACCTGTGAGAGATGAGTAAGAAAATAATGGAATACATAATACTGCTGAACTGGCTATATAGTATCCTGAGCTTTCTCTGTTGATGCTTGACTTGTTAGAGTGGCAAGTTATTAGATGCCATCTTCTTAGGCTGGTGATTTTTAGGTGTTTTGGCCCTTGTCAATTACTTGAATAGATTTGGTATATCTGTTTTCTTCAGGTTGATATTGTCCTGTCAGGAAAATAAGGGTCCAGTGGTCAGCTTTTGATTCTGGAATTACTGGTTAGTCTTTTGTACTCTCTCTGGAGAGTAGTTTATCACAGTCTCGCTGTGATTAATTTCTAGATGAATTCTGTAAAGGAAAAAAAAAATAACAATGTGTGTTAAAACATATATTATAAAGCAATTTCTGAACAACTGGCATTATCTCACTTGTTTGGCATGCCTGCATGACTGATTTTATCCTCTTGGAGTGACTTAAATTCCTGCTGATTAGGCTGGAAATTACACCCTGCCATGGACTATTTTGGCCGATTGAAGGTATTTCTGAGTTGTTAAACAGAGTATTGAAGCTTAAACTCTTGAAATAATACTCAGTTTGGAGAAATGCCCCTCAACTGTAGTTAGATGTTATATGTTACCACTGTAGCCAAGTGTATTTAAGGGATTAAGCTGTTATGTGATTGTCAGATATGCTCTCCTCTATACAGAGCTGGGAATGTAAATGTAATCTATCACCATAGGCTGAAAATGATCCTTTCCTGAGCCCTGAGGAAAAGTTTGCTTCAGCAATATTTAAGTTTACTGTTCTAAATATACATGTAAATGAATTGGCTGGCCTTCCCATTTTAGGTCTCAGCAGTACTATGCGATGATGAAATTATGCTGACCATTAAGCCTGGTGAACACGGATCTACATATGGAGGAAATCCATTAGCTTGCCGTGTTGCAATGGCAGCACTGGAGGTTTGTGTGTTGTAAGAGAGATGTGGATTCCAAAGAAAAAAGGGTGTCGCACTGACACGATCTTATTGTCTGTTATGCTACAAGTAGAAATCTAGCTTTAAGTAAGAATGGAAAATTGGTAGTGGTTAACTGTTTGCACAGATCACAAGACAAATTCTAAAGTCTTTACTGGAAATGTGTCCTAATGTCTGTGTTCTTATGGTCTTAATGTCTTAAATGACAAAATAAAATTTATGTAGGGGAAGTTTCAAGGCACTTATGGAAATTCAGTGGAATAGTTTCACTAATTTCACAAAGACATTTTTAAATTGGCTTATTTTACTATACCATATTGCAGAGGCTGCTGCTCGGTGAGCTTGATAACGCATATATGCTACTGGAGCTCAAAGAGAAGCTAGTAAAATGTCCTGTCCAGAGTCCATATTTTAATTATTCTGTGACTGCATAATTGACTGCATTTATTGCAAGTCACTCAGAAAGCCTCATCATTACCCAGTATGTGGACATGGACAGATTAAGGGTCTTCAGAGGTTTACCATTGGCTTGTAAATAATGGCAAATGCAAAGCAGTTAATTTAGAATAAAATTTCAAAGAGATTATTGTTTCTTGTAAACATGAATGAAGGCAGGCTTAATATTAATCTGCTTGCATATGCAGCCTTTGCAGCGTTGCAACACTTTGGTTGCAACAGCTTTTCTATCTCAGCATTTGTCATGTCATTAGTCAAGTGTTCCAGCATGGTACATAGAACAAATGCAGTGCCCTTCAGCTGACTGTATATCTGACTTCCCTTTAGGTAATTGAAGAGGAAGACTTGGCTAAAAATGCAGAAATAATGGGTAACATACTAAGAAATGAGCTCATGAAGGCACCGTCCGATATTGTAACTTCTGTAAGAGGAAAAGGACTCTTAAATGCAATTGTAATTCGGGAAACCAAAGGTAAGGAAATGTAATCAACTGCACAATCATAGCATGAAAAAATATTTTTCAACTTAAATTGAAAGTATCTTAATGGGGTAGGGGGATGGCTTATAGGCATCATGTTTGGGTTCAGATCTCGGCTATAATACTCTAGGACCTACTGAAAATTTATTCAAGTGGCTGTGTGCTATTAGAAATAGGGTTTTTTTACTAAGTAAGTCTGAATTTTTTTTTTTAAATTATTTGAATTCTTTTATGATTTGATAATGTTCAAACCTGATGGTGAGTCTAGCTCCCAAAAAACACCCTTTTGTATCCTCATCGGAAGAAAACTGGCCACATCTGGAATGCTAGTTTCTGCCAGATTATGGAAGGATTGGCTGAGGTTGGTTCTTTCCAGGGTAGTTAGAAGAGCACAGTGAATACAGGAGGATACAGAGAAGGAAAAAGCTAATGACTGAGAACAAGTTTCTAGGGATTAACACCTTGAATTATATCAGAAAAGTGCTTAGAAGCCAGAGCAGATGATTTTTTTGTCATGAATATACTAAGTGACATAGTGCTGCAGGGAGGTGGTGTAATTTCCTAAGACGTGCACATGATGCACTGAAATCCAGGCATAAACGTAACCTTGTCTGAAGTCCTGTCCAGATGTTCTCTTACCTCCCCTTTGCATGGTTCACTTTTTTTAAATGTATTGCTACATCTAGACAAGCACTCAGCTGTGAAGGATCAAAAATTGGTGCGCTGGAGGCAAACTTGTGAGTCCCTTCAGACAAATTGCAGTTTTGCTGCAGTCTTGCATGTTCACTGCAAATTCTGGGGAGTTGCTCCGATGCTCAGAAGTGACCACGTTATTTGTGAACACACTTCATCTTTTCACTTGCCAGATAGCAAAGAGTTTACAATCTGGCCCCACATACCATGCGCTGCAATTGTGCCACTTTTTCCGCTGTACTGTAAGTGTCGTCTTTTCTTTTTCTTTTAATTGTAGACTGTGATGCTTGGAAGGTGTGTTTGCGGCTTCGCGATAACGGACTTCTTGCCAAACCTACGCATGGTGATATCATTCGGCTGGCACCACCGCTTGTGATTAAGGAGGATGAAATCAGAGAATGCATCGAAATAATTCATAAGACCATTCTGTCTTTCTGAACACATGGCTTTTAAAGCTTATCTGCTGACTGACCCAATGTGGTGTGTTGAAATATGTGCGATGAAGGCCTGTTCTTGAAGCAAGCACCTCTCATTCCTTTTATCTAAGAGGACTTGACTCTTAAAACATAGCTATGTCTTCAAATTATAAAGGTTCTGAAGAAAATAAAGAACGATTTTAAAGAGTTTCCAATCTTGGAATACTTGGAAATAAAGCGGTGAGGTTCCGTTCATCTAGTTGTGTATGTACTGACTAGTTAAGTCAGAATGTTTGAGGGGAGATATATGTAGAAATCTCTAATTGTTGAAAGTCTTGGCCAAAGTTTACAGTATAATTTACACACATTTTAGTAAGGGTGGTCTTGCGCTCTCATACCACTCTCCAAAACATCACATTTGGCATTTTTGCCCCTTGGTGAGATGTCTGTAGGATGGAAGCCTTTGCCATTATGGATGAATTTCTGGTTCTCATTTGTAGCTGGAAAAAACTTCTAATGCTGAATGTTTCACAAACTGGGTGTTACGCTGGCGAACTTGACTCGAGCTGTGTTCTGTATGTACAATATTTTGACTGTGTGACAAGAGATGCTGTTTTCAAGCCTGGTCTCAGCATTTGGCTTTGCAATCTTGTAAAATAGATCTGAGCATAGAGATCTGCTTTTACTGCTATAAAACTTTCTATAATATGTGTTTATATTAAAACATGCCTGGCATTAAAAAAAAAAAGAGTTAATGTGCAACTAAAACACATGGTGTATTCCAAAAGAGCAAGCCCCACAGAAACTTGCAGTCGCATCTTTCCAGAGCCCCAGCAAGTGCTGCCTTTGTAGTCTACGTATTCCTATCAATCTCTATACGGAAGCTTCTGCTGTGCTTTTTTACAGTGTGAGTGCTTCTGCACTTTGATGCCTTAGCACGCTGCCAATACAGTATTTTGTATGCAGTTGCGGAGTTGGCTGCTATTCTTTCATATTTCTTAACTGAGCTGGTTTTAGCTGAGGCTAAACCCTGATTAACCACTGTTAATGCGAAATGTTCCCTTTGCTAAGCATAGGGGTTAAATGCAGTCACATGTTTGTAAGTGGAAGTGGTAAGCAATCCCGTGGCATTTTAAAGGCAACTTAGTTACAGAAATGAACTGCTCTGCTGGTTAGGTACACAGAACCGTTTACCCTCCCCTCTTTTGGGTGAGACAAAATGAGTAGTCGTCTGCTGTGGATGAAGTAAGACTGATTTCAGTTGGGAAAGGCCTCACTGTTGCAAGGGGTAATGTGTCGCTGTGACTGTTAGTCTTGGGAGTAAAAAAAATGCAGAAAGGTGTTGCCTAGGAAGTTTGGCATTTCTGAAAGCTGTGCTTATGTCATCTGATTGGAAAGGAGTGAAATAACTGAAAGAAGCTGTAATGTAAACAGCATTTGCTGGAGTCCTTTCAGAGACCAAAAGGTAAACCCCCAAAAATCCTTAGCAGCCGAAATGTTTACTTTTGTAGAGTAATAGGGCTGGCAAGGACGAAGGACGTGATCAGGTCTGTTCCCCTGCCCCAGTTACAGCTCTCTCATTGCTTGCCTAGTTGCCTGAAAGGGTGGTAGGGCAGAAGACTCCGGTCCTTGTTTCAGTGCTTCCCTGTCCTTACTGTTAGCAAGTCTCCTACCGTGTTCTCCGTCTGTCTCTTGCTGCCTATTTAGACACATAGAACCAGCCGTTTTCCTCCTCTGCAACAGCCTTTTCCATACCTGAAGTTTGTTATCCTTCACATTTCAGTCATTGCTCCTTCTCTAGTGAAAATTCTGTTTCTTCCCTGAGAGGTAACATTTTCTAGAGCCTTTTATCGTTCTTGCTGTTCTCCTGTGATTCACCACTCTGGCCGTGCCCTCGCTAATGCTGAGCAGAGCCAGACTCGTTCAGGTGGCTTGTATGCTGTGCTGTAGCTTATGCCCCAGGGCTGTGGTTTGGGTTTTCCTGCAGTAGCATGATCTTTTTATCTCTCATCCTGTCCTCCCAGACTCCCTTTTGTGCAAACCGTTTTGAAGAGCAGCTTTGAAGCTGTTTTCCCCCATTTCTTTATTTGTGTAATAAGCATGAATTACATGCACGTAAAATGTTTGGTCTAGTCTACTGACTTTCATCCTCTATTACTGAGAATTTTTCTCAGGCTTTTGGTGATCGATTTGAGCTCTAAGCTTGTCCAACCCACTTTCTGGTTGCAGGTTTACTAGGCCAAGGATGCTCAGAACTTCTACAGCAGACCATTGCTGACTGATTTCTGGGCTTTTTATTCATCTTACGGTTGCTTATGAATCCAATTTCTTTGCAAGTTTATGAAAACCAAGGTACGTATAGCCTTTCTGAAGACAAGTCAAAAACTGTCATCCTAAATTGCCTTCATTTAATGACTGGGTAATTGAGGAGTTTCTGTTTTAACCTGAAAGTTCTCTGACTTGCTCTCAACCCAGCATTGTTCCCATAGCCACAGCTACCCCTGTGAGGAAGGTAGGTGCACAGTACCTGCCTAAGCAGCTCAGAAATTCAGGAACAGGATTGAGGATGACAAAGTCCCCAGAGCTCATAGGCACGTTCAGAGCCTAAATTTGCGTTTCGGGTGGCCGGGGCCCTTGCAAGGTACAGTGCCAGCTGGTTCTCGCCTTTCGCGTTGGTAGGGTGGCGGGTAGGATGTGCCTCCGGGAGGTGGCTCTGAGTGAGCGAGTCCCATGTCCTACCCGGGTGCATTTGGCACTGTCTGTCCTTCTGGGGCTGGGACAAATTGTGCTCATGCTTGTGAAACAGCACTGCTGTGTGCAAACTGGTGAAAACCTAACGGGGTGGGAAGCAGAGCAAGGATGCGGGTGTGTGACTGCAGCCTAGGAGCTAAAGCTAAAACCCAAGGGGGTTTTTTGTTTTGAATGTTTGGTTTAATTACAGTTCAATGCCGGAACAAGTACAGAATTACATACGTTATTTTGGGAGTGAAGACAGGAACCCAGGACTTCTCTACCCAGACATTGAGCCCGTCACCAGTTAACCTCTGCTTCAACAACAAAAAACGTCTTGGCAGCTGTCAGTGAGATAGCAGGAGAGCTGGAATGGCCGAAGGAGATGTCAAAGCTCCTCCTCTTCTAGTGTGCAAAGTGCTGAAATTATAGGCTAGCAGAAAGATCACCTGCCTTTGACACGTCCTGTCTGTTTTGAGAAAGAGGAGGCAAAAGAAGGGTTCGCTTGATGGTGGAACGTGCTTTTTGTCTTTCTGCAAGCGTAAACTGGGATTTGGCCGGTTTTCAGTGACACCGCTTAAACCTCTCAAACTCAAACATAGCTGCTTGTATAACTAATGTGCTTGTAAATCAGCCTCTGGTTTTGTTGTCTGGGATTTTAATTAGCCTTAGGGATTTTCTTCAGGGCTTTTAGTAGCAAAAAAAGGTAGACAACTAAAGCGTCCTTACCTGCTTAGTGCCAGAAATTCAGTGCTTTCGGGTTTGTACTTGTTCCACTTATTGCTCAAGTGTCTATAGCTCTGCCAAATGCTGGTCCTGAGCAAAGTTTAATTTGAAGGAGGCCAAACTGAAAATCATTTACAAATTAGTGTAGTATATACACTGAAATGTGCAAAGAAAATATGTAAGACATTTTATAAAATAGTATGAGTTTGGTTTTTGCACCATAACTTTATAGGAGGTGAGAAAAAGAAGCTCAGAGAATGGCTTTTTTGTACCTTCCCTGTATTTCCCAAGTGCTTTTCTTACTTTGTGTTAGTTAGGAGAGTGTGGAAATGGCTTTTCTTTGGTGATGCTGTTAGCTGGTGTAATTGAAATTTATTTTAGAAATGGTACTTGAAAGAGTTCTGTATTGCCTATCTAGAGGGTTGAGGTTTCTTTAACAAGAGCTGTACAGCAATAAAATTTTCTGAAGGTATACGTATTTATCTACAAAATGTTGCTTTAAGCATTTGGCTGCAGAGACTTAATCCATCTCCATTATATTGCCCGCGCAGGTTTTTGTGAAGTAGCTTCTGATGTTTCTTTGCATCAGGTATATGAAATGCTTTTCTAAATGAATAGTGACTCTGCTTTCAGTGCTGGGCAAACACGGGGAGGTTATCTAAGCACCCAAGAGCCAAACCAGCATTCCTCGGGCACCCGGGACAGCCCTGGCCTTCGCTGGAAGCTTTGCAGAAATAACGCCCCGTTGTGCTGGGTGCACGTGCGCTTCGGCAAGAGAAGCGTGCGTGGCTTTTGGCATGAAATCGTGGAAAATATATACTGGCATAAAAAAAGATATTACTCTGGTTATGGATAAATGTAAACCAAGATTTAAAGGCAGCATGTGAAACCCTGAAAGGCAAGAGCAACATAGTGAACAGCGGGGAGACAGGAAAACATCGAATGCAGGTTTTCCTTTTTTGTTTTCCTTTCCTGCTGGCAATCTTGGGAACCATGCTTAGGACATTGTCCTTTATCTGGGCTTCTTTTCAGCTGCAAAAACATGAATTTATGTCATCAAATGGTATTTTCTAAAGTTAAAAAATTACCAAAATAGATGGCTTGCTTAATAGGACCCAAATGCCTATCGGTCATGACCTGGTGGAGAGCTGCACATCTTGAACCTGTTAGGAGTTTCCATGATGAAGCAATCTCTGGTTGGTTGGGGTTTTTTTGTTTTGTTTTGTTTTTTTTTTTCTTTTCACAGCAATGCTAGTGGATTAGCCAAGTAGAAAAACAGGTCTTATTTGTGTCTTGTTTTTTGTTTGTGGGGTTTTTTGGGGGTTTTTTTTGTTTGTTTGTTTTTTGTTTTTTTTTTTTTTTGGCTGTAGCTGCTTCTTGTTCCCTTCTCATCTTTTCCATCTTTCTGGCAGCAGGTGGAGCCAGAAGCTCAGCTTTAAGCCAAGAGCGTCCTGCTGGGTGTAGAGATTTTGGCGTTTGGGACTCCCGGCGACTTGCTTTTGGTCTTTACTAATACAAAAACGTGACAAGCTTCAGTCTCATCTCTGGGTGCTATCTCAACGCATAACTTGCGCTGTGCGCTCTTGTGGCTAATCTTGTATGAAGGGGATTGTAAAAAGAATTCCTGTATCTCTGGTGTGGCAAATGCCCAGTAATTCCTAGCTGTCAGCATCTGACTGATAGGGATGTAGGGACAGCTGAGAAGAGGGGGAAAAAAGAGGATTTCCTTCTAACAGCACTGAGGTAGAGCAAATCAGAAGGTGGAGGTTTGAGACAAAATTTTAAATATTTCTTTAAACTGAGAAACAGCGTTTCCTGGACCTCTCTGTGATGCTTCCATCCAGAACGAGAGGCTTAACCAGTTGGGGTTGCTGTATTTGTGCAGTAAAAAGAGGTGTTTTGCTGAACGTTCACTCAGCCCTCGGCAGGAGAAGCAGACAAGAAAAAAAATGGTACCGACAGTACTAAGCGATTAAAAAGCCCTAGTACTACCCTGGTAGAAACCTCACAAAACTACCGTGTTGACCACCACATGGGAAGGGTCTTGGCATCTGCACCAGCCACTTGAGAGTGGTAGCTTTCGTACTGCTTCGTCTGTAAAACACCGGGAGAGCTGGAGGGAGTTCCCCGAGCCCCACGCAGCCAGGTTGCTCACAGGGTCAAGGAAGAGCTGCTGACTTGGGCCACTGGTTAAAATGCTCCTTCGTTTTTTTCTTTCCAACGCAAGTTAATGTGCTTTTATTTTCACCCTTCAGACAGGCTGTTTTCACCCTGCAGCCCAGCGTGCCGAATGCGAACGCGGCGCAGATAAGAGGTGACTATAAGGAATCCTGTTCGGTTGTTGTTCCCCTCCTCGACGCATTCTGTTTGTCTGCTCAGGCTCGTTTGGAGAAATCTGAGCAGAGACTGTGCTTTCTGGAAAATCCCCGGGCTGTTACTGGTGCTAGTCCAAATAAATAAGGGTAGAAAGCAACTCCTACTCATTCCTTTATAAAATCCTATTAATCTGCTATGTTAGACTGCGTAGAAAGCCCCTCAAGAGTATTGACCCTTTGCAACAACGCGTAAACCAAACGAAGGCCTGGACCTTGGATGAACTCCCAGCCCTTCCCCGGGGTCTGACACATGGGAGACCTAATCCTCAAGCTAATAATGTCGTTTGGAAGAGCTATGAAATGAGAAAGGGGAAAAGCTGGCCCAGTTACACACCTCCACTTGAAATAGCAGAAGGAACCATGTGTAAAAGGGGGTAACTTACCCTCTAAACACTCAGTTCCCTGTCTGGCATAGTTATTTCCAGCAAGCACTGAGGCTGCTCTGCCTTAGGTGAGTTGTGCCAGGGCATAGTTTTATGTAAGAAACAAAACGGTGGCCCACAGGGACTGTCCAGGTAGGACTGGCAGCAGCGTATCATTCCCTCCGGCTCTCCTCGTTTGCTGGCAATACAGCCAATGCCCGGTCAATATGTATTAAGGTATTGGGCGGTTAGGGCTGGGCTGAAGGAGCTATCAGCCTCACAAGGATGCTGTGGGAGTTTCCTTGACATTCAGAAATCATCTTGAGAACATCAGGAGGCCCAGGAGTGCTTCCCTTACCCCTGCTACCGACTGCACCTATAGGTCTCTGTTGTGGCAAGAGATATTTTCCAGTATTCCTCTATAATTTTTCATCTTTCACCCTTAACAACAATCAGACATCATTAAAAATTAATTACTTGGTATTTTGGAAGCGTTTTTGAATAATGTGTGAATAGCACAGCTTCTCCAAAAAGGACCTTCGTGCATTTCCACCCCGATGGAGGCAGAACAGCTGAGGAAATCACAAAGCCTATGAAAGCTTGGGCTGTTCTCCTGCGCTCCAGCAAACCAGTTATGGTTTATAACTTTATAACTTCTGCCACCAGTTATGTGGCAGCTCCTACCTACTCTGAAGGGAAATGCTCATCTTTTTGAATAACAAGGGTAGGGTGAGTCCCACAGGGACCGGCCAGCTCTGTCATCACAGGTGGGAGCAGGAGGAGACGTGGATGCAAGAAAAAAAAACCCAACCCACTTTTACACACTGTGTTTCAGTAGTTTAATGCACAGACCTTGGTCAGGCCTAAACATCGAGCAGAAAATTACTGGTTGTATTGTGTTATAGGTACATAACTGCATGCAGCCTGTCCTCGTGGGGGGTGAAGCCTCGTTGGAGCGGATGGGTGTGAGAAGCATCCTTTATCTGAGGTTACATTGCTCATGTGGACAGGAAACCATTAGAGGAGTACCCAGCTCTGTTCCCATTTTCTCTTCAGAAACCCGCCCCCCAAAGACTCTGAATTTTGGCTGCCCACTCTGGCCTAAGGAGTGGGACAGCGTTAACCAGCCGAGGGTCAGTTCCTCTTGGGGAGGCCATAGCAGTTAATGCTTCATTAGCTGCTCCCCCAGGTCACTGCTGGGCAGCTGGTGCCCGCGGAACTGAAGTGACCTGCAGATGGTCACCCAGCTCCATGCAGGATAGGTCCCACAGCCCCGCTGCTGAGCACAGCACCTTCCCCCTCTACGGGACAAGGATAATGTACGCGCTTTCCTTCTGCCACCACCTTTGACTGACTAGAAGCTCTTGAGACATCAGCGAGTGTCTCTTACTCTGAAGGTGCCCTGGTGCCTGGCATGACAGGACTGTGATTTCTCCTCTGGCATCTAAGCAATGAATAATCGCGTGAATAATCCCTGTGTAAATGATGCCGATACACATGCAGGGTTGCAAACTTGCATTGCACAAAGCAGGATATTATAAACTGAAAAGAAAAAAGGAGAGGTGAAATGATGCTGTTGTATGACAAGCATTGCACCGCTTCGTGTCCCCGCACCGGGCTGACTCTGTCCTTGGGGGAGGCTGTGTGTGTGCACGGACCGGAGCCACCTAATCAGGACGTTTCGTATTGTCTAGACTGCAATAAATGTCAGGCAGTTGGAGTACAAACACAGAGCCGCGGCCTTGCTGATATACTCCTTGATCTCTCCCTTTCTCATCTGCAGGAACAGTTCCTTCACATCAAGGTTAAAGGCAGCGTGAGAAAGGGACTGTTATTTGCATGCGGTACAGGCTCTGAGCAAAAGAGCTTGGGCCTGAGCTCCCAGCTCTGAAGTTAACCTTCAAGAACACAAAAATGAAAACAAGATTAGAGCCAAATCGGGCAGGCGTTCCTCTGCAGCCACTGCATTTGCAGCGGACGATACCTGCATCATTAAAGACATTAGGTGGGTGCAGAGTGGCCTCTCCAAGCGGAGCTGCATCGTGCTAGCAAAGGAGCTAATGAAAGAATATAATTTTGAAAGGCCCTGCTCTTTGTGGCACTGTGGAGATGAACTGGGATCATGTAACTGGGCTTTCTAAGCTCTGATACCCCTACTTACGTCCACAGGCGTGAGCCACAGGGATGCACAGCTCATCGTTGGGCACCCTGGGCGAGCTTCGTGCCCTTTGTGCATCCGTGGGTGCTTTCAGCTTTGTGGGTGTTTTTATTTTGCGGGTGAGGAATCCAGTCGTCAGATTTTTCCGAGAGAGTCTCAAGGTATTCCTGATAGTCCTCCAAATGGATGCTCGTGGCGGCCCGGACCTCTCACGGCGAGGGGGAGGCACCGTGGTGGGGGTCCAGGGAGCGCAGGGTGCTCAGAAACGGATGGGGATGGCTTTTTCCAAGCTGAAAGTCAACAGTTTGTAATTCACACGACATGAGTTTGAGCAGGAACATTTTGGTTTAATCTAGTCCTCTGCCCGCACTATTCTTCTGCAGGCTAGTGGGTGGTCACATGCTAAACCAATAACAAGTAAATTAAAACCAAAAAGAAGGGCAGACATGGCAGACAGCCATGGTGGTGTCTGGGACCTGCTTCCCCATGCGGCACAACTTTCCTTGTCTCGTTACGGCTGGGCCAACTGTGCTCGTGCAACCATGCCGGCGTTTCTTTGTGACTAGAGCAACTGAGATCTCAATTCAGAAATGAAGGTAAAATTGGCAATTACTGAACAGAGGGAGAACAAGGTCTGGGGTGAAAACCAGCACATTCAGAGAAGTACTGGTGCCTGCCTTGCCTCGTGAGAGAGTGCTGAGAGTCTCCCTTCTCTTGGCAGAGCTAAAAATTGGGGGCTTGGAGAATGTGCTTTCAAAACTTAGGAGAAACATGGAACATGATCAATATTTATCTAACAAACAAAAAAGTAATGAGGATGTGAAAATGTGAAACAGCTCGGTGGGAGGAAGCACAGCTAGCTGAGGTTGCGCAAGAGTGATGAAGAAGCTTCACGGGAACAGAAACAAAGTGCTGGCAGTGGCAGCAGGTCACGGAGCTCCTTTCAGCCATGCTTTCCAGGCTAGTGATCTCTCCCCAAACTTGGGAAGCCTCAAAAAATGCTCCTCCTCTGCCCAAGGGGGTCTGGGCCATCATCTCCCACTTCATCCTTTTCATGCCTCGACTCCTTGCTCTTATCACCCAGGCCTTGGAGAACACTTTATTCTCCTCTTAAATATTTAGCATATGCCTCCTCACTCTTCACTTAAGGCTAAACACTCCAGATGTTGAACGGTTTCTGCCAATGTTGTGTCTTCAAGACTCCTCAGCGCTTTTGTTGCTCTCTGCCGTGCTCTCTCCCCTTGCTGTGCTCCCAAAACTAGCTGCAGCCTTCAAATGAAGCTTTTCCAGGGCTTACAGAGAGCAGCACACCTTCAAGAAGGCTATTCTCCTTATTTAGACATTTAAGCAGGATATTTGCTTTCTTTTTTTTTAACTTTTTTTTACAACAGCATGACTCGCTTCTCACTGGTAACTACGATAACAGCCCATGGCTGCTTTGCCATCATCTGTCAATGCAATTGATTATTCCTGCCCAAGTGTCACACTTGGCACTTGCCCCTGCTGCCACATCCTTCTCCAGGTTCTCAAGATCTTGCAGGTCTTCTACCTGCTGCCCATCCCGACTCTGTCAAGTGTAGCCTGCTCTGGGGGGCCATGACAGCGCTGGCCTGAACCAGGTCCAGGACAGACCCTTGCTAAATGCCTTGTCCCATTTTGCCAGGCAGCTGTTGGTAGCTGCCAACAGATTTATTTGCACCCGATCCTACCACAGTTTCATGCAGACCTCATTTCCAGAGCTCAGTTTTGAGAGCAGCAGCATGAGCCTTCCCCAATGTGAGGGTATACAACGACTGCTACTTTTCCCTTAGTAATAAAAACTGTCAATCTGTTACGGAAGAGACTAAAATTCATTTACATTATATTTTCCTGATAAATCCATCATGCCTGCTAATCATAACCTCATGTGAGCGGGTGAGTTTTGTTAGAGTATCTCATGCAGACGTGGGGGGTGAAGTGTCATGGTAGATTTGAAAAAACAATTTCAAAAAAATAGTAAAGCAGCCGGAAACTTGGCAATTAAGTTCAGTCCGTCTTGTGGATGGGAAGCTTTGAAATTAAGGAGGGAGATTAGTCACTGAGAAAGAATGAAGACTATTAATAGAATATGATCCCTGCTCATTACCAAGCTCCGAGCAGACGATTAACATTAAGAACACATCACACCAACGCGGGTAACCACTGGCCCATGGTCTCCCAGCATCCATCTCACAGCTATCTCTGCAACACAGTAGCTCAAACAGCTGGTTGCAAAGGCGTATCTCAGAAAACTAAAGCATGCTTTAATATTAAGCAGTGGCAGAAGGGGTTGCAGGTGGAGTGGGCTGCTAGATCCCTGCTAGATCCCTGCAGCGGCTGGGGCTCTTTAGCCTGCCCAGGCTGCATTACAATACGGGTTGTTTTTGCTGGCCGAGCTTACCAACATCACCACACTACTGCCCCTGCAACGTGTCCTCCTCCTCCTCAGCTCCCTAATCTCTGTGTCATCTGCAAGCTTGATTAGGGACAAGCTTCCCGCTTTCTTCCTGCTCATCGATAACAGTTTAAAGCTGTACAAGACTGAGTTAAAGCTGATTGGAAGGGACCTGCTGCTCACAGGTTTCTACAATAAAGCCGCTTGTTTGCTTACCTGACCATTCCCAAACCTAATTTCCATGCTGTATCACACATCGCATCGCGCTGTTCCGCAGGAGGCTGCAGTCATCCTGCTTTTACGTGAAGCTCTGGCTCATCAGAGTGAAGCTCTGGCTCTTCTCGGGGGCCAGGATGTCCTGTCCCTCCTCCACTCTTTGTGTCCCCTGGCACAGAATAAGCAGAGAATGGGAAGCACCACTCTGTCCATGGGGCAACCCGGCGGAACACAAGTTAAGGTGTATTTATCAAGGCTTAACATAAAGGCTCAAAAGAAAATGTAATTAATTATTACTCTACCCTTAATTGGTTTAGTGGTGGACTTGGTAGTGTTAGGTTAATGGTTGGACTGGATGTTCTTAAAGGTCTTTTCCAACCTAAACAATTCTATGATTAATATTCAAATGCAACATAAAACGTAGTCTAGGCTAGATTTACCTAGAAGACACTTTCCTACATGTTCCTTGAGGCTGAGTATGTGATGTCCAATTTTTTTGTATGATAACTTAACCCTCTGTTAGCCATCCTAGCTCTCTGAATGAGTCTCTTGCCCTCACAGACCGGAGACCTGGGCCTGTCCTCCATCCGAAACGCCCGTGTCGTCGGTGGAGCACACTCAGCAGCTGGCCATAGCTGCTATTTGCAGCCCTCCCTGGTGCCTGGCTGCCTCTCCCCACTTCACACCTTCTTAGCAGGGAGCTATTTTAGGGTCCACCGCTTTGTCTCTGCTCACACTACGAGCGTTTAATCTCTGGTTGGGGTTTGTAGCCCTGTTCACGGAAAGCTGTCTGCCTGTCTGACTAAGCCAACCCCACCCTGGGCTGCATCCCCACAGCGTGGGCAGCGGGGCCAGGGAGGGGATTCTGCCCCTCTGCCCCGCTCTGGGCAGACCCCCCCTGCAGCCCTGCGCCCAGCTCTGGGCCCTCGGCACAAGGACACGGAGCTGTTGGGGCGGGTCCGGAGGAGGCCACAGAAATGCCCCGAGGGCCGGAGCCCCTCTGCTGCGGGGCCAGGCTGGGGGGGCTGGGGGTGCTCAGCCTGGAGAGGAGGGGGCTGCGGGGAGGCCTGAGTGCGGCCTGGCAGTGCTGACAGGGGCTGCAGGAAGGGGGGGGCAAGCTTTTTAGCAAGGCCTGCTGGGACAGGACAGGGAGTGATGGGTTTAAACTACAGAAGAACAGATTTAGACTGGCCATAAGGAAGAAATGTTTTACAGTGAGGGCGGTGAGGCACTGGAAGGGGTTGCCCAGAGAGGCGGTGGAGGCCCCATCCCCAGAACCATCCCAGGCCAGGCTGGACGGGGCTCTGAGCACCCTGGGCTGGTTAAAGCTGTCCCTGCTCGCTGCAGGGGTTGGGCTGGATGATCTCTAAAGATCCCTTCCAACCCAAAGCATTCCATGATTCTATGACTACTCCAGCCTCCCCAAGCCTCCTCTGGACAGACATCACTCGAGGTCTTTTTGGATGTATTATTAGAAAGATTCCTAATGCATGAAATCAGTGTTGTCCTGAATGGTTTGAGGTCAACCCCATCCCCTGAACACAGCATGTTCCTGCGGCTCCGCGCCCCGAGCCAAGAGGTCCCCACCACCACCTCCAGCAGGATGGAGGTCGCTCGTTAGCTGCTGCTCTAATAACCATGTGCGGCTGCCACCGGCCCCTCTTCCCAGGAGGATTTCTGGCTTGTGGGAGGAGACGGCGTATTCACACATTAAATGTTTCCGGATCCATCTTTGATCATCCACATACTGAAGGTGGCAGCTGTGTTCCCTCGTTGGGGAGCCGGGATGTGCCGGGGGAGCCGCACCCATGTCCCCGGATGGCACCCATGTCCCTGGATGGCACCCACGTCCCTGGATGGCACCCACTCCCTGGTCAAAGTTTTTATTCTGAGTAAGAAACGAGATTTAGTCACTTGGAAGGGTAACACCATCATACGCACCTCTGACGCGAGAGAAATACACATGGAAACCCACAAACAGCTTCTATTTCTCACTCCCCACCCCACTGTGAGAGTGCCCTTTCGTGTAGAGCTAGGAAGATCCAAACCTTGTGTTTCTTGCAATGCCCATACCATGGTGATAAGCTTCCTTTCTTTCCTGTATAATCTCATTTTTTTCCTCAAAGCCTGAATTCCTGACCTGTTTACTGGTGCTGACCTGTTTACTGGCCTGCTGAAAGAAAGGGTTATCCATGCGGAGAAGTTGATTTATGTGCCACCTTGAGACCATGCCTTCACAACCAGGTTTGGGTGTGACTAGCATTTTTCTAGCACAAACTTATAAACATGTGTTTTGAGTACCTCTGACACAGTTCCACGTCTGGAAAAAAGAAATACTGGGGGCTAACAAGCAGTTGGCAGGAATTGTTTCAAAATCTACATTCCTTAGAGAGCCCATCATCAGAACAGACGATGTAATGGGCATGATTAAATAGTTAAGTCATATGTAAAAGCAGTGGGAACAGCGATCTTTCGTGTTATGTCCAATTACATCATTCTTCCCAAAGAGATTCAGTGCAATTCCCAATATTTTCCTTTAGGAAATAGAGATCATAAATGAATGCGATGTACATTATGCTGTGTAGCAAACAGCAATAGCAAATTTTGTAAGGAGATTTGAAAATTTGGAGTAGACGTTCTGCTCTTCACTTGTATTTATTTTTTCTCCAGGACAAGCGGACTTTCCCAGGATGTTTTTTCTTCCCATGACTCTTCCTGCACCTTATTCCTTATATTCTATATTATATATAAGCCTCACTTAAAGGAAAATTTCATTCATTATAACTTCGTCACCTCTGATTTCTAAAAGGCCTGTCTAATTACACCCATAAATACCTCAGGAGAGGAATTGTAATCAAACATCATTCATTTAGCATTCACATATATTGAAAGCCACTCTCTGAAACAATGACTCATCTCATTCTGCATGCCAAAACGCATGCCTTGCGTTTTTAATACCTGAAGTATTTTTTTACTTATAAAAGCTTGGCTTATAAAACTTCATCAGATAACGTTCATGTAAACAACTGTGCTTAGATTACATAAATCAGCGCACACACTGCCTTGGTTTGGGAACAAGGGGTCTGCAGGGCTTCCAGCTCCCCATCTTTATCTCACTCACCATTTCTGCATCGGAATAAAAGCCATCCTCGCCGACGGCCCACTCCATCATCCATTTTCACCAATCTCCTTATTTACTATTTTATCTGCAGGGCATCTCAGACATCCTTGAGGACATCTGGGAGGTTTTGGGTGTGTTTCCCATGCCTAGGTGGCTTCCAGGGGATTGCTTTTAAAATTCAAGGCAGTTTTTGGTCTGGATGCAGCAGGGTTGGTGCAGTTCTGCCTGGGAAATCCCAAAATACCAAGTGAATGTGCCTGGTGGTGTATTTCCTACCTTCAGACCCAGCAATGCTGGGTTTTCTCAGCAGGTGAGGGGAACACTCCTCTGTATGTTTTCCGTTCCACCCAGCACACTTTTCTTCCAAACTCGTGGAAGGCACGGGGTGAAGGAATATTCCAGGCTTGTTCGTTAGCTTAGGAACTTAATCTCTTTGCTGCCACCTGATGACATTTCATTAAGCAATAAACTGCTGGACCTCATTTTGCCGAGCCAAATAGAGGAAATAAGAAGAGGTATGTTAGACTGACTCTTATCCTTATTGCCTGATACTCTCCCCAACTCAAAGTCCTCTTCTTTTAAATCAAATTTATTCCAAATATCATTAAAATGATTGGCCTTATACAAAGTTTAACCCAGCACAATGCTAAAGGTTTTGAAACAAACCTTTTTCTTAAGTGTAGGAAAAATGTGCCCTTTACTGTAGACTGATAAAAACCAACGGACCGTTATTTCTGAGCTGGGGTGCGTGTAAATCACAGCGGTGGGGCAGGACTGCAAGGAGGGTTTTATGGTTTCTTGGGGCTGTATAGAAAGGTCTGCTTTTTGCCCAGATTCATCTGACCCCAGCTGGTTTGCATCACCTCCAGTGATTTGCAAGGACTATTTATTTCCACTACTTGTAAACCATTTTTCCCCATGCATATCCTCCTTCAAAATGACCTTTTCCTGGATATATACAGATTACTCAGCCCAGCATCCTCTCAGGCTGGGGATGAGCTGTGGCTGCACCCTCTGTTGTTGTTTCCCTGGTGTCCCAGCTCTCTTGTGTGTTGGTTTCCTTCGCTGGGGGGTCCTTCTGGTACAAATAAATTATCTTGAGTGACGATGTTATAAATGTGTGTGCTAAAAGATGACTGAACAAGCAGCAAAACCCATGGCTGCGTGGCACTGAATACTGCTCTTCCTAGATATCATGACATATTTTTCCATGCATTTCGCTTCCCCTGAATGCTTGGCAATTTCCCATTCCCCGCTGAGAGCATTTTGCTGCCCAGCTGGTCCCCCCATCCCCATCTTGCAGGGGACCACCAAGGCATGGGTGGCATCTGCGGGGTCCCCGCAGCCATGGGACCACTGCCACCCTCAGCCCCCAAGTAGCCCAAGACTTTGCGGTGACAGCAATGGTGAGGGGCCTCACTGCTGGCTTGTTCATGGTGTAAAAAGGGACAACTCGTTGTGTCACAGCTGAGCTAACCCCCCATCGCTGTGTCTGGTGTGCTCGTCTCACCGGCAGTGCTGGCACGTAATGGGTTGCTGTCAGCACAGCAAGAGCGGGACTCAATTAAAACTGGTTATTTGAACTTCAGTCTTTAAAATGTCTCACCAGTTGTAGTATTGCTCCTCATCCCTCTGCAGTGAACACCTGGAGGAGGTATTGGTGGTGATGAGCGTCACGCCTGCTTCAACAAATCCTAGAGGAAGCCGGGAAAACCACCAATGACCAGTTCAGCAAGCTGGCACAAGCCATCCTCTTACAAATGGCTGGCACCCTGGTATTGTCAGGGTTTGGTACGTCCTGTTGTCCCTGCTACACCTCTATATTCTGGGACGATGCTTTTGTAAAAGGGCCTGTTATGGATATTGACCCACTGTGCCCCATGGGCTGCTCGGCACTCTCCTACGGACTGGTCTAACCCGGGAGTTTCTCTGCAGAAATGTCCCCGCTGCAGTTACCTTGGCCAAAGGCTTGCTTCATCCTCCTTCCCAGGGAGACCAGCTGGACTATCCCAGCAGCCTCAGTCCCAGCTAACCAGCTGTGCCCCACCCCCCCCTTAAATTAGCATACGTAACTCAATAAATGGCACACATTAATAACATTCCTGATGAATGCCCGGGCTTGCAGGTTTTGACTCAACACCGCTTCGCGGCTGTGCAACTGCTTTCTCACGAGGTGCCTGGGAGCAGTTGGTATTTACAGACCTACGGGGCAAATAAGAAGAGATTGATGTGTTCACGTCAAACCTGTCTCCAGCGAAGACAGGCAGCAAATTATATTGAAGCAACAGTGAAGCAATCTGAAGATAATGTGTCTAGTGATAAATTAATCGCAATTTAAAGTTAGTTGGCTTTCCTTTACAAATCCCAAAGAAAGCAAGAGGCACTGTATAAAGCAGACAGTATCTTGTCAGTCAAGGAAACAGAATGATCAAAGGTTGCAGGGATTCGAACCTGTGTGAAGGAAAACCTCTGCTACAGAGTGGAGGTGAATGATGGATACTGAGACAATCATTAAAAACTTACCATCTTTTTATTGCCTGTTACATCTGTATCTTTGCATCCAGGGACCTGTGCTTCTCCCCAGTGGTTATGTGGAAACCATGCAGCGTTTTGTTTCTTTGGCGATGAGCACGAGTTTTCAGTGGATAAATGCACTTTTACACTCACTTCCAATTTATCACCCAGTCTGCATATTACGCTGTAGCGTCTTAGAGTCAGCCCGGTTTCGCTTTTGCTAAAATACGTCCAAGGTACCCAAACAACGCAGCCCACGCGTCGGTGCTTGTGTGCAGCGGTGCACAACCCGCTCCCTAGCTGTGGGGTTTCTCACCGTGATCGTCATCTCCCCGCCGAGAAAGAGGAAAGGCTTGTCCTGGCAGGCTCCTCATGCGGCTCTTCGAATTGCGCTGCAAGGAGTCAGCTTTCCTTCGAAGCTCAAAGCCATGAATCATGGTGAGCCCGTGATCCAGCAGAAGCTCACATACACATAATTAAGGCACTCTAAATATCAGGGGGGCAGGTTCTCCCTCTCGTATAACGTTACAGCAGTGCTTAATGTTGCAGGGATAAAGCATACCCTGTTGCTTCTGCCCTCACTTAAAATAGCTGACCCGTGGGGCATCTTTCTAAGAGTAAAATTTCATTTCCCATTAGGTGTTTTCAATCTGTTAAACCAGAACTTAAATTTATTACATTCAGGGACTTCTGGATGGTCCTATTTTGCTTTCTGCAGAAAGTTAAAAAAAGGGAGAAAAATGTGGGTGTTTTTTTTCCAAGATCCCTGTTGTTTTCTGCCATATCAAATGAAATGCCCTTGTAAAAATTGATTTTAAGGTACTTTCAGATAATACCCAGCATTTTAAGAGTCATGTGTAACTCAAGCTAGGCGCAGTTTTCAGACTGTGTATGGATCTTGGCCTGGGAAAGTCCACTATGAAATAACAGCAGATGTTGATGGGGTTGTCACTGCTAGACTGCAGAGCTGCCACCTTTCTGCTATGAAAAGGGTCAAATGAATGAGGAAAAACATCTCCAAGAAAGTTTTGCAGTGAAGATTTGAATATCATCTGTACCAGCAGTTTTGCAGTTACTTTCCATTTTGCAGCTGCAGGGCACGAGGGGCGCGGGGAGTGAGATTGCCAATGTCAGGAAGGTTTTGGGGCTGTATCTTCACCCTGAAGATGTCTGTCCCTTGAACCACTACTCTGATGCAGCAGCCCATCAGGGGAGTCCCACCATAAAAGAAATGGCACCAGGGTGGCCTCACAAAAAACTTTTAAGATGTGGGGACACAGACTGAAAAACACACAGTCACAGCAAGAATCAATTCATCCTTTCCCTTCCCTGTTAAAGTCCCCATTTGTTGACAATGACCTCGACAGCTGGCAGGAAGATGGAGATAAATGTGCCAAGTTTTCATCCTGAGACCACCCCTGGAAAACCCAGACCCTCGCACCTCCAGCGAAGGGGTCGGTTGGTGCTGCTCGGTCTCCTGTGCCTATTGAGAAGCTCAGACACCCCTTGCAAAGACGCTGGATTCAGGAAAAACTCCTTTTGATCCATTGTACAATTTGATGTGTGCCCTTTTAAAAAATAAGGCTAGCTGAAAGGAGTCTGAAAACCAAGGGTATGAATCCTGTCTTTTACTCCTTCCTGCTCTTTTTTTCCCCTCTTGTCTCCATCTCTCTGTTTGGGGCTTGCTGCTCTATTTCCCCCCTCCTAAGCCTTTATTACCTTTATTCATTTTAATTAAGTTCTCCCTCAGATTCAGAAGCTTAATAAGGTTTAAAGAAAGGAAGTGAGCTTGCCCAGCAGGCTGGCTTTCCCCAGCTTAGCATTTCATGGTCACAGTTTCCCTTCGGCGTCTCCTGGTCTGAGTCCCTGGAGCTCCTTCTGCTCTCGGGGTGTGGAGGTGGACAGGAGCTGGAGGGCTGCAGCAGGCCAGCAAGGGGATGCTTTGCTTTCAGAGTCATTGGTTCTGACTAGCTATGGGGTACAACCAATCTGGGGTGACCACCCCACCTTTTTTGAAAGGTAAAACTGCCCTGCTCCCATCCCCTCTGGATGCCACAATCCTGACAAAGCTGGCTGCAGGGGCTCCTGCCAGGCGTGCCCCAGGGACACCCACTCACCAGTCCCACCAAATGAACAACACTGCTGGCTCTGAGTCCCCACGGTGACACTGGGACATGGGGAATGGGCTGGGGGTGGATGATGCCGTGGCCACCTTCACTTCCAGGGCTGGCTTCCCCATGACAGCCTCCCTACTCGCTGCACGTGGCTTCTGCCTCAGACACCAAAGAACTAACCCCCATCGGAACTGGTACAGGGAGCAGATTCCTGCAGCATGGAGGTAGACCTTGAGGCTACTCTTTGACAGAGGTGAACACTTGTTAACTCTTGGATGGTGGTGATTCACCACGCAGCTCTCCGGTGCTGTCATTAAACATCCTTCGCTAAGTGCTCTGCAAATGCAGCTCCTTGTTTATCCTGCGATCACACACCGTTACTACCCAAACAGCCCTCGGTCATGTACGTCATCTCTGCATCTTATTACACAGTTAACATCTTCAGTGAGATATAAACATGCTATTCCAGAGCTTGCTACTATTCAACCAACAAATGAATACATTTACAAAGTCAAATACTCGGCAATCTGGTATTGCTGGCAATACTTTTCCACGCTCCTATAATTAAACAGGTCTTAACCAAACTATGTGTAGGAGTCTGGCTAGGTCTGGAAATAATAGATTTATTCTCTAGATACCCTTCTGCTGGACTGGTCTAAATGGGCACTGAGTATTTTTGTTGTTTACGGCAATTATTTATTCTTACTGCATGCCTAGATTTCATCCACACCAGCCTACCTCCTGCTCAGTGTTTCCCCTCTGCATTACCTTTATTAGTAACCTGACTTCAGAATAAGTTTCTGGAGAAGCTGTGGAAGTTTAAGTGTAACCAGCTCAAAGTTGCCTAATGGGACATCTCACTCTGAATATTTGGTGTTTGGGTGGTGCTGTGCTCTGAGTCTCCCAGCAGAAAGATGCTGCTGCTTCTTTTTTCTACCACCCTCGTGGCTTGTGATCCTCAGCTGATGGAAACTGCCTAAAGATACATTTAGGAACAAAGCTGGTAGATATTTGGATCCCAGAGCCTGTCCAAAAATCAGGAGATGGACTGCAGAGTTGGGAAAGGGGAAGAGAGCTGGCCCAAGGTAACCAGAACCACTGATGCATGCAGGCAGTGTTAACGTACGTGATATACCCAGAGGACCAAAAACGCTTTCTGTGATCTTGGCAGTTATCCACAAGTCATATTTGCCACGCTTAGGAATCATCTTTGAAATGTCACTTGTGTCCTGGACACAGTCTCCACTCTTGCCTTTCATGTATTTTTCTTCCTATGTATTTATCTTGGCCGCTGCAAGGAAAAATCCCTTCCCCGATGCAGCTTCGTTTCCCCCGCGCTCCCCCTCTCAGCCCGGGTGAGCACAAAACCCGGCGGTACTGGCACAGCCCTCGCCACGGCTGTACGACGCGCCTGCACGGCACTGACCACGCTGTGTAGGCTCACCGTGGGGGTCACACCCCTACCTTAACGATCCTTTTCCACTTGAATTCAGGAGCAAGACTCATTAGGGGTCTTAAGCTGATTTTGCCATGTGTTAACCTGGAGTATTTTCCTGACAATGACGAAAGGAAAATTTCTGCTTGAGCGCAGGGGGAATAAAAATCACAAGGGCCTTTGCAGAGCCTTAGACCGTGCATTTCAGTCGGGAAATAACACCTTGCTAGTTCCTTTGTGCACCTCCAAAGGACTGCGCATGCTGCCAGCACAAGTGTGCACAGTCTGTCACATCCAAGCTGGGCTGGACACAAAGATGCCAAAGTATTGGGCACTTTTTAATACGCTGGAGGTATGGACCAGCATATGAAATCGGTATTCCCAGGGAAGAAGGAGAAAACAGGAGGCCACGTCAGGAATATAAATGCTTGGTCCTTGATAGGGAGGCTGATGCAGGGGGGTCTCCGCAAACGCCCAAGGATTCAGCTTCAGACTAGACCTAGAGGCTGGATATTAATGGCAGTTAGATAAATGTAACCAAGTTTGAGTGCAAGGTGGAAAATTATGAACAGCCAGCAAACCAGCTTGAAAAAAAAAAAATCAAGCTATCGGAATAAAATATTTCAACTTAAGCGACTTTCCTCCCCCTGCTGCAGACAAAGAAGAAATAGAAAAAAAGACCAAGTCTTCATCCCTGCTCCCTGCATACTTCACAGCGGCTTTCCAGAGCATCGCGTGGTGCCTGTGGGTTGACGCATTGGTGATGAGCTGCCCTGGCGTCACCCATGGGTGCTGCCAGGCACCGGGGACCCCTTGCTGCCCCGCCGAAGCGAGCCCTGATCTGTGGCTCATCAGGCAGCAGCGGCTCAGGAGGTTGCGCTTTAATGAACCTTTGTGGGGCATTGGGGGGAAAAAAAAATTTGCCTCCTGGTTTTCTGCCTTGGGTTCCCCTCTCCGAGACGGCTCCCGTCGCTGATTGCTCCGTTCCTGCAGCAAGGCTTTGCCCTCTGCCATAAAGAGGACAAACCCAGCTTAAAGGATTTGTGGTGCATCTGATAAAAAGACTCATCTGCTCATTTTTTGTTACTGACCGCAGCAAGCAGTTGGATTATTGCACATTACAGCCTCCCAGTAGCTGGAACTCAACAAGTTTTATAGCTGGCGTTTCACTCTTGATGGTTCAGCTTACGATGTAGAATTGGATTTGAACATCAGCCCTGGTTTTATGAGCGTGCATTGGGTTAAATGCAGTGAAGTTACCCGGCGCACCTGACAGCGAGGCAGGAGCATGCATTTATAAGCGGTGATGTTATCAGGAAGAGCAAAGTTGGCTGCAGAAACACAGTCGACCTTGCAAGTGCTGAGTTTTAGTACTGGAAACCATAAACATTACGGCTTCGATTAGGAAACGCAACTGCACCGAATGGCCATTCCATCCAGTCCTAGGGGCTTGGGACTTATGGCTGGATGGTGATAAAAGACTGTAAATATTATTTTTCTTTTAAATGCTTATATGACTTTCCTTACATAGTACATTACAGTTCTTAACGCCCTCCGCCTATCCCTAAGAGGACGGGGAGTGCTACTCCCATTTTACAAATAGGTAACGAAGGCACAGAGGAGCTGAACCGCTTTGCTTCATGTCAGACGTAAAGTCTGCTCCCGAGTAAGGAGGCTTGGCATTGATTTGCAAACCCCAGCCCTCTGCACTAACCAGGGCACAGTATTTCCTTGTTCTTCTAGCTTCTGAAAGGGCCACTGAGGGTTTGGATAAGAGCCCTTTTTAATAAATGGGAAAAAAAGAGAAAAAAGAATGAACACTTTGGCCTATCAAGTGTTATTTGCTGAAACTGAGCACTGGATTGTGAATCTTCCAGAGCAGAGGTTGGCTCTGTTGCGTGTTTGTATGTTGTCTAACACAGTGGGTAATTAGTCCCAGTTGGGATACTTTGGATGTACAAATTATGCAAATATATTTACTACAAATAATAAAAAAGGTTAAAAAAATGGGCAAAGCCCTCCTGCCGTCTAAAACAGTTTTTCATTTGAGCCTCAGCATTTTCAGTTAAAATTCAAACAATTCATTCAATATAACAGCCTTCGCTTTCAGGTTCCCTAACCATCTCCTCTGGGGAAGTGATAAAAACCATTTTTCCAATCTTTTTCATTTTAGTTTCTCTAGATAAAAGAGGGCTTATTCCCAGCCTTGATCTATCAATTGTTGCTTGATCTTTTCAAAAACCACCCTCATTCTGCTCAGGGCTGGTGCATAATCAGGTTGTGAACAGAAGCGCTGCTCATGGGCGACGAGGCCAGTTAAAAACAAGCAGTCGTACAGGGGTTAAAAAAGGCTCGGTTTGGTCTTTGCTCCCAGTGACCTTAGAGATGCTGGGAACACTTTTCGACCAGTGACACATCATTTTTGAAATCCCAAATGAAAATAGCTATGAAAATACTTGGATTAGAAAAGCGTTGACCGGTCAGATGTTGGAAGATAAGCGACTGGGATTCACAGTCTGAGATGTGCGGTCACCACAGCTCTAGGGGCTCAGCAGCTCAGTGTCACGCAGCTTCTCAACTCCTTTTCATTCTTCTAATTATTAGGGGTTTTGACCCAAACTAATGGAAATAGCAACTCTTACTTGTGTGGCTCCTATAACTCTCCAAGTCTTGAAATGAAAATCAATGATAAATTGATTCTCTGAGATTTCTTCCTATCAGAAGTAGAATTTTATTACTGTATAACGCATTTTCTAGAGAAAAATAGAGAAGAGAACTGCAATTTGCAATTTCAGTCGTTAACAAAAGCAGATACACCTGTGCTGCAGGGTCAGGTTGCTTGGTGGCCTTGCAGATCTTGGCACTGTGGTGAGCGCTAAGCATGTTTCATAGCGCAAGGGAAGAGATGTTACCAGGAAATCATGATTTTTCTGAAAAAAACCCACTTTTTCCCACAGGTTTTATCATCCTGACTTATCAATACACTTCAAAAGACTGGCCAAAATGCATTTTTTTCCTGTCAACTCCAGGCATGAGACAACAGGTTCATGGATAAGATGAACAGAGGCTTCAACTGCTGATGCACAACAATTCATAATACCCTTTCTTTGTGCGTGATCCTTCCCAAACTCGCCTACGGAGGCATTCAGTCATTCAGCTGATTATTTTAATAAGAAAACTCTTTTAAACACTGATGTGTTTGACTTCAATTCTAAAGAGTCAAGATGACACTTAATGCTTTATGGCGGGGTTGAGGGGATGATGCTGAGCACTGCTGAATTAATGAGCACTCTTCCTACCTTGACCTCTGCTTTTGGGAATCACTTTTGGCCTCACTGGTTTTCCCAAACCGTTGGGAATAAACAACAAATTTAATACATCATGGAACTAATTTCTTTAAGACTTCTAGGAAACATGCAGCCAGCTAAAAAGCAGGTGAGACTGGCAGAGCTGTCCTATACTTGGAGCTGTATTTTTCTAGTTTGACTGGAAAAGAAATTTCCAGTACAACAGTCGTGAGACCGACAACTAACATTTTATCAGGAATAATGTTTTTGTTATTACAGGACATTGTGATTTACACAATGTGGTTTACTCAATGAAATTGGGTAATTACTGACACTCCACTGTCCTCAGTAATATTGGTGTGGCTTCACAGAACTCTTCCTTTAGCTGAATGTGTGAAGCTCATTTTCATGAAAGCTTTAGTGAACGGGTATTTTATTAGGAACTGTTGAAGAATATCTATAGTAAACCAGTACCAAATTTCTAATGGAAAATATTCCCATCAGAAGCCAGGCCACTTAGAAAAGATGCAGTAAATGACTTGCTGGATAAAAAAGAACTATAAAGTAATACGAAGTAAGAAACAACAACAAAGGACAGCTTGTTTTTGAAAAACTACTGAAGAATTAGTCACAGAAATTTCTTGATGAATAAATTCAGTCAGTTCCCAGATCATTCCAGAACAACGTGACATATTTCACACTGCAATCTTCTCACAAGTTTATTTATAATTTACCATCTACATTTTCTCCAGGGCCTCGTATTTTCCATTTTGTCAGGCTAGCTGATAGCAACCACTTCCAAACCTTTAACATCAAAATGACACAGATGCAAATAAGACACATAAATCTCACGACCCTTCACATCAGGGGACAAAAATGCTGCATAGCTGTTCTTTAAAAACAGGAGAGCTATGACTGACCTGCACAGTCCTTGGGACCCCTTGTATCGCTTACTCAATGTGAGATGGAGCTCTCCTAACCCACCCTGGTGAGAGGGGAAGGTACGTGTGCATGGGATGGCAAAGCCAAGGTCTCCTCCCCCAGCTGAAAGTGGCTGGGGGTGGCACACGTACCCCATGTGTCCACGTGCCCCGTCCCCAAGGCAGCGTGTTTGGTCCTGGCGTACACACAAAAGACAGTGAAGTCTTCACCCGCCACCCACTCTCCCTGGAAGCTTCCCAGCAAAACCTCCTGGACTTCAAGGCCAGGTTGGACCGGGCTTTGAGCAACCTGGTCTAGTGGAAGGTGACCCTGCCCATGGCAGGGGCGGTGGAACTAGATGATCTTTAAGGTCCCTTCCAACCCAAACCATTCTATGATTCTATGATTCTATGATTCTATGATTCTATGACTTTCCCAACTTGCCCCTGGTGCCCTACAAAATATCACTGCCAAAACCAAGGGGGTTTGTCCTTGCTCTTCGGGCAGCAAGACTACATTTACCAACGTTGCTGAGAAGCCTTGAGCCTCTACCCGTAAGAGAAACCTGAAGCCATTAGATCCTCTCACCAAAAACTTAATCTGGAGCCATGAAGCTCTCTGCTATCGGCGACCTCAGTTTCTGCTTCCTTTGAACTGTGATTGGCACAGAGCAAATGTAACTGCCGTGGAAATAGGACTCTTATTCTTAGTTCCTCATATACAGAGCTTATAAGGAGGCTATTGTTGTCACCTAAACAGAAAAGCACAGGTTACATTAAAGTCACTTTTGAAGCCAGCTCTACTTTCTCCACGCATGGCACAATGATGTAATTTTCAAGCTAAAAGACTTTTATTACCCTTCAGGGAAAAGAGTAATAAGAAAACCAGCAAAAGTCAAATCTTTTAGGGAAGATGAGCGTTAGGATTTGTGTCTGCTCTCTGACAGCCTCCATTGAAACGAATGCAAAGCGTCTGCCAGGCACGGCAGTGAATGAGGGGATGCCTTTGAGATTTAAGAGTGCAACGTATCAAAATAAAGACAACAGTTCCATAGTACATGCCCCTCAAATCTCTGTAAGTGTAATTACACAGCAAGCTGTAGGAGCCCATAAACATCCAGCTGCCACATGTTATTTATTAGCAAAATCTACACAACTGCAGAATAATTAAAGGATAAGTTACATGATATTTGTGCCCAGTGACTCCATAAAATCACTTTAACAGCTGTTTTGACATAATGTTCACTTTATTTACAAAGAAATTGTTATCCTGAAACAGCTGTGAAACTGCTTTTAATGTTGCCTGACTTTATACATCTATTCATAACTGGGACACTAATAGAAATCCTTATTTATCCAAATTTTCCTGTGTGTTGAATCAGCTACAGAGAATAACATTTTAGGAGCTCATTCACAGGACTCTGTGCGGTGAAAGCACTTGCTGCTTGAAATTCTGTATTTCTCCCTAACACTTCTCTATAGGAAAAAGAAAAGTTTGTAAAGGTCTTTTAAGCCAGAGAATATTCCCCATTATATAAACAGAAGCCACTTACCTAACACTTAAAGAAGCACAAACCTGTGCATGAGGAATGTATTTCATGTCGGATTTAGTTACCTCTGTATTAGACTGGAGAAATTATGCTGAAAGCAGTTGCCTTCTGCCAGAACAACACTGGCAACAGAACTGGGCTGGTGGATGCTGGTTGGCAGGAATTGTCCCGCAAGTTTCTGCTTGCTGCATCTTGCTGACATTTTCTTATTTTAACTGGAATTTTTCAGCTTTTCCCAAAGTGATTACACCTTTCAGTACATTTATGAGACATTTGTCTTTTTTCCTGGTGGTCTCCTGAACTTGTTCTGCACATCTCAAGGGAAGAGTCATTCCATCTTTAGCTAGGTGGGGTGAGTTGCCCTCTGGGTGCTCCCGGTTTTCTCCATCAACTCTTAGAGTAGGTAGGCAGCATTTAATTACCTAAAGCTGAGGGAGATGAATCCCATGCTATGCAGGATATGGAGTACACAGGCACGCATGCAATGCTTAAGGTTTTTTCTAATGTTTAGGTTGTCAGTACTCACTTTGTATGCCTAGCTAGCAGGAATGCAATCAATTAAAACCCATAGGCTGGCTGAGCTGATAGAAAGTACTAAGCATAAAGCTGGAAGAGCAGCAAGAGCTCCTTGAGAGCTGGGCTAATGCTACTCATCTCTCATTGGGCATTACAGCTCGGGGGAGAGCAAATATTCCTGCTCTGCTCTCTGCTGTCAATAGCCAACAGCCCCCAATCCCCTACATCATCCTTGAGCATCACCTTCCACAAACCCGGGGGATGAGAAGCCATGCGCACTCGAGCTTTAGCTGCTAATGCAACTGTCGTCGTAAAAATCCCCATAGCTGCAGGATATAGTTCAAAGTGAGATCCCCGTATCACCTTCAGTAAACCCAAGCCCTTTTCCTGTCTTTTCAGGGATGCTGGAGACACAGCCCTGCTTTGCTGATCCTTTTCCAGCCCCCTGCCTGCTCCAGCCATGCTCTCACATGCTCGCTTTGCATGCTTTCCTGACTGGGCCTTGCTGGGGTCTGGACATTGAGTTTTTGGGGACGCGAAGCAAAGCCAGGTTGGATGGGAAGTTTTGGGGCTGATGTGGTTCCAAGAGCGCACAGGATTAAGCCACGGCCTCGGTAATAATACTACTGCTGAAAAAGCTGTCCTGTAAGAAGAAGCACCAGGAAAAGAAGGTAGAAGTTGTCAAGAACTCGTATGAACAGAAGTTTAAAAATGGAATAAGGTGATACTTTGATTTTTCTTTCACGTATGAATGTACCATGTAACTCAGGGCTAGGTCCTCTCCCGGGATACCCTGGCACATCGCCACTGATTTCTACAGTCTCTAATTGCGCGATGACGTACCACATTTTCCACTCCATGTCCTTTCCTCTTTTTGCAGGACGGATGCTGCTTTCCCGTATGCCTAGTTGTTCAGTATTTGTGTTCAGCCCCACTCCGCTGCCCGACTCGCTGTACACCGACAAGCTCCGTGTTTAATAGGGCATTGCTCCAGAGAGCCCCCTCACCTCGTCACACGCGTGGAACGAGGGGAGAACAGAAACCCCACAACTGGGTAATTAAAGACTGTATTTAATGAGTACGCAGAGACACTCAGTGCTGTGGAGTGACGTTTGATTCTTTTGGACTCAAGATTATGCATTTCATTCAGCAGCTTTAATTCATTTTTAATAGTTTTCTGCACAGGGTTTCCTAATAAAAGTGAAGCAGAGCCAAAAAGTTCCTTTTCTGAAAACTACTCACTAGATATTGTCTGTTCTGCAAAGGTTTGCATTCAGGAAGACTGGGGATTCTGAATTTCCCAATGCCTTGCAATAAGGCATAACCCAGGCTCACTGTCATGTTTCCTTTTGAGAAGAGATCTGGCAAAGGAAAAGGGAAAGCAAGGCAAAGGGAAAGCAAGGCTTCAGGGCTGGCATGGCATTTTTAAGGGCCAGCCTCCAAAGTGATTTGTTGGATGTTGCACAGAGTATATATATGAATCCATTTAAATTTAGATTGCAAAGGGAGCCATTTAAAGAAAACTAGGGTGAACAATCTAGCCGTGTAGAAAGAGTTGTGGCACTCAGACTGCTCGGGATTTTGTGTCTGCATATTTATCAGAAGGCACGTTTGCCCAATCAGCAATGATCAATAAATCATTACCTTTTGAAAATGAGCAGAGGGCATGTAGCAGCCTTTGTGGTGATGCAGGAACATGATTTCTGTCTAAGAAAAATCAAATTCCGTTTCCTGGTTATAACAGTTAGTGATGGTCAACCTGGGCTTGAGGTGTTGTGAGGCACAGGAGCTACAAGAGTTTCAGTCATACAAATCATCACCGCTTCTGGTAGGTATGATTTATACAAAGTGATGTTTTAAGGGAGATTGTTACGCAGTGTTGCAGAACAATAAAGCAGAACACTCTGAAGGCAATCTAAGCAATATGCCTGTGCTGTACATCTCAGCTAAGGGCTTCAAGTACCTTGAGAAGTGATTTCAAGCTCATACATTATTCATCTGCAATAACTGTCTTTTAAAATACAACTGTTAGAGGTAACAACAATCAATGCTTATTCACCATTGCTATCACTACCCTTAACAAGGACTAGCCTGTAATTTCAGTGCACAAGAATATTCCTGAAATCTCTCCCCCTGCTTCTCAGGCTCTTACAAAAATGCAGCGAATTGTGACAAAATCGGGCTGGCCATGCGTATCCTTTCCCTGGAACTTCCTCAGCATCACGACTTGTTTCATTGCTGAAATCTGCTGAAAACTTTGTGAGTCGAAGTGCCTACAGTTAGAGAATTGTAAGTCAGAATTATAAAGGTATAAAACCCCTCCATTTGTGATGTAGCGTAGACATTTCTCCACTTTTGTTTCAGCTAGGTATGCTGTACAAGCTGGTTTCCAAGGATAAAGATAATTGTGTATGGGAATAATGGAAAATGTATTTAGGCCATGTGCTGTTTCTGTTGCTTAGTTTAATGATTTTTAAATATATGTCACATTGTGAAAAGCTGTGTTTCCTTTCTGGATTGTATTTCACCAGCTAGACCTGTTGCTTCTGGCACAGATACAAGTGTTACACAAAAATTGCCATGAAAGATCAGGAGGAATCACAGCCAGGGGCTTCTAGACATCCATTAACCAAATATCACACTGGCAATAAGTAAATTTCTTTTTCTTTCCTAACCAGAATAAAGAAAATCTAGTACAACACCAAAAGGAGGGATGATGAGCCTGGATGAGGTAAACTGGGGTGGCTGGACTCAGTATACTGGGGTGCTCATTCATTTGATTTTAACATGGAATTGGATGAGACACTTTGGTTTGCAGAGCCAGTTTCTTTATGTGGGAATAAGTGAGGTGCTGCTTAGATACAGTATTTTCCCCTTATGCTCTCAAATCCTTCATAAAGACTTAGGTATAAGTATTGTCCCTCAGTTATATGAGCAAGTGTCCCTCAGTTCATCAAGCACAGAGATATATTACCTGTGCCATTGCCCACATTAAGATGGATTGCAAGAGAAAGGTGTAAAATAAGATTTTGACTGCAAGGGAGACAATGAGGTAAAAAAGAAAGTCTGATTATCTCCAGAACATGTAGATTATTTTCTAAATCTTAAATTGTGGCTACTTCTGGGGAATGCAAATCAGATAGCACAAAGGAAGAAAAATAAATTAGATGTACAGACAGATAAGTTTGAAAAGCCAAGTTTTGGTGTGGAGATGCTTACTCTTGAACCAGCTGAGTACAAGTGCCACTTGTACTGATGCCCTGCTCCCTAGATGCTGCCTACCTCCATCCCTTTCCATGGACACCTCCAGTTAGAGGTGCGGGGCTGTAACTCAGCACTTGGGGCTGCTGGCATTTGCACCCGTAGCACCTTCAAAGTCATCACAGTACAGCTGTTTGATTATGGACATTGTGGCATTTTTCTTCATTCTTTTACCAGTAACGTCGACGTAAATCAGGAGCAATTTCCACTGAGTCACAGAGTAAAGAGGGTGATGCAAGGGACTGCAGACGTGCGGCTGGAGAGCTGGGTGTGGCCAGCGACGCTAAGTGAGTCTCAGCGGGGATACATCCCTGCATCCCCTTAGCGTTCAGTGGGTGTACTGTGAGTGGGAGAAATTAATGATCTGGCCAATTGTTTCTTATAGTCAGTCAAGCTGAAAGTCTGATATAAGCTCAACATGGACCTATTATCATTATTATTATTATTTTTCAGCTTGCTGAGCATGGGTGCATAAATCTGTAATGGTATTGTGTACATATAGAATCATAGAATTGTTTAGGTTGGAAAAGACCTTTAAGATCATCCAGTCCAACCATTAACCTAACATTACCAAGTCCACCACTAAACCAATTCAGGGTAGAGTAGCAATTTCATGTTTCCTGGCTTGGTGGCTGGATTATTTTTTAATGAAAGTAAAAACTAGGAATCATTAAGGTTGGAAAGGAATGATATTCAACAATTGCCTAAAAAAGGTTATTCTGAAGCGCCATCCTTTAGAGGATAGACTTGTACTTCCTACCATTCATTCATTCCTATCCAAGGTGATTAGATATGCAGTGGCTTAGCTGAGGGATGCATACATATACTGGTATGTACTAGTAGTGAAATACCAGAGGGGATTCCAGTGCAAGCCAGAAATAGCTGTCTCCCATCAGTGGGATGTGGGTTACATGCCGGTTGCAAAGGTAGCCCGTGACTGATGCACTCGATCACACCTGACCTTCACCATCAGCCCTGGCCATGGCACCGCTGTGGGCAGGCTAATTGGCTCCAGGAGAGTTTTGAGACAAGCTTTACACTGAAGAGTCCTCTAAATGCTGAAATTTCCTGAGATTGTGAGCAACAGGGTCATGCGTAATTCTGAACATCAGCTACCTCTTCAGGAGAGATTACATAAGCTTTTCATTCTGGTAAATATGAACTTCCTAGGAACCTAACCAAATGAAAGCCTGTTTTATTTTCAAAACAGTTACTTCAGTGGACAACTTGTTCCCATTGACAGCTGTATTTCAGCGATTACAGGAACTCCTTTGCATCCCACGAATGCAGGCACTGCTGGGTACTCCTGCAGCCGCAGCGTGCAACCAGAAGTAAGGCTGCAAATGTCTGTCCCTGGGACTGCTCACTTCTCTGTGTGCCAAGGCTTCTTCATGAAAACTTTGGCGATTCAGGAAGATCTCATCTTATCTTTGGCATGGTAAAGAACCAGTGCAATGTGCTCTGAAGTGCAGTTGTGTGGGCTGTAATGAGGAACAGAAGATGACTGTCTGTTCCTCCAGACAGGGATATGATAAAGCCCTCCCCAAGGCTGTACAGAAGGCAACATCTCAGAGTCCTGCTGGGACCACACACGGTCACAGCTCGTTATTTCAGCAAGGCGGGTAACTCACTCGCTGCTTTGAGGAGCACATTTTGAAGGACGTTAGGGACTAAAGCTTCTGAGCACTGAAGCAGGCTGAAGCCCTTCAAGGCTCCTAAGAACTGATATAGAAGCTGCAATTCTAAAATTATGAAAACTTGATTTTCCATCAGAGCTACTGTGCAAGAGCAGGGAAACCCACACTGTATGCTCTACTTCTGCTTGAACCTTACCACCCTGCATTATAGCAATGACTTCTCCAGAAAGTCTGTTGCTCTAAATGTGACAAATGGTGCTGGCACCACTCCTTTGGGCTGGTGTTTGTAAAGTACTGATGATAGTCATAGAATCATGGAATGCTTTGGGTTGGAAGGGATCTTTAGAGATCACCCAGCCCAGCCCCTGCAGTGCCAGGGACAGCTTTAACCAGCCCAGGGTGCTCAGAGCCCCGTCCAGCCTGGCCTGGGATGGTTCTGGGGATGGGGCCTCCACCGCCTCTCTGGGCAACCCCTTCCAGTGCCTCACCGCCCTCACTGTAAAACATTTCTTCCTTATGGCCAGTCTAAATCTGTTCTTCTGTAGTTTAAACCCATCACTCCCTGTCCTGTCCCAGCAGGCCTTGCTAAAAGCTTGCCCCCCCCTTCCTGCAGCCCCTGTCAGCACTGCCAGGCCGCACTCAGGCCTCCCCGCAGCCCCCTCCTCTCCAGGCTGAGCACCCCCAGCTCCCCCAGCCTGGCCCTGCAGCAGAGGGGCTCCAGCCCTCGGGGCATTTTTGTGGCCCTCCTCTTGCCCTCCTAGTCTATATTACTTTTTTGGTAGCCTTTACTATCTGTCTGCAGGTCTTTATGGCAGAGACTCCCAAAGAGTAGCGAGTAGGCAGTAGCTCTGAGTACACAGTGCCAGACTTTCGAAAGCCCAGTCTTATTTAGGTCCTTGATGGGAGAAGCATTCATTTGCAAAGACGCTTTTGAATTTCTTGCCCAGGTTTTTATGTGAGTAACCATGGTACAGGTTAGAAACAAGCAGGTGCACTCCTGACCCGAATGAGTCAATAGCAATAAACCCACCTACTTCGATGAGGTCGGTCTGTGCAGGATCATTTTTAGTAGGAAGGAAATATAGGCTATAGTCTGATTCTGTAACTTGGCAAAATGGAAATGCTTTCAGTTTTAGTAAAAAACCTTGATGTCAATACCACAAGGGGAAAAGGAAGTCACGGTTTCACTCACATTTTGGTGAAAAGCTCCTATCTTGCATTGCCAAGTGACATATTTCCTATCCTTTCGGATTCATGGCTTTGGAATCCTTTTAGGGTGCTGGCTGATGTGATGATATAGGTTCAGCTCATTCCTACATGCTCCCAGAATAAATGTCCAACAAAATGGAATTTAATAGATCAAGGGAAGATTAATGTAGCAGTAAATGGGCAGAGGCAGAGGAACGTCTTAGCAAGCTGCTATTCTCTGATCTTGACTCTCTCATCAATACTTTTCAATCTACTGTGCTGAGAGGGATATCACTTTTAATGCCCTGAGGTCACTGAAACCACGCATCAAATCTGTAATCCCTGAGCTGGCAGCACGGCAAATGATTTCTCTATTGGTCTTTATAACTGTAATTGCACTGAACAGGATCTTTATATATTTCTCACTCTAAGTTATGTGACTGATGACATGGATGGTCTCTGTACAAAGATGAAACCGATGGTTTCTGATGGTGTGAAGCTGATAAACAGTGCTATATGCTCGCTGTTATGTCTTTCAAAAACAATTTTTTGCCAGATGGTCTTCTGAGATTGTATTATCTTCTCCTCTATAGTTGAGGTAACATTGACATTGTAGCATAAACCTTAATTTCCAAGGTATTGTAACCCATAGCCACATAATGTAAAAGAAAAAAAAGTCATTTTCCCTCTCGTTGTAGTAATAGAACAGAAAAGATTGCAATGTTGAACAGTTGTGCAGGTTTGTAAAACTACTGATTCGTGGAGTATACATGGCTTAGGGTATAATTAGCAAGATAGTGAGTTTTTTATTAATTTAGGTCCTCAATTCACACATGCTCTGGCTTAAGCCTAGCTGCTGAAAACCTGTGATGTCTAACAGCTGCTCATTCATTTCTTTCAGGTCATGAAGACTCATGAGGGGGCAAGCAGGCACATTCCATCACCCAATGGCCATCAGAAAGGGGGTCAGCAGTCACCCCTACATGAGCAAGGGCCTTCCAGGCTGGTGTGGCACTTTGGGATGATAAAACTGGGGAGGAATATGAGCATCCAAGGCCTGTTCTCTGCCTGCTCTGGAGCTAATCAGACTTTCCTGGCCCAGCTTTGTCTGCTTTATTAGGATGTATTCTGCATGAGTTGCTGCATGAATCAGTGTTTTAGCTGCTATCAATAGAAACACCAGTTACACAGCTGTAGGGCTTTAAATTGGAGGTGGGAATGAGAGTATTTAGCAACACAACTCAAGACTGGTGCATATATTTTGGATGAGTCTACTTCCCCTTCTGAGGTTGTCTGAACATGGGTGTCCCCTCACTGCCCTCTTCCTTCTTGGGGAAGACATGATTTAATGCTCTCCTCCTAAAAAGTCTTAGGTCAAGTCACGATGAGCAAAGTTTGAGATGAATCAGGCAGCACTTATTTGGTGTATTACCTGTTCTCCTCCATCTGTTCACCCTCACAGTAAGGAGCAGGAGTTCCTCGGTCATTTTGTAACTCTCCGTCTTGCTGCAATGCTGACAGGACCATCAATGCATTACCTGTGAAATGGGTCTGTTGGCGTTTATGGAAATACCCAGCAAAGGGATTTTTTCCTTCTACAGACTGCGTATTTCAACTTGGCAGCCCTACACTGGACTCCCATGCTGCCGGTGTCATGAGTACAACCACCTTTTAGATGTTGGTAGCGCAGGAACATAAATGTCCATTTTAATCACGGCTGAGTGGGACATTACTTCTCCCGGGTGCACTCTGCAGTGCTGAGCTCAGCAGCAGCAGGACAGCTTTCCTTTACGGGTAAAAAATGCCAGCCTTTGAACTGCTTGGCAGGTAGCGGAACTTTAATGTTGTTGCAAGAATTTTTCTTCCTTTTCTTTCTTTCCAGCATTGTCTGCAACTCTTTCTCAAACACATATGAAAGCAAGGGGCTGGATTCTCAGCTGGTTGAGCTGTCACAGTTGACTCAATAAAGATATGTTGATTTATAGCAGCTGAGAATCTGGTTTTACACAAAATTTATTAAAAACATAAAACCCCCAAAATCACTGAGTCTGATCCTACTAATCCTTAATTGTTTCAGTGAACCAAGACAGTGGTTTTTTGCCAATAGCTTTATGCCATCTCTCCTGTCTAAGATGCGTTGCACAATTTTGTGAACAACTCTGCCTTTAAATTATCTGTCACCGAGGACCAGTCTATTGTATCTCCTGGTAATTAGAACAAGCCAAATTAATACATTTCCTATGAGGCAACACTCCAAAAGTTTTAGAGAAAAAGCGATTTGGGGTGGAAGGCACGTCTTTTTCCAAAGGAGACAGTCACCAGTACAGAGCAGCACCAAGCTAACAGAAACTATGGCTACTTTTAGAGCAAATACCATGTCGTAAAGCCATGGGGAAACACTCAGCTATGTCATAAATGTGGCCGTGGATGAACTTGGAGAATTTACCCAGAACTCTCCTAACATAAGGAAAAAAGTCATTCCAGGGGAATTTTGCATCTTGAACTCATGTGGAAATTACGCAAGGAAGTATTAATTCTTGGGAAAATGTTCAAAGCAGTTGAAAGGTGAGAAAGGAAAACAACATATGGGGACAGAGTGAATCCATGAATTTAAACATATAACAGGGACAGAGGTAGCTCCACAGTCAACAGCACAACTGAGAGAGCAACCAGCCAGGAAGCCAGATGCTGTGGCAGGAGAAAATATCTTCCACCACTTGGCATTTGACTCTTATAATTGCCAAGGACAATGGAAAAAATTCGCATGTGGGAAGTAGCACCACAGGATCCAGAAAGCAATTGCATACGAAGAGAGCTGGGCTTAAAAAAAGGCACGACCGCTCTTTTTTGGAAAGGAGCATGCCAAAGGAAAAAGGCAGAGGAGCTTTTGTGCGGGGGAAATTGCACTCAAACATTTGTTCATGTAATTCCTAGCCAGGGTGACGCGTTTGGGTGCTTAGGTAGCAACCCCAGTGCAAGGTTTGGCACGCAAAGGGTTGCAGTGATGTGTAACAGGTTGCCAGGACCGGTAGTCACCCATGTCCAGTGGCACCCAGGAGGCATGACATGGGGAACAAAGACCAGTTGAAGACAATTGTTATTTTTTTCGAGGAATGAAAACACAGTGTTTCCTAGAAGAGTCCCACTTTTCTGTTCTGTGCACATGCAGGCACTCAGGGCTTGCTTTTGAAGGGGGAGGCCGGGGATATCAGACGGGAAAGCTCTGCCATTAAAAGCTCAGCAGAGTTTAAACAGCGAATTGGGCTACACCTGTGTAAACTAACTCTTTATCTTAATCTGCGGAGAGATTCACATGTGTACTCTAGCTGCCATGAAAAGGTCAAGTATGAATCCCTTCTTTTCTGAGATAAGAAAAAAAGTATATTCCCAAAGAAATGGTGGTCTGAGGTTTGGAAGAGTCTATTTTCTGAAGATGCAGGAGAGCCTTTTTTATGGACTCACATATGCTCCTGCCTGCTTGCATTTTTTAAATAAAAGAGCAATCCAACCCAAAATTTTAATGGCTTTTCCTGCGCGAAAGGGAAACTTGTTTGAACGTGTGCTTTTCAAAAGTGAAAGACGGGGATTTGCAGTGATTCTGTTACCTCTGTGGGTAAGAGCCTAGGAGGCTCCTGGAGCACAGCTGAGCCCATGCTGTGTCCGTCTGTCCAGCAGCAGCACCTGAGTTCTGTGTGTGGATGGAGCCCAGACAGCCGGGTCCAGGACAAGGACCGAGAGACGACTCATCTAAAAAAAATCCTGCTAGCTCATTGCGTCTGAATTTAAAGACTTCCCTGGTTAAATCACAGCTT
The DNA here is from genome assembly GCF_030463565.1 of Pelecanus crispus. NCBI lineage: Eukaryota > Metazoa > Chordata > Aves > Pelecaniformes > Pelecanidae > Pelecanus > Pelecanus crispus. The sequence continues at coordinate 4,896,551 of NC_134652.1, forward strand.
TGCAGTAGAATACATACTCCTGTGATTCAGTGGAGGTTTTTGCTGTCATAAATTATAAAACCTTAGCACTGTTCTCATTGCTTTTATAATCACAAATGGGTCACACATTTTTAATTACTAGTCTGCATTAATGCAAAAATGGCTAAATCTGTTCTTTCAGTCCCCAAAGGGACAAAAAGCCTGGCAAGGAGATTTTATACTGGCAAGTCCCCTGCTCCTACTGGGAAAAGTGTAGCAGGACAAGATGTGCCAAGCACCTGCCGCGGCCTGGGATCGAATCCAGTGCAGATTGCCTACTGTGTCCAGCTTTGCAACACACCAGCACCGTGGGGCTGGCTACCTAAAGACTATAAAAAGATCATATGCTTGTCTCCCATGAACAAATAAGAACCAAGAGCAGAAAAGAGAAGATGTGTCCAATGTAATCAAACAGCCTATGAATCTTCCCAGCCTGGGGCCTCGTCCCTGGATGACTTTCAGCCAGGTTTTGGTGATCAAAACACACTGGGTTTTTTTGTGACTAGAAGAGAGATGGATCCTTGGAGTTTCCTCCTCCAGCTGGAGAGTGGGAGAAGGAGGATGGGAACCACTGGGATGCGAAATGCTCCAGGACCATGGTGCCCACTGCAGCAGGGATCCTCTGAGCCCAGGGAAGGTTGATTCATTAATGGGGGTCCTGGGTTTATTCAGCTGTAAAACTCAACAGCGTTTGCTGGAAACCCAGAATTATGAAGGCACCCACAGGTAGGAAAAAGGAAGAAATGAGCGAGACAGTTCTCTTATTGACATAATTTTTCCACAGTTGATCTACGTCCACAAAAATGACCGGAAACCAGCTGGGGATGTAAATTGGAGATGTTTGGCCTCTTGTTTGCATTGGATATTTCCTGTCTTTTGCTGTGCTTTCCCACCCTGAAAGACTGTTTTTGGCACAGGCAAACTAAAACATGTTCTAAAAAATTAACATTAGGTACATGGCCTTTTAATCTCCCTCCCTTTTTTTTTTTTCCCCCATGTAAGGGGATCTGTATAAATGCATTTAGGAAAATAACATTCTTTCTCATTCATTTTATGAAATATTTACCCTGATTAACAGGGTTGCTGCTAGAAATGAAACTTGTATTCTGTGCTTCTCATTGGGTCCTGATGTCAGTCCCTGCAATCCCATTGAAACCATTCACCAGTAAGCTTCACGGCCTTTCATGGTGGTTTCCAGTGCAGTGGTTTCAATAGTTGCTCTAATCAATCTTCCACCTAATTTACTATTGGGTTGGGGCTGGAAAGGGAGGCTCCTACGAGGAGTGCGGAGGCAGTCAGCAGGTCTGCAAGCCCGGGGCTCCGCAGCTCCTCCCACGTGTCCATCCTGGGTCCCTGCCTAGGAGGTGCCTCCAACAAGGAGCAGCTCGCAGGCTCTGGACCTCAGTTCCTCTGCTCTGCAGTTCCCTGCCAGAAAGAGAGCCGAAAGGTGATATCAAGCAAGAAGAGCAGCAGTGCCGACACATCTCTGAAGTGTTTCTCTCCCATCTTCTAACAGGAAACATATATTAATCTGAGATGCAAAGCACTAACTGATGATTTTTGCATGAAGCTTCCTTTTTTTCTAAGAATAACATAATATTCTGTAAATTGCTAGTCATTGGAGACTTCTATGATCATTTCAAAACTGCCTAAGCCCACACTACCCGACACAGCTACTTAGATATCTTCCTTGTGACTAAGGTAGTGCCAAGACAAGCTGAAAGACTTATCCAGCGCAATTAAAACTCAAAATTTACAGTGACAGGCCCATTAAAAATTCTGTTCGCTCCTCACAATTTCAAACAAGCAGCAGCTTGACATATGTGTAGCCTGTTTTCCAAGCAGGTTTTCAAAGGAGAGAAAGATGACCTCTATAAATGTCAATGCAAATAGGACGTGCGTTTCCAGTGATGTCCTCCTGGAAACCCATTAGTCCGGCAGCAGCAAAATGCCTGGTGTGAGTAAGTAGCTCTCCTGCTGGGTGTAGGAGGAGGGCATAGAGCTGGATGTAAGGAGCCAGAAGGACCCCAGGTTTGTCACCAGATCCTTTCTGATGTGGAATTGCAGCAGGAGAATTGCAGGGGCCTGGAGGCGTGAAAGAGAAGGTGGTTGTGTCCTCGGTAATTACACACAGATTTACTCAGCCATAGGCTAGAAAAAAAAACCCAACTAATGCCTCTAGAAGGAAGAGTAAAAAAGACAAACTGGAGCTGAATAATAGGGTGGGTGGACCCGAAGGTTAGCGTCACCAGCACTTTGACAAATGTCACCCCTCCGTTCCTGTGCAGCTGCTTCCTCGCTCGCACGCGAGCTGTCATCCAGTGGACACAGGAGCGACGATCCAGCTGCAGACTCCGACCGGGTTTGCATTTCCTTTTTTTTATAACAGACTGAAAAGCACAGAGTGTTTCTGCTCCCTAATGCAGAACCTGTCAATGACTTCACTCGGTACATCAAGGAAGAAAAATGATGTTTATAGTCCCTAAGGACAGAAAAGTGAGGGTTTAAATCATTTTGCTTCTTTTAACTCTGATTTCTGCAGCGCAGATGAAAGAAAACAACACATCAAATATTAATAAGATAAAGATTTCGAATTGTGCTTGCACTCCGTGTGCTCCTGAAATTACGTGACACTTCCCTCTTGACCACCGCTGTCCTGATGCTTCCAGAACAGCTGTAGCCTATACAGATCATGTGGAAATTATTCCAACAGGAGTAGTCTCCCTGAAACCTGAACATCCTCCTTATTAGGATGCCGGGAAGCATGTTACAGCAGATAGAGCTACCTGTGTTGTATAAATATGTACTGCAACAGAGAAGTTAGCTATTTCCAAACAAACATTAAAATTTCTTCACCGAAAGGGTTGTCAAGCATTGGACCAGGCTGCCCAGGGAGGTGGTGGAGTCCCCATCCTTGGACGTATTTAAAAGATGTGTAGATGTGGTGCTTAGGGACATGGTTTAGTGGTGGACTTGGCAGTGTTAGGTTAATGGTTGGACTGGATCTTAAAGGCCTTTTGCAACCTAAATGATTCTATGATAATACTTGGTGCTTAGAAATGTTAAAGTGTACTGGGAATTAGGCAATCTCTCGAGACATGAAAAATAAGACTTTTGAAGCACATCTCAGCAATTCAAGGGTATGCCAAAATGAAGAAGGGCAGAAGCTTGTTTTGGAAAGTATAAGGTGCTGCTGAGGAGGAGAAGAATGGAAAGAGAAAGGAGTGAGAGGACAAAAGCTTGTTGCAAGAAAAAGGTGAGGTTTGCTGAGGAGGGCAATAGCTGCTGGACATGAGCTGCCTCATTTGTGCCCCGATTTGTGCCACTGCGTGAAGGCTGTGAGAAACCAGCCGCAGGTCACACCAGGACAACCTCTGCTTAGCCCCGGGGCTGCCCATGTGCCGATCTGCAAATACATCAGCACGACCTGATAGAAAATATATGCCCAGTTTCTCATACAAGAAGAAAACCTTTAAGTTCATGACTACGAGATCCTGGTAACAATGGATGCGTGCAGTATGTAATGAGTTCATGCTTTTAGGACTACTTTTAAGATTTATGGTGTGTACTGAATTCATTTCATCACTACAGAGATTACGTTAATGTGGTTTTCTACTACATTTAGCTCAGAAGCTGCGGTTGCAACTGATCGAGTATGCAGACTGTTAACCAGGAAACATGTTGTAAGAAAACACAGACACCCAGAAAAAATTTTTGCATTGAAAGGGGCAGAGCACTTTGTTAGGTATCTGAGGAGTCAGTAATTTTAGAGAAACACGATTGCCCTTTGAGAGGAATTTAGAAACCCTCATAGAAAGGAAAAGAAGAGGAAATAAAAGAAGGAAAAAGCAGTGTGTGCCCCTGCGCTGTGCAGGAAGCCCATCTTCTGTGCTTGTAAACAGCCTCAGATAAATCACCTGCATTTACTGCACAGACTCTGGCCAGCTGTGCAAGGGACATAAATAAGTTGTTCCCCACCAGCGTCCTTTGGAACAAATTAGTCATTTCCACTTGAAAGAACAAGAACAAAATGGGAAAACAAATGAAAACAAGGTTGTGGGGCCAGAGCTGGTTGTGTGTGTGACTGTGGGGTCTCTTCTGAGCCATGCGGAAGGGACACGCATGGCCCAGCTCCTACAGCTCCACGAGGTGGAGAAGACAGCCCTCCCGGTGTCCCCGTTACATCCCAGTGCTATCTGCAAGGAGCTCCTTCGTGCTGCCAAACCGCCTCAGCTCCTGCAGGACAGATGGACAGAAACAGCTATTTCTGACTGAGGTTCCCTCTATGCACACTAATCTATGTATCAGAGCATGCAGTTGAAGAGGAGCCATGGATCAGAGGACTTGTGTGGCTAATTACCCCTTGGGCACACAACCCTCCACTCAAAACCTCAACTGCTGCTGAATTGTCCTCAGCTCATCATGGTGCTGAGCTCCTCCAAAGTAAGGAAAATTGGAGGTTCATTGCTGCCTAGTTCTCTGTTTTCTGTCATCATCAGCTGGAAAGAAATTGTTCTGACAAACTGGGAAGTTTCACCCTCCTCAATATCTATTTGCTAAATTGAAAGAAGCGTAATATTTTATTCTTGGGATGATGCTCTTGACCCCAGTGCTTGGCCATTGTAAAGAGCACTTGGAATTTAAGAGAAAAAGCAAACAGCCTTGTAGTAGTAACATGTGTCACTGGTGGCAGTGGGAACTTCTGATGCTGAACTATACGTGTAGAATACAGACACAACTACTATTTAATATATAAAAACACATCCCTACGCTACTGAATTTGAAGCTGTGGACAGTGCAAAAATATATGATCCTCTATCAAGCTTGAAAATCTTTTCACCATCTACTTGTTTTTAACATGTTTACTGTAAGCAAGTCAGCAAAGCCTTCTGCTCCAACTTCAAAGCAGAGAGGGCAGGTAGTTTGGGGGCAAGATGGAGATAAAAATGCCGGTTGTCAAATATATAAATCAAGCAGCCTGCACGATTAGATGTCCAGCAGCACAGGAAGGAGGGATCAGCCCCAAGCCAAGTGGCCACAGGGTGAGCTTGAAAACTGAGCAGAATTTCAGGTTTTGGATCATTCATGCAAGCTTTCCCCGTCGGGAGGGTTGTCTGATCAAAATACAGTATGGTCACAAGAGAAAGCTTATTTGATTTTGCCATCTGATTTACATGCAATTTGGTTGACTTCAAAAGAATCAATGAAAGTGATTAGAAGAAAAATAGCATTTTGAGTTCAGGAACATGTATCTAGCTTTCCAGGGTGATGTTGGAATGGAGACTACCATGCCCTGGAAACACTGGAACTAGACCTAGTGCAATGGGTCACAAAGTAGGACTAATTAGAAGCAGAGAGACTGCAGATTTTTGATATATGCTTGCACAAATGATACTGACTACTTTGTCTTTGATTTTTGATTCCAGTCATGTTTGGAGGAGCTTTCACGTTGTGTTTGACAGAGGTCATGAGCTGTAACCTAAGCTGAACCACAACATATAACCAAACCACTGAATCACATATGCCCTTGTCAGATTATTTCCTCTATGAAGATGTTCTGCAAAATCAAGGACAAGCCTTAGTCGAAGCTACCCATTGAAGAGGAGTTTTTTTTTAGCAAAAGCAGGAGGTATGGTAATGACGAACACTAAACACTTCTGTTGCTCATATCAGTGAAAGTAATTCAGTTTATTAAATGGGTCACGGAGAATGTTGTTGGTCCAGGGGCTTTATACAGATATTGGAGTGGAAACTATTGCAGAAAGATCATACTAATAATTTTGGGCTTAGGAAGCAAATAACATAGCAATTAGAGAATCAAATTAATAAGGATCTTTACATAATTAAATTAATGTCCTGATTGTGGTAAAATGTCACATTAACATTTCATTAACATTCATATTTACTACTAAAACAAGTGTTAACTAGTGATGCGTTACATTTTCAGGATACTTTTAGAAGAAAGTAGTACACTGTATAGGAATCTGTTTTTTCATCATCACCTACCGCTCTCCCTGGGTAGGGCACACGATTACACATTTGAATACCCAGATCCTTTTCCTGAGAGTGATTTTGATTTGATCTTTGACATTAGACAAGTCATCAAGGTCTCTGCATACAGCTGAGCTATTCCACCATGTTACAATACCCAACCGTCTCTTGTGCAACAGTGCAATTTTTATATAGTCTTTTAGAAGCAGTTGGAGAAAAGGATAGTATATGGTTTATTAGAGTTGTATTTTGTTGCTGTAAAGTTACTTAAATGCCCTGTTACCTCTTTGGGGTTTTTATATCAGGAATTTCACTGGTGATGCGGGTGGAGGAGAAATATTTTCACCATTTCAGTAATTTCTAAGTAAAGTCCTCCTATTGTACGGTGAGATTAAACCCTACAGCGAATGAAAACTAAAGAAGCATTTCTAAATCCACCTGAAGAGAGTGGGAAAATGACTCTGAAGTTACAGTAAATGTAATCCCTGCTTTGATATTCATGTGTTTCATCACTGGGATCTTTCAGGATCAGATCCAACACCCAGAACAATTGTAACAGGCTTTGAAAAAAAGCCTTTGGCTTTTTCAGGGCCAATATGACACATCTTTATCACGCAACCCTGTCTCTGCACCTGTTTTTCTCTGGACAAGTTGAATGTTATTGATTTGGAAAGTGATGTTTTTCCTGCGCACCTATTTCAGCCTTCAAATAAGCAGCAGGGATGCTTGTAGGCATCTCTGCGGGCCTATCTTCTTTCTAGGACAGCAAAGCTTAACAACCTTCTTTCTTGTCTAATCCTATAGCACAATGCGTGATAAATACGAGGTCCCAGCCATAGTGCCAGAGGCTAAAGGTACAGTTGCACCTCTCTGGCCTCCCCCCTGATAGCAGCAAGAAGGGTAGGAGATTATGCAAAGAGTCTCACTGAGTCAAAATCTGATTTCAGCTTCATAGGAAAAAGGTCCCAATTCCGAACATTCATGATAGGGCTATGCCTAATCCAGGAACCTGGGCTTAGATTTAACATAGGACTTGTTTTATGCGGAATCAAATCTATTATCAATTTTATTTACCTAGTTTCTTAATATCCAGATTCTCTGACACAGCTTTAAGGGACAGATACTTAAGTACTTTAGTTTAAAAAGGAAACCGATTTATTATATCCATTTTAATGCACACAGTGACAATTTTTAAGGTCACCTGCTAGGTATGGAACAGGCTTTTGGGGAGGATCCAGCTCTCCTGTGTTTGGGGCTGGTGTGTGTGTGGGCACTGGGCCACGCTGGTGGCCACACTGATGGCGTGGTTTACAAATCTGATCTGCAAAGCACGAGACAAATGTAGAAACTTTTATTTTCCTGCTTTTTCTCCTACCTTGGGCTCCACTTAAAAGGGATTCTGACTAAGAATAGTAAAAGTCACTCATCTAGTTAAAACCATTCCCTTCTTTCTGTGCCTAGGCAACCCTTGAGAAAAATAATATCTAAACTGGCTGTGATTTTATTGCTGGGCCTATGCAAAAAAGATGGTTTCTGAGTAACATGGTAATTGCTAACTGGAGGCTAAAAATGCTGATAGAAATAAAATCTGTAAAGGAGTAACCCTATAGCCTAATTCAGGAACTTTTAGTAAACCCAATTTAGCAGAAACCTGACAGAGCATGGATAACGCAATTTAGTGAAAATCCCACAAGCGTCTGCACTTCTGTGACAAAAATTTGGTGGTCACGTTGCCCCTGGCTTGCTGGGGACATGCATCAAGGTAACATTACTGTTAATAAGCAATGGACTCAGGGTAGGTGGAGGAGGAGTGATTCTTCCTACCTCTGCCCAGCGGTGTAGTGTTGGCTGGTGTGCATTTCCCAGTGCCTTCTCCGCTTTATGCTTTTAGTGATAACTTTTCCATTGCTTCTCTTAAGAAACCACTAGGAAAGACCTAAAGCACTCAGTGTTGGGAAATTCCCCTTGATAACTGGCCTTGACATTTCTCTCTGAGATCTCATCACATTATTTTTAATTATAACCTCTTGAAACACCTTGAATAATTCTTTAGCGTCCTTTCTATTTTCAGACACATGCAGACAGATATTCACATTTCTCTCAGCCTTTGCCCAGCCAGGCTATTCAGACATTTCCTTTAGACTTCCTTGAAAAGCCTCTGCTTCTGCAAGTCCTGTGTCCTTCGGTCTTTAGCAGGGTTTCAGGGGAGGACGAAAGTCTGGGGGAGCAGCTGTGCAGTAAAAAGAGAGTGCAGACAGTGTGTCTATTTGGGGAAAGGGGGAGAGGCAGAGGAAGGCAACCACAGAATCATAGAATCGTTTAGGTTGGAAAAGACCTTTAAGATCATCCAGTCCAACCATTAACCTAACACTACAAAGTCCACCACTAAACCAGTTAAGGGTAGAGTAGTAATTGCATGTTTCCTGGCTTGGTGGCTGCAACAACTAACTGCAACCAGCAACAACTAATCTGTGCTATTTCTCTAATAAAAACTTCTGGTGTTGGAAAGGACTTTCTTGGTTCTGTAGTGCTCTCGTGACACCCTAGCACGGGCAGAACAGTTGCTGCAGGAACTTCATGCCCTCAGCTCCTACTTGCTCGTGGGGACATTTTTTGACCCGGCTAAGCCACAGTGTCTGCACCCAACTCCCAGCACGTACTTTATCCAGTAGGAGATGACATTTCCTTACTGGCAGCTGGTTTTATCTGCTTCTTACAAATGGACATTCCAAAAGCTCATTTAAGAAGACGCAGTGGAAAAGTGAAGGTTGCAGCCAAATGGTGGTTGGCTTTTGTGCCTGAACAAAGGAGTCGGCCAGGTTTTTGTTGTTTGAGTGTCCTTGTCTGAGTTCACAACTTGTAAACCCATTTCCCTTTTCCAGACTAATTCTTCCTGCAGGGGATCGCACTCAAAAGCTTTTGTTAGGACTGTTGGGGGGGGGGGGGGAGTGGGAAGGCTTAGATACCACAGAGGTATCTAAATGCCTAATTGTCACCAATTTCAATAGGAGCTGCCCTAAATGTACCTTGGAGAATACATATCAAAGACAGATACTTTAAAAGGGGATTGCTCTCTATCTGAGTTGATAATCTCTTTGGTTTCTGCCAGTGGTTTTTTGCAAAAGATTTAATTCTTTCATTTTTCTTGCCGGCTTGAGCAGCTGAGACACAAGGTGGGGGAGGACTGCAAGGTTGGCAAAAGACGGCTGCAATAACTTCTGAATCTGAGAAAGGAAAAAGTCTGTGCAAGGGGCATTTGCTACAGCAGTTACGTTATCCACTGATTTAGAAAGGCCCTGCATATCTAACTCGGTGTGCTCAGCTTCCTCGGAAAGAATTTGCTCTTGGCCTTTGCTCTCAGCCCATATTGTTTCAGCCTTCTCAACACATCAGCTAGATTTTCAAAGTGTCTTGAATCAGTTTCTCCTGTCATAGTGGTATGAAAATAGCAATGAATTCCAGTGATCTTTTTGCAGCATTTAGCAAGCAGTGTCACTACAGCTTGTTTCTTGAATTTCCCACATCGGATGCCAGACACTTTTTGAGCCCATATGGTACAACTATAAGGTAGAGAAGCTCATGACCTAGAGTTGTTCTCTTCTAGGTACAGCAAAACCGAAGAGTATGTGAGAGGAGCAGAACAAATATAGTGTTGGTTAATGTATATACATAAGTAGGACATGCCAATGTTAGCCAAACTGCTCTGATGGCACTGCGGATCCTTCAAGGCACCATGAGGAGATGTTTGCATGACAGCTCCTTTCTATAGTGCTGCGGGAGATGGCGCTCCAAGTGGCATGTTATTAAAAAAACCACTCTCAAATATGAATCAGTTATGGCAAGTACCTGACATTCAGGGCTTATATCTATAATTACCCCAGAGTGATGACGCTCATTGACTGCTAACATATCTTCCACCACTGATAATGCATCTGTACTTCAAATGGCCCAGAAGGCATCACCATGCTGAGAAACTGGGTTCCTGCTTTGTTTTCTGCTACTCCTACTTCAAATTCAAAGCTGAAACATCTATTTGGAAGCAAATGGAATAGTGGGGATATTTTAAAATATCTGGCTGACATCCACCTTCTGGTAAGAATGCTGAACAATTGAAAATGCAGTTACCTAATCTGACTTGGGCTAGCATGTAATCAGTTAGCTCAACAAATTCAGACAGTCTACATCCATTTCTAATATAGAGTAAACACCATCTACACAAAAATTGTTCCATATCCCACTTGCCCTCACTGAGCCTTGAACAATGTTAGAGTTGGCTGGATTTTCAAAATAAACTTCCAGCTTGTATTTTGGTAAACACTTGACAAAAATAACAATGTTCCACTTAAAAACAGTTTCCCTCCTCTTTCTATTTCAGTGAGTGCTCCAACATACTGAAGTGTCTCCTTATTCCTAATTTGCAGTGTCTGGGGGGAAAAGCATGGCCACAGAGGTAATCCTGAGTTAGGTTTTTTTATTTGCGAATTTACTTTTAAAGACCACATAAAAGAGGCTGGAGCTCTCCCATCTCCTGCAGATTTCTGTCCTTTACAATCCTTCTGCTCTGAACTGTCCTTAATCCACAAGACGGGATGGCCTCACCCACTGGTCCTCAGTAATGCCTGGTGGGATTTGCCACAGGATTTTGCAGCTGCCCTGCTTCAGAAAGGAGGGGTTTCTGCTTTTTCCCCCTGTTCACCCATCATGGAGCAGGTTCTGCCCTTTGCTGGCCCTTATGCCAAACTGCTTGAACCCAGGTGGCCCTGAGACTTTCATGACTTTGCATATTTTATTACAGCTGCCAGTGGAGTAGAAAAACTAAAATAAAATGCAGTAGAAGGAACAATGGAGGGCATGTTTGGGAGGCTCTTCTCCTGCCGGGCCACCTCTCATGGCTCCAGCTGCTCTCCGTGCCCGATGCCTGGCAAAGACCATGGCTGCTACAGAGAGGTGCAGCAGCACGTAAAGCTGCTGAAGGACATGGGCAGCCAAAACAGAGCAAAAAAAGGAGAAAACACATTTTTTGGAGCCACTTGTTTACATGGACTCCTGCCCAGTGATCAATATTTGAACCCTGTAGAGGCATTTGTTGTTTCAATTTGCTCCTTGCAACCCAATGTTCTTTGTGTCTCCCTCCCTGCGAAACAGCTGCCAGTGCCAGGGGCTGGTGGGTGCGAGGGGGCTGCACCCCTTCCTGCTGCACCTCACGCCGGGGCCATTTACCCCCACGCAAATCGTCAGCACTCGCTCTGCCGGAGTTTCTAAATACCCGATCCTTCAGGAGCTGAAATGCAAGTGAGTCCGGTTGACTTCACTGGGAGAAGGACCTGTCGTGAGCTAAGAGATAAACTCCGTGTGTGGGAAACAGCATGAGGGTAGGAACCAGCATATGTGGCATAGTCTGGGTAAAAAGAAATTTTAAAAAAGTCATTTTCAATCAGATGTCAAAGAGTCCCTTCCCATTTTGTATTTTTCCAGTAATTATGTGCAATTTCTTAGATGCCAGCCAAGGAAGGGTGGCAGGATCAGCTCCTCAAATAAATATGCCTACCTTGCCCACTGCTAAAATTTAGAAAAATATGTGGCGCTTAAATAAATGTGTTTGCTGAGCTAGCCTAACATTGTTTTCACTACAAGGTCCCGAGGCAGGTTCTGTTTTACCTGTTTTTTTGTTGCTGTAATTCAGTCAGGGTTCTTTTGGATTTGATGAAGATGTTTTTTACAAGTTGGCCTTTACTGAGCTGGTCCAAGAAAAAAATAATGAAAAAGCTGCCACCATTTACCAAATCCAAAATATTTTTCCCAGCTCTAGCTCCTAACATTTTTTGTCAGTCATGCCTAGAATAAAAAGTGCTCTTTTTTATGCAGAAGAATTTGAAACAATTTTCATAAGGAATTCTTGGAATCCTCCCACATAGCCTTTATTATTATGATTTTTTTTTTTTTTTACTTTTTCAGTTTGGTGCAATTGTCATAATGCGTTTGAATATATTGAATGCTTTCAGAAGAAGAACAAAAATAAATGGGCTGGGCTTGGCTGACTTAAGTGTGGTTAAATCCAGCGAGCTGCTTTTGAGATAGCTTGGACTTTTATGACTGGGAGTGGGATTACTTAAATGGGATAAAATATCATTAGTGCCTGGCTAAAATACCTGCTGAAGGATTTTTGTCTTAAGATGGTCAGTTTAGGGAAACAACAGCCCAAAGGATCGTATTTTACGACTGACTATGATCTGGCCCAGCCCTGTCTATGGGAGCCAGGCTACAAATACCTTTCATGAACAGGCAGTTTTGCAGATGATTATGTTCCGGCGGGACTCCTTGTGCTAATGAGTTTCCAAGATGAGTAAAGTATCATCACCTACCCCTATGAACTATAAATCAAAAAAAATCAGCCCTTCCAGTGGCTGGGGAACAAGAAGAGAGACTAAAATGTAAAATGATTTTTAAGGCACTGAAAACACACTGAAAATATATCCAGCTTTCAGTTAAGGAAATGCAGGGTTTTTATAAGAGCAAGAGAACGTAGCAGCCCCTGTTCGCATGGGGAGAACCCCCCCCCGTCCCCTTTTTAGAGAGTTTTCTGCTGGTCTTTTCAAATTGGTTGAGTTTCTCTGGGAGACGGGAATTCCTGGCAGGGAAAAAGCCCTTTGATTCTTCACCTCTCTGGAAACTGAGCTGATGTTTTTTTTTCCATGGTGCAGCCTGTCCCTGCTTTGTTGACCTGGATATTCCTCCTTGTTTTGAGAAGTTTTGTCTTAGGCTGGAAAAAGGAAAAATACAGGCTTTCACTCATCTATCATCAAGCTAAAATGAAAGAGAAAAACAAGAAGGCCTTTGGGTTTCCAGAGAATTACAGGCACTTCTGATATGTTAAAATTATTAAAAATTCCAAGTCTGGCAACCACAGTCAAGCAAATTCAGTTGATGTTTATTTCCTTTGGTCTTTTAAAAGGCTTTTCCTCCCTTGCATTTTTTTACGATGGTGAAAGAATAATCCAGAAAACTACAACAGAAAAGGACCCTTTTTCTCTCTCTATCCCAGTATTTTGACTTTGAAACTCCTCACCGCCTTTGAAGGGAGTGGTGCAGCATGCGATGATCTGCAGCGAAAGCACTCCCGTAGCAAAGCGCTCATCGCCCCTGTTACGAAAGATAGCGCAGGAATGGGAATAGCAGGAGGAGGTTCGGGTTTATGGCGTCCTCCTTGTCCTAAGGGAATTTCAAGTGTCATTTGTACCTCTACCACCAAGCCATGGGAAGGCAGTTAAACCTCCTCAGCCTGGGGTGTTTTCACGGTAGGAGCAGGGCCAGAGGAAGAGTTCTTCTCCCAAGTAGTTAGTGATAGGACGAGAGGAAATGGGCTCAAGCTGCGCCAGGGGAGGTTTAGGTCGGATATTAGGAAAAATTTCTTCACAGAAAGGGTAGTCAAGCATTGGAACAGGCTGCCCAGAGAGGTGGTGGAGTCACCATCTCTGGAAGTGTTCAAAAAACGGGTAGATGTGGCACTTTGGGACATGGTTTAGTCCAGTCTACCCTTGACTGGTTTAGTGTGGACTTGGCAGTGTAGGTTAATGGTTGGACTGGATGATCTTAAAGGTCTTTTCCAACCTAAACGATTCTATGGTTCTATGATTCTATGATTCTATAAAAGGGGAAACAAACAGCAGGGTGGCATAAAGCAGCCTCCAAGTATTTCGCTTGCTTTCCCTCTCCATTCCTGGCTGCAAGCACACCACTGCCTGTAAGAGCCTCGCCCCATCCCGAACCTCCTCAGCAGCCCTGCCATCGCAAGGGCGATTGCCCCAGCCAAGCCCCCGCCTCACTTGGGTGCCTGAAATTTAGATTATCCGCCCCTCCAGTTAATTTCGATTAATGCCGCTGACCTTCCTCTTCTGCAGCGTTGTGCAGCACCGGCGACCCGTCCTCCTGGCAAATGCGTGATCCCTGCAAGGTGACCGACCGGCATCCCAGCGCAGTGCCTTTTTGGCATGGTGAATTCATCAAAAACACCGAACTCAGCATTACAGCAAAATGTGGAAGGGGAAAAGGAGGACTTTGACAACTGGTCAGGAAATGAGTATTGTGTAAAGAAATCCTTCTTATAAATCACACACTGTGCGTATGTACTCTGAGGTAGTTTGGGGTAATATTTAGCAACACCCCATCTTTTTTGTTTGCCAGTGACAGCATGCGCTCAGCATTTTTTTAAAGAGCAGTCAAGGGAGGGTGGAAGTGGGTGGGCAAACGGCAGCTCTCCTTCCTGGAGCCCATGCTGGAGGGACAACGTGCTGCCATTCGGCATGGCAACACCTGAAATCCTGCTCAAAGATTTGTCAAAAGATAAAGATATAATACAGGAAACATGATCTTATCCTTAATTCTTACAGAGTGTGTGGAGTCAAGAAAACTGAGAAGAAATGTGATCCAGGACAGTTAGGTGCCTGCAGTCGGCATCTGTCTAGTGGTTGCATCACTTCCAATCCTGAGCATTAAAATATTAAATCAACTGACTGTTTCAATCAAAGTCTGAATTGATTCAGTTCCTGGTCAGGGACTAGTAAAGCCTTGATCATTACAGAAGAAGCTGAAACTGCAGCAAAGCAATAAACTGACATCCTTTCGGAATGCTGACATATGCCATGGCCAGAAGAAGCCTCAGCAGATGGACCAAACATGTCAAAACGTCAAAAGTGGATCTAGCGACGAGCTGAAATGGTAGTTGGGAGGGAGAGGCAGCGTGGGTTAAAGCAACCAAGAGCGAAGCAGGCCTTTGACAAGCTACTGAACTGGCAGAGAGGAGCTGCTGGATCCCAGATTGCAGGCACGGACTGGGGGGACGTTGAAGGGAGGTTCTGGGAGGGGGGGACGCAGAGGGGACCTGTGCTGAGCACCCTTCCCTGCCTGCAGGTTGGCAGCAGCACCCTCGGCGCTGGGCACTGTCAGCTGCTGCCGAAGCAGAGACTCAGAAATCAGCTCAGTCTCAGAAATGAGACTTGGGCACGGGTTTGCAGATCCACATGTGGAGGGCAGAAAACCAGTGCTGTACATTTGGGAAGACATTAAAAAAAAATAAGGGAAACGCCAGCTACTGTGACAAATGGACAAGAGCGATGTTAATAGTAAAAGGTGAAGTGCTGCAGAAGTGTTAATTACATGCATGGCGATGCATACATTAACCTTTGGCTACGTTGAAAAATATTTCAGCAACAGGCATACGTTCCTACACAGACTATAGAAGGTCTGCACCGTGCTCTTATTACTCTGGCCTTGGATTCACATGGGAGAAATGCGAATGCCTGACAGTTGCCTCTTGTTTGACGGGACGGTCTGCGTCATCGCTTTGAAAACACAGCTGTCACAAAATGATGGCACAACAGACTGCGTCCTGCACTGCAAGGAGGCTGGTCGGTGCTCCCGACAAAGCCAGCCCTGAGCAGAATACGCTGTCACAAGTATTGCGATACGATGCATTAATTGTTAATACCATGTGTTAATTACTGTTAATAATGCATTTGCCACATTAACTTACCTCTGCTGCATCTCTAATACATATCGCAACAAATTAGGCAAATCCCCACCTGCTTACACAGGGCGGGAGCCCACTGCTGAAACAAAGTGATTTCCTGGAGTGAGAACTTGAGGATTAACTCCTGATTGCCTTATGCCTGGCATTAACAACATTGCTAACTTGATACAGGTTTCAGATCCAACAACCTTTTTTTTATTAGGAGAGCAGGGTTGGAAATAATAGATCACTGGGGCAGTGAGGTCCATTCAGGCAGAGGCATGCTCCATATGCGGGTGAAGATCTTTTAAAAGGTGAGCATCGTACCAGCCCTCAATTCCCACCAAACAGGAACGACATGCTATACACTGCCTGCATTACAATTTCACTCACTACTGCCTGCCTGGATTTTTGTTTTAATCCTGACAAAGTGCATGGTGTTGCAACTGAACTCCCCAACAGCACAGGGATAAAAAAAATCCTGGTTTTGACACTTCCAGAAGGAAGGTGTTTAACATCCAGGAGACCCATCACACACCGCTCGTTAGGTGAGCCACCCTATGCTTGTAGCAACCTGATGATGTGGCATGCCTTAAATGAAATTAAGACGTTATTAATGGCTTCAAAATATCCAGCTCTCTACCAGGCTTCTTGTAAAGCATCCTGCCACTTTCTGCTCATCTTTTTAAAAGCGCACCGGTCCTATGACAGGGTACAAATGGATTTAACTTCTGCTGCGGTTGTTTGGTTCAAAACTAGCAAACTCACCATTAATTATTGATGTGGCTTGTCAAGCTATAGCATCAATTATTGCAGCCCTGGCACACGGGGCTTTGGAATTAAAAGCATCCGTAACCTTTGCGTGGAAAGGGCTTACTCTTTTTGGCTTAAGAATACCATTTTTCTTCCACGACAGGTTCATGACTTCTATACATACGGTCTCCACTCACACGTGGCTGTTTCCCAGCACAGGTAAGCCTCTGAGCTGATTAAATAACAGCAGCAAATGGTACCCAGCCGGACCCCTGATAAGCATAAGGTTGGTTGTTTCTGGAGCTGATGCTCTGTTCCCTGGGGAGAGTGGAAACCACACTGTCACTATTTTTTCTCCTCAGTATGAATGTCTTTCAGTTTTAGGCTTGTAAGAATATCTTTGCTTTTCATCCATTCCAGCTGTGACATATATTTGATAGGTAGAAATGGAAGTTATGGCCATCAGGGGTGGAAGATGAATCAGTTGGCATTTCCCTGGTGTAACAGGAGTCAGATTTACTTCTGGAGGGTGGGAAAATGACTCTGACAGGGAATCCTGAAATCCTGGGCTGGGGAAATATGTTTTTGTAATTGCATTTGTTGATGAAGAAAGGATAAGCAAAGGACAGAGCAGTATTTCTTTTCTGACTGACTCAAGAAATATTAGCTTGCCAATTCTAGAAATCTATGAAAAATCACCTTGTAGTTATTAGGGCTGGGAGTTACAATGAATGACAGAATCCTTAGAGCAATATGTCTGAGAGCTTTTATATAGACACATTTCTTAGCACTGAAAAACAGGGAAATAATACTTCACATGGGATTTGTGGGTTTGCAAATAAAAGCAACACTTGCTCTTAGCAACATGAGTGCATAAAAGAGCTAAGTCTTCACTCTAACCTCAGTGGATGTTGTAATCCACTAATTAATGCTCACATTCTACCTGTTTGTGGGCTGCTGCTCCAGAATGTGCATTTCAGAGGGCCCTTATCCTCCAGAAGTGTTGCTGGGTCTTCAGGCTTGGGCAGGCAGTTGCCAGGCTATTCTGTTCCCATTTCATCTTGTGTTTTACGGTTGGATTGGAAATTCTGCCTCCATGTGTTTTACAGCACCTATTTCAAGACAACCTTCATCCTGCAGTGGCACCATATACTAAAATGAATGTGTTTATGAAGTATTAAGATTAAGAAGAGATTGTAAGGTATGAGACTGGAGAGAAACTACTGAGTGTAAGCCACAGTATCAATTTTTTCCCTTCAGGATCTCCTAGCTAAAGTAAATCAGCAAAGTCCTACTGCTTAGAGCCTCACATGTAGCTGCTAGCCCTTGACAGAAAAGGAATCAAGCAGCCTAAGGATGTTGCACTTCTACACTTGACAGGGAGGTACAGCTGACAAAGTCTTTGTATCAAATGCATCCGAGTGAATGAGGCTAAAATAAAAAGCTCATCTATTTCAGAGAGAAAAAATATGGACATTTTCATAAAAGATTTTGAGGAAAATGTTTCCGTTTCATTTACCTGCTTTATTAGACAGGAAAAATTGGTCTCTGGACCTTACCAAAACACATGACTTAAACCAGCCCATGCAGCTAAGGACATTAAGCCAGTAAGCTCATCACACCCTTTCCTTTCATACCTGACCTAGAAGCTAAATTAATAAACAGTTTTCTGCCTTAGCTGGCCAGTCAGATGTGGGAGCAGCTGAGAAAGCATGCTGAAGGTTGCTCCTTGAGATCCGGTCAGTAGACTGTGACCAATCGAGGGATGCCTTCGGAGAGGGCAGAGCGGCAGCAGACCAGTGCCCCGATGTTGCTCCATGGCTTCATCTCGGTATCAGGCAAGAGGAATTGCTCAGATAAATAATGAGGTCACGGGAGCTGGGTTAACTGCAGTCCAGCGTGATGGAAATTCATAACTAATGACTTCACCATGACCTATGAATAAGCATCTGACCTTCCTGGTGGGGCAACTGAGTCAATGGTTAGCAGACTGGCCCTTGATATCTTACAAACACATAGCTGCTGAAATAGAGACCTCCCAGAAGCTGAAAGGCTATGCCTAGGATCCTGTACTTTGAACGAGAAGCAGTTTTCAGCTACTGATTCAATCCTCTGCCAAAAGCTACTCCTAGAGGCCATTGGGGCTGGAGATGCGTGGTGCTAAGGCAGTGCATGGCGAAGCCTTTGTGTGCTTGTGTGGTACCTTCTTCCTCCTGCCTCTTCACAGGAGCCAACGCTCCCTCAGCCAGTCCAGTTTCTGTGCTAAAAATTTCACCCGAATGGATCTCCCTTTGCTCTAGATAGCAAACAGGGGAAGCTGGAGAGGTCAATGGGCCACAATTGCCCTTCTCAAAGGGAAACAGAGAAGCTGCTACTTCCTATTATTTGATTCGGAATTTAGGGGAAATAAAATTAGCATCAGTCATTGCCCCTTTCTGGAACATTTCAAAACCCTGTACACTTAGCTGGCCTAACCTTAAACAAGCTAGCTACTGAGTTTGGCACGTCTCTTGGCAGTGAAATGGAAGGGATAGAAGGTTTCCATGGTTTGCCATTTCCCCCTCAAACAGACACACTCACTCCATGAAGGCTGAACAACATGGAAGAGTTTGGAGAACTTGGAGATAGGCAACACAGGTGACCCCGCTCATTTTTCTTGCACTTTCTGGCACCACAGATGTGTGGGTATGGAGAGTCTTCTACGAGGATATGCAGGAAAATGAAGTGCAAGTAAACATTTCCATGACTGATTTTGTCAGTCCACTCACCCTCAGCATCTCCATCTGGTCCCACACGACCCTAAACTGATTAGTGAATGTATGGGTCACTTGAACAAGCGAGGTGTCAGTCAGCCACGTGACTGTCGGGGAGCCCTGTCCCAGGCACTATCCAAGCATCCTTGCTCCCTTCAGAAGAAGGGCTGTGCTTGGAAAAGGAAGCATGCCAAAGATGGATTAGTGAAAACAATTATGGCCTTTCACAAGATGGATTAAAAATAATAAGTCTCATCAGGAGGCTCAGTCTAATTGCTGGGATTATGCCAGCAATGGAGATGGAAGTGGAGGAAAGCTAACAGGAGATGTGTCCAGAAGAAACCCGTTCCCTTGACTTCCCTCACAAACTAGAGGAGAAAACTGGCCAGTGATTCAGTTTTGCCTTTGATTCAACATAATGACTAAATCCTGCAAAGATAATTGGTGTTATGGCCATTTGTGCTGGCAGCTGTGCCCTAGTACTTTTTAAAATCATTATCTGTTAAGACATTTGCAAATATACAGTGAGCCTGGCAATGCCTCATTAAAGCACTGAAGAAGTCATAAATTTTATTGCCTCAGCATTACACGTTGAAGTCATAATGGTACAGATCTGTTCTGAATGTATAAATTCCCTTATCGCTTCGGCAAAATCTCATGTTTTTCTGGCCAAGCTCTTGAGAAGGGCATAAAAATGAAAAATGCCATCAGCATTCAAACAGAGAAGTCTGACCGGCTCCATTTTTTTTCATTTAAGGAAAATGCTTGCTCTAACCATGCAGAGAATGCATTTTAAAATGTAACCATACTGAAACATCAGACAAATCTATTCCTGCAGCAATTTTAGGCAATACTTACCTATGATGCTTCACTTCCAGCCCCCTATTTCTCCTGATGCACATTAACTTTTATTTCAGGGTCTCTATCCAAACTTATTGAGGTCGGTGGAAAGATTATCATAGGGTTCCTTCAGTTTTGCATCAAACCCTTGATCAGGACATGTTGATTTTTATTAGGAGAGAATAAACTTGCTAGTGGTTTAGAAAAACTATGTTGCCATTGGCTTAGAAAAATAGATTGTTATTAAATGGAGCTGAAACACAGAAATTCATATGATATCATTCTATATTCGAGGGACAGGCCTCTAGTCTGTCTCCAAGAATTTGCTTTTTACTGTTGTAAATTTGTGCATATAAAAAAGAAACATTAGTAAGAGTTTAATTCTGTGAACTTTCCAGAAGTTTAATAGCATCTGAGAGACAAAAAAATCCCACTGAGTGAGTCACCTGTGTCTTATTGCACATGAACCTGGAATTGGGCTCTAGATAAATGAACATAGATAAATATTATTTAGCCTAATGAAATCCCCACGGGCTGGGATCAGTTTCCCACTGTTACTCCTGCTGTTCCTCTCTGCAGGTCTTTGGATGTATGTTCTCCTTGATGTGCATGCAAGTCACCTCTTTGTGCAGCTGTGTATTTGCATGCGTATCCAGGGGAAAATAAATTGCCTTTGTATAGCTTTGCAGAGGGAGTTAATCTGTTTAGGATTGAGCCATCTATTCTATAAGACCGGAGACAGTTGCATTAAATGACACGGATGCTGGAACATTGGTGGCTGGAGTTTCACTACCATGCTGTCACGGTGAAGGAGATATAGAGCAGGGACAGTAAGGTGACACTATCAATATAAAGCCAGATTTACCATCATCGTCCCCAGTGATTTAATTCAAGGGTATGATATCATTCACTTTGAGTTAATGCAGAAATACAGTCTGTATTTCAAGGTCTGAACATTTCCATATAGATAAAAATACCACTCGCTCACAAATTGTTCAAAGCCCTTACATGCTTTTTGGAGCTGGATTGCTAAGCAGCATCCTGGAAGGCTCTTCTAACCCTGCAGGAGAAGGGCATTCCTGCTTTAAGCTATTAACTGGAGCTGGGATAACATAAATTGGGATGGAAGGAGCAGGAAGCAGATGGACCAATATCCCTCAGCCTCCAAAAACTTTTCACCTGTGCTGGGAATGAAGGAGCCGAATGTGAGCTGCAGGCTGGTACGTGGCCATCAGATACCCAGCATGGCCATGCAGCTTGACCTCCACACAGCCTCTTCCATCCTTCTGCATCTCTTTGCTACCCAAGTTGAGAACTGTTTTAAAAAGAGAGAAAGAAATCAAACATATTTAGGGTTTGTCATTTTAAAGGCAAGATGAAATCCAAAAAAAGAAAACCAAACAAGGAATCATAGGAAAATCTTACGAATATATGAGAGGCCTCTGAGTGTTTTGATTGCTGAAGCTGTCCAGGGGCGTTGCCAGACTTTTTCTCTGAGCATGCTGGAAAAACTCTACCCTGGGATAGGTCTGCTTTGTCAAGTGTTAGGAGAATCGGTTTGGCCTTGCTGAAGCTGAGGGTGGAGTTGGGAATGATGCCTGGTTCATGGTCAAACTCTGGCTTTGATCTCAAGTATGGAGACACTAGCACCTCTCACCATAATTTAGCATCTGCCACAAATATTTAAGCTCCAGACTTTTTTTTCCCCCTTCCTTTTTCCACGCTTTAGGTTTTTTCCTTCTCCTATTGGACTGTCTCATAATTTTGGGAGCTTGACCTCTGAGCAATGTTGGCAGCTTTGTATGCCAGTGTTGACATCCCAGCCATGTACAGCTGCACAGCCCACAAACCTCCATAGTCAGAAGGTCGAATCACCTCAGGAAAAAAATAAAATTAAGAACTAATAATTGATCTGTCCGCAACACCTTCAGCTTGAAAATCTTACTGCATTTACAACACAACTGGCACCTTTCTAAGGGCTGCCCAGCCCTTCGCTAGACCCCACACCTGGCACTGCTACTTCTCACCCCGAGTGGGCAGATTAGGAGGGAGAAAGTCTTGGCTTAGTTCCCCAAAGTACCGTTCAGCTTCATAAGATACATCAGGGCAAGGGAGCTGGCTCAGAGTAATTCCTCTTTGGACCAACAAGTCATTCAAATCAGGAGTCAGATGCTAGTTCTTGCCCTGTCTAGGGTGTCATACAGCTGTGTACGTAGTGAGGGGACAGCCCGGCCCTCGGTGAGCCTCAGAGGTATGGTCAAGTACGTTCTTGCCGAAACACCAGCCCCCTGAGGACAGTAAGTACAATATACAGAATCTACAGGAAATTATTTGAGGATTACAAATGGGAAAGAACTTTCTACCCTGTTTCGGTTCAGACTTGGAAATGGATGTATTTTCCCTAGCTGCATAGCTAAGGGGTATTGATGCAGGAGAGACTGATGTTTATCGACTCACAAGCATCGCTGGTGCAGCACCTTTATTTCTTTTAAGCTATTCCACCCGGAGAACAAGACACCAGAGAAATCTACAGCATGATATTGAAATAACAGGATAATTTCACCAGCACCCTGTGCTGATATTGCAGTTTTCATTACATTCCTATTATGGCAGCACATTTTGATGCCTCCTTTCTTCATCTGGTGATGCTTTTCAACTCCACGTCCCCCCCCAGAGACTTCTGTAAAACTTCCTGTGCGTTCTCTTCCAGCCTCAGCATAATTTAGGTATAAGAAGCTGCCACAAGTAAAATCATGCAAGTAATGTACTTAACCCAGCCAACGTACAGCGTACATGTACGATGATGGGCAGACGTATGAGGCTGGGATCTATGGTTCTGCTGTGAGTTGACATTCTCTGCACTTTATAGTGGTGGGAACCGGGTAGCTCCAAATGTTTTGTAAATTGACCCTCTAGCCCAGAAAAGCCAAAGGCAAATTTAATTTAAGGTTAAGTGGAGAAGTCAAAATGTTCTGGTTGTAATGTGAAGGACTGAAAAAAAAGCCCAGGCTTTTCAAGGTTCATACTGGGACCTGTGTGATGTAAGACAGACTTTAGCTCTTTGGATCCATACCAAGGAAGACTTCTTGTTTATGTTGGTGTAAATGATAGCAGCATCTGGCCGAAGACAAGAAGCTCATCCACGCAAGCTCTTTAACGATATCAGGCATAGTGCTTATCACTTTTCATTAACATATAAAATGAAGCCAAAAAGGCAGAGCACAGTTTGTTCCATTTCCACTCTAATTAGATGCACTTTGTTATTTTCTGGATCATTCACCCTTGGTTCATTTTAAGTTTATTTTAAGACAGGCTAATCAGCATTTTAACTAGAGAACCCTTGGCCTCCCACTGCTCACTTGCAGTGTTGCCTAATTAGGTAGAAGGAGCATTTCTGCTTTGTGTAAAGGCAAGACTGATGTTGACCTTAAGAAGTGGCCTGCCAATAAGCCACCACTGTGGGCTGCCACGATGCACTCAGTGACGTGGCACAAATGCATTGTGCCATAATAAATGCTACATTATATATCCACAAAAGAGGCAAAGTACCTGGAGATATGTAAATATGAGTGTGAACTAGATCCACATCCTCATTGCCTTTTCCACACCTAATTTTTTTCAAGAAAGGACCAAAGGAAACTCCTGTTGTGACCAAATATTGGCTGAAAACACATCTTGTGATGAACAATTCAATGACTCCTCAATTTCTAAGCAGAGCAGAATACAAGTAGTACATACAGAAGAGGGAAGACTAAGCGCATGTGAATGTTAGTTCCCATACATGTGCTACTATGAGGAAACCTACTCTTGGCTTAAATTAATTAATCCCTCAGTACTGTCCTGGTGCTATAGTGCTGCCATAGACAAAGACCAAGCAACTGCCCCCAGCGGATCCTACGTCAAAGTCTCAGCACCTCTTAATATCGCTGCTCCACTTGCTTCTGTACATGTGCAGTATAGAGGGAAAGCACCCAACCCTGATTAAGGAAAAAAAATCTGAAATGAGAACATGAATAGTACAATCAGTAAGCTGTCCAAAGCTGAAACATTGAAGAAGTCCCCTTAAAGAGGACTAGATAATAGACTCTATTTTACTGTGTGTTTTCATAATACATTTTGCACCACAAACACAGATGCTCTCCAGGTAGCTGAAGACTTTGCTTTTCATCTTTGTTTCCCAGTCTTTATGAAATGGTGATGGAAATGGAGATGAGACAGAGATGATGATTATTGGGATTCTGCACTGGAGCCTGAGGAAGAGGCAAATTCTTCACATGTTTAACTCTGCTAACTTCACCAGGGACGTTGCTGGACTTGCAGGGCTATTGTCTTGGTACAATATGTTTTTATACTTTTATGAATGGGTTATTTATGTAGCTTCTATGGAAGATCTTCATCTGGTGGAAGACAATAGGGAGTGATGAGGATCTGTTCCACAGGGTTACAGATTTGACATTTGAGGGTCCCATGAGCCCATTGAAGATAAAGTCCATTGTATTTAGATTTGAATAGAAGGAATGTTCAAATTTGAAATAAAAAAGCCATGGTTTGATACCCTGAAGAAGCTTACCCACTGCTTTGGTTGCGAGTAAAGGGAAGACAGGTAGCTTCAGTTTCTTCTTCCTGGGAGCTATGCACAACCAAATAACTAATTTGAGGAAAGCAAGCTATTAGCTTCTTCAAACATCTTCTTGCAGGGTTGTGCATGAGCTTGGCTCACATTGCTCATAGTAGGACTGTGTCTTTACTGCAGTAGGACCTCAGTTCTCACCATCATAAAGAATGAGGTGTCATTTCCACCTCTATATTGACAAGTTTCTGTGTAGTGCAATGGCAGTTTGCTTCTGAGTGGAAACATTAATAGCATGAATATGTTTATATGCTCACTAGGAGGTCTGGCATGGATAAAATTATGCATAGTATTCTTCATAATTACTCTCAAATAAATTTTGCACTTGGAAAGCAGTCATTTTCCCCCCTATTATTTCACTTTTGTCTGTATGTCACTTTTTTTACCGTCTTTGTGCCTTCTTGGGTGGTAAACAATGGTTATTAATGCTGAATTTGTGACATTGGTGTTGGTCAGGTTCCTAGAAGACAATTATGAACACCTTCTTTGATCTCCTGAACAACACAGTCTAAAGAAACCAAGTCAATAATTCTGTCTTCAGCTCATAAAACACGCTTGAAGTATAGCCTATCTCGCAGGGTGTTATTGTCTTGATGCATTGAAACACAGACCTCAAAAAATGGAGATATTACCACATTTTCCTTTCTCATACTCTTCAAATAATAAAACTGGTGAGCCATCATCCCCCAAGTTCGATTTGCTCTACTTACAGCACTGGTACTAGCATAGGCAACAAGTGGGAAAATAATGTCAATATGATACAAAAAGGATTACTTTTAAATTAAAATATGACTGTCTGATATAGCATGACAAACGGACTCTTTTATGCTTAACCATCCTCTCTGCCTGAAACCCAGCAGTTAGAAGAGTGTCCTTACATCACCTTTTTGACTTGATGACATTTCTGGTTTCCATTGGGCTTGACTGAAAGACCTCACAGTAGGAGAAAATCTGGCAGACTTATACCATCGTCTGTGGTAACAGCATGTGACAAAACAACTTTGCATCACTTTCTGCAGTGGGACGTGGGATAATGAAGAGAATAGAAATAAAAGAATTAAAGGTTGTGGGAAGACAACATTTTCCATCGTTGGGAAAGTCATTTGTAACCAGCTTCCCCTCCTAATTACAGGCTTTTGGCTCAGGGCAGGAGGACCGAGTGCTCTCCTTCCCCTGGCAGGGGGAGGATGCAGGATGCTGTCCCTTAGATTTCTGCCCCTCAAAGGAGGTAACACCAGCTGTGCATGAATTACCAAGGGTGAAAAAATGTGTTGTGAACATGGCTTTTCTCTAACCAAACATGCTGGGCTCCATCTACGCCAAGCACGCTCCCAGCACTACCTGCTGTGCCCACAGTGCCATCTTCTTGTGTTGGTCCCACACCATTCTCCTGAGCCCAAGCGGGACACAGTGCTTTGCCCTGTTAGTTTGGGCTTGCAGACCAAGCAGTTTGGGCCATGCCTGTGCTAAACCCTTCAGCCGGCTGGCCTGTAACAAGGCTGCCCACAGGCAGGAGCACCCACCCCCTTGCATGGTACCTGCTCCTTGGACATGGGGCTCTCTGCACAGCCTGCTCACTTGGCCTGCTGGAAAAAGCATGAAGTCTGCCCAGAATTATTTATTCATGAATGCTGAGAGCAACAACAGGCGAAACTGTGATTCCTGGGCTATGCAATACCACCACATCTCCACGTGATGCAGCAGGAATCCTCTTGCTTCTGTTGCTTCTGATAGATTCATGTCTCTCTTATCAGCTCCGAGTATGGCATTGCTTTCTGACTTTTTTTTCTTTTCATAACCATAGATGTTCAGCTGTCTGTTAAAGTTAATGAGAATAATTAGACTGGTGGATCTGGGGGAACAAAATAGGACATATTGTTGGTTTAGCACCATGCCACTCCCTGGGGACTCTGTTCTGGTGGCTGAGAGACTGGAAGACATCCTCTTTAACAATGAAAAAGGAGCTGATGAGTCATTCCAGCTACGAAAGGGATTAAAATATTTTTAAACAGAAGCATAGTTATTAATAAAGTGCAGGAAATGATAGGGAGTTATTGCACTTTGAGCAAAAAGACCAACACGACTTCCTCCCACATAATACTTACTTTGATGATACTCTCCCTCCTTCTTAAATCTTATTTTTATTCCCTCTCAGCTTCTTTCAAAACTTGCTTACAAAAGTAGCCATGATGTTTTCCTTTCTCTGGGTGGATACTCATTTGCAATAAACGGTTTCTACTTCTCTACTTCCTGGACATGCCCACTTCTTGGGAACACGACCCAAAATGTTGGTACCCAGTGCAAGTGTCCCAGTCCTTCTCAATCCTCCCGAGGCTCCTTTCTTCCCAAGTATCTTATTAATATAGAAAGTTTAACCTGTGCCATGTATCTACATAAATAAAACAGACAGTAATTTCGGTCATAGCAGATAGGAAGGGTGCATAGCTGCACAGTATGGCCCCAGTGTTTTTCTGACTGCAAAATTATCATTGGGAAAAGAACAGTGATAAACACGTGTTCAAAATCCTCCACCAGCCAAACGCTGTTCTCACACCTGTGTAACCCACTGACCTCAGAGATGTCACTTGGCAGCCAGGCCACGATGTTTTCTCCGTACTCTATTCTCACCTTTGACATTTTTTTGAAGATAAATTTAATGTATTAAATTATTTCAGAAGGCATTTTACATGCTGCAAATTTCTTTTTGCTGTAAATATCACAATGCAACTTATTTTTCTCTGGATAAGTTTATGAATTTACTTTAACTCCTTGAAGTATTTTGACCGCTTTCCAAAGAAATTCTGAACAATCCATCCGAATTAAGCAAAGTACCGCTGAAACACAGAACCTCATTAGTTTGAGCAGTTTTGACAGGAAAGCATTTTCCCCAGAAACTTTGCATCAGTACTCTTTTTAACTCACTGGTGCTCCAAATCCAAATGTTAAAACTGTCCCCACCTAATCTATAAGGTTTTGTACAGCTCTGGCTTTCTAGCTGCGTGGATAACTTTGTTCTGATTTACTCTGCTTCCTTCTTTTCATCGCCAGTAATAGGATCCTGCCGCTGGAAACAAGCCCAAACCTCAAGTTTAATTTTAGTTCGTGATGCTTTGCTTTTGTGATGGTCACTTTACAAATCAGAATTCCCCTTGGCTACCAGCTCATATTTATTGTTATAAATCCTATGAAGCACGAGAACACAAGGGGAAATGTCCTTCTTCATCTTGAAAACATAATGCTGAATGGCTGGAATGTGCTGAAATGGAAAACCCAATTATTTTATGATGTATTTGATCCACATCTACTGCAGTACAGGGAAGACACTATCCAGAAAGTTATGAGCCACAAAATGGACATTTTAGAGGAAATAAAACAAAACCAAATTCTTATTTTTCTCTTTTTTTTTTTTTAAACTGATGCTTGTATTATCATAACACCTCAAACCCTTTATAAGAAAAATACAAAATCAAGCTCCGTACTGTTGCCTTCTTTCTGATTTGAAAGACGAGGCTCTGGGGCATGGAGTTTAATATCCCTATTTAATACCCCTTTAGTCTGTCCCTGCTTCCCTGTTCTAACGTTTATGACCCAGGCTCATATTTCCTCTTTGGATTTCTTCTGAACAGTGAGATGGATCTTTGTTTAATTTTGGCTTTTTTCCCCATGGCTGAGATTGTTTTATTTCTTGATCAGCTGTTACAGCAATGATTTTATGCAATGTTTCTCTTTCTTCGTTTGGAAACTGTACATCTGCTCTTGGCATCTGTTCCATATCCTTTATGAACATTGAAGCAGGGAATTTATTTAATTTTTTTTTTTTTTTCAGAGGCTGAATCTATTGTCTAGAAATTTTTGTCTTTGCCTTAGAAAGCCCATGGTTTCCTTCACTAACGCTTTACTCTTCTCATATTGGAAACACTTCCTCTTGCTCATTGTCTAGTGATGAGTATTTTATCCTGTATCATTACTTTCCTTGTAATTTCTTTGGAGTCTTTAATTGCATCCATTAAGCATTCCAGCCCTTCTCTGCGGTCCACCTCTTTATTGCTCCTTATTACTTTTTGCACCTCGTTGGTTTTGCATACCCGTATTTTCTTCTTCATGCTACTAGTGTATATTTAATGACATCCACAGTCTCTGAGCCTACTAGAAATTGGCTTCAAAGTGGTGGCTTTTCTACTCTGTGTCATTTCTATCTCTTTATTCAACACAGTTCCACTGCATTTCTTCTGCTTCAATGCAAGCACCTCATTTTTATCATTTTTACTTCCCCACAGTATGGAGCAAAGCACTTCTGCTGATGAGTTTTAGTCTCCATTGAAATATTTTGCTCTTGATAGCTCCAAATCAAGTGGAGAATCCCTCTCGCATTGTAGTTTTTGCTTTAGATTTTGCATTAAAAAAATACCTTATGCACCTGAGCGAAGTGCTTGACTAATGCATTTATTGCTCCAACTTGTTTGTTTAGGTAAAGTTAACATCTTTCGTCTTGAAGTATTAATACACATTGTTGGCCAGTAAAGTGAAAATGGACAAACACACAGCCTGGCTTATAATAGATCTTTAAACAGACATTTTTATGCTTCACTGAAGAATTACCAACAGAGACTTTGCTCCCTGGAGAGTGCAAAGAACTTGTAAAGCTCAACAATTATAATGCATGCACACAGAGAATGCTAACGCAAAGCAGACCGAGTGTTTATTAAACCTTCAAGGGTTGTCGGATGCACAGCTTCCCTGCAGCTGAACGCAGCGACCATGCAAAGCTCAGAGCAAGAAAGGGCCACTGAGTTTCTGATG
Source organism: Pelecanus crispus (assembly GCF_030463565.1). Classification (NCBI taxonomy): domain Eukaryota; kingdom Metazoa; phylum Chordata; class Aves; order Pelecaniformes; family Pelecanidae; genus Pelecanus; species Pelecanus crispus. The sequence continues at coordinate 4,925,841 of NC_134652.1, forward strand.
TGCAACCTGATGAGCAATTCAACCCCCAGCAAAACATCAACCAGCCACCTGGAGACTCAAGAGGAGCATCAGCATATCTTGTGTCTCTTCTGGCCCTTCTCCAGAGCCTCACAGAAAGGAAGCTTCTCCCTCTTCCATCATCCTCTCAAAAGAAAGTCACGTGGAGGAAAGTTTATCTTGCCTCCTATGAGTAGCAAAGAGAAGCCCTGAAGCAGGAGATTAGTGCAATGTAAGTAAGATACAAACACTCATCGTCAACAAATACATGGGGAATTTATCAACAGCCCAGACACACATGGATTCATCACAGGAATGAGTGTTAAACTCCAAGATTACTCTTACCCTATCATTTCTTATCTAGGAATTTATCTAACTATCTGTCTCAAAACACTTTAGTTTCCTTATTCCCACCAATACATTTGAGAGACTGCAAAAGTTTTAATTTTTGAAAGAATAAAAGTTTCATATAGATTTTAGCCTGGAGGTAATTCAAGACCAGCCCAAAAGAGATGCCCAACATACAAAATATTTTTTAGGAAAACAAGAAAGAAAAAAAAAGAAAAAAAAGAAAGCTTTATTAGCTAAATGAAAGCAGGACTTGCTTCTCTCTTTTTTTAATTTTCACACAAAGAATTCTGTGGCTGTTAAGAAATACTTTCTCCTTAGATCACTCTGAAATTCAAGACCCCAGTCTACTCTACAAGCTCACTCTGTAGGCTATTTTCTGAGACCATTATTTAAGATCAAAATCAGTAGGCTGTAGCCACATGCAAATGCTTGTAGACCTGCATGGATCAAAGTTTTCCTGATTTGTACCAGAAGCGATTCACTTATTGCTCATGTTTTGGTAGATCATATATTCTCCCTTTGGAATATATTGGAAAATTGGAACAGCATCAGAGAATTCATGTGACAGAGAAAACTTTGCAAAAATGTCTACTAATGTTAGTTCCCCTGAATTTCACATTCCCCATTATCCTGTGGGATAATGGAACAGATCCAGCAAAGCTATCACACTGATGTTAAAAAGGCTTATTGTAATAAATGGAAAGAGTTGGAACTCCTCATCCTACTGGCGTTTATGGATGTTGGTGGAAAAGAAACACCTCCTTTGGGGAAAAAGCAAGAGAACTGTGAATGCCAGGAGGCTTGTTCTGGGAAATCAGCCACATATATGCAAAAGGATTTCCACTGATATTTTAATGCAGAAAATCTGAGAACAGCATTCAAACATTCATTTGGATAGCACAAATAATCAAAGAAAGTCAAAGCAAAAAGCAAAGTCTGTTTGTCGGCAGATGGAAAAAGCTTGGAAAGCTAAAGGTTTAGTGGGGGCTGCCCTATGCAGTAGTAGAGCACATCTGGTTGGGCCTCTGTCATAAAATGAACAATGTAATAATTGTGAACTGAGCTGGCCTTAGATTCTGTTACTGAAAAAAATCTTCAAATAAAAGCTATAGTCTAGATGAGATTAAACTGTATGACTTCCTTAGAGTAAGGAAATCCACGTCAAGACAAGCTGTAGCCAAGCCTGACAATATGAAGTTGTATCTTATGAGCCATAACAGGAAAAAAGTTCTTGTCTTCCAGAAATTAGTAGAAAAAGGGTTTTGTTACATAAAAGGCCATTGCAATGACCACAGCTCAGATCAGATCCCTCACTGATTTGGGCACTATACCTTATCACTGTATTTTTACCTTTTATTTGGTGCAAATATAGATAAGATATTTCATGCATCTATCATTTTAAACCATTCACGCTAGAATGCAAATTAAACAGTACACACTGCTGCATAAGTTTTTGATATATTACTCTGCTGACAAGTACAGTAGAATTTTATCAATTGTACTGATGAAAAAATTGGTATTCAGAGCCCGGCTATTGAAAAGAAATTTGGTGTTTATAGTATGCATGATGTTGTTAACTTGTTGAGGCAGCTGCAAGCGAAAATTAACGATTAATTTCAGCACATGATAAAGAAGGCAAGAAGAAATTGTGGGTAGAAAAAATGATTGGTACAGCTTATAGAGGCCGTGTGTTACACACCGTAATTAACACATTGCTGTATGAGAAACAGAAAATCTCACAACTCTACCGAGCATGAATAAGTGGCTAAATGTTATCGTTGGTGGTGCACAACTGAGGTTTCCAGGAACTGGCAGTTCATTAAACCACCCAAATGAACGCAACATCCTACATGGAAATATGGGGCAGGTGGGACAGCTACCCCCTCCTCTGCCTCATTTACCAAGTGACACGGATGGGCAGCAAAAGCCCCTTGGGATATGGAGAGATGTTGCTATCTAGCAACAAATCATCCAGACAGCATGAAGGCCTCGATTATGTCATTATTTGAATTTTTTTAAAGCTTCATAAGCGCTCTACATTAAATTAGCTAAGCTGTCATCGTACCTGTGCCAGGTTGCTCCTTATAAGTCAGCCATTGATTCAGTGCAAACATAACCACCAGAAAAACATTAAATACACGAGCTGTCCTCTTTGAACGGTGTTCTTAAATTTTTCATTAAGCAATAGGAGAATTTTCTCAAACTAGCAACATGACAGAACACGGACCAGGTTTTTTCTAAAGCAATAAATGTTACATATAAGCGTATGGACAATTGCTTTTTAAATGGAATGTTTCACAGATTTCTCTGGTGCAGCAATGGAACGAAAAGGGGAGATTTATACACTGCCTTATGTTCTGAGCATGTTTACATTGAAGCTAAGGCTATAGCTATGAACAGCACTGAAAGACTGCTTTTATTTATGGTGTGCTAGTCTACAGGCTGCAGCATTCTTTAGCCACCAGTAGGATGAAGATAGTTCTGCTGATATTTAACTTTATCACTTTGTATTATTAATTAACATAAGTAAACTCTTTGTTGGCAGAGAGTGGGATGACATGGTAAAAAGAAGTTAGCAAAATAAATGATTCACAGCAGCTGTAGGGACAGAGCCATGAGTGCTGTGGAAAGCTGCTAGGAATATCTCTACTTCTTTGAGTGTGCATTTTTGGAGCAGATGTTTTCTGTGATTCCGATCTCTAAAGCAGTTCTGCACCTTTTAAGCATTGTCTGTCTTTAATGACTAAACCTCTTCTTTCGTCTTGAGTCGTGAAGTTCTGAATATATACCACACTGAAATCATCAGCTATTTAATCTGTATTTGGTGGCTGTTGAGAGGAGTAAAGTGATCTGCATATACAGTCCAAATCAGCAATAATTTAGCATTCTGATGCACTCGAGGCACTTACAAAGCCATGAAAATCATGCAGCCTCACCTAGGAGGCTTTTTAGATTTTTAGTTATGATTGAAACAAGTCACAGCCTATACTAGCAAAAAGGTTGGACTAAAGCCAGAGTTTTGAAGTCTTCAAAAGTGAGCCATGGCATTAAAAAGGTGTCAAATTTTTATTATAGCCCTAGTTTTCATGAAGCAAAAAGAAGTGAGTGTCAAGAGTCCTCTCTCAGTCCCTACACTATACTTTAAAACCTGCTCTCTCCTGAAATTTTACAACTAAGCATCTTTGAAAGCCAAGAGAATGCTTTCTTATAGACTGCACAGGTAGCAACCAGTTCCTGAAGTAGTCTAATGCTTCTCACTGTGACAACCTGTTTTTAGTTGTAGGCATTAAACACAGATCCGGTGGAAAAAACGCCTAACATCTGATCCTGTAATTAGCTGCCCACAACCAACAGCATTAAATCCTGACATTCCTTAACTTTGCTACCTGAAATGCACCCTCTTCAGTTAGGGTTTTGTAATTTAACTGCCTCGCACTGCCTGAGCATCTCCATGTGTGCAGGGTAAGGGCTTTAACTGACGGTGAGCCCCCGGCTGATGGGGCAGCAGGGGCACGCACGCTGGGCATACAACGTGGCAAAATCCAGTAGCAGCTGCGAGATGTGAACGAGTTGCACATGCAAGGGGCTGAGAGAAGGGCTGTGTTAGGAAAGCCAGAGTTCAAGCTCTGAAGGGAGACTCTTGGCTTTTGTTAGTTTTGGATGCCCTTTTCCTTGCAGGAATGGGCTTGACCCCATCAAGCGATGCTGGGCTCCTCAGAGGACACAGGTGAGCAGCACTGGAAAGAGCTGGTAGGCTCCTCTGCAACGGAGGTCCAGGGACAAGCCATAGCATCACCCTCTACTGCACACAGGATATTTAAAAATCAGCTCATTAACAAGGCGTGAACCTTAAAGCACAGTCCCACCAGCCTGCACCAGGATCCTCAGGCCACCCCTCTGCATGCGGGACAAGAGTCAGTTTTGTTTGCGGAAGAGGAGGTGGCAGAAGTTATTTCACACTCCCAGCCAAAAGCACGAACAAGCTGGCTCTGTTAGCATGCGAAGCTCGCCGCGCCTGGGAGCGTGCCAGCGGCAGCGCAGGGCGAGCTGCGAGACGCGCTGTGGGCACCCCTCGCCCGCCGGCAGTAGCTGGTGGGGCGGGCAGCGTGCCTTCCCTGCCAGCCACTCCGGGAGCACGGCAGACAACCCATAAATCGTGGATGAGGAAGTACAGCAAATGGAGCTAGAAGGGACCTGGCGAGGCTGTTGAGCTCATCCTCTGCAGGGAGGCCCCACGAACCCAGGCCACCAGGAGCAGCCTCGCGTTTCAGCTGGTGCTCACTAACCTGCTCTTCAAGGATAAACTCTTTCTAGCCATTAACTATCCTTTTTATTGGACAACTTTTCTTGATACTTACCTTGGTTCTTCTATTGTATCCTTTAGGTTTATTTTTCTTTTTTCCCCTCGTCATAAGCGTTTATTCCCTTTCTCCTTTACCATTAGCTTTTACATATTTGCCAGTGTAAGTCCTCTCAGTCTTTCCTTGACTAAAGAGACCAGATACCCTTCCACTGTTCCCAGAGAGTTATCTTTTCTAGCGGTGTGATCATTCCCATTCCTCCCACCTGGTCAACCTGCAGTGCAAGGGCAGGGGGGGACCAGTCACAGCACCCAAACCAGAAGTGCCTGAAACCTATCTGGGCTTTGCCAGAGACAAGCAGAGAGGAAGGAGGACTTAATACCTGACAAGAACAACCAGATATGGTCTCAGTTCACTTTGATTCACTGGACCCAAAGTCCTTCTGCTGTTCCTGTGCCAGGGCACAGGCACACCACCACCCACCAAAGACCTGGGCTGGGAGGGCTGGGCAATCCCCATCCCACCCCACCTCAGCCACTGGGAAGGGAAGCCACCTCCCACCACTGGCACCACAGCGGAGGTAAAGCCCATCCTTTCCTCTGGGAGATCCTAGCCTACAGTAGTGTAAAATAAGGGAGATGCCCTCTCTTGGAAGATAAGGCTCTCCTTCCCCAGTAACCTGCCGCTGCTGCTCCGTTTCTCTCTCCTCCACCTTTCATGACAACAGCCATTTATCAACTTTCTCAAGCAAACCAGCTTAAGCTGGTCTGCTGCTGCTCATCTTAATGACTCAAAGTCTCTTCATGTCTTTAATAGGATTTTGGAGGTGGGAAGGTCAGAGGTAAACAATACACCATGTCAGGCTAGATTAGATTTCATTTTAAGGTATGACACCCTTTTGTTTCTATTATTAATGCTGCCAGGCACTAAGGAGCTTCATTAAGCTGCCTACAGCAATGCCAGCATACTCTTTTTTTTTTTGTACAACAGAACAGCCAATAACATGCACCAAATATTTACATTATAAAGGGGAATTACCTTGAACACTTCAATGAATTTCATTTTGTCAGTTGTCTACTCACTCCCCTAATTTTCTCTGAAGGTAGCCTACCTCACTTAGTGTCCTTCACAAACATTGACGCCTTCTTCCTCTTGGGATGGCACACAGCATCAACGTGTAGCCTCAGCAGGCTGGGGCAGCTCTGCCAGCTTTCAGAAGATGTAATTGCCTTTCTTATTCTGTTCCTTGGCTATTCTTTATGTCATTACAGCCCATTACCTTGCACCCTGTGCCTCCTCCCTTTTGCAAAAGCTTTTCTTAAGTGGGTTTATCAATGGCTTTTTAAAGACCCCCATAAGCACCACCTGGTCCCATTTCGTGGGTACTTAGCTGATACACGAAGAAGCAAAGTAACAGATATGGGCAAACATTGATTAGCTTAAACTGAAATGCAGATGGCAGGAAGTGATCTAGCAGCTTTGTACAAAATCTCCCAAAGGATCCCTTTCCCTGAGACAAGTATTATAGGGAACAAAATTCTGGAGGGTTTGGGAAGCTTGTATCTGATCAAGCTTGGAAGAGGAATTCAATTATTATTTAGTATAGCTAAACAACATGGGAAAAGCATACAATAGTTCTTTCCTTTTTTGAAGAAATATATATATGAGAGACAAATACCCAAAGAAATAAGCAGCTACAGACTATCTAAAACTTCCTTTGCACTATAACAGCCACAGCAAGGAATAGCAAGACAGAATCACCAAGACAATTGCAGACGCTTATATTCTAAGAGAAGCTATTTCCTTTCCAATTCTCCTAGTATAACAAACAGGATTATTTTTTTTTTAAAAAAAAAAAAAAAAAAGGTGTGGAAGGGGAAAAGACTCTGCATCTTAAAGCCCTAACTTAACCTACCTAACTCTTCACAAAACATGAGCATGTGGTAGGAGCTTTTCTAATAAAGTCTCCACCCCCATTTCCCACCATGCTTTAACCTCATAGCTATATACAAGCCAGGAAATCAGTCATGGTGGTTGAGGTTTTTCCCTTTTTTTTTTAGCTGTGGGTAGGTTAATGGTATGGCTGTTGCTGCTAACTGGGCATCACTATCTCAGATGATTCATAAACAGAGCTTATGCTGCAGGTTTGTACAGGTATGTTACAAAGGGAGCACCAAGCTTGCTCATGTTTTCTGAATCTGGCCAGGATCAATGGAGCATGTCAAGCATTACCTGGAGTTATGGATTATGACACTAAATTAGCCCATACTGCAATGTTACTTCACTTGTTCTGAACAATAAGTCTTATTATTCAATAATCTGATCTTTGAGTAAGGAACAGCTTTCTTTAAGCATTGCATCTGATTAAAGGAATTCTTATGAAAACAGCAGAAGTACCCATTATGTAATTAAAACCTTCCTGTTTACATGGAAAATTGCTATGAGACTAATACTGCAAGAAGATGAAGACTTTAAAGGGTAGAACCTTGACTTTCAAGTTCTGTTAAAGAATGTGAGTCATCTTTGGGAATGGGATTAAAGTAAATTTCTGCTTCTGTAGTAGGCTTACTTTGTGGTATTCCTTTTTCCCTTTTCTCTGGCTGCCTGATGTGTATGCTCTGAGGCAAGCTAGGAAGGGGAGTAAACTAATACTATTGAGGCATTCCTGCAGAAGCCTCTCTGTTGTAATTAAGGATGTGAGACCTCAGTTGCAAGAAAGCTCTGTTAGCAAACTGGTCAACTTCAAGAAGGCTGTCTTGACTTCTGCAAATTCTCCCTAGTTCTGTGCACTGAGCTCATGTCACTGAGAGCTTAGCTTGAAGTCCTGTAGTAGTGATCCCAAGAACATGGTCTGAGATAGTACGTTCTTGTTCTGAACTTATTGGGGTGGAGAGGGAAAAAGAAATTTCATGAAGAGTCTTGAAAAAGCAGACTCCACTTAAAATTTTGTGGCAGTCTGCCAAAAGTTTGTTGCACTATTTTGCTGGTATTGCATTTTAATTAGCACTTGTTTTCTAGATGGCATATGAAGTACCTATTCTTTTAAAGGTTATAGGCAATATAATATGTAGTGCAAGCAGTTCACTATCTAGGAGAAGATACTTTCAACAACACAGTTACAATGGAAAGGAAATCTGAGTTATTTTATTGATCCCTTAGGAGGAAGCAAAGCCAAACTCTGAAAAAAAAAAATTCTGCAGGCTATGACCATTATAATATATGTAGCAATAGAATAGGGACTTGAACATGCATCTGTAGATGAACTTCTACAATTCACACCTTGTTTAATGCATTAAAAATGATAGCTGACTCTTTAGCATTTTTAAAAACAGGCCAACCTTTGCTGTTTGGCAGTATGTGTAGTTTCCATCATCCCTGAAGATGGAGGAGGAATCTCTTATTTCAGCAGCAGGATTAGTTGGCACTCTCCCCCTTCTTCCTTGATAGAGGAAGAAAAGACATTTGAAAGAGCAAACTGAGGAAGGAGTGCCTTATGATGCTTGGTGTCACTGGGTCCTCTCCTGGGATGTGTCTGAGGAGGGCCAGCCCCATGAGGAGCAGGGAGGGAGGGGTCTCTCTGCAGGCCAAGGGCTGCCCTGGAGGGAGGTTTTCTTTCCAAGCAGAGGAAGATGACCGGAGCAGATGCCAGAAACCAGCAACCTGTGAAAGATCAGGGAAAAATTCCCAGGGAAAAGAGGAAACTATTTCAGAGAAAAGGGAAGGGATAGGAGTGAAAAGGGTGGGAATAGAAGATGCAGATGACTTCTTAGATGGTCCCTCTTCTGAACTCTGGGAGGGGTCACAGTTATTCCACTGCCTCTAGGAGGAAGCTCAGGGCCAGAGTCCCTTGTGAAAGCTCTTGCTCAAGACGTAAGCCTGTAAGTGATGCAAAAGTTAAAAAGTTATTAGAACAGATTCTGTTTTTATATCTAGTGATCTCTGTACCTCTCTGAAGGTAGCTTTGTCACAATGAGGTGGACTACTAACACCGTGCAGTAACGTACTCTGTAAATGGCATGTGGGGAAGGCTTGCACAACCTGCACTAAACCCATTTTGCCATACGTGCTAGCCCACTTGTTAGAATCCCACCATGGCACATCGGAGTAGGGGATTCGTGGGCTTTTGGAAGAAATCAGGTGAGAAAATGAGAAGACAAGAATTAGAGGAAAGAAATTCTATGGTTTGTAGCCACACAGGATGATCCTTTAGGAATATGGTGAATGAAAGAAAGAAACCTAAAATTAAAATGTCTTGATGAGCATCTCTTTCAGAATAACTCAAGATGTTAAAAAGAAGAAAAGGAGTTCTTAAAATCTGGTTTAGAGTGAAATAGGGACATTTGGAGAAATTTAAGCATTTAGCCAAGAACACCTTCCAGCAGAATGCACCCTTAGGGGTACCACCTGAGCTTTGAAATGCTCATACAGAAGGTGTGTTCCCCAAACAGGTGAATCTGTTTTTAAGAAAGCTAAAGTCTAATGTCAGTTACGTGGGAAGTTAAAGGGAGGTAAATGGGAAGTTAATGTCAGTTAAGGGGAAGACCAATGAGGTGTAGCGACCTGTCAATGTAGGGTTACTGTTGAAGAATGCTATTGGAATCCATTAATCTGACTTGATAACTGTTAAAGGAATAACTCAAATTCTCTTGCAATGTTGTGTCATTCCACTGACATCTTGCTGATATTTATGGAACTTGCCTTCCTGTAGTGTAAGGTAACTTCTGCTTTATGTTGTAAATAGTGATTTATTATATTTTTCTTAGCCAGCTAAGCTGATCGGTTGACAAACAATAGATTTCAGGTTTCAGATTTTAAATATAGAACCAGTTATTTAGAAGTATCAAAGGACTTTCCTGTTCTTTCAGAGACTTGTAGTAGATGACCTTTGTTCTGGAGTATCTAACACTGTATTCTTGTCAAGCCTAGATTTTCAGCCAAGCCCAGATTATGCATAGATTTACTGGTGCTGAAGTTTATACCAATTCTGAAGTGAGCAGGACGCCTTGTAGCATGGAAAGGTCAGGGCCTGTCCATGGCACCCTGCCTGATGGAGGTCTCGGATGCTGTGGCCAGCTCTGACGGCCGTGTTGGGGTGAGGGGCCAGTACTGTGAAACAGGCAGGCAAGGGATGCTTCACTAGGCAGGTTAAAAAGCAGTCGGTAATGGGGCTCAAATCCTTCCGCACTGCATGAAAGTGTAAAATAAGCATGTAAAATGTGCAGCTGTGTTAGGGTGACTGCATCTGCTCCATGGCAGCACCACGGCTGCTCTGCCCTATTTCCCCAGCAGGCTTCCCACCTCTCCTGTGGCTTACAGGTCAGCCGGCTTGCCGCAGATCCTCCTCTGCCCCGCAGCAAGGTTGGAGACTGAAATCACCGCCCCGGAGTCTCCATGGAAAAAGGGCGTAATTATCTCGGGCTCAGCCATCAAATTTCATTTCCTCTCTTGGTGCTGGACCCATATCTACAGCCAGCTTTCACAGCCAACGTGCAGCTGGGTATTTGGCTTTCCTGCTGCAAGCTGTGGCTTTTGTATTCTCTCCTAACCAGGTACAGCACTACCCAGGGAGGTATTCATGTGCTTTAGTGTTTTGACTACACCAGCTTTCAGTTCAAACAAGTTCTGGTGAAAGCAAAATGAAGCCTGTGGTGAGAGAAGAGGGCAAGGAATTGGTAAAGCTATTGTCTTGGAATAGACAAGATTTGAGGGCAAGTCATGAGTAGGATTGTGGTGGCGTGAGCAAGAAAGACGTTATCGTTTTCTTAGAGGCTTCATCACTGGGTGTAGGGATGCTTGGTGTGTTATTCAGAGACAAATGCCAATTGGAGATGAGTTATGTTATACTCAGCCCTGAAACTGTACTCTAGAATGAATCAATTGTGAGCTACAAAGTGAAAGAAAAGCATATAATATTTATTTGGTGTCAAGTTTATGCCCTTGAAAGTGCAGATCCCAGCACTGTGGACTGGTGGGCTCCACAGATTTCAGTGAAGATATATTGATGCAGACCAACTGAGAATAGGCAGCTTCATTGGCTACCAGAGAAAATGCTTGTTCCCTTGATTAAGTGCTATTTATCTTTCTCAAGTTACAATCAAATATAGAGGCAACTGCCAAGGGACAATAGGTGGGCTTCATTTTTTTTTTTTTTCAGGCCATCTTAGATTTTGCTAATAAAATACAGTTTAAGTATGGTCTTGCATGGCTGTTAGGAAGTCTATTTTTCAGAGAGATGATTTAATACTTTTTCATGAGCCCAAATTGCACACAGGTACTATAAATTTGAGCTCCTCTTTTCAGCACATTTGACCACCATCCTGATAATAATGGCTGAATTTGGGATAACATGGCTAAAAAAGTTCCCCATAGACAATTTTTTGATTTTTTTCCTCTTTTTCCCTAAGTAACCTAAAAACATAGCCTGACAATCTTTACAAACTATATAGATCAAGCTTTCCCATAGTTTTCAAAAGTAGGGTGGGTTTCTGGGGTGATTTTCAATGGAATTTAATAGAAATAATTCTGTTACTGTAAGTGCAATACATGTACAAGTTTTTACATGACTGGGGATCTTAGATTTTATTTTTGAGGTGTCACTAACCCCTGGGGTTGGGTGCCCACAAAGAAATGGCAGTGGGTCCCACTGGCTTTAATTCCTGTCCCCTTTACCTGTGGTTGCCTTCATTTCTGTGGCTAAACTCTGCTTTGTACCTAAATTTCTATTGCTAAGCTGCAGCACTGCTGAACAGACACGTGGGTGGCTGAAATCCTGGTCCGATTCAGAGAGCTGGTGTGCTCCCGCTTCTTCCACCCGAAGAGTTCATCCAGACACGTGGGCTTAGAGCGTCCCCATGGCTTATTTGTTTAGGGACATTTTGTGGGAGGTGGGAAATAAAGGCTTCGTGCAATGCCTCAGGTAGAAAGGGCTTTTAAACCCTCATCACCCATGCGCTAATTAACAGGTCAAGAAGACAAATGTGCTGCCTCTTCTTCCAGAAGCCCAGCCATGCTTCTGCACCCAAACCTGGGGGTTTGTTCACAGCCATAGATGGTGGGGCAGGCAGGGGTCCAGCTGTTTGAAGGGTGTTTCATCCACGCTCCTCAGCCTGCTGTTTAGCCAGCAAAGTCGAATCTATGTCAGCGCTCCTGTTTGCATTGTGTTTTTAGGCATTTAATTATTCCCATCTATTTTAGGAGTCGTCAGTGCACTCTTGCATGTCTAGCCCCTGAAGCCTATGTATAACTACCTCTTCTTTGGTAAATTTAAATAGATGCATTATCTGATGAAGTGCTTTGTGTGATTTAGAAGCAGCAGTGGGACTAAGCGCAGAGATCAATCAATATTGATTATCACAGTTTTTCCTGGGCTTGAGAAGTGTGCTGTAATAAGGGAGCGCAGGGTTTCAGTGGTTCTGAAGCATGCCTGCCTTTTCCCTGTGAGAAATCAAAGTAAGGGTAATTAATGCTGTTGGCATGAACATTAATTCTGGACCAGTGATGATGTGGACATTAAAAGGAGGATGTAGCCTTTCCCATAATGTATTGCACTAAGTGTGTGTGTGTGTATTTGGCTGTAGTTGAGTTTGATGAATTATCTGCCACTGATATTTTCCTAAAGCTCATTAAACACAAAGTGGTGGCAAAGACGCTGGTGTGGCGTACAGGGCTTTGACTGCTGCTCATGGGCCACTCACAACACGTATTTGTGCGCCAATATGTGGTTTTTTTCTCCAGCTGTGCAGTAGGAGCAATTGAGGCTCCTAAGTACTGCATGCAATAAAAAACTGTATTAAAAAAGCAAGAAATACTGCTGTCTCAGTCTTCCAGGGAAAACAGCACTCGATGGTTCCTGCAGTGCTTGGTATTGGAGGAGGGAGTTAGACCAGGCATGCTTTTTCTGCATTTGCCGTTTGCTTCTCTTTGTCCTTGACGTTTGTAACACCCCAGCCTCTCACTGCATTGAACTGGGGGAATAGTGATGTGTTCTGTCACCGCTGGCCTGGGATGAACTCAGCCTTTCTGCTCTGCTTTGTGCAGGGTCCGGCCGCAGAGGCAGGTACAGATTTAATGCAAATTATCAGCTGAGCTCTGGTGGCTTTTGCATAAAAAAAGCTAGGAGCAGAATGGGTTACCATATCATGGTGACAGTCTCCCTCTTCTCCATGTCTCCCTTTTGAAACAATAAAAGCTCATTTGTGTCTTTAAACATAAAAAAACCCTCCATAGATTACAGCCTCATCTACATGCCAGCTTGTGTGGCTGCAATAGTCTGAACACTTCTTTTATTCCAGAGACTTAATCTAAAATTCTTCTGATTTGTTGTGACTGTCCTGAAAAAAGCCCCCTTTGAGTGGGTATAAGGTGCCCCTATTGCCTCTTTAAACCACTAAGCCTTGTACCTGCAGCTGCCCGGGCAAAGCCCCTGGCATGCTAAATAAATGCAAGAAAAGCCTGGCACATCCCGAGGCTGAGTACCAGCCTGGGCGGGGAAGCTCGCCTCTGCTCCAGGATGAGTGCGCAGAGAAGGTCCCAAGTCTGGAGAGCTGGCAGCTGCGTTGGGAAGCTGCTCTGCCTGTCTGCAAAGTCACCAGTAACATGGAGGGTGGGAGAGGGTTTTTAACTTGATGACTTCCCAGGCGGGTGTCCCTTTCTGGAGCTCTTCCAGGAGCTCATTTTGCTGCCTGGGCACTGTGCGACGTGGTGTTGTCTGGGGGTTCCCACCTTTGGGGTGCAAACTCTACCAGTAGATGTGCAGTGACTTTGCACTTGGGGAGCGGCTCTGGGGGCCGCTGTGGTTCTGCTCCAGCTGTGCCACGGCAGTGCTTTGGATGGGAGGCGTTCAGAAGAAGGCACCCCTGACCCCATCCCTGGGCTGCGCTTAGTTACTTGTACGAGTCCTTCAGACAATCTCACTATGGTCCATGGCCAATGTTAATATTCAAAAATGAAAAAGGAGATTTTACTCAGAGCTCGGTGAAGCTTTTATTCACTCACTGATAGAGAAACTGAGGCAGAGATTTCCTTTTTCTCTTTGCACAGTGCAGCCACTGATCAGTAGCTACACTTTTAATTTTTGTACAATAAATCATATTTTTCTAAGTACCTAGATCAGCTGAGCTCATGGTATTCTATAGATATCTTCCAAAAGGCTAATACCTTAAAAAAAGGAAAGCTGATACATGCTGTCTAGACAACCTCAAAAGCTTGTCTTGAACCTTTTCCTCTGTTTATGATGAAGGCAATAGAGTTAAGCACTGTGCATCCACAAATATTAACAGTTCTGCCACTATAAAACTTCTTGCTGATAAGAAAAATAATTTCAGCAGGTTCACCTTTACTTCCACATTTTCCTAAAGTAAAGTGTCTGGGGACAAAATACTGACACGCACAATTGCTGAGACTTTTTGATCTGTGAATGAATTAATTCCAAAGTTTTAAGTTGGGATTTATTTATCTGCTAAATGTTGCTTTATCAAAATGCTTGTCTCCAGCTATCTAGTGGTTGCTCAACTTGTATTTGAAGCCTCTTACTAGCTTGATATTATCAAATTTATTTAATGATTCTTTGTTTGCATATCAAAGACAAAGTCTACATCGCTTGCTTACAATGCTAGATCTAATCTTGAATCTTGTGTTAATTCTTTGATCTTGGTACTTCCAGTGCAGTGTAAAACAACAAACCACAGCATTTTCATTAAGATACGCAAGTGATACCATTTCCTGAGAAAATAAGATTTTATTGCTTGATCTTCTGAGGGGGTTAGTGAACATGAGACGTATTAGCGCAGTACATAAAAAGGTCAGCAAATCTACAAGGCTGTTTATGAAAGAGCGCATTCACCACTTGAGAAAACAAACTGTGAAGCAGAGCTACCTCTACGTGCAACCCCAGCATTAGCCTCTCTAATGGGGATGGACGTGATGCAGGGCCCACAGCAGCACCTTGCAGAGAGCTTGGGGACGGGTGGACAGGTAAAAGGAAGGGTGAGTGAATCATTTCTTACCCCACAGGTCATATATAAAAATGGTTAAACCTGCTAAAGCCCTTCAAATCTGATTTGTTGCAGTACAGTGTTTCTTAAGCGTTAGGCTTTAAATACTCTTGCTTTGCTCTTCCTGATGAGAAGTTATACACAAGGCAGGAAAGGAAAGAGTAAAAGCAATGCATGTGTGCAATCCAAGTCGTGCCTCACAAGCACAAAGCTTGTAGGCAAGACCTTTCCCCCCATCCTTAACTCAGGACTTTAGCAGGTATTGGATTTTTTCCAACCATTAGCCTAACTATGCACAGTCATTCATAACACAGTTTTGAGGGAAGAAGTCTATAAACGCTTTCAGCGTCTGAAGAAAGGCCTGTAATTACCCTGGAGCTGCCATAATTCCTTCTGCAATGTTTGTACCGCTGATTGAAGCCACAAATCCTCAATCTGTACTCTTGCGCTAGTCCAGTGCCTCACAGTACCTAAGCTGGTGATTAATGGTGTCGTGGCAATCGGCAATACGTACAAAGGAAGCAAACATTCAATTGCTGTTATCCTGAGCCCCCCCTGGGAGAGCAGCAGGGCAGGATGGTCAGGAGGAGCTTTTAAGACGGATTTCTTTGAAGTTTTCTGTGAATGGCTGTAGACAAAGGGCAGGATATGCCAGTCAGCTGTGGGCTGGCGAGTGGGATGGGAGGCTGGGAGGGAGATGATGTCTGCAATTAAAGACAGAACATCTCTTCCTGATGGTTGAAAATCCTATGTAAATGTGATTACATTTTATTTTGTTGCAATAATGGTAGTGGATGGAGCCTGGAAGAGTAATAAACCCCCTGTCACTTGGGAGCCAGGCAGAGACGGGGCCAGCCGTGATGCATCTGGCTAATGAGAGTAAATGTGGGCAGTGGCCTTCCCCGGCAGCTGCCTGAGGACTTGGTATTCCCCTCGCTTCCCTTTGCCTTTGGGCCTGTTTCGGATGCCTTTAGGGATGATGGACCCTGCAAAGGAAATGGAGATCGACTGCATACACAGCCCAGGCTCCTTGCCTAGACCTTGGAGAGTCATTAGGGAGCCTTTCTTCTTGAAGGCTGGGAAATGCCAGTGATGGATCTGGATGCTGAATCCCTGATTTTTGGAAGCCAGATTCACGATTGCTTCTGTTGCTGTGCCATGGCTTGGCCAAAATTCTCCTTCCAAAACCTTTGAAAAGAGAAGTTAGATCTGAATTTTGGGGCTAAGCTGCATCTTTTCTAGATATGCTGCAACTGTCTTCTGCTTTTGTTAGACTACCAAGTTCTGCTCCTGCAAAAAGCCTATTTTTGACATAAAGCTAGCATTTCATAAGCTTAACATGCATTTGGCAAGCGTAAGGATGCAGCATTCATTGTTATTCTAAAGAGAGAGCAGATGAGAGAAGATGCCTGCATTAACAAGCAGAGTTGGACAGCTTGCCATTTGTAGCTTGCTTAAACTAATCAATGATATGGGATTATGAACAAGACTTGCCGAAAGGCTGAGGGTTTTATTGGAACATTTGCAAATGATATTAAAGTGAGACCTATAACAGTACTCTTGATGAAATTTAATCTTTCTTAACTACAGAGCTGTGATGCAGTTCGTCACAAAAATCCACTGGATGCCTAGGAGCTCATTTGTACAACTGGCATAGGTGCTTGCGTCCCTGACGTACACTAACGTGGCTGTGCCTATGGGCTCTAGTCACATGGACTGAGGATTTTCTTGTGTACTGCTCTGTTGATGTGATTTTGCTTATAGATGTCTCTGGACACATTGCTCTGGGTGGTGAAAATCCAGCTCTTTTTTCTTTTTTTCTCCCCACAAGTCAGCTTGGACAAACAGGAAAGCATTCCTGTGTTTCACTGATCAAAATGCAGCAAGGATGTGACTAGAAGGGGTGACTGTGGTCTGGTTATTGTCAGGATGTTGCTTCTGATGGTAAGGTGTGTGAGATGCTAATATGGGTGGGTGGGGGGCGGGGGGAGGCAGCTGTAGATAAGCAGGGGAAGGTTACTTGCATCTCCATCTCGTGCCAGCTTCATTTTCCATCAGCTCTGCTAAGTGCTTATCCCAGAATTAGGGAAATTGTATCTTGGCTAATCAAAGAAGAGGAAAGAGGAATATGTAGTCTGAGTGATCTCCCCAGGTTGTGTAGGAGGCCAATGTCAGAGATAGCAGCCAAGTCCAGAACTCCAGAGGACCATTCTGGAATATTTTTAGCATTTATTTTTCCATTTTATCCTGTTGCAGTTGTGTTTTGGTTTGGGGGTGGTGTTTTGTCTTTTTAATCATCACTAGAGGAGAAAGGAGAGGTCTAACAAATCATTTGAATGCTCCCCGAGAGCCCTGTAAGAACAGTTACAGCCCAGCACGTGCAGTCTCGACCGCTCGTGTTGGTGCAAGGGAACCTTCCACCCCAGATGGCTGCTGATTGTCCCATCTCTCTTTAATCCTGATCTAACCTGATCCAGCTGGAGAATCTGTTGTCACCTGGCAAGGATGGTGAACATGGTCCTGCTGGAAGGCTGAGCATTAGTGCTATACAGCAACAGAGAGCTGTGAGCGGTTTCAGAAATGAGTTTTTGCCCCAGCAATTTTTGTGTCCTTTTTTTCCTATTTTTAAATAGAATTCCCTTGGGTACAAATCCATACCCATGGAAAGGAGGCTGGCTCCTTACCATAGTTTGAAGCCGAGAATACCTCCAATATTTCTTCCTCCAGTGGGATTTGAAGTTTTTTGAGTATACTAAAAATACAACATTTTTCTTTTCAGAGAAGGAAGCTGTTTCTGCTGTCTTTTTGCACCAAAATCCTTCTAAAATGATTGAAATGCCTCCCTCAGAGTGCTATTTCATCTTTGCTTCTCTTTTGTGCCTCCTGCTTATTTATGGAAGCAGCTTTGTTTCCTCAATAAACAAGAGCTACATTTTTTTTCTTTATTTCATCAGGCTAACAGCATGAGCTGTTCAGGACCAGGTCTGATTTGCTGCAGACTCTACCAGAAACAGTAATCATGTCAAAGGGATGAGGTGTAGATATAATTGTAATGTGGGCACAGGCATCTGTGAAGAGAGTTGCTATTGAATATAAATAATTGTTGAAATATGATAAACTATCTGGGATTAAAAAGAAACGACAGGAAAGATTTTTTTGACACATACAGGTATTTTTTTCTTCCCTCTCCCTGAATCCAGCTCTGACTCTCAGACAGCAATGTACTTCAAGCTCAGAAGCATGGCAAACCTGAAAGCCATTGGAATAACTCCTCCTGGCTTTATAACGATCAGGATTTAATCCAAAATTGCATAACCAAGTAATTTGCTTAAGAAATTTGCCCTTTCCCCATCAATACCTGTGCTGGAGAAGGTGCTGCAGCCCGAAACTAAGAATTATCTATGGAACAATTTTTGGTCCTATTTGCAAGGACAGTAGCAAACTCCTCTGTCTCAAGTCAGGCTTAGTCTCACCTACATTTACCAAAAGCCCCGATAACATCGTTCTGCCAAAACTTCTTTGCTGTATATTTTCCCAGTGCTGATGTGCAAGCTTTTGGTTCCTGATCTGTAGAGAATTAACCAACTACAGCTGTCAGGAGTGAGCCCTGATCCCAGCTGCAGATGACCTCTAGTCTCTTTACCTGGAATTTATTGTGGCTCTTTCCCATTTGAAAGCTAAACCTAGCAGAAAACACTGGAGGGATGTGGGAAAATGTCAGAGCACCAGAATTTGAGCCTTTTTTGCTGCATTTCGTTTCCCGGCGCCCATAGTGATAGCTATTCAGAAAGCTCTAAGAAGGGTGTAAAATCCAGCAGCCTGCGCCGCTCTGGACTCTACCTTGTAGCCCGCGTGGGAATTTTTGGCAACACACAGCAGAAAGCTCCATCTTTGCCCTGTAGAAACCAGGGAGCAACTAAGAGCTCCTTTCCACATGTGCGCACACACGGCAAATTCAAAACCAGGCAAATTGATGTGAACATGCTGACTTTAAAATGTGAGAGATTATACAGCAGTGCTGTCAGTTCTTTGCAAGCTTGCTCAAGCCGTTTCTTTCACTCTGCTAAAGTCGTTCTATAAATAATCAAAGATGCTCGTTTCCTCGTGCACGTGTGCAGGCTCTGTCTTTCACTCATGCTTTTGGAGGGTGAGTGCTTGCAAGGCAGGGTGGGCTGGGAGAGCTGGCCGGAGGGTGCCTGCAGCCCATGCAGGTGAGATGCGCTGGTGCTCAGTGCCTCTGGTCCTGGCTGAGGACTTTGGCCAGGAGAGGACCTGGGAGGTTGCTTACCTTCCCTGTCTCATAGCAACATGGGCAGGGATTCCCTTTGAATTACCCCATGAATTATACAAGGTTGAGAAACCCCAAACCCACAATTTTTTTTACGATCTAACAGAATTTTTTCCCCATCCTTTCTAACAACATTTTACATCAGCTTGGCTGTTGGCAAGCCTCCCCAGATATGGAGCCAGATCAGCAGAACTCCATTTACTTCAGTGGAAGGATGCCAGGTGATGCAGCCGAGGACCTGGCTCTTTTATCTGAGCTGTAGCTATCATGCTTATCTAAGCTTATCTGCAAATTTTGCCTGAAGCTTTTGTGAGAATCAGTTTTCTCGCATGATTCAGATATTTCTTGTTCCAGGATGGGCTGGAAATACCCCATAGCAGATGTTCTGGTGGCACAAGTTATGCTTGCATTCCAGGTCTGGCCTGACCTTGAAATAGCCGAGCATACGTGGAGAAGAGGAGCAGAGAAGCTTAATGGAAAATTCGCGGTCTCCTCAATGGCTTGGTTCATAGAGTGATAGAATGGTTTGGGTTGGAAGGGATTTTTAAAGGTCATCTGGTCCAACCTCCCCCTGCAATGAACAGGGACATCTTCAACCAGATCAGGTTTCTCAGAGCCCTGCCCAACCTGACCTTGAATGTTTCCAGGGATCGAGCATCTACCACCTCTCTGGGCAACATCAACTGGGTTGAGCATCAGCGTTAGCAGCAGCAAAATCTAAATTTTCAAAGGAAGGAAGAGAGCTTGTTTCTCTGCCTTAGTTCCCCTACTTTCATGTGATATTAGCTCTTGAACTCTGCTGCTCTTGTTTATATCCCACTGCCACCATGGATGTTTACACTGTCTTGAGTTTGCAGAGCTCCACTGTCCTTGTTTTCCACCCCATGTAACACTTTCCTGTGCTTAGTGATATCCCACATGGAGACCCTTGTTTGCCTTGCTAATTACTGTTGTACTATTTAAAATCAGGTTTGGTGGTTTGTGTTTTTTTTTTTTTTTTTGACCAGTAAGGACAGTCGTTTATCCTTAGGGCTGTCTAATTTACATCGAGCGGGTTATAGGATTGCAGTGCCGTAGGTTCTGCTTGGCTGTGCTTGCTAATGCTCTGAGGAGTTTTGTAATCACAAGTAAAAAAAACAGCAACGTTTGATCCCAGACTTTAATGTGCATCCCATAACGCATGTGAGGAGTGCTCCAAGCAATTGCTCTTTAGAATAGTCATTACTGGGGATTTGGAAAGTGGTGCTTGCTGTGGGAAGAGTTTCCTTGTACAGATGTAATGTCATGCATGTGTACATTTGGGTCTGCTTATGTTTAACTATATATTAGCCAATAATGAAAAACATATACATTGAACATACAGTTACGGTTAACTGCTAAAACCTGCAGCCACATGACGCGGAAGGTCTGATTTGCTCTCTATGCGCAATTACTGTTTTATAAGATTTAAGGCTAAGATGTTTTTAAACTGTACTAGCACAAAGCTCAGCTATTCCAGAGAAGTTTGTTCTCTTAATGCTCAGGTGTTTCATAGTACTTTACTTATGGACTAACTTTTCATGGTTTTATATGGGTTGTAACTACTTCTCTGTACAACATTTGTAGCATGTCAATGGGACAGACTATTTGATATGATAAAAAGTAAACAGTTTATTATCATATGATGTAGTGTGTTTACTATGAGATATCAAAATATTTTTATGGAAAAAAAAAAGTTACTTTTACTTTCAGTCTAGAGAAACAAGCCAGAAAGTTTAAATTATTTATGCAAAATCCATTACCACATCAGTGGCAGAATCAGAAACTAATGCTAGTTTTTCTATGTTCCAGTCCCTGCTATATTTGCCAACCCTGTGCAATGTTCAGGCTATTTCAGTTAATGAAAGATAAAACCATAAATAATAAACTTTTAGTGAGTCCTAGGCCTGCCCTGGGATTTCATGCAGAGGAGAATCAGGTTGTTATTGCGAATTCACTGTAGCAGCTGCTTCAAAACCAGATGCTGTCATTGAATGCCTAGCTGAAGTTTGATGTTCTACCCTTATCACCGAAGCACAATTTATATAACAGAAGCCATCAAATGCCATTTGCAACTAGTCCCTCAGAGTTTTGCTCCTAAATTATTGTGTTTTTCTACATTTTTGATTGGTATATTAATAACTAACTGTTCTCCAGTGCTTCAGGTGGACTTGGGGGGGATCAAATAAACGGCTGAAATCCCTTTTTCATTAATACTCTGTTCTGCTGGAGCTAATCTAGCTCACTCTTCTCTGCTTTTGTATTTGGGTTTTCTTAGATGTCTCCTTTCTCCTCCGTCCCAGAGTCAGGGTGGGTGACGGACCGGTGGCCACGGGGATGCCCTGCAGAGCCACGCTGGTGCTGCGCAGGCAGGGAAGGTCACGCAAAGCCAGGCCCCCTCTCACTTGGTGTCTTACATTTGCCAGCATCATCCCTCTACTTTTGCTTTTATGGACCACGAGCCAAGAAATACCGTGATCAGGCTTTGCTTGCAGTCTGGCAGGCAATATGTAACGGATTCAATCTTCATACCCGATCAGAAAAGCACATTCTCCTGCGCTCAAGCGGCAATGCAAATGCATACATGGCATGCAAGCGTTGTGCCTGAGAGGGCATGTGCTCAAAGAAATGTATGAGCGTCTCCGCCTCAGTGAAAAGGCACGTTTTCCGTTCCTGTCATCAGGACGTTTTCCTTACATTGTATGCAGCAACTCCTAGCTCATAATTACAGACAAGGAGTTATTTAAGGCAGTCTAGCCCATTTCTTGTTACCTAAAATAACTTCAAAGTGTGCATTTGTCCCCTCAAAATGGGCGTGATTGTGTTGCAAGCGTAGCTCTGAATAACTCCACTGAAATGCATGCTATAGCAGCGCAAAGCCACGGTAATTGAAGAATAAACTCTCCATAACCCTTGCCAGTGCCACTTTCCATGGAAGCTGCTGAGAAAAGTCAAGCCTGCTCTTTGCTCAAAACCTTCATATAAAAGGAGAAGACTTTTTGTGGCAAATTCATGCCATTGCAGTTGTGAAAAGGCAGCAAATGCTGAATCTTGATCATGGTTATTGCAACAAAGCATTTGTTTCTACCACACCCATGACTGATTTTATTTTTTAAGTAGAAATCCATTCCCTGGGTAATTCCAACCACATGCAAGATTTTCCCATAACGATTTCTGCAAACATCCCTTGAAACACCCACAATAAGTTTCATATCCACTTCTGAATTGGAGCCTTAAATCTTACAAAATGCCACTTCACTTTGCTTTAATGCCTGGAATTTGATTTATGGCTAGAGCATGAATCTCATATATGCATGCTTGGCCTGAAAATTGTGCCATATTTTTCCCTCGTGCTGCCTTTCAGAGACCAACATGGGAGTGAAGAAAGGAGAAGCAGCTTCTCTGTGCTGTTCTCCTGCTCTTCCTAGTTCCCCAGGATTCCCCACCACAGCAATGTGGTGGTTGGCCACTCTGCAAGTCCTTATCTTCCACAAATCCACAAAAAATTCCCTTTATGGGCTATGATGTTTTCCCACAGAGAATGAATCATGAAGGCTAAGAAAATTAGCTTAGACGGAAGGAAGAAATCCCTGGAGGGCAGGATCAGTGTCAGCTTTCTGGGGCTGGGAGAAGATCTCACAAAGGGGAGGCACAGCTGTGCCTTGCATGGATCATGCTGAGCTTCATGGCTGATTGTCATTGTTTTTCCTGAGTTGCACCTTGCTTCATCTCAGGCTTCCCAAGTAAAGATTTGACAGCACTCTGCTGCTCTTCTGGCTCATCACCAGCTCCCAAAGGCAAATGAGAAAGCTGCCTTTCCTCTTTAGGATTTCACACCTTGCCGCAACATAGGCAAGGAGGACAAATTGGCCATTTCACGCTGTGGTGCACTACAAAGGCTGCTCAGCTGGGCGTTCACGTGTGCCGAAATGACTTGCCATGCACCTCTAGTGTATTATCAGCCGTGCTATATATGTCCTGTGTGTGCTCAGTACTGCTGCAGCGGTGAAAATCATGAGGTGGAGTGGTCAGAGGAATGGCAAGTTCTCTGAGGTGTCCTGTGAGTGCTGGAGGGCACAATAGTCAAAAAACCCACCAACAAATGATTTCTGCCTTTTTACTGTGCAGTCGCTTGAGGCTACTTTTTAGTCTCAATGAAGTCTTTCTAATAGAGAGTTGTTTTTTTCCCCTAATTAATATTTTATACTTCTCTTTGGTATGGCCATAGATGGAAAGGAAACTTTGGGTATGATTTTAGTTTCTTCAGTTGCAAAGGAGGGCATTAAAAGAAAGAATTACTTTCTCTTCTTAACTCATTTATGGCATGTAACACAAAATTTGGAAGGGAACAAGGAAACAACAAACTGTAAAACCTTTTGCAATGACACCTATACTTCTGGAGGGTTAAATAGGCTGGGCCTCAATGGATGTTTCTTTCTTATCTAGCAGAAAAGCACCAGAAAGGAAAACTAAACTCTTAGAAACTTTACTTCCATAACAGGGTAGTCTGACTACCATATGAACCATGCTGCTAAAACCAGGCTTTTAGATGACATAAACTGATCTGACACTGGATCTGGTTTTAAGAATGCACAGTTTTAAAAATAATTTTTCTCCTCAACAAAAGGAGTTTTATGACTCAAGATGACATGTTCCCACAAAAACCAAAGGCCAGATCTTGCTAAATCACAACTCTTTCGGTTTTAAAACACCTGCTTGGCCATGGAAGATAACATCATTCAATTGAGCAATATTTCACAAGAGATGACCTTATAGATGATACAATCAGAAGATGAAAATGTAGTGAGGAAAGGGAGCTGGTAGGATATTTTTATCCCTGTAAGTTTTCATGTGAACAGTACCAGTGAACAATTAAAGAAGTGTGATTTGCAAGAGTTAGAATAGTATTCAGGATCAGGCCCTCCTTTGTCCACCTTTTGATCCTATAAACTGTGAAGTGGTGGTCTTGCTGGAGTGGCCTGTGTGCCTGCTTCATTCCAGCAATATAGGTGCCATAACGTTGGTCTTGACAAAGAACATCTCAGTTTGGGATCATTGGGATCATATCAATGATCCCATAAAATGGGATCATTTTATACTTTTAAGTAGTTGAAGGAGTCTGTGCAGCCAGATAATCAATGAACTGTGTAAAAGCCAATACTAAAATTAAATGGTTAATTAAGTTTATTTTCCCGGGGCTGCTCCTTCTGCATTTTCCCAGTGTGCTGCTATAGGACGGACAACTCATCTTCCAGGAGCGAAGGGGGTCTTCTAGGTAAAAAATGCCTCCAGTGGACTAGCATGAAACCCATTAAAATTACCAGGAGTCTTTCCATGCTATTTAACAGGTTTAGCTCATCGTTTTTATGAGCACTATAAAAGTGTTATTGTTAACCATTTCTGTAGAGGCCCCTCTCTGGGGTCAACGTTGGCCAAGTCCAGCAGCTGATGGGCAGCAGCATCTCATCCCGTGTGTCTTGCGTGTGGGTGGTGATGTACCCTTGGCAAGAATTATAGCGTAGGTGTATGGCCAGAACATTTTTTCTCAGGTGATTTTATACCTCCTGAGAGGCATGTGCTGGGGAACTCTGATTTATTGCAAAAGGAGTTGGCACCACATACAAAACACCCGACATTGTGTTAAGACAATTCTCACAACTAGACTCTCTTAGGCGGTGTTTCTGTTTGCTGGCAGCTCAGGGTAATTCAGACGAAAAATTATCGTGAATTTTTACGTGCTGAAATCTCCCCATAATCTGGCACAGCCTAGGAATAGCTCTGCAATATTAAAGTGGCCTGAGAGCAGAACCAGCGCTGTCAGGACAAGTGATTTATCACAAGTTGTTGTAGATCTAGAGGTGAAGCAAACCTGCAGCTCTAAGTCTTCAGTTTCAGGATCCTGAGCCTGTGGCGCTTGTGCCAATGCTTGCCAAGGGATGCTCGGCATCAGACCTTATCCAAAGGCTACCCCTGGAATTGGAACCCTTGGGGACAGAGGTGGCCCTGACCCTGACGTGGTGACACCAGGGGGGTCGCAGCTGCAGAGGCTGTGGCGTTAGTGCCACTAGTTCATTTGAGGCTTGCTGGGCACAGCCTTCGAAGGTTTTTGTCCTTTTTGGACTTCAGATTTTTGGGTAGTGGAGCTCCCCATCTGTCCAGAAGTAATATAAGTGTTATCGTTCCCTCCCCTCGCCTCCTCCCTGCCACCTTTGATGTGTTTGGGCAGGAAGACATCTCATTGCAAGAGCAGTGAGCCCTGTCCTGGTTCTTCTTGTGCTTTCATGTCCTCAGCAGCTTTTTGTGGGCTTTCTGGCACATCGTGGTCCCTGCACTGTTCCCGGTCACTTTGATAATCCACATGCCCCTGCTTTCTCTCTGGCTCACTCACATGCTTGCTCTCTCTCACTTTTCCTTCCTCGCCCCTCCCCAGCCTCACTGGATATCCATTGCCACATGTGCCCAAAGCCCTTCTTCAACCCCAAATCCCCAGGTTCCTCAGGGATTTACTGCTTTGATTATAATTTCTCTCCTCTCCAAGACTGGCTTTTTGAAACAGCCTATTGCATCAGGCTTATGGCCAAAACATCCACTGTTGCTTCAGGATGACCTAGAGCTTTAAGGTCCATATGGACACATTCAGATCTAGATTTTGATGATTCCCTAGCCTAGGAGTGCTGAAGCTTAAGGTTTTGCTCTGGTTCACTACAAAGAGAGGAGCACTGTGCCAAATTCAGCCTGAGAGATGGAACATGCTGGGGGAGAATTAGGGGGTAGATTCTGGGGATGGGGTTCAGAACTAGCCTGAATATGTGGGCTTCGGGTTGCTCAGGTTGCAAGGTGAGTAGAGCTGAGCCCATGTGCAGACTTCTCACAGCTCCGGGGTGTGTTTGCTGTGCATGATGCCTCCCAGCAGCACAAACCAATTCATAGCACGTCTTCAGCTCCCTTCCAGGAGCCGTGCATATTCTTATAGTTCTCTGAAAAGGCACGTCATCTCCGTCCCCACGGCTGCTACTGACGGCTCCTTCCAATTTATTTTCAGACGCTATCACTGCAGGTTGCACCCACTGGCTCCCCTTCCAGAAAGGACGAGCTGTAATTGCTCCAGTTTCTTCTAAGGGTCTGTATCTCAAAAGGCTGAGCCACAACTTCTTCAGTTGCTGCAACCTTGAGCTCTCCACAGCTATCATGTATGCAAAATGCATTTCCTCCTGCCAGAGGCTTGAAAACTCCTGTGCACCTGTTATAATATGACTCTGGTGTATCTTTATGGTGTTTCATGTCAGATCAGAGCTTTTCTACCCTGTGATATAATTCTGCCTGAATAGGAGGCTTAGTTCTCAGCTTTTTCTTACACAAAATTTAAGTTGATGATGTTTCATGCTTTGAAAAGCTTCTCTGAAGAAGCTAAGATGAAGTCTATTATTAGGTGTTATTTGAAAAGTATTTAAGCTATCTCAGGTCCATTTTCTCCCAGACTATTCGGATGAGAATATCTGGCAACAGTGTTTTGTGCTGAAATCTGAATACCCAAGGTCCTGTCTGGAGAAGCGATGACCAGTGGTGGACAGAGCTGTTTCCAGGTTTTTGTGTCTGGGAGAAGCAGACTGTGCTTGGCCTATTTTGAGGTGGGATTGTCAAAAAAGTGCAATTGCAGGGAGCATCATTATTAAGGAAGCATTAAAATGTAGCCTTTGCCTGTAGTGTGGTGGCATCTCATCACTGCAGCTCCGTTATGTCTGGATCCATCAGTATGGTGCTCTCTAGCCTGAATCCTTTGGCAAATTTAATGCATTTCTCCAGTTATTTTCTATTTCCACATTCATCTGATGACGGGTGCAGTGTACCCCGGTGCTTCATTTATGCTTTTCTATTCCTGTGCAACAATCACATAGATCTTGAGAACTTACCATATTTTTAAACCCTACCTCTTTTTTTTCCCAAACCTAACAAACTCCACAGGTGCAATTTTAGCTTTAACTTAAAGTCTTAGACTACAGAACCCTTCAGTAGCATTGTTTCCGAGTATACTTCTGCTTTACTGGCCTTTCTTTCCTAGTCAATTTTGAATGATATTTTCTGGTATGACACTTGCCTGAGTGCCAACCCACAGTTTACGGCACACTTGAGTTACATTGATCTCTAATGAAAGAGTTCCTTCCTCTCTATCAGCTTTTGTGGGCATGCTCTCAGTGTACAGTTCCCTTCTCTATCAGTTTGCTTTGCCTTTGTTGGCATTCTCTTTCACTTCTGCTAATTTGACTGCAAGCACTTGGAAAAATGGTTGCATTTCTTGCAGTACTTGCAGTTCCTTTCCTCTGTCACTTGCAGAAATCTCTGTGGAATTTGTCTTGAATTTTTAATTTATGTTACCACGTTGGTTCCCAGCTTGCTTTCCTGCCTGGATTGATTTCAGGTCCAGTGCCGGGATTAGCACTGACTTCTCTGCAAGTGACGTTTCCATTATCAGAGCTCCAGCAACGGGACTCTGCCAAAGTGCCTACACCGATCTGATCTAATCTGCTCCTACCACCATGCGGGCTGAGAGATATTTGTTTCAGCTTTTGACTAAATGACCTCAAAATAGACCATCACAAAGCCTCTGAAGTTAGAAGCAAATGTTTGCTGTTCAGCCTGCAGTGAGAGGGGAGGGAAGATCCCTCCCGTTTTAAGCAACCTTACGGTCAGCACCAAGCATCCTTCACACATCGAAAGTGCAGAGGAGCGGGAAGGAAGCTAAAGAATAGGAAACCCCACCTGTAACTATTTTAAGTGTTTAACAGTAAAGTTTTGTGCCTGGAAAAATGAACAACTTGCTCACGTCCTGGCTTTCCAGGTTTCTTGCATCTTAAGAAGAGCATAAATGACATCTAAGCACAGTTTTTGTTTGCTGGGGAATTTTATTTTGCCTACAACATTTTATGCAAAGCACTGTATCCTCAGCCAGCCCGTTGCTCAACATGGGCTCTGGTTTTCAACAACACACAGGATAAATCCTACTCCCTGTAGCCTCTGGGGTGAATTAAAAGCCTTGCCGTCTCCTAGGGGGTCTGGTTGGGTCTGGCTGAATTCTGCCGTCGTGGTCTCTTCCTGAACTAGGAAATAGCACTACATTTTAAGAAAGACAACAATAAACTGTCAGGGTCAATAAACTGTCAATAGGCTGACAAATGCTGGCTTAGGATTAGGCTGTTGTGTTCAAACAGCCCAAACTCACACATCCTGCCGGGTCTCAAACCAGGCAGTCAAAGCTTTCGGCTTAAATTGCTGCTTGTGGCTGAAAAGTCAGGCCAAGCTGCCTGGGCATATCACAAGACCTAATCTGTTATCTTATCGAGTGGCTGAGCCTTGTAACCAATTTTCTGTGTATTAACTTGTATTTCATTTCACATCTTACAAAGAAAGTTCTCCATATATTTCATTTAAGAAAGAGCACTTTTCTCACTAAATTTTCTATCTGGAGTCAGCTGGAAGCTACCATTCGTTTCCCTGCAGAAATTAATTGAACTGTTTTCATGGAAAAGCTGTAGCATGCAGGAGCTCTCGCTCTGTAACACATCGCAGATTTCATGTGCTCAGTTTGAAAAATTGGTACTTAAAGCCATGCAAATAATTAATGGTGCCTTATGTAGCTGGGTCTGCAATGCCAGAGTGCGATATGTTTAGTACTGAAATGCTTATATTCACTTGTTGCTCCTGTTTGTAATTTGTATTTTTTTTCTTATTTATAATTTGAAAGCTACATTCTTCCGCTGGGAGATGGATGCAACCAGGGTCGGTGGCGTTACTGGAGTGAAGGCAATATTCTCGCCTTTTTTGTTGATTCAAACTGCAAGTCTTTTCCACTTTGAAGGATTACTATTAGTTTGGTTTTCCAGTCTTGCTAGGAAATGTCTTGTATCCTTTGAAAATAGGAACATTCGAGTTGCAATTGGCGTGGACTGAGAAAGCCTTTATTAATGCACCATTCTGTTTTCCTGCAGTAACCTTCATGCCCTTGGAGTAGAAGCAGGAGCAGGAGGTAGCACTCACGGGCATTGGCCGGTCACACATGCGGGGCTGACGTGGAGCTTAGCTCAGCAGCTCTAATAGATCAGCTCTGATTCAAGATGTCTGTCCACAAACGGGATGACCATAGTGCCTGGTTGTGACAAAACTGGGAATCGGGAACTCCAACTAGTTTGTTTATTGATAGGAAGAATTGCTGTAAATCTGCTTCAGGGCTTTTTTTTTTTTTTTTTTAAATAAAGATGCATTTGTTCCAATAAGAAACACTTCACTTCATGTAGCTGAAGCCATAAGTAAAAGTAAAAAGGAATGGTGGAATTTGGTACATGATGTTATTTATACAAATGTCTTTCACATTTCTGTGGTTTCTTCAACCTGGAAAAGCAAATTTGCCCATGTTTTCATTTCCTAAGAGGAGATAAGAACCCCACTCCCTGGAAAAAGCCCACTGAAATGCTCAGCCTTGATGTGTGCTAGCTTATAAAGCACGGCTATATGTAAACCGCATAAATGGAATGTAATTGCAAGCTTTTGCTCCATCCTATATATGCAGTGACCAGACAGTCTGGTTGGCTCTGTCCAAAACAGGGATTTGTCTTGAGTGAGCCGTAGCTGTCTGGGTGTCTGGTCAGCTCCCTCTGCCCCTGCTGTGCTCCTTCCCTGCCTCCTTCCTACGCCCCAGCCTCCTTTCTCATCCTTTCCGCACAGTCAGGGGAGACCTGGCACCTTGAAAGCAGATGAGAGCTGAGTACAGGCATGGAATTTACTTTTTAATAATATTAAATAATATTTTATTTAATAAAAAATTTTTATTAAATAAAAAATTTAATAAAAAATAATTTAAAAAAATTTAATTAAAAAGACAATTTACTCACTTTGCAAAGCTGCAATAGTATTTTCACTGTAGCCCTCCTCAGTCGAGCAGAAACATTGCTGTAAGCTGCCAGGGCTATCTGCAGATCATGGGATGTCAGCATGGCTGGGTGGCAGCCCCGGATCTAGGGGGGGTGTAGAGGAACCCACCCTGCATCCTCCTTCCCCCTCACCACCAACACGTGCTCCGGCTTTGACGTGTTTCTCCACTCTGAATCTGAGTCTTCTTCACCCCATTAAATATTTGATGGCCAAATAAGTGGTACAGTCCTCCTTTTCTGCCCTGGGCTTGCCCTGGATGGGTTAAATTGCCTCTTGCTGCTCCAGCCCCCGGAGCCAGTGTTTGGAAAGGTGCTGCCTGCTCAGCCCTCTTAGTCACGTTCTTCGGCTCAGAGGTCTTACCTTAGATCCTAATTCTTCCATCTCTCTTCCTGAGTATTTTGAAGGTAAATTATACTGCAGTGCCACAAACACTGACCCCGGTGTCTAAACCCATCTTATGTAACGCTTAATATTCTTTCCCCGTACGGTGGCATTTGCTTGTGTCTTTCTGTGTTGCTTAGCCTTGTCATGAGATCATTTGGCTCATGGTTATCAAGAACTAAACTCTTTCTTTCTTTCTTTTTTTTTTTTTTTTTTTTTTTTTTTTTTTTTTTTGGCCAAGTACAGATTTAGCTTGCTCTTTTGTCTTTGCTTGCAGCTTGCTGAAACACTGATTTTAAAGAGCCGTGACCTCTGGAGGATTGCGGTCTTCGCGGTGCTTTGGCTCGGCAGCGTGGAGGCTGCCTTGCACCAGCGTGGCCGCCGGCTTTGCACACCAGGCAGTGGCAACGCCAGACGGGCCAGAGGACGGAGCCGCTGCTGACCCGTTCCTGTGTTAAACCACATCCTCAGGGCTGTGTTTATTTAAACTGTGCAAACAGCACCTTGAGCTAAAACCTCGAGGATGTTAGGTATGCTCAGTATTTCGCGCTGTCTGCAGGGCCAGCCGCAGCTGGGTTTGGGCACACTGAAGGCATCGCAGCCGGGGAGGACAGGCAGGGTTAAAAACCATCCCCTCTCCCAGTGATGTGATTTCTGGCGGAGGCTGTGCCCCCATCCCGCCGGCTGGGTTTGCCTCTTCCAGGCTTTCAGCCTGCAAAGTCCCACGCTCCCTCCCTGCAAGCTCCCGTCTGCGGTGGTACTTTACGGGCTGGGAGCTCCTGCCCACTCGCAGCTCAGCAGCCTTGGACAGAGTTCATGCAGGCCAGAGGAAAACCCCCAGCTTTCAGCTACTGATGACTTGAACTGGATTTGAACTGGAGCAGATCTATAAATAAAAGACCCTCCAGTCCATTACCAGTCCTCTGCAATCCGAGCCTGCCAGCCTAAACGTATTTACAAGGTAGCTATTTAAATAAACTCTATACACTTACTCTTTCACGTCAACCATTTAGGATCACGTGAGCCTCTAAAAGCTTTCACAGGCTTGAAGTGCCCGAGCTGATTATGCACAAATCTGATTTGGGTGCTGGCTCCCATTCCTGTTATCATCCTATTGTATTTCAGCCACCCGTTCGATCTCTTTCAGGTTATGGAAACCAGATTAAAGGGGCTTTGCCAGGACATCCAAGAAAACCGGTCTTGTTGAAGCTATTAGCCATCTCAATCCAAAACTCATTCACAATAATAATTAATCTTTCCAGCAGAGCTTCTTTTGCAGAAGTTGTGCTTTCACTTCACCCAGCTATCAGCATATATCCCAGTCACTTTATTCCTTTCCTGCTCTGTTTTATGTATGTTTTTCAACATTGAAAATAACATCTGCTTCTATATGCGAAGGAATAACTATATTTTATAACACGAGAACATGCAGGTCTAGCTGTATTTCAGTAAAAGAGACAAATAGAAGTTAATTTACACTTGGCAAGCACAGAGATAAAGCAGGACTATGAAAATCAGGTACTGAATTTTAGGTTGTCAAGTAATGAACATTTAATGGCAGAGTTTTTTTTAATGGAAGAAAAATCGCATATATTTCTCATATACACTGTATACCTGCTAGAGCTGTCAAAGATTGGGAAAAAGTGCTGTAGAAGCATTTTTCCCCATGATGAACAAAAGACTGCATACTCCTTCTTTTCATTTTAACTTTTGTTTAAAGCTACCATAACCCCCACCCCACCCACTCCCCTTAGGATTATTTCTGAGTGGGATTTCGCTCTTCCTTTATTTTGCAGGACTAACTGGAGCCTCACTTGTGCTCCTGCTTTGGGGGGCCTCAGACAGGACGTGCCGGCTGGGACTGGTGCTGAGGATGGGAGAGCGGCAGCTGTGGTTCCCCTATACAACAGCACAATACAAGATTGTCTTCTAAAAGACTGTACATAAAGAAGCAGTAAAGGATATAAAACCATTTTTTCCCCTCTATAAACCTAGGGAGATTTAAAAGTCATTGGGAAAATGTCCAGAAAAGAAATTAAGTGTTTAATAGTGCTGGTTTTGTCCTGGACTCTGAATTCCTCACATCTTCCCCTTCTCCCTTCTTTTCTCTGGATTTGCACTTCGGGATTAATAAACCGATTCAAGCGCAGATTTTGAATCTGAAAGGTTGCTTCTCTCTTCTGCTGAAGTATATTCCCCTCTTGGTGAAGCTGTGGCCTGACTTTGATTTCCAGCTTTCTGGCACCCAGGGAATTTGAGGGAGCGATGCTGGAGGTACTGCCCACCAGAAACCAGGACGGTCTTTCTGAAGGTGGGTGCATCACCCAGCTGCAGCAATGGCCAGCGGAGGTTGCGTTGTCTGGATGCAGCAAGCAGAGATGATCACAGCAATCACTCCTCGTGCTGCGAGTCTGTGAGCTTCACCCCAGAGATAAGTGACCGTGTCCACAGATTCCACTAGATTCAAAGGGGGACCCCATGAACCTCTATCCACAACATCTTTAGTTTCTCCTCAGCAAATTCAAGGTTCAAATATTGGTTTTGAAACGCATCATGAAGTTTCTCCAGCCTCTCCACTAGACAGTGGCCTGGTGCAGCTGGTGCGAGCAGCAGCGTTCGCACAGCATCTCTAGCGTGCTTGAATGTCTGTGCTCCTCCGTCTTGGTGCCCACCCCTCCGTCTCTGTCTCGCGACATCAGACTGTGGTGGCAGATTTAACCCAGACTGAACTGCTGGTAGGAGACACTGCAGGGGACGGGACAGCCCCCATTTACATGGGTGCAAGACGGAGACGGGGCTTCTCTGGTTCCCTTCGTCTCTTGCAGCACTAACATGTCGTTCCCTACGGGTCTCCTAACAGCCTTGCTGTGGCTGATGGAGAAGGATCTTTCCTTCCTTCATTTCTTCTCATCTGGGACAATTTTTTATTGTTTTCCTGCTTCGCTGGTTCTTACATTTCAGATTTCAGCAGTATGCATGTTTTCCCCCTTGTGCTGATACAGTGCCCCTTAAATTCCCTCCCTTACTCAGAGTATTCATTAAAAATATTAAAATTTAAAATATGATTTATGGTAATCTTACAAAATCAGTGAAGGTTTTTGTGATTAACTGCATGATCACATTTTAGAGAAAGAACAAATCCGCAGTATGATGCTGAAAGTTACTCTGTCTGCTTTACGCTCAGGTGAATCCGGCCTGAGGCTCTGCCATGGAAAAGACCAGTACAGGAAGGACCCATTCCCATTTTCAAGTGGTGTGTGCTCATCCCCCAGTTTGGTGGGATGACAAGGAGGTTTCTCCTGTCTTCTAGCTCTCTGGAGGCAGCCCAGCCCAGGCTGGAATCAGGTTCCTGCTTGTTTTATGCATTGTGCAAATTGTTCAGCAAGTTTCCATCAATGAAAGCAGCTCAGTCACAAGAAGACGATGTGGAGGTCATGGTGATGGTTGGAAAGACTCCCCTCACCTGGTTTGTAGGGTCTGGTTGTGGTAAGAAAATAAAACAATTTTATATGCAGATCCGGGTGAAGATAACTGGAGCATCATGATGTGCAAATCACTGCAGTATAATAAACATGGGAGAAGCCTGAGCGAGTTTGTTTTCATGGCAGAACTCTTCTATAACACATTCCTTGGAGGAATTACTAACCCAATGCCAGAGAGACAGAGAAAGAGTGTCACAGGCCAGGAAGAGAACATTTCTCTTGTTTAAATGACTCTACATCATTTCTGAGGATTTTCCCTTCCTGAGGTCCCTCTTGCCTAAGTGCCTCGTTTACAGCCGTGCTCCTTCGCAGGCTCTGCCAGCAAACACGTCAGCGGCACGGGCCTTCAGGGCAAATTACAGCTGTTTACGTTAGCTCACGTGTGAGAGGTCTGTCTATCTGGAGGTGGAGGCCCCAGCTCCTCCTTCCCCCCCAGACCAGCGTGGGAGCAGCATAAGGACGCATTATGCTACACGCTGCTCGGAGCAATCCAGCAGAAGCGTCTGCAGATTTCATCTGCCAAGAGTCCCAAAGCCCGTTGTTCATCAGCACAATGAAGCAATTATGGTAATATCAGTTGTTGCAGCCAGGAAGGCAATAGGGCTCCACTGCATTTGGGGAAGATGTTCTAATAAGCTGGTACAAACACGGTGATGATGATCCATCAAAGCTGTGCTCATAGGCATGCCTTACGGGATCTGTCTTGGCGTCATCTGTAATCTTAAAAGATGAAAACAGCCCTCTATGGGCAGCAGGGAGACCCTTGTTATGGTTTGTGTGGGGCTCATTTTGTGGTAGGGCTAGTCCTCAAAAGGAGCACAAGAAGATCGCCATGCGGGCTTTCAAGCTCTGAAGCTGTGTTTTGTTAGGGCACAAAACCAGAACATCCCAGATCTGCTGGATGGGATGGACTGAAATAAGGTCACCTGCAAGCAAATCTCCCCTTTACTTGCTAGGCCATTTTTTTCCCCTCCAGTCTTGTTCCCGGTCCAGCAGTTTTCGGTGGTTCCTGGTTTCCACCAGCCTAATGCAGTCACCTCCCTCTGTGCTCCTAGGAGAAATCTCATTTTCTGATGCCTCTGTGGCTTGAGTGGGTGTTTAGTGCTGGGAGCCTACCAGCCTGCCCAGCTCCTTCTCCATCTCCTTGGCTCCTCGTGCCCTGTATCTCCTGGCCAACAGTGCTTGGCTGCTGCCATCTCCCCTTCCCTCCAGGGCAGCACTCGGGGGAACCGGCACCGGTTGCCTTCCTGCTGCCAGGCACAGGTTCTTAAACCAAACACACCATGTCCACACCATCAGCTGCAAACAAATAATAAACCAGATACCGACCCCAGTGGGTGCTGATTACGGGGCTTTCAATCGGTGTGTGCGCCTGCATGTTGGCTGTCAATATTCCAGCCGTGTTACTATTTGAGAGTCAGTCTTTTTATTTCTGGGAGAGAAAAAAAGAAGTAAGTTCAGCAACAACTCTGCTCACAACATGAAGTAAGCAGCTGGTTTTCTTTCCCTCTAAGCTTTCCATCTTTTAAGGACTTTTCAAAATAAATTCTTATAAATCATATCACCTTTTGTCGGAAGGTTGACATAAGAAAAACCAGCTAATTTGGAGTTTGCAGCTTGCTTTTGTTATAAGTTAGACTATACTTGACATAAATTTCAAAGTGTTGCTGTAGCATTACAGCTTTTAGAGGTCCTAGGTAGATGTCAAATATATTTATATCTGAGTGTACTTTGTGAATTTGAAGTTTTGGCCTTTGCTCTTTTTGGACTAGGCGAGAAGGCAATACAATAATTCATTCAGTCCATTCTTCAGCAGATATAAGGGTATATAAGCTATTACAAATTAGCAGTAGTTGTACTTCATAGTCTGCTTAAAGCTAATTTGGGATAGATTAAGACTTAAGTCTTCTGATTAAAGCTTAATGAAATGTGAGAAATTACAGAGTTAGGAGAAATGGGAATGAGTCTCTTGTCTTTGTGAATGCACATGATCTGGAGTATACGTTATAAAATATTTCCATTACACTACTTTAACTGATGGACTTTCCAGCATTTATATTGAGAGATAATCTTCTAGTCTGGCACTGTGATTACGTGGATAGTTAGGTGTTTGGGAGAGAAATAAAGGTATTTTAGTTTCAGGGTAAAAACATCATCCTTAAGTAATGCAGACACTTTTTGCCAAACTTGTTCCAAATTGCCTCAGGAGCTGAAACTTCCTCTTTGAATATTGTTAGGAAACTAATTAAATCTCAAAGATACAAGTAGAGGTATAAAATATACATGAAAATCATGTTGCGAGCCAAAGTTTTAGCAGTGTATCACCGTTCCAGTCCATCATTGTCCCAGAGAGTATTTTCTCTTCAATTATCTTCATTTGGCTTCAGTTTTGAACTAGAAAACCCAAACAAAATTATTTCATGTTTGTGTAATATTTTAAAACTTAACTATCTAAATGCCACAAAACCCAAATAATTCTTTCCCCTCATTTTTATAATGTGGTGAAGTAAAAAACTACCAGAAGAAATATAAATGCCATTCCCCACAGACATGTCAGGTAACATCTTTGCTATATTATTTATCCTCCTCTAAAATGTGCTTTGGAGATTGAACTGATTGAAACCACGCGACAGGTCAGCCCCCGCGCCAGCAGCTGCACCCAGAGAGCCCAGAGGGACGGGTGACTTTTCTTTTCATCCTAGTGATGGTGGTAGGGGGATTCCAGCGTTGTGCCTTGACTGTCACAGCCTCAGAGGTCCTCCCAGATCCACCACCTGCCATCCTGTGAGTCCTGCTAGCTGGGGCACCTCTGGGCTGACGCGATGGCTTCCCATCTTGCCTGTGCTTTGATCTCATGCCCGTTGTGATACGGAGCTCAGTGATGTGGTGAGAAATCCTGCAAGGCCTTTGCAGCCAAGAGGACAGCGGTGCACCACGGGGGCTGCTAGCTTTATCTTCTGCGTAAATGCAACTGTCGAGCTTTGATTCCTCTGAATGGCAGCCTGTGTTGGATGAGGCAGGGCAAAGACTCCTTGCGAGGTGCTTTCTTCTGCGTTTAAAGCAACATCTGACTGCCCGGGTTCGTGTTAGCTCAATAATCAGGATTTCTTCTCTAGTTTGGGATCAAAGTCACTGGTGCTCTCCAGCTGCCTTGCACTGTGCTGGCAATGCAGAGCAGCCATAAACTTGGCTTAGCGCAGAGACGTGAGGTTTGTGCGCTGCTTTGCATCGCCAGCCAGAGCATACCAATGAATCTGGCGCTGCGGAGCACCGGGAGACCTCTCGTTATCTCTGCCTTTCTATTTTCCAGATGAAGTGTCGCCAAAAGCACGTAAAGGTTTTCATTACCCTGAGCAAAATTCAGTGCTGTGCAGGCAGCCTGCTTCAAGACTCGGCAAAGGTGCCTGGGCATCCCTGCGAAGGCAGATCGGGATGATTTCTTACCTTCTGAGCTTTCCGAAACACCACACAGGATATGAGGCAGCAGTCTGAGGAGGTGGAAACTCCTGTGCTAGGAGTCAAGAAGTGAAAAATCACTTAAATTTAGTCATGAGCGATGTACTCAAAGCGTGACTCCAGCATGCATCGTTAAAACAACTCACATTGGCTCAGGGGTGCACGGATATTAATTCAGGAGGCAATAAGAGCATTTAGGTGGTCAGCATCCACTTCAAAAAAATCAATCGTAATGATACTCGATGCATTTTTCCCAGATTAAATCATAAATTTGAATCAATTTATTTCCTCCCCCAAATAAATAAAAAAAAAATTATAACATATATCATTTTTCAAGAAGCTGCAAGTGGAAATTTGTTACATTTCATTTCAGAAGACTTATGGCCTGAACAAACTCACTTCCAGTGAAAAATGAATCAATTCTTTTCAGGTCTCTATTGAGGGCTTGGAAGAGTTTTTAATTACATAAATGAGATACAGAAAGAGAAAAATACATATGTGTTTTCAGTGGTTGAGCAATATTTTCTCTGAGTTCAACGCATATGTGTATGTTGGACTGGGACTTTAATGCACTGGCCTGTTGAGCATTTGCAACAGCACATGTTTGCACAAGTCTCAAGAAAACAGTTGCATAATTTTATTTATTGAGTTTTCTTGTAAAGAACAGTTTTCCTGTCTGAGAAAAAGTTTTTCATTACAAAAGGTCTAAGTAAATACAGCCATGTTTTCAGAATTTATTACTTCTCAGGGAAAACATTTTATTAGGACTTTTATTCCATTACAAATGTTGAATAGGAATTCTGGAAGAGTTGTGTTTGTTTTCTGAAGCGTGCTTAATTTAAGCTTAACCATTGGCCACGACTTCTTCATTACCATTCTCAATAATGGGCTTGCATAAATTAACATTCATTTCTACATCCCAAAGAAGATTTTCAGAAAAAATGAGTGTTGCGTTAAATACCCCATTTTCTACGAGAAGAAAAAGTTATGGCCAATTAAGGATGCAAGCTCCCGGTTCCCAGTGATGTCAGAGAGCTGAGAAAATGGGAAAATGTTTTGTATTTGACATATTCCCTCAAGTAACTTGCCATTTCTCAGTTTTGTTTCTTTCTATGAATCACCTGAAAGCAACTTCATTTTTTTAATTCCATTTGTAGTCAGCTAATTACTTCTGCAGAAGAATCGCTAATGAACAGAAAGAGACAGGTTTTGAAGTCCCTTGTGGGAAAGTTCAAGTATTATTGATGAACTCAAAATTGTGGAGCCCTGCTCGGCGCTGCAGCCGGGGATGAGCACAGGTCTCAGCCCTCCTGCCTCTAGAAACTTGGACACCAAATTATAGTCAGTGCCAAGCCAGTATACATGTATGCAGATCACGCAGGACCTCGGCGAGAGATTTTAGGGACTTTCCCTTTTAAGCAAGCGTGTGCTGGTGTAAGGTATGCACTCATGCCCGTACCCTGTGTGGAGGGTTAAGGTTAAAGGGTAGGAGAATGGAGGTGGCCTCATGGGGAGAGGCTGGAGGACCGATGTCAGCCATGGTGTGGTTTCGTGTTAGCTGCGTGCAAGGTCCTGGGCCCTGGAGAACTGTTGTCCAAGCCCCATCCTGTGTGTCAAGGCCTTCTTTCCTTGGAAACGTGAACAGGGTTTTTCCTATGTAAAACTGGAGGTCCATGTCTGGTGTGGCTCAGCATTACGTCCATGAATTTTAAGGGCACTCCTAATCTACCCCTGCAAGATGAGCCTCGGAATTTGGACATGGAAGTAGACCTTGGCTTGTCTGCGGAGGGAGCTAGGAAAGAAATTCATAAGGCATGTAAAAACAAGGGACTTTTGATTCACCCAATCCCCGTGGGACTAGAGGCACAGAATTTCAGGGCCTCCTCCAGTGCTGAACCCAGATAAAAAACCAGGTCTTTGCAGCATCAGCTTAGCTGGGGTGAGATCACCCTGATGTACCTAACAGGAGATGTGCTCTTCCTTCTCATTATCACCTTGGAAATCATTCATTTTTGCCACAAATGGGATTTTCTGCCTCCCAGCTTTTGCTACCAGCTGTTAGTTAGAGAGTATTTAAGTACAGAAAAAAGGTAACTTCTTGATAGACTCACTGTGACTATGGTCAATACGACTGGATAGGGAACTAGGACATGGAGAGCAGTGTTTTATTTCCACTTCTGCCATTGATTCAATCTCTCAGCAAGCTCTCAGCATCTCATTTTCTTGACTTGTAAGACAGGGCTCTGCTACTTTGCAGGGTGCTTTGAGTTATATGAGGGAAAAGTGCAATTTCTGTTTGAAGCTGCATGGAGGAGCAGTCACGCACATCAGTAAAGAGATGTACCTCCTGTGTTAAGTCGTCCATATGCACATAAAGCTATACCAAAGCCAATGGGGAGGGCTGAGGAGGTGGATTTGCCTCAGAATTATGTTATTCACACACAGACTTCACAAAGTCTTTCTGTTTTCTTGCTTTTTTTTTTTTTTTTTTCCCCTGGGATTACTGTATCCCAAGTAGACTGAGGAGTCAAATAATCTCATGTTCAAGGGATAAACTTCCATTAAGCATCAACAAAATAAACCACAAAATTAATCAGCCATTAGAAGAGAGCTTCAGCCTGTGGAGTCACCCTGTAGAAGAGAGCTGGGGGAGTTCAGCTGAGGGAATCTAGTCTTGGGAGGCAAATTCAAAAGCATAATACTAAACAGTACTAAAAGCTAAAAGTAGCATTTCTAAGAGCATGTACAAGTGTGTAATGGCCATATCTAAAAATAACGCCTGTTGAGCAAGCTGGGGAATTCAGAAAGACTGAAAAAGAGAGAGACTTAGCAAAAGTTGGGTAAGATCCAATACCTGGGCTTTGTGATGAGTGAGAAGAATTAAGGTGAGGGATAGCGTGAGCTGAGATTGCCCAAGATAGGCTATGGCTAGACATGACGTGCTGCACAAAAAAATCATTAAGGAGTGGCAGAAAGGACTATTTAGCACAAAAACCACTGAAGAGAGCATGAGCAAGAGAGCTGCTTTCCAGAGACATTCAGAACATCATTCAGTGTGGTGAGACAGTTATGAAAAGTCTGTGTATAAGGAGAATGGAAGGAGAAAAATAATTTAATCTGATATAAACAGAGTAAGAGAACATGCTTAAGACCCTGTAAACTGTTCTTAA
Source organism: Pelecanus crispus (assembly GCF_030463565.1). NCBI lineage: Eukaryota > Metazoa > Chordata > Aves > Pelecaniformes > Pelecanidae > Pelecanus > Pelecanus crispus. Next base: position 4,966,200 of record NC_134652.1, read on the forward strand.
TCTCTTTCTATACATAATGGCACAGCTGTGCAGCAGGGTGAACTCACCAGAGGAAGGCGGGACACAGGGAAAGGTGAGAAAAGTAATTGAATCTAAGAAATTTTTTTGACGTGAAAGGGAAAGCCTTGTTTTGTAGCTGAAAGGAAGAAAAAGGCATGGATTATATGGATTCCTGCCTGGCTCAGTCGAGCTGTGGAGCAGTCTCTGGTCTGTGAGCCTCCTGTAATTTCCAAGATCATCTCCTATGCCCAGCCTCCTCTTGTGCGATGCAGCAGAAAGTTGTCAATCTATCTTAGCTTTTTCCCGGTGAAGAGCCCAGCAAGGATATTCTTGAATTAAAAGTTCTTCTGTTTGAATCCAGCAGTTTTCCAAAGAATTGAAAAGCACCTGCAGGACCAGCAGGGAAAGGCCCAGCTGCTTTTGGGTGCATTTGGAAGCTGATGGCATTAAAATCCCAAAATATGTACTCTTAAGCTTCTGGCTCAGCCTTGCAGATGCAAACTATTGCTGGCCTGAGGCTCATGCACCAGTTCCAAAGGCACGTACCTTTTTTCATATTTCTTATTGCTGCTTTGAAAATATGAAGAATTGGTTTGTTTTGTTTTGTTTTTTAATTTCAGATAAAACACTTCTGTAACATGCCCAACGAGAGACAACAAGCATCTGGCTGTCTTCAACACCTCAGATGTTTCTGAAGGGGAATTGTACTCTGCAAAGCAGGTCTGCAGGGTGCTAAAGCAGGCAGATTTTGCTCTGAGTACACGTAGGAATAAGATGGGTTGAGCATAAAAAAATATAATATCTTTTTTCTAATTGCTTTTCTGGACATAATTATAATCACTGTACTAAGTGGTGTTCACAGATGCAGAAGTACTGTGACTTCTTTTATTCCCTTTTTCTTATGCTTGGCTTTCAATTTAGCAGCTGCACAAGGAGATGGGTTTGTCGGCTGTGTTGGTCCAGGTCCTCTTTATCATGCCGGCTCACGCGGCAGGAGTCTAGGCCATGGCAGGCTCCCTGCAAAAACCCCAGGAAAAGTTGTGTTAAAGAGGGGGTGCCCTTTGCCACAGGGATATTTATCTGCTAGGAAAGCGTGGGCACGACAAAACCACTTTACTTGGGCCACCAATCACTAACGCAACAGTCATTTTCTCTCTGACTGCAAAAGCGGGAAGGAATGGAGAAGCTGGTAAATGGGAAAGGCAATGCTTTGTTGCGTGTGTTTCGTGTTGCCCTCCATAGCCTGGAAATGTCCCCTTGGTGGCAAGCGTGGGACGTCCCAGTGCTGTGCGAGAGCACTAACGTGCCACGCCGGATTTATCTGCAGGCTGTCTGGAGGGTGAGAAAACGCCGATAGTCCCCTTTCTCAGGTGAAGGCAGGACTGTTCCCACCCGGCTGCTCCCACCCCTGCCCCGTGCCAGTCCCAGCACCTGTGGGGGCACCACCGGGAGCCACCTGCCCCACCGCAAAGCCAACCGAAGGCCCGGCATCGGCATGGCTGGCCTCAAGATGATGAACAATTGCAGCGACAACCAGCTGGAAAAGTCAGCCCACGCTCGTTTCCTGTGCAACAAGGCAGAAGTTAAAGCCTGAAGTAATACAAGTTAATCTTGAAGTGTTGCTGTAATATTTGCTGTACACATCTGTTTATGACAGACAGTTTTAGACCACTAGACAAGCAAAATAACTTGTCAGCTCTGGGACAGTCTGTGTTTTCCTCTGGGACAGTCTGTATTTGAAAGACATCATTTTTCTGTAATTAAAGTTTTGCAGAGAGTTTGAGAGTTGCATGCTCAAAATTTGCCAGAATAGCAGAGGGCACAATCCTGCGTGGGGAGACAAATCACGCAGGGCTTCCACTGATGTGCTGGCAGGAGGAAAACTGCAGCCAGGCATGGTGGGAAGCGTGGAAGGAGTGTGCAAGGCTGTGGAGGCTGAGATATAACATCTATGCACCTGGAGATCTCAAGAACCCATCAAGGAAAAAAGACAAACACCAGTGGTGCCCATGTGATGTTTAGTTCACCAAAAGAGGAACATCAAAGCAGCTTTCTGCCTCTGTTACGCTATACGAAAGTGCATTGCACTGTTCGAGGCTCGTCACCTACAGGGAGGGGCAGCTTAAGTAAGGGTCCATGATACGATAGCTGGCTTGGCTGGTGCTGGGGATGCTTCTCCAGCAACCCCCGAGAGCCCGTGGTGATTGCACAGCATTGCTGGCTTTGAAAACAGCTCCTCTTCCACAGCGAATGGAATGGATTAATCCTGCCCTGCCACAGGGATGGCATCTTAAACCAAACATCCACAACTAAGGCTGCTATAAACGGCAGCATAACCAAGAGGAGGGTTTCAGCTTGCAATTACATTTTTTATTTGCTAACCACTTCTGCATGGGGAATCCCAGCCCTTGCTCTGAGCTCTGTAGATCTTTTCCCTCTTCCCTGTGCTCTATTTCAGCAGGTCCCATCCCCTGCCCTGCCGCTCACATGCCCGTGGGCATGCTGGGCTTGCCTACCTGCTCCTGCAGCCGTCAGCACCGGCTGGTGCTTGTCTGATGGGTACCCTGCCTTCCCCCATTTTTCTGGGGTGCAGAAAAGGAAAGGCAAGAAGGCTGGAATGACTCACCAAGATGGCAAAAGGATTGTTCATGTTTTTCACACTCATTTTGCATGGCAGTCGCTCACATCCTCCAGCTGCCCCAAAGCAAGCAACCCAGAAAGAGGTGGGAGTCTCTGCAAGTCAGATGAGCCAAGGGCGTGTTGTCTTGCAAAATAACAAAGAAACATGATTTATGTAATTTATTTTATACATATGAAGAGGAAATATTCTAAGCAGCACCTGAAATCTGTTCTTTTTAAAGACAGCATGCAGCAACCTTTCAACATTTAAATTTTGTCTAAACCATAAAGGAGCTACAGTGTGACTTAGATATAAGTCCACAACCAATAAATTAGAGGTATTAAAATCAGGCAGAATAGAGAGGCTTCCAGCTTTACTTAACTGAAGTGGATTTATCTGAGGAGGAAGGCTTTCCATCTCAGTTGAAAAATGAGATTATATAAAAATCCACCACCGGAATGTGGAAGGTATCACAAAATTAGCCTTCCATCTTTAAATCAGTGTAGGCTCCCTTTTAGGCAGAGGAGGAAGCTCCTCAATCACCGACTCCTCACCCACGCAGGCGCTGGGAGCCATCCAAATCTTATTCCTTAAAGCAGTCCCAACGACATAAATCACCGGCAGCTCCTAGCTTGGTCCTTGAAGTTATGATATCAAGCACTGAAGTACCGACGGTGAAGCTGCATCAGCAACGGGGACTCTGCCCCTTTCACAAATGAATTACAAGAGCTGTTAGTGCTGCAGTCACACAGCCTTCCCCAAATTACAACCCACAAACAGTTTTGTAGCGCCTTAAACCAAAACACCAAAACCTTTTGGGATTTGGTCTGCGAAGATACCCAGTAGCTTTCACCTCTGAGTATCAGTTCCCCACCCTGTGTATCAGACATTAATTCCGGCAAAAAGGCACTGATAGAAATAAATGTCAGCAGCACATCTGTAGCTCTGCTATATAAAACTTGGAAAAAAATCATTGCATGTGATACAGTGAGGGGGAAAGAGGAATCTCTCTGAATCTGAGCAAAACTCCAGACCTCAGCCAAAGGTTTTCATCCTCTTTGTGCAGCTTCTTGTGGGTACAAAGTGTCCTGGTCAGGGATGTGCCTAATATTTAGTGTATACCCACAAGCAAATCAAGCTGTGTAGGTTCCCCCCCCAGCAATACCCTGCGTTGCAGCGTGTGAGAGCCCACCCTGTCTGCTTTGTGCCCCTGGACAGAGCTCCCTACCCCCAACAGCAATAAAACTTCCCAGGCTTTCTTGAACCACCAAAAGGTGAGAAAAGGTTGCATTTCAAGTACCAGCGCATACAAGGCTTCAGCTGATTTGGTTCACCCCTGTGAGTAGGCTGGGTTTTTACTGCCTATACAAGAGCAGACTTGAGGACAAATTCACTGTTTGTCTGTATGGCTTGCTCGCCCATGCAAAAATATTTCTGATGAAAAAGACAGGTTCATTGCTTGCTAATTTTAAGTCAAATTGCTTGACTGGAAACAAAGCTCAGCTGATTTCAAAACCAACAGAAATGTTCAACATTTCAGCAAAAATGCTTGTTGGGCTTTGTTCTGGAAGAATTTCCTTTTTAAAAAAAGGCTGCATTGTTATTGGAAGTAAACAAGACAAATGATTACTAATGGTTGAAGTCCATATGCAGTTTTGGTTTGGACAGAACATTTTCATTCCACCCATCAAACTGCAAAATCCATTACTCTTCCACCCCTCTCTTTTAATGGTGGTAGAATGAAGCCAGCATAATCTAGCCCAGTAACGATAAAATAATACACAGGGTAAAATCAAATCCTCATATACATACACATAACAGTACTTGATTCCATCCGCATCTTGGAGTGTTCATATAAATGAGAATATGGTGATTTAATATTCACTGATGTACAAGGGCAAGCTTTTACACACTGCAGGAGTAGAGAAATATTTCAAATGCAGCTCACATATTTCATTTAACTTGCAAGAACAACATATTTAGGGAAGCAAGGTCAGTAGATCCATTGCTGCCAGCCCTCTCCAGTGCAAACCAGGCAGCTACGGCTCTTTTCTCAATGAGAAATGCTCGCTTCTGGAAAAACAGCGGCATGGCAATTGAATGTTGCATAGCGATCACCCACAGCATTGTAGCATTCCTCTGCGCGTCGGTGTGCTTGTGGAGTTAGTCCAAGCTGAGCAACAGAGCAGGGCTTTTCAAAAGGGGCCGGAGATCCAAGGTGGAAATTAATGCCAGGTTTCCCAATGAGTTCACGAGTTCACAGCTCCAGCCACAGCCTGAATTTTGACCTTATGATCTCCACCTCCACTGCCTGGGTGCACGCCGCGTTTAGAGGAAGCACAGTTTATCCCCAGCGGGGTTGACGTGTTCTCACTGGATGATGCGCATTTGGCTGCTGTTGGACTTGTTGGATGATACACATTCATCTGTCGTTGGGCCCGTCTGACGCCTTAAAACTCAGCCTTTGCAGTGGGTTAGTGGTCCCTGGAGCTGGGGAAGAAACAGGAGAGCGGTGATGAGAGTGGAAACTCTTCCATCTCTACCCTTTGGCTGAACGGTGCAATGGGATGCTCTGTTACCTTTTACGTGTTTCCAATATTCCACTACAGGCTAAAAGGCATTTATTTTTATGTCTGAGGTAGACACAGTGGAAGGAAAAAGAGAAATTTTGCCAATGTTTGTTTAGCCTTACTGACTGATATCCTGCAACTATCACACAGGGATTTGCATTATGTGCCAAAACTTGATGAGAATGATGTTTCAAGATCAACTCAGAGTGTGGGTGGATCCTGCCCCAGGACATATTTTTTCCTTACTTAAACTAGAATTTACTTACCGGAGAATCTGCTTGCACTGCTTGTAAATTTTGTGCACTAAGGACAAGGTTAAAATAGATGTTATGAGGACTAGAGGCATGCCCAGGCAATCAGTTTAGTAACAGTGACATTTCTGAGGCAACTTTGGCGTAGATCACATCAGAGCAGTAATTAACTTCCTATTATTTATGATAAAGTCAAGTAGTTGATGTGAGTGAAAGATGTAGGAGAGTTATGACTGACAGCCTTCTATTAGCGCAAGCTGCAAAAGCATTTGTAAAGTTGTCAAGCATGAGATACCCAGCATGTTGGATTTGTCAAGCAGATGTCACCAGATACCACTGGTGTCTGTTCAGATAGCTGGGATTGTGTGATTTACAACTGGGGAGGATTTTCGCCACGCAGAAGCATTGGCAGCTCTTCTTCAGCCTAGAAGATGAGCTGGCACAGAGAGCTGTTGTCGGCTCCGTGCCTGGATGCGCCACGGCAGCATGCCGGTCAGGTGAGCTCTGGTCAGCAGCCTGTCCCAGACGGAGGATGGAGTAGCACAGGTAACAGCTAAGCTTTCTCCTGGAAAGGATTTGGGCCCAGCAAATTGAAACTCACTTCTAAAACGTGATTCATGCTATGAAAGTCTCAGTGACATTTTAATTAACTTGAGGACGTCCAGAGAGCGGAAAACACGCTGCAAAATTCCCATCCGCCTGTCACATCTGTGATGAGTTAATGCCATGTGGTAGATGCATAATACATTCACACACAGTTTATTTCTACCGAGGTCAACGCACGATACAGCAGCTTGTTTCTGAAGCTCATTTGACTCATCTCAAATATTTGCTGAGGAGTCGCCGTTAACCCACCTACGTGGGTGAGCTCCGCAGCTGCACAGCAAAGGGAGCACCTGCGGCAAGGGGACCCTAATGGGATTGGGAAACCCCAGCTCTCAGTCACCCTGCACTGGCTGCTGTCTCTTCTAGGGTCAGGAAAATACCTCACACGGGCTTCTTTTTGGGTGCAAGATAGATATTGCACCGAGCACCTTTTCTGCACTTGACGTGTATGGAGAAGAGTGAAGGGAAAGTGGGAACCAGCCCTGATAAACAATTGTTCTGGCATGACTGTAAGCGATCGCTTTAAAAGCTGTGCACAATTAGTCTTTCCTTCTCAGGTAGTTCCTGCGAGGTTAATTAGTGCACTATTTTTTCTTAATCTTGTGTCAGGGAGGAAGTTTGGAAGAAATTGTCAATAATGACCTCAAACTCATAGGTTCTTAAAGAACTTGAAGTAAATATATTCAAAACAAAGCGTACTTCTTCTTCCATTCTCTTTAGAGCATGCTGTTTCCCCGAGTTGGAAAGTAACATTTGAAAACTGCTGATGGAGATGAGAAATCTTGGAAATAGTTTGTCGCAAATATCACATGGAAACTGAAAAAAACTTTAGGATATCTGTGCTAAGGCATTTACATGGGAGGAGTACATAGACTGAATGAAGTGATATTTTCCATGATTCCAGGACTGATAAATAAGGAAAGCACAGTGCAGCACAATGCAGTATCTCCCGGCTAGCGTCTGAGAAAAGCAGGCTAAAAATAAGTGGTATGCAGATAAATACAGAGATGCTAAGTACAGGAGGCTGTTACTGGGCCTTTCTAGCTGTTGGTTGCGACAGTGAAAATCACAACGCAGAGGGAATGTTTTAGCACCATGCTGTTTCAGCCCAAGTACTGACATTACCAAGTATTTTTAGAAGGTATTTTGCACCGCAAGTAGCCCATTAGAAGTCAGGCATTTGCAATAAGCCAGGAACGGCAGTTAAAGGAACTAGACTTGAGCCTATTCTTAGAGGGACAAGTTAGCAGGTTTGCATCCAAGGGTTCACCTCGTTTTTGGGCAACGTAAAGGGTGGACACCGCTACCCTGGTTGAAGTCTGGGCCGTGAGGATGGCTGCGGTACTGGGGAGTTGCACAGCTGTGAGCGCGTTACGCAGCCCTAGGCACAGGGTAAGAGGTAAAGCCTTTATCACAGCGCACAGCTCTCTGCGTCCCATTTTCAAAATGGGTTGCAGCAATTTGAGAGGCCTGAAAATGTTGATAGAGCATGCTTTTTGTCACCTTCCGGGAGCCATATGCCCTGTTTACCATGAAGCTCTCTGTAAGGGGCTCGGAAGAAACTATAAAAGCTAGAGAAATTACCTTCAAACTTTTCTGTGTGTCAGAATTAAATACGGAAGCTTAACATCTTGGACTCAACCAGAATTGGATCTTCTGGGGCAGGCAATACGTCCGGGGAGGAGAGGAAGGGACTGTGCAGGTGGTCAAAACCAATTTGTTATCCCCACAATATCTGGGCTATGTGTATGCATAAATCTGTGTTAAACCTCCCTTAAAAAAAAAAAATGGTTGAAATGCCCCCCCAAACTGCCTCTCTTGACCTCTATTCCCGCACAATTTTCATACATAGAATGGGAGGCTGTTCTTGCTCAGTCGTGGGCGAGGACGGAGCCGTGAACGGGCACCTTCCCCAGCATGGGCATCGCCGGTCCCCCACCACCGGCCACTTTTCTGCCTCTGGGCTTGTCCTCTCCTCGTTCACAGCCTTTTTGGTCATTTAAAGGCTAATGACCAAATTCACCACCTTTTTGTAATGAATTATGCACGTAGTTATGCACAGACCACTGTAAAAATAAGATTGTGGGGTAAGAATTTTTAAATTTCAACTCAAGTAGACGAAGTCTATCAGCTTGCTAGGATCCTACCATAGGCAGCAGGGGCGGGAACCTGGTCATGGGAGGTGTTAGGGATGCAAATCAGCAATTCCCTAGAAAATGTTCTGTAAGAAACAGTCCTTTGGGTACTACAGAGGCAGGGAAAACCCCATTATTTCCACCATTTCACAAAGATTTTTCTGGTTGTTACCAAAGCTGCAAGAATTTTTAAACAGGTTACCATGGTTTACATCCACAACTCCAAATGATGAAGACACATAATTAGCCCGAGGATTTCAGCTGAAAGCCCTGATTCCTCCAGTGCCCAGAAGGTTATGGAGAAAGCGCCAGAGTGCTTTAAGCATTGAGAAGGCCACAGGGGAATATTGAAAATATTTGTTTTCCTCCATTGGTAATTACTGCCCTCAGAGCTACCATTAAAGAAAGCAATTTCAGACCAGAGGATTTTGAATAGCACGTGGAACTGTAACACTAGGTGATGTTATTTAGTTGCAGAGCTGTAACAATATCCAGTATTTCAGCAGCCTTAAAACATAAGTCTTAGTTCAGTAACCTTTAAGATTTGTTATTCTTTGCCTTATCATTGAGTTGTAACATCGTCTAGGTGGTTATCTCTAAGAGGTTTAAATTTCCAATCTATTAAAGTAATTTTAGCAATCTATTATTTCTAGGCCATTGAGGGAAGGTTAAAATGAAAATTATACTGGAGGGAATAAGTTCTGTTCCAAGTACAGGTTGAAAACACCTCAGCAGTAGAAAGCAGTAAGGTTTCAGGGGAAGAAGCACTTATCAAGGGAAATGAAATGACTGATAACTATTGATTAAAGCAGCTTGACTGAGGTAACGTGAAAGGATTTTTTCCTCCACTAATATAACGGAGAATTTGCAATGCCTGATTTAGACAGCTTCTACCTCCGAGCTGCTTTTGTAAGACTGAGTTAGACTTTTAGCACTATATTAGAGGAATGGAAAATTTCATTTTCAGGAGTACACAAGGAGACCAACATCCATCTCTGCACAGCCATACACCCAATTTAAATAAAGCTATGTGGCACAGGAGAAGCCGTGAATACAGATATTGGGGAACAACAGTGCAGCCAGCTGAAGAAAGATTCTTTGACATTAAGACCTCATGGATCCCAGCTGGACAAATCACCTTCACAACTTAAATCCGTGTAGCTGTGATGGGCAGGAATGGCAATGCTGCACGTTAGCCAAGCTGAGTGTCATTTAATCCTGATTTACGGACTGACTGATTAGCGTATGCCTATTGCAGCACTGAGCTTTGGGTCATTCTCATGGCTTTGGGTCTCCTCCGGCCCCATGGCCATCCTCACTGCTGGGCTTTGGAGGGATCCGAAAGTGTATGGGCTGCAGCCCTGTTCCTGCGAGTGAGACCGATCCCGGGGAACAAAAATCATTTGTTCTTGTTGGTACAGAAAGAGCAGCAGCAACAAAACCTTGACACCCCCACACCCCAGCCATTAATGCTAGGTCTGTTTATTTTTTAGTATAATAGTAACAGTTGATTTTATTAATTTTTATGGTGCTATTGGGAAATATAATAGTCCTATAAAAACCAGTTTAAAACCTCTCTAATTGTCTTATCTCTTCAAATAAATGCATACTCTGGGAATTTTAAAAATGGATAGACCCATTACTATGAATAATTTCCCTCTTCCACAAATACAGGGTCCCGACACAATAGACAATAGCCTCTGCGGTTTGTTTGGGGGTGAATATGCCAAGGCTCACTAAAAGGGGTGTTTTGTTCATTGAACCCCATCTGTTAAGGGCTCCTTCAGAGCTGCCACGTGTGCAGAGCACATTGCAAGGCACCAAGGGTTCTTGTCAAATGAGCGATTGCACAGCGAGTTGTTTGAAAACAAATAATTCAGTCATTTAATGTATTTTCACATAGTAAAACTGTTTAGTTGCTGGTAGGGATGAATGGCACATTCAGTGAAAGGAACAACCAGTCTGGGGCCACTGGAGGTGAGTCTCAAGGAGGCGGAGGTATGGTAAGTTTTATAGTAGGGCACAGACTTTTAAAGCCGAGAGACCCATTTTAGGCAGAGGGAAGAGGAAAATGGATACTGCACAGCAGCACAGGGCTGAGCAGTCTGCACCTCTGCGTACCCTGAAAAATTTCATTATGCGTTCATACAAAGGCTTGATACACTGTGTTTTGTAAAAAATTAAGTCATGTCAGATGTGCACAATATAGGTATATCTATATCTACAATATCGCTCTACAAGGAGAGCGTACCTCATTTCCAACACAGCATACTCACACAGTGCGTGTTCCCTAATTCAGTTTTCTTCTTTTTTTTGTTTAGCCTCAGAGCTATACCGTAAAGATAACCACTATGTGAAAACTACTGCCAGTCCCGTTTTACCGTACTGCTATTTTTACAGCGCTCTAATCATTTCAAAAGACAGCAACCCCTTCTAGTTTGCACCGTCCCATTGCTCACAGCAGGCAGCGTGGCCCAGCTTCATCCCAGCGTGGAGCCCATGTGCCCAGCTCGCCCCATGAGCCCATCACCCTGGCCTCGGGGCTTGCTGCCACCATGGGTGCCCAACCTCCTGCAAACGGGACTTGCCTTGCAGCTTCCTGAGGCAGTGTTTTTCTCATAGCTCATGCTCCCATTAAGTTATTCTTGCTTCTGATAATGCTTTTCACAGCTGCATTTTTTTTTTCCTGAGGCGAATGAGACTTTTGCAGCAGTGACTATAATGAGGAGGTTTTGCCTTCGGGGATCATCTCTACTACTGACAGAAGTTGTAAGATGGTTATGTTTTATGCACTCCTGTGTAAGGAAGAAAGAAAAAGAGAACAAGAGCAACCACTCTCAAACGATGTTTCTGTCTTTCTCCACGAGATCAAACGGCTCCTCATGCTTCACGTGAGCTGGCTGGTGCCAGGGCTGCTGCGGTACAGGCTGCAGCTGGAAGGACGTGCAAGGATGTGGGGCAAATAGGTGACAAACCATGTTTTGAAAGAGGACATCCCAGGCTCACTCTGTATCCTCCAGATGTTCTTCTGAAGCTCTTGCAAAACACCTTCTCTGCCTATACCCCAAAGCTACACTGGCCAGGAAGGGGTTGGTTTTGACCCAATTCTGTGAAGAGTGCGGGTGCTGTTCACCCTTCTCCTTCCCCTTTTGCTGCATACTGAGCATCCAATGGGCAGATACAAGCTAAATTTTGGGGTTTTTTTTTCAGAATGAAAGACACCATCTGTGGCGTATCCTCCTGTTTATGTCTGCTGCATCTCTGCAGACTGAAAACTGTTGTGTGTGTCAACGCGGAGCCTCTCCAGCTGATGAACTTTTTTTTTTTTTTTTTTTTTTTTTTTACAGGCATGACTCATGTAATAGTGCAGAGAGAAAGTAATTTCCAATCGCAGGGCTATTTCTGAAAGTGTGCTTGGCACCTGTGTTGAAATCTTGTCTAAAAGAAAAAGTGGTAGTTGCAGTGGCATCCACAATACCCAAAGGCAGACATCCTGATGAATTCCTGACGGAGAATGTTGGGTGGTAATTCATCCAGCAGCTTGAGGAAGACTCTGTACCTCTCTTCCAGATAATTGAACTTTAATTTATTTAAATTTAATGGAAAACCATATGGAGAGGAACAGAAAGCTAATTTAAAGCAGTTCTCAAAGCAATCAATATGTTAACAGATTCCTTCAACTTTTCACACTTGGTTGCTGAAAAATATTTAAAATGTATGTTTTTTTTAACCAGTATTATGAAAACACAGGGTTTCTGGCATGTTGTATTCAAAACTCAAGAGCCAAAATAAGCTTCTGTTATGAAAATTAAAATGTACTTTGAAAGCACAAATTGTTTTATTAGAAGTGAAAATGACAACTAAGCTATCTTCTAACAAACATTGCGCATCTCTGAAGTCTTCTAGGAAGATACGTATAAATCCTAAAGGGTTCAAATCACTGGCCTTCGTACAGCCCAGAAATGAAAGCAATAAAGTAGTTGTATGAGTTGCATGAACAGATTGAAATTGGCAGTAAGAGTACACGAAGCAGCCCTTGAATGCAAATGGAGTAAATACAGATTAGAGCAGGAGAATGCAAAATTACCAATTATGTACATCAAAGATGAGAGACAAATTTTTATCAATTTTCGTATTTTCCTTATTCCTTTGGTGCACCTCAAGGTCAGTTCTTTACGTGCTGAGTTTTGAAAACAGACCTGCAACAGATTGTCAATGGTAGGATATATAATACCATGCTTCTACTCTTAAATGTTGATCTTCCAACATTGATCCTCTTCTCCCACATTCAAACACTTACACTGTTTTGCTCGCAGTAAGGTACGATTTAATTTAGTTGTATGTTAAACAAACAAACTGTAGGCAATTTAAGATCCTAGAAAACAATAAATGTTCTAATTATATTTTATCTTGTAAAATTATACTGGTTTAGTGATGTCAGTGAGCTGTGAGCTTTATATAAGCAGTTTGTAATTTACATTATGGTTTCATCTTTGTCAAGCTTGAGGAGTGCAAACAGTAAAAATAAGTGAAAACTTGTTCTTTCCGAAAGTTTAATACCTTGAGATTGTTAAGAAGGCTGGAAACTGAAAGGAGCCGTTACTCCCTGCAATGAACTTTTAGCAACCCATACAAAGTCTTATGGAAATTCTATAAATAGTCTTCAGTCTAACCTCATTGAGGGCAGGTCTGACTTTTCTGTGGCTTTTATAAAAACAATTATTCTAAGCAGCTTTTTTTAGAAGGCGGTGGGTTTTTTGGTTTTTTTTTTGTTTGTTTTTTGTAAGCAAATGGTCCTGCAGCCTTTTTCATTATCTGAGGCCTGGAATTCATTTCAGATTTGCCAAGTCTTCTCCCAGAAACTTATTAGCATGGTGGTACAGCTCTGTGGAGATTAATAGCTCCAAAGAAAAAAGAGCAAATAATGGCTAAGTAGCCTTTTTTTTTTTTTTTTTTTTGATAATGTAATGTTTCTTCTCTTTCTTTGTATCTTTTCCCCCGGGTTTGTTCTGCCTTTGGATAGTCTTGACTGTAGAGCAACAGACAATTAAAATCCTGAGGTCCTGCAAACGCTGCTTATTTCTTGCAAGATCAATGTAATAGTAAAATTCGTGGATGTCAAATGACAGTGAAAGACTCTTTTAAATAAAATGCATCATAAAATTGATATAATTAAAACATTTGTCTTTCAGTGGCTAGTCTGCTGCAAGCAATTTCACCTACAGTGGAATGTAGAGGAGCTGGAAATTACACTTTCAATGAGCTTTTTAAGGCCCTATGAAAAAAATCATTATGATCAGTACAAAAAAACTTAAAGCCACTAAAATGCCAACATACCGAAGGAAGAGGACAAGGCCAGTAACTGGGTTTCAGGATGCCCACAATAGCCGAGAAATTGTGGTGTGAGATGCCCATTTGACATTCAGTGTGGACCTCCCTCCGTCCCAGGCAGTCCCTGCCAGGCGGAGCTGAAGGGATATTCCTTCCTGAGCTGAGATCTGATGGCTTTGACCGTCCTCACTATCTGCCTCCTGAAGATATTTCTGCATACAAGTGTGGGTGGCATCACACCTCTCCAAATATCCCAGCTCAAGGTGTGACCAGTCTCTGCTGATTTGGAAGAAGGCAAGCAAAACCCCTGAGTCAAAAAGGCCTTGTGGTCTTTTAAGCAACCAGTGGTCAGAAGAACAGAATTAATTGATAGCCTAAATATGGTTCAATCAAAATTCATAAACAACTACTCAACAAATCTCCTTTCAGCTCCCTGTGGGGAAAAACATCTTTCAAAGCCTTTAATTTCTAACTTGAGGATTCCTTCTGGTCTGTTACCCAATCCCACCCAGAAAGCTGCCAAGAACCATCTTAAAGCAGTTTAGGTTCCTTCTTCCACCACTGTGTTTGATGGAGGGTTTCTAAAATTCAGCGTGGTGATTAGAGACCTTGTAATTCCACACTTAAATGTATTCAAGACCTATATATATGTGTGTGTGTGTGTGTGTGTGTATATATATCTATATCTCCATTTGATCTTGTATTATCCTTCCACTCAAATAAGTCTTCTGGTTATCCCCAGATGATTTTTACAGAAAATTATCATATACTTCTTGGTCTTTAATCTCCTGGCTTTCTCTGTGATACTTGAGCAGTCAAGTCGGTTAAGCCACTGGCTTCAGCTGCAAGATGTGAGCCACTCTGCTGATTTTACTTTACACTCTTCCTGCAGTTCTGGTAGACTGGTGCCCACCTGCACTACCCTCCTCATCTTTTTGTGGAAAATCAGGCACAGTGGTAAGGGGCAATCAGTGAGAGAGTGTTACTTTATTTGCTAAGCAGAAACTCTGTGACAATAATGATGATGGTTTTATGAAATTAGTGTTGTAAGTGGCTGAAATTATGAAAGGAGCAGGCAATAAGAGGATCTTAAACAATTAATTCACATAGGATTTCAAGGGCTTACTCATGGGCTAAATTGGTATTTGCATTTTTATATGGGGAGTAGTGAAGTGGTTTCGTTTATTGATTCGAGTCCTTCTGTTAGAGGCCTATACCCAAACATTGAGTGTCTTGTAACTTAAGACACCTGTCTTCAGAAATTGTTTCACAGCAGAAACCTCATTAAACATCATTTGGGATTGACATTGAAGTGTTTTGAAATACCATAGGTCTCCTGTCTGTTATTCTTAAACCTCCTCTCAGCTTGGCTGTATAAACATGCACAGCAGAGTGCTGATGGCTGTGGTACTTGGCATGGAGATGGTACCATGGGAAAGCATATGTGGAGCCAGCACAGAGTCCTGATGGCTAAACTCACCTGGAAGTTTCCCTCTTGCCTGGGAAGCAGCAGATCTTGGGGGAGAGATGAGACTTGGCCAGAGGTGGGCCACGTGCTACATCTCTGCTCTTCCCACCTCTGCTTGGAGCACCGTGGGTGTTGGGGCTCATGCATCCCTGCAGCTGGGGGATGAGTTCCCCTCATCCTCACCTTCATTCTCGGCCTCATTCTCTGCAGATGTGGTTTGCTCACCTCCGTTTGGTTGCCCTGTAACTGAATTTTGGGAGGGGAGAGGTGGATCAGAGCCTTAAAGATGCTGTGGTGGAGACAACACCGTCAACACTGAACAGTGCAGAAAGTCAGAATGTGATGGAAGGACAGTCTGTGGCACAAATCACCACTGACTAGTGATCCAAAAACCATATCGTTTGCTGTGCCTTGTACCAAGGAATGATATTCAGCAAAGCATGGGCCTTTGAGGGATACAACACTTCAAAGTCCTTGTAGCCCACCAGCAACCAAATGTGGCTTCCCTTGTATTTAGCATATGTCGCTTTAACCCTATTTAGTATTAATTCCTCTGCGCAACCATTCCACAATTTGTCCTTCAAGAGGAAAAATAATTGATGAGTTTTTCATTAAGGAAATACACAGTAAGTTAATTTCCACAAAGATGACCTGAGTAAGGTAAGTGGAGAAGGGCATTTGCATTGGGGCTTGCTCTTTTAGTAACACCACTGTGGTTCCGTTCATCTCCTGTTTGATTCTCCCTGGTGCACAACTACAGCTCCTGGGAACTGGTGTCACAGGACTCAGCCTCTCCAGAGGGTCACAAACTTTAGCAAGTTGCTGACCTAGGGTATGTTGGGTGTGCTTCCAGCCAGTGAATGCTGGTATCTACAAACTGATAGCAATAGATCGTTGGGCAACTGAGGTGTGCAATTCCTCCACGTGCTGACAGGATGGAGCGTATTCAAAGGTTAAGAAAAAGCAGTTACAGTCTTCATGCTACAGCCTTCTCCCTGACCTCTTAGCAGCAGACCTCCGAGCTGACTTCCACTTACAGCATCTGCCAGTAAAGCTGCAGACGGCTACAGTGGAGAAAACAGGATCTGATCTGCAAAGCAGGGCCACAAAATGACATGTAGACACAGTTGTTTTGTACTTGAGACCTGCTGAAGACAGCCTCTAATTTAAAATGTGATTAATTAACTTGTCTTTAAAGATGACCCAAAAGTTCATTGAAAGGAAAATCCCAAACCTCTTGCCCGAAGTATCATGGGGCCTTCTATAATTGCACAGCTTAAATGAAAATGCCAAACATAGCGATGTTAAGCCACATAGAAGATGGGATCTCCTCTTCCCAAAATCACAACCAGAGCTGTGGTTAGGTCTCCAGGCAGTTGCTCACAGGCAGGGCTAGCAGGAGAGCCATGCATGTTGTATGTGTGATCGTAAGGCTTTGATGTAAGCCCAAGGGAAGCATATTCGAGCCTGAAATGACGTGCTGTACAAACAAGAGGATGAATATGGAGGCTGGGGGAGCTTGTTGGGGAGGGGAAGGGATAAAGGAGCTTTGACTCCTGCTCGCAGGTTGTGTTCACAGCGCCTGAGAACTGCACCTCTTGACGTGTGGAGCTGGGGCAAAACAATCTGACCTTGCCTTAGTGGCTCCAGAGGGGCCCCAAAAATACTCTGAGCTTAGTAAAAACACTAAAGTCTCTCCAGACTCACTCAGAAGGTATGGATGACATCACAAAATGCTGCTAGTGACTCCCTTAGACTGTACATGGGGTTAAAAATTTTTTGTGTGTATGTGCTCCAGTGTCATCTATCAACAGTAGAGCACGTATGCAAATTCCAGATACAAACTGAAGGCAGCATGATGCCTTGATACACCGGGTCCCATCAGGGCCGTGTCATTTTGTTATGCTTACGTCTGCATTCCTATAAAGTGCTTCTGACCTGGGCTTTTAATATCTGAAAGAGCGACGGTGAAAATTAATGAAATAATGAAGATATAATAGTTTCTCCCGCAAGGCTGCATCCATGCCGTGGTGTCTGAATGTATTTACATAATTAAAACAAAGAATGCGGCATAAGAAGCAGCGCTAATGGATGACTCCCCTCACCCTTTACAACTAAGCACCATCTGTCATTTACAAAGGAAGATGGCTTTTCAACTAACTTCCTTCTTTATTAGAATTTATTATTTTTTATTTCCATGGCAGAAAGCCTTTTCTGGTTCCCAGGATATAATTTGGGATACATAAATCAAGTCGTGCAGAAAAATGTCAGATGTCTGTTGACTAGAATAATGAGTTTTGCTGGCACGTGCCTCTGCCCGAGAAATGGACTTATCTCCGGAAAACCTTGCTGAAGTTGAGAAACCCCTGCCCTGACTGACCCTCCATTACCACATTATTTGGATTGTCCACAGGGAGGAAATCCTTTCCTCCTTCAGGATTTCCTTCCCATCTTCTGAACCTTCACTCTCACCTGGTCCTCACCTTCATGTCTCCAATCCTGTTTGAAAACAGAAATGAAAAACCCTCCCTGGAATTTTCCCAGCCGTATGGAAAGATTGGTTGGTTTGCTGTGATTAATTGTTGTTGTTTTCCTTTTTTCCTTCCTCAGCGTGGCCGTATGCGTTAGACACTACCTGGCAGAGAGAAAGGCGAGGGAAGGAGGTGAGGTTGGGGTGTGGGTCTGAAGCTGGCGCAGGGTGGGACTCTGTACATGATAAAGGAACAGACTCTGTTCCTGGGTCTCATCCCTCAGCACTTCTGCTCCTTTTGGGGAAAAAGGGAGTGGGGGGAAGCCTGGCCTCTCCGAAGCTGACGCATTTTCAATCCATTCTCTTTGAATTTGCTGGGGCCAATGCTGCCAAGCAGAGCATCCGTCCTCAAAACAGACAGCCAAAGTGAAGCAACGCTCCCCTAACAAAGACGACGGGAGCGATGGTTTCACCAGCAGATGAGACTGGAGACCACATCATCCTCTCCCCAGTTTAATAAAGAGATCTGTTTCTGCCTCCTTTTGTACTTCACTTTCTGCCCATAGTTCTTCCAACTGTGCTACCTCAGCATGACGGGATTTTAATATACTTCTTGTCATGTGGCTCCTTGCCCTGGTTTTATGGACAGGGAGCGAATCACAGAGAGACTGAGATCTCTCTTGTGAGAGCTGTGTCCACTGCTCTGCAGATCTGGACTTGGGTGACATAAAGACAGCGAGCAAGGAATCACACCTGGGCTTTCCAAGTCCCCCTGACCACCACAATGCAGCAGATCAGAAATGCTCCATCCAGCACAGGGCAGACCTTCACAGCATAAACACTCAGCCGCCGTTTCCTGCAGCACCAGGAGGTTCACATCCCTGGGTTAATATCTATCCGTCGCCTCTGCAGACTGGCTCGACGGCAGAGTCTCCCCATGAGTGCAGCTTTTCCATCGCTGGTCGCAATACCGGCGCCCTCCACGGTCCCTGGTTTCTGCACAAAGCAGCCGGTTCTTGTAATACACAGCAAGAAATTCCTGTGGTGGTGTTTCAAAGTGCCAGCACATGTGGACTGCTCTCTGGGTACATATTTTTACTGTTTCCATTTCAGTATGGTTTAAGGCTGTGGGGAAAATAGTTACAAAGGGGAAGAAAAAAACCCAAACCCCAAACTCTCCAAGACTGCTGAGGCTGGGCAGCTTAATTTCATACTTAGCAATCACAATCTGCACTGAGATAATTAGACTCAAAAGTCGAAAGAAAAGAGCCAGATGTTTCCAGACCTGTTCAGCAGAGATTCTGCCTTTGATTGTGTCAATTTAGCATATGAAATAAAACTGGAGTTTAATTTCTGAGGTAAAAAAAAATCTGCTTCATAGGAGGAAGCTATCTCAGAAAGGAACACATAGCTTGTGAAAACTAGCAAGATAAAAGGCACAGTTAAGTCAAAAATTAATGAGTTTTGCCCTCTGTAGAGTTTAAGTCCCGGCTACAACAGAAAGGCCATTGGAGTATATGATAAGCTATTACTGCACACAAAGATAAAAATAAAAAAACCCTGTCCTTTTGATCTGTTTCTATAATAACAATACTTTCGGGAAACAAAAGAAGTGTACAGGCCATCCCTGCCCATCAGAGAATGTGAAAGAAGACATATGGAGAAGTCATGTCACTTGCAGTTTTTCAGCTGAATTTTCAGCATTTTCATTTGATTTCAGTACTGGACTAGAATGAAGTCAGCAATGACACCATAAGTTACCTGGGCTGAAGACCTTATCCCACTTGATTTTTTTTTTTGTGGACCTCAACTCCAGTTCTCAGGAAGCAGCCGAAGAGATTGTAGGAGGATTGAGAAAGAAAAAAGGTAATTATGAGAGAAGAAGCTAAGTTTCTAGACTGTTGGAAAATCCCAATGCCACAGAATATGAAAGGTCAGGTAACTAAGAAACAGTCAAATTAAATTTACTTTCCCCTTTAGCTTTCCAAGAAAACCTCTGCAGCCACAGAACATTTCAGACCCAAAGGAAAATTGCATGGAAATATTAGGTGCACTTTAGAGAAAGGGCTTATTTAAGTGCTTTTGCAAGAGCACTAGAATATTGCTCTAAACTACACAGATATCTTTTATCCACTAGGATAGAAATCAGTAGGAAAGCAGCATGCACAGCAATTATCTGATTATCCATCCTTATGTGGACATACCTCAAAAACAGAGTTGCTCCGAGCCCACTCTGTGTCTGACCTTCCATACTGCAGTACTGTAATCCAATAACTTCCAATATTTAATGTGAAACGTGTGGTCACAACTCTCTCTGGACCCGTCCGGAAGAGGAATGACTGTAACTCTGCCAAAAGGAAAGAGGTTACCATGTTCAGAAATCTTTATTATATTATCAAACTGACTACTGGGAGAGCCAGTTATATCCTCCTCAGTGGCAGCTGGTATCAGAGCTCACCCTCTGGCCAGCCAGGCACTGCTGTAGCTAATCTCCATGTCTGTCAGCTGTATTAATCACTTCCCAGCTGGAATCATTGACTGGGGTAACATGATCCAATGGTTCACTGCAGTATCACATATTGTGATATGATTTCCTTTCTAATAACATTTGTAATTCAGACACCATTCATATTGAATATTTTTTTCCTGATAAAATATCCTACTGAGCAGTTTCCACATATGGTCAAAGTTACCTAGAAGGATTTTTGTAATGAACTGCTGCACAGTAACAAAAATTTCTTGCAGCTACAATTAACTTGGATAGATGAGAGTCCTCAAGCAATTGTTCCCAAATTATTCTTGTTCTCCAGCTTCCCTTTCGTAAGACATGCATACCTAGATATCTAAGAACATGCTAAAAAAGTCTGTTTGAATGTCAATTCATTCCCTAAGCAAAACTGACCCAAATCTAAATTTAGCTGCTCCTGGGTATGCAATAGTGCTGTTTGACTTTTTACATGTGTTTGCAGCATGAAGCTGTCTAGTCTCTCTTCCTCTCATCCTTCTGTTCCTGTCTTCTCCTTTGCTCACGGCTTCCTGCCAGCGTCTCTCATGATTGCTCACTGCACTCAGGGTCTCCTTTTCAGTGTGTTGCTCAATCTCATCACAGTCAATGCCTCTTCTCCATACCAGTCCATCAGACACAAGTGTCTTACCTTTGCCTCGGAGGCTCTTCATTAGCAAATTGCCCGCCAGTGCTCAGATGAGCTAGAAGTATTAAGCTTTTGCTCCCTCCCTCTCTGCCTGGTTGGCTGCAGAGATAGTCAGCCTACTACATCTCCCCATTCCCTCTGCATGCCTTTGCCTTCCCCACCATGCCCATATTCACTGAGGCCCACCCTTGCTCTAATGCCCACTGGATTCTTCTGCTTGGCAAGTGGCAAACATTTCTTCTTTTTAAGTTTTGTACCAGTGTCCTGGTGCTGCTGTAATTTGGCTGGCCACTGTGCAGCCATCACGTCACTTGACCCAAAGGGTTGGTGTTTTATTAGGTGACACCAATGAAGATGGGCAAAGGGGCAATAGCCTTAGCCTTAAATACCTTTAAAGTAATTTGCTAATATTATCTTTTCTAATGATGAAAACCCCAGATCCCTAGCAAAACTGAGCATTTCTCCTACTACAGCAGAATGTAGGTGGCACACCCCCCAGATCGCTGCAGCTCCCAGATCAAAGATAGCTGAGAAAGATTGATGGTGCTAATTCTTTCTTCATACATAGCTGAACAAAACGATGCAAGTAGAACAAAGTTGCTTTTCAATACTAGTGAATAAGCCTTTAAAAATATGATTCATGGAACAAAAAACATCTGCAAAGGATGTTCTCTTTAGATCCTTGAAAAAAAAGTCAGCATTTTATATTGCTGAAACTACATTGTCTACTGATGTCTATGCATTTCTCTGCTTTTGCAAACAGAAGTTTCCCTTCTGCACGTCTTAGATATTGAGGTCAATACCGAATTTTGCCGGAGTCTGAAGAATTGTTCTTTCATTGGTATTTCTCTGTTGTTCTTCAAACTGATATCTGCTCACCCTTCTTGGTTAAAGCTCATAACTTGCCTGTGAGGTAGGAGAGAATTATCTTCATTTTTCAAGGAGGATATCTGAGCTTCAGAGACTGACTTATCTAAGGTCACACAGTATGACAGAAGTAGGTACAGAAGCAGATCCAGATCACTTGATGCCCAGACCTGTGTTGAAACTGTTAAACTTCTTTCCTGGGAGCAGTAACTGGACTCATAACTGTAGAATATCCTATTTTATTATGGACTAATTGACATAGAGAAATATTTTCAGAGAAGATTCATGTTTAATGAACTAATAAAAAGAAAAGCTGCTTTTAAAATAGCTTCTGCCTCCAATTATAGTAGGAGAGGAAGAAGATGCATTAGCTTCTTTTGCAAAATTCTGTTTTCCTTTATTTTGAAGCACAACAGAATTCAGATCCTGCAGGAATACAAGATATTAGGCATGTCTTATTTATACAGTATTTATTATATTCTTTTAAAATACTTGGTAAGACTTGTCTTCATAACCATCTGCTTCCAAACAGAATCCACACAAAATGCAACTACAGCTATTTAGAAAAACGTATGGGCTTTCTAGCTTTCACTGGGCTTACAGGCAAAGAATAATTGAATGAAAATGCCTCCCAATTTGATTAGTATGAAAATATGCTCTATTTATTTTCTGTTATTCAGAAGAACACACTGAAATATGGTTTACCATCAGACACAGATGAGTGTCATTTCTGATAGTCCAAATCTTTCGGTGAAATATAATGTTATTTACTTTTTTTTTATGGCTGTGTAGAAATATTATCAATATGACTACTAGGATGCAATTCTGATATTCAGAACTCCAGGGGAGAAATTTATCCTTAATATATACTCTGAGGCTTTGGTGGGTGGGGACAAAGCAAACACAATAGGTCACACTCAAAGCACATACTGTGAGAGCAACACACATCGTATTTAACTTCAAGCATGTAAAATTCATTTAGCTGTATTTAAGTTCACTCTCTAAGCTGTAGATAGAGTCCACAGAGAGAAACTTCCCTGCAGCCGTTTCTGCCATCCTTTTCTCCCCATTGACTTTAAAAAAAGCCTCAACCTAAAGTCTTGGATGAATGCTCATCACCTGCCAATGGAAAGGTCATCCCCTTTGACGGGGGAAGAGGTGTAAGTGCCATGGCAGCTCCTCTCTCCTGAGCATCAAGAGAGGTTGGACAGCAGGCACCAGGACCGTCTGGCCCATTGTTCACTCTCCCAACCTTCGATGCCATGGGATGGTCACCATGCCATAGCAGGTGGCCTGGATGTGACCATAAGGATTCACTAAGGACAAAATGTGGCCCATCGGGGCGTTGTGTGTGGGGCAAAGCAGAAGAGCAGCAGTGCCGACGGCCTCGTGGTCCCTTGTGCCTTCCTCCACGGGCTCTGTGCAGATGCAGTTAGAGAGCTGCAGGGAGGTCTTTGGGAGGTTTCCCACGTCCCACCTTGAGCGTGTCTTCACGTGATGGAGAAGGTGCGAGCACAACACCTGCTCCAAACATAGCCGGTGGCTTGGACTGCTTGTGGGAGACAGGGGAGCAGGGCCCTGAGTCAGTGGGGCAGCGGAAGCTGCGTGATCTGTGAGTTCCCACAGGTCACATTTGCGACAGGAGTAAGACAGCTGGACACGGACTGCTTTTCTGTGGGCTGGAAAACAGGAGCTGGATTGTGCAAGTTGTGTCCGTGATTATGAGAATTCGGCCATGACACAGGAAGGCCGACGTAAGAGAGGACTCATCCCAGGAAACTTATGCAGTCACCCCGGGGATCATCTGTCGAGGAATGCTGTTATCATGAGAAACAAAAAAATCCACAAATCCAAACAAAGCTCCTGCGCTGCCTGGGTGGAGGGAGCTGCTGGGGACTGTGATGTGCTCATCTGTTTGGAAAGCAGAAATACCAGCGTTTTGTTCCTCTAAGCACTCACCACCTGGCAGGCAAACAGGAGACAAGGAGCCTCACAAAATGTGAGCAGCCTTGCTTCTCTGCCCGTCTGTGTCCTCTCCTTCTAACGTCTCTGGATATTTTCATTTGGCTTTTTGCAAGCACTGATTTCCTGATTTCTCTTTCTCTACTCTCAGTCATATTAACATCTAGCATCTCTGACGTTTTAGCCTCTTGGTATCTTCTTCCCCAAACCAGATTTGACCTCTTCCTGCAAGACAACAGTTTGTTCATAAAATGTTTTCTTCCTAAGCCAGTTCCTCATTTAGGCAGCTGTTTTTCTCTTTCTGGCTGTTTCCCATGCTAAAAAAAAAAAAAAAATGTCGCAGACTTTGTGTGACAGCAGAAACCTTCATAGTTCTGCTTTTTACTTTCAAGCCTAGCACTGCCTTCTCCACCAAAGGGAGAAACTCCAGAGCCTCCCACCCCCATGGGATCACCCAGTTTATCCAATAGATCTTTCCAGCCTTTTTATTTGGGGTGAAAACTGGACTTCTTTCTTGAGAGACTTTGATTCCTTGCCCGCCCAAATGATCCCCAGCTGGGTCCCCAGCTTTGGGTCCTACATTGTAAAGGCTCTTCAGAGCAGTGCTATGAAGTTATGATTTCCTCATGAGGTTGCAAACACCCCAGCTGAGGTGGGGTGACACTTCAGGCAAGCAGGAAAGAGAACAGAAACCCAGTTAGAAATAAAAGGTCCCTGGAAAAGAGCTCAGATTTTTAGACATCCTTAATTTGATTCCTTAATCTTTTTTTTCCAGGCTGAAAAATACCCCAAGTGAGAACCGTGTCTCAGACATCAAATAGTTCCCCACAACTTTGCCTAACTGAAAGTCTCAGAGAAAGCCAAACACTGTGGAAACGGGAGCTGTAGCTCAGCCAGAAATTGCATTCAGTCTCCTTCTGAATACCCTTTGCCACACTACAGACACCACGACCTGTGTTTTGGCAAAAACAGAATAATCCCTGCAAAACAAATATGAAATATACTCCTTGGCTAACAAAAGAATGTTATCAGCACGCGTCAAAGCAATGAAGAGCGAAGATATAAGGAAGTGGCACTGAGCTCTATAGCATCCTTTGTGATTAATTGGATAGCTGGAGCCCAGGCTTGGGGCTGTATCCTTAATCTTTAAAGCGGTGCATGGAGAATTAAGCATTAAGAGGAATGGGAGTCATCAAGAAGCAAAACAAAAAGCCTAGCATACTGCTATGAAATGGAAGTTTAAGTACAGTAGCTGCCAGCAGAGAGATAATTAGGTGCACTCCTGGCCTTATCTGCAAACCCTACTGTACACTGCGCCATTAAAAGCAATCTCCTGGTGAAAAAGAACGCCTGCTTCATATTAAGCTGTTTAAGTGGTGTACCGTAATTATGCTTACAGATGTTTTAAGAATACCTATATAGGAAACTGCAGGTCTTTAATTATAGGTAGGCCTGCATACGGCGCACTTTGCTCCACTGCAAACGAGCCTGGGCTGACCCGGGAGCGACCTTAGAAAGTCTGTTTGGGGAAGACACAAGCTGCTTTCCTTCTGCGATCGGAAATCAGTCGCAATGGCAATGACCCTCTTTAAAAGCACTTCCTTCTTCCAGCACAATAGTAAACGGCTGGCTTTCTGCACAGGAGCTGATCTCCTCCCGGGAATGTCGCTGGCAGGACGGAGGCACATTTGGCTCCTGGTGCTTCTCACCGCACGGCCAAGCACTCGCCCCAGGGGCCCCGACAGCCGCTCACCCCGGACTGGTCGCACAGGGAGAGGAAATAAAATAGGGCTGAATTTTCCCATCCCATTCCAAGTCCAGGCCCACAGCTCTCTGAACCTGCTGCCCCCTTATTTTTGCCGTCTTGTCAGACGCAGTTAGCTCATGGGCTTCCTGATGATGGGGAAAACTGGCAGTTGTCAGAGCAGCTGTTGCCCTTTCCTTCCCCCCTTCTCTTCTCTTGCTTTTCTACCTGCTGAAGGAATCCAGCCCACAGAGACAACACGCGCAAAGTGGGAGCGGTGGTAATTACACGGTATGTGACATTATTATTATTTACTTGATTCCACAAGGAACACATGCTCCCTGTCCCATCATCGGCTCAGCTTCTTGCACCCTTTCCCAGTGAATAATTCTTCAGGGCAATGTCCCTGGCTATGCATAAGCACACAAAAGCATTAAGAGAGGAATTAAAATGCATTGACAAGAGCAACAACATCAGCATGCTTAAAAAGCTGGTTAACTAAGAGCAGGGGCTATGAGACCGATGGCATCTCTTTCTCAAGGATGATGTCCCTCTTGTACATCCAGTTACAACTCAGCGCTCAAATATCGTACCACTTTTTGGTGAATTTTTACTTCTCTTAGCCTGGCAAAGCACGCTTACCTGATAAAGAAATTAAAAATTTACTCCATTTTCGGGATTGTTTGGCAGCTTGTTTCCTGTGCTCAGACCAGGTGCCAACTCAGGTCGTGCCAGGGGCTGGCGATGGGAGAGAGCCGCTGCACCAGCCCAGCCGTTTCTCCATGGCTGCTGTACACTCCTCATTCACCAGGACTTTCTTTCACAAGAAAGGACAAGACCAAATTTTACTCTTCATTTTCCTCCAGCTTTCTAACTGTAAACCAAAGGACTCAACACGTGATGTGTTCATTAAGAGAATTAAGCACTTTTTTATTAAAATTAAATAGTTGGAGGCAGCAAGTACCATACAAGTATCAAGAATGTATTGCTCATATTATTATTTTTTTTTTCCACTTGGAAAGCACTCTGAAATGATAACTTTCCCCTCTCCTGGGTTAGCCGTGTGACCCACAGGTGTGGCAGATGCCCCTTTATTTTGCAGAGGAAAAGTCCCACACCCAGGTACTGGTTTTGACCTTACCATTGATGTCCCTATTAACTGAGCAGCCCTGCAGGGAGAGAATCTTTTAGGCTGTAAAATTGTACAACTCCCCATCGCTGTGATGCTGCAAAGCAAGAGAGAGGAAAAAGGTTTCAGTGGATTTCAGGGAGATGGGAAAACCAAAAGGGACAGGTTAAAGAAGGTGTTGGCTGGACGGCTGGAAGCGCGGAGATGAGCAGCCAAAGTGACAGCACGGGAACCACAGTTTTGTGGTGTTTGTTTTTATTTTTTCTGAGGCAATAAAAGCCCTATCTGAGGACCGGTTAGCCAGGCTGTACTAGGGAAGAGGAGGCAGAATCAGTATCCTGCTCACGGGGCAGCAGATACAGGTAATAAGCGTGACACGAGAGGATTTCATAGCTATTGAGAAATCATCTAGCAGGTCGCCATGTCAACAAGAGGAGGAATAGTGGCAGCTCACAGCGATGCGCTCCTGCCTGTAGCAAACCCATCGTAAAGAGACTGAGGCTGGGGGAAGTTATCACAGCGGTCTCCCCTTCTTTTAGTAAAAGAAAGTAATCTAATAAACAGGAAGGAGGCGCATGTGGAGAGACCACAGTAGATGGGAAGAAAAGGGAGAAAAGGTTAAAGGATGGTTAACAAATTTAAATGTGAGTGTTTCCAGACTCTCTTGGAACTGGATGAAAGGCGCTGATCTCCTCCAGGCTATTCTCAATGTTTTTGGTTCAGGGCTGAGAGCAGCAGTATGTAAAATATGCTTTCCTGCAACAGTTTCACTGTTTCACCATTTCCTGACCTTAAAGCCCAGAATAATTTAACTATTTCAATTGGTTGCCCATAGTGATGTCTACTGATAACTTGGAGCCTTGCCCACACTTAAAGCTTGTCAGGATAGCTTTCTCACTACAGTTATACTTGGCTTTCCTAGCAAATGCTTTCAATGGCAAAGAGATATGTAGAACATACTGAACAACGTCCATTGAACCATTTGGGTGAACAGAACTACTATCTCAGTGTTGGGGGTTTTGCACGGGAAGGTAGACTCATAAAAGAAGTTTTGAATAGCGCCCTAAAAGTAATGCATAATCAGAGGGGCCATGTCTTTCACTAGATCAGGTTGTCTCCAGTGCCAGAATAGACTTCTCAGTGTGAGTCGTCTCTATTTTGTGTCATCTCAGTCCGCAACAAGGGTGGACTTTACCAGTAATCTTTAGTGGTCAGTGATGGAGGAGTTGTCCACAGAGGATGGTGAGGGGCAAGTCTAATAATGAAGCCACTGATGGGACACAGAAATGCTTAGATTAGACACATGACTGAGATCTCACACTGGTTTTTTTAATATTTGTACATACACAGCACTTGTCCTAGTCTATTGTACATGGATATGAACCTTTTAATTCATAGGAAGACATTCTGTACGCTTTGCTTTAACTTGAGAAAAGTTACGTTATTTAACCTGACAGTTTTAGTTCTCTCATTTCCCTGAACTACAGCTGACATGAGAAAATTATACGTGTGAATCATGGAAGTGATTGCGGGATGGAGACCTGTGCTTGTTCTCTTGCTTCTGCAGAAAAAGACAACTACTATGGAAAATCAGTTAAAGGACAATAGCAACGAAATCTTCTGTCTTCTTGGCATTTGGGAAGTTATTCTTCAGGATATCACAGCACTCATGAGTGAGACTGGGCTGCATATGAAAACAAAGAAATAATTGGGCATTTTAACTACCACACCTTGTCTTTTAAGATAAGATTTTTTCTTTTTAAGTTCAGATTTCCTGTGGTTTTCCATTATAAAGAGATCTCCCTCTCCATCTGTCTCTCTTTCTCTGACTGTTGTAGTTCTGACTACCAGAATTTGTAAATAACTCAGGAGTTTTACATCTAGTGTTACAGTGAACCGTAACTAGATTTTTTCCTGTACGTGGACAACAGTAGAGATTTGGGAAAAAAAACCCCACATCATTATATATCTTTTCTATGCAGGAAGATGCTGCAATGCCAGCTCTGCTCATTAAAATGTCTATTGATTTATTTAGCAGATATAGTAAAAACATTGGCTATAACAGCAACTAAAAATTCCTTGGCAGATAGTGCTCCCCAGCATTTACCTTCTTTGGCACCAGAAGGCATGTTCAGAAATTTTCTATGTTCAAGGTTTTATAATCACAAAATCATCTGCAGATATTTATAAGAGTAATGAACCACTTGTATGTATGTTCTTACAAAGACATCTTTTTTAAAGCAGGGACGAGCTGGAGAATGGTCCAAGTTACCCTTTCTGTGCAGACTCAGGAGTACAATTTAGAAGATTTTTATGCTTTCTTGGAGGTTTATCCTTAGCCTGCTTATGCATAAGAGGAGGCGATTCTCCTACCCAGGAAAATAGTAGGTAGTTCTTCAGCAGTTCGCTCTATGTGTGGCTTTCTGAATTTTAGATTGGAATGTAACTAAGCACTATCTTGGAATGAAAAGTCTAATCTGGGTCAACACCTCATCAAAATCAAGGAGCTAGTCCTATGAGATTTTTAAATTCAACTCCATCTGTAATTTTATCTCCAAATCTGCAAGCTCACGGGTTATGAAATGGCAGAATCATAAAATGCCTGCAGGTTTTCGAGCTTCAGCATGTGTTTTTCAAAACCATGTAATTTCTGTTTATTCTCACATCACTGTTAGCGCAGGTTAATTGAACCCTTACTTGAAAAGTTTCCAAAGGCACTGGGAAAAACCTCATGCCTAACAGTTAGGGTTTGCTATCAAATGAGATGCAGGAGCTAGACATTCAAGGGAAACTTCAGAACAGAGACACATCCTACGGATACCTCCTCCGACTGGATTTTCCCTGGAGTTTCTCTCCCTTTCCCACTTGAATGCAGGCTGCAACCAACTGGAGAAGCTGAAACGAGGAACACAGCCAGATTATGCAGTAGAGCTACTTCATTTCTGTTCATTCTGTATAAAGTTATCCCTCTTTAGTTAAACTGATTCCCTTCTTGTCTCTGTCATCGTCTTTGTAGTTAGCCATGGTATTTTAGCCATGATGGTCTAGGGTTTAAGTGAGGTAATGCCTTTTAGGGGGAGAGAGTTTATCTTTTATTGGATTACTGTAAAAGAACAGATAAGCACCCAGGCACGCAAGTCCAAATGTTCAGAAAGGCACTGCTTATTTGAAAGCCAGCCCCTTCTCTCCAGCTTTGTCGGGTTGTCTAATAAAAGTATTTTTCCTTACAAAACATGACATGGCCACCCATGAAATGCTACACAGAAGTCAGGGAACGGCAGTCTGGATTCCCAGTCAGGAGGTGCTCATAGACAATTTTTGAAGAGCTGGAATACCAGCCACAAACATGAATTATGGACTCGGATGGGAGCAGGTCTGGGCTTTTTGGCTGCAGATGCTCAAGGCCATTCCTTGGCAGTGTTACAGAAGCAATATTTATACAAGGATGAAACACAACTTTGTCAAAGAATCTGCACAAATTAAAAACTTTGTTTTTTCCTTTCTGTTATTTATAATAGCAGTCTGAAAAAAAAACAACCCAAAGTTGGTTTCCCTATGAAAGAATTTTAATTGGTTTTCATGGCAGGACTGAGTGACACTGTGGGTCCTTTCTCATGGACTTGGGTCCTGGGTTTCTTCCTCAGACGCAAGGAAAGGAGCTTGTTACAAGTTTTATCAGAGGAAAAGCAACACTAAACAGAGGTCAATTCTGAGACCTGGCATACTTTATGGTCTTGCTCTAACTAGTTAAACAGGATCCTTGCCATGTCAAGGTTAGTGCAGTGCCTCATACATTTTTTTCAGACCCGTGACTGAAGACACTCCTTCGATAGATATGTGATAAGCTGCTTAGTATCACCCTTCTCAGTGGGTACATCAGCTCCCTGAAGATCTTACTCAAATATTTATGCAGCTCTCCCATGGACTTGGAGGCGACTGTGAATTTGCCCCAACATCCCAATGTAATTACGTAGAGTGGTTCCAGTCCAGCCCTTTTCAGCACTACAGGAGCCTGCTGCCAGATGCATCCACTTAAGCTTTGCTTTCTGAATATTGAAATAAAAATGCTTTTAAATGCATATGCTACACTTTATGTGAACTGTGAGAATGAGGAGGAAAAGGAAAGAATGTTTTCTTCTTATTGGGAATTCTGTATTGGTAGTGAGAAGCAGGGGCTTTAATACGAGGGATTTATGCTGAATAATCTGTCTTTGCCAAGCTGGAGAACAAGCCATTTTTCATCCATAATATGAAATGAATTTATTTTAGCTTCAGGCTGATGCTTGAGTACATGATAATGTAGATAAAGATTTCTTGAATTTAATTTCAGCTTTAAAAGAAAAAGGAAATGTCTGTATTTAAAATCTGTGGTCACATATGGACCCTGCTAAGGTCTGTTGATGTTGAACACTTTGCTGGCAGCTGCTTGATACATGGGAGATACACTCTATGCACCAAAGAACAGAAAAATAACAATGAACTACTAAGTTAACTCTCCTGATTGCTCTAGAAATGAACACAAGAGAGAGACATTATATAGCTTTCTGAAATGAATGATCCCATAGACCTCTCACTCTGAGAAATAAATTTGTATACGCGCATAGGCTCATAATGGATGAAAATAGGATATTATTTTCAGATATCTTGGTAGCTGACTAGAGCTATTTAGAAAATAGCAGTTTCATTTTGTAGGCGAATGCTGGAATTTCTTCTTTTCTTCTCATTTCAAACTGGAATAAAATCTTAACACTTGCTGATACAATAATCATCAAGAAACAATACTGTACTGCTATAGTAAAAAAAGCCAAAAAACCAAAGAAGAAAATGAAGCCAAGGTCTTATTGAAACAAAATCTTGACAGGTTCATTAGGAAACTAGAAAACTTAGTCAAAATTGATATGTCACCTCAAACACCCTGCTGTTGCAAAACTGCACTTCTCCAGGTCCTGCTCCATGTCTGTCTTAGCAAGGACAGTATGCACGGTCGTGACTGCATCCTGCAGCTTGCTTTTCTCATGCATTAACAGTGTTTCCAGAGAATTTTCCAAGAATACCATTGAATGTGCTGGTACCTGAAGCCCTTGTGTCATGATACCCCGTGCAAGAACAGGCTGTTTGATACAGCAGGCAGGTGTTCCTTGTTTCTGCCCCAGCAGCACCTGGGGGGGTATGATACACACTGAGCTTTATCCTGACACATTCTGGGGGTGAAAAAATGTATTTCGGGGAATCTATGATGTCTATCTTTCTAATCCCAGCCTCATTTCCTCTGTTCAAAAGGCAACTTGGTCTGGATTAGATCTTGGCACTAAAATTCTACCTCACCCTTGCAATGAAGCAGTGGTGGCAATGGTGGGAAATGTTAGGGCATAACATCTGGTATAGACAAGGCTGAAACAGGTCCCAGAAAGTCCATTTTGCTCCAGAGCTCTTTAAAGTGAAAAGCTTCATACACTTATTCTTTCTGGCGGAGTTAGAAATGTATGAGGTTGTCAAAAACAAACTCAGATGCAATGTTGTGTCTGTCACCATGTTGGTGGAGTGTAGATACGATTGAGAAAAAGAATTTGTTTCCTTGGTAGCAGAAAATTGCTTATTTTACAAGGTGCCATGGAGAGTGTTATCTACTTGGGATTTATAGGGTAGAGGCTTTAATAATGCATTTCAGCAGGAAAAGAATATTTGTTTTATGACATGCTTCCCAGGGTGGTGGTTGGCTTTTAGATGCAGTGTGTCTTGAAAATTAATAATGTACCTATCAGAGAGCTGTGATATCACTTGCCCCCAGGGCGGGTAGGATTCATAAAGGAATTGGAGCTCAAACTGTTCCCAAGACGTGGGGCAGCTGGGCTGTAGAGGCACCCCAGCTGCCAGGCACCCTGGTGGGACAATGTCAGGAACCGATGCATTAAATGTAGCTCATTATTTTGGACAGCACTTCTTAGTGTGGAAATGCCATTAGCAACAGGAGTGGTGTTGAAGCCGTAAAAAGCTATTCCTGTAGGATAGTATCGGGATCTGGTCCTGTGAAACACTGCTTGCTGACATCTGATAGCAACGGTGAGATAGCATGAGCCTTTGAACCAAATCCAGGTAGGATGAAAAAGGTGCTGCTGCTTTTATATTAAAGTAAGAGGATCCAAAACCATAATATAACGTGCAGTTATTTGGCAAGCAGCAGCTCTGCCAGCTGAGTAGAACTGAGACAGCAGGCTGAGTGGGGAGGAAGGCACGTCGCGTGACAAACAGCTAACGGGAAGATAATATCAAGTAGGTGCAGAGAATTATTTGTCGCTTAATGAAGAGCCTCTCGAGGTTGAAAATTTACAGTCCTTTCACAGTTCAATTCTGTCGGAGCACGGAATAAAAATAACCATTGAGTAGAGTGCGGCGACGTTGCGATGCGAGGAGGAAGTAGCGCAGACCTTGCAGACCCACGACACAAAATTATATTGACAAGGGAAGGCGGACTGAGAAAACTAGCCAGCAAAGGTCAGCTAGGGCATGGTATGGGGGTGGTAATTAGGCCACTAATTAGATTCTTAAGGGCAGGCCGGGGAAGGAAGAATGCTTTACAGTAGAAAAAGGAAGAAAAAATTCCCAGCACAGTGTCAGACAGGCATCACCGTTTCCCTTCAGACCAATCTGCCTCATGATTGCTACGAGGAGCCAAGTCCTAGTTGAGATGAGAAGAGGTCTGAGCAGCTGGCGGTGAGATACAAGGACCTTGTGCCAGAAATAGGCACATTTTCTTCACCGCAGAAAAACTGATGTTCAGAGAAGAACCTGCTGCGAGTCCTTCTCCACCCTCCCTGGGGGAAAGCCCTCGGTCAAACAAGTGGGATCAAAGCTGGATTTTGGTGAATAAGGGGTAGGAACGGAGGTGTTCAAGACAGGAATCGTCCCTTGCAAGCCAGAATGCACTGCCATCTCTCCGCAGCGTGTAAGTAATGGGAATAAGGTAAATTAAAAAGGCTGAACAAGTTCCCTGGAGAAAACCAGGTCCCCGGTGAGTTCAAGAAGCTGAATTTATGTCATACAAACACTGCAACTTGATTTTCTAAGGTGGTTGGAGTCCCTGCAGAATCACACTCCACACTGACCTGTGCTTGGCTTCATCCTGACCCCCTCCTCCTGGTCAAATTTTTAAATCACACTCATTTCATCTTATTTTTCATTTCCTGGGCTGTGAGCTCAATAGTCAAGTCGCACACAGATATAATCCAAATCTTCTTTTAGTACTGTTTTGGTTGTTACCACAAAAAGGGATCAGGCTGAAAAGAACTTTTACAAAAGATTGTTGATTCTGCTGGGATGGATCAAAGCTAAATCTAACATGGAGAGAAGAAAGAATTCAAATAGCAAGGAAAAAGTGAAGGCATCTGGGACATAAAATAAATGTGTCACTTCAGCTGTGGTTATTTCACCTGTACGTTTTATCACGCTCATGTTCTTATTATTTGAAGTAACATCTGCAATATAAATTTAGCATAGTACCTGAAATAGGACAAAACTGCTCAGAACCTTAGAAGTGAAGTTAGAATACTTTAGAAAATATTTAGCGGAGCAATGTTTTCAAGGTACAGAAAGAATGGCATTGACAGGAGTGCTATAACTGATGGAAGTTATGATCTAAATGGGCAGGGTCCCTCCCCTGGGGCTGACTCTGTCCCTGGGGCTGACTGCGCCCGCATTGCGTCCCCTCTCAAGAGCAGCCTGTGGAGCGTTTGCAGTCCCTTCTCCCCCCAGCTCTATACCCCAGCCAGACTATGCATGCCAGGATACGCGACCCTCTCTTCGTCTTCCAGAGCAGAAGTGTGACTGAGCCACAGGCATTATATTTCTCTGCAAGCACAGGGCAGCACCCGGGGAGGCGGGCATGAAATGCGGCACCCCGTGCCCATCTCTGGTGGGACCATTGGCTCTCTGAGCACAGAAGCTCCCATGCCTCCACACTTTATATATTTTTGCAAGTCCAGGCACCAAAATGGCCTTTGTGATCTGAAAGAGCTGGAACGAAGGGTCTCTTTGCTAAAAAGATGAAGTGAAATTTCAGCAGTTTCTGCAGGACCAGCAGCTATGCAAGGGTTGTCTCAGGCAGGGTGAACAGAGATGGGGGACAGCAGCAAACCCCAAGAGCACGTGGGAATGGCTCTGGGCAATAACATACCTCTGGAAAAGAGCCGTTTGGGACATTAGATTTCCTTCTGTGATGAGACCATTACAAAATTACTGAAAATAAAGATTTAAGGGTATGTGGGATGAGCAGGTATTCAAGTAAATACTTGAACATTGGTCCAGTCTACCCATAAATGAAATCAGTGAACTGTGCCGGGCCAACCAGACAGGAGGAAAACTGAACCTAATTAGCATTACACTCAACTCTAAACACCTTGAAAATAGAGTTTGGAGTCCAGGTACACACTATCTTGACTGTACAGCCCCCATACATCAAGGAAAATCTTACCCCAGAGCTGATTGTCCTCAACATCCAAAGCTGATGGGGAACAACCTTTTTATGCCTGGTCATTGGAAAGAGCACAATGCCTTCAACTCAACTGAAAAGAGTTCCCTACAGAAAAAAATTACACTGCAAAAAAGAAAATGACTTGGCAGTGGAGCTTCGCTGGTTGTATCTCCCTGAGAATTCAGCTACTTTGGTCAGAGATTGCATCCAATTCAATTCAGATCATGTATGTCACTAACGGTTGTCGTCATACCTTTTTTCTTTTTTTCTAGCATTGGGCTGAAAAAGGGGAGACTTGGAATAAGGGAGAGGACTTCTGGAGCAGCTAATAACCAAGCTGCAGTCCCCAGCTACAGCGCACAGCCGCAGCGTGTGTAAGAGGGTGCTGGCCCAGAAAGTTTATCAGCGGTCACGTTTTCAGCTCTCCGACAGCAGAAAGCTCCAGTAGCCATTGCTCAGCTGGTGACCAGTTTAAAAGAAGAAAATAGATTGTCATTTTTCACGCAGCAACACTTGCCAGAGCCAGCTGCAGCCTGGCGGTGGGACTTCTTGTTGCCTAAGGAAGTCTCCAGCCGAGCTGCAGGGAACACAGCGTACGGGCGGAAAGGACGGCTCTTTGTTTTCCTGTGCTTTGGGACCGCTCTACCTTCATGTAGCTGCTGGCTCTAGAGCCTGGGTAAATAGCTGAGCATAAAGCTAACCACTTTTTCTCCTGGGGAGAAAAAAAAAAAAACCCAAAACAAAAAAAGGCAGGAATAAAACCTTGATTGCAGAATTGGAAACAGAGGGACGTGCCAGTAGCGAGAGGAAGAGGAGCACCCAGTTTGGCCGGGGCAGTGCTCCAGAGGGCTGGGTGGGAGCCACCGCCAGGATGCCCGCAGAGGAGCAGAGCAGAGTGGGCAGCTTCCTGCTGCAGCCCCCCCGGCAGGAAACCCTCGCCAGGCCAACAGGAAAGGCTCAGCAAACACAAAGCGCTTGGGACTAAAGCGAGTATTGCAACCTGGGATGGAAAGGCTGATGTTTTAATCAGCGGTGCCACATCAATTATCGATCATTTTTATTTCCTTGAGGGGAGTGGGAAACACACAGCTATGGGAAATTTTATCTCGCAACAGACCTCCCACCTTCAATAAACGTGCAGGGAGCGCAAAGGGAGTTGACAACGCCCTGGTGACTGCCGAGTGCCTTCCAAAGTTCACCATTCAATACTTTTATGTTATTTGCAGGTAGTAATTGACAGCGGCAGTTCAATTAAACAAAAACAGCAAGACGGTTTCTTGCTAAAAAGGCAGGCAATGATCATTTTCTAGAAATGGATCTCTCCAGCTCTCACTGAGGATAAACACTCAGAACACTTGCAAATTCTGATAAGCAACTTCAAGCCTGCATTGTTATCCTGCTTTTTTTTATACTGTGAAGTAGTTGGGAGGAATAAAAAGAGCCAGAAATCTTTATTATTCTTCCTAAGGGATTCATTGCATTCTCCTCGGCAATGCTTCATCATATTACCAATTTTCACTGTACATGCTTTTAATAAATACTTATTGTTATAAAGATAATAACACTCTTATCACATTAATGACTTTGCAGTAGTGTAAATGAAAATTAATATTAATAAAGTTAAGAGTAACCTTGATACAGTAGAAGACCCGTAAGTGGGAAATTTTCTCTGTGCTTTATAGTACAAGAAAGCTTTCTTTTCTGTTTTTTCTCTGTGAGCATTGGAAGGGAAAGCATAGGAGATAGAAATTTAGATATTTGTGAAAAAGGCTCAATGATTATTTCCTATTATAGATCACTGCAGTCTGTTTTATTAAAAATATCCTCTCAGCCCCAATTCTTCCCTGAGGTATTTCTGCTGCCTACTGGTACTGCAATGAATGAATGAAGACACCATATGGGCACTCATCTTCCAACGTGTATATAGGTCTTTTGGGGTTCTGCATGGTTCCCAGCATATGGGTCAGACTGACATTTCTTTTTTGATCCAGAAGATTAAAAAAAAGCAACGGTGCTACAGCAGCCTTTCTAGGCAGCTCTGCATTTTCTCAGCCGCACAGCTTTCCTTTTCCATCATTTTTCCCTGCGGTTTGTACACCACCTGAGCTTGTAGCAGCCTTAGCTGCAGCCAGGACATGCCAGGCCAGCTTCACTGCTAATTTGCCAGGGCTGACCGTGCTAGCACATGATTTTGCTCCTGCATCATAAAATGAAGCAAAGCCAGGGATCATGTCCCAGGACAGTCCCACGCCCAGGGAGCCGAGAGCTTCCAGGAAAGCGCAGACGTCCTGTCCGCGGGTGATCTACAAGTGCACGGTCAGTTCAGGCGGCTCAAGGCACGTCGGACCTCCTGCACGTCTCCAGCCCATCTGTGCACGGCAAGCGCAGTTGGCCTGGCACGGCCCAGAAACACTGGACTGGCGGTGAATGACCTGTACATTTGATCTCTACTACTGTGGGAGGCGCATCAAACGTTTCTAGATGTCTTGCTGCTTGGTGTGAATGACTGGAAATCCTGGACAAGTAGACAAAATCCTGAAATTGCAGCCCACCAGAGAAGAAAAGTTTGTGGAAGAAAATGCATTGTAGAACTCATTTAATAAATGAGTCAACCGCACGGAAGTTTGCTCCCTCTTATATTGGGTCACTTTGCATTTTTAGAGGAAGAGTCACCTCCAAGTAAATCATCAAATATGGGGATTTTTACATCCCTCTATATTCCCCAAGCATTTTTCTTTGTTCATATGTCGGCTGAATTTGAGATTGGGAGCACATGAAACCTAGCACCAAAGCTTGTTGCATGATTTTACTACAGCACGCACTATGCTGACCTAAAAACTCCTATAGGAGCAATTGATACCAGTAGTCGTATGTTCTACAAAAGAGAGAATATTCTATTCTGAACAAAGAGCTCTCAAGCATATGGTACTTTGTTAGTCTAACATGAGAGGTATGCCAATTTGCTGAAAGTGCAGTCAGAGGGAATAAGGATATTGCAAGATTTCAAATACCAAGCATAGAGATTTTAGATTTAAAAACCAAGGGTTTACGTAAGGTTAAGCCTTGAGATTTTTAAGTCTACCAAATCTGATAATTTTAAAGTTATTGTCTTTACTGCGCTGAACCCTGTCACATTGCTCATTTGCTTTTATAGTTTGTAGACATTTTTACACACTAAGACATAAATTTAACAGAATAAACAGTAATGTAAAAAACTACAGATGGCAACGGCAGGGCAGCCAAGCATTGGTTCTGATAGCGAATTTAACTTAAAGGTTTCCCGGTTTAGCAGATGGCAGATCTCAAGCCTGACGTTGCGTTAATGTAACTTTCTTAAATGCAGTCTTTTGGTGGAGGGAAGCATGTGGTCAAATTCACAGAGAATCTGTGTTAGCCGATGCTGCTACATTATCCAAAACATGCGCTGATAATAACATCTTGACAAAAAGTATATGCGTGTGGCTACGTAACTCATCTCATCTCAGATATTTGGGTTTGGCTTTCCAGTTTGGGGAAGGTAGCCAGTTTTTCAATGGGATGGAGAGTATCAGCAAACACCTGGAAGCAGAAGTTCCGAGACATTTGAAATGAAGAAGAATTTATTGTACATGATAGCCTAGAGTAATGTGTTTGTCTATTTCTGACTGGGAGATATAATGAGGGTGGAAAATGTAAATAAGAAAATGTGGCCGTATCACTGTGGGAACCTGTACTAACTCAGTCAATGACCCCTGGAGAGCTTAAGGAACCGTGCAAGAGCCTGACCTCGCTACCAACACAGCCTTTTTTCCCCACACCATTATGACAGTGCTACTAACGTTGGGCATAAATGAAATGTAGATGCATTTTACAGGAATATGTGGTTTCCAGCACGCACATTCACCTCTCTATATTGGCATCGCTAATCTGTCTTTCTCCACCACTGATTTACAACAGTCCTTAAAAGGCAGACTAAGACCTCTTGGTAGTGTTTATGTCACTGTCATTTTTTCATTTTGTCTTGCTATTATGCTTTCAAGCAGTTAGAAGCTGGCAGCCACTGTCTTAAGCATAAAAGTGAATTGGAGCAATTAATAATGGCCGAAGTGTATCGTGGCAACCAGAGGTGTGAAGGAAGGTGGCCAGCTCTCCAAACAGCATGATTAAATATGGCAATATAGACTTGGTGAGTTAATACAGCACCAATTGCCCACAACTAACACGATAATTTTACCATCCAGAAATACTCCAGGGAAATAAACGTTTCTCACCATTGCCAGGAAAGCTGAATCATTAATGAACAGAATGTTGATGAAATGCAGAAAGTCTTGCTTCTTGAGCAAAGCACATTAGTTTCTGGGACATGAGGCTCATTTGTAATAGGGATCTAATTCATATAATCAACACAAAGACTAAACACCGAAGAGGAGATTTTCTGAAATAAAGATTGATTTCTGTGCCAGTCCTTCTATGTGAAACACACTCACAAATTGTATTTTTGTGTCCAGGAGCGGATATTTAGATGCCTAAATATCCATTTGTGTATACCAATGGGTAGTTTGCCTGTGCAACTAGACAAAAAGCAGTAGAGAGATGGGTTTTCCAAATCTGAATGCCCTGGTGGTGCTTCTTGGCACTCACCTTGAGGAGAACTGGCTCGGTGTGCTTCTCTGTCCTCAGAATTTCTGGGTAGAATTCACAAAGCATTGAAGGGCTCCCCCATGGCACCAGCCTGAGCTCTTTGAATAGGGGTGAGACTATCACTCTCTCATCTGCTGGATAGTAATGCTTGACATTAATATTTCACTTTTCAACAGACGTTCTCAAAGCTCTTTTCAAGCCTAATTAAGGTTCACATCACACTTAAGAATGAGGCAGATACCCCAACGACAGGAAAAATGAGGCCAAGAGAAGCACAGGGACTTGCTCAATATCACACAGTTGCAGTCCTGAGACTGAAATGCAAAGAACTTGAGTCTCAGTAGTTTGCTCTAACCACTAATGAATAATAATGACTGACCATATTGATAATTAATAGCACTTTCACCAAGCTTAATACATGTAAAGTGCTGTTGAAATACTAATTCATTCACCCTCGCTGATTACTGAGGGTATGCATGGTCTTCATCCTGCAACCCACTCCACTTTGCCTATGTGGAAAACCGCTGAGTTAATCAGATATTGCTCCACAGAGGAAAGCTGAGCATGGAAATGGTTGCAGGATGAGGCATGAAAGAGGACGCTCACAGTGTCTGGCTTTCGGCACGTAACTGAAGTGCCGGATATAGGGGTGCTCGAGCTGAGAACTTGGTCTCCCTTACTGCCAGCAGAAAGAAGCAGGCTCCATTAGAAGCCCATTCAAAGCATCTGAATTAGAAGCTATTTCTCTCTGCTGAGCCTCTGGAGAGCCTAACATTAGAGGTCTCAAGCCAGATGTGTGAATACTCTCCTTTAAGTGCTTATTATTATTCCCATTTTGCAGGTGGGTGAACTGGAAAGGACAGGACTGTGCTAAATTAAGTGAGCTGCCTGCAATGCTTAGGCTCCCTCTTTGCTTCCCCATAAACCCCCTGGAAATGTGTATGAGAAAAAGAATGCAAAGCTGAATAAATCTCCAGGGAATACGTTTAGGCTGTAGAAATACAGAGACAGTATCGAAATATCTCAAAGTTCTCTTGGAATATACGGTGAGTCATGAGCACCGTATATTAAATGGTCAACGCTTATTCAACAAAAGTAATTTCTCATGCGAGACCATAGGAATCACAGGAATTGGCTTTGCACCAAACTGCCTGATTCAGCAAGATATTACCAGAGTGCAGAAGCTCTGCTGTTACGTTTCGTCTTTTAGGCACCGGGAGAGAGGAAGTAACCAGCACAAGGAGAAGCTAAGGGATTCCTTACAGATTCAAGTATGGCAGTGTTCTAACTATGTGAGTAGAAACTTATAGAAAAAAGTACGCTTTAAGAATAGATAATATATGTATGAAATTCATCCCTCCCATGCTGTTTCTTCAGCTTGTGTGATGGAGACTGAATTTTATCTCTCTGTTTTCTGCCATCTCTGGCATTCTTCCTAAAGCCAAAATTCTGTTGCAACTATGGTAGTCATTAAAAATTACAATATAAGAAAGTGTTTATCAGTTCTGTCTTTGCAGGTGAACTGGAAGAATGATTGCAAATTGAAATGACTTTGTAATGAAGCCTGAGTTAGCAAAAAAAAAAAAAAGGCAGAAAAAAGGAATATTCATTTTTTCTGAAATTAGCAGAAAGAATAACACTTGGAGAAAACATTCATCATTATGCCAGCAAGGAGGTATGTGATTTATCTTTGTAGTAATGGTTTTCATAACTTTGAGGGTAAAGGCAGTTGATCTGTCTTGATGTTTTTCATACAACATCTAGCAAGTTAAATGACTTTATTTGTGTATCTAAAATGAAGGCTGATCTAGCATAAGCATGCTTGGAAATTCATCTCTGCAGCTGTACAGGGTCAGGGCCCATCCTCTGGTCCAGAGGGAAAGGAGATGGCATGGGCCATCTCTGCCCAAGTAAACCCTCTTCTTTTAAAAGCAGGCTGACCTCATGCATTGACCTCATCGGTGATTTCATACCTACGGGAACAGTCACTGACCATGTGGTTCCCTGAACCAGGTACCGTCTGGGCTAAAATGGGGCATGCGAAAGCACGGGAGAGTGGGACCTCATAGCTGGGCTCCGGATTTTGTCCCTCCCTACCCTAATACTGGCCAGGTAGCAACTTCTCATCGGGTGTGAGGGATGCCCATGTCCCCCTTGGATCCCCTCTCATCCAGGTACAGGGTTTGCTCTTCATACATGAATTTCTATTGCAACAAATGGCAAGTCCATATGGTAAGCACTCACCCCACAAACTCAACATTAACAAATCAGCCTTGGTACTTGAAATATTTATACATTATGGCTAAAAGAGACAGTCTTTTTTTTTGTCCAGCAATATGAGATGTTTATCCAGAATGTAAATAATTCTTAAGGAAAGAGTCATACATACGTGCACATCCATGCACACATACTGTAAGTATATTTGCTTTATGCCACAATCTGGTTTTTTTCAACTCTGAAGTCCCTGCT
Source organism: Pelecanus crispus (assembly GCF_030463565.1). Lineage (NCBI taxonomy): Eukaryota > Metazoa > Chordata > Aves > Pelecaniformes > Pelecanidae > Pelecanus > Pelecanus crispus. Next base: position 5,008,061 of record NC_134652.1, read on the forward strand.
GAAGGTGGGGGTTTGCAAGGAACTTCATGTTTAGGCATGAATGAGAAGCAACAGATGGGAAAGAGGAAAGACTAGAGTATGCAGGGGAAAGAGCTTATAAACTACAGTTAATCCGGTTTTGCTTGAGGTAGCTAGAATGGTCAAAATCAGTTAAGGAAATAAGGCACACATATAATCCAAGCACTCATTAAAACACATCCCTGATCAAATTTTAAATGCTTCATTTTGAATTCAGGAGCTGTAGTAGGAGTAACAAACAACGTGAATCTAAAAACTCCAGGCAGTGGAGTGCACACAAAATGGCCCAGTGACCTACAGTTCCCTACCAGTGGCTCAGAGATGAAATATATTAACATACATAATAGATCTGGAGAGTGACAGTTTAAATATATGACACAGAGGGGAAAAAATTATTCTGTAACAGAAACTAAACACCTCCAAGAGTAACACTCTTCCTTCCTCATTCACAAGAGCAATAGGAAGCAACAGGGTCGTTCATGTGGGAAAGGAGAAGCCAGGAGCAGAGCTCCCGTTGACTTCAGTGGCAGCGACGCATGCCTTTAATCAGGAACCACGTGCAATGGTGACAGAGAAGCCACCCGATCATTTTAGCAGAGGTCTGAGAGGTCTTAGAGCATCTTTCCCCATTACCTGATCATTTTTGTAGAGATCTGAGAGGTCTTAGAGCATCTTTCCCCATTTAGTCTGCTTCTTAGCTACCTCAAGCTCTTCTTTAATCAAAGCTCTTGATGTGTTACAAATTTCTAAAGGCTTTTTTTTTTTTTTTTTTTTTTGTATTAAAGCAAACAATGTGAATGAGAGCCTGAACCAACCTAACCTCAAGCTCCTTGGCTGCTGGCTCACCCAGTTTTACCATTGCTGTGATGAGCCCTTGGTTGGTGTCACATATCGAAGAGTTACAGGAGGAGCAGTGTGAAACCCTCAGGCCATCAGCACATCTGAACCATTGCTGGTGCCAACCTGCACCCGTCTCCAGTTGTCTTCTAAACCCTAACTCCTGTTCATATTCCTTTAGAGAATCACAGAGCTGTGCGTGCAGCAGGTTTAAAAGCTTTGCCTGCCCTAGAAGTCACACACAGGTATTTCCAAAAGCAGCAGGCTTCAACCCACTTCAAGCCTGCTCATTATGAAGCTGGATTTACTGGACAAGGTAGTATTATGGGTTTCCCCCTCCCAGGTTGGGGGAAGACTTTTGTGTCCCAGAACTAGTGAGCTGATTTATTTTTCTGATATCTATAAGCAAACCAGACCTTTCTAAAAGGCATAGAGTACTTACGGACATTTGCTGCACATTTAGGGGCTTCATTAAATTACTAGGGTAGAGTAATTCAGCTGATGGCCATAGGATTACATTTTTTTTTTCTTTCCTTTTTTTCTTCTCCCCCGCCAAGTAGTAAGATATCTGGCACAGTCCTTTCTGTTTCAAGACAAACATTGGTTTACAGTTGGACTTGATGATCTTAAGGGTCTTTCCCAACCTAAATGATTCTGCGATTCTGTTGTGTGCGGTGCCACAAAAGCATTATGGTAATTCTGAGTGCTGAACCTTTAAAAATCTATTTTAATTGATTCCCAGCTACTTGATGATTCCAGCATATTGTTAAATCAGTGGTAGATAAAAGTAGCAGGAGGTAACATCTTTTGCATTGCTTCAGGGAGATCACACCTAAAAGAAGGCATTAAATTCTGGGTACCTCATTGCCAGAGAGATGCAGACAAATTGGAAGAAATTCATAGAAGAGCAATAAAAATGATTAAGGGTCTGAAGAGACTGAGTTATGAGTGAAGATTAAAGGAACTTAATATGTACCGCTTGGCTAAATGAAGACTAAGAGGGAAACGATACCCTTCAACAAGTACTTGGAGGGCATAAATATCACAAATAAAAAGGAACTCTTTAGGGTGCTGGAGGACGTACAACTTGGGATAAAAAGATGGTGTTAGGCAAAAGGAAACTGGCTCTCAACATACATCATTAAAATCTAACAGACCATTTGTGGGAAACCAAATTCTGACACATTTATCTCATCATGTTTCAGCATTAATTTTTGCCTATTCTAGGAAAAAAAACATTGTCTTCCGTTAAAGATGGAGCAAGAACTCCCAGACGCACTCCAGGGAAGTGCATGCCAAGCAGAATAATTCCAACCCAGCTTGGGCAAACAGCAAAAAAACCCATTCCGAGCATTTGAAGGTTGATATACCTCTTACTGAGAGCTGGAGGATGTCTAAGAGATGAAATTAGTGATCTGTATTTTAGGAATGCGTCTGTTGCCAGGATACCATGGGGAAAATAAAAGTAATAAAGCATTTCTTTAAAACATACACATTCCATTAATTCCAGTGAGAATTATACCAATATTTTAATGGGAGAACAGATCACTAAGAAGAATAAATCTTTCTGCAATTTTCTTATAGCACCAACTTACAGCTCTGAGCCCAGCCTCAGAGTTGGAAGAAGAGCCGAAATAGTCTCCATGGGTGTCAGGGTGCTGTGGTTGCACGTCCCAACCCCAGCCTGTGTTAGAAAGCACCTGTGCGTTCAACGGGATTGAATGTCTGCATGAAATTGGGCTTTGCTGGGCCTCTGCTCAGCAGAGCGGCTCAGCGGCATAGCAGTGGTAAGTCCTGAAACTGCAAAGTACAACGTACATATCACCTTGTGGTTTTTCAGACTTACCGCATGGAAACTTCCAGGCTAAATTTAGAGATCCCCACCCAGTAAATTATTTGCTTCCAGCTCCAGCTACCCCTTTGCATTTCTGGGCAAAGGGGGAATCCTGAACCTGCTTGCTCAGGCATCTCTCTTGGGGAACTCAACGCGTCCGTTCACTCCTCGCAGCTCATGGCAGAAGGGGGACAGAGACGTTTTGGGGAAGTTTTTGTCTTGTCCTGTCGCAACCCACACCTGTTTCTGGTGAGATTACAATCTGACGTAAGGGTATCAGTTTATGCTGGTACCCTGCAGCAACATGCCTTGAGAAAAGCTTTGGAAAGCAGCGCCTGGTGATGGGAGGTCATGGGAAAACGGCTCCCCAAAAGCAGCGGGAGTGGGAAGAAAAAGTCTCCTGGGTGCTTGCCATCAATGGACTTCTTCCTCCGGTTTCTGAGTTTGGGAAAGAGGAAGCACAAAGCAGAAACATCTGGATTTCTAACCCTTCTTTGTGAGAATAGATTCCTAGTTTTTACTTGATTCCTAGTTTTCACTTGATTCCTAGTTTTTACTTTCATTATAAATGATCCAGCCACCAAGCCAGGAGGCTTGGGGTTGCTACTCTACCCTTAATTGGTTTAGTGATGGACTTGGTAGTGTAGGTTAATGGTTGGACTGGATGATCTTAAAGGTCTTTTCCAACCTAAACGACTCTATGACTCTATGATTCTATGAATAACCTAAAGATGCTGATGCTGTAACAGGCACGTGGAGGAAGAGCAGTCCATTTCCCTGGATTAGCCTCCCACCACAGAGGTGCTCTGAGGGCACAATCAGATTTGTTTATCCCAGGGTTAAATCTGGCTATAAATGCATACTTCTGCTGCTGTCAAACCCAGCCATTGGACCTCTTTGCCAGATTTGTGCCCCAAACCACAGTCAGTAGCAATAACGAAGGACTCCCCGGCGTAAAAAAAAAATCACCTTTAAGATTCACGCACTTGCGTTACTAGTTGTATGCCTGCTTTTCAACACTACTAAAGGGCTCTGCCATCTTTTTTACCAGATAAATCTGCTCAGCACTAAGAAATATGTACAAACTTGTTTTAAAAGTGAGATGATCCTTTATATGTTGCAGAGTAAGCATGGCAACCAGCAGAAATCATATTTACAGAGGTGAAGGTCAGGAGCTTTTTTTTTTATGAAAACCAATCTAGTCAGAGAAAATTTTACTGTAATTTCTGTATTGAAATCTCTTCATTTCCTCCCTCTTTGAACATCTTGAATAATGAGAATTAAAGTCCAGTCTTAGTTTTTAGATCTTTTTTTAGACTATTTATGCTGACTGTTCTTCTTCTAACTATCATTGTTCATGGTAATACAGTTAGTTTCTGGACAGTGATTTATGATGCCATAAAATTTTGTATTTTCCTCCCCATCTCACCAGGTGATGTTGAAGATAGTTTGTAAGTGTCCGTGAGATGGGTAGACACAATCTTTATGGAGCGCCTGGAAGTTTGAGCTACCGCATTTAGATGCCACCATCAAGATATTTACTCCAGCTGATGGTTGGTGAGGAATAGTGTGAACAGAGACTTCCCCAGGGAATGAGGGAATGAAGATATTGTTTTCATGACAGCTTCTTTAAACTTTTTCTTTAAAAAAAATGCATAAAAAGAAAGGGAGCATAATTATGCAGAAATCTGGCTAAGCATAATTGCTCTTCAGAGCATCCCAGGAGGCCTGAAATGGCCTTGGAGGGCAGCATATTTAACCCAGACCAGATACACTAAATATGCGTGAATATTCTATAAATCACAGGTTTCACCTAGTCAGGTGTTTTATCCTGTGAGGTTTTTTCAGCTAAGAATTAGGTGAGAATCAGATGTGGCCTGAACAGAGATATGTAGCACCGTGCTGTAGGAAACCTGTGCATGTGTGATTTTTAAGTCAGTCTCTCAGTTATTTATATACGGTCTTACAGGTGTATAATCACCCGTTTGAAATCCTTAAACTGTTTTGCTCCCAATCATAGCTGCGTAATTTGGAAGCTTCCGTTTTGCATTTTACTGTTAAGTTACATATGGTTTCACTGCAAACCAGATGCCCACAAATTTGTCTAAGTTTTAGATGCTTCTGAAAGTTATAACCAAAGATGGACTTGAACACGAAAGGAAACGCTAAAAGACAGTATTCGCTTTTCTTACATATTTAGCTCCTGCTTCATCACCTCAACTTCTTAGAAATAACGTTGCTGAATACTAATCCCACGGATTTAAGCCCAGCAGTGGGTTTGCTTGGTTTAGGAGGGAAATAGGAAGAGCTTTCCTCCTCCAGTGTGCTCACACAAACCTCGGCCAGCCGCAGGCAGCCACGGCAGCGCAACAACTTCCGATACCATCAGCTTTGCAAGCGTCGCGTTAAACCTTCATGTGAAACTGCCTGCTACATCGCAGGAGGTACGTGCATGTATCCCATGGATGACTTAGCAAGCAGACTACATAGAATCATAGAATCATAGAGTCGTTTAGGTTGGAAAAGACCTTTAAGATCATCCAGTCCAACCATTAACCTAACATTACCAAGTCCACACTAAACATGTTTACATGTACATAGACATTTCTGTATACGTGGCAGGATCCTCTTGGTTGAGAATGAACCTTGCTCTGATTGAGTAGAAGGCTTTGGCTTCTTAGCTCAATGTTTGTGCCATTGCCGTTTCAAAATTGGACTACGGCAGTACGTGCCGCGTGTGGTCTGCAAGGTATGCCGCGTGAAAGTCAGACCCGCTCGAGCGACAGAGCCCTGGCAGCGTGTAAGCACCATGTCTGTCCCTTTGGGGTGACCCGAAAGGACTTAAAGGGGACCTATAGGAAGGATGGGGCAATCTTTTTAGCAAGGCCTGTTGGGACAGGACAAGAAATAATGGATTTAAACTAAAGAAGAATAGATTTAGAGTGGACATAAGGAAGAAATGTTTTACAGTGGGGGTGGTGAGGCACTGGAAGGGGTTGCCCAGAGAGGCGGTGGAGGCCCCATCCCCAGAACCATCCCAGGCCAGGCTGGACGGGGCTCTGAGCACCCTGGGCTGGTTAAAGCTGTCCCTGGCATTGCAGGGGCTGGGCTGGGGGGGCTCTGAAGGGCCCTTCCAGCCCAAAGCGTTCTGCGATTCTCTATGACCTCTGAGTGCCCCACCGTAATTTGGGATGCTGGTTCCACCTAAAAGCCGGTTGCTTGGGACAGCTGGCGTTTCCTGCAGGATGGCTCAGGAGAGGCCCGTCTCCTTTCCGAAAGCTTTCCCGCAAGCCCAGCCGGCAGCCGGTGCTGCCGATACGGGCGCTGCCGGGACCGGCGAGCCCCGGTGCCGCCGGGGAGCGGGGAGGGGGGGTCCGCGGGGCGGCTCTGCCCCCTCCCTCCCTCCCGGGGGCTCCGCTGGGGACCCCCCGCCCCCGCCGAGCCGCGCGGCAGCACGCCTCCTCCCGGGGAGCGGCGCGGGGCTGCTCCCTCCCTTCCTCCCCCTTCCTCCTCCTCCTCCTCCTCCTCCGGCGGAGGCGGCGGGCGCGGATGGGAGAAGGAGCGAGCGCGGTGCGGGGCAGAGCCGGCGGAGGTAGGTGCGGGGATTTGGGTCTGTGTGTGTGTGTGTGGGGGGGTGTCCCCCCCGGGCCGCGGCTCCCCAAGTTTGGAGGCGGCGAGACTTTGCGGGAAGTTGGGCGGGCAGCCGGCAGCACCGGGAGGCTCGGCTCGGCTGGGCTCGGCTCGGCTGGGCTCAGCTGGGCTGGGCTGGGCTCGGTTCGGCTCGGTTCGGCTCGGGGTACGGCGGAGCGGAGCCCCGGGGGGGCGGCCCCGGGGGCGCGGCGCTCCCGCCGCCGCAGCCGGCTTCGGAGGTGCGGAGGAACCCCCCGGCTGCCCCCCGCCTTGCTGCCGGCTGCCCCCCGCCTTGCTCCAGGGTGAAGCCTCCCCAAGCAAACGGGGTTCCCCCCCTCCGCGCCTCCTCCGCGGGTGGGTGCGGGCTGGGGCACCTGGGGGCACCCCCCCGGGGTGCAGCATCCCCCGGTGCCCCGCAGCAGGGGGAGCGGGGAGGGGCCGCACATTTTAGAAGGCACCGCTGCCCAGGTTAGCGCTGCGGGGAGGGCGGAACGGTGGCAGAGAGAAGGCGATGTGCTGTGGGCTGGCCGGGCTGCCCGCCGCGGGTGAGCCCGCCGCCCGCCGCGGAGCGCTCGGTGCCCGGCTCTGCTGCTCTGACGGGGGTTTGGGAGAGAAGGCACTTGGAAAGCGGCTTTCTTGGGAAAATTCATTGACTTCCGGCAGCGCATCCTACCTAGAATGTAGCCCTGGATGCATGTTGCCATTCACGGATGCGTATTTTTAGTTGAAGAGGGGTATTTCTTAAATGCAATCTGCTGGCTGTTTAAAAATAGCTTCATAGCATGCTTTTGCTGAGAATGCAGTCAAGGTTCAGTGATGGGTTATTATGGTTAGAGTCTGCTAAGCAATGATTCACCAGCTGAACTTTGGCGGTGGCATATATGGTTTTGTCGGTTTGTTTTTTTTCTTCCGTGCTGCTTCATTGTAATACTACAGCCGTACTCTGCAGTGAATTGACTTTCTTAGACACAACTACATTTGTAGGTTAATAAGATAAATGATCGCGTGTCTAGGATGGTGCATCTAAACACCTCCCAAACTTTCAGATATGGAAATATATTTGTAATTTTTATTATATCATTCTATGGCCTAAAGTTCTCTTCATATTGATTTGCTTGCATATGGCATAAGAATGGTTTCGCTTCTTGAATTGTTAGCCAGACAAAAAAAAAAAAAATCATCATCTCCTGTAGAACAAACACGTGCCTTTTGTATTTTGCAACTAAAAAAAGCAGAGTAGTCAGCTGAGCAGATTACAGATTAAAACTCAAAGTTTGCTGGAACTGTTGATGAAGAGGAAATATTTTTAAGGTTTAACTGAAAATCATTGCACTGCTTTGGGCAGACAAACGTCTAATTGAACAGCACTGCACTGGATGCTAACTGAGGACTACTTGGTCTCTGGCAAAAAGGGAAATTTCCATCAATAAGAGGTCACAACATATGTATGAACTGTATGTATGTGCTTATATCTATGCTATTTATATACATTGATATATGTATTTTATATACAGACAGACACACACACACATATATATACATACACTCACTCACAAACAGTAAATACTGATGGAACAGTTGTCTTGAGGCTTTTTTTTTTTTTGTCAGTGTTTAAAATGTTGTCACACGCCTCTTGCCCTGAGAGCTTCTCTGCTGCTGCTGGTGCCATTTCACTCTTGGGCATTGAGTCAAAGGATTCATCTGGCTCTTCACATGCCAAAAGAAAGAAAATCAATTTGAATGCAGAAAAGAGGAAACTACTTGCATGAAGATTTAGTGGTGAAAGTACCACCTTTTTTAATGGCACTTAGATCCTGTCTGTAAGTGCAGTCACCATGCAGTTCTGAAATCAATAACAGAATAGTTTTATGGTTCTGATTTTGTAATAGGAGGACTAATCTCAAATTCAGAGTGTTTTATTTGGTGGTTTGTACCAGGAATATGATGAAACAGCGGAGGCTTACATGACAAAACACTTAATTCCACTAATGCAATGGAAGGCAGTAATGGATTTTATCATTGCTAAACTAAAAAGTGGGTATCTGGAAACTGTATAAATTAGAAGGTTGAAGCAGACTCTTGTATTTGGATTATTTCATGTGGTTGAAGTGGAAGGATGAAGTTATCTAATCCACTAGCAGCATTAGCAAGGATGGGATTACGTAGGCATAATCGTAGAGATGCAGATAAGATACTGCTTATATTTTAACATTATTTTAAGCAACCTGCGGTGGGAGCTCTATGAGAACCAGGCTTTTCAGTGGGGAAAGATTATGGTGATTTCAGTGCTATCGCACAGGTTTTTAAAGATGGACTGTGTCCCAATACTAAAGGATCTCTCAAAGTGTTTCTTTATATTTAAGATCAAGTCGTTAAGTGGATGACAGGAAACTCTTCCAAAGATCGTGAGGGATTGCTAACCATGATACCACAATCCCCCCATAAGGATTTCTTATCAAATTCCTCTGCTGACTAGGAAGGGAATCCTTCTTATTATTAACTATTTTTCCTATGCTTAGTGCTTCCTCATATGTTCACAGGAGCAAAATTTTAGGGCGTTGTAACTCAGCGTTGTGTTACCATTACGGTCTGTGTTTTTACCACTGTTCCGATACGCTTGCTCTAGAGATAAGCTAGCAGCAGCGGCCTGATCTTGCCTAAATGATGTATTGATTTAGGAAATTAGAACATCCAACTGCATTTCTCTTTCGGTACAGATACATCACTCGGGTGAAGAGAGCTGTGACTTAAACAGGTGCCAATACGCTCCCTCTCCCTCCCAAGTCTTAATTACCCTTACAGTTACAGTATCCTTAAAGACTGTATATTCCACAATGAGAAACACCAAGGAAAACATTCTATTAAATCATTCAGTGCTACTCTTGATACTCGGGTGATGTGAATCACCCAGTTTCCGACATCCTATAGTTTGCAGGAGCTGTACCATGGTTTGAACTGGGATCCTTAATTGCTGTCTTCGGGCTTCAGTTCCTCCCTTAACCCACCTATTTTCGCCTGTACCTTGCACAGCGAGGGATAACTCTGAATTCCCACCATACTCCTTGGCTGGAGTAATGTTGCTCAGCTGGAAGAATCCAAAGTGCTGGAAAAACAAGGTAGATTTCCAATAAGAGAGCATTTTTTTTCCTCCTGCTTTCCCCCACCAATTAGTATTTCTTATTTATTTATGTTTTTTAGTGAAGTGCACTGTTTTTCTTACTGATCAAGTGTGGTGCCAGATTTGGAGTCTAAATACAGCTATTCACACAAGGGGAAGGGTTCTGTAAGCTTCTACAAGTTCTTATCTCAAAGCAGCCTGAGTTACACTGATCTCTCCACTTATATATACTTCAGTTTCACTAAAATTAACTAACTACGTATAGCATCGTTGACCCATTCCCTTAAAAATATATAGGACTGTCCATGCATCTAACAGAAAGCCTGTTGTACAGTCACGCCGGCTGTTTGTCCCTACGACCTTTCCCTTTGTGTTTCCCGGACTGAAAGACATGATTACAATCCTGTCCTGATTGCTCGGTTTGGTTTTTACAAACGAGGGAGACAGGAAAGCTACCGAGGAGCTGGAGTGCGGCAGGCGCGTTGCAATGGGAGCACTGTAATCCTTTGATTACACAGCTGTGCCTGACATGCCACTAAACAGCACTTTAGGGGCAAGCAGTTAATGTAGCTTTGCCATGGAATATTTATTAATTTATGTTACACCTGGTTTCCAGCAGCTGTTGAACATGGCTTGTAAGCACTAGTTTTGAGGAGCGTGGCATCCTCTGGAAGAAGAGGTAACCAGGTGATGCGCCTGATACCTACCGAGAAGAAACAGAAAGAAAAATGATGTCCAGTGGGGTGCCGGTGGCTGATGGCAAAGGCAAGGCAGCTGTGGTGGTGGTGAAAGACCAGATGTGATGATGAATGTGAACAGGAGTGAGTGGTCCACGGCGGGCTCTGTCCCAGTGCTCCACCTCTGTCTTGCTGTGGCAGCACACCAGAGGTCATGGACTGGCCAACCCCAACCCATTGCCCTGCCTCTTCCCATTCCCAGATCCAGCTTCTTAAAATTCCCACAATAGCTTGACCTGGCTGAAACGAATGTTATTCAAATCTCTGAAGTGCCAAGCCTGCTGCTTTCCTTACGAACTTGCCAGAAACGAGGCAGTACACATAAACTAACCCAGCTCCAGAAACATTTTTGGAGCTCCTGGTGCAGCAAGCCTTCCTCCCTCGGTCTGCAGGAAGCTGAAGCCCCTGCAGCATTAGGGATGGTGAACGGCACTTGGCTCCGAGGTGCCTGCCTTCCGTGTAACGGCTTTCCTTTGGCATGAACAGTCGTGAAGAAACGTGGTGATGGAGAGGTAGGGAAGTGGCACAGGCCTTTACTCTTTCATATACCAAGCACTACTAAATACACGCTTTTTATTCTAAAACTTAATGTGCCCAACTCACCAAATATGCACACCATTTTATAAATGTGTGGCTTTTTTATGCCAACTCTGTATCTGAGGTAGGTCGTTCCTCACTGTACAAGGTGCAGATCTGTACCTAAATAGTAAAATACTAAACCTGACGTTTTTCATTTGCTTCACGCCTTCCAGCAGAGAAAAATATGTTTTGCAAGGAGATATTTTTCCTGTAAAAAACCTTGATGTTCAGTGTGGGTGAATGTACCCCTGCTATCTTATCATAAAATTAGAAAAACTGATGAGATTGAAAAAGACTTTTGTATTATTATTTCTTTGCATATATTGGTGCATTGCTTAAATCTGCCAAGTTGAAGTTAGACCTGGTAACTTCTCAGGTTTGCGTGGAGTATAGGGAAGGACATTTCTGTCAAATAACAGCAGTCATTGTGTTACAGGTGAGTTTTAACTGGGAAAAACAGTGAGATCAAACAAAAAGAGTGAAGATAAAATGTATGGTTCAAAGATGTACAGAGAAAACTAGGTAAGACTGCTTTGAAAAAATGTGAACTTCTGTAAGATATGTAGGAAAAATAATAAAGATTTGCCTGCAACATGTGTACTTAGGGAATGGAAGAAGCCTGGTAGATGGTACTGTTGGAAGAGTGCTATGGAAGTGGGCAGCACGTTAGATGTGAGTTTGCAATATTGGATGATTTCAGATGATTGAAGATGATAATGTCCTTATATGCTCTACATGCCCAGTTAAAGTTCAGGTCTTGGAGCAGTATGGGAAAAAAAGCACTTAATTAAAGTACTTTAGATCTGGCACCAAATTAGTAGTGAGATACCAACAAATAGGAGAGACCTCAGGAAGAAAGTAATAGAAATCAGGATTCTTCAAGGTTTTGCACTTGATTTGAAGAAAATTTAGGAGCCCGGTGTTAACATTGCTGTGCCTAAGCTAGGATATAATGGCATGTGAGTGCCAGATTTTATTAACCCAAAGAAGGAGAAGGACTCTGGTGCAGCCAGGAGGTTTGACTGTGTAAAGCTAGAAATGGGAGGAAATGGAGAAGGATAATTTAATAGATTATTAGGAGTGTATATCACGTAATGAGATGGGTTTGCCTGCAGGGCCAGCTCTTCACAGGGGAGCTTCATCTCCTGAAAATTCTTTAACAGGTCTTAAAATCAACACTTTTTTGCAAGTCCATCAAATGCCTTATCTAATATTCCTTTCCAGCCTTTTTGATTTTAGCTACTTGTTAGCTGAGGAATTTGTCTTCTGACTGAGCTATGTAGATATTAAATAGATAATGTTAAATATATATTGTTAATGTTAAATAAGTCAAATGTATAATGAATCTGAAATTTCTAGGATTTTCAAGGAACACTCTGAAAGCTCAGCTTTTCATAGCTCTGTTTCACCATGTTAGGCTGGCGGTCGTGCTCCTTTTTTGTCTTCAGTCGCCGGTTAGTGCATTTATAGGACTGCTGCTGTACAGTTCATCCTTCTGGCTTGATTGCTGAAGCCTGAGGAAATTTCCTGGGGCCATTTCTGGAAGGGTTTTTGGATGCTGCTTTGTAGAAGTGGAAGAGGAGCGGGTTGCGTGTGTACATCAGGTTCCGAGCCCACGCGGAGCTGATGCCATCAGCCCATGCAGAGCAGATGCCAGTTCAGCTCCCTGAAGGAATATGCTTCAGGATCAGGGACTCTTTGCTTGTTTTGTGGCTCTCTGGAGCTCTAGCCTGGGATAACACTGTGATATCTGGGTTGTAACTGTGTCTACTGCAAGTGCAGAGGTCAAATGAAAAAAGACTGGGTGAAAACACAGCTGTGCATTAAAGGCTACCAACAGAAATTGTAACACGAGGTACAGTGGCGGTCTCTTTATTTAAAAAGACAAAAACATGTTCTTGAGCACTTCAGCATTGAGTATCACAGCTTTATGCCCAGAACAACTCATCGGAGCAATTCATAAAGTAAATAATTTAGATGAAAAATTTCATAAATTATAGAGCTATGAAAACAGTATCTCAGGTTGAGGATTAACTTACCTGAGGAACTGATAAGGATAAATCAGAATGAAACGACCATCGCTCTTGACATTTAGTATTAGAATTACTTTGCAAAGCTATTTATACCAGCTTTAAAACAGTTTCAACAAGAAATGAGATGTGAGAGGTGAACAGCAGGGAACAGTGGAACCTAAGCTCATCCCTCTCATTATAGGAAAGAGGAAAAATTCATTTGTCTAACATCAGGCTAACTGAAGTGTTTAACTCTTCAGAGAAGAGTTATATATATAATATATATATATTTGAACATTGCTAAGGAGATCAGCAAAATTAAAAATACACAGTGTAGTAAAATGGAATATATATTGGTATCCATGGAAATCCCACGTGGATTTCTCTTGCATTAGGGTAGAATCATAGATCGTTTAGGTTGGAAAAGACCTTTAAGATCATCCAGTCCAACCATTAACCTAACATTACCAAGTCCACCACTAAACCAATTAAGGGTAGAGGAATAATTTTATGTTTCCTGGCTTGGTGGCTGGATTATTTTTTAATGAAAGTAAAAACTAGGAATCATTAAGGTTGGAAAGGACCTCTAAGATCATCAGTCCAACCATCAACCCAACACCCCCATGCCCACTAAACCATGTCCCAGAGTGCCACATCTGCCCATTTTTTGAGCACTTCCAGGGATGGTGACTCCACCACCTCTCTGGGCAGCCTGTTCAAATGCTTGACCGCCCTTTCTGTGAAGAAATTTTTCCTAATATCCAATCTAAACCTCCCCTGACACAGCTTGAGGCCATTTCCTCTCGTCCTATCGGTAGTTACTTGGGAGCAGAGCCCAACACCCCCCTCCCTGCCCCCTCCTGCCAGGAGCTGCAGAGCGATCAGGTCTCCCCTCAGCCTCCTCTTCTCCAGGCTGAACACCCCCAGCTCCCCCAGCCGCTCCCCACCAGCCCTGTGCTCCAGACCCTTCCCCAGCTCCGCTGCCCTTCTCTGGACACGCTCCAGCACCTCAATGTCTTTCTTGTAGTGAGGGGCCCAAGACAGGACACAGCATTCCAGGTGCGGCCTCCCCAGCGCCGAGCACAGGGGGACGATCCCTGCCCTGCTCCTGCTGGCCACACTGTCCCTGACACAAGATAGATCTACAAGGGTAGATCAAGAGTAACTCAGCTCTTGGGTTTCACTGGTGTAAAGGGAACCAGAATCTGGCTCCTCCAAACTGTGGGCACTGGAAATGTTTTCTGGTTGTTTTGGCGAAGTTCAGTGTCCTCTGCTCGATGAAGTGTGTGGCTGTAGTGGTAAGGCTGGTAAACCTAAGCAGCAATCTGTTGTAACACTCTACTACTTGACAGTGAGTAGCTCAGCTTAGGTCCCCACCACTGCTCTTTTTTTTTTTTTTTTTTTTTAAAAAAAAACAGATTTCAGTAACTATTTGGGTAAAATATCCTTCTTAGATGGCTTCAAATCACCTGCTGCTTATTTCTGCTTACAGCTCTAAAAATTGAGCATTCTTGTTGTTTGATATCAGAGTTACAATGTTGCAATAACTCATTTTGGTGTAATACAGGGGAATGCATAAAAAGCTTCTGCTGAGTTTTGATAGCTTTTTCTTTTAATGGTACCCATTAAGTGGGTGTAGTAATCTATCCAGTTTTGCAGTATTTTATCTTGCTGTACGAGTACATTGGATAATAAATGAAAAAGAAAAGCACTAAAAAATGTACTGTGAAAATACAGGTAAGCATGTAAATATCAACAGTGATTTTTGTTGGACTATCGCAATTCCTAGATTCTAAGGCTTTTTGGTATTAGAAAATGAACTGAAACTTTATGACAATGTATATTTGTGCATTAAGAATACTTGCCTGTTACCGAAACAAGACTATCCCAACCATAATCATTAAAAATTTTACACTGCAGTATTTTAATAACCTCCTTTGTTTATTTTTACAGATAACAAATAATTCTGAAATGGCAAATATCATTAAGTTGCATTTAACAAAAAAATGGAGGGCTTCAAATGAGATAATATAAATGCTGTGTTCATTCCAAACAGCAATTCTCAGGAAGAACCTCTGGCTTCATTAAAGTCAATGAAATGTCTTCCTGCTGACTTCAGCATGCCAGGATTTAAAAAAATAAATTGAAATGGGATCTTAAAAAGTTTTCTGCTTGATGAGTGACTGGAGCTAAAGTCATTCAGCTGTACTTTTCTGTGCCTGCGTTCTTTAGTTCAGCCAGGAAGGCTTAAGGTGAAGGTAATGTCTGGTGGGGATGAGGGTGTGTGAAAAAGAAATAACATTTCTCTTTGAAATAATATATCAGTAGTTGTGTTATCCCAGAGGTCCCCTTTTATTGAGATACTGCAGACGTTTGCCCATTTCAGTGCTAAGGGAAGCTGACCATGCAGGTGGACGTTCCTGTTAAGGATATTTAGGCCTTAAAAGTGATGGAGAGCCCCAAAGTCCAACGCTTTATTTAAAATATTGCATTACTGCATTGTGTGGGTAGGAGTCTGGGCAGTCTTTTGCATCAAGTGCAGCATTCAGACATGGTTTTAGTAACATTTTTAGCTTTGTCCTTTTGGCATCAAGGATTTTTATGTAGCAATTGAATAGGAGGAAGGAATTAATTTGATTTAGCGATGTCAAACTGCAAATGAAGTTCCTCCTAGCACATCCTTCGAAGAACGCTCAATGGCTCTGAATTTAGCCTGCCATCCGCTTTATTTTTGCACGGATATTTTTGAACTTCCTCTGCTGATAAATATTTAGAGTCTGTTTATGTTTCATTTGATTTCTGTTAGACAGTGCTTACAGATTTTTTTTTCCATAAATACTTATTACTGAAGAAATTGGTGTTACAAGCCTTGAAACTGCAATGCTAGCAATTTTGTAATTTTAACTGTAGCTGAGTGACAGTATATTTATTAATTATCCAAGAGAGGCTTATAGCTTTCTAAAAGAGAACTTTATTTCTGGGCTGTCGGAGTTAGAAGGGGAGCTGTAATTGCTTTATGTCTGGAGTGCAGGTTTAGGTGCAGAAGGCTTGGATGGATTAGATGTGACCATCGCTGAGGATCAATAAGGTATGAAAAGTGGAAAGGCTTTACACATTTGTAAAAGGACGTTGCTAAGCTCAGAATGGAAATCACAGCTATTTCTTTTTTGTTTAATTAAAATCTAATGAAAAACAATTCAGAGAAGCTTGAGTTGATAGTAATTAGTTTGAGCACTTGAAGGATTTCCTTTGCGAAATTATGTGCAACCTTTTCTTACAGCCTGGCTCTGTACGATTCTCACTGCTGTTGCCCAGCTAAATCATAGTGCTGTTTTGGTATGCTTTGCTTTTTCCTTTTTGAAGTCCTGTTTTTCCTGATGTGAATATGACAATCCCACTTTAATTAGATAACAGCAGTTGTCACCATGCATAGGAAGTGTGATGCCTAGGAGTCTCAGAAGTATCTGTGTCAAAATAAATAAATAAACCATCTAAAAAGCTGTACTAAGAGGCAGTAAACTTAAAAATTGGTTTGGTTAACAGCGTTGAAATGAGTTGCATTGTTATATTACAACACATAGCCACCAGATGTCACTTACTTTGTGCACCACGGTGCTGGGGAGAAATATGCCCTTGGTATGTAAAAGATAAAAAAACCCAGCAACTTGCTCTGAGTGGCTTTGTTTGTGTTCGGAATTGGCAATTGTCTTCCTTGGTAAATATTTTCATCTAAAAATAGATTGTATAGGCTCGTTTCTCACAGATAAGATAGACTTGCATTTTTTATGAGCCTTAAATGTCAGCAGTGACATTTTGAATTTCAGTCTTTAAGAAAATGATTAATAGGCTTACTAAATTTTCAAAAGGATGAAAGTCCATTTTATAGATAGGACAGTTTTATTATTATGAACTGTACTATCATTAAAGGCACTTTAACCGGTGGCTTAAATATATATTCATCTTCAGCCAAGTTAAAAGCAGTGAGATGAGTCTTAAAGTCAAACAGGACTAAAATCAAGCTGGAAGTACATGTAGACAGGGGAAAGACCACTTCTAAAATCAGAGAACAGCATTCACTTACAGAACGATACAATTCATCCTCAGGGTTTAAAGGCTTCAAAGAAAAGTGTAAATAAAAATAGATAGATGGGGATACATCTCTAAATTGGAAAAGGAACACTTGGTACCCAACACAAAGCTGTTTTTCCTGACCCCAACGAACATGAACAGTATCAGTGAGCAGGATGAGACGACTAATTGTTCCCCAGTGAGAGCAAGCAAAAGGCTTGCTACCTGGGTCGTGGTGTTCAATGGTGGCTTTTTCCTCCCATTACCAGAGATGCTCAACTGTCAGGTGCAGACCTGCTTCCTGCTTCATGGGCACATAAGCCTCGTGCTCATTTATTTTTTGGTCTGTGCCCAAAGGTAGCACCATTAGAAAGGGGAAATCTAATTTTCTGGACTTGAAGTAAAAAGACTGAAAATTGAGTGATTTCCTGAAGGGTAATGATTAGTGCTTTTTTTCCCCCTTTTTTTCTTTCTTTCTTTTTTTTTTTTTTTTTTTTTTTCCCCTGCCAATGGTAGTACTGTTGTTTGTTTTTACATTTTAAACATGACTGCTACTTCGGATTTCAGTTTGGGATAAGCATAGGCAAAGAGAGGAACTCGTAGAACAATTATGTTGCCCAAGGGTGGATGTTTTTCATGGGAAGAGCACCACAGCAATTCATGGTTAAAAAAAAAACAACAAAACCAACCCATTTGGCTGACAACCTCATTGCCCAGACTCATGGAGGCTCTCACATCTGGGTGATAAGGCTGCTGAACTGGTGTTGGGGCTGCTTCTGTTGAAGCCAGGGGCAAGCCAGAGCTGGTGGGGTGGGGGCAGCTTTGCTTTTTGGGACCTCCTCTGTAGAGGACATAAGGCAGGGCAGAGGGCTGGCAGTGTCCCAGACTGCTCCTGCTGGCTGCCGAGTCGCATTCGTGAAGCTTTGATGGAAGTCGTGGCATTTTGTGGCACTTTATTACATGTTGCTGTCTTTAGGTGTGAGCATGGAGTGATCTTTGTAGAAGACGATGATTGATACGGCTTTTTGTGGCAAATGCCACGTTCGTGAGGGTGGAAGGTGTTAAAGGAAACTGAGCATGGGCCAACTTCTGCAGTGCCGTGTTTCTGAAACCGTACTGCTCCTTTTGGTGGCTATTAAAAAAGTAGACATAACTCAATAGCTTTCTTGATAGAACAGGTCGATATGGACCCATTTTTCACATTTCTCTGAACTTGAGGCACTAAAAGAACCATCATCTCTGGAGCTGAGGCTTGATGCATCAGCTGCACCACACTCTTCCACTGACAAATACGGCATATTTCTATACTGTTATCTGCATATAATGTACATATTTTATTCACCATTGTTTTGTAGTGGCTGGGTGTCACTTCTGAGAGATGAACAGTGCTTTCCTAGAATGCTTTTGTTGTCACTTACTGACAATGTTTTAGGGGTTTTCTTTGGTGGTGTTATTCGTATTATATAGTAGTGCTTAGAAACCATAAATAGGCTTGGAAGCCATCTCTTCCAGCCCTAAGACACCCTAGTAAGCTTTTATTTAAGTGTAGTCCCTGCTGCAGACATATATTAAGGAATTTCTAGCTCATTTCACATAAAAAATATCGCCTCCAAATGCATCTGTATACTCTTGATGCAATCTTAGTCTCCTATGTGTCTGAAGGCTTTGAATGCATTAACAGCCTAAACCAAGTTATTACGTCAGTCTCGTGAAATCAAAGATTCGTGGCTTTGACTCAAAGTAGAGTAAACACTATTGGCAACAGAGAAATTTAAGAGATGGGAATGCATTGCAATACTGGGGAGGTATTTTTGGTGGGGATATTTTTTGGTTAGATATGTTAATTCTGCTAAAGTTGGAGTTTATAGGTCCTTGCAAAGTATTTTGGGGGGCATATTATGGAGGTGCTTCTAGTTCTCTGCAAAGTTTTTTAATGTTAATGCTCTAGTTCAATTTTCTGCATTAGAAACTAAGCTTTTTGGGTTATCATTAACAGTCATGCATCTGTTCTTGCAAAGCTGGCTGCCAACTGCAGTTGATGGAGTTTGTGTCACTTTAGATTTCTTCTGTGAATTGCTTCAGTAAATGGTTTATTTCAAGAAGTAGAACCCGAGCTCCAGAACTAGTGTCGATCTGATTTCAGCTGCAAAGTCCTAAAGCGACTCCATATCCTCCTCTATTTGTCTGGAACCAAATATATCAATAAGCACTGCTGTTCAAAAATAAAACCTCATTTTACCTCCCTCTGTTCTCTTTTGAGTTGTGCCCTGCTACCTGCAGGGGCACAGGGATTTTTCAGCAGAGTGAGAGCTTTCTGGCTGGAGCAGAGTGTTTGAGAAGAGTTGCTCACCCTTTCTCCTTAAAACTGCATCCTCTGGGCCATCTCAGGAGATGCTCTGTCCCACAGAGCAAGCAAGAGCATCCCAGCCCCAGGCATCCCTGCACAGCACCCAAGTGGTGTTCAGGTAGGGGTCGATAAGGAGCACCGCGTGAATTAGGCACTTGTGCTGTCTGGGAGCTCCATCAAGGGTGGGATTTTTTTTCCAGTTTCTCAATGCAAGGCCTTGAAAAGTGAATTTTGAGCCCTCTGCAGTTTAAGCAGAGGAAGGTTGGAAGGTTAGTTTGAGACAGTCTCCCTACAACAGAAGTTAATTAACATCTCCACTGGGAAAAAAGTCTCTCAGAGAGCTTGCCTCGGATTGCCTCTGTGCCACAAATAAAGACCGTCTAGTTTGCTAGGCTAAATGTTGCCTTTATGTTGCAGAAAATGTTGCAGAAGTGGCAGGGTGTGAGGGAGTGCATGCCAAATTTTTCTTGGTGCATTCATCATTATGCAGAGTTGGGGTTTTGGTTTGGGTTTTTTTCCTGGTTTCTTTTCATGGCAATTCAGTAAAGTTCGTTCTCAGATTTTTATCTTGTTTGTTTACAATCTGCAGTCCAGCTAAGTGCAACGTAAAGCATGAAAAGGTATTTGTGGCTGTGTTCTTTCCAAGCGGAAAACAAGTATACTGAAGCCAAACACGGCTGAAACCTGCGGGAACACACAGTCAAGTCAAGGCAGTCAGTGACTCAGTGGCTGAGGAACAGGTTTATCTTATTATTCTGCTGGATATTACAGTATTTCTTAGTGGGTCCTGTACATAGCATGGCTTTTTTTCTTTTTGTTATTACTGTTGTAACCAGGGGTCTTCGTGTGGGTGTGAGATTACTGGGCTAGACTTTACCATGTTATGCAAATTGTATTGAGAGCTGTGATTTTTTTTGAGAGGCTGGTGAAAGAATGCAACACATTCTCTTTCTTGTAATAGTGGAAATCTGTAAATGAAGATATTTGAATTTCTTTGCAGTTTGTGATAGAAGTGTTGTACTTTAGCTGTGATGATCTAAAGATATGAGAGGGCAATAATGAGTGTTTAATCCATTATCAAATGGCATTAGGTTCCACATCATGCGTGTGCTCTGCCTATAAAGATACATGTTGTCAGCAACAGAAAACAAGGTATAGCCATGCAGAAATGTCTTCAGAGTGATGGTATCTTGTAAGCTGGTTAGTAAAAATTTATTGCACTTTTGTGTAGTTAAAGAGCACATAATACAGATGAATGATGGAGTCTAAGCCTTCGATGAAACACTTATGAATAGCGGTGGAAGACTTCGGAAGTAAATGTTGCTTGACTTAGGCAGAACAAACACTTTCCTAAGATGCTGAAAGCAATATAATATATTCCATCAGAAAGGTTTTCCTTAATTAACTGTAGCCAGAAGTTACCTGCAGGAATTTTATCTGGTGATACTGTGTTACTCTTACAGAGATAACTAATTGGCAATTTCTTGAGAATACTTAGACCTTTTTGGGTATCTCCACCTGGACTTTGAATCTACTTCACTTTGGAACAAGTGTGTAGTTTCTTGGTATTTTAATGGGCTGAGATTGATCTGCTGTGTTGTTGCTTAAAGAATAAAAGTTGTTGAACATTTATAAAATTTACTACTAAGCTAGGAACACAGTTGTGGGTTGTTTTTTTTTTTTTAAGAAGTATTGAAACAAAGCCACAGTTGTGATTTGGCATCAATGAATAGTTTTTGTTGACTAATTTTTGTTTGAATTTACAAGAAACTTTAATGACAGACTCTAATACTGAGTTTGTCTTTTCAGGACGCAGCTGTGTATGTTTCCTTTCACCCACTCAGCACTAGATGAAAGATGAAATGCCCTATTCATGAAAAAGTACTTACACAGTACTTATGTACAGATGAGATATGTTTTTCCATCCATTTTAATACATCTCTCATGGAGAAGGTACCATATATGAGTCATAACAAAAAATTTCAGATGACTGTGTTAAGATAGTAAAGTTTATGGAGAAAATTCAGTTTGGAGGTGGAGGAAAATCCCTTCTCAGTCACTAAAAATCAAATGAGCAGCTGTTAGCATATACGTTGCTCTAGAATTGTCACAACAAGATTGTGTTTAAAGCAATGTTAAATATCACATAGGCCGATCTCCAGAAAGACTGCTTATTTATGAAGCGTGAAGCTATATCAAATGAATTCTAGCAGATACCATTTGGTTGCATTATTGCATGCAAAAACATTTTACCACACCATGAGATAAACAGGCACTGAAGGCATTACGTTATGCATATTCTATTTATTCCATATAATGTTATTCATCCCTCAAAAGCAGCCTTAAATTAGCAGCTGATCTCTCACAACCCACAAGATTTAGCAATTCGTACTGTATACCATTTGCAAAGTGGCAGTAAGTATTAGATTTCAGATGGTGGACAGAATATGTTTCTCACTTTAAATCAACTTGAGGTAGCAGCTGCTAAAATCAAGTAAAATCAAATGTGTAAAAAGAACAAGATGGTAATCAGAGTAACATAACTGTGAATGCCCACTATTTTGCAGCATGCCGAGGCTGAAAATGCTTGGCAGAACCGTTGGAAATACTCTCAGAACATTTTTCTTCCACGTGCTGGTTCCAGACCAGTAATCAATGCAAGAGACAAAGACCCATGCTTAAAATAAATCTTCAGCACTGAAAGATCTCTTCCTGCAAATTCAACTGTGTTACCCTAGCTCTCCATCTCTTCACTGAATAGGAGTCAGCTGGCACTCTGAATCTGAAGATTTATTTTTCTTTAAGGCAAGTGAGGCTTTGGTGTTCATCTCACCTAACCTTGAAGGTGTGGATGGCAGGTACCTAAATCTGAGGCAGTCACTCGAACCTCACGTTGTAGCCAACACAGAGAAATCGGCTCTCCAGAGCCATTTCCCCGTGTTCAGATAAGGTGATGAAAACGAGCGTGCTGTCCTCACCAAACCGAGCTTTGCATGAAGGGAAAACCCGTATCTCTATTGAGCAAGTTGCTCCAGAAGAGCTGTTTGAGTAAATTACAGCAATATCTGTCCACAGACTCAAACAATGAAGCAGACTTGGAAGCCTGAAAATAAAGCAGGATGGGCAGCTGTCAGAAAGAAATGCATGACAAAAAATAGCCCTCATTTGATAAATGAACTCTGTCCATGCTGGACCAATTCTTTGCCTCTGAAGTTTTCTGAAGATAAGAACAATTTTTTTTTTTTTTTATTACAGCCTGACTGCAGGGCGTATGGGAGCTGTATTTAGATATGATATTTTTTCCCACCTGCCAACCCCCAACCTCCCTGGATTTGTTTGATAAAAATATCTGGAGTGGAAGAGCTTCATAACAGATTCAGCCTTCATGCTTTGTGTTTCCCTGTTGCATTAGTACTTATAACAGGAATTTGGCTGATTTGTGGGATGATAGTGTGATTTATTCCTTGAAAGAGCAGGTAGGTAAGAATTCCTATTATTGTAAAGTAATGTGATATCCTGCATTGGGAATGAAACTTCAACAGCTGTTTGATCTTATTAAAAATTTAATAAAAGCATTTGTGGCAAGACCAGCCTTATCACTTTCACTCTGTGCACCTGAAGTTGTATCTCAGGTGATCCCCTTACCTTTCCTGTGAGCTCTTTGGTTCTTTTTCTTCTGCTACATAACAAAAGAAAAGAAATATGGCAAGTGGAGCCTGAAGAATTCTCACTGATATTAAACCACTGAATAAGTGATTTAACCTTCTCTGTCTGTCTTCATCTTATTTTTGACACTGGGTGTCTTTCTGGAAATTTAAGAAAATACACATTTTCTTAGCCAAGGGTAAAAGTTAACTCCCATTAGCATCAGTATTTTCTATCTGTTCTGGCTGTTAGTGGTTCGATCATTTCAATGAGGGACTGAATGTCTTTTTGTTAAATAAATGTGATTTCTGGTTGTATTCTGAATAGCAGAACTTTTTAATCTAGTTCCAGATTTTTGAGAGAGAAATCTGTGGGATCTGTGAGATCAATCTGTGGGATCCATCTCCAGGACGGATGCATGCATTGGTTTATCACTGTTTTCATGGGATGACCTCAAGGACTGCGTAGGATATGTTAGGAGGTTGCTTGCAGTTACCATGAGAATTAAAAAAAGAAAAATTTAATAAACTTCGACCGTGCATAATGCTTTTTGAAACTGGCTTAAAATGGCTTTTCTGTGAGAAGACATGCATTGGAGTAATTTATGTAAAGACAAATTTTTTCTACAGTGTGCAATTTTTTCATATTCAATATAAATCTGTCAGTGTTTCTGTAGCAAGAGACTACGTGAGATGAATAGACACTAAGTGAAGTGAAATGATGAATTGCTGGAGATGTTGCACATCATAGGCAGCAAGTTTTGATCAAGAGTTGAGAAGCCAGTGTGTCCCATAGGCAAAATCCTGCTCTGAGCATCCTTATAAATACTTGAGAACAGAATTTTGCTCCATGTTTGTACAAGAGGAAAAGCTTAAATGCATTGGCATGAGCTCTACCCTGACGCAGGGTGAGGGACTCGTGGTGCTGGGGACATGTGGTGCCACAAGTTGGGCGGCTGGCAGTGGTGTGGTTTCTTCTTCCAGGGCTTTTGGACCTGCGTTTCTGGAGAAGTCATTACAGCGCTGATGCCCCAAATCCCTACATTTCTCTTCAGCTCTTATGAAAACCTTCAGTATAAATCTTGCATGGGAATACCTTTTGGAAAATGACCTTGCATGGATCTGAGGCAGGTGTTACTGCGGAGGAACTGTTGGTGGGATCTCATCCCTGCCTTAAATGTGGAGGAACCAGTCCGTTACCTTCTAAACCTGTATGCTAGTTTAGATCTAACTGGGAGACGATAATATAGTTTGGAGTTTATCAGTAGGCCAGAAGTTGGCTGGCTCTGGTACTGCTTTATTTTCCTGTCTGGACTTTTTATTCTGCAAGTAACCCAAAAAGTAAATGATGGGTCTGATTCTAGATGGACTTAAATCAGGTGAAATAGAAAGAAAAAACAACACAGAAGTTGTTAAATTTTTTAATGGTATTTTTTCTGCTGAAAAATTGTTTAAATTAAAAATAGGTAATATTAAGTTTAATTATTATTTTGACTTTTTCAAGGCAAATCAAACAATAACATGTCAGAACATGTAGATGTGGCATGTTAGGAGTGGAAGAAGCTGGACCTTGGTAATTTCTAGGAACCTGCACAAGACTTCAGATGTAATAACAGGTTTCTGGGGGAAGGCATGACCATGCTGTAGCTGATCCAGGACAGTCTCCTGCTCCCCTTCCCGCTCCCATCCCTTTTCCCCTTGCTTCCAATAATCTGTTTATTCAGGCAGTGTTTGTGCCCTAATTGAGTGGTGATTCAAGCTCAGTAACTACTTCCTGAGCGTTGCAGCACAAATAGTAAGAGTGCCTCCTTATTTGATTGAAACAACTACCGTTAAGTTTGCTGACTTTTTTTTTTTGCAAATGGAGGGTGTCATTTGCTCCATTCTCAGATTTTCTTTGGAAGTATATTGATGAGGAAGGAGCAGAGTGTGTTTGGATTAGATCTTGAGAAAGAAACCAGCTGGGTTATGGAGTAAGCCACAGTTGTTATTTAGGCGAGATTGCTGATTCAGTGGTGATTCAGGAGGTTTTCTTTGGCTTCAAAAGGCTTCAGGACCAGCTCTGTTAAAGGATATTTTACTCTTGAACAAGTGTTCAGCAAATTGAATGTATAACCATGGGTTATGACCGCATATTCTAGCTTTTAAGATGTGACTGTTTTTCAAGTGATTGCCTTAAAAATGGTTGTAGTGTAGTGGGTTTATATAATTTCTCGGGAGTTGCATTTATTGATATTTTTTTTTTAATTAGTTTTTTTAAGCAAATAGTGGAGCTTTACATAACTTCAGTCTGCAGGAGGTTACTGAGCTTTGTAATGAGTCCTGCTGCTTTTCTAAACCACTGCAACAGCTTTTTTTTATTTTTTCCTTTTCTTTTTTTGCAAGGAGGTTGCAGAGGTCAGTGATTCATGATTCTCATTTTATTGACATATATCTTCTTTCTAGCAGCTTGTTGATTTCTCTGAGGTAAATAGATGAGAGTTCAGGCAAAGTTTATTTCCAAAAATGTTAACTTGAGGAGCCAAATGTGTACAATAAGCAAGATAGAGAAAATCTACAATTATTCTTCTGAGCTCATTTTCTTTTTTTTTAGGTCAGTTTTTTATTACTTGTACTGTTTATTTATTAAAATGGTACAACCTGCCCACTAACAGGATGAACTGCCTCACACTGTACAAATACTTCACTACACTTGCACGAGTACTTTGGCTTGTTCTGAAGAGACCGTGTCTCAGAGCAAAATCATTGTGCAGCCTGTAGTCTGGTTCAGTCCTTATCCCTGCCAGTAAGGGAAGGGATATCCCCTTTAGCTAAAAAGTATCCATAATGGTAAAGTTTTGCAGGTTTTTTTATGTGTCTGGAGGTCACAAATGTATCTTGCACAGGCTGAAGAATTGCTGTTGTACACAGAGAAAGCCGGTCCCCGCTGCCATGGGCCATGTTGCAACGGGTGATAGAGGAATCTAAGAGGAATTACGTGGTTGTGCTGCGCTGCTACTAAATATTGCCTTTTTTAATATGAACATTTTATGAAGGTTCTACTCTACCAGCCTCACTCTGCCCTTTCATGTTTCTATTCCTCTTCATGTGAGTCATTGAAAGTTTATCATGGTATGGTTGTGGGCAGTGTTTCACTTAGAGACCTACATCTTTTTGTGACTAATGACAGCCTTGTCTTCACAGGAGCTCTTGAGAGTGAAATATTACCAAAGGGAAGTTCATTTCTGGAGTGTTCATGGAGGGTATGGGATCAGCTTTGCTCTGAGATTTCAAAAAATATTATCAGCGCAAACGGACAACTTGAATTAAATAAATCCTCCTGACTGGACAGGCAAAGCACTTAGGCAGTAAGCATATTTATCCAGATTAGTGAAAATAATTAGGAGATTATGGATAAAACAACATAGCTGTTACTCAAAGAATGGCATTAGATATTACTAAATTAGGAGCCATGTGCTCCTTCAGAAGTTACTGACCAGATGAGATCCAGCAGTATTATCTTTTACCTAATCCTTTTTTTGATTTTTGCTAGAGATGGTTATCCTTATTTTTATAGCATCTGTAGCTTTCATTTAAAAAAGAAGAAGGGGGTAAGGGCTACCTGCTGCAGAGGACGTTCCACATGTCTGCTTTGGGTAATGCTTCAGCTGAAGTATCTTCTTGTGGTGCAACTGCTTCTCATCACACGGAGGAATAACAGACATCACAGCAGCTGAAGGTCTTCCCATAACAAGGAGGCAACAGAGCAAGAACATGAAGTGCTCTTGGGTTTCCACATATTAATAGTTCTAGTTTTTTTACTCTTGCTGAGAAGTAATAAGATTCCTTGGGAAAAAAAGACCATTTTTCTCAGCTCTAATAAGCACATCAACATACAAATCCTTGACATGATGCCTGACATGAGTGGGAATAGGAAAATGGACAGAAAGAAAAAAGAAAATGTGTTTTGTGAGACTGCAGAGCCTATTTGTGGGAGCTGTAGCTGAGGGACATGCTTTGGCTGGGCTTCATCCCATCTAACCTGAGAGTTGGTGGATTATTTTCTAACTTGTCTTACACATCCATATTTTCAGGCTGTGACCTGCCCAACAGGACAAATGTAGCTCCAATCTTCAGCTGGCACAGATACCTCTGTCCCTCTGTCCTGCCTCTGACCATGGTCCATAATAAATGCTCAGTGGAAGAGTGTAAAACAGGTATTAAGAGATTTCTCCCATCCCTTTCTAGCTTCTGGGCATTGAGGATAGCAGCCATTGATAGATTTATTCTCCATTAATTGTCTAATGTCTTTCAAATGCATTCATACCTTTGGCCTCAATGAGTTCCACATCTTAATTATATTGTGTGAAGAGAGGAAACAAAGCGGTGTAGCTCCACTGACATCAAACAGAGAAACAGTTATATATCAAGCTGAGAAATGTGTTATTGGTGTACTTGAACTGTGTTTATAATAGGTTAACAGCATGCCGCTCTTTCATGTGGTAGTAGGAAAGGCTGAATATGATCAAAAGTAACAAGGCTAGTATAAAATTTAGCCTTAAGACTACTAGCAAAAGTTTGTTTTATCTTCATTTTAAAGAATTAGGAGCAAGGGAAAGCACACTAAATATTAAGGTTGGTGACCTGAAAAGTAGGTCATACACTTAGATGTCCAGAAGATGTGTGTGCACGTAAAATCTATTCCATCTGTTTTATCTTATTCATAGAGGAGGAGAATTTTGTTATATGACTGAGCATATGAAAGTAATTTCTTTTTATAGCCATTTTGATTACAGTCTTCCCTTACAATCATTTAAGAGGAGGAATTTTATGAAATGTTTATTTTAAAAGAAATAAAACAGAATTTCAAATATTTTCTATATAATGGACAAAAATATGTGAATGATAAACAATGTTATATGTTTTATTTTTGGTGGAATTTATCTTTCTACCCTATTTAGCTTCCCATATGGCAATGAATAGGACACAGTGGATACTGCGTTTTCATTAGTTCACATTTTCAGTAGTTTATTGTAAGGCTCTAGCAGGCAGCTCTGCCTTGTGTTGTTTGCTTTTGTGGTACCTGCAAGTTTTACCCGCCAGCCTTCTCTCTGGCACCCAGCAGCCTGTGCACCCAGTGGGTCCTCCTCTCATATACAGAAGGAATTGCACAGGGAAACTAGCAAGGAAAAGGTCTCTCCTGTTTGCTATTAAGATCTCTGTTGCCTATAAATATATTTGTTAGCTGGAGTCTGCTTCAATTTGAAACAGTGGTGCAGGTGTCCTTGGCTTCAGCAGAAGTATATTGCAATCGAAGATAGCTGTTCATTTTTTTCCCCATTCCATTGTGTGTCGTCTCCTATATCCATGTTTCCTACTTAGGAGATTCCCAAAGATCCTCATTTTTATGAGGAAGGATTGCTTTTGGCCAAGGAGCTTGAAAAGGTTGATGTTGATTTCTGCTTTGTGGTTGGAGCTGGTATACATTTATGTACAACAGACAAATACTATATAGACATGGTCATAAATAATTCACCATTCATTTCAACAAGAGGAAATTACATGCTACATTATTCAACAATATACAAAGACACTGCTTGTTGTGTAAAGAGAGTAATATTCTGCCAGTGAACCGACAGCAGTTTTACAACTAAAATATGAAATGACATAAATGGTTTATTACCAACTCAAATCTCATAACCTTTATTCTGTCTGCAATTCACATCCTTCTGCTTTCTATATTGAAATACAAAAAAGGCGAAGTATATCTGTGGTTGTGACTACTGGAAATGTTGAGTGGAAGAAACAAACAAACAAAAAGATATTGTAGATGTCTTGATTTCATGGGGTGAATGAGGAAAACGAGGGCTGCTTATGCTGCGGAAAGATCCTGCCCTTCTGGTGGGCCTCCGTCATTGCATGGTAAAAGGCTGGGGAATGAATTTTTATTAAAAACTTCTTGGTAAAGAGAAGGGAGTGGCAGTAGGGAATTATATCCTGACTTTTATGTGTTTACTACATGAACATGACAGTGGAAAATCATGTAAAATGGTATGTCTGCAACTAGCAGTTATTAAAAAAAATAAAATCAGCTTCTTTGTTCTATTAGCTGAGTAATATGTCATATTGCCCATGGTAGGTTGTCAAACTGATCATCTAATTAAGCAGCCTGTTGTAGTGTGTATGCATAAACTGGCAAAGTTATGTTTACTGGTGGAACTTTAAATTTTCCCGCATGACTGGTGTGATTAAGATCTCAGTTTTACTGTAGCCTAAGCATATTTCTTTTTTTTTTTTTTTCCCCTCCTTGTATCAGCTTCTTGATAAAGCATTTTCTTCAGCTGTCAAAGATGTAGTTAACATGGTTTTTCCTTGAGTTTGTTATATTTGTAATGGAGTTTCATGAGAAGTGTCTGCACCTCGGAAGGGTTCAATAAATTGCAGTTCATTTTATTAACATACAAATGGACATAAAATAGGACTGAGAAGATTATGTGGTTTTTCTAATATCCTGTGCCCTGTATCCATTAATATATCTCTGATGGCTCTGTTTAAAAACTTGAGAATGAATGTCAAATACACAAGTCTTGAACTGATTCTGTAAGACTATCTCAGATAAATCGGTTCGATCAGTATCACTGAGCAAGTTTCAGATCCCCTTAGAAGAGGACTGGAAAATAAAATGGATTTACGTTTTCTCTGAATAGACAGTGCATAGTAACTAGTCCCTCTGAAAATAAACAGCAAGGAGCTCTGGAGAGCAGAGGCCTGGGAGAATATTGAGATACTTGCTGCGTGTCAAAGTGGAGGAGTTCAGGGTGGAAGGATTACACGGAAACAGACGTGTAGCACATGATGAAGTTAATGGAAGTGATGCTGTAGGGTATCTCCTTGTTACTGGATCTTTTTATAGCTACCATTGTAACCTGTAGCCTTTTCTTTGGTCATCTTTTTTAAGAGGTGCTTTTCTCACCTCTCTTTTCTTATCTTTTCTTACCAGGGCCCTCATCTCCATCCTCTCTTTTTCTACAGTCTTTTTTTGGGAACTCCCTCTTGTTTTCATGCTTTCCTCTATTACCTGTGTTGATGATGTCCGAATCTGCCCTCACGCTACTTCAGTCTCCCTGTGCCTCCTTTGCTTCCTCTTTGAAAGTCTTTGCTCAGGTGTCTTATTGCCGCCTGAAATGTTGACTTGCAAAGAGGAAACTTTCCACTTCTTGTCAGGACCTCCCCTTTTCATCCTCCTTCTCTCCAGCAATTAGGACCATTGGTTGTGTTCAGACAACTGTTGAGCTCTTTCTTGCTTTAAATCTTGGATCATTCTCTCCTCTTGCCTTTCCATAGCTTCTCTTTTTCTTTTGGACATTCATTTGGGGGAGGGATATTTTGTGTATAAGAAAGCATGAACTTTCCGGTTTTAATATTACACATATGAATCTGATTTAGTCTCTGTAATCATTCAGACTTCTGTCAAAATCATCACAGGCCCATTTTTTAGAGAAGTTTTGAAGACTAGTTTCTTTGAGAAGTCTTACACTGATTTCTTTCCCTTTGGTTTAAATGCAGTCAGTAATGATAATGCTATGATTTCTGTCTGCCTCATCTGACTTGTAGAATAAACTCATTAAGGAAATGAACTTCTTTTTGTAGGAAGGTATTTTGCAAATGCTTTCATTCAGTATTTATCTAAATAATTATTCTTGAGCCCTTGAGATACAGTCTGCTTGCTCTGATTGCAGAACTTCTCCAAAATGTGACAGTATTAGGTGGGAGAAATATCAAGAATACAGTTAATTTTACAAAAGTGCTTTGTCTCATACAAAAATGCAGCTAGAAGAATGGTGAGTAATGCAGGATCTGAAGCCACTGCTCAATTTGACCTGGACACTTTTGTAGGAATGAGCCAGGAGTTATTATTAGAGTTATATCAATGTTTCTTAAGAATTCAAAAGAAGAGTTGAAAGAGCTAAAGGCAAAAGAGCCAAATTCTGGGACTTATAATTAGTAATGATTATACTTCTATGATCTTGTGTGTTGTAGAGTAATCAGAGGACCCTTTGCACATCCATTGTATCGTCATGAGAAATTATTTTCATTGTTGGTGTCTTGGACATTACACAAACGTGCTCTTCAGAAATGTGTAAGTCTGTGTTGTTTCTCAGGAGCCAAGGGACAAAGTCAGACAGGAAGATTTATGCTGAAGACAGAAGTGTGAAAAGGATGAGTTAAGTTAGATGGTTTTGGGTGGAATGAAGGGCACTGCAGGATAGGGAAGAAAGCAGGATATTTGGAAACAATGCAGAAAAAAACATTTCTGAGCTTAAAAGGAAAGATGGATTTTTGTAGAGAAGGAGCAACTAGTGTGGGTCCAGAGGAAGGAGCCACTTGCAAAGAGTAATGAGAAAAAAAGTCGTATGTGGTTACCGAGGTGTATTTTAGCTAGGAGAATTGTACCTATATGAGATTGTTTTTATGTTCATCTGATAGACCACTGATTTTTCGTAAGAGTGAATTGTCAAACATCGTAACTTGGAAAATGTATTTTCATTTAAGTAGTAAAAGTGAATGTTGGACCTTTAGATATCCTATAAAGTAATGAGCTGGGTCTCTGGTCTAGTGAAGTTAATTAAAACACGGATTAACTTAATCTGAAAAATAATTTAATTAATTAGCATTTAATCATCCATAATCTTCTAGGCAAAAGTTATTGTTCTGTTCAGGTAAAGCTGTCATGCTCTTGGATTCTTCCAACTTGTTTTATCTGCAATAAAGTGCTTTATGTTATCTGTGGGGTCTGTATGCCCTTCACTGGCCGCGCACGGAAGGAGCAGTCCTTTTCCTGTTCTTCAGAGGCAATGTTGAACCTCTTAGTCACAATATGGTTACAACTGTTTGTTGTTGAACCTTCAGTGTAACTACTCAGGTTAATACTGGGGTTGTCTGCAGAAGGGCCGAAAAGTGGGGTTTGGCAGATCAGGTCCTGGGTGATGCTGAGAAATGGAGGTGTTGGGGGGGAGCTGGGTCACTGCTTTCAGGAGTGTCCACATCGGACAAGGAGCATCACAGCGCTGGAGCCTTAAGGTATCTTCATTCCCAGGGACTAAAGGGAAATTCTGTCTTTATCGGGTGACAAAACCCAAAATAGAAGTTGCCCATCAGAGCCATACATTCCTATTGTCCCTTAGGTTTTCCCCATCTTTTTCTTTTCCTTTTCATCCTATGCAGGTTTATTGTTTTGCTTCTGACTTTTCAAGATTGTTTTAAAACAATTTCCTGTCTTTAGTTCCCCCAGAAAAGTAATTCTAGAACATAAAAATATTTTCTGGTGTGTAGAAGGTATATTTTCTGTGAACTTTTGTATTTGATAATCTGGCTTCTCAAAATAGAGTTGATTTTGACCTTAAAATGTGGGTAGTTCCAGTAAGGTATTTAATAAACTGTGAAAACAGAAATTCGAGAGGAGCTATGCATAAATATGCTTTAATTAAGACTATTCTTAAGTTGATGATGTATTTGTAGCTTTAAGTGTTTCTGCTCTGAATGCTGCCTGGAAAGCCAAGCATGGATGTGCTCAAACCAAGACCAAAGCTCGACATAAATACTTTAAACAGCTCTGGTCACCTTTTGGCTGTAAGCAGCCATGGTGTTGAAGTCTTTAAAGGAGGATGGCACGTACCCTGTGCAGCAGGGTGCTTCAGCCTCTGGTTGTGTGGACATGGAGACCTTCATGGGACACACAAGTGCTCAAGTCCCTGCCCGTGGTGGCTGCCTTGTAGCAAGGGGACATCCACTCCTGCGGTTTCTGTACGACCTCTCCCGTACCAAAGTGCACACCATTAAGAGGATTTGCTGGAGCCAGGGTCTTGCCTTGAAGCTGCAGTACTGATTGCACATTTCATTTAAGTAACACCTATTGCCATTTTTAGCGACTACTGTGTTTCCAAAATCTATTTGGCTAATAGTGCTGAAAGCACCTTGGTGGCTTTGTACTTGCGTCGTGGGTGGCTACTGTCATCCCAGAATCATTTGGTCCAGAAACCAGAGATCCTGTCATAAGCCTTTCCTCGTGTCTATTATTTAATCCCATCAATTTGCTGAATGTTTTACTTGTGCCTTTTAGGTTTTTTCTTTGACTTTTTATCTAATAGACTTGAAAGGAGACTGTTATTTTATCCCTGCCTTGTCCTCTTAACTAGTTTCTTAACCCACTTCAGGACAGTTAATTTAGGGTCCCTATGCACAGATAGAGGCTGAATATTTAAACCTGTGTTACTCGACACTGTCCAAAAATGCTTCCATATTTAAAGAGCAGATTCAGATCTGTTAGATAGGTTAGTGAGCAGCTGAGGGAAGTCGTCCAGTGTTACCTGTGGTCGTTGATGTGAGCAGACAGGTAATTGAAAAGAAAGGGCAACTCACTGTGAACTTGAAGCCAAACGTTTCCTGGGTTTAATATCGTGAGTGCTGTGAGTGAGTGCTGTAATTAATGTACTTGGCAAATAGAAGACATCTTTCAAATAGAGTTGTGAAATTACTTGTGGTAAGTTGTAGTTTGCTATGGCTTTGAATGAAGGTGAATGTAGACATTACATCTGCTGTTCTGTGTGTATCTATAAATATATTTTTATTTCTTTAGGTTGTACAATGCACATCTTTGAAACCACCTCTGGGAAGATGAAGCTTCCACTAGCAGCGGTTTGGTTTGGAATGCGCTTGTTTTAAGAATACCTGGGAATTTCTACCCATATTTGCCTATTCCAACATAAATCAGAGAACAATGAGTTATTTTTATTTTTTGTATATTTTCACACTACGTAACAATTTTTCTTCCTTCTCGTTTTGTTCAATGGGAAAAACTTGAGCCAGTGGTGTAGCTGATTCTTACTTCATCACATTCCTCTACTGAGCCAAATTCTTGAAACCACGTCCACAGTACATCTATTTTTGTGTGTTGGTTGTTGGGTTTTTTTTTCTTTTATGTGACATATGTCACTTTTTGAGTGTTTTTAACTATTCTGGTTTGAACCTGTGCTCTTGTGTTGCTGAGTAGTCATAGAATCACTCAAGGAATTAAAGAATTTCAGCCTTAGAAGATGACTCATATGCTTCAGCAACATTTTTATGGCTGTGCTTGGCTCATTAATACAGGAGTTTAACAGTAGTAATATGAGGTATTGCATTAATTGTTGCATACATTTATTACCAAATGACTTGCACAGACAGTGTTTCAGATGCCGTGGACCTAATCATAATAACCAGAAGTGTCCTGTTTGCAAAGGAGAAAATAAGATCCCTTTGTACACCGATAGCAAGCAGATGAAGTTGCTTGCAGTTCTGGAAGTAAGGACTGATCACAGTGAAAGCTGGAATGGATTTTTCTGCTTGAGGAAGGGGAAACTATGCAGCTTAATATTTGGGTTGATTATAATGACTCTAGTGATGGCATCCTACATACTGACTGGAGCCAAGCATGGCCTGTTGTTAATCCCATCTCCCTTCCATTACGGAGCTTTTACTAGCAATCCAAGCCTAATGGACAATGAAAGCCTTAGTGACATGAAAGACCATTACCAGCCTTCTAAAATGAATATTTCATACGTAAAGGATTATCCAAGCATTAAATTAATTATTGACACTATTACTTCAAAGATAGAGTTTATAACGAGACAGCGCCCTGATTTAGAAGAGCTGAGGAAACAAGAACCACATGTAAGTATGAATTAAAGTGTGTCTGAAACTGCTGTGTACTTGCTTATTCCAAGACTTCTGGGTCAATGTTTTACTGAGATAAAAATGTGCAACTGCTCAGATGT
The DNA here is from genome assembly GCF_030463565.1 of Pelecanus crispus. NCBI lineage: Eukaryota > Metazoa > Chordata > Aves > Pelecaniformes > Pelecanidae > Pelecanus > Pelecanus crispus. The sequence goes on from NC_134652.1 coordinate 5,042,677, forward strand.
TCATATAGTCATCTACACCATCTAGAGCCTCCTGATTTACACCAGCTGAAAAGTTGATATTGTAGATCACATCCTTCTGAGTCATGGGCAAAATAGATGAGTTGCATAAATGGTCTTGACACCCGAAACAAAAAATCAGGCAGCCTTCCAATAGCTGTGCAATCTCATTGAATTTTTACCTTGTCTCATGCAAAATCATTCTGACTTATATTTGCCAGTCACCTTAAATGATAAATAAGAAAAGAGCCTTTCTATTAACTGATTATCAGTGTGCCTCCCTGAAAATTCAGTCATTGCAAACCTTGCATTTGACAGTTAAAAACTGGAAGTTAATTTGATTTGCATATTATGTGTTTGACTTTAAAAATTAATTCTTGAGGTTGCAGGGGAGTTGGGGGATTATTGAGGTCCTTTCTGGCCTTAAAATTGAAGGATTTCTAAATGTACTCTTCTCCCAGACCAACTGTTTGTACAGGATTTTGTTCCAGGGTCATTGGAAAAAATAAGTTAGGGTGACTGTAGTTAAAAAAACATAAGGGTTAAAAATGTCCACATAGTGTTTTTGTTGTGTTCTCTTACTGTGCTAAGTTAGAAAAGCATCCCAATTTTTTGCTGCCTTGACTGAAATTGTTGTTCTTTATGTTGCAGATGTTTTCAGTAATTCCTAATAAATTCCTTCCAAATAGCAAGAATCCTTGTTGGTATGAAGAGTACAGAGGAAACACAACCACAGATCCTTATGCAACAAACTCCTATGCACTGTATTCAAAGCGCTTTCGAACCATATTTGATTACCTCAGGAAGGTATTTTGGAACCACTTGTACCATTATAAAGACAAACACTACCGCCTGCGCTGTCTCCCCCATTTCTACATCATCGGTCAGCCCAAGTGCGGGACAACGGACCTGTACGACCGGCTCAGGCTGCACCCTGATGTTCGGTTCTCAGCAATCAAAGAGCCACACTGGTGGACGAGAAAACGGTTTGGTGAGTAAAACATGTCCTCTGGTATTCAGGCGAGTTGTCTCTATTAAACTTTGACATTTCTTGTACGTATTTGGGATGAAGTTTTTGCATTTGCTTCATATTGGCTTGCCTTGGAAACCACTGGAGTTAATAGTTTTGAAAAATCCAGGTGATGGATGCTGAGTAGGCTCCAGCCTGCTTTTGTTTAATGATGTTTTGGGTTAAACCTTGAGATGGTGCACATTTCATTTGGCTTATTTGTAGTGGTTTGGAAAATCTAGGAAAAAAAATAAAAACACTAGATAAAACCAACCCTGTGAATTTGTAAAAGCAGGAAGAGAAACTATTAGGTTGTGATGGGAAATTTAGAGAATAGCAGGGATAGCTTTGTGTTGCAAAATTCTGTAAAGCCTTTCTAACATGAATAAATGATGGGTCAGTATTTGAAACGTGGGTGGCTTCAGTCCTTATGGTTCAATAAATACAACTGTGCTTTGTGTTATGAGCTTTGTTAGTGCTCCAGCTCTAGCCAAGCACTGAGCAGTAGAGACGCTCTCTGCATGAGAAAGCTCTCTCACACCGAGGAACCTGCACATGTTTTTGATGCTCTTTTCCTGGGCGACATCAATATTTCATGAACTGACCCTTCATCTCTGAAGGCAGACTTGAACAGTTGAGGTTATGGCTTGCTGGAGCAAGACGCATCCACTCCTCGTGATTGCCCCTTCAAAGGGCGTCTGAGGGTCGTGGGGCTGAGCACATCATTTTATCCATCTGAAGTGTTTACGTCCTTCTTGTTCTCTCTTCCCTGGGCACCAAGGAAGGTCAATCTTGTGGTTAGAGACTAGATGAGATGCAAAAGACTCAGTTTCAATTCCTGACTCTGCTGAGTGCTTAGCACTTTCTTCTAAATGCGGAAGCATATAATGCTTGCTGTATTCCACCCAGCCTCTGGATTTTCCCACTCTTGGGTCTAGCTGTTACGTGCTGGTATGCCCTCACTTTGTATGACTTTGGTATCAAAGATCACAGGCTTCTCAGTGATATTACTATTTCCAAGAGGAATATACTGGTTATTTTACAGTGGCATTATCTTCACTTCGGTTTCCAATTTGCTGTTGCTTCAACGCAGACACTGCTTTTGGAACAAGGAAAAACCTAGCACTGTGGTGTAGATAATTTGATGAGGACTTTACATCACTACTTTCCTTTGCTGCTTTTCTAAGCTTCCTTGAAATAGGAAACTATCTCTTCTAATGAACTGCCATGGCTGACAGCAAGGAAGGACACTTTCTGAGGGACAGGGACACCTGCAGTGCTGCTTCTGTTCTTTATTTCAGGATCATACCTTCAATTCCTTAATTTCTCCTGCATGAGGTGTTGCCATTTCCATCTCCCTTCCCCATACCCTGGAGCCCAGAAGAACCTCTGAGCTCCTGCAGAGGGGGACTTTGATCCTCGCTGCTCAGTGAGGAGCAAGACTCAGCCACAGAGCCTGGATTTCATATTTCTCATAGAGAAATAATTTTGCTGTGTTTGTATTTTCTTCCTTTGTAAATGCCATAAGAAAGTGGCTAAAATACTTTTTTAGACATTTTCTAAATGTTTGTTATAAACTAGAGTTAAAGCAATATGATGAAAATACAGTTTTGCTTTTGAGATAATTTGGTCCAGTTTAGGAGACACTCCTAGGAGGTATCAGCGTGAATGGGGGAGCTGGGCTAGTTACAAAGTCAAACAAGAGAAGCATCGTGGTGGCCCCTGAAGTCCCATGAGAAGGCACTCATTTATCACAGTCAGCAGCTGACTGAAGACAAATGATAAGAATTACCTCCTGACCTGAAGGTGAAAAGTCAGATCAGGGAAGAAAAGGGATTTTAGACTTGGACGCGTTCCAGCGTGAATGCCATGCTGCTTTGGGTGTGTAGATGCAGGGACCGTCAGCAAAACTGTCTGTGGAAAATCATGTCTTCCATGAGAATGCTGGCAGGAAAGGCTAAACTGAACTGATACATTAGGCTAAAATCCTTTATACTAAATAGTTCTCTACATCTACATTAGCCTCAACATAAACGTTTGGAATTAATGTTGGAGGAAGTAGTGCATCCAACTTCACTAAAGCAAGACTGGAGTCACTAAAGCAAGACTGGACTCACTATAGCTCAGAACTGGACCTATCAAACAGGCAGAAGAGTGTAAGAAATCAGGCTGGCGTGCATATAATTTGAGAACAAGGATGCATTCCTATCTCTGTGCTGGCATGCACAAACTCTCCACTTAAATGATCTTGCACTCAGCCACTGGGACCAAGTGTAGGTCCTTGAAGAGAACTTTCTTTGCGTAATTAAATTTTTTGAAGTTATTTTGTAAAGCTGAAGAATGAAGAAAGATTGCAGAGCTTGGGATGTCATGGGAGGGAGATCTGTTGAGATGACCTTCCCATCATCATCTCAGGCTCTCTGCCATTGAGAATGGAAGATTAAGTTTTGCTCCTGGTGGTTCAGTCCTTTCTCTCTGCCCGAACAGTACATTAGCTAATGGTTACTATTTTTAAAAAAAGAAGAAGAAGAAAAAAATATGACAAATAGACTAACAACTGAAACTGAGACAGCCTGCTTTATAAGCAAGTGGGTATGATTCCTATGCTCCTGGTTATTAACTTGGTTTAGTTTGTAATGTTTATCAGGAGAAGAAAGTCTCTTTGTTCCATGGCATTCTCTGATTCAGTGGATTTTTATGAGACTGACTAATTTCAGCTGAAGATGAACAGCCCTCCCGGGGAGGCCCCATTTTGCAAATCACAGCTTTCCCATTCTGTTGGGATGGTTGATGCTCTGCAGGACTTTGTCCCAGCTTGACTGTCTCCCTTTCCTGGTTTTAAGCCACCATTTCTATTCCCATGAGTGGGGTGGCAACAAACCAAGACAGTGTAGCACCATGCATGTACCTTTTTTTTCCCCCCCTCAAAACAAGTCAAAATACACTGCTCAGTTTTCTTGCACCCTCATTAAATCCCACTTTCCTAAAGGGGAAAATCAGAGGGAATGGACAAAAGAACTGCCTTGCTGAGCTTTCCTCTCACATCATTGATAATTCTTGGCTTTGCGGGAACAGGAAAGGGAGAGCTAAGAAGTCCTGCTCTATACTCTTTAACTTTGCTCCTACTCCGTTGCCTTCCCACTGCTGTACTTGACCTCTGCCCGCTTAAGAAACTCTCTTGTATGGTAAGAAGCAAGAATGCAAAAATAAGCATGGGCAGCATGTACAGAAAGTGGAGAAGTGAGACTAGAGTTGGAAAAAAGAGTGGGAAAGGGAGTATAAAAATCACAGGTGTGGTTCAGGTTCCTGAGAAATGGAGGGAGAAGGTGATACTGAACACACCCTGGAGTGTAGGGAAGGGGAGGAGAAAAATAAGACACTGTCATGGAGCTTTGTTGTCATACTTGTGAAAGATAAAAACATGAATGATTTCCCACTTTTCTGATCTTGATAAGTGCATGTCGATTTGCATATTTGGCATCAGAGCTTGTTCTCAATCTCCATACACTAAATCTAGTGGGAGTCCAATATTACTTCAATTTATATTGGTGCAAATGAAAGCAGAATCTGGTCTTTTATATTAATTCCAAAAGCTAAATTTAGAAGAAAATAAATGCAAGCTATTCATGCAGGAACTATAAAGCAGAACACTTAAGATATTTCCTATCACTGTGAATTTATGGCTTAATTGTACAGTATCTCGAATCTCAGCTACTTCATTATTGGCACTTTTATCTGAGTGTTACACTTCATCGGTCTAATTTTGTGCTGACGTTAGCTGGCTCAGTGCCAGCCATGTCAATGAAGCCATCTTGGTTTACACCAGCAGTTAATCTTGCCTTGCTATTACTATTTTTTTTTTTTAACCTCTCTCTTTTCACTGTTTTTTAGGAATCATTCGTCTGAGGGATGGATTTCATGATCGCTACCCAGTGGAAGATTACCTTGACCTGTTTGATTTAGCAGCACATCAGATTCAGGGTGTGCTGCAGAGCGAAGCGGCAAAAGAACGCGGCAAGATGAACAACATCATAATTGGTAGGGCAAATACAGCCTCTGAAATATGTCTCTGCAGCTCCAGGTTGGCAGTGTTCATAGCTGAGGCATGAGAGGGACATTTTCCTAGATGTGAATTGTTCACAACACAGAGCCCCTGATACTGCTTTTCTCTGGTGTGCGTGGATAGTGCAGAAGTTCTTGCCTTTTCCTGGAGGGTGGTTACTTGCTTTCTTAAAAAATTGTGATTATCTTTAGAAAATGCCCGAGCAAGCAATAAATGTCTGATGAACATCAGCATTTAATTAAATCTTTTTAAAAAAAATGAGTGAGAATGACCTTGGTGACTCCTTCAAACATTGTTTTCATTTTGTTTTCCTTATGAGGGATTTGCCCATAGCCACAGGATTGTAGCTTCAGGTTTAAATGCTGTAGCAATGTGTCTAGGATAACAGACTAACTGTGATATTACGACATAAAATGGGTGCTGTAGAAATCCTGTAGCTGACTGGAGACAGTTTCCATGATAGCAACACAGCTCTAAGAGGCTCTTCTCAAGGTCCAACATAAGATACATGTAGGAAGAAGGACGACCATTTTTTGTCTCATCATCCCTGTGTAGCATATGGTGGACTGAAATATAAATGATTAAACCCCTGAGCTGCTTGGTTAACAACAAAGATAATGCAAGTTTCAAGCACAGGAATGTACAGAGTCAAGTTGAAACTGTCTTGCCAATGGTTTTTTTCAGGTGTGGAATCTGGAGGCACAGTACAGGATACTATTTGAAGATAATCTTACAGTTTCAGTTGATAATAAATTACCTGACTAGCCTTAAAAATGGCTTAGAAATGCTGTTGTGTTGTATCTTATGGAAGTCCATGGTTAGGACTGGGCTCTAAGGAGGGATCCCTGGATTCCTTTCCATGACACACAGTGGTCGATCCACCGTGTTCATGCACTGTGGTCCATGGTGCCATTGGTGCCCATGAGGAACTCCAGCAGAAATTTCTAAATTCTGCTCTTGCTGTCTGCTAAAATCAGAAAACTGAGGGGAAGAGAGTTTTACCAGACTTACTCTGTCACTTCAAAATTTCCCAGGGAAACCAGACACATTTCATGAAAATACTGGTTGTGCAAGAGACAGTTCCCTGTTGAAAAGAGACTTTTTAAGTAGGCCTGAAGTCATTACTCCACAGAAAATAGAGACAAGATTTTTGCTGCCTGCCCTCAGAGGGAATACACTCAGAATCCTTTTTTTTGTCTCATTCTAACCAAAACCAATTAACCTATTGTTGGCTTGATGAAGTGGTGATGAAACCAGAGACTTGGCTATAGTCACATTTGTTCAATACTTTATCAGCCTCCATTTGAGTCTATTATTCACTTTATTAAATATTCAACATTGAGCAAAATTTGCAAGATGGGGTCTTAAGAAATGTTGCCATCAAGGACATCTGTGGATTTTCCTCCTACTTACAATAATATCTCCTGTCCTTTCATGGGTGAAGTGCTTATACTAATTAAATTCACTAATCTAATTGGCAACATACATCTTTGATTACTTACCTCCTGTTACAGCTTCTTCTAGAGTTCGCTTTGTGTTTCTTTTTCCTGTAGTCTCATTTCTTGTTTCATTAAGGTTCTGTTCGCTTTTCTTATTAAGTTTACAGGAAAAGTCCTGAATGATTATACTCATTAAGTCAGTCTTTTATGACCTTGGTAAAAACAAAACAAAGCTATCTAGTCTAAAATGAATCTGTGTGAATATCAGGTTCGTTTAGAATCCTCCATTTTCTTATTTCAGATGACTAGAAAGAAAAATCAAACTAAAACTATAAACAGTTCAGTAGTCCATCATGTTACATTATTTTGAAAAGTTAAGCTTCTTTGGATGTTATACTTAGTGGGTAATAATTGCATTTTAAAAAAAAATCCAACATCTGCTTGGAGATGAACCAAAGAGGACAACACTGATCTAGCCTGAGGCATTCTGAGCAGGGCTTGTTTGTGATCATTAATAGGACAAATTCAGAGGAATGTCTTGTGAAAATGTGGTATGATTTCAAGCCATTAATGACTAAATAAAAAGGTTATAAATCTATTCTTTAGGCAATTTAGTAATTCATATGTTCTTTAAGTCCATAAGAAAATTAATATAGTTTTGGTTGCATTGCAGTAATTTGGCATAGTTACTATAGCAGTGATTAATTTATCTCACGTTTAGTATGGTTCGCTCACTTTGCAGATATTAAATCTGTACTATAAACCAGAAAGGAACACTGTCAAACTGTCAGGGGTATTTTTGGCTGCTTCAGGAAATTAAAATTATAAGAGTCAGTAGAGACCAGTTTTTAATTCCCCTCGCCTCCTTAATTCTTGACAGTCATCTTGTTTTGGGAAGATTTGCCTTCCTGAACCCAGGCTATCCTGGAGTGACTGCATTAGAGCAGCACCTTGAGTCCCTGTTAATGCTTTAGCACGATTCGGTTGTGTGCCTGTGATCTTCCCTTGCTCATGTGTTGCCTGCAGAGTTTTGATGGTGGCAGCTGATCCAGCTGAAACAATTTCCGTGGAGTGGTCTGGTCTGTGATGTTAAGAGAATTTACATTTATTACATTTATTAATTTACGTATTACATTTATGTGTAATTGCACTGGTTTTGTTTAGTTCAGATAGCACATGTATAAGCAGATGGTCTTAGGTTTGGGCACTATATATGAGCTAATTGGAATAAATCCAATCAAGCATCAAATATGATCAGAGGTCTACATAGCAAAGAAGTATAAAGGAAGATCGTAAAATCTATTCTAGAGAGGAATAGATGGCTTGAGGAGGTCATAGACTTTAATCTTTGGCTTGATTTAGGCAAACATTTTTGAGGGAGCAGTTTTAAGCCTAACCATTCCTGTCACGGAGATGTAGCAGTGACTTCCCAAGGTCGCTCTCATCCCTGGAGTGCACTATTCTTGTAAATGCGTGTGTGCAAGTGCTCGTACCCATTTGCATTCTACCATCTTCTGATAGCACAGGAATAGCTGCGTGATGCTTTTGTGCTATGGCTATCTCAGCTCTTGTCCTATATTTAGTCTTTTGTGTTTTTGCTTCACCCAGCGTGGGAGCTGGGCTAATTGAATTTTAATTGACAAGTCAAAGCCCACCGATGATTAGGCAGCGCTTTGGCTAATTAATTTAGAATGGAAAAGCAGAGCTGTTGTGGCCACCCGGCTTTAGCCGATGGACCCAATCTCCTTCTGAAAATGGGCAAAATGAACATGACAGAAGATTAATGTGTTTTCTAACAACTCCCAGACTTTATTAATGAATCACATTATGTTAAGCTGGAGTTTGGAGCCAGTACTTATTTCATGTTGTGTTTTGGCCATCTTTTAAAATCTTTATTGGATTTTCCCGGGGCGGGGGGGGGGGGGGGGGGGAGGGGCGGGGCAGGGGGGAAGTGGGAAATCATGTGCAAGTCTATAAGCCTACAACATTATTATTTTTTCATCTCATTCCTTTTGATTCAAAGAAACCTCATTAACAAGAATTAGCTCTCAGTAGACTATCAAAGAGTGGAAGTTTCCAAAAAGCTTCTGTATGTTTTGTTAAATGGTTGTGTGCCACATAAATGCCAGTATTACTTAAAAAACCAGGGAAGATTACACAATTCAAAACATCATATCAGATCATTTATTTACCAGCTGAAGCATCATATACTTTGTTCTGGCAGAGACGTTACTGATTATAGCATTACTTTCAGAGTAAGCTTCTTCAGAAACTAAGGATATCAGAATCTGGCATTTAGCCAAAGGTGTTATTTATTCCATAGACTCTTTTCTTTTGTCTAATATTTAGTAAATACTTATATTTGACTTCATCTACATGAATAATTGTAGTTATACAAAAAAGCTCTGATAATGGCTAATGCTCAAAAAGGGGTATTTCAAACAGCAGTGACACAATTCAGCTCATTGGTGCTTTTTTTTTTTTTTTTAATATTTCCCATGTGCTCACTGACTCTCCTGTTAATGTTCTAAACACTATTGACCCACTGGAGTGGTGGTTTCCTCTTTCTTTTCTTTAGTTTGTGTCAAACTGTACAATTTGTTAGCAACTTACTTCTCTGAGATCAGGAGCATTAAAACCAACCCGTGGGGTGCTACCGAGAGCATGGCAGGTCTTCGGCAGCGATGAGCTCCTGCCTCCTCGCTGGAGGGTGGGCCAAAACCCTGAGCAGCCTGTTCCAGCTCAAATCAAATACAGTTGCATGTGTTAACCACTAGCAGGGAGCAGTGTGATTAGCGGGCAGTGATACTTAGGTGGAATTACATAAAAACTGCCTTAACCATCACTACATTCACAAAGGTACAAGGCAGTACGATTGCTCTGGCTCTGGGGAGCATTAGACAGATCGATTTGCAAGAACCAAGGTATGCTGAAATTGATAGAGTTAATTTTAAACAGTCTACACCGGTTCAAAATTCATCTGATTTCCACTCGAATGCAAAGAATGAAATGAGTTACTAGCATAAATGCTTTTAATTTTTAGGGGAGGCCAGTGCCTCGACGATGTGGGACAACAATGCTTGGATTTTCTTTTATGACAACAGTACTGAAGGAGAACCTCCCTTCTTAATCCAGGATTTTATCCATGCCTTCCAACCGAATGCCAAACTTATCATCATGCTGAGAGACCCTGTTGAAAGGTGAGCAAGGATCACGTTGCTAAAGTACATGAGAAAATTTTCTTACTATAATAATGTTATTCACTCTCCATTTCTTGGATGCAAATGAGTGTTCACATGGTATTTGACAGAGTGTTGTGGTTTAGCCCCAGGCAGCAGCTCAGCACCATGCAGCCGCTTGCTCACTGCCCCTGCCCCGGTGGGATGGGGGAGAGAATCGGAGGAGTGAGAGTGAGAAACACTCCTGGGCTGAGATAAGAACAGTTTAATCATTGAAATAAAGTAAAACAGTAATGATAATAATAACAATATAATAATGATAATAATAATAATAACGTACAAAGCAAGTGATGCACAATGCAATTGCTCACCACCCGCCGACTGATACCCAGCCCGTCCCCGAGCAGCGATCGCTGCTCCCCGGCCAACTCCCCCCAGTTTCTATACTGAGCATGACATCATATGGTATGGAATAGCCCTTGGGGCAGTTTGGATCAACTATTCTGGCTGTGCCCCCTCCCAGCTTCTTGTGCCCCTGGCAGAGCATGGGAAGCTGAAAAGTCCTTGACTGGCATAAGCAGCACTGAGCAACAACTAAACCATCAGCGTGTTATCAACATTCTTCTCCTACTAAATCCAAAGCACAGCACTGTGCCTGCTACTAGGAAGAAAATTAACTCTCTCCCAGCCAAAACCAGGACACAGGGTTACTTAGTTTATGATGAGAGCTGCCGAGGGTTTTTTTCTGTGTATTTTGGTGTATGTAATTCTGATAGCGTTTTAAAGAGGGGCATGTGAGTGTAAATGCCAGAGCAAGTGCCATGCATGGACACCTGAGCTACTCTGAAAAAAATAGTTTACACGTTGCCAAATACAATATAACTCCATTACCTGAGCTAATATGCCCTGGTTCTCAGTGGGGCTCACTAGACTGAGTATGGCACTGCATTTACATGTCTTGGCTTAAGTGGTCCTGTGAAGTGCTTCAATTCATGTTAAATATAAGGTTTATGTCTTCAAGGGGCATACTGTTCAAAATTATTAAAAGATTGCAAATGGCCCCAGCGTCAGCAAAGGATACAAACTTTTTTTAATCTTAAAACTGCTTGGTGCAGCACTCATATAAAGCTTCCCTAGACAATTTTAGCTTGCATAGCTAACAGTTGCTTAGGAGTTTCATCCTTGGTCTTCCTGACTTTGTCTGCAGTGGAAGGGCTCTACTTTTGCAGAGCTGTGGGCTGTTCTTGAATGGTTCTCCATTGCATTAGCCACAAATGTCCTTCTTTTCACTTGCATTTCACTTCTTCCCTCCAGTCTTCCGCCAGATTTCTAGGGCATTTCTTTCCACTCTGTCCTCTGAAGGAGGATGCTAACGATGAGGGTAATGGGGAGGGTGGAGGGGCTGGAGGCAGAGTCCAAAAGGATCAGACCACGGGGGTGTGAAGTGCTTCTCTGTGTAGCCCCATAGGGATATTCAAGATACTTAGGGCTAGGTCAGTGCTCAAGGGCAAAGCCCCAGCAACACCCAGAAAAGAGAAGGGGATGCCAGCGATGATGGGGACCAGGCTCTGGTGAGAGCTGGGGCACTGGCAGAAGGGCAGGCATGGGGTGCTTGTGCAGGCAGCCCGTTCCCCGCTGCCCAGGGCGACTTGGCGGCGGGAAGGGGCTGGTGCTCCTTGGCGAGCTTCAGCGACGGCAGGACATGGCTCCTGGCGAGAGGCAGAGCTGTGCGAGTGCTTCCCATCTCCTATGGCAGGAAATACAGTTCTCAACTTCGAACGGCATCTCCTGACCCCAGGATTTAACAGATGGTAATTGTGTGTGAGAGAGCTGGCTGAAGTGGCTTCCTCATGTAAATTACTGACAAACACCGTGATTGTTTTAAGCACCCTCTGTAACGTGGGTGTAGCTCTTTGCCAGCTTTAATAAGGGTGAGATAAAAAGTCAGCTTCACCTCCCTTGCTGTATTTATGATAAATTGGTTTCTTTTTGTTTATGATTCCCTATGCCCTTGTTGCTGATAGCTCGTCTGAACTACAGGAGCAAAAGCAGCCGTGGCAGAAGGGGCAGCCTGGGCAGCTCCACCAGCAATGCAGGGCAGCGGAGCAGTTGCTTTGCAGTAGCCAGGAGGACGTGGGTGCTGCAAAGGGTCTGGGACAGTGTCTGGTTTAACCTGCGCAGGGTCTGGTCTATCACCCAGCAGGGGATATTTGGAGGACATCAAGGTTTGTGGTGGTGGGTGTCAATGGCATCATTATTTCATTGCAATGGATGGTGATTGAGGGTAATGACTTCAAGTAGCCGGAACAGCTGAAATCCTCATCAGCAAAGGTTTTATTTCCAGGCAGATGTCCCCAGAATTAAAAACAGATGGAAAGAAATATAGAAAAATCTCGACTGCCCTGCAGAGACAGAATTTGTCTTCAAGAAAGCAGTTTTCCATAGTATGTCAGCAAATCTTTAAAATGATGTGTTTATTTTAATGGATGATTAGAAATACTAAGCAGTCAGATTAAACATTTTTAAATAACATTGCAGCCGGGCCCATGCTGTACATGATGCTGTTGTGCTTTAGCCCCAGTCGGCAACCAAGCACCACCCAGCTGCTCGCTCACCCTTCCCCCCGGTGGGATGGGGGAGAGAATTGGAAGGGCAAAAGTGAGAAAACTCATGGGTTGAGATAAGAACAGTTTAATCATTGAAATATAATAAGAATAATAATTGTAATGAAAAGGAGAACAACAGGAGAGAGAGAGGAACAAAACCCAGGAAAACCAAGTGATGGAACCACTCACCACCCGCCAACAAATGCCCAGCCAGTTCCCGAGCAGCGATCGCTGCTCCCCGGCCAACCCCCCCAGTTTCTATACTGGGCTTGACGCCATATGGTATGGAATAGCCCTTTCGCCAGGTTGGATCAGCTGGCCTGGCTGTGCCCCCTCCCAGTTTCTTGTGCCCCTGGCAGGGTATGGGAAGCTGAAAAGCCCTTGACTAGCATAAGCAGCACTGAGCAACAACTAAAAACATCAGTGTGTTATCAACATTCTTCTCCTACTAAATCCAAAACACAGCACTGTGCCTGCTACTAGGAAGAAAATTAACTCTCTCCCAGCCAAAACCAGGACAGGTGCCTGCTGGCTGATTTCCCCAGCAAGAAGCTTTTCACCTGCTCTGCTAGGAGCAGTTGGTCCTGCCATCCCTGGGACAAGCCAGACAAGCCCAAGTCTTGTTGATGTACACACCTTTCTGCAAGCAGGAGATACTGTTGTGTGCCTAATTTTGTTGAGGTTGGCTGGCTTTGTCCCTTAGCTTCTCCCCAGCTCATCCTCGTTCCCTGTGCTGGTGGGGTGGCTCTTTGGTGGGTGCAGTGAAGGGACCCAAGGTCTGCCATTGCAGAGGGAGAGGACGCACGTGGTGCCATGGCTGTGGTCCTCAAGCAGTGGTAGACATCACTTTGACATAGAGTGTCTGACCAACCTGGTCCATGCCTGGTACCCTCCCTCTGCTCTGAGATGGATTTTTTTCATTTAAAGAAAGCTGTCTGAAGTGCATTTGCCAGACTGGGAAGAACTGGACAAAAATCCAGAGTCTTCATCTTTCTTAGTTGGTAACTCCTATAGATAGCATTGAGTGCCTCTGCCTCATCTTCTATAGTTTGCTGTGATTTTTCTCTTAAAAAGCCTGTAAAAAATTGAAATAAAAACATACTGCAACAAACGTATCCTTTTTCTTCCTTTTAAAATGAACGGAGTCTTCATTTGTTTCATATGGGAATTAAAATCCTGTTCTTGCAAAACACTGACATAAATAATGAGTGCAGAGGAGCCATTCCTGTGCTTAAGTGCTTTGCTGGATTAGGGCCTAAACTTTCTAAATTAAATGATGAATTTTTAAGCACCTGTGGAAATCTAGGGAAGTTAAAAAATAAATAAAGCGCAATACAAAAGGTTACTGCAGCTATAAAATGAGACCTAAATAAATCAAGTTTTTTAGGTCATTTCTTAGACACCTGTGTTTTTTGAAAGAGGCTGAACGATATCTAGGATTTCTGGAATTGTGTTGAGAGGTGGGTGCTATGGAGGCGTAATGTTTGTGTTGCAAACACACTCGGGGAAGTGATTTCTCAAGTGTTACAAAACTGTCTCCAAACTACTGTAGTTCTGGTCATAGTTTGTGAGCCTAAATATGAATGCAAATTAAAATATCATGTTCAGTGCATGATTCACAGTCTAATATTTATGCCATGTCAGAGCATTTCCTTTGTCACTTTGAACCATGTTTGTCTTGGAAAAGTTTAATCAAGGTTTCGGGGATTAATGCTGAAGTAGTTATTTTATTGCCTGTAGGTTTTGGGTTGTTTCCCCACCACCACACAAAGGGACTTGAATTAAGATAATATTTTTCAGGTGATATTAAGCAATTTTAAAACTTGTGCTAAAAATATGCGATGAGGGGATACTCCTCTGCTGAAACTTAGGAGAATTCCTGTTGCTGGTGGCTCTTGCTCACGGCAGCGGCTGATGCAGGGGCTCTGCTTGTCTGCAAGCTGCCAACATACATGGGGCCACGTCCTGCTGTCCTCAAAATAGAGGTGGGACTGCTTGGGGAATGCTACAGACTGTAGCACAAATGTGAGCCGTTCACCTAGCTGTGGTATTTCAGCTTAAAAAACTCCAATGTGTGGAATGCTGTAAATTGGGAGGTTTTGATGGAAAGTCAACAAAGAAACAATATGGGGTTGGAGGTGGAGCATTTTCCTATTTTTGATGATGGCCAGCTTGGTAATCACAGAAAAATCACTCTTTCTAACCCACCCCATTCCTCTGTTGGTTTTGATTTCAACTTAAACTTTTGAGATAAGGACTGTTTCTATCCATGGCAGTGTGGAGCACCAGATATAGAGGGGTACCAACGTCAGCTGAGACCAGTTGTACTGTTCATGGATAACACAAATTTAAAGTGTATACACTTGAAAAATTTGCCTTTGGGAGAAAACCCTGGCTTGCACATTTACTAGGGTCAAGTTCTCAAGGGATGCTGAGCTTGAAAGTGGGGATGATGTTTAAAAACTCCCTGGAGTGGATGTTACTCTGAGCCAAAACCCATCAAAATGAATAGAAAATGTGTCCCTGGCTGAACAGACTGTCGGTGGGGCAATGTTACACACATGCACCCTTTCCCCTCGATACGTGTAACCGATTGCCATTGTCATGCAAATGAATCTTCTTTCATTTCCTCTGCCATTTACTTACACATATCATCTCATTCGCAGATTGTACTCTGATTATCTGTACTTTGCAAGTGCTAATAAATCTGTGGAAGATTTTCATGAAAAAGTGGCAGAATCACTGCAGCTGTTTGAAAATTGCATGCTGGATTACTCGCTGAGAGCCTGTGTCTACAACAACACCCTGAACAATGCCATGCCCGTATGTATTTCCAAGAACATTTGATTCCTTGCTTGTTTAATGGTACGTTGTGTCAAGGTTATTAAAATACTGAAATACTGTGTGAATAAGCATCAAGAAATAAAACTTTCTCCCTTTTCTTTTGTAAAGCGGATGACATAAATATATATGTAAGCACGTAAAAGCTGATGTACTGGCTCAGCTGCTTCCTCGGTCTGTTCCCTGATGAATGCCAACAGTAATAATACGGTCTTTCTATTGTGCAAGCGTACGGAGAGCACATTTAGTGAAGATTACAGTTTAATGTGTAAGCTTTTTGCAGGTCTCTCCAAAAAGTAGCTCTGGCAAGGAGCTTTGTGGTACAAAATTGCCTCAAAATCAGAATAAATTATGTATTCTTTCACAAGAAAAGGCTACCAATAACCGGATAAAAACTTTTCTTTTTTTTTTTTAAATTGTGCGCATCAGAAAATGATAAAAGGAAATACAGAAACTGCTGGCAGGGGAATGGATAAGTGTTACAGGCTCAGTATTCCAAAATTCACATTTTTGGTGTAGAACTGACTTCAAATTTTGCTTGGTGGGGGGAGGATAATATGGAAGAGATTGGCTTGACGTATCACATCTGGCCAGTTTGCCATTCAATCCTATTTTATTTCCTTAGGCTGTAAAGGACTCAGAGGGAACACTTCCCTCCTTTGTCTCCGGGGTGAAGTTATTGCCTCCTCCACTCGATAAAGTAACCGTAAAGAGTGTATTGCACAGGCTTGAGGCCCACAGCAGCAGGGCAAACAGGACATTCCTCTTACTTCGGCAGGTAGACTGGGGCTGCTAGTCTTTGATGAGAGCCTCCAAGACCTCCACAGACACGAGCTGCTGCTGGGCAGTATCACAGTATTTTCCAGCCATCTGCTTGCACAAATGCGTTTCTTCCAGTGTGGGGAGAGAAAGGCAGAGAGAGAACCAGCAGGAAAGATTTTCCTCTTATCTTTGTCCTCAGGGTGCAGAACCAATCTTCATTTGTTGTCTTAGGCAGCCCTCTGAAGAAGGTACTTTTGAAAATGAACAGAGGATGCCTCTTTCCAGAGAGCCACAAGCAGGTGTTCATAATAAAACAGAAATACTAACTGTGCTCCTCAGTGGGCTTTTTTAGCTGCTTCTTCAGCCAAGTTGCCAAAGCCGGTTTTGTGCATGGTTTGCTATATATTGAAAAAGTAGGGATTATTTTCCCCAGTGAGCTCATTAGATTGCTGATTGTGTGACTACACCAGAAGAATTTTGTTTTGTTATTTGTTAATATATTCCTGAAACAAGGGAGGTGTTGTACACCTCATCACTGCTGATGGATGCTAACCTGTAAGGAGAGGGGCATTTGTCAGCTTATCCTCACTTAGAGTCAGTGGAAAGCTTATTACCCAGAGAAAGGCATGCCAAGCCAGGGGGATCAAACCAAAAGTCCAGATGTGGATGTTATGGAGAGAAGAATGGCTTGGGAAACTCTGCTGATGCCCTGAGATGTGTAGCACATATATAAAGAAGTCTGCTAAACATGGAGGCTTAATGTAATAAGCAGCCAAAGACACAAATCAGAATCATATATTATGATAATAATGACTTAGCAATAATTCAAATCATGGCTTATTTTACTGGGATTTTGGTGTCAATGTAGGTCACACGAGTCAGTGTAAGAAGCAAGTGTCTATTGTTATCTGACTTCATTGGTTCTGTGGTAATGCGACTTGAAAATTTTAAGTCTCTCTTAGGAAAGATGCTTATGACTTGGGATTCATGTTTCTCTCTTCTGAGCCTGAAGGGATTTAGAAAAATATTTATAAGCACAGTTAGAGGTTGGACTTTTAAGAACACCAGACTACCCTTTTTATGTTTCAACTTGTTATGTAAAATTGAGGAGGGAAGAAAAACAGAGATTAGGTCAGGACAGGCTGAAAAACTGCCTTTTCACATCTCTGGTCTAACATAGTCTGATGCTCTCATTGCATGCTCAGACGATGCACCATTAACACTGTCTAGCAGCCACTGCTACTGCAGCGTAGATCTAAATCTAATGATTGCAATCAGAGGATAAAGCAAATACACCCAAATCTAATTCCTGACACCGAATCGGCATATTTGTACTACTCATGGCAGCATATTCTTGTGCAGCTGATAATCAAGGTGAAATAAAGAGCCGAAGGGCCTGAAGAAAGTAGCAGGACTTAGCATCTTCCCTTCCACTGCTGTTCTTCCAGGGGCTGAAAGCCCTCAGTGTCTCCGTGAAGGCTGGGTCATCCCAAGCACGGAGGAGCACGGAGGTGAGGTGGCCAAGCATCCTTCTGCTAATGGTTGTCTCTGTGCAGCGCTTTTACGCAGACCTGTGGCTGATGCAGCAAGCGCGCAGCCAAGCCTTTAGTAAAATGACATCTCTAACCAGTAGAAAAGCTGTTTGCAAAGATATCCTTAAGCTGCACTGAACACAAGAGGAAGATTAAAAAATATTCAAATATTGTCTTTTTATGGCTCCTCAAAGGGACATATTTGGGATTTTTGCCCAGAAGACAGAGGCGAGTGTTGGTTTGTTACTGCTAGAAGGTTGTAAGATGAATTAATTTTAATTTCTTTTGGTTTTTTTTCTGCTTACAGGTAAGGTTACAGGTTGGGCTCTATGTTGTGTATCTTTTGGACTGGCTGACAGTTTTTGACAAAGATCAGATTCTCGTTCTTCGCTTGGAGGACCATGCATCAAATGTGAAATACACCATGCACATGGTGTTCCAGTTTCTGGATCTGGGTAGGTGTCTTCTGGCTATTTTGAGATAAGTGCAAAAATTCATTATTTTCCTTCTTCTAGGTCATTTTTGCTTTATTAAGAAACAAAACAGAAGCATGAGAATCTTTCTTGAAGGATGCATTAATCTTGTTGCTTGGAGTCAAGCAAAATTAAAATTCCCAAATTCCCATATAAAGGCTAGTGTTAGAAGATCTTAATAAGACTATATCAAGAAAAAAAATCAAGCCATTCAGAATGCAGGGATATATCTTATCATACAGAAGCCAGTCCTGCTTCTGAAGGCAGTCAGGGCTTGCTTTGTCATGGGCTTACATAGGTGCAAGAGCTATCCCACGCAGTTTAAACAAATTGAAGTGCTACCGTGGTGTGCACACTGTTGCCAGCATGCACCAATCCAGAATCTAAATCTGAGTATGATGAAAGGTTGTGTTTCTAGCTGGGGCGGCGGGGGAAATTTTGTTTTTGCTGTGTTGATTGAGACATCTGTTGCTAATCCTCAGAGAAACACTGGCAGACAAAATGTTGCCCAATGTTGATTTGACAGTAGCAAGAGGATGAAAATGTGGCTGCAAAATAGTCTGGCTGGTCCAAACACTGGTCTAGATGATGAGAAAGTTTGAATGTAGCAGATTGAACAGATGAAGAGCTTGGCATCTTCTTCGTGAATATGGTTTACGCTGGAAAAGTCTGTGGGTTTTTATCTTGCTGAAGCACATTGTGAAGGGCTCACATTTATTCCTGGAACAGGGGCATCGCTGTACCTGTGTACCACTTTGAACCCACTGACAACCTCAAAAGCAAACAAAAAAAGGGCTTACATGAGTGAGGCTTGTGGAGTTTCTACCAGGTATTAAACAACTCACATCATAAAATGAAATAACAGTGTAAAATAATTGCAGCTCCAAAATGGACAGGAAGTTGTATTCAATGTCATAGTTATTTTCTGAAAACTTTTTTTTTTTCCTCCAGAAATGATTTATGCTGCTTGCTGTAGAGAAAATTAATTCATGTGAAAGGAAAACTTATTATTTCCATATTTACTAACAGTGATTTATTTTACTAATCTAAGCCTGTATTCAATATTCTGAAACATCATTGCTGCTAACACAAATTAGATTTGTCTTCCCTTGGCAAACCTTCTGAATTAGTCATTTGTCTTCTTTAGCATGTGCATTTTTTGGTGAAATATTTTGCGATAATATTCTGTTTGTCCGCAGGACCTCTAAGTGAGAAACAAGAAGCTCTGATTACAAAGAGTCCTGCATCAAACACTAGACGACCTGAAGACAGAAGCCTGGGACCTATGCTACCAACAACGAAGGCAATTTTAAGAGATTTCTATAGGCCTTTTAATACAAAACTGGCACAAGTTCTTTTTGATGATGCTTTTTTATGGAAGAGGACATAATATGTAAATTTAGTGCCACAAATACAGTGCTTAAAGGAGTTTTTATTTTTTTAAATTCTATTTTTGTGTGTGGATATTTACATTTTTCCCATTCCAAAGAGAAGCCGATTGATGAGCTGAGACTCTCACCTTCAGTCAGCACACTTCACAACAGTTATACCACATTTTCCTTGTGAGAATGTAAAGCATCTTGCTTACCAGTTTATTGCAACTTCTTTTACCCCGGCAAAAGAGTAGAGTGGAAAAGCATTAGTACAAAGACGATGTCTACACTCTCCACGGGGATGTTGAAGTTTAACCTTGTCTAAGATGCTTCAACACAGAATTAGCATCAATTTCCTACAATTATGCTTATAATCTCATTTTCAATATATGTTATTCATTCATTTTTCAAACTATCAATGTCATTTAGTCATTAAAATTTTTAATTGAATTCAACTTAAAAATTTGTTTCTTTTTGTCAGCATATTCACAATGGTCTTCACTCGCACTAAGGTTTTTATGTTTCCTTAATTCTGAAACACAGATAAAGGATAATTGCATTTACATAAATTTCCAAGTCTGATTTATATCTTCAAAATAAATGGACTTTTCTAGCCACAGTTATTGTAAAAAAAACCCCAAACCTATATTCCAGGTAAGAATAGATGGCTGAAATCCAAGCAACAAGCCACATTCAGTGATTAGCATAACAAATCCATTTTCTTCCATATTTTGTTCGTGTAAATACAAACACGTATCATCTATTCATATCGCTCACACATTTTCCCAGGAAACCACTAATGGGCTTGACGTAAAGTCCATTGCTGGCCATGGAGAGCTTTTATGCAGTTTCCTGTTTGGTCGTACACAATTACTCTTCTCCACTGCAAAGAAATAATCATTTTAAAATAATTATGAAATCTGGTTATTAAATGCATAAATGGACAGGATGCACAGTATCTTGCATCCTCATAGAAAGGATATGTTAATTAATGAATCAGTTGTGCATTATGTTCTTTCCTTATCAGGAAAGATGTCTACATCTAGTTAAAAAAGTTGAGATATACAGACTTGAGAAAAAAATATTTTGAAAGCTATGGAGAAACTTTGGACTGTCTGAAAGTTCTTATTTGACTAAAATGGCCAAATTTTTATATAAATGTACAATAATTCAATATTTGATTTCAAACACACCTGGTTAGGGTCACCGGTCAGCTACAGTCTCCAGCCTTCCTGCAGGGAGAACTGGCCAGCATAGTCTACCTAAGCTAGGGACTTTTTTAAGAGACAAATGAAAATGCTTCCTGTTGATAATTTCCTTTCAGGGGTTAAACTGATTGTTTCTTCCCTGAATGTGTTTTGAGTGGGTCAAATGAAGCTGGTATCAAGCTAGCAGGTATCAAAAGCCTGAAGAATTATCTCTAATTGGCTTCATGTGCCCTTTCAACCTTTATGTTGGACCCCATAATACATCTTACTGACAGATTCACAAATACCTTTACAAATACTAAGGGTAACTCTTCACCATCCTCCTCCATGAGGACATATTATCACCTCCTGTGTTTCTAAATCAAGAATTAATGCTGTAAACTTCATGAATCCTGAACATTTCACATGTGACTATGATTAATGACAGGTGAGATTTTTTTGTAGCAGAAGCCCACTTCTAGGTCCTTTGCCAACTGGTAATGCGCTTTTTAAAAAAGGATTCAGTCTGGTATTTGGAAAGCCTAAAGCAAGTAATTTAGGGAAGCAGTTCTAGACAACCAGAACAGATTAGTTCTAGTTCAGAAATGCTTACAGACCAAAAATGGTTAGAGAACTGAGAATGGTCTATTTTACCACTACAAAAAAAGTATCATGGCAGCATGAATCAGAAAATCAGAATGAATTCACTGCTGTTTGCAAATGTAAAATTTTCAGTCAACAGTTTATTTACACTAAAGATTTCTGCCAGGTGTGCCCTGAATTAGAGTCAACACTGTGTGGTCAGGGTAGCTGTATACAGAATGTTTGCTAACCAGATCTGCCATGGTCAAATATTTCCATTTAGTTGTCAGCAACAACCACGATCTAATGATGTTATCTTACCAGCCCTAGAAGCTAATGAATGTATCTGTCATTATCTTTTAGCGTGAGCATTAATTTCATGAACAAATGACACACACTAGTTTGTGCCATGTTGATATATGGTGCTGAACTCTAATTTCTGCCAGCAGACCCACAAGTCCACCAGTGGTTGGGGAGATTCTCTCTGCCCTTTGCCTATGTATATAATCTAAATCAAAACACGCTTCATGGTCAAAATTTCTGCTTTAGGCTGGACTATACCTGGCACCCCTAGAGCGAGGTCTTGCCTAGTTCTGACTCAGAGGAAGGAGAAAGGTTGAAGGTTCCCTGTACGAAGTGGACAGTGGTGACCACTTGTGCCCAAGTGTGGATGAGCTCAACAGAGCGTGGCTGGTGCACTGAGTGTCACCGTGTTGTACTTAGCACAATAACACATGGGGAAGGTGCTATAGCTATAGATGATCTGCTAGGAGCCTGTGGTCCTTCCAAAAGTGAAGTCTCCAATGAGGATGCGTTTATGTCTTCATCTCTTTCATGAGCTCCAAAATACGGTCTCTTGATTTAATGCATTGCAACCTTATACTGTAGGGGTGCAGCATGACTAAATATCAAGAAGTAGCAAATTAACTGTCAAGAGGTCATCTTGGAGGTAAGGATGTTGCTCTCTAGTCCAGACTGTAAAAATGGTATTGATCTGGTGACTCAGAATGAAATAAAATAACATTTGATTTTCTGGAGTGATGTGACTGTGCTGGGTATCAGATCCCTCCTCTTCAGCCACAGAGCAGTGTACCACTGCCATTCAGAGGCTTCACTCCCGCCTCACAGCAAACCTCTATGTAGGATAAAGCTCATCCCAAGTTCTTCCAGTTCCCTGTACCTTACTGTTGACAATTCTAGCTGTGAAAGGATTCAACATTATTGTTCACTGTAGCACTGAGCTGACCTGCATCACCGGAAAAGTAATTTGCTAAGAAATTGGACTTACTAGCAAGACAATAGGTTTTCATGTTTGCCAAAGCATAGCAGTGGCTCTTTGCAAAGAGCTCAGAAAATGTGTGTCTCATACTGTGTTTCCTCTTATCTCTGCTGAACAAAAGCAATCAGGCAAAGATGCAGCTTTCTGGAGTGCAAAGGCACTGAAGAAAGGGTTGTTTCCAAATGTTCTCGCTGCTACTGCAGAAGAATGTGAAATGTGTTTTCGGTAAGACCTTGCGTGTTTGGGCCAGGCATGTTGGCTGGCTGGAAGAAGCACAGTAAAAACAAAGGATCTCCTTCTAAGAAAAACAGGCACTGGTTTACACAGAAAATGATATGTTGTTATCTGTTGAGTCCAGTGCACAGGCTTGTACGCCGCAGCTTAATAAACTGAAGCCAGTGAAGTTGTCACAGTTCTGAATATATCTTTCTGCCAAGAAATTAATCCATCTTCCAACTAAGCCAAACGCTCTTTTACTAAAGACAAAGCACAACGTTGTCACAAAAAGTTACTTCTACTAGATCCCTCTAACCCAGGCATTTTTGGTGATGCCCTTCATGAACAGCTGGATTTTTCTAAGAAAAATGCTTGTGTTGCAGTACCATCTTGTGGTCAACACGGGCAATACTTTGTGCCGGGACACGCATTTTTTTTCCTACACTGAAAAAATAAGAGGCAGATGCAAAAAGAATAAATAGTTTCTCCTTCTTTTCAGATTCCCACGGGAATAAAATTTCCAATGCATCAAGCTGGGGATCCTACGGAGAAGCGCTGGCTCCGCAGAGCCCCAGCATCCTTGCGGTCCCTCCTGGGGAGCTGCCGCAGGCTCCCGCATGCGCTGCTGTCTCCCACGGGGATTTGCCAGCACCAGTGCAGGCCATCATGCAGCACTTACCTCTGTGCTGAGGGAATTTCTTGGGTCATGTTTTTCTAGTAGTACTGCTAGTTATTAATAAGTAGTCACCTCAGAGCAGCTGCCAAAGCACTGTCAGGTGGTGGCCTGGGAGTCGCAGTTTGCAGAGACGTTGCTGAGGGCTTTGATCCACACTTCTGTCCATCCTGGCTCTCTGCTTGCATCAGGGGAAAGATGCCTTCAGCAGCTGAGGCTGGGGAGATGCTCGCCTCCGCTGATTTCAACAGTGTCCTGCTGGGGACCCCTGCTTTTAAGTCACAGCTTCTGTGAAAATTCTGCCGGCTCTCTGCACTGCCTAAATCAATAGAAAGGCCCTTAAAATGATTGCCAGCGTGGCAGGGGCTTAATGGACTGCCAGGCTGAAAGCTGCCATTGAAAATTAGAGGCCTGCTGTGTACGTATTAAGCCACAATTAGCAGAAAATAAGGTTTGGAAGATACACAAATAGTAACCAGCGTATCGCATTTCAGAGGAAGGACGTGATTTCTGTCCCTCACCCTCGTCATTTCTGAGCATCCGTTTGCTCAACAAAAAAGCTGCCCCTCCAAGCAGGTGTTGGTGCTTCTATGGCTGGCCTGGCCAGGTGTCCACCTGCCTTCTCCTGTTGTCACCCACCAAATGCACTGTTCTCCAGTGCTGTCTAAGGCTGCAGGAAGAGGGGGTAATATTTGTGTGCACATCTGTATCACGATGACTGCGTTTTGACTCCTCTGATCCTTGCAGAGGTGAGAAGTCCCAAGCTCATGATGTGACCAGTTCATCATCTCTGATCCCTGGAAAAACAAGCCCCAACAGGCAGTATGAGTGCAGCTAGTACCTGGCTCCATACCTCCAGAAGAGTCCTCCCCTTCATCTCCAAGGTTGCATCCCCAACCCAGCAGCAGGATCCCACACACTGCAACGCTCCATGTTCCCTGAATCCCCATCCACTCACTCTACTTTTGGCTATGGGTAACAGGTGTGGAAGATCTAGAGTAAAAATGCTGAAAACACAACTCTAAGAGCTTTGAAATTGCTGTTTGGTTACTGAAGGAACAGTTGCTGCGGTAACAAGTTACAGCGTGGCAGCGGTGGCACTGCAAACTGCTGTAGAAGACATCTTCCCCAAGGAAAACACTGACAAGCACCGTATTTACTATCAAAAAGGGGAAGAATAATTCACAGGTCTTCCCTCATTTTAGGTAAGTCTTGCACACTTACAAAATGATCTCTTCCTCTACTAATGAATGGGAATGAGGAAAAGCAGCAGTTGTGCTGGTACTCAGAACATTGCAGTGGAAGGACAGCCTCAGAGCAGCTCCCAAAACTTTATTTATTTTAGGCTACAGAGGCCTAAGCCACTGCTGAATTGCAAATAACTTGGGGTTTAGCTTTTGATGAAGCTAAACCCGGTGCATCCTGATTATTGAACGTGTTGGGTTTCTCAGAGAGCAAAGATTTGAGGCGCTCTGCATCACACGTAGTGAGACACCATTCATCAGTGGGTGCTCACAGTTTAGCCAACCAAGCTGGGTCTTCTTCCACAGTGAAATTTTGAGAAAAGAGTTTGTAGAAAAAATAATTGTGTTTAAAACTTCAGTGTTTGTTTTGGTTGGTGTATAGACTTGTTTAACACATCTGTAAGTCAGACAAGTGCACAATATAATTCAGATCATTCCCAGCTTTTCTGTCTTCCCAGCTCAGCCCTCATGGTGACACATGGCGTGTGTATATTTATTTATACATACTTCTCTGGGCCTGAACTGACTTCATTTAAGTGACTGTTGCTTTCTCAGGTTTTCTATGAGAAGAGTGATTACCAACTCCCCATTTGGGGAAGAGTCACGCTGCTGTTAAATAGGCATTAAAGCAGAAATACACTTGAATATCTCCAGCCAAGCTATCCCAGGTCTGAAAGAAGCCAAGGGTTTCCCTCTGTGCTGTGGCCCCAATTACTGGGGTGGTTAATTGGGTCTACACATGGTAACTCCTCCTCTAGTATGTTGAAATCAGAGATAGAAAGCAATGAAAACTGCTGTCCTTTGACAAGAGCAGAGGACCCTGGGGCAATGTGGCCCTACAGCAGGGCAAGGAGGCAAAGGCTGCGGTACAACAGCTACGGGAGGGGGTGGAGGGTGGTGGGGAATAAGAAAGAAATTCTGCAGTTGAATCAAATGAAATCCTGGAGCGGTGAGACAAATCGATAGGGCAAAATTGCACTGAAGAAAGTAAAAAGCAAGAAAGGTAGCCAAAAAATAGAAAAAATCAGACAGAGAAATAAGCGGAAAGAGATGTACGGCTGTCAGAGGAAAAGAAAAAATGGATTTTTTTTTTTTTTTTAGAATCATAGAATCATTTAGGTTGGAAAAGATCTTTAAGCTTATTGAGTCCAACCATTAACCTAGCACTACCAAGTCCACCACTAAACCATGTCCCTAGGCACCGCATCTACACATCTTTTAAATACCTCCAGGGATGGTGACTCAACCACTTCCATGGGCAGCCTGTTCCAGTGCTTGACAACCTTTTTGGTGAAGAAATTTTTCCTAATATCCAATTTAAACCTCCCCTGGCACGACTTGAGGCCATTTGCTAATAATGATATGGTTTAGGGAAACTATGTTGGCTTGACTTGAAAGGTATCAGCTGAGCTCATCGCAGACTTGGCTTTTGTTGCGTGTTGCACTGGGAGGTTTAACGTCAGAGTCAGGAGGGGTGGGGACAGGATCCGCAGAGATGTGGGTTCCTCACCTCCCTCTGCCCAGCTTGTACAACAGAGTCCAACGCTTCATTTAGGCTTGGGAGGGAGCAAGCTATTTTAAAGGGAATGGAACAATTATTGAGCGGGAAGGGCTAAAATAAGAACAGGAGGTACTTGAGTGAATTAAGAGTCTGAAAGGGAGGCTAAATGATGCATTTGTAGCTAAGAAAAGGGTTGGCATCAGATTTCTGTCCCTGCCTGCAGGCTCTAGATGGGAGGACCCATGCAAGGGCAGCACTCCAGTCCGAAGGATGTGTAACAGATGGCAAAAATATAATAAGCCTTTTATTTTAGGCTCTGTTTGTGGGAAACCATGTTGGTGATTTTCGGTGGTGGGGTGTGATGCTGCTGACAGAGGCAGCACGGGGCAGGAGCAGAGAGGTGGGGTGCAGCATGGCGCTTGCCGAAACCCAGCTGCCTGCAGCGTTTGCACATTGCCACCCCATCCCCTCCAGCTGCAGCTCTGAGGGGTCACCAGGCATTTATTTTCCAGAGGTGCAGGACCAGCAAGAGATGAGGTGTGATTAGGCGGGCAGCATACCGCAAGAGGGCAGGGCATATCTGGAAATTCAACTGCAGCTCCTGGGCCGGCGTGCAATGGCCAGACCCAGCTCCGCTGCCCTGCAGCACAGCCACAGCGAAGGAGGTAGCAAAAGACACCCAGGGGTGTCCTGGTTTCGGCTGGGATAGAGTTAATTTTCTTCCTAGTAGCAGGCATAGTGCTGTGTTTTGGATTTAGTAGGAGAAGAATGTTGATAACACACTGATGCTTTTAGTTGTTGCTGAGTACTGCTTATGCCAGTCAAGGACTTTTCAGCTTCCCATGCTCTGCCAGGCGCACAAGAAGCTGGGAGGGGGCACAGCCAGAATAGTTGATCCAAGCTGCCCCAAGGGCTATTCCATACCATACGGTGTAATGCTCAGTATAGAAACTGGGCGGGGTTGGCCGGGGAGCAGCGATCGCTGCTCAGGAACTGTCTGAGTATCGGTCGGCGGGTGGTGAGCAATTGCATTGGGCATCACTTGCTTTGTATATTATTATTACTATTATTATTATATTGTTATTATTATTATTTTACTTTATTTTATCCAATGATTAAACTGTTCTTATCTCAACCCAGGAGTGTTTCTCACTCTTACTCCTCCGATTCTCTCCCCCATCCCAGTGGGGCAGGGGCAGTGAGCGAGCGGCTGTGTGGGGCTGAGCTGCTGGTGGGGGCTGAACCATGACAAGGGGAACAGAAGGGCCATGTCTGATGGTGACTGATGGTGACTGCAGCCACTGAAGGGAGGCATTAATCTTCCCCAGCGGTACCGGTGCCAACGGTTTATCAGGGCCGGCGTTAACATTTTACTTACCTCATTCACTCGACACAAGACTTTCTGTGGTGCTCAAGCCTTCCTTGTCAGTGGGTACCTGCTGAGGAGCTCATCTTGTGGCTGTATCCTCATCTGGCCAACAACTTACTTGCAAGCTTCTCACTCATATGCTGCATTATGGTGCTACTGCATTTGAGAAAAATCTCTTTTGGGCTAAAAAGGTGTCTCTGGACTCTCATCTAAACAAAACACATTTTCTCCCTTGAGTCTCCAGGAAAAGCGTGCACCCCTCTGTAATCAGGCAGCGTCCCTTCAACAGACGCTGCCTGCCAAGGAGAGCTCTTGCAACGTGCCCAGCCCGTACTCTGCATTTTATATCTCTCAGCTGGCTCTGCTTTTGGTTTTGTATCTACTTTTTGGCAACTTTCATTGTCCCAAAAGCTGTTGTCACCTTTGTTGTCCTGCGTTGGATAAGCACCGCTGCGGATGGACCCCGGTGGCTCCTCTGCCCCAGCTGAGCTGGCAAGTGCGGGTCAGCGGCGTGGATTAGCCGTGTGCGATATGGAGAGCAAAAATGGCGTGGATTAGCCATGTGCGATATGGAGAGCAAAAATGGCGTGGATTAGCTGTGTGCGATATGGAGAGCAAAGAGATTGAGTGCAAGGGAAAAGCCGGGGAGGAAAGGGTTGAGTACGAGGGTAGAGCCTGCTTCCTTGGCTTGCAGCCTACAAGAGGTCCACTCACAAGAAGCTTTTCTCAGAGATTTCCCCAGAATCGCACTGAGTCATGGAGGGAAAGCAGTTCTCATGCTACATAATACAAATGCATGCATAACTCAACATAACTCCAT
Source organism: Pelecanus crispus (assembly GCF_030463565.1). Classification (NCBI taxonomy): domain Eukaryota; kingdom Metazoa; phylum Chordata; class Aves; order Pelecaniformes; family Pelecanidae; genus Pelecanus; species Pelecanus crispus. Next base: position 5,070,822 of record NC_134652.1, read on the forward strand.
ATAACCCTACATAACTCACACATAACTCAACGTAGCTCACACATAATTTGACATAACTCCTACATAACACCAAGAGCACTGGAACAATTAGGCAAAAGGACCTAAACATGCCCAGCAGTACAACGTACACACAGCATGACGTTGGTGCTATTCATGTAGTGGCATTGGCATCACGATCCCCCTTCTCTCTCCTGCATGAGCCTACCAGGACTGTGGTAGCCCCACACCTTCAAAATCACTCTGATCCATGCTGCCGAATACATCCTCAATGCAACTAATTTGGATTTTGAAGGTACCAGATAAAAATCTCACTTCCTTATTGTGACTGACAAACATAAGCCCAGCTTCTGAGTTTATTATTTCAGTGCATTATTTAGTTATTCTGTAGCATTATATATTGGGAAAAGGACATATGAACAATTCATCCCCACTGTAAAATCCTTCTGTGACAGTTGCACACTAACCAGTCAGATCAGTATTTATTGCATCATTAAACAGTATTTGCTAAGTTCTGTGTTGCCTCACAGTGATATTGTCAAACTGAGTGGTGCTAAAGCATCTCTTGCTTCAGTAGTACTATCAAAACATGAAAAAAAGTTGCTTAGACTGAACGCCCTCCCCCTGTTTTTAAGTAACACCTTCCAAACAGGTGCATATGAGTCAGTCCTCAACGATGCTGTGTCATATGGCCCAGGGTGAATCCTGGAACATTTGTTCCCAACCCAAAGCCAAGCGTGCGTGATGTCTGGCCTGATTCAACAGCTAATATGTGCCTTTCTGAAACTGGATTACAAAGTGTATTTCATTTCAGCAGGTGGTGCAGCAGAGCAGCCCCATCCTTCTAACTGTGGCTGAGCTTTTGTAATACAGTATTTGAGAAGTACTGGATTTATACACTTACATTAAGCTGATTTTCAATAGTTTTCCTTTCTCCTATATGTGCTACAGAAGTGTATATTACTTAATGAACACCCTGGTAGGTACGCATTGCTGTGTAATTAAAGGCTGGAGGGCTGAAGGCAGCACAGCATGAGCTAAGGCAGGTATTTGAAACAGAACAATTCGGCAAACAATCAAAATCCTGAGCTTCTGAAGCCAGAAGGTTCAAAGCACTTGGACTGGCGTAAGTGTACTAGCATGAGTATGATAAAACCTCAGGAGGCAGAAGCTGTAGGTGTCCAGCACTGCAGGAGGCAGGATTTGCTGAAGTTAACTGCTGGCAGAGCCAGGAAATTGGGAATTTTAACACTGTGAAGTTCAGAAACTGAAGTGCTGGAGAACTGGAGAAGTCAGGACAGAGAGAGATAAAAGGCTCCAAGCGCAGCCCTAGCAGGGGTGGGGGTAAGTTGGTTTATCTTACAGCAACTGTGGCTTGTGCCAGAGTTGATTTGGTCCTCCAACTGTAAAGGCAACCAACTAGCGAGAAGTATTCACTGTTCACTGTTGACTTGGCAGGTATCTAAGAAATTTTACACTGTAAATTTTTAAAATTTGAAGTGCCCTCAGCTGTGGGTATTAAAAATCTGTTGCTGTTCTTAGGACCACTTTTTTTGAAGAGTTGCATATTCTGCATTGTTCACATTTTCCCATCCCTGGCAACATCCCAGGCCAGGTTGGACGGGGCTCTGAGCAACCTGATCTAGTTAAAGCTGTCCCTGCTCACTGCAGGGGGGTTGGGCTAGATGACCTCTAAAGCTCCCTTCCAACCCAAAGCATTCTATGATTCTATGATTTTCTTTACTTTCAAGAATGCTGCATCAAGGATTTGCTCCAGACAATAAAATATCCAGCTCATGGTTATAGTCATCAAACCTAAAGGAAAGGAAGATGATGCAGCTAATGACCTGCCTTGGGACCAAGAAGATTTTAATGACCGTGCCTTCCTCAGACCCCCATCAGGCCTCGAGGAAGCCTCTAACAGGACAGACCTGGGCTCACCTTGCCTTCCCTCAAGCCTGGCGAACATCAGGAGGCAAATCAGCCACATTGGCTTGGCATTACACCTACACTAACACTCCCCTTGAGAGGAAAAGATTACCAAAAGTTCCTTGTCTCATGAAGTAACCTGGCACTGGAACTAAAATAGAAGTCTACTTAGAAAACCCAGCCTGTGGATGGGCAGAAGACCACACGTAGCTCCTGGTGGGAAGAGTGAAAGACTATCCTAGAGAGATTGGCAGGGCTTGCGTACAGGCACGTGGAGAAATTCCTCTGCTTCAAGGAACCAGCCTGGTATTTGCTTGACCGGTTGCTTCAAAAGGACAAACAAAGGGGAATATGAGGAATGTAACTGGTTAGAATAAGTAGCTTGAACAATATCCTGAGATTTTTAATAAATGGAGATTTTCACAAAGCTGTGTGAAAGTAGCCAGAAACTGGTTGTCTCTAAAGCCAAGAACCAAGAAAATATTGGGGTTTTTTATCATTTTCTATACTTGGAAATATGCACATTGTTCAGGAAGCATAATTTTGCATGCTTTTCCCCTTTAGCTATACCCTCCCCTCTTTTTCCTGATAAACAGTTAAGGTAGATCCTCACTGCATTTCAAAAACTGGTGTCTGCTATCTCATGGGGCTATGGCGAAAAAGAGGGGGAATTTTGGTATTAATGGTTCAGAAGACCAGAAATCTATAAATTACACAAAACTCTGGAACAGTTTCCATTTGCACAGCAAATACTGAGTTCCAGGCTTTTAGATAGCATAGTTAGTGCTGTGATTAACAGCCCCAGTTACCAGTGCAGCACCTGAAGTTTTCTCTGTGACATCTTTGCAATATTAACACAGATACAGGAGCTTTCAGCATTACCTTATGCAGACTTTGAGTAGGCTTTCCAACTGACACGATGTTACGATATCTACCATGTGCTTAGGAAGAAAAAGCTCTTAATTTACTAGAGGAGTTTATAACATATTTTCAGTCTTACCATAAAGAAAATATTTATTTAGCCTCATTCAGGCCTGTTTTTTCCTAACATGATTGTCCTACTTTCCCCCAGAGCGACTGATTTCTAGACACATGCTGCAGATTTTCTGCTCTGCAGCTCACACAAGTCCCCAGAAAAAGCTGAGCTGGTTCCTGGTGATCCTCAAAGCATTTTCATACTAGCCCAGTTTTAACGAGCAGATGGAACACAAACATGGGCTCGGTTTTGCAGGTAAGGCTGGTGCAAATACTTGCACCGTGCCTTTCTTCAAGATGCCACTTGAAGAAATCTTCAGTATAATGAATATCCCCTAAATAAAGTGTAAACTGTCTTTAAACACAAACCTAAGATTATGGAGCCCCAAGGTGAAGGTGAACATTCCTGCCAGCGCCAGCACGGCTGTAAGAAAGCCAAGCTGGACACCTGGACGGGGACCTGGAACTGCTACCTCACAGCACATTTTGATGTCAAAGTCTTTTTCTGCACTCTGTAACACATCAGAAAGAATATTAAAGTATAAATATTTTTCCCCTGAATTACAATATTTCAAAGTTATTCCATGTTTAGGATATGGAAAGCATATACATTGAGATATAAGCCCAGAGAATATTACTCAAGAAAAGCATCTCTAAGTGAGTCACAATAGTAAACTTAGATGCCTAAAATGTACATGTAGTTATGTTCCTTACAGTTTAAAAATAATTTCACATGCCTAAAGACAATTTGAATAAGACTGTAAAGGGCAGCAACGCTTATTTCCAGCATCTACTATTGTGCTATTGTGTTTTTATGATTTATGAATATATTTGGGAAAATAATTGTTTTCAGGTTGTTCCAGCATGAAAATTACATGAAACCCACTGCTGCACAGTGGAGCTGAAGGCCTGCACTCCCCTCTGCCTTGCAGTGATCTGGTTTGCATGTGGAACCCTTCGCCTTCATGAAGTGTGCAAGGCAGTCCGAGGGAAGTGCAAAACCGCCTTGCATCCTCCCGTGTGATGGGCACCACGCTCCTCGGTGAGAGATGGAAATGAGAGAAGAGGCATTACTTTCAGGCTGCTCCTCTAATCCAGACAGTCCCTTTTCTGCCCTTTTTTTCTCAGCGAAGGGAAAATCCATTTGGTTGGCGTCATTTCCTCAAAGCGCCAGCTATTTGTCGTACTTTTGCATCTGCAGGCTTTATTGCACTTGTGTAATGGGTGGTTGGGTTTCACGGCTCTCTTAGGAGAGGCAGCAGATACAGAGTACGCCACCGGTCAATCCCTTCTTGGATCATAACCAAGTTAGCTGCTGCCATGCACCCACAGCTGAGACTTCTGCACCTCGAGCTGATTTTTTCCTCTCCTTTTGCACATGCTGCTCCATTTAAACATTTGCCACCCACCGCCCCCATCAGCGGGGAGAGAAGTGGGACCTGGGGACAGCGAGGGCTGAGCGGAGCTGAGGGGCTCCACGTTGACCGCCCTCTCCCTAGCCTAAATGTGAGCTGGTTCTTGCTCTGACGGTCCCAGCTCTGCTGGGGAGGAGGAGAGAAGCAGGAAAGTTTCCCACAGCAGTGAGTTGTGGAGATGCTTTGGAGCAGGATTCCGTGCAGGCAAAACACCAACTCAGCTGGTTGGCAGCCCCTGTAGTAAGGATTTTGTTGCTTGGTCTGAGGCCAGTATTAGTGGGGACTTAATGGAGTGAGGTCCTCTCACTGTTACTCCTCTCTTTGGAGCAAGGGGGAAGCAAGCAAAACTCAAGCAGAGTATCTACCTGGAGCTGTCAGGGACCTAGCAGCAAATCTGTGATTTCTGCTCCACTGCATTCACTTGCTATCTGTTTCTGATTATTGTGTGTCCAGATCAACCTGCAGAGAAGCATAGTTCTGCTACTTCAAAGGATTTCTTACTGGCTAAGGATTAAACAAAAATTCAGTCAAAATCACAAGACAGTATTTCAACTGCAACCACTTGAAATTCCACTCTGAAAACAAAGGCTACACAAAATATCAATGCATACTTTGCGCTGAAAAATGAAAAGATGTACCGCAGTCACAGTAAAACAAGGAAAAAGAAGATTCCTCTATATGCCTCATGCTGTAGCCCCAGCCGGCGACTATGTCCCACACAGCCACTTGCTCACTCCCCCCAGTGGGATGGGGGAGAGAATCAGAAGAGTAAAAGTGAGAAAACTCATGGGTTGAGATAAAGACAGGTTAATAGGTGAAGCAAAAGCCGCACGTGCAAGCAAAGCAAAACGAGGAATTCATTCACTGCTTCCCGTGGGCAGGCAGGTGCTCGGCCATCTCCAGGAAAGCAGGGCTCCATCAAGCGTAGCGGTGACTTGGGAAGACAAACGCCATCACTCTGAATGTCCCCCTTCCTTCTTCTTCCCCCAGCTCTATATGCTGAGCCTGACGCCATACAGTGTGGGACATCCCTTGGGTCAGCTGGGGTCAGCTGTCCCGGCTGTGTCCCCTCCCAACCTCTTGTAGCCCCCAGCCTGCTTGCTGCTGGGGTGGGGTGAGAGGCAGAAAAGGCCTTGACTCTGTGGAAGCACTGCTCAGCAATAATGAAAACGTCCCTGTATCATCAACACTGTTTCCAGCACAAATCCAAAACATAGCCCTGTACTAGCTGCCATGAAGAAAATTAGCTCTATCCCAGCCAAATCCAGCACAATGCCACCCCTACAGACACAAGGAGTAGTGACGTGCTGGGATCTGCAGAGCCTGTTTCTGCCCTCTGATACATTTATGCACTCTCGAATGCGGTTTGTGGAGCTGTATCTTCTTGGCCCTATAATGATTGCTTACGAAATAACTCTACCAGCAGTCTACTGAAAGGAATAAAATCCTCCTCTGCCTCTTCTGAGCACAGGTTGGTAAAACCCAGCAGGCAGAACCAGAGGGTGGGTTTCCAAGGACTAGGAGCAGGAGCTACAGTACTCCTCCATGATTGTCAGCCTGGGTGTCACATATGTACAAGTCTCATGATGGGTAAGAGACGGTGCCACTGCATTGCTTCTCATCAGCACGGACATCCCTCCTGGAGATAAACCCCAGATGTGCACCATGGGGTATGTGGGGTGGCTGCACAGGGACGGCAGGAGAAGGCGGGGCAGTGCCAAAGTAATCCACGGAGAGAACAACAGAAGCTCCTGGGAAGTTCTCCAAAGCTCTGATCTGGGCCTCCTCCGGGTATTTTTTTTGGTGTAAAGAGACTTTCTTTCTTCTCTACCGATGTTGCAAGGGTGGGATGGCATGAAGCCCACTCCCTCAGTCTGCGGGGACCTGGTGCTTTGCAGAAGCAGAAAGTCCCAGCTGTGGGAGACATTTCCCTGATGGTGGTCACACCACGCGCCGGCGAAGGTCACAGCTCAGCAGGTCCTGAGCAAACAGATGTGCATCCAACACATCTGCTGGGAGCCGTCTGGTGAGTGGGAAGGCGCCTGGCTGCTGCTGGAGCGGCATTTCTCACAGCAGAAACTTGTTCTTACCAGCCAACAAATCCAAACAGAAAGCGTGGGTTGCTGTCTTGGCCATGTGAGTCGATAGGCTGAAGTGGCCTAGTTTTTTTAGAAGAGGCACTTTCAGGTGAAATGTTGAATCTCTTCAACCCCGGAAGAACATGTCTCATCAAAATTTTATATGGCCTTGGGATCTTGGCGTTTTATAAACAAGGCATTTCCAGATGCATAAATGAGAAAAGACTGGAATATCACAAATTGCTCATCCAAGGAAAAAAAATAAATTAAGAAAGAAAAGCTCAGGAACTTATTTTAAATATATGGAAATTTTTATACATGTTTGGGAGTTTTATCCAAACTCCCTGTTGCTCTTGCAGGGAACTAGAGTAACTTGAAATTTCCCACATCGTTCCTTCTCTTTTCCTGGGATACTTTTGAGTTGAGGTCCTGAATGTGTTGCTGGAATAGGTGGTGTAGTCTGGTGGGTGTAAGTCAGCTCAGATGGGATTGAAGGGACCCTTCTGAACTAAACATCCATCTGTACGGCTACCTTGCATTACATGGGACAGGACTCGATGACCCAGGTGGTCCCTTCCAGCTTCTCATGAAAGAAAACCAGTGAAAGAAAAGTCTGTTGCTCTAGGGGTCTTTTTAATTGCCATGAGGAAGGTCTCATATAGTAAAGAAAAGATTATTATCAGTCATAATACTGTAATGCTAAAAGTGGGGTTGATCTCTTTGTACTTATCATCTGCCTCCCTAGTGAAAAATAACATGCTTTTCCTTTACATGAAAAATAAAACAAGGCAAAAATTACTACTTGTGCTGAGTTTTTTTCCAGTCCAGCTATACAAAAAGTCATTTTCCCAAACTACAAAATTTATTTCAAGTCTTTAAGGAAATAAGAGATCTTTGGGCTGGTATAGCTAAAGTACTCTAGGGTCTTTAAAATGCTACATTAATTCCTATGCAATCTTTTCCATCCTTTCTGGATATCCTTGTAATGATTCAGATTGCCTTCTCTATTGGGTATTGCCATTATTCCTAGCCAGGAATGCTAGGGAGGAGTAAGGCCCCGCAGTGCTTGTTGTGCTAACACGGAGTGGTAGGGGCAGCCCCTGCTTAGGTGTTCCACAGCCTCTACACACAGACACACTTGTACACATGAACACACACATGGGCTGATACTGGCATTTCTGAACTTCTGAGGCTTTTTAATCACAGTGCTGTTTCAGGGTGGGGTTTGGTATTATATGGCCATATTATCCTTGGCAGGCAGTTGTATAAAGATCCTGATCAAAAGATCATTGCAACTTCTGGAAGAAAATGTCTTCCATTTAGAAGAACAAGATCTTTGACTCCTTTGGATAACCCAATTCTAGCACCTACCCTCTTTGGCTCAGCTCTCACAGTATTCAACAGGTACAGTTGCTCTGCTGGCAGAAATATTGCAGTTCCTGGCAATTTTCAGAGCCTCTGATATACTGTACCCCACACAGCTACTTAGCGAACCTGGAAGTTATGGAGTGCTGAAAATCAAGGAAATGCTTGGAAGTGTGCTTGCTTGGAAAGGCTGGGTGAGGTTTCCATGTCCTGCTTCCTCCACATGCCACTTGTCATTTGAAAAAGTTCTGATCAGGTTGTTAAATCACTCTGATGTTAATGTGCTCCAGGTGGTCCTATTCTGCTGGGAGCTGACATGTGTTTCATGACGGAGAGACACAGCAGTAACTGCTTACAAAATGGAAACACTGCAAAGGCTGCCAGTTGTCATTTGTTCAACAAGCAGAACAGTCAGCGCTGATTATAATGCACCACCACACCTCTGGTGCAATCCCTGAACCACAAACAGAACCCCTGCAATAAATACAAATAAAGCCAAGAAAGGGCTGCTGAGATGTAAATAAATAAAACCATCTGCTAAAAATTGACCTCACCTCCCTTACAAAAGTCCTTCCTAAAATGGAAGGTGGCTGCCAAATGCATGAGTGCGGCTTGCCTCTGTGCTTAGGGAACCGTGATGAACAGCATTTACAGGCTCAGAGTGGATCCTTCTGGGGTCACCGGCTCTGCAAGTGGATCCTTTTCAGTTCAGCGCTTGAGCCTGAATTGTAGCACCCTTCTGGGTCACCTCTGTAGGAGGCTGGAAATCAAAAACGGGCAGCGGGATACCTTGGCTGACAACAGGCCATATGCCATACCCATGGCAGTAGAAAGCCTGATGTGCTAACTTTTCCCTGAAGATGCCTGGTGCCCAGCCTCTGGTTTCTTTGCAGAAGACTTTTACATAGAGTGAGTGGATGGAGTGTTACTTACACCTCAGTACCTTGACAGGAGCTAATCCAGCATCATTTAAGTCAACAGGAATATAATGTCCTTATAAGAATGTGATTTGTGTGCATTGGATACCCATTACCTTGCAGGTAGGTTGGCATCGTTCAGTGCCAGCAATGGTCTGTATCCTTTGGCAGTCTAAGACTTTCACATTTGTAGGCATACCATATGGAGTGAGAAGAGATTAAGAAACCCCTGGCCCAGGCTGGCTCATCAGAAGGAATCTAAAGATATTTGTGATTGAGAAACCCAATGCCAGTTGTTAAAAAAAATATTCTTTTACTCTGAGTCTTTGACTAAGATTTTCAAAGGCATGTAGGTGCTGAGGAGGACTTCCAAGAGGCCCCAGGCAAGATATAGAACTGTGTTTCCTATGGGTAGAATAGACCTAGGCTGCAAACAGATCCAACAGAGAGTAAAAAGAGCTTTCTGATGGCAAGTGTGGAGCACTTCAACCTTTCTCCTGAACATAGTCTGCAGCAGGCAGCTCTGCCTGGTCGAACATTGGCTGGAGGAGAAGGAGATAGGAACAGGCAGTAACAGGACAGATGTATTATGCCCTTTCCTGGGTCTTTTCTTCTTCAGGGCTGGTGGTTGGTCCTGCAGCCAGAGCACAAGCAGTGCCCTGGGGAGGGTCAGACACCCCATGGCCTCCTTCCCCTTCCCGCAGTCTATCCATACCTCATCCTAGTGTGTGGGGTAGATTATACAGCCAGCATGGAGATCAGAGCACTTACAGTAGTCAAAAAAGTATTTTATGACAATGCCACCACCCAAATATAAAATGTCTTAACAGAGGAAACTATCAGCCATGAGTACCTGTGACCAAAGGCTTTTTTAAGATCCAAAATATTCTGAGTTAGTCAGTATAGATGAAGATATAAAAATACCTTTCCTTTTCTCCGGCCTGATGTTAGTGGACAATTTTAATAGATTTCTTGCTGGAGCTTCTGCACCTCATCAGCATGAGCATGGGCTTGGCACCCTGGCCATTTGGGTGGTGCATGACAAATAAAGTCCTGGCAAATAAAACCCCCTCTCTGCCCCGCCCCCCCCACCTTTTCTGATCTTGTGGTGTAGCTCAGCTGACATGGATATACCACAGCTGAAGGTCTCAGCACCTTAGGGTTGAAAGATGAGACAAAGTAAAGCTTCCCCTCCCCCCTTTTTAAATGGTAGATTAAAAATAATTGAACTGAATCCCTTTTGTGTGGGAGCTCTTCTCTTGTAAAAACAGTTCCCACTGTAAAGTTCTGGATAATAGAAAATGTATACCAACATAGCGAGTATCTCCTCCATTTAATGGCAATATGAACAGCATCATTTTAATGGCAAGTTCATTACAATGGTTCCTCCTCTCTACTAAACCTCATACCACAACCCTAAACACTGAGCTATCTTTTCAGCCACTAAATTCCCCCCACCCTTTCTTAAATTATCAAAAATGTCTGTTTGAGAGAATGAGCATCCAAATGTTTTCCAACTGTTTTGCTGAATTTGTCAGCTTGCTGGTTAAAAGTATTTGAAGCCAGTATTTGTTTGAGTCACACTGGAAGTTCGTTTTCCATCAGTTCCTCTCTGCTTATTTCTGGCATTTCATCTACTAAATTTAAACTGCATTTCTCAATCTGTTTGTTAGAAGTTCTTTTTTTTGGCTTCAAACTGTTATACTAACTAGCTACTCCAACTAACTGTTATACAAACTATTGTACTAAAACTAAAGATGGAGCATTTGTTTATGAAACTGTCTTTAGAACAGGGGAAACTTTCAAGCCAAGGGATAATTTTCTATTGAAATCTCACCATTTGGAGAAATTTGTCACTGTTTCTGTCTTTATAAGCATTATAGCCAGGTTTAAATTTTCCATTTATAAGGAAGGACCTTTTTCCAGGTCAGTATTGCCTCATTTAGATTTGGTCTTATTTCTATTCAATTCTGAATTCTCCTCAGGTTATTTGAGACCCACCATGTTTTTAGCTTAATTGTGCTTGAGTGCTGTTTGATGCCATTCCAAATATCATTTTCATCATTATAACTATGCCTCTAATCCTCAATGCACTAGTCATTAGTGGGAGGAGTTATTCATAATTATTATGCCAAACAAGTATTTTTCAGATGTCAAACTGCAACAGCAGTAGGTCTGCAAATCACCTCTGTGTGCGACCCAGCTGAAAGCACCGTGCCAACTTCTGGGTCTTCTGAGAGGGAAAAAGGAGAGCACTTCCACTACAACTGTGCACATTCTGCATCTTGATATTTATCGATTCAACTTTGTCCTTTAATAATCCTGTTTTTCATCTACTGAATGCTGTGCCTTTTCAGCTGAAAAAGAGTCAAGTTCCGCATCTGTTCTTTTTTTTTGAGGTAGTATTACCATTAATAAGAGACTTCCATTTTTATTTTCAAGGGCAATTTATCATACTGTATCTCCATGCTAAGTGATTGATAGGGAATCCAGTTTAATCCATTGCTTGTGGAAGAAAATCCAAGTAGAATTTTAAATGATGAAGCAAATGTGAATTATTTTGCTGCTTCTAAGTGGACTACACACAGCTCCAAAGTAAAAAATGTCCTTGAAAGTTGACTTGGGACTGCTGATACTAGACTGATTCTATTCATTCATTCAAAATACTGGATTTTATTAATGTTATCAAGTACAAGGCTAATGTCCCTTACTAATCCTCAGCTCCTAGCAGTCTTTACTATCATACACCACCTCTGGGTTTGTGTGTGAAAATCCAGGAAAGCATCTTAACTTTTACAAAGGATGTGTTTCAGCCAAAGCATCAGTAGGACATCTCATTCTGTAAAGGTACTGCTTCAGACCTCTGACAAATGTCAGAGCACTCCTGGATAAGGTTAGGGATCTCCACTCTGGGACCATGGTGTAGCTGCAAGAAAACAGAAAATCTCTAAAAAACATTTGGTCACATAAGAAATCTTATACTTGCCATTAATTCAAGTTTAATGAAAAGAAAAAATATTATATATTGCATGTGAACCACTGCTAATCCCAGGTATTGAAAAACGTGAGTCCAATCCCATGAAATGTGAGATTAATTAAAGTAAAACATGTGGGCTTTTTCTGAAGTTTGCGTTTCCCCATTATCCATGGGTTTCCTATTTCATTTTCATGTTTGCCTTCCCAGCCATGTGGGCTAGAAACAAACTTCTTTTTAAAAGAAAGTTGAGACTCTTACACATTAAGTAAGTTTAACTGATGGACCTCTAAAGAAAATATTAATTACCAGGCAGTTTGTAATAAAATCTTTCATCAGTGGCATGGTAGGTGAGGTGGTGTTCTTCATGGGCTGGCTTCTTCAAGTGTTTGGTGTGAGTTGCTCTCGGGTGGCTGGCCGACTTCCAGCCCTCTTCCAGGGTCAAGGCAAAGGTTGGAAGCCTACACAGTGAACACAAGTCCATTATTGCTGCAGGTGACTTGGTTACTCTACAGGTAGTCTTCCTCAAAAGTCAAGCCTTTGCATTCATCTATTTTCACAAGAGATTCTGCTTATACTTTTGACCTTAAAACAATGCCTTCCTATGCTTTTACCATGACAAACACTATACAAATAAAAACGCATTTTTTGTACTAACACCTGAGACTCTTAGGAAATACCAAATCTATGCTGAGCTAAAAGAGGAGGAACTGCCAACACAAGAAAATAGAGCAGGCCTTGAACCAATTAGCACCACATGTTTTCATTTAATATATTTATTATGGTTTCTATTAAAAAGCCAGCGCCTGCCCAGTTACACACTGCTGTCATTTTGTGGATGGCAGGACTGGAACTGTCTTTATAAAACATTATATTATTTTGGCTCATTATTCGAAGAATTTTTTCAGTGTACTTCTGCTAAGTTTAAGGAAGCAGAATGAGGCTGTTCCTGATATTTTAGAAGGAAAGAGGTACAAATTTTGTAAAATACTAGTTGAGTACTAGTTGTACAGGTGAAGTGAAATGTATAGGAAGACACTGTTACAATTCCAGTTGCCATCATAGAATTATAGAATTATAGAATCATAAAATCATAGAATGGTTTGGGTTGGAAGGGACCTTAAAGATCATCTAGTTCTATCCCCCTTGCCATGGGCAGAGACACCTTCCACTAGACCAGGTTGCTCAAAGCCCCGTCCAACCTGGCCTTGAACACTTCCAGGGATGGGGCATCCACAACTTCTCTGGGCAACCTGTTCCAGTGCCTCACCATGCTCAGAGTGAAGAACCATGTTGCACTGGACACCATTGATCGAGAAAGTAGAACAAATACACAAATCAAATTACTGCTTCTCAGGGTGTGCCGCACAGTCCGGGACAGGTCCAGAAGCAGCTGGTCTCTTCTTTGTATTTTGTCTCACTCCAAATTATGCAAGATTTTCACCTCTCTCAGCATGAGCAGGGTATTTGCCAACACCAGCTAATGTCACTAAGGAGAAACTCCCTGTGTTATGGCTGAGGCTCTCAACAAGGTAATTTTCTCCAGGCTGCAAAGGTGACTGTAGCATGCCATTATTAAATGATAGGCTAGATTTTCCTCAGACTCTTAAAACAACTTTCCAATGCCCCAGATTACCAAGATGAAGGTCTACAAAGTGCTTTCTCAGCACTGGCCAGGGAGCTTAAATCCATTAAACCTCAAACCTTAACTTTCATCACCCCTTGCTGCTGTCACAGGCCCATTCCCAGTCTCTTAAGGCAATTTCCCAAAGGATGGCAGAGCTGGTGAGTGACTTGCTAAGAGTCTGAGAGGGGAATACTTAGCTATCTATGTTGACATTGCTGAGCTGATATTGATGTACATTCACAGACTTATGTCATCTAGAGATCAAGGCTTGGGGGGGTCTTAAAATAATACAGCTCATTGTGGTCTTGCCCTTCTCTACTACTTGCCACTTCATACTTCTCTACTTGCCACTCTACCTTATTTATCCTAACATTTTGCTGGGACTTCCCCCCCACTTCTGACTTCATTTTCCACAGTCAATTACATTATACTTATTTTTGGGGTTGTACTGGTACATATCATCTCACCATATACATTTCCATATATGTTTCTACACAATACACCATATACACTTCTAAACCTTGACTTACATGAAGAATAAAAGGAATAGAGTCGGATGTTTGGTTAAAATTTTTGAAGCTTGATTTAAAAATTAAAGGAAGAGTACAAATATTAAAAAAAAGACTGGAAGAAATGACATTTCAACACATCATTCTGAAATCTCCTGTCTCTTTGCCCTGATTCATGGTTGAACTGTTTGTCAAGACCCTCTTCAAAATGGTCTTCTGTGGATCTACTCTCTTTGCAGAGCTGGCATTTTACGTCTGAAAACAAGCACAGAAACAGGAGTTTGTGTTCCTGTTGAATATAGGACCATTTCCACTGATTTCCATGGTATTACTCAAGAAATAAGTGACTGCTTGAGAGAGAGAGATATATTTTTAAAAGGAAATTTCAGATCTAAAATCTGAATTGAGATATCTTTTCCAATGAAAAACACTTTCAATGTCTGATCTCATTCAGCTTAATGCCTGACAGTGCTATAGTTTGAGCCCTTATTGATGAGAAATAGTTTATTTAAATCACCACAAAATTGCAAATATCTGCAGATAGAGTACTTGAGATTTTCTACTGTTCAGGACAAAGACTATATCAACAATGGCCTGAGTTTTGAGTATATGATTTCTTGGCCATATCATTATAAGTTAGTTAAATAGGACAGTGGGGTTTTGAGGATACTGTCTCTGGGAATTCCTGCAATAGTTACTGTGGATTAGCACATAACATAATCACAGTCTTATAAATGTTAATTGTTCTAAAAAGTAGGATGAAGATATATTCCTGACACACAGCCAACTAGAAAATTACCCTCTTATTAACGTTCTAACCTGAGAAGAAAAAAACTGACTCAGGACTCATTAGAACATTAAGAAATAGAATAGGATCTTTTCTTCTTTTTGTTCCCTCTTTCCTTCAGTGATAACAATAATAACAATGAAAACACAGTCTCTACCATTTATAAAATTGAATACATTTTCTTGGTTGCAACACAATGACTTTGCTCAACTTACCTGGACTCAGCATGGCATTTGTTTATGGCAATTTTTGTTAGGATTTAAGGTAAATCATCTTTTTTTAGGGGGGATTATCAGAAACTTGGATTAATTGTTCTTCTTTGCAAATGAAAGCCCTAACCAAATGAAGTCAATGGGACATGTGTCACTGACTGCAACACTAACACCAACAAATTCAGTACACATTACCCGTGTAATGTATCACACTGCAGATATGGCATAAAGACCCAGTAACTTGATAGGTGGGCTACCAAACTATCCCAGGTCCCATGTCCTTGGTGACCCACATCCTTGTCCCCAGCACAAGGAGAGAAGGATGCTGAGTAACACCATGGGCTTGTTCCTCCACTGATGGCAGCATCTTCTGCTCAGGACCGCAGGGTGATGAGTGCAGGGGTCAAGCAGAGGAAGGCTTTGGGGTAGGCCATCACCTTGGCTTCACAAAACCTGAGCTCTGTAGGTACTGCATTGACCTCTTCTCAAGAAACTTTCACAAAGGCACAGAGTGCATTTCCTCAGCTGGACTAGGGGAATCAACAGCGATCGGGATTCAAAGACATACAGGTTGAGGAGTGCCACTGAAATCTCTCTGCTGGGCTGATCTTGTTTGTTTTTCTTGACTTCACTTAAAGAACATATCTGGATGTCCTTTTGTTACTGGAACAACCTCTGGAAAGCATACAGTGACTGCAAACAACATATTTTATTAATGTACCATGGGTTATTACTAAGACATGGTTGCAAATTTGGAAAAACCTGTTCTTATTTAAATATAATAAACAATCTGGGTTTGAGATTTGCTAAAACTGTTTAATAATATTTCTGTCTCCAAGTGTGCATTTGTTCATGCTGATAGATATGAAGAATAACTTTATGGAAGTTGCACTGGTGAAAAATGAGTGTAGGAGGAGAACTAAGGAAAGAAAATCAAAAGCAGAAACCACAGCCTCGTGGTATGGGAAAAAAAGGAAATATCTGTTGAAACTTGTATGGGAAATTTATCTATTGCACTGACATTTTGAGGCTGTAGTTGGGGGTGCTTTGAGAGTAAATATTACCATACAAAGAAAAAGAGATTGTAGGATCTTGACAAAACTAGATGCCAGCAATTTGATTCATTGCCTCAAGTAATTCTTGCACATAATCAGAAGCCCCCAAACCCACTCCTACTTGCTACTGAAAATCTTCACTGTTTTGTTTTGTCAGCTGGATGAAAGTCATGTCACAGTTTGCTTAAAGAAAAATCTTTTTATTTCAGAAAAAATATTTCCCACTAAGTCACAAGAGACCAGCCTGTATAGCAGGAAGTGCAACAAACTGAGATCTAGGGTAATCCTCACCCTGAGAATACAAGGGTAAACAAAATACATTTTCTAACTTAAAAAATCTCTGCCTTCCTTGGACATACTCTGTGATGAAGCTACAGTGGTTTTCCCTTCTAAAATATGAACAGAGTTCTTTAAGAAAAGAAAGGCTTCCATTAATGTTCCTTCTCTTGAGCCTGACCTAGGGGTGTTATTTATGCTTTCTGTTGTTGCATCCACACCAACAGTGTTTGAATTCAGTGATATTTGCACACAAAACCTATCTACCTTTTCTGAGAACTCTAGATATCTGTCACAAATGTACTGGTGACATTTTCCCAGAGACTTGCAATATTTTTGCCTTTAAACCCTCCCTACTCCCAATATTTAAATTCACATGCTCTTTGGGATCTGCTATACACATTTCAGATGCACCCTTTACCACTTAGTGGTGATGGTAAAGAAGAAAAGACAAATCAGCCAGAAGAATCCAGCTCCTCCAAGAGAACAGTAAATAGGACAACTCAACTTCAATTACCCTCTTGTATCTTGGGAACAGTTTGAATACTTCTGGCTTGGTATTTTCCCAAAAAGTCAAAATTGTCCAGACACACTAATTAAAAAATAGACAACAATCCACTTCATTTCTAACTGGAGCAGATCAGAAAACACTCTTGCATTTATTTTTCTTGTCTAATTCCCAAACAATGTCCGTAAACTCTGTGTTTTGGTTTTGTGAGACTGAAGTCAGACAAAGAATGAAAAGCAGCCGAATAGTGAATAAACATTTCTCAGGGAAGGTGACTGTGATAGTCAATCCATGATAACTCCCTGGCTTACTCCCTTTTTAAACTAAGGGGAAAACCTATTGTTACACAATAATTTTCTACAGATTTTTTTTAAAGTAATTTACAAAGCCAGTGAACATCAGCCTTTTATAATTCTATCAAAATTCTGTAATTTTAAAGCTGTCTTAGATATTCTCTGATTAGCTGAAAACAGAATCACTCGAATAATCTTTTTTTCAATTAAGATGTGATTTTTATTAAAAATTGATGTTTCCATTAAAATATTTTCAGTTTTCTCTCTTTTTTTTAAGACTGGCTCAATGTCTGTAAAGGCAACTGTGTGCTTGTGGGCTGCACAGGTTATGGCCTGAGACAGAGTTCTGCCAGTTTATCATTCCAGTAAACCACTTTTATTAGAATATAAGGTACAGACAGGCAAAAAGAACTTTATTTTGATGTTTCTGAAAAAAAACCCAAAACCAAACAATTGAGACGACAGGTCATCCAGGCTAAAAACAATGACCAGAATTAAGACAATAAAATTAGAGTCGGTTTCTCACCTTCTCACCTGGCAAAAAGTCTAAGTTGGCAAGGATTTGCTTTTATCAGTTTGTATTCACAGCACAATCATTGTTTGTTTGTTTGGTTTTTTTTTTCAAAAAAGACTGAATGCTTTGCAGATAGTAGATTGAAGTCGGCACCTTGTTAAGCCTTTTTCGATAGTGGTCTTTGCCACCATGTACTGAGAGGATGATTTTCATTGCCAGAGAAAGCAGGAGATTGCTGTTCAAACACGGGACTTTCTGAAAAGGCAGCTGCAACTCCTCAGCCAATGATTTCTTCCTTTTTTTCTGACCCTGAGATTTACTCATTTTCCCCTTGTTTACACATTGGAAAAATCTCCTGGCTTCCATAGTTAAAGCATTTTAACCAGAGGATGGGAGAGAGAAGAAAATGGAAGCAGAGGGGGAAAAATACTTTACCTAACCCTTATTCATTAATTGAGATGGAGGCTGCTAATTGCTTCACATATTCACACCTTCATGCCACGTGTTTCGGCAAGATCACAGCCTTTCTCCAAAACCATGTCAAAGCACCAGTCAACACAAATGATGTCAGCCCACACAGTCCCCTCCATCTTTGCCATCTCCACAGAGCTCACGTGGTTGGACGAGTGGTGGGACAACCTGCTTGGCTTGATCCCTGCAGCTTCGTTACACTTAGGGGGTCAAAAGTGAACACACCGGAAGTCTGAGAATTGCTTTGAGTGCATGTGGTGAGATGAGCAGGTCTCAGTTCAATGCCCCGGCCCCACAGCATGGGAGAGGCAAGGTTCATCGAGGCATGGCATGGCACAGCTGGCTGATAGTGGCAACCACAGCAGCACAAGGTTGGCGGTGGACGTAAAGAAATATTTTCTGCACTTTGCAAAACCTGTGCCATTGACAAAAGTTGCTATTTTCTTTCACGCTGGCTGATGCTAGAGAGTCCCTGGAGGCTGCTGGGTCTCCAAGCTGATGAGCCCATGATACTTTTAATCATCAGAAGTTATTCCCATATGGCTGGGCTGATAGACAGACTGACAGAATCTACCTTCAGGGTAGAAATTGCTCTGAAACTGTAACAGCAGCACTGAGGGATTGATGTGGAGAGATGCTGGGTTTTCACAGCTCCCCCGGAGTCTGCAGGGGCAGGATTGCTCTGCACTCCTGCAGGATGAGAGGTGGGCAGAGAAACTAAGCTAGAAAAAAAATCTAGCATTTCTATTTTTTCCTTTTTTCCAGGAAGCAAGCCCTCCCAGCTGTGGGATCTTGCTGGAAGGCATTCAATACAATGAGATTATTTAATTTCTTTCTTTCTTTCTTTTACTTCGTGTATTTTGGGTGCTTTAAGTCAACTGGATCAGATTTTTTCCTGTTACATCCATGACAGTGCAGCTGCCACAACACAGCTCGGCAGTGACAGCCACCTTGGGGCTCATGGCAGTGTCCTTTGGGGGTCTTCAAACCACCATGGACTTCTAGGGGAACAGGGGAACCATCAGCCCTACCCATTGGGCACCAATTTCAGATACCACAAGAAGGGGGAGCCTGTGATCTGCAGCCAGGGTGGCTCATGAACACAGATTACAAGGTGGGAGGGACATTGCTCTTTTCTCCATCCCCTCTGCCTTTGTGCCCAGCCCTGGCTGCTGGAAGGACAAACTTTCCTTTTCCCAATTTGTTCCTTCTAATTTTCACCATTTTCAGCATGTCGATTTTACAGTCAATTTTATTGTTTCTTCAGCTATGCTGTTTTCTTCTTATCCTCTGAATTTCCTAAGCTCTATATCCTAGTGGAGTGGCTGTACACTTTGTTTATGCTGGTAAATCTAAATTATATTCCTTAACCCCATTTGTATGGAAGATTAGTAGCAAAGCAGGCTGAAGAGAGGTGGTAAGTCAATCAATGAATTAACCTCCTGGTTAAATGCCATAGCATGTGACAGGACAAATACATCATGATCCCTCTTTGATTTAGAAATGTAAATTTCAACGAGGGAGATTAGTTCAGTTTATAATGACCTAGAATGTTTGCCTTAAAAAATGATATCCCAGATGTTGGCCAGCAGACAAGGATTCAGCCTGTAGAGTCTCAACAACATGACTGCAACATGAAAAATGTGCTCTTATCAAGGAGTGGAGACTCCAGGCTCAGTATTGATTTAAATTTATGAGCATATTTCAAAGGCAGCAGAGGGTTTATTTAGTGCAGACACCTGGCTGAAAACAATATTTAGCTTGATTCCCAGGGCTGAGCAGAGAGGTGCATGTGCAAAATTGTACATGTGAAGCTGTTCCCATGCTGTACAAGGGGGGAAACCCAAATCCTTCCATCCAAATGACAGTGAAGACAGATCACCTCTCAGCCTTGAAGGAGCAGCTCTGGTACAGGAGCTTTGCTTAGAGTCCACCTGCGGTACTGGGGAAGTAGCTGTCATGACAGCTGGAGTCTGGGCAACTCTTCAGTTTTGCATCTGGAAGGAGAGAATATCCCTGGTGGCACCTAGATGAGCTTCTTGCGCGTTAATGAGGGCTGAAGAGTATCCTATCCCTTTTCTTTAATTTGTGAAGAAGAGGCAGCTTATGAGAATGACTAGTGAGGATCAAAGATTTACTGTAAACATCCCTGGCTCCTGTGGATTGGCCAACTGTGCCAGGGAAATCTTTCTGAGGACATGTTGTTCCATAATTGTCCATCACAGATTGTCTCATGCCATCCTCTTTGGTAGGCTCACACAATGTTTACTTTAGCTGCATGGAAACTGTCTCACAGGTCAATGTGACAAGAAATTAGGCTAAGGCAAAACCTTCAGCTTGCAAAAAACCCCGGTAGGATTTTACCATTCATTGACTGCCCCAGACTTCTTATTTCTATTTTAAAAATGAATGTTACATATTTTTAGGAAGGAATTTTAAACTTAAATGCTGATTGAGGCTTATACATCTTGCATACATTTTTAAAGCTTAAGAGAGAGATTTTAGATTTTCTTTAAAAATCAGAACCTTCCTTTTTACTTTTCAAGATCTTCAGCTACTGCTTTCCCCAAACTCTTCAACTTTGTAGATGTGCCTCATTTCTCTCCATTAGATGACATACAGGTTTATCCATGATAAAACGCTGGAGTTGAGTTCTCAATGATTAATCTGACCCCCTTTTTCTCTATGATTCACATTTTTAATGAATATATATATCTTTAGGATACTTTTTAAACATCAGAGGCATTATAAGCATTTTCAATTGTACAAAGATGTGTACTCTATTAAATATGATGACTAAAAGTTCAGATGTCTTAAACTTTGTTCTTTATGTAATTCACACTGGACAAAATTTAAAAAGGTGACCTTGACATCTGAGCCTATCCAGGACAAACAGGTCTAGGTGAAGTTTAATAATAGCCTCACAAGTTTTCCTCCTTCACCCAGATAACTCAAAGGGAAAGTGAGAAACAAAAGATAGAAGTATAGAAGACAATGAATATAACTCTGAAAGAAAAGAGAGAAACTGTAGAAATAAATTATTAATGGAACAGCCTCACTAAAAATTATATGGTCCTTTAAAACCATAAGACAGTTTTCAGGAACAGAATTTTGTCAGCTTTTAGAATGAGATTGCTATTACATTTAAGTGAGATTGAATTAGTCATGTTATAAAAGTGGAGATCTGTAAAAAGAGATGATAATTTAAAGGAATTCAGTTCCTAATGGAGTCTTCCTGGAGGAAAAAAAACATCCAGTCTGGCCACAGTGAGAGCCCTGGCATCTACAGGGAAGATTGCCTGAAGGAGTCCAAAGCTAGAGCATAACCACTGCTGTACATCTGCCATTGACATTCCTCAGCATCCAAATAAAGTCATCCATCCCAAACCACAGGAAACGAACTATATCTAGAATTGAATTAATATTAGAATTAAAAAATGGTAAAGTTTAGAATCTTTAAAGAAATTTTAAAACATTTAGGGGGAAACTTAAAGACACTGATTTGTTGTGCAAGAGTCACTCACCAGGTAGCATGGTGGAGAAGGAAATAGTAGAGAAAAGTAATACGGCAACAAAGAAAAATGTGGTGGATGATGCTGATGTTGTACATAACTAAATGAAAAGTCCCTTACTTTTGTGAGACCTCAAAAGGTGGAGCTTTTATTTGTAATCACTTTGCCTGTATTTACATTGCTGCACATATCATCACAAAGTTCTGCCTGAAACTTTGTAGATCGAATATTTCTCAACCCTTCTGCAACTCAGAAAGCATCAACTAAAGTTTGTCTTCTGGTCTGAGTGGAAATTCATTGCTGCTTTACTAGAAAAGTTGCACTTAAGTTCTATTTTGAGGGCTTGTACGTGTCCTACGTATGAGAAAAATTTCAACAATCTCTAGATACATCAGAGGCACGATGTGGCAGAAAATACAGGAGAAAACTCATGGTTTACATCTACACTTAGATTCAACATCTGGTGATTTAATCTAAATGAAAGCTTTTGGAAAAACAGAACATTCTGAGTAGAAGGACCAATGACTAGTTTTTCTAGATTATTTTAATAATTTAACAAGTATACTTCATTATTTACAAGTAGGACACACTCCCCTCCCCCCCGGCATCTTTTTAAAGGCCTATTTTCTCTTTGCAAATGCATCTGTAGTTAATATAAATCAAAAACCCCACAAAATTCTTCATGGCAATCTAGGGGAAGTTTAGAGGAGCAGACAGATTGAGGTTAAAAACATGGCATAAAAACTTAGGCTTGTTACTTAACAACTTCATAATAAAGGTCTTTTCTGCTCATATGGTGTTCATAAGCATGACCAGAAAATACAACTCTATGCAGAAGTAAGTACGCAGTGTCTGTCTTTTAAGTTGGGACCATTCTCCTAACCGGAGAAGTGTTACAGCATAAAGACACTCCAAACTGAACTGTGCAGAGATATGTATATTATATACTACATTCTATTTTGCCGACAGACCCTGAAGAAAGAATTTCTCACTTAAAGGGACACTAATTATATGACCTTTGTATTTTGAGGATCCATCTGGAGAATTTTAATCACTCAGACAGCATGAATGGTTCAAGTCAGCTCTGCTTACAATCAATTACAATGTGTAAGCAGTTTTATTGTTAGCACAAGCCAGCAAAAATGGCATCTTGGCAGAAACAATGCCGTTTACACTGCATGCTATAAAATGTATTAAGATTTATCTTTTTCCTGATATTAATCAGGAAATCAGGATATGAACCCTGATCAATATATAGCAGCAGGGACAATGTTAAGACAAGCTGGGATTGAGAAGCAATGCAACACATTTTCCACTTTAAGATAACTAACTTTTATTGACTTCTAAAAAAACATTCTGTGGGATACACTGTGCTCTTTTACACAGCAGTCCAGTGCCATAAACCTCTCCAGCAACCTTAGTAAAATCATCCTGTTACTGAGACCACAAAAGCCAAAAGAGCACAAAGGAGCCAGCACTGACTAGGCACCTTGCAAAGGAAGCAAACACACTCTTTGCGGTTTGCTCTGAAGGAGCTAGCATAAAAGGTTTTGTAGGGTCGTCTGTCAGCTAAGATAGATCTAGGCATCCTCCAGGCTCTGAATTACACAGATTGCCTTTTGGTCCCCTTTGGACAGAGAAACATAGTCAGGTGAGAAAGGTAAAGAAGGAGACGAGATGCATAGAAGAGAGGCTTTGAATGGAGAAATTGCAGTTTGGATGGCAATGAAAGTGAAAGACATTAGTAGAAGTGTCATGAAATGCTTGTGCTACCTCTACTCTATGGAGATTTTACATGTAGCTGTGCAGTTCTCAGTCATTAATAGTCACCAGACTCAGAAAAAAAGTTTTGTATATCTTTTCATAGGCTTGCTAGCTAAAGAGACCAAGAAGATCATGTATCCCCCTTTCTAAACGTACAATAGATTAGAGATAACTTGATTATCTCTGTAACTTGCAAAGGTGTTTTCAATGCAAACAAGAGACTCACAATCTTCACTTTGTTAAGCAGAAGAAACATGAAGTTTCTTCTTATTAGGCATCTCTTCTAGGCTTTGAATTATGTATTATTTCTAAAAAGTTCTGCTTCTTTTCCTTTTCTTTGTAGAACATACATTTTGTTACGGAACAGCTTACTCCCAATTCCCATTAAAATTAGGGCATCAAACTACTTTTGAAGATCCTGGCTTAAGAACTTACAGGTTTCACCAGTGACTGTTACATTCCTCTTGATTCATGTTTCTCTTCTGATACCTCACGTTTGATAATATCCAGCTACCTCAGCCACGTGATCTGAAATTCATTGAATTATGACTGTTCAGCTTATTAAAAGGTATAACAGATACCGTTATGGCTGTTGCTTAACAATAGGTTATTATTGCCCTGTCAGTAGGTTGTTTTCTTATTAAAACACTAGAAGTGGTGATGTGTAGAAGGCAAAGAGCCTTTTACACCATCACAAATGTGAAGTAGCTGCATTCTTTTGTTCTGAAGCAGCTCAGTAAATTTCCCTAAAAGACTAACTTGGCTTCCCCAAATTTATGAAGATGAATAGATTTTACTGTTCATTATCAGAGAAGCAAATACTGACTCAGTACTGACTCATGGATAAGAAAAGGCCACAAAAGGACATTTTGAATCTTTGGCATTATTGGGGGCTTCAGACATAGAAACTCTTGAATTACTATTGCACTGATGATGAATATAGGTTTTAAGAAGCACAAGACAGGCAGGACTGTATCTCGAGCCCGCGTAGATTGCATATCGAACTGCTGAAATTGAGCTCAGCTCAGAAATGGCAGCTATCTCACCTTCAAGACATGGCAGATCCTTAGACCTGGGCTCATGTGATGCCTTTTCTTCCTGGATGAATCTAAGACCAAAGGAAATGCATTACACAATTCTGCTTGGACCATAGGTTACGAATAAAATGAATAGCTCATCCTTGAGCTTTTAGTAAAAGATTTTTTTATATACATCATATTACTAGCTGATTTTGCAAGAAGTCTTTTGTTATTTTCTTAAATATTAGTTCAGCTTCAAGAAAAAACAAGAAACCATTTTGGAGACTTTATCACCATTATTTCAAGACTTAATTTTGATCCCAGTATCTGGAGCTGAACAAAAACATTTCCCTTGATTACAACTCCATGTAAAGATATTTCATCATCCTGTAGATAAACTGACACAAGCCAAAGAGTGTCTACCTCTGCACATCTCTTCTGTTTTCTGTTTTTCTGATGAGAACGTGATGAGGCAGGACACTAAAAGATACAAATACCTACCGATGGTCACTGAAAATGCAGGTGGAGGTGATCTAAAAGGATATTTCTTTGTCAGCCCATTGTCCCCTTTGCCGTAAGAACTTTCCATAGCACATTACAAGGCTTTTGCCAGCTCTGCTAGAATGATGGTGATCTGTAGTGGCTGCAGAGCCAGCACATCTTGGCCCCCGCAGGGTCTGTGGGATGGTAGTGTCTGGGAATCACTCAGTCCCAGGTACCTGCATAAATATGGAAACACCAGCAGTAAAAATTGGGTGTGAGGATTCCCTAGTATAGTGCATCAGACCTGTTCAAATCCAAAAAGATGAGCACTTCCCCTTATTGAACCAGGGACTTTAATTTGATCCACTTCTGCATCCAAACCTAAGACCAGAAATTCTTGTTACAGTCTTAGGGATATCTATAGCAGTAATAAAAATAGTAACACATTGCTAATTTGAAATACATTATGATTCCGTTTCTAGAATCAGACTCTGCTATCTGATGGCAATAGACATGAGTGAAGCCAGTAGGTGGTTAAAAGCAACATTTATGGGATAAGCATTACACAGGCCTTATGCCCCTATTGCTGATCATGTTGAAAAACATGCTGGTATAGCTGGGGGCCTTATAGAAATTTTAGTCCTATATTCCTATAGGGGAAAAATAAATAATAATTTTCTGCTTCAACAGCTGTAGGAAATGTTTAGATGTACCCTTTAATGTCCCTCATCAATTAGTTTGGATTGTTTTTAAATGGGGATCACAGGGGAGCCATATGCTTAGAGATATTCTTAACACATTGTTCAGTCGAACAGAACTGAACTTGCTCCTTAGGAGGCTAATTTTTCACTGTAATGCTGCATTCTGATTGAATTTCCTAGCAGTTGGTGGTCCTTTACGTTGTACGTCAAGGGCCGTTTCAATGAGCTCCAAAATAAAGTGGCAGAACAGCTCGTCTCGCTTTCTTCTAATTGCTTAAAACATCTCCATATGCGAACAACAGCACCAAGGTTTTGCAGCGAGCAGTGATAAGGGTAGCTGATCAGATCAAAGAAGAAGATTGTTGTGAGATACTGTATTCATGATTTGAAGAAAGTCTTTCCTTTGTCACAAGACTCATAAATGTGGCTTAAACTGCCTTTTGCTCTGAGAGAATGCATCCTTCTTAGGGGGGTTCTCACCCCCCTGAGCACTCAACAAAGTCTGTGAGCTCCCCCATCTTCCCCTTTAATCTGTAAGGCCCTCTTCTGTGGGGTTCAAGCTCTGCAACATTAATATTTTGAAGGAGATCATATGTGAAGGTCCTGCCTCAGATGCCTTTGTGTGTGAAAAACTGCGTGCTTCCAAAAGGAACAGTTAGTTCTGAAAAGCTGCTGGCATTGAAATGCCCACAGTTGTTTTGAGAGAGAAATATTCACAAATGTGCAATTTTTCCAGCCTTTTATTGCTTATGAAGGAGGCCCTTGGAAACAGAAGGCGAAGAATCTTTCAAGTCAATTGCAAACTCTCCAGCTCTCTTCCCTAAAGCCACTCCTTCATCCTGGGAAGGTTAAAGACCAGGGTAGATCTTCAGCCACCACCTGGCTCAGTAGCTCTGGCTGTGAATGTGTCACACAGGCAGCACCTCC
Organism: Pelecanus crispus; assembly: GCF_030463565.1. Classification (NCBI taxonomy): domain Eukaryota; kingdom Metazoa; phylum Chordata; class Aves; order Pelecaniformes; family Pelecanidae; genus Pelecanus; species Pelecanus crispus. The sequence goes on from NC_134652.1 coordinate 5,097,130, forward strand.
GCAATACATCGGGAAGGTGCAAAGTGTGGTATCAAGTCGTCTGCAATAAAATACCCCAGAATGTAAAATGTTCAGTTTTTCTGATATTATTTCTTGGTGTGAAAGTAGAGAAAGTGAGCCCAAGAACATATATTGAAAGAATCAGCAACAAAGGCAAAGTTTGTGTCCCAACTTAAGGCCAATAACTTGTTCATTTTTTGAGATGTGCAGTTGCACCCTGTTGCCTGGGAAGGGTAGCCCAGGAGGGAAGGACAACCGTTCGCTTGCTCTTGCCCTTGCTCTTGAAAGGGAACAGGTTTCTGCATGAGCCTCAGCCCAACAGCTGGGAGCTAAAAGGTGACGTTACCTCGAAGGAAGAGGAGAATGAGCAGTCTTCAAGGCTAATGGAAATGCTGGCACTGGGCATTGCATAAATATAGCCTGGTTCTTCTTTCAGAAGCATATAAATCAAGACTGAATTAATTCTGAGTAAGAGATAAAACATTATAAACTGGTGTACATAGAAGGAAAAAAAGGCAGGAACACTTTCTCTTGCTAACGGCATGCGCTCTTTGCAGCCTCTAGTAACAGCTCTCAGCATGGGAGATATTTTATATAAAAACATCTGGTTACACAGTGCAAACAAAACAACAATTTACACAAGGGCATGTGAAAAGGTTTGATATATGGTATTTACTTATGAATTTCAAAGAGCTGCTTGTATTTAGTTTTCAGTCAAATATTCCCTGTGTCCCATGAAAAGACCCCACATGCAGGTTGTATACATGGTCAGATTGTTTCAGTGTACTTACGCATGGTGCTGAGGGTAACCTCTAATTGGCAGACTCAGATTAAGCAGAGACTATTTCCACACAGTACAGAGAGATACAGCAGTGTTTTCTACAATAAATATCAGTAACAAGTTAAGAACTGAGAACAAAATATCCCAATTCATAGAAAAGGATTATGCACCAAACACATGCTATTTACTTCATTGTAAGAAACTTCTTGACATGACATTAAGCATCAAATATTAACACCAAGTTTTGACCTAAGAAGTGGTGTGGAATCTCCCATTAAGTAGGACCACTTTTTATTGTTTAGATGGAACATGTGTCAGAGCACTTTCCTAATGCTTGCCCTGCTGAGAGAAGGTGAAATGTGCCTAATAATATAGAAGTCATATCTATGCCAGTCATTTGGTTGAGATCGTGATGAAATCAGCCGCTGCAAGAGTATAAACTTTCTGCATCTACATGCACATCTGCTCATTTCTGCTCTTATCTTCCAAGATCCTGAGTGCATGAAGTGTCCTCAGGAAGAAAAGATGCATGACTAGGTAACTTTGTTGTTACTAAATTACAAATCTATAATGCCTACTTCATGCCCCTATGAGAAAAAGAGTATCATTTTCCAGTGACCAAGAACGCTAAGTTAGCTGATTTCAACTACTCTACCTTGATTTCTCTCCAAATCTTAAATTCAAGCCTCTGATGGTATTTCTAAACACTTTGTAAACATATCAGGCTGGTGAACTTGCATAACTAAAACCCAACCAAATGTGAAAATTCTGTGGACAACACTTCCATCAAGGCACATTTCTAGAATACCAACATATAAAACCTAAAAATTAGAATCATGTTAACCCTCCGTCCTCAGCTTATGACATTTTCCATAGAGGAATGAGAAGCTCTAAATTTGGGATGGATTTTTGTGTTTTTTCATTTTGATCTACTACACAATACAGGCTAGGAAGGGAGCTTTATTAGGTTATTTCTACACCAACATTCATAGCTTTTAAAGACATTCTCACTTCTCTATCACATCTGTCACCAGTGAAGTTGTTCCAATAAAGTTTAGCCTTGCTGTTAAAAATTTGCAGCTCATTTCTGTTCTGCTTGTTATTTTATCAGTTGTTTTCAGCTACTAGAGCTGGTAATTCTCTCATTTGCTGAGCCAAAAGAGCCCTCTGCTGTTGGAAACCTACTTCCACCCAGGGGACTGCTAGCCCACAGTCAAGCGTTTGGTTGCACGGTGCAGAAAAACAGAGGTTTCTTAGGTTTTGGAAGGCAGTATTTCTTATGCTGGCATCTTTCTCATGGCTCTGTTCTGAAACGTTTCTAAAACTGCCAACAATTGCATGGGTTGACATTGCAAACACTGGCATTTCAATTGTGGTGAAATTCAAAAATACTTCCTCCCCTGTCTCCCTTTCTCAAATTTTTTAAGTCTCAGATTTCACCTTGAAATAGTTATTCTTCAAAACAACATCAAGTAAAATGACTCAAGTTGAGCCATTGTCTTTAGTGCGAACTGGGTAGCTGCAAGTAAAGATGTGTATGTAACACTGTTCGTTCTTACAGAGAAGGCACCTTTCTGCGGTATTCTTTTGGACTATATGTCAGAGCATTCATCCAGAGTAGAAGACAGACATGAAGTTTTCAAAATGCAAGATGATAGTGCCTGCAAACGCAGGCAAGGCTAGCAACAGTCTAAAGGCTGAAGCTTTCTCATTTATTTTCATAGCTCTTATAAAAATATGGCTCTCATTAAAAGTGTGGAAATGGACCTTTAACAAAAGCTCTGCTTCTGGAAAGTGAAAGCAATTTGCTCGTTGAAACTCTGGGTTTACGTTCTTTGAATGTTAGCTATGAGAGTTTTTCCTATTTTTCTGCTCTTACCCTGAGGGCTGGACCTGGGTCCCCCTTGGGCTTTCCCTTGTGTCACCCAGCTGAATGCTCCATCCTGCCCTGGGGGCTTTCAGGGGCTGAGTCGTGCAGAGCAATCCATGGTGAAGCTTACAAGGAAGAAATGAGAACCCTTTCCAACAGGCAGAAGGAGTGTCATAGCCTGTTCCATCCCTCTGCCCACCGCAAGCCTTAAGGGGCACATCAAGGAAGAGAAAGGAGGAGTGGGCAGGGCAAGCTGGCTGCAGACACATCATTAAGGACAGCCTTTCTTCCCTCCGACAGCTCGGATAGTGAATTCATTCAGTGGAAGCCAGGACTGGGTCATCTATTCCAGAAAATGTAGGCAACCAGAATGAAATACTAATTTTTCCTGCACCAGATTTACGACAATTTATACCTACATGTGCTTCAGTCTTGTACGATCAGTTCAAAGCAGCATGTCTGGTGCACGTAGCTGTGGCAGCACTGATGGGTCTCAGCATGAGCCATGCTGGAGGCTGCGTAAATGAACATGTACAGTCCTTGCAGCTGCTTTCTTTATTAATTATAATGGGCATTTATGTACTCTCTCATTTAAATGGATCCATCACATCTGAGATAATTTCAAGGAAATGTTCAAGAAGCTGAAAGTAAATAGGCTCCCTCAAGCCATACAAGCTGACCTTGGTTCAGTCGCTGTCACTGGTGGCACTGCAGAAATCTCTGTGGATCTTGCCCTGCAGTGCCTCCTGCATTAATTGATGCCCAACAGTTGATCTGAGCAATGGCCCGGTCACAAGATCTTCCTCACCTTTTCCTGATGTTCACAGGAGACTCCAAAGTTATAATCTATTGGCCCAAATCTTCACAGCATCTTAATTGTGCACATGTGATTAATTTTATTAGTGATCTGGATGTTGTTACCAAATCCCAGCTTGACTCTCTAATTAGCCTGTTTTGTTAATTAATTAGGCTTTTATAGCCATACTGTGAGAATGTTTTCCCTAATAACTTCTGTTCCAGTTGGCCTGGCTCATTGGGTTTTGACAGAGAATACGGAGGCTGCAGAGATTTAAAGTTACTACTGATTTCCTTTCCCACATTCTTATTTTTATGAAATACAGATTACTGATGCTCTGGGTAAGAAACAGCCCGTAGCTTGAACTGACTTGTTAACAAACAACAGAGAATTTATGTGGGGAGATACATCGTAAGTAGCTCAGTCACAATAAAATGTTATTAATTGTAATTTTTATTGTAATGGATCGTAAGTAGCTCAGTCACAATAAAATGTTATTAATTGTAATTTTTATTGTAATGGATCATTATGTAATGTAAGCTGTCGTAGTTTCTGTTCTGGTTTTGAGATGGATATTTGGCCTGATCTTGGAATGCAGCTACTTGGTGTCTGCTTACACGCAGCTCTGCTCAGTATGGCCCATGGACTTCAGGGAAAATCAGCAAGGCTAATGCAGCTTGGGCGCTCCAAACCACCAACGTTCATGTGGTGATCCCCCAGAGAGCAGAGGGCTGTACACAATAACGTACTAGTAGAAGAGGGAAGGGAAAAAAAAAAAGGAAAAAGTATATCACAACTCATCATTCCAACAACACGAGGCAAATGACGGAAACCTGGTGTTTAGCAACACAAACCCCAAGCTGTCACATTAATTGCTCTTGAAACGGTCAGGAACAGCGAAGTGGCCTGAAATAACTGACAGGGGCTCTCCACAACACATCCGCTCCAAAGCACACGCCGAGGTCCTGGTGAAAGCTTGGCATCGTGATGGACACACAGCGCTCTTGGGGAGGCCATCAAAAGCAGACAGGGTTTCACACTCCTGCAGCTACTCTCGCATGAAGATGGCTTCTAGGCTGTTTACGGGGCTGATTCATTGCCCACCTCGGGGATATGGTAATATGTTCTGGGCATCTTCTAAAAATTCCATTTACAGTGTAAATTAATCTATCAGCCCTGGGCTTGTCACAGGATACATGCTGGGGTGATCCACGGACTCAAACAGGTCTGGACAGGAGGGATTGTTTTTAGAACAAGCATCAATACAATCAAGAAGCAAAAAAAAAAAACCCTGAAACTGTGGCTACGCATACAGAGAGGGACACTCACCCTCTCTTAGTAATGACCCAGGATCGCTATTTGTATTGAGCTCATTTGTATGTTACACTTAAAGGCTGGCTTGGCCATTGCTGCTGTTTATTTGGTATTATGATCTGCATTTATTTAGAGATGTAACAGCAGCAACTTGAGCTAATCCATTCTGCCTGCTATCATGTGATAGAAGTGTTAATCATTAACTATCCAGAACTGCACAGAAAGAAGAGTTAATTAATACCGTAGGCACCAGCACATATCACCCTTTTATTAAGAAAAGCTGCATGATGACATCAGCCTTCGAGAATATCAACAGACATTTTTAAGAGTTTCTGCAGCTTTTGTCCAAGATCATTTGGCTCCTCTGAGCTTCTCTAAAGTGCGTTAAATATCCAATTATAACAATTTTTACCATCCAGACCATGAGCCTATTCTTCAGAATTAGCCTGAATTCATGATAAGTGTGTAGAAAGGAGAAGTTACACATCATTAGCAGCTGTATGTTTTTCTGGACAAAAACAAATCCCTGACCCCATTTTGAAACCCTCATTAGCAGCACCGGTAAAGGAGGTGTCATGGTTCAGCCCCCGCCAGCAGCTCAGCACCACGCAGCCACTTGCTCACTGCCCCTGCCCTGATGGGATGGGGGAGAGAATCGGAAGAGTGAGAGTGAGAAACACTCCTGGGCTGAGATAAGAACAGTTTAATCATTGAAATAAAGTAAAATAGTAATGCTAATAGTAACAGTATAATAACGATAATAATAATAATGATATATGAAGCAAGTGATGCACAATGCAATTGCTCACCACCCGCCGACCAATACTCAGACAGTTCCCGAGCAGAGATCGCTGCTCCCCAGCCAACCCCCCCAGTTTCTATATTGCCCATGATACCATATGGTATGGAATAGCCCTTGGGGCAGTTTGGATCAACTATTCTGGCTGTGCCCCCTCCCAGTTTCTTGTGCGCCTGGCAGAGCATGGGAAACTGAAAAGTCCTTGACTGGCATAAGCAGTACTCAGCAACAACTAAAAACATCAATGTGTTATTAACATTCTTCTCCTACTAAATCCAAAACACAGCACTGTGCCTGCTACTAGGAAGAAAATTGACTCTATCCCAGCCGAAACCAGGACAGGAGGTCAGCCTGCTCTGCATCCAGCCAGCAGAGCCGGTACCAGCAGCCGGGGCTGTGCTGCCCAGGGCACACCGTCCATCAGGCTCGGGCAGCCGGCGGCTCTTTGCTGCAACACCTCTTCCTGATGCTGGGCAAAGGCTTAGCAATCTATCTTACATCTAAAACAACAGCCATCCGTTGCCAGCACCTCCGAGAGATCAGCGCTGACAAAGCCAACTACCTATGAGAAGTCCACAAACGTTGTCCTCTTGTGATGCTAACCCTAAATTCAGGAACTGCGAAGCTTTCAGAAAACTAACTTTTCCTTTCTCATCCCTTTCTTATATCCACCCCTTCGCTCTCCTGAGGTCAATCAAAGAGCCTGTCTTTTGACAACAGCCTTGATAATGGGATTTGCTGGCAAACACAGTCTATCTGTGTGCTCCCACCTTCATCCATGGTGTTTAGTACAGATGTGTTTCCTAATAATCTGTGCTATTATATATGGGGCATAAAATAAACATTACAATTATAATTTGCATATATATAAAATACAGCCACTATTATATAATTAAACATTTAAGAACACTACACTTCAACAGCTTTATAGCAACCGTATAAAACCACCAACTAATCCTATGCCTTTCTATAAAAGCATATGCACATAACACACTTGCTATATGCAGAAAGTTAATTTTTGAGTATAACTCAAAAATTTGCATGCCAAATTGCTCCATTAGGAAAATATCCTAATTTCAGTGCAAAGTATAAACATGCAGTTTTGCCTCATTTGCTTTGGAAAGTACCTTTCATATCAATCAACTATTAATATAGCTGGCATCTTACCTGTTCTTTTTTTCCTTTTGTGGCAAATGAAAACCATGATTATGTTTTATCACCATTTTAGCCAGGAAATTTGCACTGAGATGAGACCTCAAAAGCTGTGCTACCAGGAGGGAGACTCTTACAATCGCTTTTATAAACAGGATGTCTGTAAAGCTGATTGGTAGTTACAAGTTGCAGGTTCTTCAAGAAATAATTTGGAGAACTGACTGCAGCCAGGTGACACTATTTGAACAGATGACACAATTTGAACCGATGCCAAGACTTTCCCTGCCTTCTCCTTATTAGGATGGTGGAGCACCATTCATAGTCAACCTATTAATTAATCTTCCTAACATGAATTTTCAAAAACAAAGTTATCTGGGAGTATTGAATCTGTGTTCAATATACAAATGCACATGAAAGTACAAAAGAATAATGCTAATAGTGCTTATCAGCTGCATAAAAATGCACTTTTTCCAAGGAAAATAAACAGAGAAAGTGAGTTACAGAAAGTTTAAGCAACGTGGTCAGGTTCACACGGCAAGTCAGTGCCAGAGCTCAAAGCAACCCTCAGCTCTGCTATTCCTCAGCTTTCTGTGCTCGTGGCTGCACCACGTGTTGTTGCTAGTGCAAAGAAGCTGGACAAAGAGAAAATATGCAAGGAGCGCTTCTGTGCCTGGGGGAAAGGGAGGAACGCAGAGAAAAAAAGTTTTCCTCTCTCTTGAGTCCTGAATCTGATTTTGAAAGAGTGCAGTATCGCTGCTTATCTGTTTAAAGATGAACATGCACTTCTGATTTGGCAGAATCAATAGCTTTTGATATTTTATTTATAGAAGCACAATTACAGTCCGCTCCGAAGAGACCAGAATCACAACTGTCCCATTTTAAACTTTTCTTTATAGCTCAGACATTCATTTTCTGACAAGGAAATGAAAGAGACTGACAGACCAAGCAGAAAGGTCTGTCTGTAAAGGCAGTGTTACCTTGATAGATTGCTGTTGGGCTGCTAATAAAACCTTCTGGTTTCATCCTATTTTCTTAGCAAAAACAGCTACTGGAAAAGTTTGAAGTGCTGACAACACCAACGCTTTAATAAATGGAGTGAGGTGCCACATGAAATGATGGCACAGGCATTAAGGACCAAGCTACAAAATAACTGGGTTGCCTGAAAGGGAATTGAGATAGAAATTCGGGGGGTTGTTAATTGATGTGGCCTGAAGACATCTTTTTGGCCTGATGGTGCCTGGAGCTGGCTGCACGCCTTGGCACCGCAGGGCTGCCCGCCAGGCAGGGCTGCACCACCGGCCCCCGGGCTCCCCGGCACCGCTGACAGGCACAAGCGGGGCTCTGTAAACATCATCTCATTAAGGCTTTTTGAAAAGAAAATTGTTGTAAATTAGAGCCGGGAGTGATGTTTGCACAAGGTTTGCAGCCAGCAGACTTCACATTCCCGGCAGGTCACAGGTGGGATGAGGTTGCAGTTTGTATCTGAACCATCGCATGCGCTTCACCTCTCCTGCTGTCGCTGCGGCGGATGAGCAATGGCAATGTTATGTATGCAGGAGTAAGTATTTAAATACTAGAAAGTTTAAATCAATAGCAACCAACACCCTCTTCCAATAATCTTAGAAATTGCAAGGATTTTTTTCCAGATTAATGATTATCTGTGGAATTTGGCTGTCTGTCTGGAATTTACTGTGTCTTGCTTTGCCTTTCTCTACCCTACTGTTTTGTTTTAAGCTTCTGGTGTATTCCAGGGCATTTTCAACATTGCCTTTTAAGTAGTTTTTTCTTTTGTGACAGTCTTAGACAAGTAGGCAGGAGGAATTTACACATGATAGGGCGAAATAACAAGAAACAAATATTTTCCATTGCAATTACAAGGGTGGCCTCCTCATATAAATTATTTATGGAAAAATACACTTAATACTGTTACCCATATTTTCCAAGATAAAGGCAGATGAAGCTAAAGTTGCTGCACCGTAATCCATTAGTCTGGTATGTATGATGGATCACAGTTAGAAGCAAACCATGTAGAAAGTAGCTGTAAGTGATCCTCCAGCTGACCTGAACTTTAGAAGCTAATTTTCCACTACCAAGATACATCTGCTACAGCAGAAGAAAACTTTCTAGGCACATCACATCCTTCTTCCCTGCTGTGCTGGCCCTCAGGTTGCTTAGACACGGTTCACTGTGCAGCCCTGGAGGCAGTAGATGTTTGTGGATATGGGAAGGCTCATGACATGGAGCATTTCACACAGGAAAATATGACACTAGAAAACCCTTAGTTTGTCTGAGTGGATTCTTGAGTGTCTTGAATAACTAACGCTGCCCTGTAGTGAATTGCTGAGACATGTGAGGAGGTGTATGGGCATGTAAGGAAGATGACCACTAACGAGCCTCATGTCTACCTGAACTTTCTCCTCCTCACAGCTCAGAGCCCTTCGCCTGTGCTCACAGACTGCCAAGCGGCTCAGGAAAGGGAAGGACTTTCCACCGTGCTCAAACGGTACTCACCACGGTCTTGAAGCAAAGCGCCTGCTGAATCAAGAACCAAAATAATTGCAACTCTGGGATTAAAGAAAGAAGTGGCTGACAGCTCGGCTCATTGTAAAAATTCAGGGAAGATGATCTGCTGCCAAAGACTGTATTCATATTAGTTTATGAAAGCAATCACAACATGTACTCAAGCTGTTAAAGAGCCCAGAAGTTCTTAGCTGCAACCTGAATTCCACATATGGCAACTTCATTGGTAGGACAGGTACTGTAAGTGAAGTTTCCTTTTTCCTCTGCACTTAAGATGAATATATGTGATTTAAATCAAATGTGCCTATAAAAATCCCTTCCATTTGGTGATGTGTTGCCTACGTGTCTGGAAGCTCACTCAGGAAGAGTTTTCAACAGTCTGCCCTCCGCCCCTGCCTGTTAGCCTTCCAAGGGGTGGGAAAATCACACCAGACATGTTGGTGCAGAAATGGCATCTTCGAACCATCGTTGTGTCTCGCATGAAAAGAGCAGCAGAACCTCCCCTCTACAGACAGTGCATTTTCCCCCAGGGAAGACCTATGACACAATATTTTGGCCAGGGGCAGACAGACTGGAAGACCATTGCAGCCTTTGGGAAAAGGGAGGCTGATGTAGAAATAAGAAAAAAAACCCTAAGCTTGCAGTGAACTGGAGGAAAGTAAGGCACGAGTAGCGTGCTATAGTTAGCGACCTGCTACACCACTTAGACACACGCAAGTCTATGGGGCAGGAGGGGATCCACCCAAGGCTACTGAGGGAACTGGTGGAAGTGCTCACCAAGCCACTTTTAATCATTTATCAGCAGTCCTGGCTATCCGGGGAGGTCCCAGTTGACTGGAAGTTAGCAAATGTGATGCCCATCTACAAGAAGGGCTAGAAGGAGGATCCAGGGAACTACAGCCCTGTCAGTCTGACCTTGGTGCTGGGGAAGGTTATGGAGCAGATCTCTTGAGTGCCATCATGCAGCATGTACAGGACAACCAGGTGATCAGGCCCAGTCAGCACGAGTTTATGAAAGGCAGCTCCTGCTTGACTAACCTGGTCTCCTCCTATGACAAGGTGACCTGCTTAGTGGATGAGGGAAAGGCTGTGGATGTTGTCTACCTAGACTTTAGTAAAGCCTTTGACACCATTTCCCACAGCATTCTCCTGGAGAAACTGGCTGCTCATCGCTTGGATGGGTGTACTCTTCGCTGGGTAAAAAACTGGCTGGATGGCTGGGCCCAAAGTGTTGTGGTGAATGTAGTGAAATCCAGTTGGTGACCGGTCACAAGTGGTGTTCCCCAGGGCTTGGTACTGGGGCCAGTTCTGTTTAATATCTTTATCAGTGATCTGGATGAGGGGATCGAGTGCAGCCTCAGTAAGTTTACAGACGACACCAAGTTGGGTGGGAGTGTCGATCTGCTGGAGGGTAGGAAGGCTCTACAGAGGGATCTGGACAGGCTGGATCGATGGGCCGAGGCCAACTGCACGAGGTTCAACAAGGCCAAGTGCTGGGTCCTGCACTTGGGTCACACCAACCCCATGCAACGCTACAGGCTTGGGCAAGAGTGGCTGGAAAGCTGCCCAGCAGAAAAGGACCTGGGGGCGTGTTGGTCGACAGTGGCTGTACATGAGCCAGCAGTGTGCCCAGGTGGCCAAGAAGGCCAACAGCATCCTGCCTTGTGTCAGGGACAGTGTGGCCAGCAGGAGCAGGGCAGTGATTGTTCCCCTGTACTCAGCGCTGGTGAGGCTGCACCTCGACTACTGTGTCCTGTCTTGGGCCCCTCACTACAAGAAAGACATTGAGGTGCTGGAGTGTGTCCAGAGAAGGGCAATGAAGCTGGTGAAGGGTCTGGAGCACAGGACTGATGGGGAGCAGCTGAGGGACCTGGGGTTGTTTAGTCTGGAGGAGGCTGAGGGCTCTACAACTACCTGAAAGGAGGGTGTAGCAAGGTGAGTGTCAGTCTCTTCTCCCAAGTAACAAGCGATAGGACAAGAGGAAATGTCCTCAAGTTGCACCAGGGGAGGTTTAGATTGTATATTAGGAAAAATTTCTTCACTGAAAGGGTTGCCAAGCACTGGAATAGGCTGCCCAGAGAGGTGGTGGAGTCCCCATCCCTAGAAGTGTTCAAAAAATGGGCAGATGTGGCACTTTGGGACATGGTTTAGTGGGCATGGTGGTGTTGGGTTGATGGTTGGACTGATGATCTTAGAAGTCCTTTCCAACCTTGATTCCTAGTTTTTACTTTCATTAAAAATTAATCCAGCCACCAAGCCAGGAAACATGAAAATAATTATTCCTCTCCCCTTAACTGGTTTAGTGGTGGACTTGGTAATGTTAGGTTAATGGTTGGGCTGGATGATCTTAAAGGTCTTTTCCAACCTAAATGATTCTATGATTCCTGCTCCCCTGTCCTGATTGAGTAACTTGGGCTCTCTTCCACACCCCCAAATTGCCATCTTGGCAACAGGACTCATGTGCTTGGATTGGTCTGAAGCTATCTGCATATTGAGAAATCAGCTAGCTAAACATAACAGAAAATCATTAAATTCACAGTGCAGTTTTCCATCTCAGAATTTGGCCCTGTTTTCACTATTCAGCCAATTTTCATACTAGGTGAAGGGAATTCATTTGTCATCTTTATTTTTCCATTCAGTGCAAATGAAATCCGTCAGGGATTCCAGCAGTGATGAGGGCATTGCAGATGGACAGACATCTGGGAAGACGAGCACACAGACAGTTTGGTGACAGTGCAACACAATGGGACAGATGTTTCCAAAGACTCTACTAGATAAATTATCTTCCATGGGGCTTGAGGGAGTAAGGATGAAAAAATGATGCTTCTGTAACACCTTTGGAAGTTTGGATTTGTTGGAGATAATCCAGATGTATAGGAAGGATGTGACACTTTTGACATAATCACAGTTTTCAGATGAGTGTTTGCAAGTGACTTCTACAATTTATAAAACATCATGACCTCATACGACTGTAATCTCACTTAAAATACATGTACAGTGCCCTTAAAAACTAAAGCTGTCACTCAGCATTAAATAATAAAAGTATGTGAATGCATGATGGAGTTCTCTGGAGAGAGAGGAGCTAAGTTTTCATTTTTCCTCATTTGCTGGCAATGTAATGTTCCCTGCAAATGATCTGGAGCCTCTTGTGTGTTTCTGCCAGGATTTTGTCTGAAATGAATAAAATACGGATGATGAATGCATTTGAAGATGCTTGTTTATATTCAGAAAAAACATCCTATTTAATACGGCTTCAAATCACCTGTGAAACTAGATGGGAAAGATAATTACGGTGCAGTGTTACGCCTGCATAAATATCAGACCAACCTCAAGGCTCAGGTCTTCAGATGTCCCATTCCCAGGGTTGCCAGCCTTGCAGGAGGTCTGCTGACCTCATTCCAAAACCACTGCAAATCTTCTGAGATTTCCCATGAAATGGAGCCCTGAGACTGTGGCCACTGAGAAGCAGAACACAATCACAAATGTGAAGGCAGGGCTCAGTAGCAATATTTGTATTAAAATCTGGGAAAGTGACACTGAAGAATTGGGGAACTGCTTGGCTATATAATGCCTCACCTTCTGGAGAAGCAACATGGTCCTTGATCTGCCAGCCCTCGGGGCTCAGCCTCTCCCCCAGTGCTCTGTGGTCAATGCCATAAGACGTCATGGCCAAAGAAGAGGAGGCCCATCCCCAGGCAAATATGCAGGGATCACAGGCAGGAGAGGAAAAGAAGGTCATAAGCAATAACAGCATTCTTAAAAATGCCAGGAGAATTTTGAAATCACATTGTAGCAGTTTTGTTATCAATCCAATTATAGCAGTAGAAAAGAAGTAAGAAACTCACTTGTCTGGATGCTGTTGCAAAGGAGACAGCAGTTCTTCTTACTATTAGTCACAAGTGATTGCCTTTAAAAATATTATTATTATTATTATCATCATTATTTCTGAGATAAGCTGCTTAAGTCCTGATAGATACTTCTGGAAATTACTCCCTACTCAGCTGACAAACTTATCTGGCCTCAAGTGAAGCCAACCTATTTTACTTGGACTGTGTTTGCCATAACCAGTACGAAGCAAGCAAAACCAATCTGATCTGCACTATGGGGTGTATTTGAGCTAAGTTTCAATATTTCCAAAACTCAAATTCAGTAACCCAAATGTTAATGATACTCTTTATGATATAACTCTGTTGAAGTCAATAATATCTCTAACAGTGTTAATCCCATTAATGAGTAGGATATACAATCACACTGTGAGAAATAAACTCTGTCTTAGAGATCTTACAGTTTAAACACACAAAGGGGATTAAAAGGGAGATGCTGGTCTCCCAAAGGTCCCTTTCAACCTAAGCTATTCTGTGATTTTTGGAAATTAAATACTTAAGACAGATTTAAAAATGCAAGGCAAGTTTCACCATCCCACTTCCCTGGCAGAATTAGTGCCAAGGACCTATGCAGAAAAATATATTAATGCATTTCAAACAGTTGGGCATTTTTGATATGACATGGCAAAAAATTCTCTGGAACTTTATAATTTATGTTATGACACATATTAGTAAACATCTGCATAGCCTTAATGCTTCACTGTGTCTTTAGAGCCTGTCACTTCCCCTTTCAGACAGCTTTATCCAACATGCTGGCACAGGCCCTTTTTTAATGGCTATAAGTCAAGTTCAAACAAGTTTAATACACAGCTGTGAAATTATATTGGCATATCCGGTAATGTAAGTCTGACATGAATCTTTGATGCCTTCTGCATGACAAGTGAAAACTCATTTCAGAGCTTTTCTTTCCCATAAATTCTTGTATTTTCACTGTTTTCATAAATGAAAGCATTATTGAAGGTACTTCCAGCATATTGTCAAAAATCTGTGATTATGAAGATAAACAAAATCAGTTCTTCCCACCTTCAAACAAGCACATTAGCTACAAATAATGAAACTTCACTAAATGACATGGAATCTGTTTGGATTTGGACATAAGTTAGGCAGAGATATAGTTATCATATGGAAGTATCACATTATGTATTTATTCACCCAAATGAATAACAGCCATGAATAGTACTTGTATCTGAAAAGAATGAATCCTTGCTGTTCTGTCTTTAAAACACAATCCTTAAATACAGACATTTTGAGGACTACTCTCTGATGCTGTTGCATTTGCCAGCTCTATTGCATTTAGCATGACAAAGACTACTACATTAATGTGTCATCTTCAGTTCCCACCGGACTTTTGTCCATGACTTCTCAGCCTACACTTAGGCTGTGGATATTGAAGAAATCCCAGGAAAAATGGCCTTTGAGGAGGTTTCAGACAAACTCTGCATTGCATTTCCTTGCTGTTGCCTGGGATGTGTTAAACATACTGCTCACACTCCGCGTGGCACATGTACAGCAATTTTGGTCCAGGAAATACCAGACTGAAATGTGAGAGTCATTACTTTTTGAAATTCAAATGTTGGCAGGTAGGTGATGTCCATGGGAATTTGCTGGAAGTGGCTGTTTTCATACAAGTAAACTGAAAAGGACGTTCCAGCCACACATCACCCACAGCCTGGCTGTGTGCACAGCGGGGGCATTTCATCCCATTTTCTCCAACTGTTCCATAAAACTACTGTCACTCAGTAATCTCTGTTGTCTTCACGCTGGCTCAGTCTTACAGTTCAAATAAAATGCACATAAAATTTGCCCATTTTTGAACAATGCAAAAAACCTCTACTTTCAACCGTTGACAAATGCAGACCTACAGTCTTTCAAATGCCAATAAATTAACCAAGAATAAATAGTATTAGAAAAAATATATTATTAGTTCTCCTTTTTCTACTGCTAGCATTAGAGATTTTTTAATCACAAGGCAGCCTGTTCAGTCCCTTTCCTAGCAATAATCCTGCTGGCATTGATCCAGCAGTGGCTGCCAAATGCCAGGGCAATGTGTTGTCAACATAAAATCTACAGGCATTCTGGGGCGTAAAGACATGTAGTTCTCATCATAAAAAAAACAAACAAACAAACAAACAAAAAAAAACCCCAGAACTATTGCATTCTTTGCAAAAATGCCAGAAATTCTTTTTGGCTTTGTTTATGTCACTGGTTAACATTGTGTCTCTTAAAATGCTGTTTCTTCTCATCTGTTTAGCATGGAAGGGAAAGTAAAGAAAACTCTGGAAAAGAGTACGTGGAGATTATTCATTTCTCCAGCAGAAATGAGCTGATACAGATGTATCTGATCTAAATATCCCTAAACAATAATGATGAAGGGTGCAGTCTCGGCTCCACATTCAAAGCGTTTCTGCCATGAACTGAGCCATCACCTAAGATGATGACTCCGGGATGCTCAAAACAGGAAAATCCCACAATTCCATTTCTTGCTAAGAAAAGGGTTCATATAGTGAAAATGGTATCATAGCACAGGGAAGTATAAGAGAACAAGGAACTTTTGTTTCCATGGCAATCTGAGCTCCTTCTTCAGACACAGGCACAAAGGCAATATGCTGAATGATTATCTGAAGGTCATGTTGTTCTTACCAGAAGAGTTAGAGAGAACACACCGGACTGACCCCAGTCAGAATGCATGTTGCCTTTCTAACCAGTTAAAATAGGCACTTGCTAAAGGAAGTAATTGCCTCCATTAATATAATCTGTTTATTTTAAAATCTGTTTTCCTCAAGGAAACAGCAGCCTGCTCATGAGGGCAGCTGTTCTTTAGACACATTTTGTATCATTATTTGATATGCTCAGAGACAAATCCTAAGATCCCACGTATTTTTGGCATCCCTCACCTGGTAAAATAACGACATTCCCTTTAAAGTCAAATGCCTCTTGAAAACGAGTAAAATGTCTCCATATGAGAGCTTGCTTTTGTTTCCAGTCATTTTTGCTGTAAGAGGCACTCTTTCAAGGATCTGCCTTATCAACAAGTGCAAACAGGCTTTTAAATGCCTGGATCCCCCAGGGATGCGTGCAGTGTACGCAGGTAAACAGGAGGACAGCTAGCTAGTCTCTGTCTCTTACATATGTAAGAAACAGGCAGCTAAGAGGTGCATAAATGTTAAACGCAGTTTACTTCGTATTTCCCAATGTCAGCTTCAGGTTTCCATTTCCTCTGAGATGGTTTGACCTTGTTGACAGCAGGAATAAATGCTTTATGCGGAAAAGAAAATGACTGTTAAAAAAGTGTAATTCTGTTTTCTTGCTCCATTCTGTGCTCCATGATTTATTGCAGATCTGAAGTACAAAGGAACAGAAACTTTACTGGTGTTCAGAAGGAAAGTTATTTTTAGTGTTGTTTTGTTGCCAAGGCATATAGAAACCTTATGTGCTACCTCAGAAAGTTACCGTGGAATGGCAGTGCAAGAGGGATGCCCATTTCTTCATCTTTTCTTTCCAACCACAAAGCTTTTCTCCAATTAAAAAATGATGCACATATTCCAAAGGAGAAGTCACAGGAGTCACCAAACAGTTTGAAGTTCATTTAAGCACAAATGTGCGATCACTGATTGTGTAATATAAATACAAATGAAGATTTTGGGCCAGGACAGTGATTACACATTCAACTCTGCCTCTTTTCAGGAAAAATGCATTCCTGAATCTGAGCCTTGTGAAGTTACAGTTGTTGACAATCAGAGAGGGAGAAACAAGGCTGCAGAGGTGGGAGGGGAAGACCGTGACACGTAGAGCCCAATTCTTCCAAACACAAACCACTAGTTCCAGTAAAGCCATATATTGTCAAAACGGTATAGGTGAAATAAGAGCTGGGAAACACCATCTTGCGGCATAGGCAAGGCAGGAAAGGGTGGTTCATGTGTGCTCTCCTGCTACTGCACCTGAGCATCTCCAGCTCAGGGTGACATTGGGACTCGTCCAGCTAAAGACAACTTTTTGCCTGTGGCTAGGGGCAAGAGGGAGCTGGGGGTGCCTCTTTTTCCAGTGTCCTGGTTTCAGCTGGGATAGAGTTAATTTTCTTCCTAGTAGTGGGCATAACACTGTGTTTTGGATTTAATATGAGAAGAATGCTGATAACACGCTGATGTTTTAGTTGTTGCTAAGTACTGCTTATGCCAGTCAAGGACTTTTCAGTTTCCCATGCTCTGCCAGGGGCACAAGAAGCTGGGAGGGGGCACAGCCAGAATAGTTGATCCAAACTGCCCCAAGGGCTATTCCATACCATACGGCGTCATGGGCAGTATGGAAACCGGGGGGAGTTGGCTGGGGAGCAGCGATCGCTGCTCGGGAACTGGCTGGGCATCGGTCAGCAGGTGGTGAGCAATTGCATTGTGCATCACTTGCTTTATATATTGTTATTATTATTGTCATTATTATATTGTTATTAGTCATTACTATTTTACTTTTTTTCAATGATTAAACTGTTCTTATCTCAGCCCAGGAGTGTTTCTCACTCTCACTCCTCCGATTCTCTCCCCCATCCCACCGGGGCAGGGGCAGTGAGCGAGCGGCTGCGTGGTGCTGAGCTGCTGCCTTGGGCTGAACCCCGACATCCAGGTGTGTTGTTGAAACTGCCTCAAAATACATCGCTTGAGAAGTGTTAACGCAGCTTAGAGGGTAAACCACCATCTTTCAAATAAATATTTCTTTGGAACAGAGCGGGAAAGCCCAGCTAGTTTGCAGATAACCGCATGTTGTGTTTCACTTCAGCAGGACAAAGATTTAAAGCAAATTGTAGAATAACTTACACACTATCACTGGCATCAGGCCAGGAGGGGAGGATAATGCAAGTTACAGTTGTTCTACAAAAATATTAGTTTGCTTTATCTCCTTCCACATCAGCTGCAAGTTTTTAAAAGCTATTGTGATCCTTCACAGGCAAAAATAAGGAAGAGCCCTTAGGCCAAAAACATCTAAGCCTTCTGTGACCTTAATACTCCTGTGCCACTCTAAGAAGAAAAAAACATGCCCTTTCCTGTAAGTTGTGTGTTACTAGGATGGGAATGGGAGCAAAAAATGGTAAAAACCTCTTACAATGAGGAAGACCAAAATTCTGCCTAGAGACAGACTTTTGTGTGGTTCCAGCCGGCTGGATGTACGCACACCCCAATAGCAGAAGTGGGTCTGGAAGGAGCAGCAGTGCATCCATACACACACCCACAGAAAGTACTAACATTCAGGAGAAAGAAATATAGGGGAGCTGGTTATTGACACAGGACGAGACCTAGGGATAGATATCGATAGGTGTGTTTGGGTGAATAAACCTTTCTTAAGGTAAGTACACAAGGAGCGAAACGAGTGAGCTATTTGTGGCGACTGGGAGGTGCAGGAATGGGTATGGCACTGCCTGAAGTTCTGCAAAGTTCTTACCTGCAGAAGTGGAGGTGTGCAAGCAAACCTGCCGCTCCTTGTATCTCTCCATGTGTCCTTCTGGGTACGTCTTCATGGCTGAGCACAAATTCCTCACCAAGCTTCTCTTCTGGCTCGCGTGTCCCCAGAGGCACGCTCAGGCATGGCTTCTCCTGTTTCCAGCAACGTGCAAGCCCATGTGGTGGCTTTTCACCTCAGCTCACTTCGTGCGGAGGCCCTTGCGGGGCCTCTCAGCTAACTGCAGTGCATGGAAACTTCACCGAGATCTTCACTGCTTTGATGCATTTGTTTGTAATCTGCCAGCAAATCCAGAGATTATTAGGGGTGAGATGAAAGAATGAGATGAAACACTGCTGGCACATGATTTGGCCCCCAGTTTTACCACCAACACGTCACTTAAACAACATGAACATAGAGCAATGAGTTGTTGGGTACACGGATAATAAGGCATTGTGATGAGTGATCTGGGTAACATTGGGGTGGGTATTTGTGTCACTTAAATGTATTTTTTTACATATGTTAAATAACTACAGGACTGGTATTGGTAGAAGATTTTTGCTGCTATACTGCATGCAACTACAGTCACACATCAACATATATACAGCTACTATGCATAACCACCTATTAAAGAGGTCCAAATCCAATATGACACATTGTTATAGTATATAGGATAAATTAGAGACACACCCCCCCCCCCAGTTGTCTCTTTATAGACAAGGTACTATTTTATAGAACCAGACTGTTCTATGTGAAAGAAAAGACATGATGTTTATACACATACATTATTGAAATGTACACATATAAAGCTGCCAAAAGCAAATAATGTAAAATTCCCCCAAATTGCATTCCTCAGGTCTTTAATTAATGTACATTTGACTCTATACTTTATGAAAATACTTCTTGTTATGCTTGGAAATGTAAATCCTCTTCCATTTCTATGTATCCTTCTTCGACCATTGCAATGAGTTAAATAATAATTTGCAGCTAAAACTCCTTTAGTTACTGAAAAAATAGGTCATTAATGATGTCATGGAGAAGTCTTGAATGTCCACAATGTTTGCAAAAGAGTGACTGTGCTGCAAACGGTAACAAAATTACAGACATTTTCTGTAGCTTGTGCTCTGCCCTCAGACGTTAGGACCAAGGGAGGAGAGGACTCGATACTTTGGAAAGGGAAAACAAAGTAAGAACATCTGTGAAATCGCTAAGACGGGATATCCAGGATATTCAGCCTGCCCCTGAATACAGAGAACAAGCAGTCTGTTTCACACACTGTATCCAGTGGGTCTTAGCTCCCACACTTCAGCCAGTCACTGCACACTCTGTGCCAAAGGTGACAAAGCCATCTATTCCAGATAAAACTGTCTGAAAAGTTTGATGTGAAGCAGTTTTCCATTAAAGGATTTAAAAAAAAAAATTCTAATTGAGTACATCAGTGAAAAAGCAAAGTATCTTTTATTCTAGTTTTAGAAAATGAAAATTCCTATATTTAAAATAGAAAAAGTCATAATTTTCAGGTTGAAAAAAATGTAAAGCTGAAGAATGAAAATAGAATTGCTAGCGAAAAACATATTTTAATTTGTCAAAAAAGAATGACAACGGACACAACATAATCACTAAATTGCTTTTGAGATAGTGACTAAGAAAGCAAGGATGATCATTAAATATATGGGACTGGATCACCCACAGTCTGCAACCCAAATATACCAAAAGATATAGGTACTGAGATATGAAATTATGCTTATTATGGTAATAAAGTTATGAGAGACACACATGAAATGTGATTGCAAAGGCAGAATAAGGAGTGGGGTAACAGCTGTAATACTTTCTCTTAGATGACTGGACAATGGGGAGAAATACAATATACATGATGAAAACATAAGCTGGTATTTTCAGCACGGGAGTAAGGATTCATATTTCATGCGAGCCAACTGCTGCACATTTCCTTCAGCACCAAAGGTTATTTTAGAGGTATGAAAAAGATGAAAGATAAGATTTTATTCTCAGACAAATTGATTCCATGAACGACACTGGGTCGCATGTGTGCAGCTGCTAGCAGAGTACATCCTAATCTGTTTAGAAGATGTTTCAGAGAGAACAGAAGTCAGGATCATTCCAAAAAGAGGGGGGGAAAAGGGCCACCGATGAAACATATCTTCCTGGTTTTCAGCTGGGTTGAGTCCAGGGAGTTCCTATATACCCTAGGAGAAGCCTCTCATAAATTGGCACACGCTATGTGTTGAGATATATGAGCTATATATAAACTATATATATAAAAACATATATATGTAAACTATATATATATAAAAAAATATATATCTAAACTAAGTTACATATAAACTGTATATAACTTATATATGTTTAAACTAATATAAACAAGGGAGGCTGAGCTCGGTGCTGGAGAGGGATCCCACATTTGTAAAAGCAAAAAAGAAAAAAACATACCATGAAAGGGAATATAGCACAACATATATGGAATGAGGCTTATTTACCATAGATCCACAGCACACGTATCTTCATGTATGCCCAGGGTCAAAGCACAGGCAGATGAAGCCTGCCAGGCTCGGGCAGGGCTCATTCCCGGCTCTGTGTGCCCACCCGTATCTGCACAGGGTCTCCTGGGGGAGGGAAACGCTTTTGTACGCCGGCTGGGAGGCGAAGGCTGGCTGCCAAGTTTACTTTTCTTTGAATAAGTGCTCTCTCGGATTAGCTGCGTGCGGGAAGACTGAAGAAACTGTTAGGGGATTTAGGTGAAACTGTCTAGTAACTCTGGTTTTGGAAGAAAGCAGCAACACCACCAACAAAAAAAGAAAGGCAGGAGAGGAAAAGCAGCAAGCTAACCGTGCTGGAGATCCCACCTGCCAAATGCCGGCGGAGCGGAGCGCTTGTCCGTCTGTCTGGCTGGTGAGCCCGACGATCACATGCATCCCCGTCCTGCCCCCTCCCTCCGCAGCCCTCCATCCCACTGCGCTCCTCGCAACTTTTGCAAAACTAGCCCAAAGCGGAGGCGCTTTTCGCAGGCAGGCTCCTTTAGCCCTCTGCGTCTCCTGGGGGGGGCTTGCCAGCTGCCAAGGCTCTCTGTTTTCCCTGTTTCCAAATAAAGTTCTGGGACTTGCAGAGGAGATTTCTGCAAAAGCAAACGATAATGATTGCCCTTAGCAAGAAAGGCTCATGTTCTTCTCAACTCTGCCTCGCTCTCTACGCCTTTGGGCTGGCATTGCTGGGGGATGTGTCCCGAGCTGTACCCATGGACGATCAGGATTATTACCTGCAGGAGATTAGCAACAGGGATCATTATTATTCCTTTCCATATCCCGGTGAAGAGTTTTTTCCTTTCACGGAGCAACCTGGAGAGGAAGGACCTATCCGTGCTGCAGAGACAGAGGAGCACCCAGGGTTCAAACCGAGCAGGAAAGAGTTAAAACCGAAGAAAAGCAACAAAAAAGGAAAAGCCATTCTTGAAACTCCACCAGGTAACTTTCCACCTCCTCCTCCAGAGCTTGGAGTCTGCTGAATCTCATGCTGACTGTGACTTTTAGCATTAATGAATATCCAGTTAATGGCAGTCTTGGTAATAATAACAATAAATGTGCTCGTGGTGATGACGATGGCAACCCATTAATTTTTAATATCCCACCGAACAGATCTACAGAGCTTTTATAGGCTTTTTAACCCTTTCCTCATCAAGTACAAAGATTTCAGAGTGGTAATGTATTAATTATGCTGCATTCTGGTTAATATATGGACTTTTCCTTCTTAATTACACTTGACAACTGGCTTGCTGTTAAAGCTGCTGGTCTATAAGCAAAAGAAGAGACACAAATGCCATAGTAAAAGCTGATTGTATATGGTGACACCCTACTTCACCCCTTGTCATTTTAATGTAAGACAGGTACCTGAATTAATTTTACTTATAAACCTGTGAATTTCTTTGAGGTTTCACTTTAAAGCCCTCCAGAGGAAGAGATGTAAACAAAGATCTTCCTGTAAATGACTAAGCCATAACAAGATCAGTTTAATTCCTGACCTGTAAAATCAAGAAGTTAAACAGCAGCAAAAATGCCTTATAATAAAAAAGGCCACCCTTAATGCCATTTTCTGCATTTGACTGGATGAAAATATGCAATTATTAAAGTTTGCAGAAACTTGATCAGCTTTTACCATCCAATTGTTCCCATTAAGAGCTAATTGCACCCCCCTGAAAGAAGAGTAATTTCTTCCCGTGTTTCCCGAATGCATGGTAGGTGCTTTACTGGTTTGGGACACTTAGGAGTGAGTTTGGCCCATGTGATGAACTTTTGGGTTGTAAAATTTGGGGCCAAATCCCACTCCCCTACAGCTGAACTCCCCTTTACTTCAGAAGGAAATTTTAATGTTAACAGCTGGAGCATATGGCACAGAGTTTGCAATTTAGAGCCATTAATACATGCAGTACAGCAAAACAGAGCATCAAGGGTTGCAGAGTGACATTAACTTTTCCCAGTTATGTCTAGCAGATAGTAAACAAAGGCTTTTCAATTAAAGTTAACACCAACAGAAATTAATTAGCCTTTGATTAGCAAAGATGTGAGGTTTTATGATAATTAATAGTGACAAGAAAATACCACTTCTGAAACCTGGAAAACCGTCTGTGGGACAGGCAGTCTGGATTGCTGGTGTAACTCAGAGCTGAAATCAGGGATGACAGCAAATGTACCTTGTCCAGGGGAGCAGGGACACGGGACATCTGTGCCCTTGGCTCCATCGGGGCCAGCAGCATCCCCAGCTTATTAAGTTTATCATCTAACCACAGGCAACACATGGATTTTAAAGCTACTTAATTAGGTACCAGGCTTTTTCTTCTTCGGTGTGATGGAGGCATTACAGATTTCCAGCCTGCAGTGGGATGTGCTGCAGTTCAGCTCTGCTTTCACCTTCCCCATTGGCTTTTTCTCAATTTCCCCAGCACCATGGCTTCACACATACTCCACCAAACATGGAGCACCATGACAGTGATGAGGATAGCATCCAATCTGTGAGGGCAATGTTCATTTATCTTTACAGACAGGCATCTTCCTCGTTCCCCACCCACTGCACTGAGCACCTTCCACGTGCAGAGAAGGCAGCAGCCGTACCAGTAGCTACCTCCATCATTGTGGAGCACCCATCCCTTCCAAACCGGGTTTGGATTATGCACTGTAGACACAGCAGTACAAAATTCAAAATATATTACACTGCTGACCTGCCAGGGAGCATACTGAGGTCTTAGAGGCAGTCTGAATTTGGTCATTTCCTAAGAATGTTTGATTTTACAAATGGAATCACATTCATTTTTCTATACAGGAAATTATGGAATTAGAAAGGGGAAAAAAAGACCTCGTCAAACCTGCCCCAGAAAACACCCCATTGTGTGCCAGCCAATTGACTTGCACAAGATTCATCTTCTAATTTACTGCTTTTTACTTTCCACCCTACCTGACTGTCTGAGTCCAGGGAGTCATTTTATTTCTGCATTGAGTCAGGTGAGGTCCTTCCTCAGCCTCCTCCTCTTCCTCGGCATGGCCAAGCACAAGGCGAGCACGGGAGAGGTTCATGATGCACCACCAAAAGCAGCTGGAAATAGCTCAGTCCCTCCTTCCACAGCAGGCATGCACTCTTTTGACACCACTGAGCTACCAAGCTGCAAGATTTCACCAGCCACATGCAACAAGAGGTTTTAAAGCCTATAAGCTTTTAAAAAAATAGCCAGAGCTGCAACAAACAACTGATCCCCTCCACCAAACTTTCACTCCTTGCTCCAGCACATGAAGACTTGACACCAACTCAACAAACTGGTTGTTAGACTTACTTTAATATGGGAAAATGCAGTGTATTTTCTCGGGAGCAGCTGAACTATTTTAACTGAAATAGCCATAATAAGCCGTAAAGCAAACACCCAACAAAGAGAATGGTTGCCATTTGTTAAAGATGTAAGCAAACCCAGGAGGTTTTTAGCAGAAAGTTTCAGGCACTTTTAACCGCAGACAGTGTTAAAAGTTCTGGCTATAATGTTCTAAATTTCTCCTTTCTCCTCTCCCAAAGGCAGGCAAGGGCCAGGTCCTGCCCAGCGCAGTGACTCCAATGCTTAGTGCCATGTCACCATGTCACTGGGGATCAGTTTGAAATGAAGATCTGAAAATCTGGCCCCTCACTGAGATGCCTAAATAATAATACATACCTATAATTTCTCACGTTTGGCCTGTTAAGAGGACAGCTAGAAATGATAACAGCAGTTGCCAAACAGATATCCATGAATAGTAACTATAAATCTGGGTGTGTAAATCTGTGTTGGATATATATATGTATACATTGATGTGTTTAAACATATATCCAGAACTGGAATTAATTTATTGGACAGGCAGTAAATACAAAAATTTGCTTTTTGTGAAGCTTGCTGGCAGCCGGGCATGCGGGATTAATTAATTGTAACAAACAATAGCCTGGCTGGGAGCTGGGATGAAGAAAGCGGAGGAACAGGAACGTGTGATCTGCCCTTTGGCTGAGCAGCTGGTACTGATCAGCCCAAGCTTTGAATCAAAGTTGAAATCAAACATAGCAGTCTGAAGGACACGGCACATAACAGATGACAGAGACTCGAATTATTTAAGCTAATTACTGAAGGTGGTGAGAATATAGATATTTTCAATCTGTGAAATATTCACGTAGAAAGAAACCCTCTTGATGCCAGTGGGGTTGCAATGTTTGTTTTTCTTTAAAAAAGTATTATTAGAATCAATATTTGCAAATACTCGATTCAGATAACAGTTAAAAATATTAGTCTGCCTCCTTGCCCTTTAAATGACTCATAAATGAAGTGGTACCAGGTCATCCTTGGAAGGTAAACAGTTGGATTGACAGGTTTCTGTACATACATATTTCCATTTTCTAATTCCATCCTTGTTTATTCAGGCCTCTGTCCAAAGCCCATTCAAATCAGCGGAAAGAGTCTTGTTAACATCAATGTTTTTCTTTTATGAGGCCTTTAATGGAGTTTAATATATGCATATATGCCGCCTCAGGTACCATCTGTGGGGCAGACCCCTACAAATGCTTTGGGGGTCTGTCTGCATGCACTGAGAGGTTTATGGGGCTGACTCAGTGCTGCACATTGTTCTGGGTCATGACTGCACTGTTCCCACTGTCAATCCTATTGCACCCAAATTTGCCACAATTAAATCTGTAATTATTTTGATTTGATTTACAAAACTTATACTTGTTACAGTAGTTCTTGTTCTGGCCCTACCTCAATTCTGACTGCCTTTAGAAAGTAAAGGAGTGATGTTTATTTATATGGCAGTGCTCAGAAAGGGTTTTAGTGCACATGTATTCTGTATTTCATGGGTCTTCCAGTGTTTGCTCTCTGTGCAATCCAATGTACATGTCTGTGTAGTAGGCATGATTTCCTTTGTCTTCTCTTATCTGTTGCTTTCCCCAGGCTTAATGAAACTCTTCAGATGCATCACTGTTTACTCGCCCTGTATTTGTTTATTTTTGTGTAATGTTGCCACCTGTTCAGCAATGTAATCCTTAAGGTTTTTGGTTTGTGGGTTTTTTTCATTTATGTAGGGCACAGGAATCTCTTGGATGGGTCAGGATCTCATCGGACCAGGTGTCATAGAATCATAGAATCATAGAATCATTTAGGTTGGAAAAGACCTTCAAGATCATCCAGTCCAACCATTAACCTAACACTACCAAGTCCACCACTAAACCAATTCAGGGCAGAGTAGCAATTTCATGTTTCCTGGCTTGGTGGCTGGATCATTTATAATGAAAGTTAAAACTAGGAATCTAAACCATGTCCCCAAGTACCACGTCTGCCCATTTTTTGAACACTTCCAGTGTCTGACAAGGAGTCAGTGAGGGAAGGCAAAAAGAGGATAAAATGACCAATGCAAGCAACCATGAAAACTATCTTGCAGAAAGACTTTGAATGTATAAAAATAGACTGATAGTACATTAATTGAGTTGTTTATCAAGATATGACATAATGAAGGCTTGGGGAGACATCAATGAGTGAATAAGGAGGAAAAGCTGAATCATAGAGATGTTACTCAGGGAAAACCAGCAAGATTTTGTTGTAAAATGACGATGAAGATCTGAAGAGAGTGCAGAGTTAAAAACATGACAAGTTTATGGTGTTACTGGCATTTGAGTGGTGAATTTGTTCACTAGGCAGGAGGTAGGAGAGAGTGATATATAAGACATTGAACTGATAGCTGAAAGCACTTAAGAAGAGGTCACCAAGATACACCAGGTTTCCAGCTAGAACAGAAGAGAACATAGAAGGAAAAGGTAGCCTGTGAATCAGCATAGCTTGCCAAAATTGTGGGTTTGGATGGGATTAGCTAGAGCAAAGACGGAAAGGTGGGAGACTAAAAACAGACAGGCAGGCTGAAGGCGTACCTAGAGAGTTAGGAGGAAGTCTAGGAGCAAAGGGAGTCATCGAAGTCAAAGCTTTCCAAAGAAGTTTGAAGTCCAGCGTGTTGAACTTTGCTGGCTTGTTGAAGATGGGTAATGCCTCAGAGCTCTGGCTAGGAAGAAGTCATTAGAAACATTGGCAAGGTGCCTTTGAGTGGAGTGCAAGGGCTGAAAGCCAGGCGGGGCGGGTGACTGGCGTGGGCCCGGCAGGGAGCAGAGCCAGCAGTGGCTTTCAGCAGCGTGTCAAGGGAACTTAGAGGGAAAGTGTGAAGGGAAACGGGGCAGGAGCTGGAAATACAAAAGAGATTCACAGGAAACAGGCTTTTGGGTTAGGGAACTGAATCAGAGGGTAGAATGAAGGTTGGGGGATGACTGTGTACATGGGCTGGTATTTAAGTGAAGGTTATTCAGTGAGAAACGACTCGTACAGAAACTAAGAAGAAATAAGTATAGAATTACCCATGTGCTGGGTAATTACCAGTGCTGCTGCTTTCTAGCGCATTGGTATCCTCTCTCTTAAACTTTATAGCTGGCTTCCATTCCTGAGAAGCCCAGAGAAAATGGAGCGCTCCTGTGACCTAGAATACAGATTGTAATTTTAAAGCTTTTGCTTAAACTTCTTATACTACCAACTTGTAAGAATGAACTCATTGGCCCTAGGTGCATATCCCATGAATTTTAATATGACCTGTATCTCGTCCTAATTGCCAGATGTGACAAGCAAAGATGAAAACATGTGGCTTTTAATGAGCTTTCTTTCATCTACCAGCTTCTATTTTCTCCTCAGCACTTCTACAAATACGTAGAATAACGAAATGTAACATAGCTGTTCCATTTAAGAGCCCATCCTTTAAAGAATGTCACAACAAAAGAGGAAAAAGGATGACTAAGAATGAATAATGAGCAATGCCCTCCAAATTGGCCAAACCTTTTTGATTAGCATCTTTCCTTATCCATGAATATGGATTGCTTCAATGAATAACGCAACATGAGAAAAAAAAAAATCAGAATAAACACATTTGATTATGCTGGAGAAAACAGTTTCTTATGATAATTCTCCTAGCAGTCTTCTCTGAATTCAAACTAATTTTTAAGGTGAGAAGAATACCTCTTTAAAAAAAGGATGGTTTCATTGAATAGATTTTAATAGTATGAACCTGAGTCTAGACTTGTTCCTGAAATGGCAACATATTACGAGTCACTCATTATTTGATTTCATTCTTGGTTTTTAATGTTATTCTCTGTTCAGTGAGCTGGCTAGACAGGTCAATCTGACGGTTCACAATCAAATTTCACTTATTTCTTTTGGGTTTGGAATGAAGACTTCTGTCAGCTCTGTGAATTTAGAATCTGTCAAAAAGACGAAGCAGTGGAAGGTGCGGTGCAGAAGCAGCAATTTATTGAATTTTCAACATCTGAGCCTTTTCTTCCTGGGATTTTTGAGGCTTGCCCAATTCATTGTCTGTGTAAAAAGCAGACTACCAACAGATTTGTTGTCTGGGTACAGAGCTGAGCTTTGATTGTCATATTCACATATAGTGGGTCCTTGTACTTGTATTATTCCTATGCAAAGGATGCATCAGATCTGGTCTTCTTGTCAGGCCTCTGGTGAGGTTATGCCTTGTGGTACTGCTAGTTTTATAAAGCAAGGCTTTTTGAAATGAACATATAAATATGTGCCTTTAACATTAGGTTTTCGGGTACTCAAGGAAAACAGGAACAAGCAAAGCTCTGATGTAGCCAAAATTATTTGCCTTTTAAAATCCAGTGATTACACATGCAAAACACTCCATAGCCTTTACTCAGCTCAAACAAACATTCACCAAGAGAAAACAGATGATTGGAATAATCACTCATGTTAGAAACAGACAATCACCTTTAATCTTTCTGTCCCTGGGAGCTCCCTTAATGGACAGTTCGGTCCTATTTAATTCAATAGGCCATGAATCAAAGACAGCATTCAAGTTTCCTTCATTTTTCCGTGGGATTTCATTCAGGGATGGTCATGGCCATCATATCTGTGCAGTCACATCTCCAGTGTAGAAGTTACTTCTCAGTAACCTGCCTTAACACACTATCCATGTCCAAGCTGCCAGGCCGAAAAGGACCTGGGGGTGTCGGTTGACAGCCGGCTGAACACGAGCCAGCAGTGTGCCCAGGTGGCCAAGAAGGCCAACAGCATCCTGCCTTGTATCAGGAATAGTGTGGCCAGCAGGAGCAGGGAGGTGATTGTTCCCCTGTACTCGGCGCTGGTGAGGCCGCACCTGGAATACTGTGTCCAGTTTTGGGCCCCTCACTACAAGAAAGACCTTGAGGTGCTGGAGCATGTCCAGAGAAGGGCAACAAAGCTGGTGAAGGGTCTGGAGCACAGGCTTTATGAGGAGCGGCTGAGGGAACTGGGGCTGTTTAGTCTGGAGAAGAGGAGGCTGAGGGGAGACCTTATCGCTCTCTACAACTACCCGAAAGGAGGGTGTAGTGAGGTGGGTGTTGGTCTCTTCTCCCAAGTAGTTAGAGATAGGATGAGAGGAAATGGGCTTAAGCTGCGCCAGGGGAGGTTTAGGTTGGAAATTAGGAAAAATTTCTTTACGGAAAGGGTGGTCAAGAATTGGAACAGGCTGCCCAGAGAAGTGGTGGAGTCACCATCCCTGGAAGTGTTCAAAAAACGAGTAGATGTGGCACTTCGGGACATGGTTTAGTCTAGTCTACCCTTGATTGGTTTAGAGTGGACTTGGTAGTGTTAGGTTAATGGTTGGACTGGATGATCTTAAAGGTCTTTTCCAACCTAAACGATTCTATGATTCTATGATTCTATGATTCTAAGCAAGAATAAAGTGCATGGACAATGGAATAAGGGCATTTAGAAGACGTTGTGGCCAGCCCCAAGACAGGTACCTAACACTGCTGCTGTCTGATTATTTTGCTAAAGGGCACTTCTTTTCCTGAGCCACAGATGATGCTGTGCTCACTCAGCACCACAGCTACCTCTTTCAGGGAGTTCCCTAGCTCCTTGGAAAGCCTTTCTCTGGCTATATCTGTTGACTTTCAAAGGTGTGTGGTGGGGTTTTCGCATAGCTGATCAAGTAACACAAACCGCCTACATTAAACCCTTAGTGAAATAGACTGCAATGGTAATTCATTACTTCTGAGGCAAATACATTTCTTATTTCCACGTAGCGCAGCAAAAGGAACATTTATGATTCCATTCCCCTGTGGTTTTATGATCCCAGTGTGGGGAAGAACAGGGTACTTGGGGTCTGCTCTGTGCTGGAAGGGATGGAGCACCATCAGAGAGGAGCAAGGCATTTTGCTCTTCGTGCAGTCACCAGGCAGTGCTAAATCATCTTGACAGGTGTAAAAGGAAAACTGTTTCTCTTTTCTACCCATAGCTAAAAATGCCAACAAAGAAAGGTGAGAAAAACAAGAGGGGGAATGAAGAGATGCCAGATGGTGACTCTGAGAGTCAAAGTGCCTATGAAAATATCAGAGGAAGTATGTGGGGATCATTTAAAGCATCTTTGGAGTACTTGGGTTGAGCTGTTAATCTCTCTAGCCCTGTTTGAATTAAATTACAAAGGATAGCCTGGTGAGTCTGCTGACAGATATCTAAGTCCTCTTTTGGACAAAAAATAGTTCCCTTCTGGTGGGTAACATACTTGCATTGGCAAGCATGGATTTGTACCATGTTATTATAGGTTAAATGGAGATGAGGAAAAATAAGCATTCCATTCCTTATTGCCACAGTCATCTACATCATTGTTCTAAACAAAAACAGGCTTTAAAGTGACTTTCTGATTCTGGAGGGGTGTTTAAAGGAGCAGTCTTATAAATGGGAATCCGGCCCAATACACTGCAAAGTATATTTTACAAGAATGTCTTGTAAAAAATTATATGAGATGCTACTAATATGTCAGAGCTGAAGGAACACGCTTTACTCTTGGATTAGGAAGAGTGAATGATTTCCTATTCTGACACATGAGTGAGCCCCAAACCTGTGTTGCATGGTCTGGGTGGGGCTGCACCACACTGGGTCCACTGGGGTTTGATATTGCAAAAAATCGCAAAAAAGTTGGCAAGCTTCAGCAGACCACAGTGACTTCCAGTAACTATTGTTCATGGGTGAATTGAATATCTGATTTAGTAGGGAAAGCACCCAGATACAGTATTAATCTTCTGTTTATTTGTGGTTATTTACAGTGTGGGAATCCTGTAAATGTACAGGTCTGTAAATAATAGTAAATAATACAGTTCTACTCCTGCTTTCACAAAAGCCTTAGCAGGATGCTGTATTTGCAAATTTGCTGCTGCATCCAACAGTTCAGTCCAAACACGGAATGTAATAAAAGTTGTTGTATACATAAATTAGACATAGTTCATGTACGGGCAGCTTACACTTCCTTTTACTTTTTTCTGCTACACAGTATAACTGCTCTGTAGTTTCTAGCTACATATTACTTTCAAAGTGAATAGTGTACCTGATTAATTTAGCACTCTTTTTTTTTGGTTAATCACTTAAAGATCTGGTTGGGGGTTTCTCTTTTTTTTCATTAGCATGATTTGCCTGACAGACTTCTTGTATGACTATACGTCAGCCTTGGGCTGCTTGTGTGTTATGTGAGGTGTGTACCTGGCAATAGCGTTATTCTGCTATAATCAATGTCATTCTCAAGGACTAAGTTCAACTAACAAAGCAACTTAAATCTTCATGAAGTCGATATTAAAGGGTTATGTGCATTTTTATATTTATAAACTTCTAAAAATACAGGAGTTTCGAAAGAGGTGTAGTCTTGTGCTCAAGACAACAGATTAATATCTAAGAGAGAAGCTCCTGTCCTTAGAAATATGTCCACAGATAGTGATGGTTTTGGTAGTGGTGATTGAAACTGTAGTTGATATTTCTCTATTTCATCCATTGGGAATTAATACAAATATCAAAATAATCATCAGGGCAGGGTTTCTCATTCCCTATCCCTTAGGTTGGAGCATCACGCTCATCTTAGTTCTCCAGCCCCCATTCAGCTCCTTCTGAGCTTTATGAAAAGAGGAGTATCTCCTGTAGCGTGGGGTAAGAGCACCTGTGATACAACCTTGATGTTCAGCAACTTTCCCTGCGAGATGTGCTTTCACATCAGCAATGAGAGTGCTTTAGCCATCTGGGCAATCGTTGGAAGTCAGGTAAAGGGAAACATCCTCTTCTATTGCTATTTCTGGTGGCCATGTTTCACCCAGAACCTCGAATGCTGGACTTGTTTGCAGGGTACTGATCAGTTCAGGAAATGTGGAAAGACAAATGCTTAGTTTTGAATCCTAGTACATGGTAGACAGATCTTCACCATCCAGAAGAAGACACTACTGCATACGCCCCAAAGCTGAAACCTAGGTACAGCATTCAGCTGTTCTATAATGGGACTCGGTTGGGCTTAAGCACCAGACTCCTGTGTTCAGCTTGTTCTTTTGGACCTCAGTAGCTCATCCAGATAATGTGATAATGTCTAACAGAGCTTCCTAAATCTGTTTGCTTAAATTATGGGGCTTGAGCACTTCCTGTAGATGATTTCTTCCTCACACTCCCATGTATCACAAATTTACTGCTTTTCTTGGCATTTCCCTTCTTTTTGGCTCTACGAGATTGGCTGGATTGGCTCCCTGGCTGGGACCTAAAAGGGAACCTGAGGGGGAACTCCAAATGTCCCTGCTTGATTTCCAGAGTTTTCTTTGGCCTATGGAGGGGCTCAGGAGGTCTGCAGCCTCTGTTGTCCTCAGATTTGCCTTTCACCTGTTTTCTCATATGAACTTTAGAAAGCAGAACAGTCTCCCATTTCAAGGGGAGTTACATTTGACAAGAGACTACAGAGCAAGGCCAAGTATCTCCTTCCTCTAACACATCCAAGATTTACTGTAAGCTGCCTGAGTGTATGCTGGGGAACGGTGTTGTTTGCAATGGGAGCAACTGAAAACCATCTTTCTCATTCTTTCCCAGAAATCAGAGTGGTTTTATGTTCTCCTCTTCAGAGATATAGTGTTTTATGGTGACAAGTTTATGGCTGCTCTCTACTGTCAGGGTCCTCCTAAAACATCTGTCAAATGAAGGGAAAAGTTCAAAGTATCTTAGAAGAGCAGATCTCAAATCTGGATGTAAGCACTCCCTACCACCACCATTGTGACCACCCTTTATGCCAGATTTGGCTTTAACTCTTTTTTTCCCAAGACCATTTTCAATAGTGTAATGAGTTTGCCCCATACACATCACAGAGGATGTCTGAACACCAGACCAGATTTCAACCCTCCCAAAAATTTAACATTGGCTTAGAGCAGAAATTTCGATTTCAACCAAACAGCTTTGCACATGCAGTTGCCTAAAAGTAGAACTGAAAATTTCAGCCTTTGACAACTTTTTTCTCTTTTTCCCCTTAATTGCTTATGTACTGAGAAGTTACAGAAAACATTTCAGAAACAGTTAGAATTATATTTGCCATCACAAGCTGGATGGCAAGTACTCTACCCCAAAGGATAGACCCAGTTTTATCCCACAGAGTATTTAAACCAATTTAAACCGCACTTTCTTTACATGTTTTAAATTCCAAGCAAAAATTCATCGAGAACTCTGCCAAAAGTATGTCTGGGTTATGTATGGCCTATATACATGGCTAGAGGGAAGGCTGGAATTTCCCATAGTAAATCTGGACCCAGATCTGCTCCAGGATGCGGGTGACCCAGCAGCATGGGACGTGCTCCAGTCTTCAGTGCATGCCACTGGAGCAGGAGGCTTCCCCTAAGGTGAGGCAGTAGCTCTTATGCTGCAGGAGAGGAGAGGAGAGGAGAGGAGAGGAGAGGAGAGGAGAGGAGAGGAGAGGAGAGGAGAGGAGAGGAGAGGAGAGGAGAGGAGAGGAGAGGAGAGGAGAGGAGAGGAGAGGAGAGGAGAGGAGAGGAGAGGAGAGGAGAGGAGAGGAGAGGAGAGGAGAGGAGGAGTAGCCAGGGCTAGTCATAGCCAGGGTCCAGCACATAACCCAGCTAAGACAAAGAGTATAATTGCTTACAGCTCTTTTGGTGGATATTTTTTTCTTCTGGCTCCTCTGGATGCTTTTGGATTCCAGCAGAGCACTGCAGTCCAAAACACTTGCAGGCTCCTCAGATGAGTGTCTGATATCTGGTTCAGTTCCTTTGCATTGGGTATTTCATTAGATATATGTAAGTGACAAAAAGGGGTCTCAAAAAATCTTGTTTCCATCTTGTAGTGGAACAGCTGACTGGGGGATCATATACAGAGGCAGAAACCTATGAGTCTTCTTCCAAAGACTTTTGAAAATGCTGACAAAGTGAGTCCAGGTACTGCAGAGGTCCAGAGGTGGGTGGGATGCACAGGACTCAGAGAAGAAAATGGATAAATTCCTCAGTTGCCAAACTTGCAGCCCAGGAGGAATGAGGGTTGAGGTATCTGGTCACTGAAATCACAAAATATAGTATCTGTTCCCTGCCTAAATGACTGTATTCTTTATTTAAAAAGAGAAGAAAATATGAGCGGTTATATACTCTTGATCCAATTTGCCTGAAAAACTACTGCTTGTTGCTTAGGATATGAAAACACTGCTACAAAAAAATGAGTGATGTTTATCTTCAAGCAATCGTTCAAGTCCATAATGAACAAAGAGCAAAGTTCTCAGTCAGTAGCTGAAGGCATTCAGTGTTATTTTAAACTATTAAATGAAAGGGTGGGGGGGAAGTCTTGTTAGGTCTACTTTCTAAATAATCCAAATCCTGATGAAGACTGGTAGCATGTGGAATACAAAATATTGCAGACACCTCTGAATTGTTTTATATTGATAATATGCAAACAGCAAATACATACTTGGGGTTTTTTGATACTTGAATGCTAGTCAAATGGCAATCATACTGACTGATTGAGCGAGAGCCCCTGCACTCTTACAACAGGGATAGAATGGGAAACTTTTCAAAATATGAATAAAAAATGCTAGTATGGAGTTACGCAGCTAAAATGCCACAGAGCTTTTTGAGAAAGTGGAGAGAAAATAGCACAGACCTATTCCTCTGCAAAACTGTTCCATATCTCTGTTCATTAATCCTGAATCTGATTTTTTTTCTCCAAATTAACAAGTTGAAAAATGGGGGTTTTTTTTAAGCTCAGGGAAGCTTGCCTTGAAGCTTTCCCTATTCCATGCCCCCCCCCCCCCCCCCCCGCCCCGCCTTTTCTAGTGCAGAATACCTATGCTTACTAAATACTTCCAGCTCCTGTGGGAGGGAAGGAGGATGGGCTCTCCAAGGCAGCAGTTGTGTTAATGATAAGTCCCAAATCATAGCCTGCACTTTTCACATTAGCACATCCATGTTTTACAGTGGAGACGAGGGCTTTGTTGGTGCCAACACGGGCTATCGCTAGCACGACACTGTTCTCTGGGGAAAGGATGTCAAACCTCGCTGGGCAAGTAGTATAAATTAGGGTTTATTTGAATACTTTTCTGAGCAGTCCTCATAGGGTCCACAGGCTGGTAAGTGCATTGCCTTCGGTTTGGGTCTTTGGGCTTTCTGACTTGAGCAAGCAGCCATGCATACGTGCAATTTTAAACTCACTAATAACTCCCATTTCATATCATTTGAAGCTTCTGACACACTTAGCTTTGAATCAGTGAAATCTCCTACTTACTAAATGTTTAGCCTGTGATCATGAGCCTTTGCTGGATGAGGGCTAGATTGTTAAACAAAGCAGAAGAGATGTTTAGACAGAATGAATTTTGGGAATCTTTTGCGGGCTGCACAAAGCTGCAAGATCGTAGGAAGCTGGAATAAGGAGGAAGGACCTCTGAACACTCAGTCATTTGAGTTGGAGAGGTGCCCACACTTTGAGATATTTGTCTGAACCTTGCTTGAACTGTTTCAGCTCCTTCACTTTGTAACATGGAGCTGGAGCTTCATAAGAGCTTCCCTGCTGAACCTCCAGTTCTTCTGTCCGATCAGATTAGAAAATCGAGAACCATGTCTTTCTCATGGTATTTTTAGCATTTTTCCTTCTGTGGGCAGGAAGCTCAAACGCTTGTGAAAATGTTGAGTGCTCAAAATTTAAAAGATATTAACTGAGCTTTCAAAACCACAGAATCCTGGTGCTTGCTTGGTCTTGGGGCATTTTTTTAAAGTTTTTTTTTTTTTTAGTTTCCTAAATTGCTTTTTCCATGACTAGCTTGAGGGCAGGTAGAGAGGGGGAAGAAAAATGGATGGACTATGGTATGTGCCATTGCCTTTTTTGACAATTAACGTCTGAAAGCTAAAAAGTCATCTGGAAACTGAAATCCTTTGGGAAGTTGAGCAAAAGCTCATGGGAAGCACAGCTGGTGAAATGTGGGAAAGGGAGAACTTGACTGCAGAGTGTGTGTGTGTTTTCTGAGCTGCTTAAAAATCATGCCTTTTTCAGAAATTACTTTAGGGAATAATTATTTGCCTGTGGAAGCTGGGCTCTGTGCTTAGATTTCTTCGTAGATGGTGCGTTTTCCAGTGGGATTCCTGTGCTCCCCTGGGGTTTGTGTCCCCACAGTGAAGCCAAACACCAGTCACAGACCTGTTCCAAGGGGATGCATCCCTCCTGCACCCCTCCTTGCACCCCAGCAATTCCACTCCTCTGCTCTTTAGACTCTTTTTTTTTTCACGAGGGTAGTCACATTTCAGTCCAGGCCTGGATTTAATTTTCTCAAATCTTAGAGATTTAATTGTTAAACTTTTACTTCCTTTTGCTTTGAACTCTTAAATACTCTGCTTTCAGGGTGCTTCTCAAGGGTGCAAGAGCTTGAACGTAGGGTGTTTTAAAGGAAAGAAGAAAGCTCTGTTATATGAGTTCCTAAATCTTTTGCTTTTCAGGACTTTTGGGTATATCCAAAGAACCTCTGGTTATTTTCTGTGTGTACTTGGCCAATTTTTCATCCCTTCACTAAAACAGTTTTCTACTGTTTGGGACTTTAAATGCATTAGCTGCTTTTGACTTTTTAGTACTCTCTTAGAGCTGCACTTGAATTAACCAGACAATTAAAAAAACAGTCCATCAAAAAGAATAGTTAAGTGAAAAGCAAACAAGCCAACTAAACTTATTTTTTCTTTTACTGTGCTCTAGAAGATACAAACTGATTCCTTTTTCAGGGTTAGGAAGGAGCGCAAGGTTTGAGTTCAGGTTATTTGTAACCACGCAACTCTCTTCTGAAATCATTGTCTGAGCAACAGCTCCAGGCACTCCGGTGACTTCTATACTTTATGAGAAGTGTTTGTTTTTATTCATTCCTCTTATTATTTCATATGAAATAATAACAACGGATGTGATTTTAGAAAAAAAAAAAGTATAAATGTCTAAACTCACTGCTAGAGCAGACACACCAAGTCTCCATAAAACTGAGACTTACACTTTATAAAAGGTTTTAAAACCAAGTTGGATTGATTTTAGGTATTTCCTGTCACAGGCTCTCTATATAGGTCAAGTATTTAGCCCAGATGTGCAACCTGGAGGAGGGCTAGGCAGCCACCGAGACCAGTGTGTGCAGGGTGACGACTCACAAATAAACTCTGAAGCTTGAGCAGTCGTTCCCACCCCCTCAGTGATGCTTCCTCGTAGCGGGCAGCACAGTTACTGCTGTGAGAGGAGGAGGGATGTTATCTGCAAGGGGTATAAGCACAGCTGGGTGCTGGGGTACGATGGTTGGCTTGGCAATCTCTGCTGAAGTGGTCAGCCCGCCTTTGAGGATCTTCTGGCTTGTGCGTGGACGTGTGTTTGCAACTATGTGTTTGTCCACCTGCAGAGGAGGCAAATTTTAATGTCACTTCTGATTAGCAACATATTCTTTGGAAAGATTTAAAAATGGCAAAGATTAGTTTTTCACAAACCGAATGACTCTCGGCAAGGTGATCCTGTGCTATTCACCTAGGTCTCACTGCAGATACAGACTACATCTATTCTACATTCTGTTAGTAAATGTGTATTTTTAGTTTTAATCATGAAAAAATGAAAGATGGCATTTCAACTCACAGCTAAGATGACTAATGACTGTCTGCTGCGTAAAAGCATAGCTCATACTACTTCATCATGCTGGCTCTGAAGTTTGCTGGCTCCCACCAAGAGAAAGCTAAACAGCCTACTAGGAAACCCAAAACTGAATAGCAAAGTGATTCTTTCTTCATCCCTGATTTACTTGTGTTAGGATTTGGACTGCTTCATCAAAGGAAGCTAACGCATCTGTTTCAATATCATATACACCAGGTTTTCCACCTTAAAGAAAAGTAAAAGAAATAGTTTTGTCTATGCTAGAGCTTAACTGGATTAAAAGTTGAATGACATTAAGTAGTGCTGACCTGGAAGCAGCTGATTTCAGTCTTTCTCAAGTGTAAATTTAGTATTTAGGAGTGGGGCTAACTGTAGTAGTGGCGATAAAATTTAATGGCTCATCAGTACTAATGAGACCTCCTTTACAATCTTGCAGGTTTTTCCTGCTCTGTGTGTGTGGGCTTCCTGTGTGTGCAAGGGAGAGTGAGGAGGTGAAAACTGGGTGATATGGAGTGGTGTCACCTATTTCAGTGAAATTAGGTGTTTTTAGAGAACTGCTGAAGTTGTTCATGTGTATTTCAACACTAGGTCTACTACAGCCCCAGGTGTGTAATTCTGCTCCTTGTGATGGAGCATATACAACCCCTTTCCTATGCCCTCCCACTTGGATACTTCCCTTGTGCTGCCTGGGATCCCTGTTTTGCTCCAGAAAGGTGACTGCTGCAAAATGCTTAAAGCTGGCAGAATTCTTCGTAGATGTATATTTCCAGGGCCCGAAGTTATGGAAAATTTCTAGGTTATGTATGTGTAAGGAATTTCCTGACTATGCTGTCACTCTGTACAACTGCACAGTGAACGTGCTATACCTAACTGTGGATGTATTCACTTCTGTATAAAGTTGCAACTACAGCTTTCACAGAGGGGGAGGAAAATAATTGCACCATAAGTCAATTTTATACTCATACAACTGTTTTTATGCAGTTGTACTATTTTTGGTAAAACACACTCAAATGGAATTGTTAAAGTGGTTAAACTTTAACACTTTAAAGGTGTCTCATTTATTGGGCCAAGGTAGTATCTTAAGATAGGAGCTATTTTCTGCCTTGATTTTGTATTTGTTACTGGTATTCCAAGTTTCAATGTTTATTTTTAATGGCTACAATTAATGTTCTTATTGAAGAAACTTTGGTCTTGCAGTATACCTCAGTGATTTGATATTTTAAGCTATTTCTGGCATGAACACATTGGACAGATGCACATTTTTAATGGTAATTTTAGTCCTATACACAGTCCTATTGTGCCGTCTCAGTTTTTTTCTCCATCATTTGGCTAAGTCTATTTGTTTGGCTCTGGAGAAAAAAGGATGGTTCTCATTTTTGATGGCTGTACTCAGTTTTGTGGCTTTAGCTGGAATTACAGAAAGTCTTCATCCTGTGCTTCAGAAAAACATCAGAGGAGACATTTTAAAATTAATAGCACAGAAGTCAGCCTTAGTCAAAGCTCATAATAAAAACTTAAGAATTGATATGATATTCTTCAGGCTGTATTTTTTTAGGTCATTAAAGGGAATAATATGTCTTTTTCAGAGCAACTAAATACACATATTGCTTTATAGAGAAAATGGAGGACTCATCAGGTTTGGGTACAAATGAGAGGGTACCTTGTATTACCAGCATCTGGAAACCTTTCCTGGGGCTATGCCTACCGTGATACTTAGTGCCTCCATATGCTGATGGTCCGCACTGAATACAGCTTGTATTCGCTTCGTTTCTTTTGTTAATGGCCTGGACACCATGACCAGGTTGGCAATATGATTCCCACCCTCATCCTTTCCCATGTCAGGTCAGCAAGGTGGGGATCCCATGGGCAGCAAGGCAGAAACTCTGGGGTGCCTGTCTGCACCTCCCTTTCCTCTGCCTTTCTCTTCTCCTAAAGAGAAGACGGGAAAGAGGGATGAAGCCAGTTTAAGACATGCAAGAGTTATGGACAAGTGTTACCATACCTCCCCACCTCTCCACCTGGAGGAGGCTGCTGGCTGCAGGCATGTATGGGTATGGTTGCTTCTTGCCCCTGAGCAGAAGGACCACAGGCAAGGCCTGGGCAAGCTGGAGAGGTGGGGCCTGTGCGAACCTCATGAGGTTCAACAAGGCCAAGTGCAAGGTGCTGCACCTGGGATGGGGCAGCCCCCAATATCAGTGCAGGCTGGGGGATGAAGGGATTGGGAGCAGCCCTGTGGAGAAGGACTTGGGGGTGCTGGGGGATGAAAAGCTGGACATGAGCCGGCAATGTGCGCTGGCAGCCCAGAAAGCCAACCCCACCCTGGGCTGCATCCCCACAGTGTGGGCAGCGGGGCGAGGGAGGGGATTCTGCCCCTCTGCCCCGCTCTGGGCAGACCCCCCCTGCAGCCCTGCGCCCAGCTCTGGGCCCTCGGCACAAGGACACGGAGCTGCTGGGGCGGGTCCGGAGGAGGCCACAGAAATGCCCCGAGGGCCGGAGCCCCTCTGCTGCGGGGCCAGGCTGGGGGGGCTGGGGGTGCTCAGCCTGGAGAGGAGGGGGCTGCGGGGAGGCCTGAGTGCGGCCTGGCAGTGCTGACAGGGGCTGCAGGAAGGGGGGGGCAAGCTTTTTAGCAAGGCCTGTTGGGACAGGACAGGGAGTGATGGGTTTAAACTACAGAAGAATAGATTTAGACTGGCTATAAGGAAGAAATGTTTTACAGTGAGGGCGGTGAGGCACTGGAAGGGGTTGCCCAGAGAGGCGGTGGAGGCCCCATCCCCAGAACCATCCCAGGCCAGGCTGGATGGGGCTCTGAGCGCCCTGGGCTGGTTAAAGCTGTCCCTGGCACTGCAGGGGCTGGGCTGGGGGGGCTCTGAAGGGCCCTTCCCACCCAAACCATTCTGTGATTCTAAGAACCAGAGCCAGGGGGAAAAATGGAAAATTATTCTTGTGCCCAAGCATGCTGACTTTGTGCGTGTGGGATTTGGCTCCTGTATTGTCCATGTCATAAATCACATCGTCTCCTAGGGACACTGTACGATGGCAGCAATAGGCAGCTCAGGTAATATATACTGTATCGGGAGTTTAGATGAGCCTCTTGAGTCTGAAAGCTTAGCCAGAAAATTCCCAGAGAACAGGCTTTCTGGAAACTCCTGCTTCCAGCTGTGCGAGGAATAACAGAAGATCTTCCTGCTAAATGTGCTGTTTTGTTGCATCTAGAACCAGCCACAACCTGGGTTTGTGAGGGAGCAAAAATGTGAAAAGTAATGAAAGAAAAAAAAAATTGTACTTCCTGAATCTCAGAAATGTTTGGTTTCATGTCTGACCTGACCTAAAGGATCAAGATAATTCTTAATTTATTCTTTATTTGCCTTTAATTGCTGAATTTTCTCTGAACATTGGAAGCAGGAGAAGAGACAATTTTACCCTTGCATAGAGTCTGTACCCTGCAACTTTTCAAGTAACTGTTGTGCCCGATCCTGCCAGCTGGTCCACAGTGTTTAGGTGGTGTAAAGAAAGCATGGAAGTGTTTGGCGTCTTTGCACCACAGGAGGGTTCTGTGTGACACTGGTATCAGGTATGGAGAGGACACAACTTTGGTGGCCTTAAAACCACCTCAGGGCTTTCACTCTTGTCTGCTGCCTCTGACTCCAGTGGGCACCTTCCCTGTCCAGGACTGGCCCTGTGCCATCAGGTGGGAGTGATTTGCAACCTCTCTCTACCTACCTCCTTTCCTAACGGGCTGGTTCAATTTTTGAAGCATGGGTAGCATGGGACACATGAAAGACTTTTGCAACACATCTTCTGGTGAGGTTCCTAGCAGGGAAAAGAGAGAGTTTACCTGGAAGACAAAGCGGTGGCTAGTGAGCAAGCCAGGATTAAAAAGCACCCCCCTCCCCAACAGGCTAAGAGTCTGTCAAAACACAGCTCCTTGGACCAGAGGCAGCCCCTGGAGAAGATGGTTGCACAGAAGAAGCATATCTGATCATCAAAAGCAGCTCTGAGATACCAGATGGGTAACATTGGTGGGAGCCTCACTCAGGCTGTGCCCTCACCTAGAGCCCATGAAAATGTTCCTCGTGATTTAAGGAGGCTTTGGGTCAGACCTCTAACACAGCTGGGTTTTGTGGCTTCTAACCAAAAGTGTTTGTGGCTTTTTTTTTCTTTTTTTTTTTAATCTTCAACAGCAACCATAAGGATTAGTGTATGTTGCAGTGCTGTGATAAATATTGCCCTTTCCTTCTGATGGAAGTCCCCGACGTCTTAAACCCCCGTGCAGTATTTGTTGCTTGTCCTAGAAAAATATACAGCTTTGATGCAACATTAGAGAACAATTAATGTTGTCTTAGGATAGAAAATTTTGGCGTCTACTTAATCCTTTATTTGATCTATGATCTGGGACTATAATTCAGTATTTTAACTTCTATATAGGGGATTTGTTCTAAGTGCACATTGCTTGCTTTGTTCTTTTAGTGCCCTGGGAATGGATTTATAAGAAAAAGCAAATAAAAGCAAACTGTGTGTGCTTGAAAAACCTTCATCTGCCTGTACTGCTTCAATTAATCTGGGGTGCATAGGGGCTGGTGGCCTGAATTCAGGCCAGAAAAGAAACTAGCATGTATAGCTAGCAACACTTTGGGTGTGAACAAAGTCAGAAAACCACTCAGACTGAAACGCATGGACTTGTTACCAGGGAAAAGCTGGGCCATACCAAGTGCAGAGTGTGACTCATGAACATCTGCAGAAATTTCACACTTTCACAATCACGTCACCGAAACAGCAAAATTTAGCTAGGCCACATTCCCCCCACAAATGTCCTAAGACTGTAAATATAACAAATTATTTAGAAAATGGAGAACCTTGTTCTGTTTGATTCAGCCCCCACAAAGGCTGTCCGTCACAGCAAAGCAATCAAAAGATATTTTCAGCAAATAGCAGGTCAGCAGAAATGTGCTTTTACTGCTAGTTCACCTTTCAGGTGCATTGCAGTATTAAAATACTTCGCATACCTGTGACCTAAGTATTACCTGGGACATGGGACTTAGCCAGCCAGAGTTTCCATTAAAATTTCTGCTGCTGGAAGATGAATTATCAGCCATGCTTTTCATACGAAAAGCTCTAAAGTTAGCTGTTAGGGTAAAATTTATTATATTGACCTCATTAAGAATTTTTGTCTAAGACTATAAAGATCTAAGAATAGTATTAATAGTTTAATAAGTGCTAAAGTCTTCATCCTCCAAAATATATGTTTGATTGTGTGCTTAACTTACCTATATCATAGCTTCACAGATTTGCATCTTCTCCTTTAACTATATGTTTAAGTGTTATGCTTAACCAAGGCCTAAATTCTGCACCAACTCTGGGATGGCCCAGAAAAAGAAACAGGGAATCAAAACCTAAAAGTAACTCTGTTTTATGACACGTGATTTTCCCATGAGATAGCTGACCATACTGTGTTGGCAACATAGGTGTTGAGTCCTCAGAGAACGAGGTCTCCAGAGAAGGGACGAGTCTATAGCCAAGTCTGATAAGCAAATGGGTTTACAGAAAGAAGATACTGGTATTAGTTACTAGAACTGGTATTGTAGAACTGGTACTAGAAATAGAAACAACATCCTAGAGCACATCATGCTGGCACCATACCGGCTTCCCTTCCAACACGGACAGATCATCTCTGTTGCTGTAGGTACCTGCTGGCCACTGTCATCCCCCAACTTGGGCAAACTCTGGCCACGCTAAGGCCAAGATGTGCAACGTGGTTTTGACCCTCTAAACTGACCTGCATGATTTTTAAAGATACTTCAATGTCCATTGTTGCTGCTGAATGCAGTGATAACGTGGGATGTCCTGCATTACTGAAAATCATACTGGCAGTGTATGTTTTGATGGAAAATGCATGACTTAAAGAAATCAGTTACACTGGAAGGGTGATGAGGTCTTCATATTTATCATAGTTCTTCTGCTGACTTCAGTGGTGCAAGTTCAAGACCCAAATGCAAAGCTACAGATCCAACAGCAACAACAAAAAATCCTGGTGCTAAAACCGTTCTTTGCATAGAGAAAATCCTGTGTTAACTCACCGAGAGTGCTGCCTTGATCTCCTCCTGTCTTCTGTGAACTGCTGTGTCTCTGTAGCGTAACATCCTTTCTCCCCAAACAAACATTTTGAAGTGCAAGGGGATTCTTATGTATTTAAAAATGACAAAGCTGCTGGAGCTAAAACATATTTAGGATCATAAAAAACAAATAGTCAGCGTACATTCTGCCTCCAAATGTCAAGGAGACTGTCAGACTGCACAAGGCTGATATTTCTCCATTTCTAGATCTGAGTATTACTGTGCATGAGGAGTAAGACAAGAACAGACTTGCGGGAATTGAAAAGGATTATAGGTATGGCTTTTAAAAATATAAGTGAAAAGGAAACATGATGCTTCTTTTTCTTTCCATTTGAAAAACTGAACATATTCCTAAATTACTGGAAAATATTCTTTAAATAAAACAATAATTTGTCTGTTATGCCTCCAAAGGAACAGTACAGAGTGATTTCCTAAATGCATCCTTATTAGATACAAAAGCTATAAAACCAAACTGTGCTTGTCTGACAATCTTTATTTAGACCAGAAGAAAACAAAATAAATGAATAATTTAGGCAACAAAGATGAACAGAAGTGTTTTCCTTGCCCTGCTCATACATATATCTTCTACTTATGGAATTAATATGTCTCTAAGAATGCCTGCTAATACAGTTTTCTCATAAAGAACAGATAATGTTGCAGCAGAGCAGCTATAATTATACTGCAGGTGTAAAGACAACCAAGCTGGCTCTGCAGAAGGTGGGTTTTTTGACCAGAGTTTCAGTGGAAGATGCTGCATCAGTCGGGCACAGCCGTCATGAGGCTGAAACTGCTTTCAAACCTGGGCTAATATCCTCACACAGAGCCATGCTGAGATTGCGAGTTCAGTTGATGTTGGCTTGAGAAGGGAGCTCAGTAGC
Organism: Pelecanus crispus; assembly: GCF_030463565.1. Taxonomy (NCBI): domain Eukaryota; kingdom Metazoa; phylum Chordata; class Aves; order Pelecaniformes; family Pelecanidae; genus Pelecanus; species Pelecanus crispus. The sequence continues at coordinate 5,142,126 of NC_134652.1, forward strand.
TCCTTTGGGTAGTGCTCTCGGTATAGAATCATAGAATCATAGAATCGTTTAGGTTGGAAAAGACCTTCAAGATCATCCAGTCCAACCATTAACCTAACGCTATCAAGTCCACCACTAAACCAATTCAGGGTAGAGTAGCAACCCCATGCCTCCTGGCTTGGTGGCTGGATCATTTATAATGAAAGTAAAAACTAGGAATCGTTAAGATTGGAAAGGATCTCTAAGATCATCATTCCAATCATCAACCCAACACCATCATGCCCACTAAATCATGTCCCAAATTGCCACTTCTACCCATTTTTTGAACACTTCCAGGGATGGGGACTCCACCACCTCTCTAGGCAAGCTCTAAATTGTAACTGGTAAGTTCAGATATCAAGAGATGAGGTTGTGACCGAAGTAATTCTTAGGTGTTTCCCCCTCCTTACTTCAAGGGACAGGCGATTGCTAACAGTGTCGAAGTATCAGAAACGCCTTGCTGCCCTTAGTGGGGATACAATCATCTGTCTGGCTAGCAGAAACATAACTGAAAATAATGGACTCTGAGATACAGGCATTTAACTTAGATAATAAGAAAGCTATTTCAAAATGGAAACCTCACAAGAACGCTGTTCAAGATACAAATGTTATTAAGTCTGAATCCAAGCCCCATCTCTTTTTAGGTCTTGGAATTAATTAATTAGATCCAGACATCTTATTAATGGCTTGTTTTTCAAGTGAATACCTATTCATGGTTGCAAATCACTCACAAAATCATGGTTGGATTTGGGCCAGGAAGAGAGAAATGTCCATAATTCAGCCTCCTCCCTGCACCTGCAAGCTTAATGCTTGCTTCTTGGTCACTCTAAAACATAAATACTCTAGCTGCATTTTGTTAGTACGTTGTTATGTACATAGCATCTGGATTTATATGTCTTTCAAAGCCATAGTTGAATTTCCTGTATTTTATAATGATTACTTTTTCAACCAGTTAAAGAAATGACCAAATAACTAGGTCATTTCCAGTTGAATCTATAAGGTATGAACTGCTCTGATTATTCATGCTACCCAATATCTGTAGCTTCTGCAAGTGTTTTTCAAACTAGCATGGAGAATACAAAACCATTAAGACAGTCTTACTGACTGTGTGGCAATTTTCATTGTTATATGCAAGATTTCTTCAAGTTAAATAAAATATATTAAAGCAATACTTTAAAAAGTACAGTCTTTATGAATCCCATAAGTCAGTTTCTTTTCCTGTATGGTTTTTTTCAAAAATAGCTTGTCCTGCTTATCTCTAGCATCTCTAGAAGCAGGGGGGGACACACATCAACAAAATAATTTATCAGGATTTTTTTTTTTTCAGTAGTGAAATGGCAACTTTAGGTGGATTGTGTTGTATTATACGGAGTAACTTGGAGTTAATCAGATGAGGCCATACTGAAAAATTCGCCCCCACCATCTCTGTACATTACAGATTGATGTTTTGGTCTAATATGCTCCTCTTTTCATCCCTTTATTGACACTGGAATTCATATGCATGTGGAAGAAATTAATATTCCTGAAGTGTTAATAGTATAATGGCTATAAATAGAAGACATAATTTCATTTAAAAGGAAAATCAAAGGTCTTCTCTTGTGGAAAACAGCACAAATCCCATACATCAAAGCTACTGCAAACAATAGGTTTGATGGCTCCAAGAATATCATCCCCGTGCAGAGCTGCTCAAACGGAAACATCTAAAGGTCAGTGGTCTTTTATGGAGAATCCTGCTGCTCTGTTCCTGCTTTGGGATGGTCACTGGAGAAAGAGGGGCCAACTGTGAAAGGAATGCTTTTCATTAATTTTCAGTCAAGTATTGGAGAAAAATACTTGATTTTTCTTACCAAGTTACAAGAAAAAAAATGTTTACATGATTTGGAAAGTTAGTGAAGTCACTGCTTAAAGTCTAGTTCACTGCCAGAGAAAACAAATTAGGTGTTCTCCTACTAATTTACATAAATAACAGTAAAAAATAAATTCCTGGATACTATTGAATTGATGGTAAAGATCCTAATGATTTCACTTGAAATATCGTAAGGCTTGAGTACATCAAGAAAGGACAGCGTGCTGTTAACAACATATTGCACAGTTTTCATCAAAGGTATCTATACCGCCTATCGCAGATAGCTCCTGCCTGCTCTTAGAGTCTAATCTTGCTTTCATTGAAAACTCCTGATAAATTGAGCATTTCATAATATTGGCCTGTTAATCTGATGGGTTCACAGACAATCCAAATAATTCATCCTTGAAAAATAAAGAGCAGTCAGGCGTGTTTAACTGAGATCCATATGAACATTTTTGAGTCTACTCTCAGGCTTCAGTTTCTCTAGAAACAGAGATAATACACACAAACACAGGCAGGCAATTTTTTCAGCCTGTAAATACCCATCCTGCAGTCTAAGAAATCCTCCCTGAAATCCACAGGCACCCCAAGAATGCTACAGTTTTATAGTGAATTAGTAACATCTCATTCTGGATAAAACCAAACCCACTTCTTGTACCTACACTCCAGGTAACTTCAGCCAGGTCTGGCAGGCAGCTGCCAGGCTCAAAATTAGTGCTTTTCCTATATGTTTCATGAAAAGAGGTCTCTCTACAGAAGAGAGCAATGGGGAGGAAGGGGATGACAGGTCGTGTGGCTGTGCGTCCTAAAGAGCAGCGACGTGCTGACGGTCCCCCGGGCAGCTCCGTAAGCTGGTAGTGGAGTTGCTCCTCTTTGGTAGCGGAGAAGGGGCTGTGAAACGCAACCTGGAAGAGACCGAGCTTCAGTGGATCCATTGCCGATGGAGCTGGCTGTCCCCTTTGTGGGAAATTTTCTACTTCTTTGTCAACTCCTAGCAGTACCTGTAGATTGCCCCTCAGCCTTGTTAGGTGCAGTAAGAACATTGAATTAAATTATATTTTATGAACTGAGTAGGTAAAAGCAGATTGCTTTTATTTTCAGCTCAGACCTGGCATGGGTACTTCTGGGTAGCTTTTGAATGCCGAGACTGTTCAGAGAGCAAAATATACCGAAGTGCAAAAGCGTTTGCAGGATTACACCATGAGATTGATTTCCAAACCTGTCTTGAGGACTGAACTTGTTAAAGAAAGTCAGGCAGTTCCCAGATATATAATTTACTCCCAGTAGAGATCTGTCAGAGCCTGAGACTTCTTCCAGTCGGAGTACGATGAAAGATGAAACACTCTATAAGGAAATGCAATTAAAACAATCAGCCAATGAAACAAAAATCCTCTGAGCTACTCCTTCCTCTGGTTTTCCTTTATACATCCTGTCTCTCCTCTGTTTTGGATAATTAGATTGAAAGCTCTTCGAAATGAGGAACTGTCTACATTTTGTCTCTTGTGTAAGATTAAGATCACTGTTGGTACTTTAGAAAATACATTAATATTTAGCATTTGTCTTTACTGCCTCTGATGGAGACATTTGGCCCTGGATTTTTCTAAGAACTTTCCTAAGGATGAACAAAGAAATACTAGTGTGAACTGACAGCACGTCACATTTTTCCTGAGGGATTTTAGGTTGTTATGAGCTAAGGAGGAGCATAGGAAATCTCATACATTTTGCCAGTTTGTGCATAGTAATGCAAAACTACACCTAAGTTAGACACAGTCAAGATAAGATTCTCAGGTGCATAGCCTCATGACATTTTGGTGGGTGATTAAAAACATATATGTAAGTGGGATACAGGTATAGCGCATGGGAGTGAGCTCTTTGACAATTCTCCAGCGACCGTGGCACAAGCGAGATGGCAATCCCAGCTCAGGCAGGCGGTGAGGAGGGGTGGTTTGGGGACTGGAGGGGTGGCCCAGGGATTGGAAATGTGGCCTGGGCTCCATGACCGGTGCTCGGCTCCTGTCTCTGTCACAGCCCCTGGTACAAGTCACAGCAAACCTCCCACACTCGACTGCAGAAAAGATCTGTCCTCTACCCAAGCCCAGAAGGGGTACAGCCACAGCGGTGCAAAACCCAGTCTAACCTACCATGTACCTGATCTAAATAATAAGTATGACACTGCTTTCCACCTCTGCCCCACGCCCACTTTCCAATTCCAGGTGGCACTGACTTCAGGGTCTCTAAATTGTGCTCTCTTGTACCATTTAGGTGCTCCCAAAGTGTCTCTCCATGCTTTTGTTCACCCCTTGTGGAACACTGAAAGTGGGTCTTCCCCAGGCCACCATGGGATTTTGAGGATAAATACGCTAAGCATTGTGAGGGACTTAAATCCTGCGGTGGCTGGGGTCATTTTAGAGCAAAATATTTTTCAGATAATCATGAAGTAGACTCTTCCCAACGTCTTATCTTCCAAAGCCAGAGTTCCAGGCTCTAGTTTGCTGCATTGCTGGCTAGCTGCTAAAGTAATGGCATTTGCTTTTCTTTCTTCAAGGCTTTGCACAATTTGGAGCTTAGAGAGATGGCCTCTTGTTTCAAAATTGTCCTCTTTGTGCTTAGTCATTACCTCTGCAGAGCTCGGCTGTCCAGCCTCCCAGATCTCTGTAACAGATGCTGTTGTGCAATGCGAGGGACTGTGATTGAAGCTTCCAGAACAGATTTTAATTAGAAACATAACTTCATACAGTAGCTTGGAATGAGTACGGGTGGGGGGGGAAGGGAATCAAAACAAGAGATGAAAAAGAAAATGCCAAAAAGATAGGAAAATAAAAGGTCATTTTACTGGCATTTTGTACTGAAAAGCATTTGACAGCAGATACTGTGCATATCCATGAAACAGTGAAGCATATAGCAAGCAGTAATAACCGAGACCCTCAAAAAGCCAGATCCTCAGCTGGTGTAAATCAGCATTGCTTCATTGATTTTATAAGAGCTGCCATTTCAGATTGACTTCAGCGGTGCTGTGCTCATATATACCAGCTGAGGACCCCAGCCAGTTTGGCACAAGTGAAATCCAGAAACTTTGAATACTTGTTTGTTTTGTGGTGGTGGGTTTTTTTTTTTTTTTTAATTAAATTTTAATCAATCTTTTGTTTTGTAGATTGTCCTCCACTTGGTCTAGAGACATTAAAAATTACTGACTTCCAGCTCCATGCCTCTACAGCAAAGCGGTATGGCCTTGGGGCCCACAGAGGAAGGCTTAACATTCAGGTAACATCAATTTTCCTCCTAAGTTGGAGAATGGCTTAAGGTTGTACTCTTGTATAAAGAGAACCAAAGGATGGTTATTGGTTCTGACTACTTTGTCAGCTCATGTAATTCAAATGAAGGAGAAACACTGGAATTACAGAAGTGACTAAGGTTGATGGATAACCTTTAGATTCGTGGGGCTTAGTTAGAAAAAACTCCAAACTTTGTGTGCTGAGGATGCAAATCCAAGCAGACCTCTGTGAGCAAGCAAAGGTGGAGGCAGCCCAGAAATGCTCCCTTCCCAGCTGTGGGAAATATTCCCTGCTCCCTTAACAATCAGCCTGGAAGGAAGCTCACACAGCAAGTTGCTTTTTTGTTTTTTTTGCCTGTAGTTAATGACAATGGTTAATTGAAAGTGTGGTTTTAAGTGAAGCGCTTGCCCTAAGGCAGCTTTTCAGAGGCAGTGATTATGCTTCCAAAAATGCTTCCATTCAGAAGTCGCTACCATACAATCTGTTTCAGCTTCTTTTATTTAATATTACAGATGTGCTTAGATACTTTGCAGGACCAAATTTTTTCAATTTTTTTCCCATTTCTTGTGTTTCTGTTTTCCACTTTATTAGGGCTGTTTTCTGAATTACAGTCTTTTCCAGTGTAAAAATGTTACTTTTGCGTAATAAAATACAACATTTGAAACTCAAAGTCATAAACAGGATACTAGCAACAAACCAGCAGAGAAAAATTTCTAAAGTTTATTTAATTTATTAGTTACCATTCATTATTAGGCACGCCATTAAATATTTTTTTTTCTCCAGCTGAAGGCCTTTGCTAGTTAATGAACTATGACTGGGCCTAGGAAGGATGAGCTCTAATCAGCAGTGCAATTTCACATGGTGCCCACTGCAGTGTAATGGGGGGCAGCTGCTGGAAGGAGGGATCACTTGATCACTCTTGGTTAAAAACCCCATGGTGCAGCTGCCCTGCATTGCTTCAGCTTCTTCTAGTGCACAAACAGCTCTGTGAACTTCTCTACAGGGGGAAAAATTGCCCCTTCCCTTTTTTTTTTTTTTTGTTTAAAGGAATTAATTTTGGTCCAAAAAATTAATTTGGTCCAAAAGCTCAGTCAACCACTTGGCTATGCAGCCACAGAGCCAGCGGGAGGTGAGTGGCAGGAGCCCGCAGGCAGCACGGGGGTGGGAACAGGCTCTTCCTTTCCAAGCCAGTGCGCGGGTACAGCGCCCGGTGCAAGGTGAGGTCTCACCTGCAGCCTTCACAGTTAATTCCTTTGGAGGTCTGAGTGAGGTGGTTTGCTGCTTTACTTCATGTTCTCTGCTAGGAAAAAAAAAAATAAACCACCACCTCATGAACACAAAAATGGTATGCAGGTGATATTCAGGTGGGTTCTATAGGAAAGTTTAATTATTTTATTACTGTTTTGTTTATATAGTCACATAAGACCAAGGAATGTGATGCAAACATCTGAATTCTTTGGCGGTTGTGGTTTCTCATTTTTCATGCTGGTGTTAAAGTCCAATTTATTTAAACACAAGAATGAATCACGGAATGGTTTGGGTGGGAAGGGCCCTTCAGAGCCCCCCCAGCCCAGCCCCTGCAGTGCCAGGGACAGCTTTAACCAGCCCAGGGTGCTCAGAGCCCCGGCCAGCCTGGCCTGGGATGGTTCTGGGGATGGGGCCTCCACCGCCTCTCTGGGCAACCCCTTCCAGTGCCTCACCGCCCTCACTGTAAAACATTTCTTCCTTATAGCCAGTCTAAATCTGTTCTTCTGTAGTTTAAACCCATCACTCCCTGTCCTGTCCCAACAAGCCTTGCTAAAAAGATTGTCCCCAATGACCATGCTGGTTTAGACCAGGAGTCCATCTAGTCCGGTGTCCTGCCGTCACCAGTAACACTGCATTAAAATAAATAGAGACGTGTAAGAGTCTTACCTGTGGATGATGTTTCCCCTAAACATAATCCAGAGCTTCCAGCAGAAGCTAAGGGCACAGCCTCTTGCTGGGAAGCAAGCAGAAGCGAGGTGCCCCTCAGCTCTTCCTTCCCCAAAGCTGCTGGGGTTCGCATTAGACCAAGTGCACTTGTTTTGGTGTCCTGTCCCCTAGGACCTCAGGGCCCCCGCTTCTCCCATCCCGCCTTCACCTGCGGGGTAGCAGCCACGCCTGGGCCCTGCCGGTTATAGCCGTAATGCTTCTGCCAGTTCTGTGGCAGCGGTTTCTTTTGCGTTTATTGTGAGAATAATGTCCTCGCCTCTGCAGCACGGGGGCTCTCGCCCCTCCCTGGAGTGCTGTGCAGAGTCTCGGGTGAAAGGACGTTGTGTCCTGTGCAAATTACATTTTTACTTTTCTTTGTTCAAATGATGGTGCCTTTTTTTGCTGCAAACAAAGGCTTCACAATGTCATGCTTCTGCTTGATACAGACTTTCATGTTGTCATTTTCTTGAGCTGTAGGAATTCTGTATGGATTGATTCTCCTTATTATCCAAAGGCTGTTTTAACTCTTTTCTGGTATAGGGACTTACCTGATCCCAGGGCTGTGGGAGGCTCATATACGAATAACCCAACAAAAGCTGGCTTATAGCAAAGTGACTTCTCTGGCTTACTTTTCTTGTTTAAATGTGCCCTTTTTTTTGTTTTTCTGCTATATCTTTACCTCTAATGAGGATTTCTAGTAATCCTCGAATCAAAGGCTTTTTTACACTTAGTGAAAGCTTATCTGTATACTACAGATAGAGCAATTCCCTAAACCCCCTGACCACTTAGAGTTACCACTATGACTGGCAGTGTTAAAAGTATGGGCTTGCATTTATTTTTCTTTAGCTACTGCTTCCCTTGGGATTAGCTTAAAATTAACAACATTTTAAAATTTTTTTCAAAGCCACTTAGAATTTGCAGACCTCTTCCCCATCGCTTGGATTTCGGCGCTTAATTTTACTTTGCCCTAAGACTGCTGAATTTCAGTCGCAGTTAAAAGATATATGCTTCTAACCCAGAATAGGTGCCACAGGGGACTGACGTGTCAGATGGGTAATGAGGTCCCCGGTGATTTCTGTTTGCTGCTCAGAAGGGCAGGTTGCGGCATGCTGGGGAAAGGCAAAAGGCACTGGTATTTAAGCAGCCGTGTTTTCATGCTGGTTAGTGCCGTACGTGAAGAAAAACACTCGGCCTGAGTCAGGAAGGTTGATGTGCCGCTGCGGTTTCACCAGAGCCCTATGCTATAAGTATGGCGATGAGCAATTTTATGGGCTGCTGTGCCTGTGGCGTGGTCTGGGTATCACCACAGTGCCATCACAGCGTTCATGTGACTGTTGTGTGCCTCCTTGAAATAAGACAAAATCCACTCTCCGCTCAACATCGTCGTCTGGATGCGAGAGCTGAGCGCTTAGGGCTCACCCCAGGTAACTGGCACTACCTCAGTTCACAGGGAACTCGCCAAATAATGAAGTTTTTCAAAGGCTTCTGAGGGTTGGTCTTTTTTTCTGTTTAGATTATTTGAAGTGTATGAAACTAATCATTGAATCATAGAATGCTTTGGGTTGGAAGGGACCTTGAGAGATCATCTAGCCCAACCCCCCAGGCTTATTCCAAACCTTATTCCAAAGAAGGCCAGGCTTAGCAGGACCGGATAAGACCTTCTAGGATCTGCTTCTCTCGTGACCTTACGCTGTGTGGGACCTGATTTTGCTCCCAGTGCTGTGTGAGTGTGGTGATGAAGCTGGGACCGCTTGAGCGCAGGAGCAACGCTACCAGAGCCCGGTTTATTGGAGATCTAGCTTGCAACCGCAATAGTGGCACAACCAGTAGTAATTTAACATCATGAGGAAAAATCGTAGCATAAAATAATATTCATTGAGGTGCTCTGCCTTCAGGGATAAAATTCATTAGTATTTGTCACTTGTACAATAATTAGCAGTGGTTAAACCTGAAATAATTAGTCAAATTATGTTTCTTCCCCTTCCTCATTTTCCTGGTTGGAGAAATCCAAACAGCACAGAAGATTAACCAAGTAATGTAATCATGCTTATGCAAATAAGCAGGATGTATTGCTTTTTGTCTTTGCAGTTCTCTGTTTCACTAGTTCCTTTTGAAAAGCTCCATTATCAAAACACAAGCAACAGACAAAACTATTGAAGTTTTACTTTCAGCCTGTGTGCTTTAATTTTTCTCTTCTCTACTGGCAGTGGTTGCTATAAATACCTGTGATGAGTAATGCTTTTTTTTTTTTTTCCCTCCTCCCAAATTTCCTATGGTAAAATAAAGTTTGTAATCACTATGCTGGGAGTGGAGAAGAATTTAAGCAGAAGTGGTTTGATATTAGGTATATTTTTACTGCTGCCCAGCTGACTTGTGGCAGAAGACTGAAATTTCTGGCTTCATTTGGATACACTTAGGCAGTAATAGCTTTCTCCTCACTATGGAATAAGGCTTTTGGAACAGAGGTAATGTGTGCAAGTGCTGTGTTGCACATGTCTAATTCAGAAGAGAAAAACTTTAATTAAAATGGGAAGTCATACCATTTGTAAAGGAATCTTAACCTTTAGATTTTCCTTCACCTTAGCTCCTGGGTACATAATAAGCAGTTGATATGTTTTATTTTATTTACAATTTTCAACATTCACATCTATAGATAACTTATTCAGGAGTGACAGAAAAAACTCCCTTTTTTCATAAGCATTTTTTTCATAAGACATTGCACATGGAGAATTGTTTTTGCATTTGGCTGCAAGTGAAATATAAGCTGAGTTATTCTTAAAAATGCAGAGAAGAAAAAAAGGATTTGTGTAAGACCTAGTCCTTACTTCCAGTTTTCATTAGCTCCTTCACTCTCCTACTTATGAAGATAATGTGTTTAAAATGTATAGCTTAAAGTCATGTATGTCATAACTTGAATCCATTATCTCTGTTAATTCAATATACAATTTTTAAATTCAAGTAAACATCTTACTGACAAAAAGGTATCTTTATCTATATTCTTTGACTGAATATTTGATGATAACTGTTCTCATCTTTCAGGAATGAAAATTTTTCCAAAGAAATTTAATAGCAATTTTAACTACTCAATATTTGATTTATAAGGGGTTTTTATAGAAACAATATTTTGAAGTGGCCATAAGGCAAATTCAAAACTTCAAGCACCTTAAGAAAAAATATAGACTTGAAACTTGAAAAGAGGCATTTCAACACAAATTTATTGGAATTCCTTTCCTTTGGAAATATTTCTAATGAGAACTTCTCATTGACTAAAATGGTCTCTTTTTTTTTTTTTTTTTAGTAGTACTCTGTGATAGTTAGACACAGACACTTGTTTTCTACCTAGTAAAAATATCCTTTTAGCTTCAGAGAAGGTGATGTCAGGAAATAAGAGAGCAGGAAGAAGTAGCAGCACAGTTTCTTTTTACTTTTATGCTCTCTTTGCCACTATTTAAGCCTATAGTATTTTAAGTTGCGCGTAACTGTAAGCATGCCCTTTAGACTCCCTATATTTAATATACAGCTTAAACACATGCTTAGCTTTATTTAAGTCCTGTTGAAACCATGGAGACTTGAGTGTCTAACTTAAGGGGGGGGTTTGCAGATAAGCTCTTTTTTTCTCTCCTCTGCTTCCCTCTTCTTACTGTAAAGTAGAGGAGAGCTCTACACCCTGATGAGCACCACACCAATGAGAAATATCATCCATCTGAATGAGGACCAAGGATGCCAGCTGAAGCAATGAGAGATATGGGTACTTGGTCTGCAGAAATGGGTGGAATTTCATCAGTGTGAAGGGGATTAGCATGACACTGGTTCAAGGTGTTCTGCAGATCTTAACGCTTCCTGGCAAGCATTGGTTTTAAACCCTAAGGCTACTTCAAATTCCATCTTATTTTAAAATGCATTGAAACCTTTTCTTGAAAAAGGTTATAATTCAGGTCAGTGATCATATTTATATTCTCATGTTTTCCCATTGTTCAGTTCTCCTTGAAGAACTTATCTTCCATTGTTAATAGTTTTTCTCTGTATCTTGTACCTTGGCTGTTATACAAACTTAACTTTAAAATAGCAGAGTTAATAAATACAAATGGCTTAACCTAAATTTGGTAGATGCAGGAAAACAAGTAATTTTTAAGCTACCCTATCTCAGACTTGAATACCTGAGAAAACAAGCAGCTGTAGGAATTTAGGAATAAATTAAATTGTTTTGCAGCACTTCAGATGCCACCTGCCTCACATTGGGAAAAGGGATTAACAAGTGCATCCTCTCCTTGTGAATTAGACCCACCTGGTGCCCATTTGGGTAGAAGCTGTCCGTAAAAATGGAGGCAGGCAGACCTATCAATCTGTGCCATTGTAACCCAGCTATGACTGTAATATCTGCTAATACTGCTCAGTGGGGAGCTGAGGGATAATTCAGGAAATTTAATTGACAGTTGTATTCTTGGGTCCTTCATTTATGTTTTGTATATACACACACCAACTGAAAATATACCACTGAACAGATAATAGCTGCACACCAGAGCTTTAAGATGTGTCTTTAATGTAAACTTACAAACTTCCAGAATCTCCATTTATATTTGGGAAATATTTAAGGATATTAATTCTTTGAATTGTGTGGATGGCAATGATAAGCCTATGTTAAACACAGATGAAATACAAAAATATACATAGCCTCAGAGGACCATATGGAAAAGCTTCTGTGCTCTCTATGGCAGCAGCCAGCTTGGTGCCAAACATTTCCTGGGCTTTAGTAGTAAGATAAATATCTGAAGACCTCAGATGCTATGTTTCTTTGAATGCTATTTCAGATGTATTTAGAATACAGCTTGCTCAAAATACCTTGCAGCTATTTCTTTGAAAATGTTGAGAAGACTGTTTGTGGGGTTCTTGCTAACATAAATTGTGATATAGATTGCCACATAAGTTAGAGTACAGCTGGGTATTCCTAAGTTTTTGACCTTTGGTATTAATTTGCTTAAGGCTTGAATATCCCTAGTGAAGAAAATTAATAATTCTGGGATTGAATATTGGTGGGAAATGGTATTAATCTTTCCATATGCCCTACACTCTGCTGCTTCTGGGGGAAAGAGTCCTCCAGCACTGACCATTATTTACATGGGTTGAAGATGGCTTTTTAGGACTTTCATAACTCTGCAGACCATGTGGATAATTTGTTCTGGATGAAGGCTCTATCAGGACACAGACAGGTGGACTGACTGAAGCTCTGTTTATGCTCTCTCACTCTAACTTAAGTTTATATGTAATGGTTCTTAGCTTTTGAAGGGACTTTGCACAATTCCCCTCCCTGCTTCGAGTAAGAAAATATTTTGTTTGCTCCATATAGCTGTTGAGAATGACAGTCCCAGGGGTCTTAAAACAGAGCCAAAGGAGTAAGTGGAATGAATAATGACTTCATGTTTTCTTTTCTTTTTCCCATGAAAGACTTTCAGTTTCTTGGTTCTGATTTATGAACACAGTTTTGCCTTCTTTTCAGGCAGGTGTTAACGAAAATGATTTTTATGATGGTGCTTGGTGTGCAGGAAGAAATGACCCATATCAGTGGATTGAAGTAGATGCTCGAAGGCTAACAAAATTCACTGGAGTCATCACACAAGGAAGAAACTCTCTCTGGTCGTAAGTACATGCTTATTTTTCTCCATGAGATTCTGAGCTTTCGGACCAAGGAATTTATGTTGTATGGTGTTTTGGGGTTTTCAAGGAAAAAAGAAAGAATGGGAATGCTGTGTGACATCAAGTAATTGAATGGCGGAATGGTAAAAGACCAAGTGTTTTTATATGGCGTAAAATACAAGTTTAAAGGTAACAAACTTCTATAGTTTTTATCTACATCTGGCAAAGGAAGCACCACAATTCCTTCAGATTACATGCCTTTATAGTTACCCAGTCAAATTTGCTTGTGTTAAACTTCATAATTCTTTTCCAATATTTAACTTGGTTACTGGTTATTCTTGAAGATGATGAACTGATCTTTGAGATTTCCTAGTACATAGGAAATCACCAAATAACTGGTAAAGTTCCAAAAGAACATGATTTTTAAATGAGCAGTTAAAGCAAATTTTATTTCTATGCTTTTTTGTTCTATAGAGTAATTTATCATATAACCAAAAACCACACAGTATATGTTGACCCACACCACGGTGTTTGGTAGCAGGCATGTTGTGCTCTGTTTGCGGATGCTAGGAAGACTCCATGCGGTTCAAGCCTGCTTTCTGAAAAGCTTTTAGGAAGGAGTGCTTGCCACAAATAGGGCAGCTGCCTTGCGGTGTCAGTCTAAGGAGGCAATCCAGCCATGTGTACCCCAAGAACTCTGCTTTGGTCTGATAGTGCTGCCCACTTTCAATGCTGAAAGCATTCACGAGCTTTCTGGTTACTGCTTGTGTCACAGAGGGAGCGTATGGCACTGGGAAATAACTGTTTTGCACAGACTTGTGTTCATCTACTCCTTTGTGACCTGCTTCTGAGTGTAGGTGCCCAGATTGCTCTATAATACAGCCAGTGTGAGTGGAGTGAGAATTATATACTAGGAAAACAGCAATCAGCTGGCATAAACAGGAACTGGAGGGGATGGGGTTTTTCCGCCCCCCCCGATCCTTACAGCATTTGTTTAGTCTCTTTAAGATTCTCATTGGGCCTCGCTGCATTATGTGAGCACATAATCCCACTTGTGCTGCTAGACCTTTTGACCAAGTGTACAGGAGATGCACAGCCTGAGATCCATTCTGGTCAGGTCCTTCACTTAAGAAAATGAGTGTGTCATATAACAAAAGGCAAACCAGAAAAATACCACCATATCTAAGAAAAAAGAAAAAGAGGGTTTTTTTCCTTCTATAGTTTAATTTTCTGTGGTTTTTTTCCATTTCTTTTAATGGAAATGTGGGAGTAGGAGCCTTTCTGGCAATAAGGTTTCTATATGTATTCCACATTGTTCTGTGTTAAGCAGATAATTACTGTAGTAAAGTCTTATTATTTTCTATATTCATACTCTTGACATTGCTGATCATATCAACACCAGTGCTGCACTGCTTTGTCTTGTCATATTGCTATTTTTAGTCCAGCTATATTGTGAGCTTACAGCAGGACTTGATGCTCTATTTATAGGTGGTTTTCACAGTCACCTTTTTTTTGTTGTTGTTTAGTTTTTAAATTACTGAACCTTGCTTTTGCCCTTTTTCTCCACAAAGAGTTGGTGGACAGATCTCTGAGAGTCTGCAGTAGGAGCAGCGTTGATGCTGGGAGAGCAGGTCCAGGCTCCTCCTGGATTGTTACTCAGGTTTGCAAGGAACCAGGCACATTTCTGCTTCATAGGAGCAAAGATGGATTCAAGTTGACCAGCTGGACTGTGGGGCAGGCTAATGTCTCCTGGAAAACAGGTTCTGCAAGATTGAGCTCTGCCCCATAAAGGGGCCAGGGGAGTGGGGGAAAAATAGTCCCAGGAAGGGGTGACCTCCTTCCCTACCTCCAGCTTAAGCAAAGGGACTGCTGCGGAGGTGGTTTCCTTGTCAGTGTGATGCTCTCCATCTCAGTTGACTTCTCTTGAATACAGCCTTGGCTGTGGGACTGCCTTCCCTGGAATGCGCGTCATATTCCCTCTCCTCTCATGAGACTGAACAGTTAAAATCAGTGTAGTTGGTGTTTGTGTGCTCTGCTTCTGCATGTGTAAGTCCTTAGATTCTAAAAATAACTTGGTACTCCCTGAGGTACCAAAGTAGGTGTTCATGTTTTCAAAAGAGTTTAGGCTGATGTATGTAGCCCTCATCTGAGCCCAGAGTGGTGTCCTGGCATTTCCAGAGTGTCAGCACCTGGGAAGATCACACCCAGGAAGATGGCAGGTGCTGCTTTCTGAATTAATCATGTTGCATCTGAAAGGTGATCTTAGTGTGACTTTCTACCCCAATTCCTCCAGCAGTCAAGAAAGCAAGGGGAAAGAAAACGCCCCACAAAATCCTGGTGTGGAGAAGAGCTGTGCAAAGGGAAGTTGAATGCAAACAACAGTAGAGACTCTGAGCTTGGAGCAGAAGTTGCCTTAGGGTGGGGTTCAGAGGCACTGATGGAATCTTTGGTACTTGTGGCAAACTCGGGAGACAATGACCTGCCTGTAGTCATAGGGGTTGCATGCAGTGGATTGACTTTTATAAGCCAGCCCAGGAGAAACAGGCTGGTAGGAATTTTATTGGTGTGGGCAAGTTCTTCTGTGGCTGTTTTGCTATAATGGACACTAGAAGCAAAGGAGACTCATTAGCTTCCTTCTCTTACACATGTTCAAAAAAAGGGTGTTATAAGTGTCCAAACAATGGGTAGATGTGGCACTTTGGGACATGGTTTAGTGGGTATGGTGGTGTTGGGTTGATGGTTGGACTGATGATCTTAGAGATCCTTCCCAACCTTAATGATTCCTAGTTTTCACTTTCATTAAAAATTAATCCAGCCACCAAGCCAGGAAACACAAAATTGCTACTCTACCCTGAATTGGTTTAGTGGTGGACTTGGTAATGTTAGATTAATGGTTGGACTGGATGATCTTAAAGGTCTTTTCCAACCTAAACAATTCTATAATTAGCTACTGACTCTGATGGTATCAAAAAGGACTGTTTATGATATGAAAGTTGGTACAAAAAGATGCCATTCTGTTACCTGAGGCACCTTCCCAACTTCATGAAGTTATGTGACAAGAATATAATGCTTTTGTAATTAACAGAAACATGTGTTAGAGAATAACTTAATTTCAGGTAGGAGAGCCAAAAATCAACCCTGTGATCTGTGTTGTATTAGAAGCAAAAGCCTGCCAAGCTCGAGAGCCAAGGTAAGATTTTTATTTAAGCCTTGGAGTCTTTCCCAGCATTATATAAAAGAAAAACCAAGACACTAGGATATATGTTAAGTTCACAAATGCTATTATGTGAGAGTGATAAAGAATCAGAAAAGCAACATTTTTTCTTCCGTTTTCCTCTTTGTATTGAACAAGAAACTTTAACAAAGTGGAAAAATGTACTTAACTGAAAGTCTTCTCAGAACTTCTGCCTGGATTAGACTTGTAGCTCTCCTGATCCCGTTAGCTTCCTTCTCCTGACTCAATGAGGACACGTAAAATTACAAGGGATGGCAAGCAAAGACACCCCACTGAATCCTGCAGCAAACAACTTTGCCCCTCATTGCAGGGCTGCAACACCTGAGTTATTAGCAGCCTGGCCTTTGATTCTGCTTGTATTTCTCATGCTGTAGCCAGAGCTAGTATACTGGTGGTGGAAGCAACCCTCTACTCCTCTATAGCAGCACTGGCAACTGTAGTCTGGGTTTGCTGATGGCCCACTCCAACCAGAGACAGTCTATTCACATCCAGCTTTGCTTATTGGTTTTTGGAGCTTTATACGCTATTGATGAAGGTTACACGACAATGCAAAGAATACAAAAATGCATGGGATTATCACTTTCTGTATGCTGACAGGAACTGCTTCGCCTCAGTTATTCCTCTGCCAATCTCACATGGAAAGTTGCTGTTTCTTGTCTGTCTTCCCCTGTGGGCTGTGGCTCTGCTTGCCTCTCCAGGGCTAATGTGTTTGAGACAGGAGAGCCTTGCGGAGGAAAAGGCCGAGGTACAGAAACAGCTCTTGAAAGCACAGATGACCTGACCAGAGGAAGAAGGAAACCATGCTTGGTTAGTAATGAATACCTGAATTGTTTAATCATTTCCTTTTTAAGGAAAAATTTGAGGAGTCCTTCCTTTTACCAGTCAAAGCAAGCATGTGGACGCAAAGGCTGTTGCTGTTCAGGCACCTCAGGCTTTCTTGGGAAATCTGAAATCATGGCCAAGTGCTCTTTTACCATCATAAATGGCAAACTCTGCTTAGATTATCCAGAAGATCTGCAGGTGTTGAATTTCTCAGATAAAGGGGGGCCCAGCTGCAAGAACCAGGACTCCTTTGATCCGCTGAGGATGTCCAAAACACAGAGGTTCCACAAGTGT
Organism: Pelecanus crispus; assembly: GCF_030463565.1. Taxonomy (NCBI): domain Eukaryota; kingdom Metazoa; phylum Chordata; class Aves; order Pelecaniformes; family Pelecanidae; genus Pelecanus; species Pelecanus crispus. The sequence continues at coordinate 5,159,197 of NC_134652.1, forward strand.
GGGCTGATATGAATAAAAGCTAACACCTTGAGAGTGGGCAGAATATCAGTTCCTTCGTAGGAGCTGAGAACATCTGGCGATCAGTGTCTCTGGGCAGTTACCACACTGTTTCACTATGAATATTCAGTAGTCAATAGACAAACATTGGTGACATCTCTTTGCAGAGCTGTTTTGTTTGCCTTCTCAGGCTAGAGAAGCTTGTGTGAGTGGTGTGACCTTTTAGAAAGGCATGTGACATCCTCGTCTGGGAGGTGGATGTTGCCATAGCTTGGCTACAAGAGGGTTTATGGCTGAATATTTGGGGGAGAAATACACTATGTAATTCTGTATATTGCTGCCAATACATCCTTCAGTTTTATGAATCAAATATCTTTAAAAAACTGTTCAATGCTGTCGAGTGAGACACTGAAAGCATCACTGTGGAATTGTGCCATGTACTTAAAGCAATGATGCAATAGTTTAAAATATGCACTCTTGACAGGGGGCGCGGGGGGAGAGTTTTAATCACTTAGCAGTTTGGAAAGAATCTAAAAAAACCCATAAGCATACGTGTTTCCCACAACCCAATCTTTTGATAATTCAGCACCATCTTTTGTATCAAGAGAAAACCCACACGTCTAAATAGACTCAGTGTGTACTGGCTGTGATATAAAGCTTCCAACTGTTTCAACACAGAGGATGTTTTGATTTTTAGAAGACGATGCGATGTTTCAGTGAGTAAGATGTATGTGTAACTTGATGCATTTTGTTAAAATTAATCTTTTAACCATGTTAAATTATGCACTATCACTGCATGTCATGAAATAACAAAATTATTAAAATAATGAAAAGCATGAATGAAGGAGTCTGTGTTGAATGCTCAAATTCCAGAGGAAAATTCTGAATTTTCTAGAAAAAATCAAAATAGACTTATTTCCAATTATATCTTCTTTAAGACCTTTCAGTTCCATGAAAATATTGAAGATTTTTAATTTTATGCAAGACATTTCTCTTTAAGAAAAAAAAATGGAGGGGGGTGACAATTTTCAAAGTCTGATTTGGGTAGAGGTTAGTCCACATGCTTTGCAAACCTGCAAAAGGGCTTAAAAAGTGAGCTGGTTGGAGGGCACAACAAATCAGTGGCATTGCTGGTTAGAAGTAGTAGTTACAATGACTTACACATATCGTTTACTTCTAAACTGACTCACTCCTAAACTGGTCATTTTTGCTCATCACTGTTGAAGCTACGTTTTAATAGGAGCTAGCATAAACACTGTTACATGCTCCTTACTGTGTCACTTGTTTGACTTCCTTGTGCTACTCTATATGGATAGCAAATAATAAATATCCAGTACATTTGATCTTCTGTCTGATCATGCTTTTGCTAAAGACAAGATATTTGTAATTGGATAGGGGAATAATTTTGCAATTTTCTATATTACACCCTCATCCTCAGCCTGCTCTGTGTGCAGCGTAGCCCTTCATGATCCCCCAGCATCCCTTTTGACAAACTCTCCCTTGTAAGGAATTGTAGGTCTCTAGCAAGCTGGGCACCTTCCAGAGATAGAACTGAGGATAAATTTAGGTCAGTGCAGTTTACTTCGTTCTAATTTTGGTGGTACAGCATTCTGCTCTTTCTTAGGCACAAAATGAATGTGTTGCCCCAAATTTTAATTTATTGCTATACTCACTGGCAATTCCTTAGGAGCTGAGATTTGCTTTTGTGGATAGTCTGTATGTGAGGATTGCAAGCTGGTGAACTTCCTTCCTTGCAAGATGGTCAAAATAATTGCTTCCTCCCCAGTTTATGAGCAATTCATGGTATTAAGACCATGGTCTCAGTAGTAAGATTGGCTTCATGAAGAGATAATCACATCAGCATCTTCAGTGTTCCAATAATCAGAGTATAAAGAGCAGTGATAATCCTTTCAGTGGAACTGCAGTGGCATTTGGGACCGTACAGTGGTTACTCATAGGTATTTGAGTTGTTTCTACAGTTACCCAAGAAAACGGAAGTTTGCACTGTGCACAAGAAGAAGGGACAAAATACAACAGTGGAAAGCTGCTTTTGAAAGGATAGTAGAATAAGCTCTAAATCCTGTCCAGCTTGCAAGGACAGACATACTTGGCTTGAAAAGCAATATCTCCTATCCCCATGCAGAGGCTGTGAAAACGCACCCTGATGAAACTTCAGCAAATTCAATGAAAATGTCTCAATGTTTTATCCAAGTCATGTAATAAAATAAGCAGCTGCTGTGTACCAACTTGAATTGTTACGGTGCATTAAATCAGTACAAACTGTTATTTGCCCTGACTGGTTGACAGGGCTACAGAGATTATTACAGCTTCCCCAAAGTCAGACTCTCATAGAGTGAATTGTTTCAAATCCACTGAAATCATATCAAGTACGTTGATGGGAGTTACAAAACAACCTGAATTCAGTGTAGAAAAAGCTCCCTTGATGTATTAATGTCACTAGTTACATATTATACTAGTGTTTATGATTGGGTTTCTTAATAAGTTATATTTTCTGTGAACTCTGGCTTGGTGGAGCCGTCTCACAGGCTTTCGGTTGTTGCAGCACTGAAAGTCAGCCTTTGGCAGCTTCAGCCTCGAGTGCCCTCCATCTTTTTTACTTAACGTCAATTCCTGTGCCATGTTAATATTCCACCTCGATTCTTGTGCTCTACACAGGATTTTTGGTACAGTGTTCATCGCTGCTGATGAACACTCGCCATCCACTCCCGGTGTCGGGGAGATGAGTTTGCGACCAGCCCTGATGATCCCGTGTAGGTGGAGTTCTGACAGCACACCCAGAAATCTATTTATACTTTCTCAAGTTTGTTTGACAAAAATGTCAACACTGACGGTGTTCTCTTGCGGGTATGATTTGTCGTGGTGCCCGTGCTCCAGTTACGACTCTCTTGCCAGACTCGGCGACTCACCGTACGGCGCCGGGAGGGAGCAGGTCACTGCCATCCGCACGAGGAGGGCTCCTGCCTGGGTAACCACCACCTTGCATGGGGAAAGGGTGGTGTGGCGTGGAGAGAACCTGCTTTGCACAGCGAGGCTGACTGGGGATGCTCAGAAGAGGAAGGGAAAGCTTTTTAACCTCTGTGGAAGGGACCACAATGGGCGGTTTGAAATCAAATGAGCTGAAGCCTTTAGGAAAAAGCTACATTGAATGAATGCAGGCATCTGTTGCAACAGATTACTCACAGTTGTTAATCACAGCTTTGATTTGTTTTGCATGTGCATTACGACTCGTTGCAATGAGGATGGTTGTGTGGGGGGTTACCTAGGGGACAGCAGGCAGCTGCTCCTTTCCGCTCCACGCGTGCCCGGCGCAGCCTTCCCAAGTCGGCATCCCTTCCGCGTGCACCGAGCGGCACTCAGCCACATCTTTGTGTGCGCTTGGTAGGTGTGAGCCCCTTCAGCATTACTTTAAATATGCTCACAGCTGTGCACACAAATGGCAGCATTTGCTGGTTACAGTCAGAGCTTTTCATTTTCCATTACTTTAATATTCACGGGAAGGCAACAAAAAGGCGTAGTGAAGCAGTGCCTGTATATTTTGGATTTTTTCCCCTCAAATCCTCACTGATTTACAAAGGTGTGATAGGCACAAACAAGAATGGAAAATTAAAAATGTCACAAAATGAGGTTTAGAAGAAAAGGAATCACAGCTTGGTTCTGTTTAGCAGATACAGAAGATATGAAAGGGGAAAGTCTGATGTTGGAAGAATTTCAAACACATGCAGATCTCTGCAAAGAGTGGCCCGAAATGACAAGTGTTGACTGTAAAATCTTTGGGGCAGAGGATGTCTTTGACCCCACACAGGAGCCCTGGCACCTTCAGGTGTTACTGTCTGAATGTCCAACAGCGAAAGGAAACACCCACAGCCGGCACCAGATTTTCTAGAAAGGTCAGAAAGCCAGATATTAAAATCTTGTAAAAAAAAAAACAAAAAACAAACCCCCCTCCCCCCCCCCGCCCAAAAAATCCCCCCAAAAACAGCTGTAAGTGGCAGCCATTGGGTAGGAAATGCATTTGCAACCCCAACTCCTCCTCACTGAGAAGAGAGCTTTGAAAAATCTGTGCTTAATTCATTCTGAGCAAGTGAAATTCTGGCCCTGAGCTTTTCTTCACAGGGCCTCCAAAGAGCCAGGTTTCACAGCAGTATATTCATTTAAGTCAGCTAGAAGCAATTTTAAAAATTAAACATTCAAAGATTTCAATTATTAAAAAAAATACCCTTGCTTGCTAGCCAAGCTCCAGCTATTAAATCATATTTATTTTAATTACACTGTAAAACTTGCTGGGCTACCTGTTGTTAGCCTGAGCATTTTTTGACTTGGCTTGTTTTTGAAACTGTTGGGCAATATCAGCATAAATATTATTATAGAATATTAATATTAATGGGTTTACATTTAATTGCATAAGACTATAAATTACTTTTTCAAGCAGAAAGCCTTTTAATTGCCAGCATGCTGATTCTGTTGCTTGAGTACAGCTTAATCTAGGGTTTGCCTAGCATATTTTTGGCATAGAGATTCCGCTGTTTCAAGTATTTTGACTTGTCAATTTATATATTATTGAAGGATACACATCTGTGTGCCTGTCTGGTTCTATTTTCTATTAATTTTAGGGTTTTGTAATGCAGATAAATCAGATTATCGTGACAGCAGAAGAATTATACGGTCAGCTGGAGCCAAGTTCATTGTAGAGGATGCCAACGTGAACTCTGCCAATGTTTGCAAGTCTCATCCCCAGCAGCTCTGCCACTGTGGGCTTGAGCTTCTGCTGACTGGCACCTGCCATCCTTCCTCATTTATCTCCCATCATGTGGAGTTTTAGTGATGTGGAAAAGCATCCTTAGAGACTAGGGTAAGAGTATCAGACTTATTTCACTTGTTTATTCAGGTTTCCATAATTGAGAAGCTTGGCCTTAAAATATTACATGCAGCAGATGCCGTTCAAACAAAATAGAGCCATATCCAAATAGTCAGAAGTCTCAGCTGATGTACTTGCCTGCTGAAGGCTGGGCAGCCAAATGGCTGGCACCCCTCTACCTCTTCTCATTTAGCACTCGCTGCGTGTTGTGCCAGGTTGGGATTCATCTACGTGTCTAATACACTTAAAAGTAAAATTCTATTGGGGAAGGCAAGGCAAAAAAACGTTTTGTTGTTCTGGTGCTGTCGTGATGTCCTTCCCTATGCTCAGTAGCCTGACGATGTGGTTAGAAAAGGAGAAGCTGATCCTCTGGACGGGAACCTGCCACGGCTGTAGGAGATCTGCTTTTAATTCTGTGCTTTGATTCAGGTTTCTTCTCTGTCCCTAGGCAAGTCACTTAAGCACTCAGCTTGTCTTTTGTTGGATGGAAATGGACAAGCTGGATGCTTCCATGCATCACAAGAAACTGAATTTAAAATCAAAGATGTTGAAATAAGCCTTGTCTAAAGACAATGTGTTACAGATAAAAAACCCTAATTAATAATAATAATAATAAAAAAATCCACCACAATAAGTGAATTTGAATCATATTTTGATTTTTGCATTTACTTGCTGTGAAATGAATTGATTAATGCTGGCAATAGATACTGAGATTTTTTCAGATAGGTTTCTCCTGAATAGATAATTTTAATTATTACTATTAATAGCATAAATTTTAAAAAGGATTATTAATGGGAAGCACCTGAAACTAAATAATTCCTGCCAGATCTGTATCTTGTGTTCCTTTTCTAGCCTTGATGAAATTTGTGAGGCAGTCACGTAAGTGGCACTTTGTGCTGGAGTGCGATGAACTAGAGGTAACCTCAAATTCTTTTGGAGATACTGTCACGCAATAACTTCTGTATTGCCTAGCTTTCTGCCAAGAAAAAGCTCGATAATTAAGGCACTCTTTTCTGAATGCTGGCATAGGCCTTTCCCTGAATTATGTCTCCTTGACTCTATAAAACCAAAAAATATCTGAGGAATATAATAGGTCCGGGGAGATTTTATAGAGTGAATTCAGAAGAGCGTCTCTAAAACAACAGTGAGGACATCCTAAGTACTGCAGAGCTTTATAACTTTCTTTCAGCTTTCCTTAGATAGCTTTATTGTTCAATGCTGATGGGCCCCGAAAAGATTCGATGTGACGTGCTGCAGAAATTAATGTCTGCAAATCCCAAACCCAATGAGATGGATCTTCCTGTCACCAGGTAACAACACAAGGCAGATGACCTTCCTCAATACTTCTTCTAGCACGAGACTTTGCTTTAGCCGTCGTGTTTTCTGTGATGGATTTCCCTGAAAGCTTTAGATTTCTGTGACTACATGAATAAACTGAGCACCGTGTACATATTAAACTCTTCAATTCCAGGAAGCACTGTGCTTACTGTAAACAGACTGGCTGTTGATTCGAGCACGTGCAACACATCCATCTGCTTCCTGGAATCTTCAGACCTCCTGTGCTGCACATGTGTAGAAAATCTGCAGCGTTTTGAGAAGATTTAGTATATGAGTGCTCTTCTGCTGGTCTGTATCTGTAGAAATATCTGGGATTTAAAGATACTCAGCTGCCTGGTCAGAAGCCCTGTGTGTGAGCTTCTGCTAGTTTTCCAGACACTCTGAACACATGAATACATCAGTGTTCCCCTTCCCCACCACAGGGAATGTGATTTCAAGGCAGAAGATGTCATTTCTGAGGGGAATCCGAATTTACAGCAGCTGCTTTAATAGTGGCAGAAGCTGTTTTTCTTATGACGTTGGAAAAAAGGGGGAAGAATTTAAGCCCCCAGAGGTTTTGCATTTAGTGCCAGTGGAAGAAGGATTTGGTCACCTGTGAAGTTTTTATTCTGCATCTCAACAAATGCAAAGTGGATGCTTATTCCTTACAGGCAAACACAGTTAATAGGATGTGGTGTATAACCTAATATATTATGCTGATTTATCTCCTCCCATGACCCTCTGTAGTCCTTTTATACTGCAAATGTGCAAGACTGGATGTACTCCCATTGGTATTGTAATTGGCAGAGTGCCTCTGAAAAGCATGTTACTTGTTGTCACTCAAGATGGAATATGTGTGTGACTGATTAGTACACATTTTCTTTTGGGAGAGGTTTGAACCTTTGTAACTGTAGGGAGTGAGAAAATTAAAGTATGGTAAATAAAAGTCCTAGATTGGAAGTATTAGTGTAACAGTAACGTTTTCTCATGCCAGTAAAATGAGCTGGTTCTTTTAAAACCTGTCTATTTATGCCATGATTTTCTTACAGAATTCTCAATTATACAGAATGTTCACTGTTATCTTGTTTTCATGTGGTTGTGATACTCTGAAAATTTTTTTTCAGGTGTAGAGGAATGAATATGGATGTGTTGTGTTTGTCCTCCTAATCTTATTTGTGCAGTTGAAGTAAAAAAAGTTCTGTAATACTTCAGGAGCAATGATGTCTTTTTGGTTTGTAACATTGCCTCTTTTGGTCATTTACCCCAATTTTGAAAAATGGCCAAGAATATTAAAAAAAAAAAACCAAACAAGAACCCACACAAAAAAACCCCAATGAAACAAAAAACCACCAAAAAGCCCCACACCACCATTTTATGTGCACTGAATATGTACACTACTTACCACCACCACCATTCAAAACCATGAGTTTTGCTCTCAAACTTGGTTTCTTTTTCAGTTGGAAAAAGTTATTTTTCTTCTTCCTGGAGTTTTGATGTTGGCCATTTCCCAAATTCCCAATTTCAGTCTTTGCTAGATGAAAATCTACCTTCCTTCAACTTATGATCACAGAAATCTTCTGGTGTAACTGCCAGGTTATCGCAGAAGTGAGGGAAGAAATTATAATTCATTGCAAGAGTTAGTAGAAGCTTTTATAATGCACTGAAGTTGCTGTCTATTTTGTTGTGTATCATTTTACAGCCACGAAGACCTGAGACGCCAGCATGGCACTTCGCAGATCTCTGTGAGAGATTTTCCACTGACAGGCGGACAATTAGTATTCTCAGAAATCTGCTAACTTGTTAAAGTTGTTAAAAAAAATGTTGAAGTAGTGTGTGCGTTACAGCTGATAGATGTATTCATCTTTTCAACGCAATAATAAAAAGTTCAGTCTGCTTGGCAATAGTCAAGATTTTTCAATTTAAAATAACATGAATGGCAACAATTATTAACAATTATTAATTGAAGGTGATTGGTGAAAGTTTGCAAAGGACTGGTTTAGTTTGTAAAACAGAGCTGGGTTTGTTCAGTCTTTTTTTTTTCAAAATCAGATGATATCTCATCTTTGACTTTTGGGGGTATTAGAATAGTACATACAGAAGTGCTTTTCTAAATCCCGCTAAACACTTACCTAATCTTTGGGTTTCGGCATCATTGTAAGTCTGGACATCAGTTTGAATCTTTTGTGTAAGTAGGACCACTGTTACTCAGAAAAAGAAATAGCAGATGGAAATCTAAAGTTATAAATTTTCTGCTGCCATGCATTGACCCAGGCATTTTCTGAAAGTTGTTGTTTTGTACAAGACGAAGCTGGGTGAACTTGTGCTGCTCTTGTGGCTGATGAATTTGCTCTTGTTCCTCCCCTGCCCCTTTTTTGGTCTTCAGTAGAAGCCCAACCCTCTTTTAGTGAACACATAAAGACTAGCTTTGTCTTTTTAAACACAAGCACGGTGAAGTCAACATGTGTGTTCATAGGTAGTTTGCTTATATTATTTGTTGATTTCAAAAGAAAGAAAGAAAAACAAAGTTGTGTTTGTATGGGTGCGGTACAAGGGGAAGCTTTTCTTAGGTGTGTCTGTCCCTGCAGGTACTCCCTTATCTCTGATCCGTATGCTCTGATGCTTCTCCCATAATCGCCCAAATTGTCCCTATTCTTCTTTCTTGTCCCAAGAGCTTTCCTTACTCCGGTTTCACTCCCAGCAATCTGACTGTGTAGCTCAGCTAAGAATCTGTGTTCAGGAATGACTGCTCTAGAAGACTGCTGGTTATGCACGATCAGTTTTTATACATGAAAATAGAATTTAATCATCCTGGACTGACTTTATGGTACAAAGATACCTCCAAACCACAACTCTCCTCCAAGTCACTGCCTACTGAAACCAGGAAGGTGTTAGGGAAAAAAATAAATTACTGCTGCCCTTTCAGACCAACAAAGATGACAGGAGAGTCGGGACATTACCTTCTCTGTAGCTGTAGACATATTACCGTGGAGAATGGCCAGGCAGTGTAAAAGCTACATAGCTTTAACTCCACTCAGAATATGGGAAGCAGTGTTTTCTCCTCATATTCTCCTTCAGCTGTATAAAGATAAGGCATAATTTAAGTACAAATGAAGATTTTGCTTTTTTAGATTAAAGGGCATTTTGCTGTAAATCAGATAACAGGCCACTAGAAAGATCAGCCTGCTTGAAGACTGATCTAGATATTGTTGTAGTGCACTAATACTGTGATCAATTGGACTCTGCTGTGCAGAGACAGAGTTGTCTCTTTGTTCCTATCTACTGCTAATAAATACAAGAATGACTGAAGCCTGCAGTCATACTTGTATTGGAAGAATGGAAATTTTGCTGGTTGAAATTCACGGACTTTTCATCCTAGAGGATTTATTACTTTTTTCCATCCTCTCTGATAATAACAGCAGAAATAATGAATGTTCTGTAGCTGAAAAGGTAAGATTTTTGAACACTGACTGCATCTGTTCCAGCTAAGCCATTTATCCCAAACTCTGCATATAAAAGGAAAGGAGACCAGTAACCCCTCACCTCCTGGAATCCCAGAACATTACCTTGTTGGTTTTTTGCTTCTATGTGCTAGGCTTTTTTAATTATCTGTTGAATCTAGATTTGCATGTCACTTTTTCAGCCAAGTGTTGACATGACTTTGCCAACTGGGATTTCCGTTGCTAGCAGTCTTACAAGCTTTATTACATTAAACATGATTTGCAGTCATTCTAAGTTATGAAAAAATAACTTGGATACTCTGTCTTTTTCAAGGAGTAACTGGGTGACCTCTTACAGAGTATTGGTGAGCAATGACAGTCATGCATGGACTGCTGTCAGAAATGAATCTGGAGATGTGGTGAGTATCACGAAACAGACGTTTTATGAAGAAGAGCAGAGGTGGGGAAGTGGGGGCTGTCCACGTGGAGTTTTGATTTGCCAGATTTGTCCATGTAAGATTACAAGGTAACATCTCTCAGTGATCCCACTAATTTTAAGAGCAAATCACAATATATAGAGAGGGACCCAGAATATCTTATATGGCAAATCTGCATGTGTCTGCCTGCGGATGTGAAAGCCACCCTGGCAGTGGTCTTGCCTATCGTGAGATATGTTTCTTGTTGCATGGGCTGTGCAAGGGTTAGTGTCACTCTGCTGATCCTAGAGGACATCTCAAGCCCATGAGGTGCCTATTGCCAGAGAGAAGGTGTGGAGCTCTGGCTCCTTTGCCCATCTCTGAGGGGCATGGTGGGATTGTGTTCTTTGAAGAGTGGTTCTGGCCTAAGCCACCATCAACATGGGGCTCTTTGTACCAGGTGACTGTGTATTACCAAAAGTGCTAAAAGACTTTTTGAAGAACTAATCTTGCTATTTTCTTATGTTTGGCCTGCATAGATTTTTGAAGGAAACAGTGAAAAAGAGATCCCAGTTCTCAACAAGTTGCCGGTGCCTCTGGTTGCACGTTACATCCGTATAAACCCTCGGTCCTGGTTTGAAGAAGGTAGCATCTGTATGAGACTGGAAATCTTAGGATGTCCTTTGCCAGGTAAGAGTCTGTCTCAACTGATGTTGACATGGCTGCCTGTGCCAAGACTCAGAAATTTCATTTCCTTTGGATATCTTTGCTTTTGATATAATACCTGTCTTTAGTGAGTAGAGTTATGCAAAAAGAAACAAAAATATCTGTCCAGATTCATGGACAGTATCAGGATAACTCCTCAAATGCAACCACATAGTATCTATAAGTGGCTTTATTAATAAAACTAGATTGCATGGATGATCTAGCAAGATTTTCTCTGTTATTTGGGCTTAAGTGCAGTGCAATTAATCTTACTGAGTGCACATGTACTAGGGAGGCAATAGGATTACGTATCGGGACAGTCACTTGCAGATGTCTTAAGCTTCTAAGGCAAGAAAGAACCATTATAATTATGTAGTCAGATTTTTTTTTCTTTTCATTTCATTGTACAGGCCATAGGACTTCCCTGAATTAATTTGAAGGTAAATACTGTGACTGAACTAGTGCTTATCTTTTAGTGGGGAGGGAGGGAAGTTGGGGATGTAAAGGATTTCTAGCAAATTTCAAGTATTATCACATCCAGAATGATCCCTGGTAAGTCTCAGGTGAACGTAAATGGTCCTACCCTCGGTAAAGACTGTGGAAAAGACACAACCTGATGTTTAGCACAAGCTTCGGGTGTTAGCTGTTTCTCTTATCATATGAGTGCAAAATACAATTAGGGTTTTGCTAAACAGTGTATACAAAGTGAAACCTTATACAAGGCCACCTAAAAAAGATACTGCAAATTATGGCAAAGCCATCTTTCTGTTAAGGACATTGTAAATAGTCTCATGGTGGATTTCTGTCTTCATATGTGTGTGTATGTATATAAATATTTGAAAAGCTGTTTGTTTGAGCCTTTTCTAAGTTGCCCACTAATCATTCCACATCTCTCATCTTTTTTTTTTTTTTTTTTTTTTCTTTCTCTCTTTGTTCTTAATTCTGGCACTTTGGGGATAGCACTCTCTTTTTTTTGCAGAGGGCTATGAATAGTATTTTCAGAAATACCAGAGCCAGAAAGAGAACTGCCTTTCCAGAGCCTGTCATTACTGCTTTAACTGTTCCTGCTGCTGTTCAGAGACTTCCTGCCTCCAGTTCCACTGTTGATGTAGGGTCTTCACATTGCAAGCAGAGGTAGCCTGATTTTTGTCCTTTAGCTGTTTAAATACTCATGGAAAAAAAAACCAAGCTGGGCTACAGAAGGGATAATTCTCTGATGAAGAAAAGTATGGGGCAAGTATTGTCATAAAACTTCGTCTGTAGGTGTATTACCGTGAAGCAGTGAAAGTTAGCAGTGCTTAGAGACCTGCTTTTCTGCGGGTAACAAATACATCCTGGACTTGAACGGCAGTGACCAGGGGTATCCCATGTATGTGAATATTCATGTTTTCAGTAAGATTCTGATTTATTTCAACTGTGGGTTTAGAACACTCTAGCTCTGTGGGTTGTTTGTTTCCCACTGCACCTTTTACCATGGAGGGGCAATTCCAGAGCCAGTATTTCCCCTCAGCTCTTGAAAGGGCTGTCGAAGAGCAGTGATCTATCCCAAATTCCTACACAGGTTTGCAGAGGATCCACTCTCTATAACACAGGGTGTGAGGCTGAAGGAAAAGCATAGCTTTCATCAGCACCGTGACTTTACTGGCATGCAGGACATGCATGGAGGTCTCCAGGGAATAACAGAGATGACACTCAAACCATTTCAGAGAGTAATTTGTAGGGAAATTCTCACAATCCTTTCCAGTTCCATAAACCTGTACTTAAAGAGGAAAGAGCAAAAATGTCGATATTTGGAAAGGTGATTTTTATTAAGTGCAGCAGCTATTTACACCAGGGTTTTTTGGGGTATACACCCATACAGGGCCAGATGCTGCTTTGCAGTGTTAGCATTTGTCACCCTTCAGCATGACAGGGCTGTATTGGTGGGTGAAGGTGTTATGGAGGTAAGAACTTATCTGCACGTCCACCACTGTTGCAATGAGTGCTGTTGCAGCATGTTGCAGGTCTTGGATCAGCATAGAAACAGCATCAGTGCTTCTTGATGGTAGTCATTTATTGAGTTAATTGCCTGCAGTGGCTGATTCAGTTTGTTCTTGAAAGAAAATACCAGAATCATTCATTGAGAAACACAATGGGAACGGGGTGTGTTTATTCAAAATATAATTGAACTGAAAGAACTAATAGGTTTTGATAAGCTGCTGACCCATCTTTTTAGCTCAGAAAGAACTGACATTTCTTTCTTCTAGCTCATTTTATTCATCGCACGCAAGGCGCTCATAACAAAGCTGTTCCCCAGGTTGCAGAGGCCTTTCCATGCACGTTTTCTTCCTGTAGGATGTGACTTTTTTTTGCAGTTCCCTGTAACTGGATTCCTTACCCCTATTGGTATCATCTTACTCATTCCAAGTCAGATCACCGACTGGTTTGGCCATGGGTCCAGTGTCCTTGATAACGCTGTTCTAATACACTGTATTGATTGTACAACTAGAAATCAAGGGTTCTTTTCTGACAGAGATTTCCTCCGTAAAACTGAGCAAGTCTCATAAATTCATGAAAATCAGGAGGTGGAGCTCTGTCTGTTCACACACCTCCATCCTTTCCAAAGCACAAAGACCCAAGAAAGAAGTTATGTGACGCTCAGTTTCCTTGAATACCTGGTGTGGGTTTGATTATATTTGCACCCTGAGTGTGAACATACAAGAAATCAAGTTGTCAGGAGCAGCAGTTTGGTCATGTTTTAGAGCTCCCACACACCGTGTCCTCCTGCAGCAATGACAATGCATGGGCAGATGGGGTGTAGGGAAATACCCCAAGAAAAAAAGTGGGGCTGAAGGGAAGTAAGTCATTTTTTATCACTGTGAATTTCTTTTCATGTCTTTTAAACTTGTAATGTTAGGTTTTATGTCTTTATTAATCCCTGAATAAATTAAGTGATTTGCATTCAGTCTGTACTCCATATCAGCTTTCCATCATGTAGGCTCACAAGGGAGGGTAAGAAAGAAATATCAGATAAAGAAGAAACCTGAATAAGGTATTAATATTCTAGGAAAGCTTGTTAGCGCTGGCAGAATGTGATGGAAATAGTTAAAGACAGCTAGGACCCATTCCTGTGGATAGGAATCTCTTAATAAAACCTGCTGCATATGCTAGGTGCACTATAAATTGGACAAATCGTGAGAAAACGCTATTTAGATAATTGGAACAGAGAAGTTACAGATTATCTAATTGGTATTATATAAGGTGATTGTAATTTTTATCAGTGAAATGCTTATATATTATTCATAACATACATTTTTGGTCTGTTGTAGGCTAGTTTTGACAAACCACCTTTTCTAGACTATTTCAGTAGCTCTACAAAAAAAGCTGTGTTACCGAAATGTGTCAGTGCCGTCTTTCAGGCAACAGAAGCGATTTGCTGTTTCACCAAGGGAAAAACACTTAGCTGTGGAGGAAAGATGCCAGAAAATCCTACCTGTAGCAGAGGATCAGTGCCACCATTTCCCACTGGGGAAAAAGAGAACAAAAGCACCAGCATTTCATGCCCCCTCCAGTTTCCAAAAATGTTAGTATTTACATAGATGTAGACTGACACGCACAATCTTTTGCAGTTGTCTCAGAGGGATGGGTGTAGTTTCCTTGCCTGTTCTTTCTCAAGTGTAAGGAAAATCAAAAAGAAACTGCATATGATCAAAAGTACCCAGAGATAGGAGAGAGAAAATTAGCTGAGCTCTTCATGCATTTATTTATACTGCAGAGTATTCAAGGCAATAGGCAATTATTTTAATGGAATAAATTTGTGATTAAATTTAATTTTTAATAATTCTTATATAGAAAACTTTCATTGGTATCATGATTATGCCATCACTTTCAACCCAAGATAAAAGATGAACTACTCTGTAACGGAGTACTGTGCTTTGCAGTGGATGCATCATTCAGTCCTATTTTCATTGCTTGTCTCTTCTTGCCAGTCTACCTGGTTAAGTCTAGGAGTGTGCTCATTTTGTATAAAACTCTGATTTCTACAACTGTCTTTGTTTATAAGTGATCGTGTATACAGCAGTGCTAAATTCAGTGAACTACTTGTGAGAGTAAATTTTTTGCTTAGACTGACAGTCTGTCCTTGTGTTCTGCTTTTATCATTGCAAAGCTAAAACTTAATCTTGAGCAATTTAAAAATTTTTTGGGAGCTTGCCTGAGCAGTGACTGAATAAAAATGAGACCAAATTCAATAATTCTCCTGGGAAAGGCCAATGTATTATGTTTCTCCATACTCATCAAGACAGATGTGTAACATCCCCCAGCAATGCAGTGGGTGCTGTTAAAAGGTTTTCCTTCATATTTTATTTGTAAAATGAAGGGTATACTATTCTGAAGAAGTATTAACAATCCTCAGAATTACCATTATTATAGGAATCAAACTGTAGGAAATCACTAGAAAGATCAAATGTTGGTAGAAAACCTTCAAGAAGCGACTACTGCAGGTTAAGAGTTTGGGTTTTGTGTTACCCATTGTTATCAGTCACCGTGCTTAACTGGAGTTAGTTGTTTGGTATTTGACTATGCATCAACATATATAGAAAAGAATCCATCTATAGTTGAAGAATATTATTTCATTGCTCATTTAATGTGTGATGTTAATGCTCATGACTGTCATAAAATAGATCATGTGGAAAAAACCTTACAATCATCCGATATGTCCGCCAGCGGGTTTTTTCAAGATTACACGTGTGCCGTCTGTAACGTTCAATTTTATGAAGACAAGTCAAATTCACTTATATTACATGGAAATGAAAAAAATCAGTCATTTGCAAAATGGCAAGTTGTGGTTTTTAAGGCAGTCTGAAGGATTTAGGCTAGAATATTCCTTTTATTAAGCACTTCTCTAAATCACTTGGATTGACTTCATTATCTCATCCATTTGGAGCACTATATGAGCACCACTTCTGAGCTTGCAAACTCCATCAGTATGGTACCATACAACTCACCGTAGGACTTCTGTGAGAACGAAGCATCTGAACAAATCGTGTTGAGAATGGACATAAGTTTTACTTACTAAATGAGAGCATTTTGATCATATTTTTTTGTGAGTGTTGATTCCATCTTCAAGTCATTGCAAAGCTCACTTCATACCTTTCCAGTGCCAATTAAAGGAGCACTGAAAACTAAAGGAGGAAAAAAAGACCAACACATGTTGTTGTTTTTAGCATAATAACTGGAAACCCACTGGAAGCATCAGGACTCCATTGCTTGAGGTGTTGTGTAGAGTTGTAATATATTCCTATATAATATCTTTATATATAATCCATCTTTACAAAGAATAGAAGTATGAAGGTAACAAGCTACCTTTAGCTGCAAACTTAGTTAACTCTACTGGTAATGTAAAGATAGATTAGAGGTAGAAAAAGCAAATATATTCCTCTGTATAAATGGGAGTGCCACACTTTTGCAGGACCTTTTCTCCTTGGAAGAAAGAGAGACTGTCAGAGGTAGTGCCATGAATAAACGAGTGTATTTCAATTCTAGTTCTTCTGTGGTTTGAGTTTCTCAGTCTCTTATTCTCTGTTTTATTAAAGAAAATATTTTTTGCCAAAGTGGACTTAATCAGCTATGCACAAGACTTGTATGCCTTTCTACATTTTAGCTTTTAATTTTCTAATCTGTATTCCTGCTGCAGCAGAAATCCAGTGATCCAAGCAGACTCACAGTAGAGTGTGGCAAAATATGAGTGTTAATTCTCTAGGGAGCTGTCAAATTGTGCACTGGTTTTGAGGAAGAACCAGACATACAATCATTCTCACTGTAAATTTTTTTAAGTTTCCACCAACTCTACAACGTTCACAGTCATTCCCATGATATTAGTGTTTGACGTATGGAAAAAGTGCCAGACTTTGAAAGGAATGGGATTAAAGTATTAGGAAAAAATATGGTTTGTTGTATATTTTGGCTCATGGTGATAGAGAAAGCCTTCAACATCCTGGCAGTTTTATGATGTTTATTTTTGTATTTTTACAAAAGAGGGATATTTTTACAATGGTGAAGATATTCTGTGTGGCATTAAACTCACTGTCTTTTTCTAGAAGAAGTGGGTTTTTTTATGATTTCCATTCCTCAGTCATCAATATATTAACGAATAATTTCTATGAATTAACATGGGTTGACCTTTAAGGGTCTGACATTCCAGAGTCATCTGCAGGGTTAGCGCAGCATTGTTGCTGTCAGTGGACTTGCATCAATTTAGCCTGCAGTTAGGTTGGAAAGAAGACCTAAAAATGCAGGTGAGTTATACGAAACTTAACCCTCTTGATTCTTCAGAACATTTTTTTTTAAAAAAAAAGGCAAAGAAATCTTGTTTCTTCACCTGATTAGGTTCTAATTCAAATCCATTTCCAGGTGGTCTTGTTATAGAATAAGTTCTCACTGGAAAGGACAGACTGCATTGAACAACCAGATTTTGTTGAGGCAAGATGTTTTTTTGACATTTTTCAGTAATTTTTGTAGAGCACTGTTCAACTGACCTTCCAGTATTTCTGCTGTAGATTAGGGGATGGAAGTGGAGACAAGCACGTGAATGAAGAGTAAATAAGTGGTAGAGAACATGGGTAGCGTCACAGTGCAGCTTAATGGAAATTGCATGTTTCATTTCATAAATAACTTAAAACAGTTCAAATTTTGCTTTCCTTCCACATAAGAAAAAAAAACCCAAATCTTTTAGAGTTTTATGGGAAAAACAAATTTGAGAATTTAGAGGTTTTAATGTCAGAAATATGAAGCTTAAAAATGTTGAGTTATAAGGTATTTTTAAGTGTTATGAGTTTTCCATAATTTCATTAAGGGTTTATTGTTGCAAGATAGTATCTACGTATTCTTCCTACTAATAATTATGCTTTTTTTTCCCCCAAGAAAATCACAATTGATAGGTGATACTGTTTAAAAAAATAATTTTTCTTCTCTAGAGACAGTATCTTTTGACTGTGTCACAATAAGACAGGATGATGTTTAGGCTTTCATATTTGGCTTTTTTCCAATAATTTTAAACCAAATGAGGATGATTTTGTGTGAAGGGAAACAATTACTCATAACAGCCTGACAGCCACTGGTTTGACAAACGATTACTCAAAATTCCAGACATCCCAGATATGGCAAATTAAGGAACATGTCTGATGTTTTCCAAATAGACTTGTTTATCCCTAAAAATAAATCATAATAGATTAGGCTAGGAGCACATACATCAGGCAATATAAAGCTGAGTCCTAACAGTCTTGGCCTGTTTTTTTTCCAGGTGAATGGCCTGGAAAATCAAGCAAACGAAGGTTTTTGTTGTATCCAAATATTCTCCTTTGATACTTCAAAACACACAAACTATAAATTCTATCCATACAGAAATGAATATGCTGATTTTAAAGTAACAAAGACCTCCAACTTCCACAAAAAGCGTTTAAGAAAATAATCAGGAATGTTTGATATGCACAGTAGATCCTTTCTGTATTTTATAAGCAGTGCATAGACTCCGAAAATACTCATGAAGAAAACTAGAAGATAAGTCCTTGTAATAGTAAATTAATCAAGTAGACAAATATTTACTGAAGCTTTTTCCTCTGATGTAATTTTTTTCCACTCTTTTGTCTTGCATCTGACTCATCATTTTACGGTCTCTTGCCCTCCTCTGTAGCCTTAGGATGCCCTTCTGCTTTTCTGTTGAAGTCTGGTTGTTCATGCAGCGTAGCTGTCTAGTGAGCTAATGCCTGTTGCCTCCTTGCTTCTGTTTGGATCTATGTGAGCTGATTTGTGCAGTAATTAGAAATATTTCAAATTTGTGGTTTCTTTGAGTTTTGCTTTTGAAAACCTGTTTTAAATACATATAGGACAATGGAATTCAGATTTCCATGTTCCTTGCGTGCATTATGGTTAAGCATCTTTATATTGGATATCCGTAAGCACATGAAAATTCTTTTATTTCTTTTCTCAGACCCAAATAATTATTACCACAGAAGAAATGAAATGACAACCACAGATAATCTTGACTTTAAGCATCACAACTACAAGGAAATGAGGCAGGTAGGCAAAGATGCTGGTGTGTGACCTCCTAGATATGGAGGAGGGTGGATGGGTAGAGGCTTTTGAGCTCTTAAGGAATCTGAATTCTACCTGTTAAAATTATTATTAAATGGTGTCTGCAATCTATTTAAAAAATCATGTTTTTCGGTTCTAATCGTTTAAAAGCAACAATCTATTAAAATCCCCAAGTCTTAATTTATACATCATCTAACCTTAAATGGTGACACTAGATGACAGAGGGAGTATTTACATGTCATGTGCCATCATTTTTCTTCCATGTATATTTTAGTGGTGAATGTTACAGTGGTTTCTCCTTTCAGATTTGACGCTGACTTAGCCATAAGAATTATCCTATATTTCAGTGGGTTTGGATAATCAGAATAAAAAAAAAAAAAAAAGAAAAGAAAAATATTATAAAGAATTTTAAAAATCTTCTTAGTATCATTTTAAATCTACCAGCCTTGTTAATCTTGTTCCTTTAACCTCAAACAAGCAACCTTGTTGTTATTTTTGTTGTTGGTGGTTTTAATCTTGCTTCATATAACCACAGATACAGGTGTGGGTTGTGCTAAAGAATTATTTCTACCCACTTTCTTTTCAAATATAAAGATAATATATTTGGACTTGAAGTGTGTGAATCATTTGCTGTGTTCTGAATTTTCAGTACATTTATACTGCATGAATCACCATTCATTTTTATTAAGCAATTGTGTACTGAGTCACACATTTATTTTGGTAAAGATTTCGTGGCCTATATTTCTTAGCACAAAGATTAGACAAGTAGAAACTCAATTGGCATAATTACTGTCAAGAACAATAAAATAAAATGGATTTTAGATTCTCACTGCAGAAAGACAGGTTAGTCAGGTTAGAAATACCTTGGGGAAAAAAACTCCGCAGCTTTAAAACAGAAAGTTTTTCCACTTTTCATAGAAGCAGAGAATTTGGCTGAGAGCTGGTCAGCTGTGAACTGTCTTTGACTGTGCTCCCCCAAGTTCTGTTTTTCTGTATGTCAACATACTTTATTCAGAGCTTATTGGATTCTAATTGGGTTCTGCTGCTGGTAAAAAGATTGTGGGTTGGGTTTGCAATAAGTCTTAGATCTCCAAAACTATTCTTAGGACTTAATAAATTCTTTTCTGAGTGTAAAATAGAACAATAATTGTTAATTTCCAGAGTCAACTTATTTTTTTTAAAAATACTGTGCATTATTTGTCAGTGTTATTAGCTAGTTAATTGTCAACCATCTTAGAAAACCACTGTTCTTTGAAGTTATTTATCATAAACACAGAAGAAAAAGGAGGAGTGAGTGTGCCCTGGGTGGTGTTCTGGAAGCATTACATTATATTGCAATATGTCAAGTATTTATGAGAGGGAGAGATTTTCTCAGTGTCAGATTATTTTAATAGAACTCTCTGTTTAGGAAGATGAAATTTATAGTACCAATTTTTTCTCTTAAAAGAGCATTCAGGATTCTTCTTTCAGTCAATGGGAACACTCGCTGTATCTTGTATGCAGAAGTCAGAATTGTCTTACAGTCCAAAATATTTACAGGATGTATTCATGCTGTATAGAAAGCTGTTAAAATAATTGATAGATATTCCCAGAAATAGTTTGAGATGGACATTTGTGTACAATTTTGTCTTTGGAATAGACTGAAATAGCTAACCTGGATCATAAATAACAGTGTTAATTTTGAAATCCATTTAACTTGATGTGACTCATAGCTTTGGACAAGCCAAACTCCAAGCACCCCTGAAGTCTCACGTTGCTCTTCATGGCCAGATGTGTTTATGAAGTGGTGTAATGATAATGCAGAAAATTGAAGAGCGCTGTATATGTTCCCAGTTGAACAGGTTCATTTGGAGGCGAAACAAGCAAACGTAGAAGGCTAGAGCGATACCCAGCAAACATCCTAGGTTGCACGCAATGCCAGGTTGACAGTCTCTATCTGGTAGTCTCCAACCTCAAGGAGGAGGTAGTTTCTAGTTTGGCCCGCAGCAGAACAAGAAATATGGAGATCTCCTCAGAGGGTAGGAAATAGCCCTAACCTGAGAGGCATTGACTGAGAGCCTTTTTGCCTCCTTTAAGTGTAGATGGCACTTAGACCTACATTTAATACACCTTTTCTGCAAAATGGAGGAATTGGGCCTTCGGAGACCAGTTTTGCGGGGCTTCTTCAGAGACCGCATGCAGTCTTTTTCCAGGGCACTAATAGGGTAAATAATTGGTAGTGACAAACAAATAGGAACTGTCAAATAAGAACTGTTAGTGAACGTAATTATGAAAGTGTTTTACAGTCCTGCTGGTGGTTAATAAAGCCCTGAGTGACTGTTATCATCAATTGTCTTTGACAGTTTGTACAAAGCGCAAAGAAAACACTGTGACATTGCAGGTGACCTATTGTGCCATTTGTAGGAAATGGGTATGAGAAAAGCAAATATGAAATATGTTAATTTTCAGTATTGTATTTACATATAAACATTTAACTACATTACTATATCCATACTGTTATAAAAGAGCCACAGTGAAGTCTACTGCAGAGGCCCTAATTCAGGAAAGGTTCTTTGTTTGACTCAGAAAGTAATCACATGCTTGCAATTAAAGAGATGATGGGGAGTTTACTGAGGCCAATACAAATATTTCCACTGATTGTAATATACTTTGAATTTAGTTCTAGGCATTTTTCTCACTAGCAACGAACTTTTAACATACTTTGCTTTCCTAAATCAGTGCTCCGGGTATGCCGTGCCCACTGCAGTGCCAGGCGCGTTAGGAAAGCTTCTGCCCTGCAGCTTGATTTCAGAGACAGCTCTGAGAAGACAGGCTCATCTTCCCTACCTCACATCTCAGGGAGCTGCGTGGATGCAGCGATACGTCAGCCCGGAGGGACTTTCCAGCAGTTTGACGAGGGTGTAAGGAGAGGAATTAGTAAACACGGAGCTGAGACAGTAACATTATTTATGCGTTACAGAAAGTGTGTTTTAGCCTGCTAAAATAGACCTTCTTTTAATGCAATATCTGTACTCATTGGCAAAGTGAAAAAAAAAAAAAATCTCTGTTGGAGAAAAACACAGTATCTGATCCAATAATAATCCAGTTCATCCTCTTGTCAGTAGAACATAAATCTATAATTCACACCCAGTAGACCTTGGATAAGCTTTGGTCTGTGAGGCTCTAGTAAGAGGTCCATAGCTCCATACCCATTGATAGTATTTTTGGTTCATCATGAGTGGGTTCAGGTGTGGTAGCTCTTGACCATGAAGACTTAAGTCTGTCTGCCTGAAAAAGCTGGGAATTGACTTGTTTAAACCAAACACTAGCAAATATAAAACAATGTCCTCTGGCTTCACATATGTTTTTCAGCTGGAACAACAAATGATGACGTACCCACTTTCGTATGCCAATAACGTTAAAAAGAGTTCCATGGAAACAGCTAGGAACCCATAATACCGGCACACTCATGATGATGACAGTGGTGAAAAAAAGTAGATAGGAAACTAGACAATACACTGAAAGAGCATAACTGATGGTATATTTCAGATGAGTGCTGAGTTTAGATTTGCAAAAGAAATTGTTTCTATATGTAAAAAAAACGTGTGAGATGAACAGACGTAAAAAAATAGCATCTTTGGGGTCTCTTTGAAACATGATTATAAATAGAAGTGAAGCCTTTTATGAGAGGAATTTTAATAATGTTCTTCCCAATGTGAATTGTGTTTCTGCTTAGATTTGCTAAATGGTGGCATGGGAATCGGACACATCTAATTATTGCATTTTTTAAATCATCAGCCTTGTGATCATCCAATATTATTTCTAAATTAACACTGTATGAGCAAAGAGTTTTGTTAGGCTACAATATTTCTTCAATAACATATGCACCCTTGTTTATGAAAGGATTGTCTAATTAATAGTCTCTAGGGTTCCAACTTACAGTAAAGTCCTTATTTCTTTCTTTAATGCCTTCCAATGAAAAAAAAATGAAGACACATTAATTCTTGTCATTTAAAGCTATTTGCAATAACTTCTTACTAACAACAATTTTCAGTCTTGTTTGTAAATTTTAACATTCAGCTAAAATGTCACAGTAAAGTGTTTGTGGGACAATTCAAACTCCAGATATCGCTATCTGGATGTCATCTGTGTCATTCCATTGGTTTAAACAGAACTCTACCCTTAACCACAACCTTCCCTATGCACTTTAGTAAGCATTAAGGCTATTTGATTATATTTTGACTATGTCATGCAATATCTGCAGAAAAAATGAATAGATTTTGACGATAGGAATGTCTTCAGACCATCTGTTGGCATTTCCATTATTAATTCTATTTTTTGCTGAAACTTGGTAAGCAAAGACTGAGGAATCTGTTATTTACTGAAGGAGTATATCCTGCTGTGTTTATGGAGTCATTCAGATTATATTTTTCCTCACTATTTTGGCTACATCAACACTGCCTTAACGGATGATTTTTCCATATGAGATTTCACACTGTAAATCAAGAAGGGTGGGCTTGGTTTCTACCTCAGTGGAGGCAGGTGTAATCAGAATTCACTGGGAAAATCGTGTTTAAATGCATGATATCATTCTCTCTTAGTTCGTTTTGAATTAAGTTACTGCCGCATAGGGCAAAGGAGAGAGAAATCTTCTTTACTGGCCAGAGTGTGTCTGTGGCAACCTGTAATGAATATGCATTGCCGTGCCACTGACACCCTGGGTCATCTCAAGTCACTGAGCTACAGTAAATCACAGAGTGTGTAGAAGGAAGAGTTAATGTGGCTAATTATCCTCCATTGCATAATGTTTTGAAAACATGTTTGGTTGTACAGTAGTAATGTTTTTGTTAGTTTTATTCCTTGAATTGAACTTCCCCCTCAAGTCCTTAATTTTGTAATAATATTACAAATATATCTCATGTAAGAAAGATCTTGAACCTCACCTACACTGTGGTGTTTCAGCAGACAGTACTCGGGTTGTTCCAGCTGAAGAAACATTATGTTGCGTGATAGCAGAGCCATAAATTCATGAACTAAACATAAAGCTTTTACAACTAAGAAATAACCAGAAAAGAGAAAGAAGAGGTTTTGCCACAACTAATTTGGGATGAAATAATTAATAGTGGATCTATTTTGATGCTGATTGTCTAACTATATGTCATTTTTTTTGTTGGCAGTTGATGAAAACCGTGAATAAAATGTGCCCGAATATCACAAGAATTTACAATATTGGAAAAAGCAACCAAGGACTAAAGCTGTATGCTGTTGAGATCTCTGACAACCCAGGAGAACACGAAGTTGGTTAGGATTTAGTCTAACTAAATCTGTTGAAGAGTGTTGGAATTTGGCTTTCTTTTTCCTCCTCATTCTCTGTATCTGCAGTAATTATCACTGATGGAATTATATTCGTGGTAGCAAAGATTTCAAATGTATGTGGGAGGAACTTCAGTGCTATATTTCTAAATTGGGAAGAGGAGGGTGAGCACAAATAGAAGACATTTTGAATGTGGGATCAAATTCTTTAACAATAATGAGTTTTATTCTTTACAATAACAAAATAAAAGTGAATTTTAGTACTGGGAAATGGATTTTAGTAGTGGAGATTTATGTAGCTTTGGATAGAAATTTACCTTTTTTGTATGGGGTGAATGCACTGTGAACGAGGACAGGTCAAATCTCCCAGATCATCTTTCACTGGTGAGTGTTGGGGTACAATTTCCTACAGTGATATAATTCTTCAGAATAGAAACTTATCCAGTCTTTGATCCTTCTGTGGAGAAAAATAAAGCTCTCACTATGATAGTGCCTGGGGCAGCTGTTGAAATAAAGGTGTCTTGTGTTTTGCCATGTCCATACGTACCCTGCCTGATATATGTTCATCCCACCCAAGGAAGAATGCTACAACGTGCTCCTAAGACATCTCTCTACTTTGCCATAAGGGATGGAGCACAATAGATGTAATTTCTCAGTAGGCTTGGGGCTGACCTTACACTGTAGTCTCTGAGTCTCAGATGTTAACACCAGAATAGTTCATCTAATCTGCCTTGTTCACTTACCTATTTTTGAGAGTCCTGCAGAAAAGATGTGAAGAGTCTATCATGAGCCAGACAAGCTGGGAGGGTGGATCCAGCCACAAGCCATAGCTTGGCCAGTTAGGGTCTGTCCTGTTGATGTCTGCAAGTGTTATTCATACAAAGGACAACTAAATTATGGGGCTTTTTTTAGTAGCTGGCATTATTCATAATCATCTCTGAAGTATTTTGTAGTTGAATGCAAGTATTGTGGCATTCGGTATAACCTTGAAAAATATATGTGAACCTGTTTTTTGAGGAGTGAAGGAAAAGGAGTGTGTGAAGTCAGAGATCAATTATGTCCAGTTACTGACTGTTTCTTTTAAGAGCCTTAACATCAGAACTACCAGCAATGTATATTTCATGTTATTTTTAGACTATCAGAGCTTTTAAAATCTACCTGTAACATACTGAAATTGTGAGTGTAATTAAAAATCTGTTTAATGGAAAATGAGTTTTGGAGATTTTACGTGGTGGCTTTATATATCACTGATACATAAACCTGCCCTTCTAAAACAGCAGCAGAAAGTAATTATCTCTTTCTGTAAAGTTACATTTTCACCTATCATTTGTTCAGTTAAGGCATTTCTCCAGCTCTCCTTAAGTGAAATGCTGCTGATTGACAAATGAAATTTGGTTAGATATTTGATTTGCTGCTGTGACTACACTTCTGCCCCATGTGTTTCCAACAGGTGAACCAGAATTTCGGTACATTGCAGGAGCTCATGGGAATGAAGTGCTCGGACGTGAGCTAATCCTTTTGTTAATGCAGTTCATGTGTCAGGAATACCTGGCTGGGAACCCGCGCATTGTACATCTCATTGAGGATACCAGAATCCACCTCCTGCCCTCAGTCAACCCAGATGGATATGACAAGGCATATAAAGCGGTAATACGGTTATGAACATATCAAGGAGTTATTTTCATTTTATTAGATTAATGAAACGTGCTCCTGTTGTCATTTTTTTCAAAGATCACATTTTACAAGCAATCAAAATAAACAACTTCAAAAGTAAACACATCAAAGCATACATAAACCACTAAGACACCTTACCCAGAAAAAAAGCTGAAAGAAACAGTATTCTATGTGATACTGGTTAACAAGAAGATGTGTATAGAAGCGAGGGCCACAAAGACTGCCAGAACAAACCATACTGAGGTGTGTAGATCAATAGGAACACCATTACGGAAAATGGAAAATTCATGCAGTCTGTTTCTCATGAGAAACCAAGCTAAGCACATGAAAAATTGCATTCCTCCACAGCTGAAATTTAATAGTGCATCTTTAAGGAGAGCACAGTTGTTGGGCATTGTACTCATTCAGTCTGGAAGAAGACAGACACCACGAGGAAAAATTTCAGGGGCTGGTAAAATGCACTAGAAAATAGAAAAGTCACACTCACAGCGGTGGATGGGAATATATGCCAGCTCCATTGCAATCTATGGGAAAACCAGTCTTAAATAGAGACCAGAACATTTTGGCTAACCCCAAGTAATTTTTCATGGGTTTTGCTTCACCTCATTCAAGGTTTCATAGAAAATGAAAAAAATGCCAGTTATTAATTTCAGTTAGTTAAATAATTCATCCTTCCCTTTCTCTGTATAGAGTTCTCTCTGACACATCCCCAAACACCTTGCTGAGGGCTCACAGGTTGTCATATTTGGAATGAACATTTCTCTTTTTTTTTTTTTCTTCTGTTTTTTTTTTCTTTTTTTTTTTTTAAATCTAAGGGTTCAGAATTAGGGGGCTGGTCTTTAGGACGATGGACTCAGGACGGCATTGACATCAACAATAATTTCCCTGATTTAAACTCTTTGCTCTGGGAGTCTGAAGATCAGCAGAAGAGTAAAAGAAAAGTTCCAAACCATCACATCCCAATCCCCGACTGGTACCTGTCCGAAAATGCCACCGTGAGTAAGGCTAGAGAGAGGGGAATGCAAAGGCTGGGGCAGGCTGAAAGAGTGAGCTTTACAACTGATCTCAAGAAATTAGTAACTTGTAGGTGAAGTTACATACCTGGTCTAAGCTACTTGTTTAATCTTCCTTGTTAGTCAATAGAAATAAAAATGCACCACAAAAATACCATTCATCCCTGTATTTTAGAGGCAGCCTTTTGGAAGGGAACTGCTTCCCGGAGGATCCTCTTTTCCCTGGGATATTGCGAGAACCTGGAGGACTTCATACCCAACTTTTAGGCAGCAACAGGTTGACAAAGAGAAACCCGCTGCAGGGCTCAGTCCTGCAAATCAGGCTTCTCCCTAGTTTTGCAGTGTAGATGAGCTCTTTGCAAACTCAGTCACAATACAGATTTCTCCTGGGGTTTTCTTGATATTCTTTTTTGAAATAACACAGCAAACGCTGAGGCACATGCAAAACCAATGCAGTGGCTTATGCTAAAGTCATTTATTGGATCACAGTGCCAAAAATTTAACTTATTTTTGCATGGCTTTTTAAATCTAATGGCAACTATTTATAGTGGCTGAGATTCGCCTAGTTTGAGGGGAAGGCACTTAACTGTGTCAGTTCTGCCGGCTTTGTAAATATTTCTGTGCTTAAAATCCCTTATTTTGAAAACTCATTTCAGCCAATGGCAGGGGGAGCAGTGTCATGGTCTGACATCTCTGTTGGTTGCTGCTCTTGGCCTCACTCTACATTGATGTTCCTGCTGCAGAGATTACTAACATTAAGGTTTTGCTAGTTTTTGTGGGCTGTTGGTGACCTCCAGAGCACAGCTGGCAAGCACTGTAATTTAAAGAAGCTCTTCTCCTTGGCCACATCTCTTGTGCTGGCTACTCACTCCATGCTAAGAAACTCAAAGCAGGACTCCTGCATCTGGTCTACCTTTGAAAGAAGATTATCCAATTTCACAGGTTGAATCAAAGCTGCTCTTTCTTTTTCTCCCAGGTGGCAGTTGAGACGCGGGCAATAATAGCATGGATGGAAAAAATTCCTTTTGTGCTGGGTGGCAATTTGCAGGGAGGGGAGCTGGTGGTGGCGTACCCCTATGATATGGTGCGATCGATGTGGAAAACCCAGGATTACACACCTACCCCAGATGACCACGTCTTTCGCTGGCTTGCATATT
Organism: Pelecanus crispus; assembly: GCF_030463565.1. Taxonomy (NCBI): domain Eukaryota; kingdom Metazoa; phylum Chordata; class Aves; order Pelecaniformes; family Pelecanidae; genus Pelecanus; species Pelecanus crispus. Next base: position 5,187,151 of record NC_134652.1, read on the forward strand.
CCTATGCCTCCACTCACCGCCTGATGACAGATGCGAGAAGGAGAGCGTGTCACACGGAGGATTTCCAAAAGGAGGATGGCACTGTTAATGGAGCGTCCTGGCATACCGTGGCTGGAAGTAAGTGTCCGTAGGAGCTGCAATTAGCGTTACCTCGCTAAATATGAGAATGCCGTCACTGCCTGGTGTATGTTGCAGTGGCAATGGTGGTCAAACTTGTGCACTAAGAGGAGAACATCCCCATCTGAAAGTCTGTTCACTGCATTTCGTCAGGTATCAGAGGGTTGAAGGAGACTGTGTCATTAATACCTGGTGGCCATTTAATTTACTACTGAGGTTTCTAAAAGTGCACATGGAATACGTTAGTTTTATGGATTTTATACATTCAAGATGGTTTGTCAGGAGAAAACCAACCCAGTCTAAACCCAGGAGGGAACCTGTCAGCCTTTGCCATCTCAGAGGGTGCCAACACAATGATGCTGCCAAACAGCAGAGGTAACCAGTGTCAGAGCCAAAGCAGTGACTCCCAAACCAGTCTGGGAGCCTTGGGAGAGACTCCAGTGGCCCTTGGATAAGAAAATCATGATTTCAGCCTCCTGCTTGCTGAACTCAGTTGCAGATTGGCCCCCACTCACATTCACTTTGAACTGTAAAAACATGCCACAAAAAGCTGCTGCTTGCCTGTTACCATCCTATTTTTAAAGGACCTGGACGTGCTTACACTTAAAATTTGCACGGGCTCCGTAGGCATTTCTGCTGCCAGAATACATTACAGACTGCATCATTCACCATATGCCCCAGCCTCTCACCCTGGTCAAGCAGTGTGAAGGGGAAGGCATGTCCTGCAGTTCAGACAAAGCATCGATTTCTAGGAAAGCCCAATTAGAAGCACATTTTTAACAGCAATGGGCGCAGTTATCTCTATGGGTGTACACTTCAAGCAGACTCGGAACAGGCACTCTGCTGATTCATCACAGTTCTGCTCAAAATCTTTGGTTTTTATAAGTACATCAGACAACGTATTCTATGAAATTAAGACATGAGCTGTGCATCTGCCATTGCGTGAATGACGATAGGAACAACTACAGCAGTAATGGCAAACAGATGCAAGTGAACATCTGTGCAGACCACGTTTTATTGGAGCTGGCTCTTGTTTGTACCTTGCAGGTAGTTTCACTGCATAAACATTTTTAAATTTTGGACACAACTTTTATGGCTTTTACATTGGCCTGTGTAAAGTTAATGCTGGCCAGCCTCTAAAGGCTAGAGCCAAGAATTAACTTTTCTTTTCAAATATTTTTCAGGAGGTTAAAAAGTGCTGGGTGAATTCGGGGGGGAAGGTTGAACTGCTTAGATCACAAGGCCAATGCCTGACAATACATTTCTACGCATTTCCACAAATTCTAAAAAAACCCTCTGAATGTTAACTTGACTGCTTAATTACCTAATTTATGAGTTTAATTTTCCTAAGTGCTATAAGAAACATGATTATGAATCGATCCAGAAAAGATGACATTGGCCATGTCACTAATGGCTGTCACACTAAGTTACATTAAGTAATGATGTACAATACAGATGCTGAATAGTATCTTGATTTCTTAGTAAAAATTGCATATTGGATTTAGTTCATCTGATTTGTTTTATTGCTTTATGATGTTTCTCATTATACTTTACATCCCACTCTCTTCCATTATAATAAGACTTCTGAGACTGAGCAAAATGCTGGAATATAGCTTTTACTTTTGATTCTTTACACCGTGGATTCCAGACTAAGCTTCAAAAGATGTGGTTTCCATTTGAGCTCAGCCTTCAACCTGCAGGATGGTTTTAGACTTCTTCTCTACATAGACAAAGGGAAGAGAGTGATTTGTATGGCAGATGTATATATGCGTACATATATATGTATTACAGCTGATAGCTAACCCGTGGCACCTTGCGTTGTAAAGGGTTGTCCAAATATGATCCTAGATTTGGAGACAGATTTCCCCTATGTCTTTTCACTCTGTAATTCCATGCCTACATAGATGTAGCCGCTCCACTTTTTCTGTTTACTTACCTTTTAGATCAACATGTAACACTTTCTTTCCCTAAACCCCTGCTTGCTTAATGGCTGACCTGAAGGTGACACCCCAAAATATTGCTTGCAGAAAGCTGCCCCACCTGTCCTTTGGTGTGGGTGGCACCTCCTGGCTGTAGCACAACTTGAAGCTGCCCATCCTCTCTCTCCTCATCCACCTGCTCCCTGGCCTTGCAGCCATCGTGCATGAAAACTTTGCACTGCTCTATGCCATGGGAAAATTTATAAGGGATTTTTCCAATTCCTTTTCAGCACCAGAGAGTGCCTGGAGAAGTATGTGCACCATAGATGTCTTGCACAGATATCAAACACACTGCCTTTGAAACCCAGCCATGTTATTTCCTGCACATATCATGGGCTGCAATGAATACAAGTTCTTCAGCAATTTTACATATCACGTTTCTGCACTGCGTGAATTCCACAAAGGCAAAGAACAGCTGAATTTCATTTTACATCCAGTGTTTTCAAGGCTGGATTTGCATGTTTCAGACACTACACTGAGAGTTGCTCTTGGCAGCGTTAAGCCATTTTGTTAAATACATGTATTAAAACAGAGCAATTACTGTGTATTGCAAAACATTTCACAATAGATTAATCAGGATGCAATACAGTGTGAGAGGGGAAAATAACTGTGGCTGTTTCTCGAATGGAGGGGAAGCACATTTATGCAGAGTAGCATATGCCACTGTCTGATATTTAGGCTTTGCTCATCAACAAAAGCGAAAAGCTTAACATCTGCATTGTATAATCCTCCTGCTCTGCATCCAGAAGGCACTGAGGGCTTGTTAAATACTTGACTACTGCTCTATGGTAATTGGACAGAACTAGGGGTTTTTTTCTAACTCTTTTCAGTCAGAAGCACTTGGTGAATGCATTTCCTGCTAATCTTTGCCATTTAAAATATAACAATTAATGATCATTAATAAATGCTTTTTAAAATAATCTTTTATTAGAAATGCAGGTGGAATAAGAAATGAAGCGCACGTCATTTCTTCCTCTTAGTGTTCATGTACTGTATCATGTTATCTGTGTGATCGTGGAGAACTAATAAATGGGATTTCCCAAAGGAAAATTACTTGTGAGAAATGGGAAAGAAACCTGGAGAATGGAAAAGTTTGAGATCTGTATCTAAACACAGCCTTCCTTAGTGCTCAGGACCTTTGCAAAGGTCACAGCGCTCTCTGTACTGTGGACTTAAATTGCAGCTCCTCAGAGGTGGGAGGCACGGAGGTTCCTGGGTTTTGATTAGGACATATTTCTAATGGAAATCCCTGTGGCAGAACAGCAGTGCAAGTTCCAGTCCTCTGCAAAGCCATAACAGGGAAAGACCAGAATAGATCCTTTCATCCCTTACAAGACAATAGACACCATATATAACTTAAAAGATTTATTACTACCTTGATTTTTCTGGCTTTCCTATCATTTAGATTACTTACATGGGAAAACATTTAGACTGAGAAATGATTTTGTCTGCTGTTCTGATAAATCATTTTTACATAACCACTGTGTGCACATTACTCTGCATCCTGACATTTAGGGTTGTATAAGTTCGGTTAATGGCCCCACATCCGAGCAAGGGAATGTAGACCGTCCCATTTCTACCCCGGGCAATCATAAGGTGAGAGCTGCTCCATGGGAATGTATCCAGGATTAGCGAAGTTTAGTGCTTTAAAAGCAAAGCACAAACTTTTTGCTGTAAAAAACCTTTCCTAACATCTTCCTGGTGTGCCCCCATCTTCTCCATCAATATCATAGAAACCTTATCTGGAATTACTTTAATTTTTTTGTTTGTTTTCTGCTAACTCTCTATTTCCTTTAAGTTTTGTGGTGGCAGAAGGACGCTGCTCTTTGCAGCAAAGGAGTGGGGATGCGGGGCTGGGCTGACATGGGGGGCCCTGCTGTCATGCTGCAATCTCGTCTCCTCAGTTTTGCACATGTTGGTGGGACGCTGTCTTTAGAAAGCCTTGTTTTGTTACATGTACGGCTCTGATGTTACCCCGGCACTCTGTTACAGGAGATGTGGCATTCCTAAAAAACTTTTGCCCTGCCAAGGCTGCAAACTAAGTCAGCTAGAAAAATACCCGGTTTGTGTTTAAATAAGTTATATTACTTTGCATAAAATAATCAGATCTGATCAATAGATTACAAGATGATATAAAATTGTTTCTTTTTTACCTCCTATTGACAGGCATAAACGACTTCAGTTATCTGCACACAAACTGCTTTGAGCTATCCATCTACGTTGGCTGTGACAAGTATCCCCACGAGAGTGAGCTGCCCGAAGAATGGGAAAACAACCGCGAGTCCCTGATTGTTTTTATGGAACAGGTATTTGACAGAAGAACAACTTCTGAATAACTTGATGACTCCTTTCAGATTGAAAGGGAGTTTAAGGTTTCTGATATTTTTCTTGCATGACTAATTACATGATTATCGTGATAGAAACCTTACCTATAAGCAATACTGGCATATCACTTCAGCCAGGCTGTTTTAACTTAGGAGGACAAAATAACAAAGCTTGTTAAAATTTGACATGAGTGCAAAGCTTGCTAGTAATGACTGCCAGAAAAAAAAAATCTCCTTATGTCTGCTTCTTTATCTGCTTGTTTTATCTGTCGCTCGAATTTGATGCCTCAGGAATGCTAACAGAATTTGTAAGCTGGTTCAGAAGTAGCTAATGCCTGAAGGCTGATACTGGGTTAATAATGATATTTCAAAGTTACATGAACCATAAAGTAGGAATAGAATACACTTTGTTCACATATGGAATTAATGATTTGTTGTATCTTCCTAATGATAGTACTGTGCATTGCTGTGCAATACATATTTGGGTTTTTTATTCTCTCAATAGGTCCACCGAGGCATCAAAGGCATAGTAAAAGACGTGCATGGAAAGGGAATCCCAAATGCTGTTATTTCAGTAGAAGGCGTTAACCATGACATTCGCACAGGTAAGAAAAACAAAACCAAAATCATCAGTGCAAATGAACAGGTTTACGGTTTAAAAACAAAATACAGAAACTCATTGCAACTTTGAACGCTTTTCTGAGAAAAGCCAGCAGATAGTATGCAGTCCAAGGAAAGCGTTGCAGAAGGAGTGGCACATGAGGAGGGGGTCATTCTTCCCATGGTGCAGCTGCAGAGACAGGAACAGAACTGTGGCTTTCCACCTCTTTTACAGGAGTGAGCAAACGGCCTTTTATCTGCCCCAAGTCAACAGCCTGAGTAAGGCTATGTCTAAAGAACTCTTATTACTCCTTTTCTCGTGTAAAGGTAGCACAAATCTAACCCAGAATAATTATAGCACTGAAAAACAAGGGTGTAGGTAATGCCTTGGTGGGTGAAGAGTGTTTCTCTGGCTGTTAACAGTTACAGGACTGCGAATGTGTTGGAGAAGTGATTTGGAGCTGTGTCCGGAGGAGGAACAGCTGTTGCAGGGAAGGGGGAGTTTCACAACCTGAAGAGTCTCCTGCAAAACATCACAGCTTTCTAAAAGATCATTTAATGGGGCTCAGTAGAGACACTGCTTTGCACGGGAGAATTTCAGCCCAGAGAATTACTTTTCAATCTGTATAGTCCAAAAAAAATACACAGTTGGCTATTTGCCTTGTTAGCACAGTCTTGATCTATACCCAGACACAGATATGTATACTCAGTGTAAACTCTAACCCTATTTAATGGCCTGGAAAGTAGTTACGGCACTAAATAAAGAACTGCTTTAAACAGACCCTAGCCAATTCCAAGATTAATAGTAATACCTGAAAACTGTTGTTGGCAGATAGCGGGCGGGATTGTGTCCAATGGCCATTGTGCTTGTCTAGGTACTGTACCGTGATTTAAGACACACAGTCATCTTAAATGGAGAAACAACAGAGGGGACATAGCAAGGAGAGGAGCATGCGGAAAGAAATAGCAAAACAAGATGTCAGCAGGAGTCTTTAGTGATTGCACTCAAAGTGCTGGTTGAAAGAGGTTAACAAGGTTTCTGTTGGATGTTTATGGAAAAGTAGCGTCACGGTGAATAATCAGACAAATGGTATTGTTGCGTGCTCTAGATTTGTTTCAATAATAGAATCAGGGACACTAATTTTACGTGTTTTTTACATCCTGACTGGCATTCTGGGTCTTTCATTTGCTGCCACTTTCACGTGCTTTGCCACCAAAGTACAGTATGGTATGCTTTGACATGTAAACTGATTTCAGGCTATGGAATATCATAGAGCTTTAGATAAGAGACTTCCAAATCTTTAATGTTTGCTACAGTAGATTATCTGAGCCAATAATAAATCTTGGAATGACTAACTTGGTTTATGATTAAATTTATTTCAGTGCTACTGTGTCTCTGTTGTAAAAGAAAACATTGAATGACAGATATTTAATTAGGCAATAATGATTCTGCCTTAAATATTTCAAAATGGGACCACTGGGAAATGATAGCAGGACTTAAAGTAATCAGTTGTTTTTCCTTGTCTTGGAAGTCTTGGCAGTCTTGACAGACTGCCATAAACTGTAGGTTGTATTACTCTGTTAACAGAATTAATATATTGCTCTGGTTGAGGCCGAGTATATGCAATAGGTGATTAATCTCCAGCTCTCAGCACACTGTGTTGCCACATGAAAGAAAAAATCAACGGTTTAAAGACAGCAAACACGCATGTGGAAAGGAGTCCTAGTGGCATGTGTAATAAATATGCAAGATCCCAGAATCCACCTTGTAATGCTCGGGGAATCTTGCAGCTGTTTACAACTAGACTTAGAGCTGAGCTTCTGTGGCTCGAGGCCACCTGCACTCATTAGTAAAAATAAAAGTACTTATTTAATTCTTTTTAATTCTTCTTTTTAATGAGACGTTTTAAGCTGACAGTCTGTTTGGGAATCACTTTGTACATGGGAAGATAAAAGTTTTATCTTGTTTTATATTATACATGTAACAATGTATGTCTCATTACTCATTGAAACTAGAGAATTTATGTTGGAGCCAAAAAGCTAAAATGACATATATAACTCCAGAGAAAGAAGGCAAATTGTCAGCAGTCTTCTTTCATTTATACATTTTAAAATGAAAAATGTGTCCATTTAAACCTCTGAGCTGCCTTGATATAAAAATAGGCCAAGTAGGAGAAGAATTATGGCCACTATCTCTATTCATATAAGTTTTAAGTGAGCTAAGCTGTAAGGTAGCTACTGTTTCTTTGATACATTAGTGTGGTCAACTACCCTGTAGAGCCAGACAAAAGTTGTCTGTAAAGGCCCTCTAATAACATTCACTTGTTTGAGAAAATTTCTCTGCTTCTTCCTGTGGACAAAAAAAAAGTGCATGGAACACTTTTTTTTAATTTCTCTTGGCCATACAATATATCTTACAGGAAGAGAGGGTTGGTGACACTAAGCTAACAATATTAATAGGCTAATTGAAGTCATTGATTCTGAGAGTAAGAGCTTTGTGGAAAACTATTCCATTTCTCTTGATGCAGATGTAGCTATTGATTAAGTCTGAGTGATTACATGTTACAGTTAGACGTGGACTGTGCTCTATGAGATAACCTTTGGAAAAGAGTTCACCAGCTGGATGACCAAATGCACCTGGACACCTCCTTTCCCCATGGTGCAAAGGCAGTTTTGTGGGTTGCTTCCCGTAATTGCACATTTTGGAAACCTCAAAGCAAATCTTGATGAAGAAATGTAGAGTTTCCTTCTAGTGAAACACTTCGGTATCACAGCCCGTACCAGAGTCCAAAGATGGATGCACATCTATGATTTCTGTGTGATTTTTGCAATAAAGCATAATTAATTTAATTTCACACAATGTTGAGAGAAATTTTTATGAATATTTTGGTAAGTTTCATATGATTTCAGTACACTTTATGTAACGAAACCCAAAGATTTTGAAGTAGATTTAGTAATATTTAATAACATTAGACTAAGCTAAGCATAATTCTGGTATTATAACTCTCCAGCCTCATTCCTGGCTGCCTGTTCAGTAGAGAAAAGTTAAGTTTTAGTTATTATATGCATTGGGTGTGCAGCACTATGGCTAGCTTTCCTGGAGAGTCTTTTGTGGGTAACAGAGCACTAGGATAGATTTTTATAATGTATTTAAATTAGTAAAATGTGGTACATGTAAGTGTAAATATGACACAATTGTAACAGAGGACTGTCCTGTCAGGCTCAAAGAGTGTTCCTCTGAATTGAAGTGTTTATGGAGTATCTGACATTTAATTTATAATAATACCATCTTCGTATTTTTATGCATTGTTATTTTATCTAAGCAGACATGGCAATTCTTTCCCAGACCCAATAGGAGGAGATAGTCTGCCTCCAGCCTGCTCCCACTGGAGCCTACTCTTTTAGCAAACCTATTATTTACTAAATTTATCTGTATTTTTAATTGTGTTTCTCTTACCATCTGCTCTGAAATTTTTTACCTACTGCATTTAATCTGATTTAAAAAAAAAAACCAAAAACTTTTAGCCTGGTATTTAATTCTGGGCAATGACAGCTGACAGAAATACTAATGTCTACTTACTTGTAAATGGAAAGCAGGTACAGTACATCCTGCTAACAGTTTAATATCCAGCCTTATAATAATTTCCCGGTGGTGTGTGAATGTGTAGATTTTTTTCTGGCCTTGTGTGTGGGGTTGTGATGAACTGCCTGTTAAATGTGTCAGAAAAATGTGGGTCAGTTTTGAAGTCCAGGGACTAAAGCCAAACTCTGAGCAGGGATACGTTCACAGCCACGCATGGGGTGATCCGTAGCCTTTCGCCAGCCCTGTAGTATCGCCAGAGCATTTACAGCTAAAAATGAGCCCTTAGGGATAAATTCCAGAAATCTGGGCAGCTTTGTTTCGTGGTTTGGTTAAGGTGTCAATGGACACAATAGTAAGGGAGAACTGAATAAAGAGCTTCTCAGAGAGCCCTTCCTAAAAATGCCCGAGTCCTGAGAAGCAGCAAATCCAGACTTTGATCATCACACCAATTAGGGTCAAACTGGCTGAAAGAAAAACCTGAGCAAGCTGGTTTGCAAGAATAACCTGGTCGGGTGTGCTACTTGCACACATTTCACACTTGCGTTCAGAGACTGCACTATCAGGGTATAGCTGATATCGCTGTTTTGCTAACACTTGCTGTTTGCAAACATATTCACTATTTTACCAAGCCCTAAATTAAAATCATATTTCTCTAAACAGAGGCTAGCTAGTCTGATCTTTTTCCAAATGTAATATTTTTACCCAAATCATCTTTAGTTTTTGCAATACACTGCATTGCAAGCGACTCAAGGCTAGTGACAGTAAGGTTGTCGGTTCTTATCAGTGTTAAAAAAAACCTAACCCCTCTTCATACAAGAGATGTTGCATTTCTATTTATATCTAGAATTACATACTTGAATATGCACTTTCATTCCACAGTGGGTTTTCCCAGGATAGAGTGCAAAACTAATTTTAGATATGAATGTTTCACCTTTTTCAATCCACAGCTAAGCAATACTTGCTAGTTAAAATGTCTAAAACCATCCTTATGTACCTATGGGTAACCTGAGATTATATACGGGGGAAAAAAAAAAGAAAACAGAAAGTCCTGATTCAACGATGTGTTAAAATACATCTTTCTTTATGCATGAGTAATTTTGTTGATTAGAGGAGCTCTCTTCATGCTCTTACGGGTAAGCAAGTGGTAGAGTACACGATGAATTACAGTTTGTAGGAAAATTAGTGGAATAAAACTCAATGTAAGATTTTATGGAAGGGGGATTTACTTAGGTCTCTAAGTGAGTTGACATTATGCATTCACATGCTTTGCGATATATATATATATCACCAAATATCACTAAATAACACCAAAACGCCTGTGTCCAGGTGGTCTGGCCAGGATCATGAGTGCTATGTAGGTACCCCACTGGAGCTTCTCTTGCCTGGTTAGTTAGAAATTAGTTTGGGGAAGGTCGTTTATACCCCTCAGGGATCACCAACCATTACAATATGACCCTTTGCCTCAGGATCTTTTTGACTTCAACTGACAGAAATCTTAGGCCAGACTGAAGCCCATCATCCTTTTTTCATCATTTGGAAAATATGTTTGAGGTGTGTTTTCCTGTAGGGTTGGCAGGACGAGGAGGGGTACGTGTGATGGGCGGCAGCCTCCTTGGCACCGTCCTGGTGTGACAATGCAGGGTTGCTGCCTGTGCCGTCACCTTATTTCTGGTATTTCTGTATTCTCATAAACAAATTCCTCAAGGAGAAAGGGCCACTGTCCTGAAAACCATCTCTTTTCCTACCAGGAGCCGATGGGGATTACTGGCGTCTTCTCAACCCAGGAGAATATGTGGTGGGTGTGAAGGCAGAGGGCTACACCACCGCCACCAAGACCTGCGAAGTCGGCTACGACATGGGAGCTACCCAGTGCGACTTCACCATCTCCAAAACCAACCTGGCGAGAATCAAGGAGATCATGAAGAAGTTTGGGAAGCAGCCGATCAGCCTGTCCATCCGGCGGCTCAGGCAGAGGGCTCGGCAGTGGCGGCAGCAGCGATAGACCTCAGCTCGGCAGCCTGCGAGGTCCACGAGCTCTGCTTCTGTCAGCCTGGCTCTAGTCGTAGTGAGAGTTACATAGCCCGTCTCTTCATACATATTTCTCTGCACGAGGCCTTTCTGTTAGTGGAGCTGGATGAATAGTGGGGTTTTTCAGTTTGGCAAAAAACCAGAAACAAAATTCAAGTTGAACCAAAATAAGCCCCGGTCTGGGGGGAGAGGCAGGAAGACTGTAGAAAGATGTTTTGAGTTAATCTGGAATGAAATTTTTTGCTTGTTGGGTTATTTAATCCTTTGTAAATCTGTTTTCTTTAAAAATAGAAAAAAGAAAAAAGAGATACTTATAAAGGAGAAGTGCTTTTTTTAATGAAAAACTGAAAAATGTTGTTTCTAAAGTATAAAATTGGTATATTTTTGCAGTTCAAAAAAGTTTTGACACTCTCTATATTTTACTCTCATATAGGAGGTAAGCTGAGAGGGGACAACTTCTATTGAATATCATTAAAATCTGTGTCAAAATTTCAGTCCCCCTTTCCCTGAAAGTCCACCTTTTGACAGGCACCATAATACTTGGGGAAAAAATGTGAAGCGAATAACCCACCTTAGCTTTCCTGCTTGGGTTGTTTGTATTTAAGGATGTCTTGTGATTCCAGAGTTTAATGCCAGGAGTGGTTTTCTCCTCTGGCTTTTTAAGGATGCGTTTTTACTCCATTAACTAAACCTAATGACAAGGGCAAGGGATAAGGACCACTGCAGCACTGTGGCGTGGCACCCCTTCTCTAACCTGGGAGAAGGACTCGAAACAAAGCTTTTCTTGTGGATACAGCCAGTCATATCTCACATATGTGAGGAGAGTTTGGGTCACTGGCATGTGCATAGTTCACAAATCCACTGACATCATATTTTTTCTTGATTCTGTCCTGCCTGTAAGTGCTTTTTGTGCTCATACACACCTTGTGCCGCTGTGTTCCATGACATGCAAGGGATTTTGTATTCCTCTGCGTGGTCTGCTCATCTCGCCACTGCACTGCTGCTGCTTTTCTGGCCGTACAAATCTATGAGAGCAGGATTTGTGCTTTATTACTGGCTTTTAAGTAACAAAATTGTACAGCAGGACAGGATTGAGGTTCAGGAAAGATGCAGATCAGATCTAGGAAACAATGAACTACATAAACACTGGTCAAACTGTCAGCTGGTGAAAATCAACTTTGCTCTGCTAGCTTCAGTGTTACAACCTTAATTATACCAAATGAAGGGCCAGCTGTATGATTTTAGCCAGTCAAAAGTCTGTGGCTAAATAAACATCTCTTAATATGCTTGGTAGAAAGACTGCGGCATACACTTCCAAATACAGTCCTGTTTAAAGTATTTTAATTGCTATTACAGTTTTTGCCTATTTGATATGATTCTTGGAAAAAACATTCACCAAAGTATCATTCAAAACAGAAAAAATAAAGTGCAAGTAGAAAACTTACTGTAAAAATACCATGTGCCATCTGTATTAAATCTTTTTTTCTTGTCAACGAATCTTGTAAACACAGAAAAGGCAAAAGAGTGCAGAATGAATAATACAATCATGAGCCTTGCATAATAAATAGTCATATTCTTAAATTGCTTAGACAATTCCAGCCCATGCTTGTTCTGCAGATACCATTAAATAACAGCAATGTGTTTGGCAGCAAGGGCTCAAAGAAAATAGAAGAGTGCATACATAATGTTCTTTAACTGAAATTATGGGACTCCAACTCCCATCAGCATCATTTAAATTAAGTAATAGAGGTAAACAAATAATCCAATCATTATATTAGCATTGGGAATTATATTTTATTTATTTCACTCTATTTACCACCCTTACAACATTCTACATGCCATATATTTTTTTTTATAGCAAATATAACAGCAACTTGTCAAGAAGGGTTTTTTTGGCAGCTGAGAAGGGATTAATGATGTCGTCGTGCAGGTAGCGATGTGAAATAATTTTGGAATATGGAGTAATGACAGCAGACAATTTGTTAGCAGTTTAATTTGGCTTGTTCATTGGCATATATAGGTTTTGTTACCACCACAATAGATCAGGGCCATACACAATTTTTTGTGTTATGAACTGATGGAGTTTCTTAGGTGGCTTCTCTCTGGACTTCCACAAAAGATACCTGGTCATCTTGCTGGGGGTAGTTGGCATGCACAGGAAAACAAGGAACTAACCAGCCAAATTTAAATCACTCTGATAATCCGATTGAGGGTGGAAACCACTATCTTAGTCCTGGCCGGTCAGTTCTTTCTACCTTGAAGTAATGTTTCAGGCTGCTTTGAGATTTACTTTACAAACCTAGAGGTCCCTATGCTTTGTTCTCAGGTATGAGATTATCTCAATGGGAAGTTATTTTTTTATTTGATAGCAAGGAGTGGATTTGATGGGAAATTCTTCAATGGCTATTAGCTAAAATTAGATGGACTCTGATTGCTGAAGTCCTTAGTAACACCAGACACCAAAGACAGTGGCCTTGGTGCTCTTTACTGGCCGTGACTAGTGCTCAGACATACTTGGGCACAGCAGAACTATGACTAATGCAGGTGACCTTACTCCATTTTAGTCCAGGCATTACTAAATAAATGGCCTAATAGCTGTCAAGTCTACTTGTCTGTGCAATTATTTTTTCATTGTCCAGCACCTTTATGCTGGAAAACACTCAAGTTCAAAGGAATTTTACTAGGAACTTCAGATGTGTGAATATCTTGTGCTAAGATGCTTATGCTTGCCCTGAATATAATAATACTGAACTGATGTGTGCCCTATTTACTGCTGTAGTTATGCACTCGGGAGTTAAAATGTTCATTTTCTTTGAAATACATAGCACCACTATTTAACCTTTAGATAGATCCAAACCACAAACCAATAAATTTGTATACGAATGTTTTCTATTTATCTACCTTTTCCACATCTTTAGAACAAGTAATTTTTTCTAGATTCTGTGCTTTTAATCTCTTTTCCTTTTAGTGTTGTAGGAAAATAGGCAACCCTGCAGAAATGACAGGAAATAAAGCTTGAGGATGGATATGCTCCTTTTATAATTACAGCTCCATTTTAACAGCTACTTATATGAGGACCTTGCTAAGTTTTGATCATCCCCGATATAAAAGAAAAAAATAAACACCCTTCCAAGTAATAAGACATCCAGCTACACAATCTCACCCACACAGTGAAGGTTAAACAAATAAAAGGTTAAAACAGGACATATTCCACTCGCCTTGATAATTACCAGCCATCCGTCATCTGCTCCCATGCAGAGCCCTGACAATCATAAAATGCAGTGGGAGCTGGCTGGCTTCTCCTTGACTATCCATGTTATGCTATCTAGCTATTCATTTTTTATCTGCTTAATTATCATAATTTTTATCACCCCATATCTCAGTTTTTCTCATCCATCTTAGTAACTATAAGTATGTTAACCTCTCAAAGACAGATCTCAGTATCTGCAAATCAGCTTGGGAATGCTGAAACCAATAAACTGTATCCACAAAAACTATATCTACTTACACACGTTGGTATAAGTGTAGTGAAACTTGGTAATCTCCAACCCAAATTTAATCTGCTGGCACCAGAAGACTGCTAGGAGTATCTGAGTATCCCTTTTACCAGGAGGTTGAGCTCTGTGTGGGTAAAACACACTGATAAAAATGGATGTAAATGAAGCTATTGACTATGCTGGTGAAGAAATGCAATTTTTCGGTGGATATTTTAAGCCTGTCACATATTTTCAACTTCTGTCACCAACTACTTTCTCTTCTTTTATCCATGTATAGTTGTGGGTTTTTTCCTCTAACTTCAGCTCATTATTTTCAGTGAATATGGGACATCTTCCCAAAGTGTGCATTTTGGCAGTCAGTGATGGAGTTATACAGCCAGATTTACTTGCCTCTTTATCATGTTGTAGTAGGTGGTTGACCTTTTTGAGAAACACTGGAACAGAGATGAGTAAACTTAAAATAGGGTACCAGTGGTTTCACACCAACGACTTTCACTAGTTAACCTTTAAAAATTGGCATATAATATATTTTCTAAGGCTCTGAAAATGCCTGAGTTTGGAGGCAAATGTGCCTCTCTACCATTTATCTTTGTAATCAGTCTCTGTGTAAATTCAGTCATAATACCATAAGCCTGAGGGAGGAAGTATAAAAACACATACAAGTCGTATAAATTGTGGTAGCATCACGTCCTGCTGCAGTACACCGCTGTGCCGGCATAGAAGCACCGCAAGACAAACAGCTCTGTGTACACCTACCAGATCTCCAGCAGGAGCCCAAACCAGCTCTCTTTCATACTCACTGAGAGCATACAACTTTCCAAAAGTCCTTTTCTTTTCTTACTTGGAGCAGTTGCGTACATGGAAAGAGGGTCAGTGATTTTTACAGTTGATTTCATGGATAATTTTAGTGCCACTTTTGCCTCTGATTCTTTGTGCTATTGTAGTGGCAAGCAGTTTTCTCAGTCCTTGAGAAATGGTTATGAATGGTTTTTGGCTTCAGGTGATTAACTTATAGAAGCTTTAGGTCTTTATTCTGGTATTTCCTTAATTTTCCAAGTTTAAATCACATCTACATACTTAGTCTAATGTGCTTTCTAGTCTTTAATTTCTTTTTAAATGTCATTCAGCTTGAGATGACATTTTTGTATTTCACTGTAACTCTATAATATGATTTTTGAGCTGCAAAATTTATGTCCAAAGAAGCCATGAATGCAATCTTGTGCCTGGAACAGTAAGTCACTGAATAACCATCCTTTGCCATCTTCCACTGATATAATCACCATTTTACAGCATGCATAGCCAGTTTAAGTCTAGGTGAGACTTACAAACCCACCAAGTCCACATTTAGATTTGCAGGACAATTTGTTGATGAGTTGTTGTGGTAGCTTCCCTGTCCTCTTAACCTGACAAATTATACAATTTTATTTTGATGAAGATTTGAATTACTGCTTCACATGAACATTTTAAACAGTGCTCTCATGCTCATTATCTGTTCCTTGCTCATTAGGCAGAAAAAGGACATTTTTATGCCTTTCATAAATTTCAGAGGGGCTGTATTGATTGGACAATATCTGGTATAACATTTCAACTCATAACTACCTGAAATGAATACATTTATCAGTAAAAAATGACAAGAATGGGATTTTGGAAAGTCTGTGAAAAAAGTTTAGGCAGTGAACATAAAGCTGCATGTTTATATACTTAATCTGCCTTTTTGGTTATATGAGTGCCTTTAATCATCTGCTATAGTGCCAGACTCAGAGAGGCTAAATCCGTCTTTCCCTCCCCTGGGTCTGGTGGGTTGTACAAGCTGGATTAAACAATATCCCACATAGTTTTCTGCTCAGGCTACTTTTCTTGACTCTTTACTAAACTGACCTTCAGAGACCTTTCAGAAACTTACCTCTCCTCACTAACCAGGCTCCCAGATGAAGGTCCAACCTTCATCTGTGAAGGTCATCAGAGCATGGTCAGAGTGCCAGTATTGCATCTGGAGAGAACATTTGGGCTCTCAAGGTAGAGCAGCGCTTCTGAAAGTGGTGATTTTTCAGCAAAATACTACCAAGAAGCATTGCACTGCTCTGCAAATGCCTATTCTTTTACCTTAATACTATTCTAAGAGAAGGTGTGGGCAATTCAGAAAGCTCTATTTTTCCTGATCAGGACACAGATAAAGAAAAAGCTGAAGAACTGATGAACAGTGAATGTTGAAAAAAAATAAGACAAAATGATAGCTCCATAAGGAATGCTTTGGATTTAGATTTATGAAGACTTTACAAAGAAGTTACAGATGTATTTAAAGTTGTCTTGCAACATCTATGAATTCCATATGAAAACAAGCGCTTTTCCCTAGTGGCTTAAATAATAAATCATCCTGCCCTTCACTCCGCACTGAGGAATTGCAGTGTCCAGTGTAGACCGGGGGCAAAAGCTGCTGAAACATGCTGTCTCAGAGGGTAAAGCATCAATGTGCACAGTGGTTTTCAAGGCCAGAAAAAGGTATATGGAATAGAGCATGTGCAGATCTAAAGAAATATATAAATATAGCTGCCCCGGATGGAGCTCCAAGCATGGCAGTTTGGTAAGTGCCCATATAGGGGGAGCCCAACCAGTTTTGTGATAAAAATATATATACAGAATGAGCTCTTCAGTGAGAATGACATGCAAAATAAAACTAACCAAAAACCAACACAAATCAACACTTTGCTTTTTGCAAGCAAAATAAGCAAGCAAAAAAATACTCCTCTGCATGTTTGAAGTAATATTTATGAATAGTAATGCCAAGTCACAGTTATGAGCAGAAAGCTTTCTCTCTTCCATTCTAAATGGGTAACGTATATTCTGAAATACCGATGCGCTTTAGAGAAAGCAGTTAGTAACAATTCCCACGTATTATTCTATGAAGTAGTATCAACCACCTGATATTTTAATTATGCTAGTCATTAACTCTCACTTAATTTGCAGAAGCTGCTTTCTAGAATTCAATACACCACTTATGTCAACAGCACAGTCATTCTCATTAACAGTGTACTATCCCAAGAGCAACAAAAAAGAGCATTCAGGGTAAACTGTCATTTAAAGATCTAAAAAAATTCAGCCAGCCTTATTGTCAGCAAGTAAAAATATGAAAAATTGAATTACTTTTTGTGGTTTAGATGTGACAGAAATTCAATACCTAGGTTAATAAGGATCAATGGCAGCATAACCTCACTTGAATAGACCAGGGAGATTTAAATTTGAGGTATATTTCTTACCACAAGGATCTGGATCTGATTACATGGCTTCAGGGTTGCTTTTTTTTTTTTTTTTTTAATGTAAAAGGCATTAAAATCACATTCCTATTTATTATAGTTTTGTGAGCCCTCTAACTCACAGGTGAATGGAATCATTAATTTGGTTGTCTCCTAGTAGCATGCCACAGCTCTAACCCAGCTCACTAATCAGCTCCTGGTGGCTCCAAGGTTGGATCCGGCTCTCACAAGCAGCACTGGTAGATTTACAGTATAATCTGAAAAGAAGTGGGAAGTAAATGGAAAACCAGACTCCGCTTCTATGATCTACCCTGTATCTGCCGAAATGCAAAAGTTTATTGTTCTATATTTGGCTAATGAATGGCATCTAGAGGCACTGTAATGAACATAGTGGTTTCTGGTAACATTTCAACCCCTTACGGTCTTGGTCCTTCAGTGCAACCAGCAAGTCAACAGCTTCACCAGAAACAAAGTGTAAGCTATTAAATCTACTTATCCAGTTTAATTCTAAATGGTTTTTTCTATTGCTTGTTGCTATATTGTGATTTTGAAATGCTAAAATATGTTGCTTGAGTGTTAGAACTTGATAGTTATTCTTCAGAGACATATGGTATCTAGTTTTATGGAACTTTCATGGCAGTGTGTCATTGCACACTTTATACTACTTTTGCCCTAAGAAGGTCATCAAGGATCAGCTTAATGACTCTGAGTCACTCTAGATTTGAGTACTAATGGTATTATACTGTCAATAACCACGCCACCTTTTGCATTAAGTGATGTGCAGAACATATGTGATTTGGAGAAAATCCAGCACTATAAAATCAGTTTCTTGCTAATGAAAGTGTTCATACAAATTAATTGATGAATTTTCATCTTGGTTTCAGAAGAAATCTATCATTTTTAAAGCAGCATGAGTCTCCAGAGAGTACTTTTCAGATTATCACAGTCTTTAGATGTATTATTAATTCCTTGACTGCTGGATGATTTGCTGTTAGCAGACTGAAAATCAAATGTAATAAGCCCTTGAGAATGATGGGGTTTCACCTGGCCACTTGCTTGGTGGCTTACTGGTACTAACTCTGGGGACAAAACATAAATTAATAGAGCTTCCCTAGTACTCATCCTTGCAGTCTGCAGGGAACTTGTTAGCTTCTTAGGTCTAGTGTTTAGGAAATGAGAACAGAAAAAAAAAAAAAAAAGAGATTGGGGAGGGGAGCAAGATAACCACTTTTTCAAAGAAAAGCTGAACCATGGAAAAGAGGATTCAAGTTGAAAGCTTCTACTCACTTATTGTCCTGAAAAATCTTCCCTGGACTTGTCTGTTCCTGAATTTTCAAATAGTCCTTGTTTTTGAAGCAGTCAGTGAGATCACCAACAAGCAACAGCCTAAATGGTGGCATTTGAAGATTTCCAGTCCGAACCAGAGAGTTCAGAAGCAGATGCTGGCATATTTTATTTTTCCCCAAATGTTGATAACTATAATTTTTCACATAACAGAAAAAGACTATGAATTTTAGGATCTGGCAGGAAGGAGAAGGTGGAGTATTTTTCACACCAAGGGACCTGGAAGAGAGCTGGTAAAAGTTCAGGGTGGGAAACGAGATGGTCAAAGAAGCATTCCTTCAATAAGTTTACGTTTTGACATGAACTTCATGTTTGGTGTGAAGGAGGAAACGGTGCATATATCCTTTTCATGGCAGGAAGATGGACAGTCAGTGGAGCATGCATGAAATAAGGCAAGCCGGGGCTCTGTTCGCCTCATGTTGTCCGGAGTATTTGGCCCATACCAGGCACAGGCACAGCTTCGAATCATCACTGTCCCATAACAGAGAATCTGGAGAGAGCTGTTGAGTTTCTAGAAAGATATTATAGAAGTATCATGAACTGCTGAGGATGTTGAAATGATCCATTCCCAATTTAAAATAAAATAAATGTCTGCTATTAGGGGGAAAAAATTTAAACTCTGGAGGGGAAGGAAGGAGCAAATAAGGATGTTAAAAATAATAGAGTAGAAATGAGTCTCTGTGACCCACGACAATACCGATGTGTGTGTTTATGTGCCTCGTGTGGGCATGTTGTATACACTTCATATGTTTACTTTCAGTAGGCAGCAGCAATTATGAGGACAGGCAGCCCTCAGGGGGCATCAACACTGCAGAGCTGCCAATTGTCTGACATTAGAAAAACCAAACTGTACGAATGCGGCCTTATTATAGTAACAATGAGAGCAGAGTGTGGGAGTCTGTAGTATTTATCATCTTTCCTGATTATATCTTGTTGAATTGTTTCAGTGATGAAGCTGCAGCCTAAGAACTCAAGATGTAAAATAGTGGTTTTAACATCCCTCCAGCCCTCCAAAAAAGAAAAAAAAGGAAGGGAAAAAGAAGAAAAAAAAAAAAACCACACCCTGCTGAAGAAAACCCCGAAGTCTCCTGTGACTTCTGTATCTGAAAATGCTGTCTTGAAATATATAGGAACGTGGCCATGTTTTTATAAAAATGAGGCTGTAAAGAGGCTTTAGTGAGGAAACAAGAACAAATTCTCATCTGTTGAAGCTATACAAAACCTGCTGACATCAAGATAAAATTGGCCAACCACTTTGTCACTGCAGTTGATAGACTTCCTCATCAGTAGTTCAAAGACAGTGGTAATGGCTCACCAAGAGTTAATTTTTATCTGATTCTTACTGTGAAAGTATGATGATTTTCTACATCAAAATTTGTGACCCATCCCCACTTGAATGTTTATAAAAGGTCCAGCACTGTAAAGAAACTACGAACAAATCTATGCCATTTGAGCTCTGGTAAAATGCTGCCAACTCCTTGTATTTATACTACGTATCTCCCTGGAAGAATCTCAGCTTTTGTTTTTTTAAAATAAATAAATTTCTAGCCTTCAAAGTTGTTGAATAAAGCCAAAGATCAAAAGTTTGGAAGCATCTGAATGGCCAAATACCAATGTCCTCGATTATAGTTTTCTGTTAATTTCATTATTTTTAAGCTGAACTTTGCATGAGCCAGACTACAGATTTTTAAGACATTGAACTGGTACTATTATGAGGATATTTTGGTTTTCACTTGTTGCTTCTTAAGACTGCTTTTCTTATAGGAATTTTGTTTTTAACATTAACAAAGAGCTTATGAGAACATTTTCTGTACTTGGAGATAATTTTAATCATGGTAACTCTTCTTCCCTCTCTAAGTTGTATGCACAGTACTTTAAGCATTAAGCACTAGCCTCCCAGAGACAGTCCAAGTCACTGCTGAAAATCACCCTGTTTTGGTGGGGGGAAAAAAAAAAAAAAATTGTAATGTTGTTGCAAAAGGGAGAAATGGAGAACAGTGACAGTCCCAAGAGAGATGGGTATCACAGTAAGGAGACGTGAGGACTGATGTGGATAGCTGGCACATCCAGCATTGTACATTTATTATAGTTTGTACAGAAAACTTCTTGAAATTCAGCTGTGACTGCCTCCCTTCATCAACTAGCCATCTCTCAAAAGCTGATCACTTGTTTGTGATGGTGTAGATGACTGAGACACACAGTATAAGGGGCAAGAAAATAACAGGAGAAAGCCTAAAAGAAACACACTGGCAGTATGCTCATGCAAAACATCCCAGAGGGAGAGGAGGCGAGAGAGAAGACTTGGGAGCAAGAAAATGGTGTCCTTGTTTTTCATTCCTTCAGGCAAAAAAGTACTTCGTGTACGAATAAACCGAGTAGCGTCACCAGCGCTTGTCTCTATAACATTTTTTCTTCTGAACACAAAGTGGGAAGGGAGGGGATGGTGGCAGCAGTATTCACAGCAACGTTTGGTAAGTTTTTTTCAGTTCACTGATATGTTGTTCCAAAGGCAAAGGCATAATTTTCAGACTTCAGCAAGGTAAATTAGCTTTAACAATGGACATATCTGCATGTTATAAACAAATGTACTTTGGAAAAGCTGAGACTAATTCTAAAACAGTACTGTATCTCTTGTGTAGAAGTTCACAGGAAACACTCCTAAATAGGAGACATCTTAAATTTATAGGGCCTTTCAAATACCCCATAAGCAAGCACATTTCTTTCTGCTAGGCAAAAAACCCAGAGTTCTTAAACCCTGATATAAAAACATGCTAAACAATTTAAAAAATGAAAGAAGCAACAGAGCAGGAGAGGTCTTCATGGTCAGTGTGGTAGTTAGTACCTTTTTCTTATCACTGATTCTTAAGAAGCACCAGAAGATATCAGACATCATCGTCTTCGTCCCTTTGCTCCAAGGCAGGGGCTATGCACACATCTACCCACTCTATTCAGGCAAGCGAGATATTTAAAGCAAGCAGTTACACCACATCAAGTGACAGTAAACAGCTGCCCGGAAGCTCCCTTGTTTTATGCGCATCAGCCAGCTGGACCAGAAGACTGAAGAACGTAGTGTGGAAAGACAAAAATGTACAGGCTCTACATAAACAGAAGTCAGGACGTATATCTATTTTGATGGCTTAATGCTTCAGTGCGCTATTCATAGAGGCTGCTGCTGCCAGGCTGGCACTGAGGCTATTTCTGTTATGCTGCTGCTGTAGGAAGACTCTATGCACACATGCATTAATGATGAGAAAAACTCTGAGAGCCTACTGAAGACCAAGCATACCACCAGGTTAGGTGCTAGGCTGCAAGGTGCCCCATGGCCTTTCAGATCAGCTCACTGTAAGCAATAGTGATCATGCCCCCCCAGCTCAAAGTATCTGAAATATCTCGAACAACTTCAGTGACTCAGCAGCTCCCTAAAACTGTGAACAGGAAGGGGACAATTTGTAAACCACAAACAAAGCTAAATTCAATCAGCTGTTCACAACAAATAATTTGAACAGCTCTGTGTGTGCAGTTAAAGCAGACAATTTTAATGTGAAAATTATGGCAAATACACATTCACTTTAATAGGATGATTAAGAACTGCGGGCTCCTGGGGAAAACATTTCAGCAGCGTGTGCACCTGCATCTATTAAAAGAAGCAAAATATACAGAATAACAAGCAGTAACTCATCAGCCCATCTGTGGGTCATGGCATGGGCTGGTAGGAACTGAGATGGAAAGGGGAAAGAGAAAATACATCTTAAGGCAGCCTGGGACCATGTACCGAAGGTCTTGAGCATAATGCAAAACACAAAAGGGTGTTGCTGGTTCAGGCCACGGTGTGGAAGCTCATGGGTGGTGCAGGTAGGCCAAGCAAGTCATGTGGGGCCACACTGGATGCTTACCTCCCTCGGGAAACTCTTTAAAACCGATGGAGATTTTGGAACGCACATGGAATTTGGGTGATGGAGGAAGAAAAAATAAAATTAGAAAGGCACAGCTAGTATCTTCACCACATAATCAACTCAATCTAATCTGCTCACTTATACCATAGGCAGGAATGTGCCTCAGTCCTTGGAAGAAGTCTATGCAAGTTGGCCAAAAAATAGAGGAAACAATCTAAAGAAATCAGAAGTTCTTCTGAGATGATGATCTCACTGCCTATGTATATTCATTGTTTGCTGGTAGGCAGCAATATTCTTTGGATCCTCTTGACATACGAGAAGTGAAAATAATTATAATTTCTAAATACTAATATTTTTTGTAAACATAATTGACTAATTTTTAGCAGATAATAGATTTTATTGCCTTTGTAGTATTCCTTTGGAAGAATGCATTTGTAAAAGACATATTTATACGTGATATATAAGTATATAAATATGAAAAATGCATAGATATATATTCCCTTCCTCTTCTTTCTTTTGCATTGCAAAGGAGGAACAAAGTATGAGTAAAAATATCTTTAGACGAATACTGCCTGGCTCAACAGAGTGGTCGTACATTGCTGGTTCGAGAATTATAACAACATGAGCAAAACAAGGCCCAAGAAACTTATTAACTGTGTTTATACACACCCAATAATTCATAGCTGGAAAGAGGCTTTTAGGCAGCTGGCTGGTGCTTCAGCCAGCAGTTTATCAGACCTGAGACACAAGCTTTCGCTGATGAAACATTTCAACTGCACACATGCCCTTCGTTAAAAAAAAAAACCTCTTTTGTAAATCAGCACTTTGCTGGATAGACCTTCTGCCCAGGTCCTTTTGATCCTTCATGTTCTACTGCAGGCACAGACACGGGAAATTGAGGAGACCTGATTTTTCCATTGCACTTATTCACGTAACACTTTTATTACAGTGCTGAGCAGCATTCCTGGGATCATGTCCTAAAATGCTATTGATAATTTTTGTTGGCTTTTAGTGTTATGTTTATTTTCCCCATTGAACTAGAGGCCAGCTATTACTGACTCGGGCTACGCTGCAAATAGTCACGTTAAGGCTACCAAGGTCACAGAAGAAGGTGATGCTTTTGGTGACTACCAGTGACAAATATCAACTCTAATGCAAGTTTATTGATAAGCAAAATTGTAGGGATGGCCAGGAAAGTGAGGTAAAGGCCCTGCAGTACATAGAAATGGATAAAGTGATTTCTCATCCAAATAAAGAAGACTGGTATGCCCCTCATAGGATGTATGTCCTTGAATTAACAGGCAGCACTTCTTTAGGTAGAACATTTACCTGCTGCTAAATACACCATTATTTAGAGAACTGTCTGTATTCAGCATCATTTACATTTTCCTTTAGATCTGGATACCATCTGCTGCTCTGTTTTCTTTTGCCTACTGTCACAGTCGTAAGCATGTAATTACCATACTCCTACTCGTTTTTTTCTTGTTCTTTTTCTTTACAAGCTTAATTTCAGTCAGTTTTTGTCTTTAGCTTTCTTAAAACCTGCAATTATTAGAAGACACTTACTGAGATCAACGGCAATGTTTCGTGCTGCACAGATATTTTTGAAATGGATTAAATGAGGACAGATGATAAAGCGCTGAAAACAGTCTTTCTATTGGAAAAATGGAAGGAAAAAGCAGCCTTGTAAAAATTAACATATCATGACTTTGTATGGATTAAAAACTTTAAATGAACTATTTTTTTTCTCATAGTGGTAAAACAAGAATTTGCAATTCAGTATACACTTTTGTAAATAATCAGTGCAGCAAAATGCCACCGTGGCTTTTGTTCTTCTGTCCGAGTTCAGATCAAGCCTGAGCCTTAGACTACTGCCAGGTTCGCTGTTAGCTTCTGATTTATTCTGCTGTTGGAATTTTTATAAGGTTGACTCTTGCAGCATCCTCGCTCTCTCTGAATCGCCAGTGTGCAGGTGGATCTTTTTCTAGCAAAACACCTTGTGATCCTGATTGCGGTAATTGTCAGCATTCTAAAATTTTTTAAAAAGCACCTGCTTTTCGTAATTACTACTTTGATCTCCAGAATATCCTGGAATTTCTAGCATCTGAAACTGCCGAGAGGCCGATCTGACAAGCAAGCCAGCATGAGAGCTGTGCTTCGCTAAGAGCAGGAATGGACTGAATTTGGATGGAACATAGAGAAATGGTTGCTTAGAGGGTGATTTAGGAACGGCTCTGTCCTGGGAACTGTGGCATGCAGGGCTGGCCTGGGGAAGCAGAGCCTTTGTCTCCATTCCCCCTAAAGGGATGTGGGGGTAAAGTCTGGCAGGCACGTGGCCGCTGTAGGACTTTGGGATGGAAGTCTTGGAGATGGTTTGTGGTTGAAATCTCGGAGATGCCACTACTCACGCATCTTATAAAAGAAAGGGGGGTGTAGAAGTTCTAAAAACATGCCAGGAAAATAAAGATATCCCTTCAGGATGTGTTAATTCCATTTACACAAGAGTATCCACCTAAGAGCAACATGGGAGCTCTCACAATGGCATTCAGAGAAAAAGAAAAGGACTTTGATTATAAAAACACACTACAGCGTTTCAGGACCAACCGGCAGGCCCTGGGAGCTGGCAGCGTTTAAAGGCTGTGAACCCTGGGATGGGGCAGCCCCCAATATCAGTGCAGGCTGGGGGATGAAGGGATTGGGAGCAGCCCTGTGGAGAAGGACTTGGGGGTGCTGGGGGATGAAAAGCTGGACATGAGCCGGCAATGTGCGCTGGCAGCCCAGAAAGCCAACCCCACCCTGGGCTGCATCCCCACAGCGTGGGCAGCGGGGCGAGGGAGGGGATTCTGCCCCTCTGCCCCGCTCTGGGCAGACCCCCCCTGCAGCCCTGCGCCCAGCTCTGGGCCCTCGGCACAAGGACACGGAGCTGTTGGGGCGGGTCCGGAGGAGGCCACAGAAATGCCCCGAGGGCCGGAGCCCCTCTGCTGCGGGGCCAGGCTGGGGGGGCTGGGGGTGCTCAGCCTGGAGAGGAGGGGGCTGCGGGGAGGCCTGAGTGCGGCCTGGCAGTGCTGACAGGGGCTGCAGGAAGGGGGGGGCAAGCTTTTTAGCAAGGCCTGTTGCGACAGGACAAGGAGTGATGGGTTTAAACTACAGAAGAACAGATTTAGACTGGCTATAAGGAAGAAATGTTTTACAGTGAGGGCGGTGAGGCACTGGAAGGGGTTGCCCAGAGAGGCGGTGGAGGCCCCATCCCCAGAACCATCCCAGGCCAGGCTGGACGGGGCTCTGAGCACCCTGGGCTGGTTAAAGCTGTCCCTGGCACTGCAGGGGCTGGGCTGGGGGGGCTCTGAAGGGCCCTTCCAACCATTCCATGATTCTATGACAACCCCAGTCCTAGCTGCTGGGAACTGCAGAGGAGGTCTCAGCTTGTGTCAAGTGGGATATTTAGCTCCTATGTTCCCTGTCTACCTCATTTTGGTAGTGGGTACTTGTGTGTGGTGGGATGTGCTGGAGGCATCCCAGCATGGAGGGAGGCAAGGAGGAACCTGCCAGTGCCGCCCCTGATTGTAGCTCATAAAGGTTTACACATAACATAAATGTTGTATTTTATGTATATTTTATATATAAAATACCATCAAAAGCTTTCTTCTATAGGCCATTGAGTGGGGGAAAAGCTAAGATTTTGACTTAAGTTTTTGGTAACCAAAATTTTGAAAATCTGGGGTTTGGGTTGTTGGGTTTGGGTTTTTTTTTCAATTTCTTAATGTCCTGAAGTCTTTTCAAAAGCGTCATGTGACGTTGTTACTGTTGACTCATTAGCAGCTTGGAAATAATGCAGCTGAATTGTGCCAGCATCCCATCCATCTGCATGGAGAGGCTTATTCTGCAAATGTTTATCCACTTCAAAGGATTTTGCAGGAGAAAAGAAACTTCTTGGATTTTTTCTGAAAGTTTCCTTTATATTTTTAGTTTCTTGTAAACAGAGCTTTAACTCTTCAAATTCTACCTTATTAAAATATTTCCTTCTGCAACTGCACCTGAATAAGACAGATTAAGAGCTATACAGTTTGCATCAAGGTTTGCAGCAATAAGTTAGATATTATAGAGTAATCTAATTATAGGAACAGTAAAACTTTGAAATAATCTGGAAAGGATAGAAGATTTGTGGAAAAACCATCACTGGGAGTTTTAAAAAACAGGTGAGTCTATCCTATGCTGGAGCTGGATGAGTTATAACTGAGCCTACCTGAGGGCAGGGAACCCCAAATGTCTGATTCACTGTAATATTGTCTTGAACAATTATTTTCTTATGTTTGAGTCCAAAGCATTGCAGCTGGAAGTAATTCTGTTTGTTAGTGTACACATGAGAGATTAGCCGTGATTGTAAATCTAGTGTTTATGCTTTCTTGATTGCAAATAGGGAATTTGACAGTCAAAATCTTTCAGATCTGGGACTTTACTCCAAGGCCCTCTGCACTCTGTAGAAAGTCTCTACACTATCTTGTCAATCAGGCCCCTTCAGGCTATCTCTTAAGAACTTTCTGCTATCACTTGCTGTAACATTTTATTTTAAATATTTCCTTAGGGACCCATAAGAATTTTAGCTGTTTGGTATTAGTAACAGTTATAATAGAATTTTTTTTTTAAAAAAAAAAGTGTGCAGGGCTCATATATTAGGATTCTAGTGATTACAAAAAAATTTCAGATGCAAATTTTTCAGCAAATGTATTGGAGGAAAGACTAGACATTTCAACATCAGGCCATGTCACCTTACTTCAGTATCTTACTGTGTCCAGCATGGGGTTTCCAAATTGCCCTCTGGAAATGCTTGTCTCCACTGGTTGCAAAAGTCCTAGGCACTAGGCAAGACATACCACTAAATCAGCTGACATGAAAATCTCCCTGGCAGAGAGATAAAGCCAGAGAAACAAAGTTCACTGCTGAAAATGAGCCTACAACTTAGACTCTCCAAAATAACAGTGCAGGCTCTCATGCCAGTGCATGGTCAGTAGACCAGATTACATTAATTTATGGGGAAGTATTAAATTGCCTAAAGGTAGAAGGAAAATTGACTTCCTAAATTATCAAGGCACTGGACTTCCTAAAGGTATCTGATGTGTTTATGGTTATTGGCAACTCTTACAATGAATAAGAAGATGAAAATGCATTTAACATACTTTGCCCTTTCTCATGGTCCTTTAAACGATGACAACTTCAGAGTGGTGGCTCGAGGACTCAGTGATGCAGGTGATAGTGTGGAGAAACGTTACCTGCAAAACAGAGGTGCCGAGGGAGAGCTGACCTGGAGCCCAGATGTGTGTGGGCATCCCAAATGCTGGGTCCTTGCGTAGGTGCTGTGCCCTGCACAGACCCTGGGGCACGACATGAGTGGTCCTGGGGCGAGTATGGGAGCATTGCAGATGACCGACAGCCCTTGAGGGAAGAAATGGAGGTGGACTTTCTGAAACGCAGTACTTTAAGTTTGGTTTGTCTGGAAGGTGATAACGAATCGGACTAGAGCGAGTTCAGATGTTATCACTTTGGGCTGGTTGTTCATATCACATTTATTTTTAAGAGCATGAAGTTGTTTGGATGCCAGAGAAACCCGCTTTTAAATGAAACAATTTGATTTTGACAGTTTGCCTGTGGGGAGTGGAGGGTTTACAATAGAAGGAAGTAGGAACTATAACATAATAAGACAAATATTTTTGGTTGGGTCCTGCCCCAGTGCGTCTTTTCCTCAAACACTAACAGAATGAGACATTTATCCCAAGATGTTAGTGAAATCTTGTGATGGTCAATTTGGACAAATGGTAAATTTAAGATTTTGTGAGTATTAGGTTCAAGCACACAACTTCAGAAACAGAGGTTGAACAGATAAATTAAGCCAACATTATTTCTTCCCATATGCCATGAAAGTCAGGATATTTCATACATAGCAACAGGAATTACTGTTGTCTAGAAATGTATATAATAATTTATTTTACAGTTTAAGAAAAACTAATGAAAGAAAAAGTGACATCACATATAGGCAGATATAGGAAGATGCTGTGTAGCTGCAGTTAGTAAAATGGGAATTAAATGTGATACCTGGACAGCTAAGGTGCAGTATTAATTTTTAAATTATTAAGTTGGATGTAATGAAGAAACCGTTAGGTTTCATCACTTGTCATCTTGGAAACAGGTTCTCTAAAGCACTTTCAGGAAATGCTGAAAAGAAAAAGAAATCTGAAAAGAAATATTTGCAATTTAAAGTGATAAAAATCCTTACCAAAACCCAAAGGCAAATAGCATTACCTACGTCCAGCCTCAACAGGAAAGCTGAATCATTTAGACTGCTTAAACTTAAAATGATATACAGTGTTTTGTCTGAGTGTTTCCTTCAGCTGAAGCCTCTGTGCATGTTCAAAATTACCATCAAAGGTAATTGATCCTAATTATCAAATATAATGATTCAGCATATGCATATTCAGATATGGGGTTTAAAGATTAATACAAGTAATTACCTGGAAAATGCTGTGCTGCAATGATCTGAATTGGTAGAGTTTAATTAAAAAAAAAATCAAAAAAACCCAAGTGCTTCCTTATTTCAGTGTCAAGGTGAGCTCACGGCACGGGGCTGAAGTGCTATGCACGTGCTAGCCAGAGCACATGCAGGGCAGGAGTGGCTGGAGCTGCTGCTTGCTCTTTTCTCTTGTTTAACTGGAAAAGCATCTCCTGAGCTGTATCTCCCTCCAAAAGCACTTTTCCTATGTTGAAGATTAGTCGTTTAATCTCCTCTTGCTCTGGAATGTTTTTTTTTTTTTTCTGTTGACACAGTGCTAAACATGACTAGTCGCTTATTTGCTGCCAGATAATTGTGGTTTGTTTGGTTTCTTTAATTTTCTCTTTCATTACAGTCTTTCTGTCAATGAATACATTGGGAATATTCTGGGAGGGGCATTAACACAAAGAATTTGAGCAATGGCACCGGTATGGGTATTTCTGTATTGTTTGTATGGCGTATCTGCACACACCCATTGGAAAATGGTCCATACAGTCACACACAGGGATATAGAATCACAGAATCATAGAATCATTTAGGTTGGAAAAGACCTTTAAGATCATCCAGTCCAACCATTAACCTAACACTACCAAGTCTACCACTAAACCAATTAAAGGTAGAGTAGCATATAATATCAGTTTAGGTCAGCTTGTTGTTATTTAATGGACCATAAACCACCAAATAGCTCACAACCTTTCCCCTTCAGAGGCCTTTTGGCCACCTAGTGATGTGCTGAGATTTTACCTTCTCATGTACTGCTCCGGCATGCGGGGACCAGACTGACTCAAGGGATGGACTACACCTCTCAGAGCCAGCCTACATCTCTTTATTTTGTGTTGGGACTCCTTCAGCTCTGGCTGGGTCCCTTTTCTACATTGCACATGCCACTAAATACAAAAGAATAAATAACTAGTTTTATTGTTTGAGGTGTCTTGCCAGGCTGGATGCATGTCTACTGTGTTGCTGGCATTACAGCTGGTTTCCTTTAGAAGTCCGGGTAGCAGTAGTTGGCATGACGCTTCTAACTGGGCTCTAGCATGATGCTGGGAAAAGAAAAATCTTTTATAACCATGTGGATGGCAAGTCCTTTGAAATGAGATGCGTTTTCCAGGATAATTATTCTGTGTCTGCTAAATCTCCAGGCAAAACTTTCCAGGAATTAATACTCCTTTGCATCAGCCTTTGTAATGTGAAAGGCAATATTTAGGTCCTTCCTAAGGGATGAAAAGAAGCAGTTGTAATGGAGACCAGACCAAAATAAAACCTCCCACAGATTCAGAGGAACAGCCTCCCAGAATCTCTCACGTTATGTTAGCAGGTTTCCTTTGGGTGTTTGTTTGAGCCTGGAGCCCAGGGCGGATCCATGATGCTGGGAAATGTCTTCCTCCTCTGAGAGGACATTATTGTGGCATTGAGGGTTTGCAGAGCTAACATGTCTCCAGCTTCTCCCAAAGACAACAGTGAAAGATTTGCATTTGGAGCCCAATTTGTGCATTGCCCTCAGTGCAAATTGAAAGTGGCTATGAGCTGAACATAGAATCATAGAATCACAGAATCATAGAATCGTTTAGGTTGGAAAAGACCTTTAAGATCATCCAGTCCAACCATTAACCTAACGCTACCAAGTCCACGCTAAACCAATCAAGGGTAGAGTAGCAGCCCCACACCTCCTGGCTTGGTGGCTGGATCATTTATAATGAAAGTAAAAACTAGGAATCATGAATAAATTATCTACCTTGTCCAGCCCTGCCAGCCTTTCTGAGATCATTGTGTTAATCTGTAGAGACCGCCTCTGTGTGTGTGTGTGAGACAAGAAGGGAGGGCTCACACAGAGAAAGATGGAAACCAGAAACTTATTTGCTGATCTGTTTAAAATAAAGGGGGGAAATGGGAACCAAAGACATAGCACAAAGCAATCACGTTGGTTAAATCAGAAATTATTCAATGTTGGAGAATTTTGAGCTCTTCTGGGGTCTCTTCTGCTTTTCTACAGCAGAGATTTAACACCTGTAAGGGAAGCAAAAGAGCCCTTAAGAGGCCTAATCTGTGCACTGGAGTGGAATTTAATCTTCAGAACAAATCTCTGTCTAGAGATCGCAGGGAAAAGACTGGAGATATTTGTGTTGATTTCAATGAGTGCTTACCCACATGTGAGTATTGAAGTTATGATGTTGATATTAAAGCACAGTTAATGATTAAACCCTGTGAGTCAGCAGAAGAACACATTTGGGCACTGAGAGTTCGGACTTCACACAGACAATAAAAGACCTTTGCTCTGTGAGGACTACCAGGCATGCCCTCTGCAGGGTATGTCCCTTGGGTGGGGGTCAGGATGAGTCTGAAAACTCCAGAGACCTTTCGGTGGGAGCTCTGTGTGGGCAAGGATGCTCAGGGAGCAGCAAGAGGGAGCCCCACGCTACCAGCTCCCCGCTAATCTTGGGTTTCACACCAACTGTGAAACCTGCTCAAAATGTCAAGGAACAGCTAAATGTAAGTAGGACCGTATATATTAAGACTAGACATATGTGTTAAGACTAGACATATGCATCATGTATTAAGGTTCCCCAATTATTTCACTCACGTTGTTCATGACTGAAGTGAGATAATATTCTATCGCAGTTGACTTTGTAGTTGTTTTCCAAAAATGAGCAGGACCGATCAGGTCACATCATTGCAATGACATTATAGGTTTGACTTTTGCAACAATGAAGTGAAACAGACTTTTTAAAATGTTAGCTTTTATATGAAAAAATAGCTCACACCAAGTCATTTAATCATAATCACATTTCATTAACAGTAAATCTAACAAAATCACAATATACATATATAGTATGTATTTATTTATATACATCAGTTCATATTAACCATTAACTCTATGTAATAAAAATATATTACAACATTTGATATGTATTCACAAAGCACAAGCTGTTGTAAACAGAATAGACAGCACAGGCCCCATTATTAAAAATTTGAAGTCAGGATTAAAATTTCTTTTACTCTATTCCTTTAAACTGTAGGTACTAATGTAGCAGAATTTTGTGCATCTGCCTTTACATGAATGAATCTGTATCTCTGAAACATATATTGGGAGACTATTGCAGTTTAGCTTACCTGGCACCCTAAAGACCATGTTAACCCACGGCACTCTTGAACACGTTATCATTACAAATTGGTCTGTGCATCTCTCTATCCATGCCATTTAGAAAGGTTTTATTTATATTGCCATTTTCTCCTAAATAAATAGCCCCTGCAATTACATCCCATTGTTATACAAAAAAAGTAAAATGCAATAAATTATAAGGGTATATTTATAATAATATAATCAAAGCATGCCCTATCTACAGCAGCTATTATTAATGTCATTTCAGAACTATCTTTCTTCAGACTGGCTATGTGCTTTTAGAAATAAGAAACCAACTATTTTCATTTTTTGCAAAATAAACCAAACAAGTTTAACTCCACAGGCTAAACCTTTTATACCTCACATCGTATGAATGGTCTTTACTTATCCAAGCAACCCCACTGCCCTTACAGCAAGGATTTGTAAAACCAGTCCCTAAATTTTTTTTAAAGCAAATAATCATCTAATAATCTAATCTAGAGGAAAATGTTTGTATCTAACTGTATCTGGAAAGACTGGTAATAAGTTACATTCCTGCAAGAATTCAGAAGGGAATGATTAGTGATTGATTGCCAAATATATGGGATCTTTTATCCTAAAATGCTCTTAAGAAAATAAAAACACTGTGAAAAGTAATTCTAAGGTTTAGAAAAATGCCCTGCATATAAAAAAAGGTAAATCAAGGCACCTTTTAGTTATCAATTTCTATTTTCCAAGGCAATCTGTGATAATGATTTTTCAAACATCTTATCTGGGAAGCCCTACGGTTTCTGTTATTAAAAAGACCCATTCTTTACTCTGGCTGACGCAGGTAGCTTTATTTTACTTGAATGAGGTTGGGCCAGATGGCAGAGCATGGAGAACTTGTCCCCAGCCTTGTCACATACTTGCTGTGTGACCCTCAGGGCACCAAGGATTTATTGACACTTTTTTTCCTAACAAAAGTCATTCAAATAATGAGATTTTTTTTTTTTTTTCTTCTCTGTAACTCATTGATCACATTAGCAAAACAGGAGGACTAGAAATTACCTGGTTTTGCACAAGCATTTTGTTGTCAGAATGGTGGTAACATAGACCACTTTGACATGTAACAGGGATTTTTGTTTTGCTTTGTTCAAGAACTCAAGCTAGCGTAATATCACTAAGTAGGACTATCTGTGACGGTCCACAACAGGAAGGCTACAGACAACTTTGCACCCTGGGCCACATGGCATTCCCATTAGTATCTCACTAGGATGAACTGGCATTTCACTCGAGAGCACTGCTTTTCTTTTTCCTTGGGAACTCTTGCTGGATCAAATCCCAGGAGGATGGAGGCTTTCAATTTTTTGCTATTTGTATGATTTTTGAAAAAGATTTGCTTTAAAGCTCTAATTGCATAACTACAGTGACTAGAAAACAGTTTCCTAGTATTCAGTAATAACTCCAAATGGAGATCCTTTTCCTAATATATCTTTGTAGATTATTGATCACCCATGTGAACTCATGCCTTTGGCTACATTGAAACCATGTGCAATAGTATTTCTTCAACAAAAAAGTCATACTTTACTACACAATTACCACACATGCATTCTGTCACACAGCTGATGCACTTGCTTAATACACACATTTTGGAAGTGCACTTACAGTCTATAGGGCTAACCATCTTTTTTTATAAATATAGACATATATGATAAACTATAGCAACCTCCCTGGTTCATTAGATCAGCGTTATTTGCTTAAAACCCAACAATCCTAAATACATATTTACATGACACACACCAGGACTACAGGTAAGAAGTAGACATTTTACAAAGACTGCAGCAGCTCTTTTCTTCATGTAAACTTTTATACCTCCCAAACAGGGACAGCTGCCTCTTTGAGCAGGATGGTTTTCATAAAGAAACTTCACCCATCAAAGATTTTTGATATACTGAATGCTGAAAGCATAAAAAGAAAATGTAAAAAAAAAAATAGATTTAAGGCTAAAATGTTATTCTTCTCACTTATTCAGGCTTGGGTAGGTTACAAAGGTATAGTCCCTGATTCTGCAAACACATAAGCCTATGCTTAGCCCTAACTATCCAGGGCTACCCGCATAGCAAGACCATAGGATCAGGAACTAACTGAGCTTTCTGTGCTGAATGTGATGTGCTGAAATACTTAGTGATTTTTAGGGTCAAGTAACAATGAGCTGACACAGGTGTGAAGTCTCTGGCTTTGCTTTTAGGCTTTGTTTAATCACAAGAACATTTAATTTGGGGAGAAGGCAGTTCTATCAGTAGTGAAAAGCAAGCAATTTTCCAAAGGGTTGTTTCAAAGGCATTCACTGCACATGTAAAAAAGGTAGGACAAGATATCCAGAAGCTTCTTCTTTTAGCATTAAGAGGAGTAGGGGAACTATGAAACATTAGGCATGTGAGTCCAGAAAAAAATAATTACTTTCTGCAAACTACCTAAACCTCCTGGGCTTTAAGTATTAGACTGTCTCCTAAGGCAAGGGTCATCCAGGTGTAGGTGATTTCTCATCATTCAATGTGAATCGTTTCCATATAGCCCATCTGAAAACCATCAGAGTCTTCCCAACCCAACATGGACCTTCCTATGGAGGCTTGGCTGCTCCTGTAGCCTCAGCCCGCTCTATGGCAGCTACTGGGCTTTGATAGAAACTTTACCTTTCTCTTTGGAGTCAATGGGTGCCTGAGAGACCTGGAGAACTCTCAGTGTGGAAATAGGTCACCAAGAAAAGCCCGCTGCAGCCAGGATAACACGTATCATTGCAACGGCAGCAAAGCCGGTTTATAGTTCCCAACCTTCCTGACCTTCAGCCTCCCATTCACATCTCTTTCTGTGCCCCAGTTTTGTAACCTCTAAAGTTGTTCTGATGCAGCTGCTTTTGAAGTTAAGTCTAAGATATTGTCCCAAAATTATTTTTTAAAAAGAATTATTTCCAGGAAGATTTTATTGTTGACCTGAAAAGGACTAGGATCATTTCCCAACACTATTGCAGAGCAAACAGATGCATTGGCAAAATTGAGAGAGTAAACTACAAGAAGAGGCAGTGATGTGCCTCTTGGGGACTGGATAAGAAGATCTCCAGAGGTCCCTTCCAACCTCAGCTGTTCTGTGATTTGCGTGGCTACTACTGCAGCAGTCATCAGGCTTCATAACGATTTTTCTGGAACTTTTTTAATATCTAGATTTGATTTTTTTCACAAATAAGAGAAGTTATAAAAAGCCTGATTAAGAGCCACTGAAAAGAGGTTGTTGGGGTCTTTTACTCAAAGAGTAAAAACAGGGATAGAACTTACTTAGAGAAGAGTCATGCAGTTGCCTGACATTGCAAGCAGGCACGTACGCATATGAGGAACTCACTAAATCCTCTTTACACCTTTCCATTTGTAAATACCATGGAAACAGGGCCCTACACATTTAGAAGACAGATCTATAAAACTTGGCTATAATGGGACCTGATCCTCAGGTGAAACACCCAAATATGATGTTGATTTATGTCAGGAGAGGACCTGGTACTTATTATTTATTCAATAAACTCTTATCAGTCTCTCATAGTTTTTGGTAAATGCAATTACCCAGATCTTTACATTCAGTCTAGCTCAAAAATATAGTGTAAACCAGAATCCTAGTTCACAGTTAGGGCTCTGAGATTATATAAATATCTATAAAATGAAGGGAGGAAAAAGCTCAGAATATGCAAAATGACATAGTGGACTAAATTCTCTTAATTGTCTGCCAATGTTCTGCCTGCCAAATTTACAAGATATGAAGAAAATGTTAATTGAACATGCATGTGAGAAATAGATATTGCATATGGATCTCAAATACCAACAAACAGAAGACTGCATATTGCCTAAGCATCTGTACAATTTTTGCACATGCAGTTCCATATTTTGGGCACACATTGCAGCCGTACTTTACAAACTTTTTCAAAAATATTTAAATAACAAATGGAAAATCACACACACACACACACGCGCGCGCGCGCACATTTGTGTTAGACAAGAGAACAGTTCCGCTTCATGATCAGAGATAATGGAGTATTGTGCATTACATTTACCGTCATTATTCTAACTCACTCGAGTCAAAGTGTTGTATAGTACATATAATACTCAGCAGACAGATAGTTACTCAAATCTACATAGATCACTTAGACATACATTTCAGAAAATTTTGCCAGTTGCCTATAAGAATTCAGCTGAATATCTAGCACTTAATGAGCCACAGTATCATATTTCTAGTATCTTATAAAATGTCATCAGGAAATGGTAGGGTATTACTTTTATTTTGTATACTGAGTCAGTTTGGCAAGCATCAGCATTTACAACTCTTGCTTGCTTCAGATGGTAGAAATATGACAATGTGTCAGAGAGCTGAAGTAGGGAAGGGGAAATTATATTTATTCTCTGTTGTAAGATTAATTCTAGAAGAAAGGCACCATGAAAGAAAGACAAATTTTTAAACACATACAAGGGGAGAGATTTATTGCTCATGGTGACACATAAATCAACCAGTGACTGACTGTGATACACAAGCATAATGAGACAAGTCCAATGCTGTCTCCATCTTTTACTAGCCAACCTATATGTGCATTTTTTCTTTTTTTCTGGGAAATTATCTTACACTACTTGAATAATTGATTGAAAATTTGAACTCCTTCTGGGGCTAAGTTTATTGACATACAAACCTCCCATTGACTTTGGCAGCAGCCCCTCGTATAAGTTGACAACAGCTGTGGACTTGAACAATCATCTTGTTGCAATTTACTTAAGTAAAAGTGGTCTTAGTAAAATGTATAACAATCTGATATCGAGCTTTTCATTTTTTTACACTCACTAATAATCAACTTCGTAACGTCCTGTATTCTGATACAATCAAGGCATCAAAATGACTTGAATTTCTTAAGAAACAAGTATTGAACTGGGTGGTTTTATCTATTGCACCTGAGAAAATTGTGCTAAGCCTAAAACGTAAAATGATTAAGATGAGGTAGACTATTGAATGTGGCTAAGGGCTAATTTTGAACACAACCTTGTAACAACTGACAAATTCTGTGACTACATTTATGTGTATATTTTTTTGTAATTATGTTATTTTTTTATAACTAACACTAAGAATTAAGCTGCAAATTTTTATTTACACGGTAGTTGATGATCTTCATTATATTAATTCTTCCATTTAGAAAGCAGGTGACAATGTAAGTTTACAGATTAACACGGTTCCTTGAAGCTATAGTACCATGCGAGAGTGAGGGCTAAGGCAAGGCTCTCCAGACCAACTGAGGTATTTACACCACGTTCACTGACTTTTTGGGGTGAAGCCCCTCACTGAGTTACCTGTCTGGGCTTTGAGTCACTGGCCAGAAACTTCAGCAGCAGACACTTTTTGCAAGGTATGAAGGAAATTTTAGTTACCATAATGTCTGTTCTATCAAAGTCTTATATTTATGGTGGAGCTTGCAAAATGGAGCATGCTAATGTTTGCAAAATGACCGATATTGATCGTTCAGCATAAGTGACAGAGAATATACTAATTTAGCTCATTAACCTTTGCTGTCAGGGATTCTGCAGAGCTATAGGCACCAAATCGCCCTTTGCTTGGGGGAGGCAAGAGATGGTAACTAAAAAGTAATCCCACCTTTTTAATACTCGGGGCCTTATTTTCTCAATATGGTCCTGACCATATTTTCTCAGTATAGTGTTGACAGAATATGAGCAAGGATAGGTGGTAATATAGCCAGCTATGTCGGCTGTTATTTAAGCTGCCATTGCGTGCATGAAGCCTAATTAACCAAGACTATTCAAAATCTGGGCATGTATTTGCCATTTATGCTCAGAAAGGAACTGTGTACTTTACAGCTACTGGACAGAAGCTTTCTTGCCCTACCCAGCAAAAATTAATTTAATTTCTGATGTTAACTTGCTGTTGTCTTATGAACTTCAAGTCACTTTCTGGAAAAAAATGTGTGCAGAATTAAGGTCAAAACTGGTTGTAAGTCTTTTGCCAATCAAAGCATAAAAGTGAAGCATTTGAAACAAATAGTTCTTTACCTGAAAATAATTTTAAGAGGTTATGAGGATGACATACGTTGATGCAAGTTGTTTTAGCAATTGATTATTCCTAAAAATCATAACAACAGAAATGACAACTGATTAATTACTGCTCTTGATATTCTACAGCTTCATTAATAAGAAAACACTGGAAAAACTGTCTCATTTCATAGTGTTTTCACTGAATTGAGAGAAAATTCACTGAAAATTACCCAGGAAAGTAATTCTTTATGAATCACTGGAGGATGGCTTCAGCATCACATGTTTACGTGACAGCTGTGAAGCCATCTACCAGCTGTAGTTGTACTTACAATGAACTAAATAACATTTACAAAAATTAAGATACTGTGGCGGTGTCTGAGGAAGTGTGACATGTAGGATTGCCCTGGATTTGAAAATTTGACTGGTATTTAGGCCTGTGTTAGCTGCAGGCTGAACTGAATGCATGGTAAATGTTCATGATGTTACTATGCATAGCTGCAATCTAGAGCTATAAAGATCTATACAGAAACCTCCTGACATTTGCACGTTCAGATGTGGATTCAGATTATTGGCTGCACTTTCGTGGTGGGGAGGGGGTCTGTTATTTTTGCGTCACTTGCTTTGGAAGTTTTACTTTTAAACTCATCTTTAGGTTCATCTTTCCTTTAAGTAACATATCTGTAGGAAAAAACTATGATTAATAACACCTCAGAAAAAGAGATTTTTTTTTTTTTTTTTTTTTCCTCTGGGCACAGGGCCCAGTTCTGCAGCTTTGGGCAAAACGCATCTCTTTATAGCTCAGATATACTGGAGGGTAGGCAGGAGGCATCCTGACCTTTCCATCCTGTCTACCATTTTTATTTTTCTGAAATGTAATGGGGAGAAAATTAATGGGATTCTGTGGAAGTTAAAAAGCTTAGAAAAACATGGCTGAACCCAGTCTGTATCATACTTCAAAAGTGATTTTTCTCTTCCTTTAATTCTACAGGATTGTTCAAAAAATATGTAACAGAAGAGGTTGAAAGCTATGTTGGGCACTGTATGAGTATCTAGGTAAAGATTTTTCTATTAATCTTTTCCCATTAAGAGTTTTTCTCTCAAGCAACTAGCTTGGGGTTGTTTTTGTAAAGCCAGGCTGGCAGCTCCATCAGAAGGAGCATTACCTGCAGCCAGTGAAAAATACAGCACAAATATCCCTGTGCAGCTTTTTAGAATAGTTTTATGATGGCACTGTTTTGCTCCCATCATGTTCGTGAGCCCTTCTGCTGAGGACTAGCTTTTTACCCTACGTGTGTGTAACCGCTGATGGAAATCAATGGGAGATTAGTATTTGCGAAGCCTGCAGGACCACAGATCAATAGCACTCTTTTAGTTGGAGGCAGCAGATACAGAGCAGCCTGCCTTCCTTAGGTGTTACATGGGCTACTGGAGGGACGCGGGCTGGGCTTCAACCTGTCCGTGACTGCCTCCCGAAACCTCGACAGCTGAGGATAGCTACTAGGGATAGGCCAGTTACTTTTGTTTCCCATATATCATTTTATGTGTCTTGTAGGTCCCATACCAGGCTCCTCATTCATTCAGCTGCAATATATTCCGATCGTGCGATTCACTCGTGAGGGCAGAGGAATTGATGGAGCTTCTTTTGAGGATCTTGTTTATGATGTCTTTCCATGTCTTCTTGTACTGATGCCGTAGCAAAGAGTACACAAAAGGGTCTGAAACAACTTTGCTGTAAGCTAAGCACTTGGAAATGATTCCCCAGTGGGAATTGATGTGGACCACAGAGGATAATTCAACAAGTCTGTGGAAAGAGGAAGTTTTAAGGAGTGAATATTCATATTAAACACATGGAGCAACAGCAAAACTGTAAGCCAATGACACCCCACCCCCCCCACCCCCCACCCAAAACCCGCAATTTATTCCTGGACAATTGCAAGAAAACAAAAGAAGAGAAAGCCATACCCATGAAAATGTGAATGTAGTCCTCCCCTTATACATTTCTAAGACTGCAAATATGAACTTGAGATCTGCTTCCCAAGGATGGGACTACACAGCTCCTATCAGAGTGTCTTGACCTCCAAACTTGAAAGCATCCTTGACTCTATACATTTACTGAGGCTGGAAGTGGGCCTTGGATATCTTGGCTCCTAAAAGGCTCCTTTGATCATTTGCCTCAATAAATGTTGAAGAATTTGGTGCAAAATGGAATAGCTCCATCAGTATATGAGTTAGTCTTCAAAAGAGCTTATTTATTTGTTATTGGAATACACCTTTTGGAGACTAAAAACTGAGTCCAAATCTCTGATGTAGAGCTGGGTTTTCAACTCATCTGGCTCACTGAAGCCATCCAGATACTTGATAAAGGGGCACCTCTCTCTCTAGGGTACTGTGACCTAGCCCTGTTTTTACTGTCTAGTGAACACCATGTTTGGGATCATAAATACTCTGTGGTAAGCAGGTCAACACTTCATGGAAAGTTTACTGCTGATGAAAAACATCACGAGTAGATTTTATCTACTCATAAAATAATTTCCTAGATAACATATCCTCAACCATTACACTTTTACTCTCTGTGCCAAAACTTATCTATACAGACAATGCGTGTTACTTTCTCTGATGACTCTAGGGTTTTCAGTCCTAATAAGATCTCTTATTAGACAGTAACATTTCACTTCTTTTGTTTTTTCTTCATTTAATGCTTTTATTTTGTGCATTTTTCTAGTAGTGTGTGTCATAAGATCATGTTTCTGGCAGCTGAAGTTCATCACAGACTTAATATAGCTCTAAAGGGAATGAAAGGAGTATAATCTCCCCAGGTATGTTTCCTGATGACTTTCATGCTTATTGCCACCATTGAATCCATCACGCACAGCAAAGTTAACCACAAGTATTGTAAAAAATTATTTCTGCATAGCCTAACATAATTTTCTAAATATTGATGTAAAACCATACTTTGAGCACTAAACTTTGAGCTCGGGACACAAAGTGCCATTGCTTTGTCTCATGGGAGTCATATTCCCCTACCATTAGCTATCTAAAAATCGAGATCTAGTCTGAACTCATGGTTCTAGGTCCCCTCTAGAGTATCTGAGAAACCACCTCACCAGTGCTATTTAGCTTTCTTAGCCAATCCAGCTCCTAGAGAGAGAGTTCAGTGCTTTTAAACAGTTTGTCTGGATCGTAGGAGAAACACACGGAAGGAAAAATCGTTATTGAGAGACGATATATCTTGATGATATATCTTGAATTTTAAAAATGGTCAGTTTAAAGGTCAAACATATACATTTGGAACAAATATAGCAAGGCAAAACTTTTAACTCACTAGGGAAGAGAGGGAGAGAGGGAAGAGCTTTATATACTCCTCATGCCTACACTAGCACGGATAGTTCAC
Source organism: Pelecanus crispus (assembly GCF_030463565.1). NCBI lineage: Eukaryota > Metazoa > Chordata > Aves > Pelecaniformes > Pelecanidae > Pelecanus > Pelecanus crispus. Next base: position 5,228,846 of record NC_134652.1, read on the forward strand.
TTTCTACTGAGGCAGTATTTTTGACAGTGAAATATTGATAACTCCACAAGGTTTTCTTTCCCCATGTCTTTGCGCAATACTGAAGGGCAAGCAGTTCTGTTCAATATGTCTCTACAGCTATTGAGAAACTATTGATTTTTCTAGAGGACAAACAGCCACATGTGCTGCTAGAGAGCCCCACTATGCAAAGGCAAATAAGATCTTTGCTGAAACCGTCTTCAGCAGCAGGTGCTCTTAAACCTGCCTGGAAAATACTTCAGTTGTTGATGCATCTTCAGACAGAGGGCCAGTTCCAAGGAGCATTCTGAAGCATGATTCCTGCAGCAGCAATGACAATACTGTTGGTACTTCAACCAGTTTAGAGATGAGGATTCTTTTCCTCAGTCATTTTATTCTCATTCCATAAACTTTCATTACATCATGTTGTTTAAAATAGCACTGGAGGATGGCACGGTCCAGTCATTTGAGCACAAAAGTGGGATTAAGGAGCCTTAATTTGTTCCACCACTGACTATGAGCTTCTGTCTTCTCTCTCCGTTCTGGTTTGCCTAGACAGCAAACTCCATGGCAAAAGCCCTGCTTGTTCCTGGATATGCATGCTGGCCTTAGAAGAGTGTGTCAGTGCTGGGGCTTTAGCCACTGTCACGGTATTGGTAATTCTAATAACGAGAATAGTTTTGTGTGCTTTGTGCTAGCAATTTGATCACTTCGTGTATCACTTCTATCAGAAGTGAGGCGCACCTGTACAATTAAGTTTTTAGGGTTCGTGTCATTTGAAGTGACCAGGCTATGTTACATGAAAATACTTGGAATTGCTCTTGCCTGTCTACTGGTGCCACTTGGCTCAGCTGATCACTGTAAGCAACCTTGAGATACCAAAGAACCGCTATCTGTCCCATTTCTCTCTCCTTTCTTCTTGACTAAACAAATGCTGTTCATTCAACCTCTCCTTGTAACTCATTGTTGGCATCTTTCTTACAAAGTAGGATCCAAACTCAGACATAATTATCATCTACTCAAGGTGCCAAGGGGTCTCATCTGGTGTATTCTCTTTTGTTTAATAAAATGTAGCTTATGACACCCACGTTAATATGGTCTAAAATGAGAATTGACTATTTGGAAATTAATCATGTACTGAGTCATATTTACTTTGTAATCTACCATGAGCCATCCTTCTTCTTGTTATTCTCCAAGTCACATATTTGGTGCCTTCTTTGCATTTTGAATTTCATCATGTTGAATTTCATCTGGTTGATTTACTTTTACCAAATGCTTTACGCATGTGGATTTGATTAAGTTTAATTAAATTCAGTGGTTGCCTTGAATGACCAAAATACGACAAATTTGTGTCTGAGTCTCTGTCAATCAGTTCTACAAGATGTTAACAATCTCTATTTAAAGCATATGAAATAGACACTTCAAGGTTGCAAGCCTAGACTTGCTAATTCTAGCTTCATTGACTGATCAACAGCAAAGCCTACATTTTCATCAACAGAATTTTACATATTTTCTTTGATTATGTTCCCTAAGTGTCCTTGATATTTACACATTTTGCAATTCTTGTCTATTATTTTTTATAGTAAATCACATTTGCAGATATCAAGCAGCAAACACAAAAATGCAGTCAAACCCTGAGCTATGCAATTCCATTTCGTGTACAAACAATTAAATGTCAGTCTTTCAAGGCATATCACATACTTTATTGCCTTTGAAAGAGGGTGTTGTTTCTCATTTATGAGGGAAATTATATGCATAGCTTCAATTTTCATGAAAAGTTTCAGCCAAAAAGACATTTTCAGTGAAGGAGCATTAATATTTCAGTGCTACCTGTAAATTAAATTCTACAGTATCAGCTACATAATTCCCTATCTTGCTTTCATAAGCCAGTCTTCTACTGTCTGGTCTTCAATACATTTTCATTTCAAAGCTATAAGCTGTTTTGCTGTGATACTTTGTTAATATTTTAGAAACTTATAATTCTGTAGTGTGTGTCATGTCAAATAGCTATCCAATTATTTTATTTCACTTTCAGTAAACAAATGAGAATGCTACTTTGAAGATTAAGACCTTGATCTTTTATGCAGCTAATACAGACTGAAAAACCTTTACATACATGTACAGTTTATCACTTTAGTAAAATATTTTACTGAACATGTATACATCCAGCTGGAGGCTACTGCAGTGGCAACATATTTGTTGTGCATTGCTTAAACCTGAGAATGTAAATGAGTTATGGAGAAAATGCTGAATAGACCAGGGTCTCAAACAAGCTAAACCATCTTGTTGTTCAGGAGTGAAACAAAGCTGGCACCACATTTTGGAGCTGGTAGATGATGAATTTCTCACAAGAAGAAATTCAGTCCTTTCCCCAAGAATTTGGATCAGTTCTTTAAGCTTGCATTCACAACATTTCTGTTTGTGTCTAATTCTGATTTCCCCCCCACACACACACAAGTTCCATAGTATCAGAACTAGACCTTAGTTGTTTCTTTTGTGTTAATGATATGAACAGGCTGACCATGAGTTTTATCTTGATGTTGATGTTGATTTTACTTTATTTTCACTTTAGTGCTTGGTAGACTGAATCTTTTGTATGCTGTCTTGCTAGTGAAAAAGCCCTTTTTTAATGATTGCTTCTTGACACAAAAATTACATCGCGGTGATTGGTAGCTGATTTACCGTTAGCCAGTTTTGCCTTTTAAGTGGTTTCATATATTACCACTGGCCAGCTTCCATAAGGAAGCAGACTTTTGGCCTCTTGTAGCTAATCCTCCAAATCTCTTGTAGCAAATCTTGCAAACCATTGCTTTTAGCCGTTGCTGTTCCCCAGAGCTGCAGGAACACCCTGTCGGCACAGAGATATGAGGATAGCAAGGCATCACAGAGATACAAGGATAACAAACAACACTGTTCAGCTTGTATGAAAAGGTTTTTCTATCCAGTAGGAAAATATCTCTACCTCATATCAGCCGAGACTTTTGATGAAGACTAGAAGGCCGCTGTCTTCAAATATGTCAGCCTAAGATTGCATAAGAAAATCATGCATTTATATGCACTGACAGGCAAGAACAAAACTTGCAGAGGAATTCTGAACTTGCTTGTCTACCCAAGCAGGATCTGCATACAGAAGGCAGGCAACCACTTTAAAAACAGTTTCTTTACCCCTTGTCCCCCAGAGATGATACAAGAGAATTTTAATCCTCTGCCTGTTCCACCATCTTCCTCTGTAACCTGAGGCCTTGGGGCTATGAACATCTTTCTGGTATTACTTCAGGATTTTTAATTTAAAACCTATTTCCTCACACATTGACAGCACTTATTAACTGACATGAGCAAAGTTCTCTACTTCAGTATGAAATGCCTGGAGTTGGAAATTAATACTGGAAATTGGTATGACTTATTTTAATTGTTCTGATGAAAAAGCCCCTTGGAGAAAATAGGTTTTGAACAATGTTATTTAATCACATAATGATAAATATAGCAAAAGAAGGGATGTGTACTAATAGAATTTTTACAAACCAAGAAACAAGCTATGCCTAGAAATAAATAATACAGGGTAATACATCTGTCATACTGGTACGGTGGAAATGAATCAAGAAGAATCAGATTCTGCTGATCTAGTACTTAAGGTCAGTATATAATTAGAAGGGTGTTGTCTTGAAAAAAGAGGTGTCTAATGTGATTTTTACCTTAATGTAATCTGAAAAACTCTGGTTTACCCTGAGAAGGCTTTATCTGGCTGGGGTTATAAGCACAACTCCTTCACTGGTTCATGAAATTGCTAGAGACAACTATTTGTTTTTAGTGTGGAAGCAGAAAGCTGTTGTTACAGTAAAGCCTTGTGATTTGTTGCTTTCAGGCCTTGATTCATGAAGTACTTAAAAGCATGTTTAATTTAAGGATATTGCTGATTAGAGCTGGCTGTCCAAAAGAGAGGCTGAGCAATACACTTCATCGGCTGTCTTCTGTTCACTGCCTTGAACTGTGAGTGAGTGCCTCTATCTTGTGAATGCAAAGCGCTGGACATAGTCCAGAAAATAATACTTGCTTACATAATTAAGATCAAATGCCTCTTAATCACCTTGACTTCAACACCCTCGGCTGTATGTGTGAGGCATAAGGGAGCGCAGTAATGCACGTCCTCAAATACCCGTCCATGCGGCATGGTGTCCAGCAAGGTCTCTCAAGCAGCTAAAGAGGGAATTCCCTGTAGCCTGTTGTGCAGCGATCCCCTTAGACGTGCCAGAACTAAAAAGACCAGGAAAGTTATAGCCTTTACCCCACTTGGCATGCCTGGCCAGTGCCCAAGCCTACCCCTGTGCAGGCAAGCATCTTCATGCATTCAGGACCCTGCGTTTTGACTCCTCATCATCGCTCCCTGTGGCAAAGCTATTAGTCCCCAGCAGACTGAAGACTCAGGTGGACGTTTAAGTCTGGACTAAAGGGAGGAGGCTCAGGATTTTTCTAATCCCTCTTCTGTGTTTTAGGGCTACTGGGACACAAATTAGGATGCCACACAGTTGTAAGGAGGTGGGAAGGTGGTGTCTGAATGCTGGGCTGAGATGGCTATGGAGAAGCACAAAAATACTTCTGACAGTCCTGGTTAGAGCACTTGGCGTCACTCAGGCCAGAGCCGCAAGCTATTCTGTGACTGCGACGATTTTCATTAAGTTCAGAGGCACAACATAAAATGAAATTCAACCATGGGTAATGAGACAAATACTCTAATATCTTATAGCCTGAAAAGTAAGGCTGAACGCCTATAGTTATAAGTCCTTTCATACCCTTTTAGAGTGTGTGGCATGGAGTGTCTTCTTGTGACTGCTAAGTGAAAGCAAAGGTAAATCTAGTCCTACTGTCACAAATGTATTTGCAACATTGTTACAAATAAACAGCATGAATCAATTAGCTGTTATCATCAATGAACATAAAATCAATTGACATGCAGGTTTCCATTTTTACTAAGAGACTACAAGACCTTCTTGTGAATTGTTTTGTTAGAACTAGGAATTCAGGATATTATACTGAATTGGAAAAACTTGGGCTTGGCTACATGCCCACTTATACTGAGTCTTAATTCAGCTTTTTCAATGATTTTTTATGATGGACCCGAGTGTGACTGAAGTCAGGCCCAGTAATTTCTATTTGATAAGATTGGAATAGGCGACACTTTAAAAATATTTTTTTCTTTCTCTGTTCTGCATAGCAGCATTTCAGTTTTTCCAGAGTCTTTTAATAAGGAATGCAAGTTGTAAATTTCCTTCAATGACTAGATAACATTTTTCTGGATATACTCACTTTCTAATACTTTATGTTTCATAGGAGTAATTTTGTGTTTCCCACAGGAGCCATTTCCAAAGATAAGCTAGTAGATAGATAAGGACATCTGATCATAAATCACAAGAATTTTTTTTAGCTATGAGCCAGAACAGCTTTGATATTTGATGTTTATGACTGATAAACTATCCAGTCAGATGAAACTATCGTTTAAGTTTGTGGACCATGTTGTCACCTCAGTTGGATTTTGTTTGACCAGATTTTTAGTCTGACCTATTCAGACAAGCTTCTTTCCCTGCAGATCACCCCCTGAACCAGGGAGACAATCTGAGGAGTGGGTGACTACTTGACCCGAAAAATTCCGTAAAATCCTGTGGACTGACTTCCTAAATTGCTCCCATGCGACCAACACATTGACTGGACTGACTGAACAGCGTTTGGCCTACAGACTGCATCAGGATTGTATCAAATAAGTGCTATGACATTTTATACAGTTTTGTTAAGCCAGTAAATGCAATCTTTGTCATAGGAGTGGAAACAGCACACAAAATTCTCACAGGAGACTGGAATAATTTTCTGGCTCAACGTGCCCTACTTCTCTGAGTTAAGAGTGCATCTCAGCAGTCTTTTCCAGTATGTAGGTTCACACTTACCTTGTAATTACATAAGGTGCAAAACAAAGTATAAAAGTACCAATAAAGGTACTTATTTTCTTTGTTGCTCGCTGCCTCCGTCTCTTTTGTTCTTCTAGACAACGCTCTCTTACGCTGTGTGACATTCAACACAAACAAGAACATGAATAATAATATCAGGTAGCAGAATTTAATGGCTTTACTTATGGAATGATGGAAATCAATCGTTCCAGTAAGTGCTGTATTCACATAAGCCAGTACCAGGTGCACTGCATTTATATGAGACAATACCAAGTATTAATGCATTGTATGATCATCTTACCCTCCAAAAACAATTACTGAGAAATACATTATTATATATTTATATGCACACCCCTTGATTATATTGATTTATATACAGTCAAATTGGTGGAATTCAGCCTTGAATTCAGTTGCAGCTCCTTGCTGAATTACTGTAAGCTGTATTTGCAGGCCAGAGTTTGCCTCATGATATTAGAGATGTGGAAAATATCCAAAGTGGGGTAGGCAGCGTGCTACTTCCCTAGAAACAGCAATTCCAACACCACTACCCTAGATAGGAGAAACTTCCCAGCAAGATAAGCAATAAAACACAATAAAATCATGATGGGGAAAAAACATGCTCTGAACATTCAGTCCAACATTGGAGCAATCGCTGTATCCCGTAGCTGTGAACCGTGTGGCCATAAATCTTACAGCAGCCTGTGCAGCTCTGCACGGCCGCCGTGCTGAGTGCTTTGCAAAGCTGGGAATTATGCAACAAATCCACAGCGCTGCCATGTCCTCACTCCTTGCCTCAAACCAGCCTTGTTCCCGACTAAACAGATACTGATTAGGCACACCCCAGGTTTTTTCCTACCTGTGGCATTTTAGGACAAGAGCTTCTCCTTCTCCTCTCTCTACAGAGCTGCTAAGCCCCTCAGTGTGCCACAGCAAGGTGATGGGAGCATGGGACTGAGACCACGCTTCCACTGCAGGAAATCCCTGCTTGCCAAGAGTGATAACATGAAAACCCACCCTCCTTCTCTACCCGCATGTGTAACTCCTGTGCTGGCTGTGCATTTTGAGGGCGGTGCATGAGTTACTGAGGGCAGGTAGGTTTGGATGGGCAGCACTGGTTGTATCTCTTACACCCCCAGGGCCATCTGTACCTGAACTAGTCCCTTTGGGAAAGAGCAAAACCAAAGCCAGACTGCACTCCTGAAATCCCTCTCTACATACGTAGCAGCACTACTACGCGTTGACTCATTGCACAGGTCTTGTGGTAAAGCAATCACGTATCTCAGGCAAACCGAATGGTCTGGCCCATGTGCTGCATTTTGTAACTGCTTGGCATTGATGTCTTCATTTTTGTTGTAAATTTGTAACTGATGACTCACTGTCAAGCTCCACATGAACATGTGTTAATAGCTGTGAGGTTTATGGCCATACCCTTACGCTGCTGTACCTGCAAATGTTTGATCATCATGTAAACACATGTTATGTCCTGAGGATCTCAGTGTGCTTCAATGATCCCTGTGGCAGCAAGTTCTTACATTACCTTTTGGTTATGTAAAAGAAAACATGTTTCCTTTGATCTGTTTTATATATTGCCTTATCCTGCCAGTCCCCAGAGCAGCTACCATGATGGCAAAATGAACAAAATACTGGAGGAAAAGGTTTTTCTGCTTGAAACAACAAATCATCTCACTCTTAATGAATATGCCTAAGTAGAATGAAAACACATCTAAAAGTGCTACACGTTCTATGTCTGAGTTATTTGCAGAGAGAAATGACAGCTGAGAAGGAAAAAAAAATCCACCTTTTCAAGAGATCTTATGTGCTTTCTGTTCTGCAAGAGCTGGAGAACTTGGAGTATTTTTAGGTGCAGACAGATGATCTTAGAGGTTCGACAGCTTCACTTAAGACCTGTGTTATTAAATTCGTAGTATCCCAGGCACACAGTGATATGGGAAAACAAATCTCCAAAGTAGGTTCAATTAGGGTGTTGCTAGGGTATAGAGGGTGGTGTATTTTTTTGTCTCTAACAGTTTCCCTAGTTATATGTTTTCCCTACTGGCACATACAAAGCTGTCTTTGACTCCTGGAGCTCACACATGACGGGAAGTCCTAAGAGACTTCAATGAATTTCTTTTTTTCAGCCTTTCCAGATGTAGCTAATAAATACCACATCACAGATGAAGGTATTTTATCTCATTCATTCATATAGACAATGTACACAGATGGGTATTTTGCTTTTGCACACACTTTTACACACTAAGATAAGAACATATATGCAAGTTCCATTAGTGACACTAGTAATAGAACTGGATTATTGACTAAGCTCTCATTTAAAGATTTTAATATCCTGGAAAATCTGAGATATATCCTTTTGAAGGTTTGGTATTTTTAACAAAGTTTATGAGATACCGGACCTTAAGATCTGTAAAGCTGGATACACCAAAAAGATAGTATAGATAATTTGGGTGAAGAAACACATGCGTTAAGCACTTAAGTGAAGTCTTGCTCAAACCTCTCACAATACCTAAGATACCTTGGTATTAAGAACAAAGTCAAGAAAAAGCAGTATCCAGTAAAAATTCCTAAGCTAACTTGAAAGGACATGTGTCCTAAACATTCACACGATTTTGTGTGGTATTTAGAGATTTTCTTTGTACTCGTCTTGAATGAGCTTCAGAAGATCACTCATGTCTTTCCAAGTCACAGGTAATAAAGCTATCTGTCATAACGCCTGTTGCTAGACCCCCTTGCGGGTGGATTCTAAGTCATAGAAAGCAGAAAATTGTCTGTACGCATTTCTCAGAGTTGAAACTAGACCGTGCAAAAAACCACAAAAGTTAGGGTAGTCTAAGGTGGGATTACAAACTTTGTTCTCTCATGTGCCTTCTCCCATCGCCCATGTCTATGTGGTTAGGCACGATAGTAAACACTGAAATTGCCTGTATGTATACCACTTACATAATTCAAATGATGCCTTTGTTATGTCAGAGCTTTTTGAACGTCGCTGACTGCTCTAGCAGACCTGCAGCATTTGGGTAGCTCTCACAGTAGGGAAGGCAATCCAAGGTCTGACCCTTTCAGTGGCAGTAGCTGTCACCAACTAAGGCCAAATCAGCCACCATTTCTGTAGTCTAGAAAAGAAGCTAATACTCTCCTTTCTTAGAGAGAAGCACTAGAATAACCTGATGCAAGAGATAAATAATGGTTAGCAATATGGGTTACTCGCAGCAAAGTACCTGTACAACCCTGTCTCCTCTGAAGAAAGGAGGTACCATTCCCACAGCCCCGTTGAATCCACCTGTCAGTGAGATGATTACAAAATGCAGGAACACCCTCAAATTAACCTAGATCAGAAAAAAATGCAGAGGACGAGAAATACCATTGAGATTTTTGCCCTTTTTCTAAGCTTTGCTGTGCAGTCCAGGCATACTTTAAGCATTAGGCATAAGGATTGCTGTTTCAAATAGCCCCAATGGGTCTCTGGTACTGCCCTGGGAGGAACCACCACATGTCATGGTGCGTGCAGGAACTGAGACCAGCTGAGGCACAGTTTAGCAACCAGACAGCACGTAGGGCAGAAGGGTGTTTTTTCCTCTATGTGATTGAGTGGATAAGGGAAGATTTATACATGTGTTTCTCAAGAACAGGAGCGGGACTTGCCCAAAGTTCTCCTCTGCATTCTTGGTCAAGAGACAGATCAAACAGCTTAACTGGAGAATTTTGAGCAAATGTTTCTGTTCCTCTAACAGTGCACTGTCCTGCCCTGATTCTTTCAGACTTATTTGCCTTAGGTTTAGGAATCCCCAAAATATGACCTTTTTCTGAGGACAGCCACATGTGCTTTCAGTCCTGCAGCTCTGCTCCTGGCTGGCTGCAAATGGAGAGAGCTGGTGTTCGCCTCCAGCTTGCAGAGCAAAGGACAGCAAGGGGGGGTCAGGTGGGATGTCTGGCGTGGGGACTGCCCTCTTCAACTGCTCGCAGCTTTCCTCTCTTCCAGGCAGATTTCTTCTCCCGCATCAGACATCTCCCTGCACTGCCAGCTGCCAGCATTTTTCTGAAAGACATTTCCCTTCCCTTCAGTCTCTGACAGAGACAGTCTGAACTTTAAGATCCAGTCTCTGACTGTCTCCCAAGCAGCACACACATCCTTCACAGCCACTCTGTCACCCTACCTAGCCAAACCATTTTCTCCTTTTTTTCCAGGCAAATACATCAGACTCTTCCTTTCCCAATCACCAGCTCCAGCCACACTAAGCCCTAAGCCAAACTAGTTCCTCTGACCGACCAGGCTGATTTCTTTCCACACTGTGACCAGTGCCTCTGTCTTCCCCTTTTCAGAGCTTGCTCATTGACTCTGCCACGCCATCCCATCACAGCTGGGTCTTAGCCCCAGCTCATCAGAGCCTCTCAGCCCTCAGCCAGGACATGCTGGTCCATCAGCCACCCTGCCCCGCTCCATCCTGCCTCAGCTGTGCAGGTTCATTTCTCAAATCCCTGTTTCCCAGGCACATCACTCTGGCTTGTCCTGCTGCTCCCTTCTCACCAGCCTGGCCCCACGTCCTTCCAGCCATGCCTGGTTTGGTCCTCTCCATTTCTTCCTCTCCGCTTTTCGTGGGCAGAGCCATCATGCACTCACAGCACACACTGACTTCTTCTTCCTCCCCCATGCACCAGGCACCTTCCCCAGGTCCTTGCCAGGATCACTGCCTGTCCAGCACCACCCTTAGGCTTCCTACCAGCAAGGCTTTCTCTCCTTCAGCTTTACCACTGTGCTCCCCTTACTGACCCAGGGAAAACTGTCTCTCCCATCTTCTCTCCTCCAGCCAAATCTGCATCCCTTCCAGATCCAGACATAGCCTATTCAGGCAAGGTTTATAGTTTGTGCATAATCCTGACATGACTCTTTTGCCCAGCATCCCAGCACGCATTCATAGCCGTTTGGTGCTTGCCTTCAAGCCCATTATGCTCCCAGCCCCCAGAGAGTTTTCTCCTCCTGTGCTTAAAGACTCTCATTTGAAATGAACTTTATACATCCCTTGCCTGTCATATCAACATCCCTCACTTGGATTTAAGTACAGGCATTCACGCATATGCATTTTGCAGATGTTATTCCCTTACAATTCTGCCTTCGGGAAAGATAAAGTTACAGAGAGCACAGCAATAAGGAAACCGCCGGGCGAAGGAGCGGCACGCAGCACCCAGCTTCCCTTCTGAACTCTGAGTGAAGGGACATGTGCAGCCTCGGTCTGCTCCCTCTCAGGGATCCAGCAACGTTTTGGGCTGACAGTGCCAAAAAATGCCAATCTATCGACCACTAAATCCACCTTCGGAGACAAAGGGCAGTGATCTGATCACTATCGCAAAGGGAAGTGCATGCTCAGCCAAAACTGCCTGTTTCTTTGCTCTCCCTCCTCAAACAATCCCTTAAGCATAACAAAGAAGAGTTGCTTCTACAACCGGAAAAATAAACACAAGTAAAACCAAACATGCAGAATAGAAACTGGCAAGAAGGATGCTTCTTTTCTCCCCCTCCCCATCCCCTGCTGTGATACAGAACAGACTGTATTTAACATAACACTGACCCCATCCTCGCTTCCTCTGCGGTGAATAGTCTCACTTGCTGAACACAAGGCACCTTACCTCGGATGGATGTCCACAAGCAGCACCAGGGTCTGCATAGTGATCACGTCAATCCGCTTACAGTGAAACCGTGCCACCTTCAGCACTTTTAGATATGTGAAACACAGGACTATAAGGGAGAGGAGGAAGCTGAGGGTGTGAAAGACCCCAGTGAAAATCACAAACTGCATCCTATCCTCTGGTCTCTTGTTGTACAGGGTGCAGGAGGCATAGAGGTGATGGAAACCCACCCAGGAGAGAGAAGCTGCCACTATCGGGAACGACACCGAGTGTAACCACGTGTAGCTCAGAATGAGAGCAGCATCTCTGTACCTCATTTTGGAGTGATAACTTAGAGGGAAGACCACAGCAATCCACCTGTCAATGCTCAAAGCTGCCATGCTCAACATGGAGTTCGTGGTGAGAAAAGTCTCCAGGAAACCCACAATGTGGCAGATCTGATCTCCTCCTGGTTGACTCTTGTAAATGATCCCAGCCAAGGTCAGGGGCATGTTCGAAACAGTCATCAACAGGTTGCAGAAGGTGAGGTTGAGGATGAACAATCCTGGGACCTGCTTGCGGATGTCCGCGCTATACAGGAAGCACATCAGCACCAGCACGTTGGCCAGCAGGGCCACGAGCATCAGCACCACCACCACGAAAGCCAGGATCACCTCCCAGATGCTCATGGTGCGTCCAGTCACAGGAGGGACATGTCCGAAACTGCGCCACGCCGGCACCCAGGGAACATGGTGCGAGGCGCGCTCACCTCGCCCTCCTCCCCAGCCTGCTCACACTCTTGCATGCCCTCCGTATTTTTAGAAGAGCTGCAGGTTTTTTCTCCAACCTCCCCCTCCTCGCTGCTCCTTTCCACGTCAATGCTTTCCGAGACGTGCACAAAAGCACTGGGAATGCCCATCAAACTGCGAGGAGGGCTTAAAAAATATCAGCAGGACTGAACCACTGTCTCCATTCGGTCCATTCGAAGGAGAGCAGGTTATTCTGAGAAACGGCTCTCCTGAGATCCCTAATTATCAGCCCAAAGCTTGCAAGCGATTCACCGAGTGAATTGTGCTCTCTTTCTCTCTTGCTTTCTGTCTCTCCCTCCCTCTCTCTCTCTCTTGCTCTTTCTCTCCCCTCCCCTCTCCTCCAACCCTCACTCCCTTCCAGGCTGAATGTAACCTGCTTTTTATGATCACAGATAAAAACCCCATTAATGGATTAAAGCATGCACACTGCTGGTGATTCACAAACGTGATTATGTCATCCCCACTCCACAACCCCTCCCCTTCTCCTTGCAATTGTGACTAGACTTTCCCCAAGAGAAATCCCATGCTTTCATTTAATTGATTTAGCCATTAATTTACAAACAGCCATGTAACCGAATTCCTGCACTCAGTGTGTTTCCTACATTTCGGTGCATTACTTTCACTGTTGCTGCTTGCTCTCAGCCAGGGCAGGCGCTTTCTTTTCTCTTCATTAGCTGTGCTCAAAAAGATGGGGAAAAATGGATATATTCTGCTACTTCTCTGGAGCTGTCATTAGACTACTTGAATGGTTTTACTGCTCTAGTTTAGCACTTTGCAGTCCTGTGTCTCCAAGCACGATGCGTAGGAGGAAAATGATTGCCTGCCCTCCTCCTTTAAAAGCAGGGAAGCCAAAGCCCCAAATGCCGCTGTAACATGCCCAAGGTCATAGAGCAGGTGAGTGGCAGAGACAGCAACGTGCTGCCGGTCTCGCTCTTCGCTCAGGCTTTCTTCCCTTCAGCAGCCTTTGCTTCTTCCTAATTAAAGCCTCCCTCCCTGTGAGGGTGAGCACCCTGTGAGATCAAAACCGAGAGGCAGCTTGGCAAAGGAAATAGGAAAGAGTCTGCATTGCACATAATTAGGTGTTAAAATTAAGTTTGTTTTAAAGGACGGAATGGGAACGGCTTTCTGATTGCCTTTCCTGTCTCTTTAAAACAGTTTTAACTGGGAATGCTGAGAGTTTGAGAGCAGTCGGGACAGCTTTCTCATCAAGGCAGCCAAGCCTTAATCCCCACACAATAAGAAGGCAAAAGATACCCTGCAGCACAGTTATTGTGGCTTAGTAAGTGCCTCTGCACGTGTGCGAGAGCTAGATGCTCAGGCGGATTTTTCCTCTGTGCTCGCAGACCTTGCCAGAGGCGTGCATGCTCGATTTACAGCAGCTATTCATTGCAGACACTCGGGCTCATCCGCTCAGTAGCAGGGCTGTCACCCTGCACAGTGTCAGAGCTTTGCATGTTGTAGGAAAGCCCCTTCTCTTCCCCTTTGGTTTTGTTTTGTTTTCTTAAACCAAGCTTTAAAGGGCTAATAGAGACAGAAGGCTGTCATCAGACAGCTGGGACTCTCCAGGACAGTTTAGCTGGGTATGCAGGTCCTCGACGCATGCACTCGGTGGAGGAGGAGTGGCTCAGGGTGCAGAGCCCAGGAGCTCCCCGTCTCCAGAACACAAGTACATGTCCTCATGCTGGGTGGATGAGGAGCAGGACTTCAGAGTCTGTTTTTTTCCTGAGGCAGGGACCAAAAACTACATGAGAAAAGCCTGTAGGTGACCCCTTCTCTAAATAAGAAGGCCCTTTACCCTCTTAGGAGAGGGAGGCTAAGGAGATGGGAGAGAAGATGCAGATCTTGCTGCGTGGCACCAGAACATCAGCAAGTTTCCTTCTTGGGTAGGAAGCAGCAGCCCTGGCTGACAAAGGTGTCCTAGCATCAAAAGCCTGAGCAGGGCATCCATGTTACAGTACCTAGCAGGACGCCAGCTTAAAGCTCAGCAAGCAAAGACACTGCAGGCCCCCAGGGAGAGGCCATGTGAGTTGGGAGGCACTGAGAAGAAAAACTGAGAAATCACTAAAGATGTGGCAAAACTTGCTGGGAGACTAGGAAAGACAGAGAAAAAGGAAGGGAAAACCTGGTGACATATTGGAGGCAGGTACTCAGTGACAGCGGTGGAGAGGAATCTCGTGCCCACTTGGTGTCAAGGTGATTCCTGGCTCCTCCTTCCCACGCTCAGCCTCCTCCTTGGCTCAAATCAATCCTGCAGGACTCCCAGCTGCACAAATCATTCAAGGCCCAGCAGCACAAGCCCTGGGTAATTTAGTCATTTCTCTTGCCTGGCAACACGGGAGGCTATGGGTTTATCAGGATGGTTTCCTGAAGCAGTGTGCTGTTTTCCCTTTAGCGAGCTGTGGTGCCTCCTGGATTCGAAAGCTCTGCTTGTGAGTAATTCCCTGGTGTGACAGGGGGTCTGGCATCAGCATCAAGCCCAGGTGGACAGGAAGGGAGGAAATTTGCATCTGGAGATAAAGGATTAGGGATTACTGTCGGGAAGGGAGGATTCTCCCAAAGGGATGGATAAATGTGAAATAACAGGAAAGGAGATAATCCGGTGAGGCAGTGATGGGATATCAATGGTCAGATTTGTGGGTGGTATGGGATAGATGCTGCAGTAGACCTGTCGGAAGGGGGCCAATGTGGAGCTGATGTGGAGGAAACAGTGGACAAAGGGTAATGGTGGACATATCTTGAAGGGCAGGAGAGGCCGGCAGGACCATGGACTGGCTCCGCTGGATCTCTTTACGGGGGAGAGGAGAAGCGTACAGGAGTGGGTAGCTGTAGGACTGTCAGGAGGAGACCCACTGTCTCCCCTGCATGGTGTCTGAGCTCCTTCTTCCAAGACCTGAAATCTTCCCTCCCTCCACCTAGCCCTTTTCCCCCCCAGAGTTCGGTAGGGTGCTCCTACCGTTCGTATCGGTGTGGAAAAGCTAACTTAAAGCAGCAGGTTTGGCGTGTACTTCGGTAAGTGTTGGCCTAAATGGATGAAGCATTCCTAGTCCTGTGCTTTGCAGTTTACCGATTGCTTTGGCTTTTCCTATCAAGCTATTCTGTGTTGTACAACTTTCTTGGGTAAAGAAAACATTGTTATGAGTAAGGCTAAACTCCCAGTGTTTACAGGAAAAATGTAGCCGCTAAAAAGGGCTTAAATCTACATGAAAGTGAAAAAGCTTTCTAGATTTCAGGAGAAAACTGAAGTTTTCTCTTGGTGACTGATTTGAGTCTCAGTATGTATGTCTAATTCTAAAGGCCCAAGTAATTCACATAATTGATTCCCCTGTTGGTAATCCCTGAAGCTGAGGATATTTACTGAATACTTCGGGATTTATTTATCACGCATACCTAAGAGAGCGTGATGGATCCATCAAATAGCTTCATTTTATACATATCAGGAGGCAAGAATATGCTGTGCATATTTTATCACTGTAGAGGAAATGAATGTGTTGCCTGTGAGCTCCTAATGGCAGGGACTGCAAGTTTAGTTTGTAATATTTCAATGACAGACTACATTATGAATTAGCAATAAGCACGACTAATAAATATCAGTTATCACCAGTGAACATTGACAGTACTAGGGCTGGGTTTAGAAGATCAGTCCTCCTTTGGCATTTGCTCCGTTATCAAGCACACAAAACCACAGAACGTGTATTGTATTTTACATACATTAAACGCAGAGGTGACTCTGTGAAGAAGCATGGCCCAGCAGATAGAGCAGCAGGCTGCTAACCAAGACACCTGGGTCCTATGTGACCATGGGGACATCAGTTCACCAAACCTCTCCCATCTTTGCTTTGTCCCATAAACTCAGGGGGACAAAGGCAAAGGGTTTGTACACAATGAGGCCCTGATCCTTGAAAGAACCTAAACGCCTTATCTCAATCAAATAATGAGTTTTATCCATGAATGACCAGTTCTAGAAGGATCACACGAATCTCTTGCCATTCTTTTACAACAGCCTATAGCTAATGGATTTGTGGCCTGCATACCACATGCAGACCAGTTTACCCTGATGGGGATATGGTTTGTACTGGTATTGTACCAATCAGGAGGCCTATTGCAACAGTATGAAAATCCTCTAGAGAAGAGGTCAATTTATTACTCTCCATATAGTAATTCTTACTACGTTTTTGTCTATATTTGGCAATGGACAAAGGCATGAAGCTGATTAAATCTTCAATATTTTGGGCTGACCTTTCAATTTCAAAAATTCTGCAATACATGGACAGAAGATTTGTCTTTGATGGGGTGTTCATGAAGGGAAAAAGCTTTCTCTGCATGTTGTCCTGCTGAGACTATGAAATAGTTACTTGGGCTAAATGAAATTTTCAAAGTTATGTCCAATATCTCCTATATAGGAGGCTATTTTGATGACCTAACTAAAACATCTAAGGCACTTATTTCATAGGAAACTAATGTTTAAGGCTTTACACCACTGAGAAAACTACTTGAATATCTAACCTGAAAATGCATTTGAGGTCTGATGCATTTCCTTTGTACTGAGAGTTGTAGCTCTCCAATTTTTCTCTGTCACATTTTGGGATCTTAGTTTCATGTTTTCACTGCACTTTCCTTCTCCTATTGTCTCACCTTCCTCCTTTGATCAGCAGTGTACAAACGTTACAGGACTTTAATAACAGGAGTATTGACACATGGAAGAGATTGTTTCTCCTTTGTCTGTGTCTTAGCCAGTTCAAAGACAACCAATTTCTCCCGGGAAGCCAGTGTGCCTGCAGACAGCCCACGGGTATTTCCTCTTGCGTCCATCAGCCTATACATTTTGCTTCACAGCTGTTTGGAGAGCTTGCAATACATTCATGAACTGTAGAACCGGGTCATTTCACTTTATTGTGAATTAAACTAAAATTTAGTAACAGTGGTATCTTTACTCTGACTATTTGAAGGTCAAGTGCCACACTGGAAAAAACAAAGTATTATCCTCTTTTATGTGAGTAAGACAATGGCTCATGAAATCATTGTTCTGCTGGATCGACAGTAAAGTCTTACTGACTTCAGCCGTCAGAATTTCACCATATATGTATAGTACCGATAATATGAGTAATAACTTGTGTAATGTCTACATACTTTGTCAGGATGGTAGACAGACTTAACGGGGCAGCTGGCCCTGGTAGTTCATTGCTCCATTAACAATGTCAGAAGCAGCAGAGAACGCTTTTTCCTCTGCATCTGCAAAATCATAACTTTTGAGTCACTGTGTGGTAAGTGATCCAAGCCTTTGGTCACCGTGCCAGGACTGATGCTCAATAACAGAAGGTACAAGGAAGCTCTTTAAGCAGTCTTGTGTGAGTTGACTTTGGTTTGTCTTCAGCCCAGTACCATGCCAAACCTTGGCAAGTTGGCTTGTTGGAGAGGGAAGCTGCACCTCTGTCCCTCTCGGGCCCAGGCTGGCAGGGTGTCACGGTGCAGAGGTAGCTGCTACAGCTGCTCTGTCACCTTCACTGACCAAAATTTTACTTCAGCCCCCAAAAATTAGCATCATGCAGAGTGTCTTCTTGCCTGATTCCCTGCTCTCCGGTACGTGCTGTGTGTCGCGCATGGCATGGTGTGCTGGGACTAACTGGGGCTTACCGGCCAGCTGGATGGTTTTTCATGGGCCACGACTTTAGGGAGCTGAGGACAGAAACCCTCCACTGCCTCACCGTGCAGCCCTCCCGCTGCCAGTGCCACGACAGCTACTGCAACGCCGCTCACCAGAGCCCTCCTGGTGAATTATTCATGCTCAGGTTGTCACTGCTAAGGAATTAGAGGAACATCAGTTCCTGAGGCACATGGCTGATGCTTCTGGCACTTCTGCCTGCCGGATGGATTTTCAAGGGCTTTTAGGGCAGCTAAGGAAATCAAATCAAGCCAGCAGCAGCGGCAAGCCATGTCAACCTTTGAGTCAGGGACTTTTGTGGGTGGATGTGTGTGTAGGTGGAAGGCACAGCTCTCCCTTTCCCTGGGCTGCTTCTGATCCAGGGGAGAGCTTTCTTCCTGGGGATCAATTATTGAATGAGCAAGCTCAGTCACTTGGTGCGAGTAGGAGAGTGACTTGGTCTCTCTGTGTTATTCCTGCAAATGCAAGATGTTAAATGACATATTCTATGATTCTATGATATTCCAGCATGGGGTTTGCTTCACAATTCATATTTTGGAAGCACTCCGTATCACTATCATCAATGATGCAGATATTGAGTCACACTTCATCTTCATATTGAGCTATATTAGAATAGTATTCATTTAAAGGATAGAGTGCATGATGTACCTGCTTTATTTGGTTTACCTATTAAGACAGCAAGGAGGGCTCAAAGAAAAGCTTGGTCAATAGGTTTTAAGTGCGCTTTCCATTTCTCACCAAAAGTATATTTATTAGCAAAGAATAATTAGTTCTATTTTAATTTTTTTAAAGATACAAGAGACTTTTAGTTTTGTTTTCTGGTTTTTTTTTTTTTCATTCTCAACCTGGCTTTATTCCTCACCTCTTTCTCACATGTAAATGAAATAAAAGAATAACTAATCTGAAAATTAACCTGATTTTCTTTGAGAGACATTGAAAAATGAAAATCAAACAAACAAACTCCCCCTATTTAAAATAGAATTAAATTAGTATATCCATAATATTGCAGCCTTTAGAATAGTATCAGTACTTTCAGAGTGTAGTAAACTTTTCC
Organism: Pelecanus crispus; assembly: GCF_030463565.1. Classification (NCBI taxonomy): domain Eukaryota; kingdom Metazoa; phylum Chordata; class Aves; order Pelecaniformes; family Pelecanidae; genus Pelecanus; species Pelecanus crispus. The sequence goes on from NC_134652.1 coordinate 5,247,914, forward strand.
ATCAGCTCTTTCACCATTCATCTTCTTGCATATGCATCTGCAGAGGTTAGAATTACTCAGCACACTCCAACACATTTTCTGACCCAAACCCTGGAAGGTATTTCTAGAAAGGCTGATTTCCAGCCTCCAGGAACTGTTCAAACATTATTCGATATGTTGCATGCACTAACTGAATCAGAATTGCCTTTGGAAAATTTGGAAAAAGGAATTCATGCATTTGAAAGTCTACTTAGATGATGCCATCATTATTTGCAAGCTGCATAGCTATTCTGATGTTATTCACATGAAAACATGTCAATCAAATATCACCTGAATTTAAAAAACTCTTATTATTGCTCTAAGTTACTCTTATGTTTTCCTGTCAATGTTGTCATAAGAATGAGAGCAAACTGATGTAAAGGGGGCTCCATGAGTAGCCTGTGAGTGCTTCTCCCATGAGAAGACATAACGAGGATTCTATCAGATATTAAGACTGTCTTGACGAGAGCTCAGATGTCACAACTGATGGCGATGTCCTTTCCTGTTCCAGGCTTGCCGTGAGGATGTGGCGTGGTCCCTCAGAAAAGGGGAGCTGCCTTGTGAATTGGCGTAGCAGCCTGAGCTCAGGTAGGGCTGCATTGCAGACTCGTCGCTGGCAGAGGTCCAGCACAGCACGGGTTTACGGCTAAAGGGGAAGGTTTTGTCTTCTTGACTGGTTAAGGCACAAGCCGTGCCTTTATCTTTGTTCATTAACTTTAATGACTCATGATCATCTTGGTTAATTTGCAGTAGGAGTGCTAGCGGTCTCCAACAAATCCGAAGGCACTTCGTCTTAGCTGCATCTACGTATATGTGGGAGGAAAGCTTTGCCCTGAGCAGTTTGTGCTTGTGCAGGTGACTTCAAAAGTGCCTGACAAGATTTAGAGACCCATATCCAAATGAGAAAGCAGTGCAGCTGGAAAGGCACTCATTCAGGGAAAGTAATTAAGCTTAGGAGTGGCCTCTAGTGCACTGCTCATAAGGCCACCTAAAATGTGACAGCCACTTTGGGATTTAAACTGTCATGGGAAAAGCATTGGGTATTTGAAACGCAGGGAATATATTTTAAAGGAAGAAGACAGTCAGTCACTAATTAAAAGACGCAAAATATTCTTGGGTGTCTGAAGACAAGAAAAACAAATTAAACCCCAATGCTTGTGGAGGAAAGGCAGGACTGAATTTGCTAGATACGACATTTTATATTGGTCCTGTGTTCTGATAACCAAGTGATATCTGTCACATCCCACTCTTCTAGACAGAATTTGTTCTCTTTACCCTGTAGTTCTTCAAAACGTCAGAGCAGAAATTACTTTTGTCACACTTGCTCTTTTTAGATGTGCAGTATTTCAATCTCATCTTGTTTTAAACTGGGCTGGCTCCTTTTCAGTCAGCAAAGATGAAAACAGAGGTTTGCAACAGAAGGTTTTTAAAATGATACATAGATGTCAGTGCCTGTTTCTATATATAAAGTCATACATGAGTACGCACTCTCATAAACTTCCATTTGGCAATTAGCTAGGTATTTTATTTTTTATAATTGCTTCTAGTATAGCAATTTTACATGGATATTCATATCTATTCACTTCTTTGCATGAAATATCCATTATTAAAATTGTTACCTTGTCATTGAAATAAATTATTTTTGCATCTTGTTTGTTTTTCTGTTGTTTTCTATTTCTGCTCTTTCTAATAAGTTCTGGAGGGGAGAAGGTTGTTATATGAATGGGGATGATCTAACCAAATATGTCTGCTTTATTAGTGAAGGATATTTGGATCTTTGCCTCAGGCTGGGCAGAAGAGTTTGGGTTCAAAAATATTTTTAATTTACATGATCATAGGCATTTTTTTTTTTACACAGCTTGCTCTTGCTTTGCCCCCTTTACTATGCTGGAATTGTGGACTTCAGAGCTCAATTAATTGTGTATCACCTGCAAATTCTCCACCTGATTGCCTAACTATTTTAAATATATTGGAAAGTTTATTAATGCCATTCCAGCTCAGGTTAGGTAACATTTAATTTGTAGATCTCTAAGAGACTAAAATACTCATTGCAAAGCAGTCTATTAAAGGCTTAAGTTATTTCCCTGTAACAACTCTCCTGGGTTTGTGATTCTCTTGGATTTGTGATATACTGATAAGGCTTTTATAAGGCTTCTTTCCACTGGAAGCTTTTCTACAGGTCCATTAACTTTAAGGACTTTGAAATTCTAATTTTAATTATTGCTTTAACTGGCTTACCATGGTAATGAAGGAATTACATAATCCCTTCGATAAGCCCAGGCAGCCTTTTTAAAATAGATATGTTATTTCCAGGCCCGTAGTTTGGGAAGCACTATTAATGAGGTATGGCATGCCCTTGCTATCAGTTCAGCCTTTTCATCTTAAAATATCATTAGTTTTTAGTTAGAACCTGTGAATCTAAGTCAACATTTTACAAACAAAATGGAGGGCAAGAAGGAGGTGAATACTCTACATACTTGTTTTCTGTGTTAATTCAAAACAATCGTTTAACCATTGACCACAACCAGCAGGTTCTTAGACAGACTGGGTCATGTGAAACTACCACAAATGTAGCTGTACTGGCATTTTCATTGTAATCAAGAGAGACGGAGCACCAGCCCCTGTTTGAAAAAATTCTTGCCTTCTTGTATCAAATTTTTAAGATCATGATAAACTGGAAGAGCTACTTCTATGATCCTTTAATGACACTAAACAGGACCTTATCTCTGAGATATCCCATCTGTCATTTCACTGGTCGCTTTCTACAGCTAGCAGCACACAACATTCATTTTATTGCAAAGCATGTGTGGTGGCTTTCATCGGGCCTAGAGCAGGGTATGTTCCAGAAAAAGTACAAATACAAAACTAATTGGTGAGTGAGTGAGCTCCTGTAGCTGATATATGCAGGTGCTGCAGCCTGCCTGGAGCAGCAGGAGATGTATCTGACCTACAAGAGCTCACAGAGGTACTGGAGTCAAGAAATCAGAAAGCTCTGCAGGACTGTAAATGAATTTAAGCAAAATGAAAATGCAAAGCAATAAACATGCTAATAGCATACCAAATTGGACAAGAATATCACTGAAGAATTAAGCAAAATCCTCTTGCGTTTCTGTTGGGCAAACACATTGCAATGTGCAATGTGGATGCATGGATCAGAAAGCTATGAATCAAGCATTAGTTTAACTTGCCTGGAGATTAGTGTCTGCTAAGAAATAGGGTAACTGTGTCACACTAATTTCTTCAATGTCATCTTGCTTAATTTCATTTAGCTTTTAGTATATCATTTATGCGCATAGTCAGTAAAAGATACTGCTATTGATTAGTAATATCTCAGACTGTTTAAGACCACCTCTTCAAAATTACATAATGATGAAGGAATATTTATATATTAGCATTTTTTTGGAAGGACTACTCTGTTCCTCAGGAAATAATAAATCACTTGATAAAGGGCTTTAAACCCTTTTTTTCCCCCCCTCTAGTTCTCATCATGACCCAAAGACGAAGGATGACTGAGCCATCCATACTGCCTTTGTAGGTTAGGTCTCAGCCACAAAAATGAAAGAAGGTCTGAATCCTCTCTTGGTGACATCAGTGGCAAAGCACTCATATATTTAATAAGATCTTGTTTTCCTTCTAGTCTTGAAGTGAAGTAGGCTTACAGAAGGGATGAATGAGAACAAGGCAATCAGACAAATACAAAAACTGGTTTAACTTTTCTTTAGGCTAACATTACCAGACAAGAAGAAACAGGAGTGAAATTTCTAAGAGAGAGCTCAGTAAGTAACTGATTTCAAAACAATAACCATTTTGGAAAGTCCTACCAAAACACAGGGCATCATACCCATCTGCCTTTTTTGAGTGTAAGTCTCACATTAAAAAAGAACCAGTTCTGTAACAGAGTATGCACAGCCAAAACAACATACTGCCACTCTACTATGAACATGGGAAAAATCCACCAGGATTAGTCTTCCTTTCATTAAGTAGCTTAACCAGAAGTGTGCTGAGGTCTGGTTTTGATACAGAATTTAATATTTCTCCAAGATACATAGGTGTGACTGCAGCCTGTGTTCAATAGGTTGACAACGTCCCTCATCTCTCCACTAGTGTATGGCATGTGGGTAAAACGCCTCTAAAAAAGTCACAGCCTTTCAGTCAAACTATAACTCTGCCTTTAATTTTTTTTTTTTTTTTTTTAATGCAGTAAATGTTTAAAATAAACCCAAACAGTGAAATAGCAAGTATTGGCTGCTTTCTCCTGTGTTCTTATCAGTCAGCGTACTCCATGTGGGTTACTGATAATGAAAGAAAACTTATGTAAAACTCATGCAGGGAGACAGAGTGAAACTTGTGCCAAGATAATAAAGCCACTGATGGAACAATGTGGAAAACTACCCAGTTTACACTAGTACTGTGCCATTATTAGCTATTAATGAACAGGGACAGCTTCAGTTTATTTTTACCAAGGACTTCTCATGGCTGGTCTCAAGTGAGTTCCTTCCTACAATGGAAAAAGTTAATTTAATCCACATTCATATAGATTATTTCCATTTCTACTAATCCATTCATCTTTTTAAAACACTCTTCTGACAAAGGTTCAGTGCAGCCATGAGAAAAGAAAAAAGCAGCCACACAAGTAGATTTAAGATTTGTGGAAGGGAGCAAGTGAGGACAGAGACCCTGAAGTGATCTGTTATATCCTTTATATCATAATATTCTAGAACATCTTTGACTTTTCTTATATTAAATTTCACCTGATAGTTGAGAGTCTAGCTACAAAATCTAATTATAAGGCAGAAAAGAAGAAAGTGGTGAAGTTTTGTCTATGTCCTTAATCACTATTTGATTTTTATCAACCCTAGGCATAATAAACATCGCCTGCAATTATCTCCCACGCAGAAAGATTGCTTCCTTTTGTCATGAATACCTGTCATCCAGACCCAGGAGCCCTGGCTTGTTATTACTCGGGGCTCGAGGAACACCTGCGTTTTCTTGGCAAACTCTGGAAAGGATAATGCTTTAGCAGTATTCATGTAAGAATTTCCTCTGCATTCATGAGTATCCCATTGATCTGGTAGCTATAAAGAAAGAAAAATTAGGGGAGTTGCTGACTGATTTCTTTTCACAGTGCTGAGGATCGTCCACTCTTCATCACAAGTTTTAGATGGATTACATTGTCACAGAAAGTCTCCACTTTTGTTATTTGTGGGAAAGCTGAACCTCCCCAAGGATTTGGACAGAAAGCTCAAAATGTGTTTTCACTTTCCTGACAATGATGTTTTCTCTTATGTAAAAGAAAAAAAAAAAAACAACACCTTTATTGCTAAAAAAAGATTTATTCTCTTTTCATTTTCAGTTGGTATAACTCAATTAGCTTCAAGGAGTTGTTCATCCTCTACCTCCAGACCCTGGGAGGTGAGGAAGCACTGCAGCCGGAGGTATCTCCATGCCTGGAGACACAGGCAGTGTCCCTGAAGCCCTACAGCTAGATGATGCTGAAGCTTTTTTTTTTCTCATCCAGGTACATTTTCTTTAACCTGAAACAATGTCTTCAAAAATGGCTCTAAATGCAGAGAAATGGAGGTTGTCTTAATACATATCCTCTGCTATATTTCCTCATTTGCAAGCAGCGTTCCCATTTTGGATTTCCAGCTATCATCATTTCTCCCCTCTGTACATAGGCGTCTCTCTTTTCTTGATACCCGCTATGTAAGGTCACAGTGGATTTTGAATTTATTTTCTTCTAACCTTTCTTGCAAGTTAGTGGAGGCAAGCAACCAAAACTTGAAACTCTGATACTTGCCTTATTTTTTTCTCAGTAGACCTTTTCAACATTTGACAGTCTGTCTTTCCTTCGGTGTTATCTTAAGGGAAGGAAAGAGCATTACAATGAGTTATATCGGAGAGCACACACAGAGAATAATAAATTCTATCCAATTAGTATAAACTGCATGTCTGCTCCTCAGGAAAACCTCTAACATACATTGGCAGGGCAGAAATTCAAATGTCAGTGACCCCTTTCACATAAAAGACTTTTTGAAGCAGCATTTCAGATCTGGCTACCAAATTGCACGCTAAGTCTCTTAGACAAGAGGATGCCTGCACTGAGTCTTGCCTGTGCTTTCTCAGCAAGGTATTTTGTCTGAAGGGCCTGGAGTAAGAACCACTGTGCTGGCTGTGCTCACGCTCCAGAAGAACTTGGCAGTGGTGATCCATGCACGGTGATGTTTGGAAACACCTTGGAAGGACTCAGGCAAGAGAGCTCAAGTGCTCCACAAAGTGGCCCGTTTGGACACATGCTGCCTGGATTTTGAGGCAGCTTTGGCCAGAAGCGGTACTGATGCTGAACATTTGAGGTGAGAGAGGAATGTGTGCTTTAGGATGTACGAGTAAGCCTGTCCTCTGGCTCCTGGCACTGAAGGACCTACTGTCATGACCAGCTAAAGGTCTCAATTATGGTTCTTCTGGTCATGACCTTAACATGTCCTCCTTGCTCAGTGGAGGCCAACAGCTGCCTGCCAAAGCAGAATTTTGGGTTGCTGAAAGAGAAAAGGACCTGCCCTGGGAGCAGGGTATGGCATGCACTGTGGGAAGGCCTGTTTTATGTATACAACATGCATTTTAGTCCTCTTAATCCACATGTCAGGCCAGAAGATCATGTTCAGTAATACCTGTCTGCTTAGCAGATAGGGAACTACTGGTTTAAATTCTGTTTAATAATTTAAGAACTATGAAAGGAAAAGTGGGCGTGTGTGTGTCATGTATGCAAACCGCTGTGTTGGAATATGTACAATGACTGTACACTTGCCTTTGGCCCGGAGAGGTCTTGCCATGGCTGAGGGCACCTTGAAAATGCTCTGGGTGCAACTCTCATGCCCACACTGTCACTGTGGGGCAGTCCCAAGAGCAAAAAGCATGCCTAAAGCTATCCTAGATGTCACAGCTTGCTGTCTGCTGCCTCATTACAGGCACTTAGCTTGCCTCCTTAGTTGCATCTAAAATAAATCAGTTGGAGAGTATGGTACCAATGTCTGTTCACGCCTGCGTGAATTATTTCCCTACTCCGAGATGGCAAGGTGATTGAAAGGGCAGAAAATCTGAATCTTTGATTCCAAAAGGCTGGAAAATTTCTGCTCATTAATTCCATGTGCTCCCTGGCATGATTTCCAAGAGGAAATCTCATAAGAATTTGCCCATCTTAGGGGTAAGTAAAAACTGCCTTTAAGAGACTTGATGGGCTATTACAGCTGGGGGAGTTGATAAAGCAATGTTGAAGCAAACTGGGGTGCATTATCAACAAACAACTTGGTTGGTCTAATAAACTGAAAGTGTAATTCTAGGGGAAGCCCATCTCCTTTAGCAGCAGGAACATTCAAGCCGTGTATTCCCAGGGTTCCCAAAGCAGGATAAAAGCTTGTATTTATCCACTGAGTCATGAATCAGCTAAAATAAATATTTTTATTTTAAAGTATGGTTTGGGTTTTTTTCTCTTTATAAGCCTCACAAGATGAGGACTGCACTGCTAAATCTCAACTTTAAAATAATTTTTTCTGACAAGACATGCATCACTGAAAATATGGGTCTGTAATGAAAGTGATGGCGCAAGTTTATAGCACTGCAAACACAAACATGCAATGACAGTATCTCAGAGTAATGCTCTGATTTTTACATGTCTGTTCTTCAAAAGTAGTTTTGCCTTAGTGAGATCCCATGAGGGTTTAACCCACAACAAATTTGAGCAAGCGATTTCTGTGGTTTTCCAGCATTAAATAAAATGGTCTAATCTGCGGTGGCAAAGGGGAGGTAGCGGCGTGTAAACCACCCCCTGCAGATACTCTGGTGTGGATGGTGTCCCTGGCTATAGTAGCAAACCTTTACTACCTCTTCCTTGGTCAGATCACATCGGTGTAGGGGCTGTGGGCGGTGCAGCCCTGTCCTGCTACCATCCCACTGCAGCCTCGGCTTCCTCTCAGTTATCCACAGAGATCCCACAATGATGAAGGCAGAAAAATAGCCTCTCCTCCATTCCTGAGCAGATAATAAGAAAAATGGATTATTAATCCTGTTTGTTCTTCTTATACTTTGCTCTTTCCTAATAGAAATACAGCTATTTCTTTCCTGAGTATGATAATAACCCTTGCTTCTGTAATCTTACTTGGCAAATTACTATAGATAGATACACAGAGATACAGATAGAGATATAGGTAATATCCATGAATATTCCAGCTTATTACCTTTATCCACCAAAGGATAAGATTACTTGCTGTGAAACTTTATTAAGCGCTATTTTAGATGACTTTCACCATAGAAAGCTGTATTATAACATGGGTGAAAAAAACCCACAGAACCTGCAATAAAAATTCTAAGAGGTGATACGTTATCCAAACTGAACTTTAAATCTTCTAAGAGATTCTGGTAACAAAGTGCTATGTCTCATTTCCTCAATTTTTTTATTGCCCCATTGCAAGATGCTATACTTTGCATGTAGAAAGCCAAGGAGGCATTTTCTGATAGTCTGATTTTCAGAATAACGTAGAATATATCATTTCAGTATCTCCTGAATCAGATGTATCGTATTAGCTCCAAGACAAAAAGAGAAGGATTTTACCTGTATGTATATTAAATGAGCATGAATTCTGAGGAGGACTGTGTTTATGTGAGCATCTGTAGGTGGGTATGGGCTTTGAAAAGCAGGAATTGGGAATTGTGACATACCTTACAAAAACAATGATCTGCTCAAACTTCCAGCCACACTAGCAAAATATGTTCTGGCTACATGCTTGGATCACTTGGGATCTCTCCTGACTGCAACCAGGTTCTGCAGCTGCAGAAATCGCCCTATTTATCTGCTGCTGTCTCTACTGGGGGAAGATGCTTTAAAATATAGCCCTCATTATTAAGTTCTTCAGTGATTTACTGAACATATGTTGAAAGGGCTTGGGCGGGTTTTTTTTAACAAGAACAGTATCCTTATTTTGTTTTCTCCAAAGCTACTCCTTCCAAGTTTGCTGAGTCTGTTAGCCCCGAGCATTTAGTTTCCAAATGAGTGTGGCAGCATTACTTGTTTCTTCAATACGGCAAGATAAAAGGGACAAGCAGAATATGGTGTTTTCTAATAGGATCTGAAAAAATAGGGTTTCTGGGTTAGGGTTGGGGTTTTTTTCAAAGAAAAATTTCATAGGTGAGAAAGACATGGCAAGAAAAATGCTTTCTCATCTAATACACTGAAGAAACTGTTCAGGAACAGTTAATCCCCCCAAAAGATACTTCTTGAGCAATTCTGGCAAGATTAGATAGAAAAGACTATTACTTATGTGTCTTACTGTTATTTGCAGAATGGGTAGGAGGTGTCAAGACACAAGCCTACTGGGGTTTCGATACTTTAGGTCATGCTTTCTCCTGCGACCTGCATTATTTCTCATTCATGTCACTTCTCTTTTCATCATTCGCTTTAGACTTCCATCCCTATGGCATACAGTATTTAAGGCCTGATCCTAAGCTTGCTGAAGTTAGTAGAAAGACTTATGGAAGCACTAGTGGAAATACTCTGAGGGCTTTTAATTAACCCTTGTTAAACTTTTCACCAAATAGGGAAAAACTTCCCAAAGAGGGAATAATAATTGGGTTTGGTTGCCTTCCTGTATTACTTTGGAAAGGCTACTTGTGAGTACTTCCCAAACTGGCAGACCATGCATCAAGTCATGAAACTATAGGCAGGGCCATTAGGTATGTTTATACCAAAAAATGTGAAAAAGTAAACACAACAGTTAGTTCACAACCAGTCAATCATTTATGAAAAAAAGGCTGAAGAGCTATGATTGATGCTAACCAGAAGAGAGATGTTTGTATTTCAAACTTATGTCATTTGTGATGCTGTTTTTTATGCGCTGACATTATATAGGTTATGACCTGTTGGTTCAGCATGATCACTGTATTTCTGCTTCTTGCTAAAGACAAAGTATAGCAGTCTGGATAGAGCTGAGAGTCCAACAGAGCACCGACGATCTCAAGGATGAGCATCCCATGACCTTTACTAGTATGAGGTATCACAGGGCACCAAGGTATATATGATCCCAGCCATCCTAAAGTAGATAAACCAGCACATGGAGTAATCAATTCTGCAGGGAACTACAAAGGTGTTTTGTTACTGAGTAGTCTATGATGTGATTGACCAGGAACTAGCAAACTGTAGCAGATAAAACTAATCTGCTTTAAAAGGAAATGAGGTAGAAGCCATACAAAAAATCTGCTTATGGGTGTAGGAGTGGATCTCCACTGAGTTGTAAAAGCCTGAAACATGAACAGGTTGGCATGCTTTCCAGAGACGTGGAGACATTTCTCTGCACTGGACTCCTGCACCACTGTTGTCTCTTGATGGGATTGAAAGGAAAGATGAGTGACAATCAGTCCCTGTAAGTGCCTGATTTAAAGCCTTTGCCAACTTCCAACCCATCTTTCTCAACAAAGTGTCTGCCAGCCTAAAGGGTTTTCTTCAATCAATTTTTATTTTACTTGTTGATAATTGAAAATCTTCAACACGTGTCTGTGAAGATCCCTCCATCTTTTTGTTTTCCAGGGGAAAATTATGAGTACATGTGTCAGTTCACATCTCCTGGGTCCTTGAAATCCACAGTGTATGGATTTCAAAATAAGCTCAAATTGTGTCCCATTATAATGCTCTACCCTGTACAAAGTGTAATTAAAGCACCCTAACCACTGCATCATCACAACCCTCTGAGGTTAATCTTAATCTTTGCTGCCTATTTTAAACTACATTAGGCCACAATAAACCAAGGCTAGCCTGATTGCAGCAGTCCCAGTGAGCTCACATAGTGATGGTTACTTTCTGGTATAACTTTGCTACCCAAATAACCAATCAACACTGTGGTTGTTCAGCTGGGGATGATCTTTGTTTTGAATCTGGAGAGATGGAGAAATTCATGCCTCTGGAGCTGGGGCAACCAAACCAGTCATCAACCATGTCTCTCAAAAAGAGAGCAAATATGAAACCCCATAAGAAGGTCTACTTAGCTGAGTAAGCGCATTCAGGGATCTGAAAGTAAAGACCAATCCAAATTGGAAGGCTAGGCTGAGACCCCTTTTAAGAGTTTGACCTCTTGTTCCTAAGAAATTCCCAAAGGAAAACACCTTATTCCTATCTTCTGTGAAATATGGCTTACCACATTTCAGAAAGGATGTAGTTGTGTTGTCATGCTTCTAGTTTATTTATTGCCCTAACAGCCTGAATTATATAGAGTCATGGATTTCTGTAGTACTCTAATTTTTTAAAAATTAGTTTCTGTTCATAAACATGAAGAAGCTTCCTAAACAGCAATTATTCCTTTAACAGAAAGAGTTTTAGATTTGTTCTAGTCATCGTTGTAAGTGCAAAAAGGAAGACTCTACCAGATAAGATACTTTACAATCTTTAGGGTTAATTTAGTTTAATTATAAATACGTATTTTATTCAGCTTCTTAACTGAAATTTGTCAGCCTCAAGATACTCTGTTGGCTGAGGTAATCATTCAATATTTAATAAACTGTGTAGGCATAGACTGCCATTAGAATTCAATAAGAGTGGTATTTCAAAGAGCATTTTGAATAAGGGCTGCTACACACCCAAGTGGTTTATGCAATATAGACATGCAAGGAAAGTTTTCCAGTTCTGTAGAATAAAACAGGGTTACAAAGGCATGGCAAGTGGTTCAAAATGGGGTAGAAGTCCTCAACATCATGTCCAGTTTAATACAGGCTTAGGAGACAAACTGGTTTAAAACCCGCTAGTTCTCTTATCAACAGCACAAAGCAACTCACCTCCTTCCTGCGACTCCACCTTTTCCTTGTGGCTGCCGTAACTTGCTTGGGAGAGTAACATTACAAAACTGAGTTGTAATATGATTTATTTACTGGACCTGAAGAGGAGTAACCACAGTGAAATGAGCTTGGTGTCTGTGAACCAGCACGAGTACAGGGAAACAGCATTCAGACATTGTGGGCATCTTGTGTCAAACCAGACTGCAGTGCAGAGTTTTGATTTAGTTTAATGAATCCAAATTAAACACTTTGACTTGGGCATATCAAACCCTTTTGCTTCCATTTAAAAAGTTAAAACCAAATGTTTTGCCGTATCCATGCTTTTTTAAAATTTCCATTCTGCAAGTCACTCAGCTTGCTGACTTTTCAGCCCAGCTTAGGAAGAAAAACATCAGGCTTTTCCACAGAGTGGAAAAAGAGCTGGGAAAAAATGCTTATGCTAAACCTAATTGGCAGTAGGGAATAATATCAGATTTCTGAAAAAATGTTTATGTACGGCAACCCTTGCTGCTTAACTGGCAGGCAGGCTGAAAAATGTGGCTGGATTAACCATGCCCCAAACTCCTGGCTTTCCTGAAGAAAGTGGCACGGCTGACATGAGTGCCAGCTCAGCAGTGGCGAGGTGGCTGCGGAGCCTCGAGAAGGAGCAGGGGATCCAGATCATTACTAGTTCTGCAACATTTCTGCTGAATAACCAGAGCAAGAAGCTTTCAGTCCCCCCAGCTGCAGCTTCCCCCGCCCCAGCAGCTGAGGAGCCCGCATGTCCCTTACGTAAAGGATTCTGCTATTTAAAGAGTGTTCAAACGTACAGATATGAATTCCTCTGTGTGAGCAACGCACCGTTGCATTTTCCTACCTCTTCAATTAATGAGAGGATTTCTAATGGCAGCAGCTCCATGGTCTGTCAAACCTCACTGTGGTCCTATTCCATATGGAAAAAGCAGTGAAATGTATTGAATTCAATTAACTTCACGTTTAAATTTAGAATGACAAATAATTGACAGTGAAAGTCTGGGAAATTTTTCACACAGAAAAGAAGTGGTGAGTTTTGCTTTCCCATAAACTTGCTAAAAGCTTAAATATTACCATGCTCTAGGAGAGTTTGGGTGAAATATATTTGAGTCTGAAAAACCAACATGAAAATGTTATTTGGAAATGTTTTTGTTTTCACAACGAAACCCTCGGCAAACATGATCCTCTCTCCCCCTCAGATTTGTGTGACAAGTTTCACTGGCTCAAATAAAATGTATTTATTTGCAGAGAACCCTTTCAAGAAAATTATTTTGAAATGAGTTGACTTTGGTTGTTATCCTACACTTTTTCACATTTTATTAAGTTGACTCTTAACAGATGGTGTTTAATGAATAATTACACAGTAAAAAAAATATTTTGCATTTAAAGAAAGCTTTGTGCAGATTTACTAATCAATTAGACCCTGTATCTCATTTGTTTATAGTACATCTCCCAATTGGAGTGTAATTATCTAACTTCATATTTATATTTAACTGTCTAAATTGAAGGAAATAAAACAGAGTTGAAGCAACTAATTGTCAGCATTACCCACCAATTCATATTGAAGGATTAATCAGTACAGAAGAGTATGTGAGCTTAAAATATTCTAGGCTTTTATACGTGCTGACAATAGTATTTGTGAGTGCTTCCCTCTTCTGTGGATACTCTATTACATAGTCCTGTAATCCATACCATCCACTAAATATCTGTTGAAATGTGCAATTACATCTGAAGTATCACAGTCGTTTTTCACTGCAGTAAAATAGTGGATGGAAGGAAAAAAAGAGACTTTCAGGGTACTGTAAAGGCATGAGGCACGTTACTGCACAGTACCGTGAGCTTATTAAGATGACGAGCCTGGTCCAGCTGCCCCTCGAGCCTGTGGAAGACATCCCACTGATGTTTTTCAAGGGCTTTGAGCCTTTGATCTGTACCCTGATGGGTACTGGTTTAAATTTGATGCTTGGTATTTAGATTTTCCCAAATTCAGGAACAATGTTTTCCAACACCCGGTGGATGTCTTTGCACTCATGCGAACACCCAGTTTCCCCATCCCTCAAGAACCTCTCAGTCCTTTCATAACTCTTCCTCCCCTTCCCTTGTTTAGGTTTCCCATAATGCTTTTGCACATTCCTCATCCCCATACACATTTTTATTCATGTTTGTGCTTTCAACTTGTAAAGCAGAACTAGCAAATCCCGGCAATATTGCATTTGTCACAGAGCTCACCGCGAAGCAGAGTCACAAATTAGGCGTACTTGCTCCACCGTTACGTGCTGCAAAAGCCACAGCGGGAATCAGCAATGGCGTGAGTAGCTGCAAGCGAAGCTGATTTTGTGGGGCTGTGAGGCATGATCGGATTTCACAGTCCTTGTGTGTTTTTACATCTCTCAACTTCTGTCACTGATGATTTTCCATTCTTCTCAACTTTTTCCTTATACTTGAAATGAGCTCCTATAAAGAATACTGTCATGTTTGGATTTAGAAAAAAACTCCTTTTACTTAAAAAGGAAAAAAATTCAGAAGGAATGCAAAAACACTCAACCAGCCCCCTGGGTTTATTTTGCCTATCTATCTCCTCTCTATGTCTATCTTGGCTTCCACATTCTGAAAGATTATTACGTTAAAGCTTTTACATCCAGCGCAACTCATCTTAAACATCTGTAGGGTTTGGTGTTCTGTGTGTACTCTCCAGGTATTTTTCAGCTCTAGAAGCAAATTGTAGGAGAATTTAGGACTAATATCTAGGTCACTTCATCTAAGTACCTGAAAATTTTAGGCAAATAGGTGAAATTACAGATCAGTTCTCAGTTACTCCCTTATTTCTTCTAACACTTGAGATGGGTTAGAAGGACTGAAGGTTGTTATATCTTCTGTATTTTTAAAAAAACTGTTGTAGCTGATCTGAAGAACTGTTGGAATGTATGTTTCAAGCACGTTTGCTTTTTTGATTTATAGCAAAAATAACAAAGAAAAACAAACTTGCATTCTTGCTGTTTTGAAATGTGTTGCTGATATTCTACATGACATCAAAGAACACTTTTAAAAGGTCGTTTAGCACATTAAATAAATTTAACTGGATGAATGTCTATACCAAGAAATCTGGACAACCCCAACACAATGTTCTAAATAGCAGCAACTTCTTGCTCCCTGGCTATAAAATGAATTTAAATAAAAATCAGTGAAAGACTGAATTTTCTTCCTGTGGCCTGCTATACTTGAAAACTACCTTAACTTCCATATTTATTTTCTTTTCACAGTCCCCTAAAATGTGCTAAGGAATAAATAGCAAGCTGAAAGATAAGGAGGGTAAAGACCCTGGTGTAACATCAGATGGCATGTAGCAACTCGGTACAGATAGGAAAATATTATGTATATCTGGAATGACAATAACAGTCGACCTAATACAATATCACTACAAATACAAATATGCAGATTAAATGAGCCACAAATGTGACACTTCTCAAAGGCTCCAGGAATCCAGTACTACCCAGTAAACCCAGAATTGTCTCAGAATATACGTTCAGCAGAATTCAAAAACTGTTCTCCCTGGAAAAGATCAAGAGATGGACCCAGGCAGTGCACCAGGCATGGACTTCACCGATTAATCACAGACTCAGGGAGGTATCGCTGCAGTGAGCAAAGTGGAGCCAAAGCTACGTGATGCCCAGGCAGGAGTGTCCCCGAAAGGAAGCATCAGATTGTCCAAACTGCAGAAACCGGTGCTGCTCGGCTCTTCTTCAGTCTCCCGGAAACATGCAGGGATTTTCAGGTGGTAACGAGCTTGTGCAGCAAGCATTGTAAAGACATTGGTTTGCTGAACCTGCTGCTCTGTGGAGGCACTGGGCTTGCTGCTCGTGGGAGAGGAGCGCGGCTGCGTGTCAGCTCCCCTTCATGCTCTTCTTTCCCACATGCATCCTTCTTCTCTCAGAAGAGCAAAAGCATCTTTTTGGCCTCGGTTACTGCAGTGTAAAACATGAAAAACTCTGCTGAAGTCGCTCTAAACCATGTGTATGAAACAGTCCTGAGGTCAGCATCTTTGTAACTGCCTGCAGGTTATTTCCAAGAAGTGGGAAAATGTTAGGAAAACACTGTGCTGTACTCAGCATTTCATGCTCTCCTGTAACACAGTACACGAGAGCAACAGTTTAGCACAGCAAGGAACAGATATTATGCACCATCAGATAAGATCACTCGATACAAGCAAAATATGTCCTGTGTATGTAGTATAAATATATGATGCGCTGGGTAGAAATACTCTTTTTAGTTATTAGTTGCTACCTGTGGCTGAAAACAGTTGCAGTGCGATAGGGATGGCTATCATGGGTAACCTAGGGAGAGAGCAAGTCGGAGAGATCTAGATTGATCCAGACGGCTCTACATATAGAAACAAGAGGGAAGACATGGTAATTGTAAGTGGTAAGTCTCTTGACTGCCTGTTGCCCTAGTTGCTCTTTCAGTGACAAGTCACTTTAGGGAGGAAATCTAACTGTTCGTGGCATTCTGCCTACAGGGAGCAACTTATGAAGACTGGAAAATGTCAACTCGTACGAAGGAATTGTTAACCCTTCTCCGGGAGGGAGGAGTGTTAATCACTAATGGAGAGCAAGGCAAGAATAACTGTGAGAAAACCTCTCAGCTAACAGCCCATTTTGCTGTCACCAACTTCCGAAGATTTGCTAAAGGCTTTTCTGCCAGTGAGGCAAACTGGGAGCATTTTCCCGGCAGTGTGCGGGAAGCGGCGCTGGATGCTACCCTGTCTGGTGTTGGGCAAGGGCAAGCCCCCTCCCCAGCACCCTCCCCAGGGCAAACCCAGCCCCCAGCCCTGCTGCACAGATGCAAGCTCTGCATTTCAGAGGGGAGACGGAGGGGAGACCCATGTCAGTACAGTGAGATACCACCCGCAGAAATGAGATGCCTGCAGAGTGTTTGGATGGGTGCTGTTGGCTTTAGCCAGGCATAGGCATTTGCCTCCTTCTAAACTCATCCTGCTTGCTCCTTATTAGCTCCCTATTCTTCTGCAACAGGCTCAGTTATGGAAAGAGAACACAAAATTGGAGGAAAACTGTTCCGTGAGGCTGCTCTAATTCACACCAGGGATGGAAAAGTCCTTTTTGGCCTCAGACCACAGAGGTGGTTTACAAAGCCCTCACTTGTTGTCCTCAGTCCTTCAAGAATACATACAGAAACAACAGCGAAAGAGGCCATGATCGGCTGCTCATATTTGTGGTGAGCAAGACTTCAGTAAGCGAGATCAACTATGTCAGGCTCGTTTGATTACGAAATCCATATAATACCCCAGTGAAAGCCATGAGAACCACTCTCATGTGACGTGATTTCAGTGGGTAATTCTCTCCTGTGATGACTACGTGAGAATAGTTGTTTTTCACTCAATGCATCAGGTGGATTCACAGCCTGAGTTCAGTGCTTTATTGACAACAAAATCCTGACCAGGGCTTAGCTCCATTCGCACTACCCGTTCCTGCCTCACTGTGCACTACCCCTGTAACACCGACACGCCAAGGTGGTCTGGCAGGGCCAGTGTAGGCAATGCAGGCAAGCGGCTTGCCCAGCTGCAGCCAAGAGAGGTGATTGTCCTCTAAAACCTTTGCAACAGGTGGCAGTTGATAAAAAAAAAAAACCCTACTTAACTTATGAGGTCTGGATATTGGAAGGGAGCAGGAAGTTTTTTCCCCTCTCTGCAAATTGGCCCCAGCTGATGAGGAGCCTGGGGGCAAAGACCCAACATGCTGATTGTAGAAGTAAATTTGGAGAGCAGAACGTGAGCTGGTGGGCTCTCATGCTGACCCATCTCAGCAAGCTGTGATGTTCCTTTTGCTACATGTGATGAAAAGACCCACACGTGATACTAAAGCAATGCTTATCAGGGAGAAAACAACCCGTATGCATGGGTGATGAAACAGCAGGGAGGGGATCTGGTTTTCAAACCCAAGCCTAGCTACTGCCCGATTAGATCTCACCTAAGTAATGTTAGGTTAATGGTTGGACTGGATGATCTTAAAGGTCTTTTCCAACCTAAACGATTCTATGATTCTATAAAGTGCAGCAGCAGTAAATATGCCGAGTGCCAAAGGAAGGATATAATGAGGCATGAGAGAAGATGGTTTTGTTGTTCCCTGCCGGAATTTCTTCTCTTTGGGAGCACTCTGCAGAAACACTCAGGGCTGCACACCAGCAAGCGGGGCTGTTGGTAGGAGCAGGCAGCAACACATCTCGCCGCTCAGTGCAGATTAGTTCATTAAAAACAGGTTTCATGGCTGTTGCTTCTCACTGGATTTTCATCTCTGCCTCCAACATCCCACAGCAAAGCACCCAAAACCTGGTCATCCTCTGTAGGGAGGGTTCTGGCAAAATCACCCTGCAGCCTGCCAGCTGAGGCAATGCAGGAGAGATTTTGGAGAGGTAACCTCTAAGTGATGTTGCTTTAAATCTGCAAGGCTAGAAATTTCTGCACAAGGCTTACTTTGTTTATAAGTTCTGCTTATTTGCAAACATATTTTAAACAGACACACTCCTATTTTGAAGACTTCCATAACAACTCTATTATATGTGCTACAGAAGGGTGAGATTGCCCAAAGATGCTGTGAATCACTTTATCTTGGCAGCAAGTGTTATAAAGTATATAGAAAATTATGAAGTATTATAATACAGTTTTCTGTCGGGAGCTTGATTCAGGATGAGATCTTATGGGAAATCATGCTAATAACGAGGTAATTGCCGAGTTAGATGAAAGGCTTACAGCTGCTGAGAGCTGGCTGCAGTAGGAACGGAGGAGAGGACTACCTGAAAGTAGGTTGTAGTGAGGTGGGTGTTGGTCTCTTTTCCCAAGTAACAAGTGATAGGATGAGAGGAAATGGCCTCAGGTTGCACCAGGGGAGGTTTAGATTGGATATTAGGAAAAATTGCTTCACGGAAAGGGTTGTCAAGCACTGGAACAGGCTGCCCATGGAAGTGGTTGAGTCCCCATCCCTGGAGGTATTTAAAAGACATGTAGATGTGGTGCTTAGGGCCATGGTTTAGTGGTGGACTTGGTAGCATTAGGTTAACGGTTGGACTTGATGATCTTAAGGGTCTTTTCCAATCTGCATGATTCTATGACTGTCAAAGGAGCTGAAGGGGATCAGACACATAAATCCCACTGACATGTAGTGAATTTGGGGTGTCTGAAGCTCCAGTAACAATCCCAGCCTAAGCAAAGAGAGGTATGATGGATTTTTTACACTTGAAAGGTGCTTGTGATTTGAGGTTGGTCACATTGCAGGTGCGCTGAGAAACACCATGGCGGTGAGCTGTGCAGGTGCTGCTCCCGGAGCTCCCCACTGCCGACAGAGCAGCGGGCACTGCCGCTGTGAAAATGCCACAGGCAAGAGCTTCATTTCCTGCAGAGAGACTGCTTTGGGACAGAAAAGTACGATGCGTTATCTGAGCACAGGTATTACAAGCTAGCTATTACAAATGCTACTAGGTTTAGAGAAAGCTGGGTGGGAAAGCAAAGAGCTTTAATGTTGAAGATAGCATCTTCTTGCCTTGATTCTCCCAGCCCCTTACTTCTGTTTAAGCTGGGGAAATTAATAACACTAAGATTATTAAGGGAAAGTACTCAGAAGGCTGAGCTGTCATACAAAGACAGTGCTGGAAAAAAGCCATAAGTGTCAGGAAATCACCCAGACCAGAGGAGCTCACATATCAGCCGCCTGCCAGAGCGCTTCAGAGCACAGAGGAAAGCCTGCTAATTGCAGGGGACATCTCAGTAAATTGGCCCCTACCCCAGACTGGTGAAAGGTATTGACTTTCATGCCTATTCTAAGAAAGGCTTGATGGTGTTTATCTTATTTTTCTCTCTTACTTTTACTCAATTCCAGTTGTTCTTGTGTGCAAACAAGGCTGCCAGGGAATACTTAATGACCTCAAATTTAGGTTTCTAGTGTTATTCTCACACCTCAGGGTGTCTGGGACCTCCTTTGGAACTGGTACTGGTGGTGTGGGGCAGCTCAGGGGCCAACAGAAACAGCCTAGAAGGACTGAAATAGCACAAGCACTTAGTTTGGGCACCCAAATTGCTTCCATAGTTTGAAATTGTACCCACAAAAAAAATAAACATGGTAATTTTTGCAAGGAGAAGCCTCTTGCTGAGTTACCAAGGCAATGCCAAACCCCCTGCAAATCATTGCAATACCCAGCAGCAGTGAGTTGGTGAAGCTGCACGAGTCCCTTAGCTGGGGAAGGGACAGATCTCTGTGGTCTTGAACACCTCTTGTATTGCAGACAACCTGGCTTTCCCCCACACAAGATCAGTTAAAGCCCCTTGCACCTTCCCCAAACATGGCCCTGGCATGCCGGACGCCAGGCATGGGTTTGCAGCTCTTCTCTTTTCCGGACGTGCACTGTCATGTGCAGCTCTGCCAATGCACAGGAAAGAAAATAGCTCAGAATGTCCTTCACCAGCCCTGGCATAGACTCGCCCTGCCTTGCCCTCCTCCCACACTCTCTGGCTGTTTAGGGAGGCCACAGAAATCCAGTGTTATTTTAATTTCTTCAAGCAGCTATCAAATGAGTTAGGTCTACCATGCTGAGCAAGACCATAAGCAAAATTATGAAGAAGAGACTGAAGCCCACCAAACTGGGAATACAACCAATACAAAAGCGCAAGCATTTTTTAAATTCATTGCAATGCCGAAGTTGAATTTATGACAGCGTGACGATGCTGTCAGATTTTTAAGAATACGCTATGGCAGCTCTTTCAGGATTGTATCCCAGCATTATTATTTAATAAGTTCCTTCAGCCAGGGTGTTTACAAATAAATAAACCAATAGGTTAAGTGCAAAAACAATTCCACTAAAAGGATGTGCTCTATTTGCTCTGGTCAGGTATTGCTAATAATAGAGGTATCAAAAAATGACTCAAACCATAACAGAAAGGTTGAATGTTTGAGTGCACACTGCAAAGGAATACCCGGCCATATAGACACCGAAATCACGTCCTTTCAGATTAGCGTGGGGAAGTAAGCAAACACCACACAGCCCTGGTACACCCTGTCCTTGCAGCAAGGGTTTGATGGTATTTCTGTTCCTGTTTGCCAGGCTGTGTTTGGGGAAGAGAGCATTCCCTTGGAAAAATAACCTCTTCAAATGACAGACACAATATTTATTCATCAGCAAATGTGCATTTAACAAGCTCAGCTGGCTGCCCTCTGCTCTGGCAGTTTCAGGAAAACCTTTCTTGCAATGCATTGCGCTCTGCTTTCCTAGCGGGCTGGGGATGCCATCCGCTCTTTCTCCTCTGCTGGCTGTTTTCCACTTATTTGCTTACTGTTTTCCATCCCACTTAGTGCTGCATAGCCTGGAGGGAGTGAACTAGATTCTCTTTCTGGGGCATCATCAAAAGAAATGTTTACCCAATTGCAGACAATCACATCTGTGTAAATCTGGTGGCAGCACATGTGCGCTGCAGTGGCCTGCACAGATTTTATTTTTCCTGATAGCATGGGAAGAAAAGCATCCAGTGCCCCCCACCCCAAGCCCCGGATCAGTGTGTGAGGCTGGCAATCATTTGGCAACACTTTCCATCTGCTTGGAAACAAAGGCATTTGAACTGAGACCATTTGGGGATTATAAATCCCGGGGTACCATTTAAATCATGTTTTGAAACAGTCTTCCTCTGAAACAATCTTCTTCAGTCTTCCTCCATCAGCTGCAAATTACCAATAGGCAGATTATCAACTACCCTATTAAAGAGAAGTCTGTAGTTATTTGGATCAAATGTGTCAGCCAGAATATTAAAATATGTAAAATAATATACAGTTAACATGCATATTTCTTGAGGCAGAAATTATTTTTCCTGTTTCATAAGGCACCAAAATCACTCTCAGCAATCAACCTGCACCGATAGAAAGAAGACTTCCTTTTGCATCAAACTCCTTGATTTCCAAATACAGTTTTCCAAACAAATTCTCCTTTTGAACAGATATCACGCCTAACAACACCACAGTCAAATGCCATGGAGGGTAATGCCAGGCTGTGTTGGTACTGGAGCATGGAACCAACTCCTTTTTTCTGGAATTTCCACCTGAATTAGCCAAAGAAATAGGTATATGCAAAAGTAGAAACATTCACTCACATTTACAGATTTGAAGCACATTAAAGCCATTTTTTTTGCATATGCACCCACTGGGTTTAATCAGAATTCTAATGAATTTGTCTTTCAAGATGTTTTCCTTTTTTTCACTAATTAGATAATTTTATAACCATGTTCCTGGTTCAAGCCCTATTCCTACATCAATCCTTCCACTCTTGATCTACAAATGAAATCTCAAATATGGCCTAAAATATTCTCAAACAATTATTCAACATACAACGTAAAGTTACAGCTCTAGAAAGGATCTCAAGGGACTACACAGTTCATCTCCCTGCCCTGCAGCCCCAGTAGCCCTTCTGACAGACATTTGTCTAAAGGTCCCTGACCAGGACGATCCCACACTTGCACCACCCAATCTGCCCCAGTACATCATCAGTCTTCCCCTTAGCAATATTTGGTTTGCTCTTTAAGTAAGGCCTCCAACACGTAAATCATCAAGCCCTGACGATTGGAAAACATGGTAGTTTATCCGAACTTTCTCTAACCTGTTTTGTTTTCTTATTCACTGACATCTTGCTCTTTTCTAACTGGAATTGTGCTAGCCACCTGATTACAGCTGACCTTACTAATAAGGATTAATGCCAAAAGGCACTAAACACTGTTTTCATACCATCATTTATCGATTGCAGCAAAGACTTCGGTTGGGGCTGGGGGATGTGCTCGGCTTCCAGGCGGTGCCCGCAAACTGCTTTCTCCTGGGGGTTAAAGCAAGGCATCAGGTATTCACACAGTCACATCCCATAGAATCATAGAATCATGGAGTGCTTTGGGTGGGAAGGGCCCTTCAGAGCCCCCCCAGCCCAGCCCCTGCAGTGCCAGGGACAGCTTTAACCAGCCCAGGGTGCTCAGAGCCCCGTCCAGCCTGGCCTGGGATGGTTCTGGGGATGGGGCCTCCACCGCCTCTCTGGGCAACCCCTTCCAGTGCCTCACCGCCCTCACTGTAAAACATTTCTTCCTTATGGCCAGTCTAAATCTGTTCTTCTGTAGTTTAAACCCATCACTCCCTGTCCTGTCACAGCAGGCCTTGCTAAAAAGCTTGCCCCCCCCTTCCTGCAGCCCCTGTCAGCACTGCCAGGCCGCACTCAGGCCTCCCCGCAGCCCCCTCCTCTCCAGGCTGAGCACCCCCAGCCCCCCCAGCCTGGCCCCGCAGCAGAGGGGCTCCGGCCCTCGGGGCATTTCTGTGGCCTCCTCCAGACCCGCCCCAACAGCTCCGTGTCCTTGTGCCGAGGGCCCAGAGCTGGGCGCAGGGCTGCAGGGGGGGTCTGCCCAGAGCGGGGCAGAGGGGCAGAATCCCCTCCCTAGGGAGGTTAGACAGAGTTATGCATTGGGATATCACATTTAGCAAGTTAATCACTAATTAGTATCAAAGGCAATAACTTTATGAATTTGGGAGAGATCTCCACCGACGACTGGTGAGACAGACAGACACGCGGAGGGGAAGGGCTCATTACGGGGCACACCTCCAGCGCAGCCTTTCCACGTGGGATGTGCGAGATGCCTGGGGAATGAGCACTCAAATCATCTCATATGGAATAGACAGGAAGAAATATAGGAGTGAATCTGGCAGAAAAGGAGGCAGGTAAACACGTCCTATATGCCAGGAAGTGAAATTATTAGGTGGGGGAAAGTAACTTTAGCAGACAAACTGTAGGCTTTGCTAGGATTTATGGTTCCAGTGTTCCCGCCTTTCCCCTTTCTACTGGTAAAACTCAACCAGTTGGCTTTCTTCCCACCAAGAAATCCATCGGTCCTTGACCCTGCATGAAGATTTATTTTGCTTCTTACGCGGCTGGGGAGTAAGCATTCAAAAAGGGTTTCTTTCCATATTCTCAGCTTTAGAATACAATTCCTCTTACCTGTATTCTTGCAACTATGTTTTCTTTGTGTTTTGTTTTATTTATTGAAATTATGTGGGGTTTATTTCAGATATGCTTTATTGGAAGAGCAGCACTGCTAACTGAAAGGCTGTTTTTGCTTTTACCGGAAAGGCTTTTCTGAATATTAGCTTTGGATTGGCAAATTTTCAGTAATTTGTACTCTCAGCAACACATTGGTATGAAAATTGGATTTGGGCAATGGGCATTCCCTGAGCTACTTTACCTTCAGTGTAATGACTTTAGCTAGAAGTTGAGCATACATCATGCTTCCATCTATTGCTTTTCTGCTCAGGATCAGCTGCACATTTGGGATCTCAATCTTTTAACCCTTCTTTGTGCTGAGTAGCACCTGATAATGGGAAAATACCATCCCTTTGATTGATTTGTAGAGCTTGACATTTTAAGCCTCCATTAAGAGAGTCCTGTGAAAATTAGGGCATAATTTAATTATGCTTGGACCACAAGGTGACCCCAATTTCTTTTTAAAGCACCCTGATTTCACTGGCATGCTTCTTTGATTTCTAGACTGGTATTTTAATCATCTTAACATTGAAGTAGCTCTTCTTAAGACCTGAAGTAGCGCTTGGGAAGAAGGAGGAGGGGGAAGGATTGCAGTCCTTGCATCAACTCTTATGGCTGGCATTGTGGATGGTGGACACCAGGGTCAAAGATCCCTGTATTCTCTTGTACTGAGAAAGCTGTTCCCTTCCTAAGAAAAAGGATTGAAAGTTTGACATTAAAAATCAAAATATTAGATGATACCCAAATATCTCTGTCTGCAAGTTTAAATGAGAGGCCATTCATTTAAGAAAGAAACAGACTTTTTAAAAAATGGCATTTAAACATTGTTACTGCTTATCCAAACAGGGGGGAAAAAAAGGTGGGGCGGGGGGGGGATATATATATTTTTTTTTTAATCAGGTCTTGTGGTTTTATTGTCAGTTAAGAAGTTCCTCTGAGTGGTGGAAATTCTTGTCTGCCTGGGGCCAGTGTCTCTCCAATATAAACACCAGGCAAATTGAGTTAGAAACTGCAGCTCCCGAGTTCCCTCTTTCATTTGTTTCCTCTTCTCTAGGCCTGGTCTGTCACTGGCAATCACATTCCCTTGCTGCCTGCTTTTGTAGCTGTATGGGGGAAATCACATAAATTAGGTAGTCATAAATCTAACCAGATGGGAATTGTGTTCACCTGCTACATGGTAGAGGCAATGCTCTTATTAACTCCACTAATTTTCCTAATGACTCTGATCAGCAAGTTCTTCCTCCTTTAACACCTTGCAGGACAGATTTTGATGCCTGGTCAGACTGAATGACTTTACAAAGTAGTCAGAGTACATCAGCTCCACAGTATAAACCATGCAATGTTTTTTGTTTTTTCTTTCTGTCCTTGAGCCCCAGATTTATACCTCTTAAAAGTATCAAGATATATGTGCAGGATGGTTTTGGATTAAAATTTTAAAAGGTAAAGAAGCAATGGTGGATGTTGATTTAAGATCCTGAAAGGAGGGATAAATGTATAACTGTTTCTCCATTCCCATACCACCAAAGACCTAGAAATAAAACTCATCATGGATTCCCATGCTGTAACTAAAGGAAAGGTGACTGGAGAGGTATGCGTCCGTCCTACCTGCACTCATTTAAAAGCAGAATTTACCTCCATAGCCAGCTGAAGGAAGGAAATTGTTGTAGATGACATTTTTTCAATTATCCCCTGCCTTCGGATGCGGTGACACCACCTCTGAAGTTGTTTGTCTCACTATCAATGTTAAAGTCATATAGCCTAAGGATCCAAGACAGCTACTTCAGATTTTCAGGTCACTTACGGTAGTGAGATAGTTTCTTCCTTAGGATTAATTGGACTATCTTGCTAATTTTCCCTTCAGGAAACATTTGTCAAAGAAAAACAAACAAAGATAGCTATGTCCACTTCTGTGGGGAAGTTCTTCCTATAAATGAATACACTTGCAAGTAATCAAACTTAATTACTTCTTCCAAACCCTCTGAAATCCTTGTTTTATCCTGCTGCATAAAGACTTGCTGCTCACAATATTTTGCAAGAGCTCTGAAGTCCTAATTTTGCATACTCCAATTAATAATATTCTAAAGGGACTGAAGATATAAACAGTCTTTCTAAATTAATACTCATATTTCTGTGTAAGCTTTTAATCAAAGAAGACAGCATGACACCTCCAGAGGCTTGTATGCCATTGTGTTGCCAATAACATTGTATTGTTCTATTCGAGATATATTTTATTCCCCTATTCTCATGATGTTTTCAGTTCCTTATAAATCGCTTCTAGTTATTAGTTTTTTCCGTGGTTGGTCTTCAGTTTAGGAGATTGATTTGGATTTGGAATGGGTTTTTATCATATATATATAAAAAAATTTTCAATGCTGCTGTAAATGACTTTTATCGAGTATCTTTATTTTGTGTGTATTTCTGGGATAAAATGCCTTTCTTATTTATATCCCTGTCAAGTGCTAAGTACCCCCAGGAAGCTGGAGTTCCTCCAGGCCATCACACGTGGCTTTTGACCCATGTGTGTGAGTCCAGGAGACCCCCACTACCAGTGGTGTTTGTGGGGTGTTTCAGAGGGGGCTCCCATGGGCTTTTCCAGGAGGTGTTACTAGCACTTTCCCAGAAGGTGTTACTAGCACTTTCCCAGAAGGCTCCTCAGATTTTCTGCATATGCCTGTGACAAGTTGTACATCCCTGGGGCGCATGTGCCTGTAGACACGGTGGCTGCAATCGTGTCATTTTGTTTCTCGTTAGAACAAAACTTTGTCATCAACATACCCATAAAACAGAAGCAATACTGTTGGATATACCATTCCTTATAAGTTCGGTCCAACAGCCTTTCCAAAGGAAGAAATATCTCCCCAGTTGTCTTGGATTCCCAGAAATCTGAGGTATATAGGACAGTATCCTCAGCAGAGGAATGGCTGAAATCAAATCCTCATCATAGTAGCTACTGCCAATTTTGGGAGATTCCTGGCTCAGAAGAGTTTGCAATCTATTTAGGGGCATAAACAAAGATTTTTGAAGAAACCCTGGTGGGGGAAAAAAAAAAAAAAGAAAAAAGTGCTTAGCCATAGAGTGATCAGAAGTAGGAATCAAACCCTTGGTTCTGTGTTCAGAAACTTCACCAAGAGCTATTGCTTTTGCTTCTCACCAGCCTTGCTTTCTATTTCATGGGGACATTTTTAACACACTGGTCCTTGATGTGGTTGAGGGTTGGCATTGGCACATTTTATTTTATTTCTCTATATGTATACAAAAGCATGATGCCAGCTGTATGCAGTTTGTAAAATCATCTGTACCTGCTTACCTGAATAAAAATACCATTTTCCTCCAGGCTACCTTTGTAATTCCACCTATACAGTCTTCGTGAATATCTGTGCAAGTGACTTTTTTTATTTATGAGAATGTTTTCACAAAAAAGAAATTCTGATAAACTCTTGTATCACTATGTATTTTCATGACTATTTCCCCAGAAAGTGTTTCTGAAGGCTCATTGGAAGCAAAGGTGGCAGGGAGGAGAAAACAATGTGTTCAACTGGGCTTTGCACTAGGGAATTATTGTTAGTGGTCCCCAGAAGACACCCAAGTTTTGGGCACTCGCCCCTCTGTCCCACTCATGTGCTGGGGACTCTACCTTGTGCTCCCAGTTCCCAATGGGGCCAGTGCAGCTCTAGTGGGAATGAGGAGGCAATGAGCACCCTGACTGTGGTCCAGGCACGCACCGAGAAGCCCAGCAGTGCGGGGTCGTAGGCGCTTACATCCCCACAGCAGCAACAGGTGGTGTGTGGGATGCTTCGCATCACCTAACGTGGTCAAGGCCATGCATTTGTGCAGCTTCTTATTTAGAGGAGCTGCTTCTCTCCATCTCTCTTTTGGCTGGAGACTCCCATTTCAGTCTTTCTGGATGAGAGCCCAGCTCTTCCATATGGCACGCAGACTTCTGGGGAATAAGTGATATTTTCACTGTCTTCCTTGTTTCAAGCCTGGAAGAGTAGCAAGCTGTAATTCGCACAACTCACTGCAGCTCTAGTCCTTTTCGCTCAACTCCAGAGGAGTCGAGATGTGTACAGATCATCAGTCCAGGAATCTGGCGTAGCCTGGAGTGCAGACTTTAATGCATGGACCCTTCTGGTCCTGTGTAGATATTGCACAAAATTACTCCTCTGGTTTCCCCTCCCATGGAGCCGCCCCAGTCTTACTCCAAGGAGCGAAGACTTCCAAGGATGGTACTGGTTCTCTACAATGGAAACCCACAGGTAGATCCAGGCTGCAGATGAGTCTAGTACTCAATTTTTCAGTGTATCTGTACAACACAATCCGGACATCTGATTCCAGTAAATATGTAGCCAGCCAAAAAGTGGCCAAGGTAAAAAAAAGAGGATTGTGTGTCTTTTTTCTTACCCTTTCTTCCTTGCTTACACTACTGAGTTCCGTTATGCAAGTAGATGGATTTCTCAGATCTCTTGAATCAGCAGTGCAAAGCAGCAAAAATCTCTTGATGGTACATGCAGGGGAGTTTTTAGACTTGAAAGCAGACAAACCATTGCTCTTGAAAAAAATTACCAAGAATACATAAAGGATGGGCCAAAAAGACTGTCCTGGTTCTTCTGCTTCATCTCACAGAGTGAAACACACAATGAGTCTATCACAGAAATATGTAGATCCTACAGTCTTGATATTTGTGCTGTGAAGCTTAAATATCTTTCTTTCTCACCCAAGAAAAATGTCAAAGGCACATAGAAATAAATTATTTTCTTCGTGTTTTAGGCAGCTGCATCTGCAGCTATGGATTGTTCTTCTGGAATTTTTCCTCTTACAAAGTTATAAAAAGCTTTGGAAAAAAATTAGTAAGCTGGTGACTTGTATTTTTCTGAGGTAGATTAATTAATTCTGTTTAACAGAGTTAAAATTAGCCTGAGCTGTTTGTATTTGTTTAGCTAGGCTTTTCTCCTAAATACAGAATATGCAATTTATTTTGACAAGTACTAGTAGGCGATGCACAAGGAGACGGCTTCTGTTTGGGGCAGGGGGGCTGCTTTTTTGGCCTAAGCAGAATATTTGGCTCAGAGGGTTGGAAACCTCCTTCCAGCTCCACCTCTTCTTTTCCCTCTGAATGAATGGGTTTATTTTCATGCCTCTTTATGCAGCATGGTGTATAGCAACCACTCCTTTTATGTTGGAAATAGTATGGTTTGCCATTGACAAAATAGCAAAGTAAATTAAAGAAGGTATTGACACTGTCCTTAGCCAAGAGAATAAATATTTTCCAGTAGAATTGCATCAGTTGTTCCAAAAAAGAAAGAAACTGAATGAATTTGAGTGAATATCATTCTTCTAAAGAACTGAAAATGGAATAATTCAAAAGATTGTTGTGTTTTTAAGAATGCGTCCTGGTTTTATTCCTGTTTTTAAGAAGACAAATGGTAAACAAGATTAACTCAGATTAGAGGAACAGATGGCTGCTGTTTTAGGAAAGGTAACTGGAAATGTATATTTTCAAATGGTTAATGAAACGTTAAAATGGATAATAACATTTTACTCTTTCAAAGTATCACTTGTTGAGTGATATTCATTGTACTCTCACCCAGACTGTTTTGCACTCACTCTCTGCATTGTTGTCTACATTTTTAAGAGTAAAACCTTGTGTATTTGCAAGTCTTGCAAAACTCATGCAGGCTGAAATGCTTTGTTTCTAGAATGTAAAACTGCTTTTTTCATCAACAAATAGAAAACTCTTCCCCATTAAGTTATTTGTTTACATCAGCTAAATTGAAAGCTATTTTGTCATTCAAAAGGACTTTTAGAGACTTTGAAAACTTTTCTCCTAGGAGCAATTCAAAATGTGAAACACCCTGTGATGGTCCCCAACAAAACTCAGATCAAAAGCTGCGATGGAAATAAGAATTACCATATTCTTCACCGGCCTTTGTACTCTTCCAGGTTTCTCTCTAAGAAAGGCAGACAGAAAGGTTATGCTTTGATGGCTGAAATTAATTTTCTTCCAATTTTATAATCACCACAGCTTTCCCTAATATTGATGGCATGAAGTTTCATTTCACACTGCTGTAGCAGAGGGTGAAGAGCACTGAGGTCCATAGGAAAATACACCGTGTCACAAGCTGCGCGACTTGGCATCAGTCTGTAGGAAGGACCTTTCCTCTCCAGCATGAGGGGAAATGAAAGAATATAAAATCTCTGCCTTCCAACCTAAGGTTTTCTGCTTGCTCTCTTAGCAGTGTCTGTAGCAATGGAAGGTTGGATTCTTGCTGCCCTTGTGTTTGAAGTGTACGATGCGTTCAAATGTTCACACAAACACACACTTTTGATTTTATCAGAGCTCAGCCCTGCAACTGTCTTTCCCAACAGCAAGGTAATAATCAAAAGGGAGCATGGATGAAAAGATTAAAAAGGACAGGGAAAAAGAAAACACTGAGCAAACTGAAGTTTTATTGGCCTTTTTAAAAACTCAAGTTTCTTTCTTGGAGGTAGTAATTTCCTTGTGAAAGTGACTTCTGCCATGGAAATTATAAATCCAGATACTTAACATATGAGTATTTGGGAATGGAGTCTTTCAGTAGGCAGTGGTAAGCAGACTTATTAGTACAAAAACCTAAATGAGGAAAACCCAAAAATATCAAGATGAAAATCATTGACTCTATTCTGAAAATATATGCAATGTGACTTCACGTGAAGAGCTACACAAGTTATCTGTGATCTGTGATCCTGCAACACCTTGCTTGTACCCACAGGACATTTCCGTACCAGAAGGATCAAGGTTTCTCTGCTCTCCCTCTCAGATTCTTCATCTTCTTGTATTTTTGTTGAATGAGGCAACAGGCTGCCACAATTGTCCTCCCCACATTGTGGTTTATTATCTTTTCTGAAGGTGTTTTAGTTCAAATTCCAGATATTATCAACAATAATTTGGGACCTATTCTAAGGACCCTTGACAAGTAGGGTAAGGGAGTCCAGGACGAGGTTGTTCATCATTCTCTTTTACCACGTCCACCCAATTTCAGTACATTCAAATACAGAAATCACGCAGCAAAATAGCCCCTTATGGTGATGTGCTACATAGCCTCACATTTCCATGCGCCTTGGCTTCCCACTACAACATGCAGAGACGGAGCACATTTGAGCAACATATTTTGGGGAGGAAGTTAGATGGTAATGAATTGATAGGCGTATACTTTTAATGAACTCCATGAAGTCTTCTTTGCAACTTGAATACAAAGTTGCACACAGAACATGGAGATCGTTGCAATTATTTTAAAATAATATAACAACTCAGTTAATAGTGACTTGGTTCTGGAGAAAACTATGTCTTTTCACTGATAGTTGCAAAGAAAATAAGGCAAATTTGTGTCAAAGGTACTTGAGGCCTAAAAAAAGTGAGGAAAAATTTAGGGGGGAAATAATTTGTCTTGTGTTTATAAGAATGATCAATAGATGTCTTCCCTATGGAAGAGTAAATTCTTTAAGAAGACGGCATATAGAAGCTAACAGACTACTTGAATGCAGTATAATGAAAAGGCAGGCTAAACCAACACTGGTAGAGTACCTAACTTTTGCACAACTATGAAATCATCATAAGGAATACACTATTGAGCACAAGGATGAGTAAGCAACAAGAAATGTCTGGAAGGATCAGTATCTTTAAGGATGCTCACTTTGTCCCTTCCTGGCTGGTCACATCCCCTGCAGGTTCCCATGCACAAGGAAATCATTCCATGGGCAGGGTTACCTGAGTCATGATTACAGCTATCCTCAAAGTACCTTCAAGGAAAACACAAAGTTACTACATATTTATCTTTTTCCCCTTATTTTACATTTCTTGAAAATTTTAGACTGTAAGCGCTCAAGGGAAGAAACTGATTTTTTTTCTGTTTTAAAAAACAGCTGCCACTTGTAGTGGTTAAACCTTTTCACTGATTTTTTTTTTTTTTTAATGAAGAATATGAAAAATGCTACAAAAAGCATGGACTTCCTTCAGAAACTGTTTTTTGTCAAAAAAAAAAATCAAAGATATAAAAAAGAAAGTTATTAACTGAAGACAAACATGCCAAAATAAAAAAGGGATGGAAAGTTTCCACTCCAAAAGTGAGTGTGTTAGTGCTGCTGGGGCTCTCATGGGACACACAGCTCTCCTGCGATGGGTGGCTTTCCTCCAGGGATGGCAGAAGCTGCAAAGCAGCCAATGCTGGGACTGCCACAGCCTCTCTGGGGCTTCAGCAAAAAGGCAGGTCATGGCACATCACAGCAAATATTTCCAGCCAAGAAACCCAGCAGAGCAAAGAGTAAATGGAAATACCTGAAATGTCATCCACTGGGGTGAATTATTTTATTTCATTTTTACAACACAAAGCTATCTCTGCAAGACATAAATACAGGTGTATTAAACCAACTAACACCTCTGCTGGAGCTTAACTGGTTAATGGTGGCTAATCACCCAGCTGATGGGATCAGCTGGTCAATGGAACAGAGATATCATGATCCAATCTAATTATTTGGGTTGTAGCATTTTAATTGAACGGAATTCTTTTTCAACTCTTATGTCAGAAAGTCTACATGCAGAAGTTCATAATTAAGCAACTATTCTCTATTGTGTGGTAATTGCCATATGTTTCTAAATTATTTTTCTTTTTCTAGCTGTTGTAAAGCTGGTTATGTCGGATTTTTCCATACAGACTGAAGTCCCCTGCGATGAGCTCACTTCTCCCTGTAACTATTGTTTAAGCCACTGAGAGACTTCAAGTGCCTGAGGGATCCTGCTATCTTCAGTAAGGTTTAATTTTATTTAACTTCATATTTAAAGCTTCTGTGACCTTTTTCACCATACAGACGATAAAAATACTTTCACACATGGATATATCAAATGACATGTCCACCTAGGCTTGCTAATAAAACTGCATTGCTCTGTTACTGCTGGCCCCTGGCTACATTAGCTGTCTGCTTGCCTTATTTGTGAGTTATAAATAGCCAAAGACTGCATATTCACTGTCTTCTTACATTGAACAAACTGTGATTTTAATTCTCTCAAACAAGCCTGTCTCCTGACGCAGGTCTGTCCTAAATGCTCAGTCTTACCTGTTTCCCTTTTTGTGTGTGTTTCTTACATGGCTGGGAGATTCTTAAGCAAAATTCCCCAACTATAAAATATTCTAACAATTAACAGAGTCACTGAAGGACATTTTTGCACTGTTAGCAAGCCGTTTGTTGCAAAGGAATCCTCCACACCATTTGTTATGTTCTGATTTGATAACATTTTATACTCACATTGCACAAATGAAAGGCATCAGTGTTTCTGACCTGGTCTTCCTGGTTTAGCTCGTACCAAGAAGTCGTGAAATCATCTCCAGGCCCTGCTGTACTAATCTCTCTGCAAACCAAAGGCAACAGGCACTCGCTTCCAAAAGGCTTCCAGCCTCAGGAATGATTTGCAGGTGAACTAAGGTAGCGACAGGCTGAGGACTAGATTCAATAAAGGGCTGAATTACTTAAAGAAGGTATTAGGTGGAATTTGGCATCTAAATCTAAAACTGCAAGCTGAAAACCCTCTGCTCTCAGAGCTTGTACTGTATCTGGACATCACCCTGTGTGACTAGGAAGGTCTCTGGGGCGGTACAGGGATGCAGAGCTGCATCTGCCCCTGGTTTCTCAGCATCTATTTTTCTGCTAAAGCTCAGTAAGTGTTCATGTGCTGTAAGGCATGCCCAGACCACACCAGACACCAGGCCATACCTTTGGGTCATACCGCACTGGGAATTTGAGGAAAAGATCACTCCACCGTTTTAAATGCAATAATGTCCAGGAAGCCCAGTGGGCAGCAGTAATTGCCACAGCACTGTGCAGAAATGCACAGAAGGCTGCCTCTTCTGTACCCTCATTTCAGGAAATTATGTTGAAATGACTCAATGTTGGCCTCTGCTCAAAAAAGAGAATGGGTTCCCAAAAATCTCTGTTCTGCTTAACTGGTTCTCTAGTGAGTCTCCGATGGCTTCCTGAAAAATATGTAAGAGGTCCTTGAGTATTCAGCTTGGAAAGACTTGCTTGGAAAACTGATCCTTTGGTGCTAAATCCAAAATCCAGACTATAGTGTCTCCCATCTGTCAGAGGATTGCCTTCTTAGAAACAGAGAAGTTGATATCCCCAAGCACAGTCCTACAAAGCTCCAAGCTGCTCTTATTCAGCAGAACCTGGGCAAGCTCAGGGGTCCCCAACGGGACACTCAGTGAAATGTGCCACCCCAGAGGACTATTAGCCAGGACCAAAAGCAAACCACAGAAGTGCAGATATCTGCAGAATAAATTATAGGCATGATTAGTGTGTGAAATGAGTTAGAATGAGCAAGTCCCTCAAAGAAATTACAGCCTCTGGGGAAATCATTTACAATGGCCATGATGAGTAATATCTCACTCCATGACTCAATTGACTTCCATCTTCCCCTACCCTACAGTTACAATGAGCGTGAGAAAGATCAGCTTAAAATTGTCGTGTGTTTATATTGGCAGGAACTGGTGCTAGTTTTGTCATTTTTATTAAGACTCGTGCGGTATTTGTATTTTGTTCAGCCACACTACCAGCAAGCTCACTCAAAGCATCTTATCATCTCCGTGAAAGCTTTTCCATGTATTTGTGCACTTGGCTGGAATCATAACTCATGCTTATTTCCAAGCAAGGACATGCACTGTGCACAAGAGAGATCTGTTGGACTCCACAGTTGCTTCATACCTGGACTTCAATAAAAATTGTTAGTGAATTTCGAGATTTTTAGCTGTCTAAAAAAACTGCTTGCTGATCTTTTGTTGCGCAAATCTATAGGAAAAGTGCCATCTGCAAAGTTTTTTCATATCCTCATGTGCTGCAACATATAGCCCATCCAACAACACAGCAAATTACAGTGCTTAGTAATGTGGTTTGCTTCTTTGTCTCAAGCATTATGCCATTAGGTAATATTTTAACATGAAAATAGACATGTTTTTTTCTCAGTGGCATTAACAGAAAAGGTAAGTTCACTCCTTCTTCCCCTTTCTTCGTTATATGTTATTTGCTATTTTCTTATCTGCGGTTGTCAGCCTGTGATTTGATACATTTCTTAGAAATAATTGGTGTCAGATGTCATTTCTTGTGGCCAGTTTCTTTGGCTTTCTCTGATGTGAATTGTTTTATACAATTTGCATTTATAAAGCAGTTTGATGTAATAATTTTCATTTTCATACCCTCATTCACTTACTTTATTCTTTTCTGCAGTGTTTGTTGTCTTCATCTATAAAAAAATGAAGAACTTCCATTAAGTTTGGGCCTTATATGGATTATCTCCAATCTCTAAAATACTCTTTCTGCATGATAATCCATCTTCTTTCCTTTTGATAGCTATCTGCCTAAACAAGGTTTTGCTGTTTGTATTAAAATTCCCAAAATTTTGACTTTTGTCACTTCTTATTTTACTCCCTTACTTAATGACATCTAGCACACAGAACTTTTTCTTATTACGTTTTTGGTTTTCCATTCCTCATAAACTGCATTTTTTCCTAACACTGCTTTCTAACACAATTATTCTTCTGGTTAGGCCTGGTGCCTCATCCAGCACGTTCTGCAACATTTTTTGAGTATTAATTCATCTGCAGGTAGCTTGTGCAATCTTTGATTTACAGACTCATTAAAGTCACCAGGTTACTGTGTTTAATTTCAGAGAGTTGCTTATTACAGCCTACCCTCCAGAAAATGAAAATGTTCAGACTCTCAGATAAACTTTTTGACATCTGCTTAGAGGTAGTTTTGACCAAAACAAATTATGCTTTACGTATGTATCTTCTTTTTTTTTTTTTTTTTTTTTTTACTGTCTATCCCAGGTTTATCTAAAGACTTCTGAGCCTTGCACACCTCTGCACAGATGAACAAGATGCCTATAGCACAAAAATTTCCCCTCACTACAGTGCTGAAGTGTTGGCCTGGATTTCCTCAGGCTTCGAGTCACATCCAGAGAAGCCTCCTTGCCTTTAATCTCCCAAGTCGTCTTTTTTTATTATTATTATTTCCTCTTCATTTTAGGCCTTTCAGTTTCTTGATTAATGCCCATAAAGGCAGCCGTGCTGCTTCTGGAAATGCAGTTTGTCATCTCTGTCAGCGCTCAGCTCCATATGTTGCCACTTCATAAGCGACATACCAGGATGCTAGGCAGTATAAATGAGGCAGGCTGCATCGGACTGCGTACAGTTTACATTTCATCTTTTATAATCAAAGGCGTGATTTCTCACCCACATTTTTCACAGGATGCATAATCACCGTGTAATTTCTCTTTTACGTGATTTACAGTGCGCTCTAAATTTAGGTAACTTAATCGGCTTCAAGGGAAGCACAGCTTACATGGCCAATCTGATCAGACTAAATGGTTGTATACACTTTATAACACCTTTCATCTAAAGAGTGCAAATGATATAACTATTAACCTACCCAGAAGCATTTGAAATTCAGATGGACAACTGGGGAGAAAAGTAGGGACACACTGTTTAATGGCCTTGAAAGAGAACTTACACAGAGATCTCCTCTGGAGGCTATCAGACACGAATATTTAATATTATATTTATTGTCTGGCTCAGGTCTCCACTGGTGTGAGGCTTCTCACCCACAGATTTTTGCACAAGCAGGTTTTCTGCTGCAAGAGTCTATTCCTCTCTCTCCAGCTGTTTTTCTGTGGTCACTTAGACAAGTCATGGGGTTTTTTTTGTTTTCCACCATTTCTCTGTACAGTTTTGGAAATGGGACAGTGTCTTCACCTGGACTTGGAGGTGTTGCTGAAATCCTGCCTTGGAACCACTCCATGCCCCGAAACAGGTGTGTCAGCTTAGGCCTTCAGGCAGGGACCTCCACAGCTTCAAGCCCATCACTTGGGGCACACCTCAGGGAGAACAAAGTCAGAGACCCCTTTGCCAGGCCAACATAAGCCTACTGCTGGGCTGAGAGTCAAAGCCTGAGGTCCCTCTGTCCCCACTGCAGAAGATCATGGGACTGAAGGTGGAAGAAGGTATCTATATCCAGCATCTTCAACCAGTAGCACCGCAATTCCACTGTTTGGTGTCACACAGGAGTGGCTGAGCTCTGATAACCCATCAGCTCTGCCTTTGCAGAGCTATAGATGTCACTAGTTCAAGTACTGCCTTTGTGGCTTCCCAGAGACTAGTGTCAAGAGAGTCAATTAAGTCATCCGGCCTGTCACCTTGGGTACCACAAGCACTCCAGGCAACATCTGCAGAGAAAAATGACATAAAAGTTCACATGGGACATCTAGATAGCTGAACATTGGGGACAGCTTCCTGGCCCTTGAAATTGGCCAACACAAACATGAGATTCCATCATAATCCATGTGTCAGCGCACAGCTCTGAGCACGTTATTGGTATGTTGAAGCAACACAGCCGGTCTGATACTCCTCAAAGTGGACAAGATGAGGGCCATAACTCAGAGACTGGCAGGCACCAGGATCAGAAAGGACCTTTCACCATCCCCAACAACATCAGTCCTGATGCTGATTAACACTCACAATAGTAGGGAGCGCTTGCAAATGTCCAAGTAGGTTTGGAAAGGATACAGAGTAATAACAAGGATAATAATCAGCCTATGACTATCTGGATTAATTGCCATTCCTTTGAATAACAGAGATGCCAGAACTCATTGCTCTAATTACTTTCCTTTCAGCAAACATAAAATCAAAAAGGACATATCTGAGTAAACAAATCTCGCCACCAGCAATAAAACCTATAAGCTACAGTGACTGGCAAAGCTTACCTCTCAGCACATCAGTTCTGGAGCTATAAAGCTGGTCTAAAAATTACCTGTTGTTGTTAAGCGGGGAAAAGCACAGGAGGTTAATACATGATGGCATCTAGTCTGTTTAATGTGATTTTCATAAGTCCATGGCCAACATCATATTGGAGAAGGGGCAGTCTAGTTCAGAAACATAATCTCGGCATTCATACGGAAAAGAGGAGTCATAACTCTTGCCTGTTGTTTTTGTTTTGTAGTGGTTTCTCTTCTTAGCTCATGCGAAGTACACCATTGCTGGGTCTCAAAAGCCTACTGTAAAAACAGTCATTTTTCACAGGCTGCCCTCAAAAAGAGCCTTTAATTGACGTTTCAGACATTGTTCTGGGTACTCTCTTTTTTCAGCCCTCTGGAAACTTACTGAAGCCACTGCCATTTCATCTGCTGTTGCTGGAGACATATCTGTATAGCCAGAGGACGGGTCTGAAGTGTGTCTTAAATCTTCCAACTAATCTTGATAGCACATTGTTAATTTTAACAACTGAACTAATTAAGAAAACTATAAAAATACAAAGTCATGGTAAACGATTTCAACAGGAAGTTATTTGATACAAATAACTGTTTAAGGGAAAGATTCTGCACTATATGCTCCAAGTGATTTCACTGAAAGCCTGTGTGGGCAATAGAAATGTATGCTCAGTTGCTTTGGTCCACTATTGCTGGGGGAAAAAAACCCACACATGTTGCTATTCCAAAAAAGCCCTGGTTTGCATGTGTTTTTCTAGGATGGAATATTTTTTTCATTTGGAAATTCTTAGCCCATGTATTGTAAGGAGAATAAAGGAGAAGACTAACAAGTAAGGTATGACCTGACTTCTGTGAGTACACAAGAATAGGTTCTGAATAGTTGCCGAAAAGAAACGTGCATCGGCAAGTTTAAATAATGAAGGAAATAAAAAATTGTCTTCATAACCAATTCTTGGAAATAATGAGGTAAAATTTGAGGAATGTACTGCTATTGCAATAATGAAGTTGCATTGGATCCAGAGGGTTGGAGGAAGAGTGCTCTGTTGTGTTGAGTGTGTTTATGTACCCTGGGTTGACATTACAGTTGTCAGCTGATATTGTACAACCAGAGTCCGTCTCTACTGCTGGTCCTACAGCCCTTACCTATGCCACCACCAGTTACTTGCCGCTGGTGCCGAATTCCCAAGAAAAGCCTCCAGGCTGGTTCCCAAGTTTGCCACTAGCTGTGGGATCTGGATGATTTTAGCTGTACACCCCTGGTATTTCCCAGCTGTCTGAATCTTTAGGTGAATATGTATTTATGGCTTCAGCCACTCAGTTCTACGAGATTTAAATTCTCCAGTCTTCATTTCTGCTGCAAGTTGCTAAAGAATTCCCTAATGCTGAGAAATGCCCCTTAGCGTATTTTAGCCATCACAAATAATCACAGGAACATTCATATGGTTATATCTCACTCCGTTATCCTCTTGTACAGAAGAAATAATCACACAGAGGCAATAAAGAGCAGACAAAAAATTGTAAGAGACCGTAACCCCAGGAACACAGCAGTCGCTGCAGGGTGTATTGCTGTAAATCATCTACGAAACGAAATCGGTTGTCATGATTTTTTATGAAGTCATGGTGAAGTGAAATGGAAAAGACATGGAAGACAGGTATAATTGAGACAATTTTTAAATCCCATTTTATTTAAAATACATTTTTAAAGAATCTGTAATTCAATAAGTTCTGCAAATACGTTATACAGTGAATGCATGTGTCCTGTGTGAAACTTGGGAATGAAGACTGCCATTTTGGGAAAACTGTGTTAGAAGCTCAGTCGGGAATCCTAGCAGCTTAGACCAGGAGTTTGACTGAGACACGGAATTTAGGAGTGGAGGAAAGTGCCATTTATTGAATCATCAGCCAAGTATTGATGAAGTTTGACCCTACTTAGCTCTTGCAGACTGAAGCAGCCACAAACTTCATCACAGAGCTTCCCTACCAGGGCTGCGCTGATACGCCCTTCAAATCTTTGTTGAGGAAGAGTGAAAGGCAGCTCCAGCTTTTTGGGAATACCCCTACCAGCCCTTAGAGACAGATTTCCAGCTCCAAATCCAAGGTGCAAACCCACGCTGGTGACTTTGTCTTCTTTCACAAATATTTCTCTGGCATTTTTCCTCTCTTGGTGGGTGACACGTTTTCTCCGTACTTGCCCTGCCTGTTTGGTTTGAACACAGGGCATATTTTCACCAAGGCATGGGTGGTGCAGGGTCTGTGCAACCTTGTGACAAAGCCCATGCCCAAAGACATGCAGAGCCTTGGATGTGACAAAGCAGGCGCTCACTCCCCAGCCCGTATTCCTTTCTTTAAAAGGAAGCACTAAATAACCATTCCCGGGCTCTCAAAGGCATTTATGCACCAAATCCTGATTTAACCACGCCAGTGCCTGCTCCTTCACACAGACCCCCCGCACAGACCTCCCTGGGAGCTGGAAGCAGGACTGTAGAGAACACTTTTTTTCCCCTTTAATCTACTCTGTGGCATCTTGGCTGCAGCAGTGCGTATAGCTCATAAAAGCAGCAGCCTGTAATGGTAGTGGGAAGTAGCCTTTAGGCTTCTACAGCAGAATAAAACCTTTCAGGAGAAAAAGCAAGTTTTCCCTGAATTGTGTTTATACCTTCTGAAAAGCTGTGGGCAGAGCAGGGTCTCGATTTGTCTGAAAGCGCTATGACATTCAGCAGGGCCTCCTGAACATGGGGTTTTGACCAGCGTCAAGACCTGAGGCAAACTACCGTGCAGGACGGCGCGAAGAGAGGATGCCAGCGTCACCTGCAGTGATGGAACTTCAAGGAGAGGATGGCAGCGTCACCTGCAGTGATGGAACTTCAAGGAGAGGATGGCAGCGTCACCTGCAGTGGTGGAACCTCAGAGAAGAGAGGATGCCAGTGTCACCTGCAGTGATGGAACTTCAGAGAGAGGATGGCAGCGTCACCTGCAGTGATTGAACTTCAAGGAGAGGATGCCAGCGTCACCTGCAGTGATGGAACTTCAAGGAGAGGATGGCAGCGTCACCTGCAGTGATGGAACTTCAAGGAGAGGATGGCAGCGTCACCTGCAGTGGTGGAACCTCAGAGAAGAGAGGATGCCAGTGTCACCTGCAGTGATGGAACTTCAGAGAGAGGATGGCAGCGTCACCTGCAGTGATTGAACTTCAAGGAGAGGATGCCAGCGTCACCTGCAGTGATGGAACTTCAAGGAGAGGATGGCAGCGTCACCTGCAGTGATGGAACTTCAAGGAGAGGATGGCAGCGTCACCTGCAGTGGTGGAACCTCAGAGAAGAGAGGATGCCAGTGTCACCTGCAGTGATGGAACTTCAGAGAGAGGATGGCAGCGTCACCTGCAGTGATTGAACTTCAAGGAGAGGATGGCAGCGTCACCTGCAGTGATGGAACTTCCAGGAGAGGATGGCAGCGTCACCTGCAGTGGTGGAACCTCAGAGAAGAGAGGATGCCAGTGTCACCTGCAGTGATGGAACTTCAGAGAGAGGATGGCAGCGTCACCTGCAGTGATTGAACTTCAAGGAGAGGATGGCAGCGTCACCTGCAGTGATGGAACTTCCAGGAGAGGATGGCAGCGTCACCTGCAGTGGTGGAACCTCAGAGAAGAGAGGATGCCAGTGTCACCTGCAGTGATGGAACTTCAGAGAGAGGATGGCAGCGTCACCTGCAGTGATTGAACTTCAAGGAGAGGATGCCAGCGTCACCTGCAGTGACGGAACTTCAGAGCCCGATGCCAGCTGGAAAACCTCCCCGCGTGAGTCCCCGGGTGTGGAAAAACACGAGTAACATTTTCTCGCGAAGGCTGCCAGCTCGTTGCGCTCTAAGGGGTCAGTTAATTACTTCTTAAGGAGGATGTGGTCGGAGGCGCCGGGGATGCGCGGCCCGTCCGCGGCTCGAGGGCGCCCCCGCGTGGCGGCGGCGCGGGGATGCGGGGGCGGCGGGGCCGGGCCCTGGGGGGGGGCGGTACCGGCTGAGGGTGCGGCGCCCAATGGCGGGGGGAGGTGCGAAGCTGCCCGGCGGCGAGGGAGCTGGGGGGGCTGTCGACAGTGGCTGGACACGAGCCAGCAGCGGGCCCGGGGGGCCAAGGTGGCCAACAGCATCCTGGCCTGTGTCAGGGACAGTGTGGCCAGCAGGAGCAGGGCAGGGATCGTCCCCCTGTGCTCGGCACTGGGGAGGCCGCACCTGGAATGCTGTGTCCAGTGTTGGGCCCCTCAGTACAAGAAGGACATTGGGGTGCTGGGGCGTGTCCAGAGAAGGGCAGCGGAGCTGGGGAAGGGTCTGGAGCACAGGGCTGGTGGGGAGCGGCTGGGGGAGCTGGGGGTGTTCAGCCTGGAGAAGAGGAGGCTGAGGGGAGACCTGATCGCTCTGCAGCTCCTGGCAGGAGGGGGCAGGGAGGGGGGGTCGGGCTCTTCTTCCAAGTAACTACCGATAGGACGAGAGGAAATGGCCTCAAGCTGCACCAGGGGAGGTTTAGATTGGATATTAGGAAAAATTTCTTCGCGGAAAGGGTTGCCAAGCATTGGAACAGGCTGCCCAGGGCAGTGGTTGAGTCCCCGTCCCTGGACGAATTTAAAAGACGTGTAGATGTGGTGCTAAGGGCCATGGTTTAGTGGTGGACTTGGTAGTGTAGGTTAATGGTTGGACTTGATGATGTTAAAGGTCTTTTCCAACCTCCACGATTCGATGATTCTGTAAGGAAGAGATGCATGTGCAAAGCGCAGCCCAGCGGGAGGAGGGCTGGCACTGGCAAACACGAGGTGAAGCAACACGAAACATTTACAGCAACAAAAATCCTCAGAAACTTAAGAGCTTTGTGAAAGCACTGCTTTAAGTGGCTGAGGAGAGGTTATACAGGTAGTCTCAGAAAGACCCCAGAAGCAACAGCAGGTCTCCAGGGATGCCTTGCCAGTTCTGTAGTCAAACATCCACCCCGTCTCTCTCATAAATCGTCAGCCACCTCTGAGGACTTCTGCATGTTCAGCGCTGCAGCACAGGAGCTTCAAACCTGGTTTCCAGAGTCTAAAAAGTCATCCAGCTTACTAGTATAACGAATTAAACATTACCAATTTCTAAGTAAACATTACTGACATATTTGACATAATCAAAGCTATCAAAACCCTGAAAGCATATTTCTCCTCTTACGGATGTCTCTGAGGTCTCCAGACACTCTCTGTGAAGCCTGGTGCACCTGCTTTCACCCCTTGAAAAACCATCTGATAAAATGGATTATCAGCTCTCCTGTAAGCCTAGCAGCTGCCAGCACAGCAGAAAACATACTCAAATTAGTATTACGGCTAGGGGACCTCATCTTCAGGACTTCCACGACAGTGAATCAACCCGGGGCTATGCAAGGCGTCATTAGATGTTCAGGAAGGAACTCTTCCACGTTCAGTTGAAATCATTGGAAAGAAATCTATTGATTCATTGAAGCTTGGGCACAGCTCAAATGCTTTGGGCTTTGAAGACATACTAGGTCTGAAATTTCCCAAATGTTTTTGTAACCTGAATTATATTCATTTGCACATGCATTTTTACATAAAGGGGTATCTAGTCCCACTCTGAGTTTTGTCCAGGTAGCAACAACTTACAAAATATTTGTCCTTAGCTAGGAGAGTATGTTCGCGTTTTTTGAATCCTTTAATTTGCTGATTATAGGTAAAACCCTGGCCCCACTAAAGTCAGCATGAATTTTGCTAATGACTTTAAGCAGAGTGGGATTTCAGTCTGTGTCTTCTAAGGCAGATCAAACGTATCTTTTAGTAAATGTGCTGTCTTTAAGTCTTATTATTCCTGTACAGACAAGGTTAGTCTCAACTTCTATAATACATGGCACAGATTCATATTATTGGCCTTCATCCTATCCAATTCTTTCTTTGCTTTCAGAGGCAGCAGGACTGGCATCCTCCAACACACAGCAAATGTGCAGGACATCACCCTAGTTGTCCACGGGATGCGCTCTGTTCATCCTTCCAGCAGGCCATTATCACCCCAGAACCCTTACAGCATAAAAAGCTGCATTTAGTAAAAGCTGCACTTTTTTCACCAGAGTTCTTGAGAGGTGACGCAGGAAATCCAGCAAGAAGCAGGGAG
The DNA here is from genome assembly GCF_030463565.1 of Pelecanus crispus. Lineage (NCBI taxonomy): Eukaryota > Metazoa > Chordata > Aves > Pelecaniformes > Pelecanidae > Pelecanus > Pelecanus crispus. The sequence goes on from NC_134652.1 coordinate 5,291,724, forward strand.
CTGAAACTGGGTCTCTCAAGCCTCAGTTATCATGGAGATGATCCTTTTTCTTTTAACTGTGAACTTGGATGAATCTTGAAAAAGGTATTTAAGCTGGAAGCAAACAACCTTGGTTCCCTGCAAACAGGAAAAAATATGCTGATATAGGAAGTTTTGCAGCGGGGTTTCAGGACAGGCTAAGGGGGTCATACCGTGTTGCAATCAAAGTCCTTCTTTTAATTGTGCGTGCTACCTTGTTACCTGCCTGACTTAGACCCCTCCATCCTCCTGTTTGAACTTTCCAAATAAACACTTTCAAAACTTCAGGAAAACTGTTACAAACAAATACAGCTCAGCTTAAAAAGGACTTGCTGACTCATGCCTGCACTAGCAGGGTAAGACTGTTCCTAAAGCAGCAGCAGTGAAGACAGGAAAACCACGTGCAGCATGAGCAGGGATTGCAGCATCCACCTAAGAAGGCTCTTCCACCACAGAGACTATCTCAATTTTTTTCTCGGCCACAGCATCCTGTCTTATTAGAGACAAGAATATTCCCCTACCAATTTTACACTTACACTGTATTTCATTTTGTTATGGCAATCCTTTTCAATTTTTAGCATTTGCTTTTCAGAATGTTTCATATCTTGAATAAAAAATGAAGTAATAATATAAATCAAACTAAAAATGGCCTGTGCTTTTCCTTTTCAGATGCATCTGTCTGTTGAGCTGCATTGTAAGTTTAGTGTTCCTGATCTAGTAGTTATTTTAACTGCTGCTTGGCTTCAGCCCTGTTGATATATTGGTTATTTTTATATATGGTAGGCCATTTGTGTGACTGATTTTGCAATTCATGCTGCCTGCTGAAGGACATCCCTTGAAACAGACCTCATAGCTGTATTCTCAAGATGAAAGCAATTGGACAGAAGTACCTTTCTGAAAAGAAGGACCTCTATTACATTTATTTTTTTTCTGAATTGCTTGCTCAAGCCAATTGGTTGGGTTATTGGAAGAAATGAAACAGGGAAAAATTGATAGGATTCAGGTGTCGGTGTGTGGCATTAAAGCCATTTCTTATCCTTAGCAAATGGTGACTGTTGGATCAAATTCCAGTATATGGCCAAAATATAGTACAAGGGAGAAAATGATTATGCTTATCGTGCTAGCACAGGGTTAGGGGAGGTGAATATAAGTGCATCAAAAAAGCACAACCAAATTACATAGGGTTGTTATTTTAGGCTGCCAGTTGCTCAGTCTCCCTGCCCATGGAAGAAGGATGCTGCAATAACTGTAATTTCACAGATAAGTTGTATTTTAGGGGCATTTTAGGTGTCAATATGAAAAATCAGGAGTCAGGCAGGAAAATATCAAAGGCTGGCAACAGAAATGGACTTCACATTGGCAAGGAGGGCTTTTTAGCTTTTCCGTTAATGGACTTACAAGCTATGAAAATGTGACCAAAAGGCATCCTAACTTCCGTGAAATCATTGATTTAAATACATATAACCTGTGTGTTGAGGATCTACAGTTATGATTACTCAAGATGTGTGAGCAGGTGTACAAGTGCATGCCAAAAATTATGCCATGAACATCACGGGGTCTCGCACATCTTGCTGAACTTGATCTGTACGAAGTTTTGGGGGATGATGGAACCTGGTTCTGTGTGACGTTGAACATTTCTGGCCTTCCTCATTGAATGTGGACAAAAGAAAAGCTGCACTTCATCAGGGCAAACTTTATTGGTATTATTATCCCTCCTCTAGTAGAGGCTCACGGCAGATGCTTAGGGAAGAGCAGGACAACTTATAGTGAAATGTTTCAGAGCAATCACTAATCTAAGGGGTGGTCAGTGACTTAGAGACTTCCTGAGTCAGACATGGAGATTAGATATTTAAATCACCAAACGGGTTTTTCTTCCATGAATTTGTCCAATAACTTTTGGAACCCACTCACATTGTCAGCATACAGCGGCAAGGAATAACTATGCACTGGGTGAAAGAGTATCCCCTTTTGCTTGGTTTAAACCTGCCTCTTGGATTCATCTGATGCTCCTTAGCTCGTGCACTCAAAGAGCCCATGAACAAGTCATTCCTTGTTCCCTTTCTCCATGACACTCCTATTCCCTGCATTATTTCCTAAGCAATCCATAGTGAGACACTTGGGCTGATGCTCCCCATCAAAAAGTGTCAACATATCTTACACATCTGTAAGCTGCATCTCGTTCTTACCTATCTGGTTGGGCTGTACCTGATGGATACCTTGGGCTGAATAAACTCCAGCTGGCCAAGGCTGAGGTCAGTGAAGACTGAGGTACCACTCTGTGGTTACAGAGAAGGCAGCAGCAGTGCAATATCTGTGCCGATGGTGGATGGAATATCGTTACCCTTCTAACAAGCAAGTTCAACGACAGAGAGAGGTCATGAATCACAGATTGCTCTGTTATCCCAGGTGATATATAAATGCATTTTTTCAATTTCTGTTCAGTTCAGTGACTGCAACTATTTCTGTCAGATGTGGACCAAAGTAAACAAGCCCATAACAAATAAATATGCAACATTTAGAAATTACAGTTATTTTCCAAATGAAAGAAAAGGAGTCTTGTTTATAAAAGTCTCACCTTGAAATAGTCATCCATCTCATAGAATAGAATCATAGAATGATGGAATGTTTTGGGTGGGAAGGGCCCTTCAGAGCCCCCCCAGCCCAGCCCCTGCAGTGCCAGGGACAGCTTTAACCAGCCCAGGGTGCTCAGAGCCCCGTCCAGCCTGGCCTGGGATGGTTCTGGGGATGGGGCCTCCACCGCCTCTCTGGGCAACCCCTTCCAGTGCCTCACCGCCCTCACTGTAAAACATTTCTTCCTTATGGCCAGTCTAAATCTATTCTTCTGTAGTTTAAATCCGTTATTCCGTGTTCTGTCGCAACAGGCCTTGCTAAAAAGATTGCCCCCATCCTTCCTATAAGTCCCCTTTAAGTACTGAGAGGTCACAATAAGGTCTGCCCACAGCCCCCTCCTCTCCAGGCTGAGCACCCCCAGCCCCCCCAGCCTGGCCCCGCAGCAGAGGGGCTCCGGCCCTCGGGGCATTTCTGTGGCCTCCTCCGGACCAGCCCCAGCAGCTCCGTGTCCTTGTGCCGAGGGCCCAGAGCTGGGCGCAGGGCTGCAGGGGGGTCTGCCCAGAGCGGGGCAGAGGGGCAGAATCCCCTCCCTGGCCCTGCTGCCCACGCTGCTGGGGATGCAGCCCAGGGTGGGGTTGGCTTTCTGGGCTGCCAGCGCACATTGTCAGCTCAAATCTCAATGCACAAAGCACAATAACTATGTACTCCAAGGGAAGTGCGTTGATTTTGAAAGCCACACATGAAATGGCAACCCAAGCAGACTTCTTTATTTTGTTTTCGTAATTCTCAAGTAGAGTTGAGTCCAAAAAACAGGAGCGGTTATGGGACTATTCAGACTGAAGGTTTTTGCACTGGACCCACCTCTGGCTCCAACATGCTGAGAGAGATTCCTTATGCCCAAACCAAATGTGGAAGTCTACCAAATTTCACGCTTCTGGGACCAGTTTCCCACCACAAGCACAGATGAGACGCCAAGCTGCCAGACACGTTCCTAGAGCATCATTCCAGTCACACAAGCATACTGATAACTTCCCCAGTCAATCGAACCCATTACAAAGCTTTTTGGGGATACGCTCTACTTCACTTGAGTCATTTTGTGGCTGCTGCTGTCATACTTTTATTTCATCATCAGGATGCCTGAGGGACTGGGATTGGGTTACAAAACTGAGCGTGACATAAGGCATTTTCATTGGTCAAATAGAAGATGCTAATCCAGAAGGCTGTGAAACACCAACAGCCCAGTTACAAGCTCTGTCTGAACGCTTATAAATTCACACAAAATGCCAGCTAATATCCATGTGCAATGGATTAGTCCTAACGATCTGATGCTCTGCAGTGTCTCAGACTTCCTTTTAGGAATTTAATGTTTTGTGACTCCTAGCCAAGGAAAACATAGAAACAAAATCACGTGAAGAACCAGTACATAAGTTCTATCGCTGATTATAGCATGTTTCCCTCATCCCAGAAAAAAATGTCACTGTGGGGCCAACACTCAGCATCACTTCCCACTAAAATGAAGATTGATGTGATTTTCCCAGTGACCTGGCTAGTTTATCAAATACCTAGTTTAAGCAAGAGGTATTTTATATGGGAGTCACTGTGTATTTTTGACACTGCCATTTCTGTTCAATAATCTACTCTCACATTTTTAGAAGAAGGCATTTTCCTTCAAAACCCACCCTGAAGAGAACTTACAAAGAAAGAAGATTAAGTGACTTCGCATTTTATTGTGAAATCAAGCTGATAGAGGAATTCTTCTCTTTTGGGGCAGAGAAGACAGGAAGCAAGGATGGGCTGGTTCTTACACTGCATATATGATATTTTGCTTGAAAACTGCTGATAACAAAAAACTGGAGCTAAGTTTCAAATATGACATTTGCATGTTTTCTCTATGAAAACGTGTTTTCTCAGGGTCACGCATCACTAGCCCACAGGGTAGGGAGCCCGTTTAAAGTAGGCTGAACCAGATGGGGCAATCTCACATAGCGGCTGCGGCAGATGGGAGCTCGGGAGAGAGATCCCACAGAGACCCTCTATCTCAAACTTCCCTTCCTTGCCAGAAGCTCTGGTTTTTTGAGGCTTGACCAGATGGCTTGTGAACCTCTCAGATACAGCAGCTATAGGGGTTTGAGAAAAGACGGGCAAGTGGAAGTTAAAGGTGAGCTTCTTGGTACGATGACGGCATGTTCATTGCTCCAATACATTCCAGCCCTACGAGCTCATCAGATGCCAGTATCAAACAGGAAACACCTCAAGTGCAAATTTTCGTCCAGGTACAGAATTAAGCTTGTGCATTTCCTAAATATCGAACCCAAAATTCACTGAAATAATGTGGCACTCCTGTGTGTTTCCATGTGCTCTGGCTAGTTTGCTCACAGAGCTGCCGCACAGGTACCCTGTTGTCCGAGCAGTGATTCCCTTCCGCATGGACAAAGCATCGCCGTGCTGCAGCTTCACCTGTCTTACTGCTACAATGCATTTAGCAGTACAGTCAAAATGTTGGAAGTGCTATAAGAGGAAATGATTGTGAATTAAAGACTTTCTGGAATTCATTTTTCAGCTAGGTGGGGAAGTTTTGTATTTGTCCTGGTATCAGCTGAGATAGAGGTAATTTTCTTCCTAGTAGCAGGCACAGTGCTGTGTTTTGGATTTAGGATGAGAATAATGCTGATAACACACTGATGTTTTTAGTTGTTGCTCAGTGCTGCTTATGCCCATCAAGGACTTTTCAGCTTCCCATGCTCTGCCAGGGGCACAAGAAGCTGGGAGGGGGCACAGCCAGAATAGTTGATCCAAACTGCCCCAAGGGCTATTCCATACCATACAGTGTCATGGGCAGTATAGAAACTGGGGGGGTTGTCCGGGGAGCAGCGATCGCTGCTGGGAACTCTCTGGGTACTGGTTGACGGGTGGTGAGCAATTGCATTGGGCATCACTTGCTTTGTATATTATTATTATTATCATTATTATATTGTTATTATTATAATTACTATTTTACCTTATTTCAATTATTAACCTGTTCTTATCTCAACCCAGGTGTTTTCTCACTCTTACTCCTCTGATTCTCTCCCCCATCCCATGGGGGCAGGGGGAGCGAGCAAGCGGCTGCGTGGTGCTTAGATGTTGGTGGGGGTTAAACCACGACAATATTTAAAAAAAAAAAAACCAAACACAACAAAACAAAACAAACAAACAAAAAAAAAACCCACACCCCACAATCCAACCAAAAAAAAACAAAAAAAACAACCAAGCAAAAAGAAAAAGAAAATTAAGAAAACGAAACCAACCCCAGAAAGACTGGAAACATTTGTTCTTAAGGAGCCAAGCCCCCATTCGCAGCCCCGCACAGGTTTCTGCTCTTTCGGCATCCCCAGTGCAGTGCTCTCTCTTGTCTCTAGAGGGCTGCCTTAAACCACTGAAAAAGTGGCAGAGTAGCCGGTTTTCAGCACTTTCCTTTTACCCCAGATCCCAATTTCTGCATCATCACCACCGAGTTACCATCGCTGTATGAATTAGCTATTGTCATGGGCCAGAAGCAAACGTCCTTGGGAAGGAGACTGTTGTCTGCGGCTCTAATCTTTGCTTTGTCCAACGCTATACGGGTGAGCCAACGGTGCTGCGTTGAAGGTTAATATTAAATCCTCTCAACATTGTACATTTAGGCTCAGACTAGCACAAAAGTGAACATTTGTTATCCAGCTGGATTTCATTCTACAGCCACCTAACTGAGAAGGATACTCTGAATAGTTTTAGGTACTCTGAATAGTTTTAGCCACATAAATGCAGCTCAGAAGCTCGTACTTATATGTGTTTGTAATAGAAATCAAAAAATGGACACTCAGAAAGAGTTAAAATAAACAGCTCTACCATAAGTGTGTCCTTGTCCAAAATGGCACAACATTATGCTGTATTGTTTCTCACTGCATAATAAAATAAAAAAAACAAATGGATTGCATAGTAGTCTATATTCAACTTTCAAATTTCACATTTTAAAACTTAAAATGACACTTTTTATTTTTAATTGTTCAATTTTTTTTTTTTTTTTTTTGAGACTAGATCTATTGAGGAATACAAGTTTACACAGTTCATCTTTAAAAAATTGGAGTATAGGTTAAGAAGAAAACAAGAAACAATGTCAACCAGTAAGGACCTTTACTCCTGAAGTAGTTTATGTTGAAAACAGTCTTGATATGTAAATCTGATGACAACAAAGAACCAGCTCAGTCTTAAAATAAAACAAATTCAGTGCTTTTTCAGTTATGGGAAATGCTTACAGGAAGCATGCCAACTTTCTAATAATTTGCAACAAACTCCAGTCTTTGTAGCCCCCAGATTAGCACATGGGCTGATTCACAGGGAAAGCAAAATAAACTCTTGCACTTTTGTGAAAAACGTTAATCAAAACTTCGAAGGTACCGGAGGCTTCTTTTGAAATCTGCCAGAGAAACCTTGCTAGAGTAAAATCAAAAGCATGGTTGGTCGGTTACTCTTGAAAACCAGATTTAATGTCCTTAGCATTTCTAATAATACTGTATAGTAGGCACGGGGGAGAAGGGGAGGTTAAGAGCCCTCGGTGCCCCCAGCTTTGGCTTGTAGGCACTCAGGCAAGGTCGTGGACTGTGCGCACCCTCCAGCATCCAGTCCCATCCCCATTTAAAGCAAGACCTCCTGCATCTCAGGAGAGCAGTACTGTAGGAATATATAGCTGCATTTCCACGGGTGAAGCCCTCCCATGTGATCCCAAATGGATGCCACGCACACACACGCGAGCCATCGACCCCTCCTGGTTTGGCTACCTGAGCCCCTGCAAAACCAGAGTGGGCTCACACTCAAGCGGTCTGCTCATGCCCATAGCACAAAGCCACCCTAAAAGCTTGCGAGTAAGAGGAACGCCCCTGAAGTCTGCAGCTCATGGCTGCATTCAAACTCCATAAGAATGAAAACCCCGTTCCTCTTCTTTCCCCTGCTTATTTTGACCATATAGCTTTCTTGTTCCTCCTGGGTCAAGCATCATCTATTAGAGCATACTGAATTAAGGGCATTTGCTTCCCCTGAGTGCTCGACCAGCCCGCTGTGCTCCCTGGCCCCATCCGAGCCAAGCCCCCGAGACCGGATTAGCCTCGGTGCCTGAATGTCCCCTTGTCCCTGCGGGCCACGCTCGGAGGTTGGGGGTGAATCTCACCTGCGCTCCCTCCCTGGGGGTCAGGTTTAACCTCAGAGTCATGAGGCACAAACAGCGGTGTGGAAACCCTTTAAGGACCCTAACATCTTTATAAAAAAAGGCAACGCTTGAATAATAAGTTCGTATGTACAAGGTGAGTGTGTTACGCGATATAGACGCAAACACATTAAATTAATTTACAACTATTCCATTTATTACATAGCATTTAACTAAGTACCATCAATGGGATGGCTGACAAGGGGTAAAGAGGTTGCATTTGCTAAGCTGCCGGGAAAATTATAGTAGAAGAATCAAATGCATTTCCTGGCTTAACCAAACATAGGATATGATTTCTCTAAGTACTGTCACCAGTGTTAAAAATACGTGATGGGATATATCAGTAAGAAACATCTTCAAAGAGGATTAAAGGTTCCGATTTTTTTGTTTTGTTTTGTTTGTTTGAGGCAGTAATATATTGAATTCTTTTGGAGTAATTAAACCTGAAACTGATCCAGCTTTTGGTTGGGGTTTTTTTTTTTTTTTTTTTTTTTTGGGTACAATGCTTCTTACAGTTTATAGCTAATTGGCAGGTGAGCAAGATAAGTAGCGCTGAACACCACTTGATGCTGTTACCGCCTAAGGGAGAGACGGGCAGCTTGTTGTACAGGAAGAAGCTGCTCAAACACACATAGAAGATGAGCATAATGAATTTTCACCTGAGGAGATAATGCAATGACTTAACCTCCCACAAGAAATAAGACCTTGGTGTTCCAGGAAATTTCTTATTGAGACTGTGTTTCAGAGATGACAGCAAAGCTTCTTTGTGGCAACCTAAACACTAAAAAGCCTGTAGGTTGCTTTGCTACTTGGTTGAAATTACAGAATCAGACCACTTGACTTGCATTCAGACTTCACTAATCCCCGTGGAGCTTTATCCCCTGTTTGTCATTAGCTGACCGCATTGACAGACTCCCCTGCTCGCCCTCCCTAACCAAAACAGCAACAAAATCTCCTTTGCATCAAAGAGAATTTTCTTTCAACTTTGATCACTTTTCTTGTGGTGCTCAAGCCTGTTGCTAAGAGAAAATACGGTCGTGAGGAATGGGTGCATCATTGTTATAATTACTCTTGTTACACCCCAGCGAGAACAAGCCTCTCCTAGCACTCAGCTGAATTATATAGCAGCGTAAGCTTTAATTGATAGAGTTAGTGACAGGCCTGCTGGCTTCCGAGCTAACAAGAAAGCCCAGCCACAACATCAGCACGTGGTGCAGGAGCTCGTGCCGCCCTGGCTGCTGCTGGTGAGGGCGTTCAACAGCCTCTGCCAGGTACAGGGATGTGCACTGCGCTGTCTGCCAACAGCGTAGATTTTCTTGCATCCGCCCACTTATTTCAGCAACCTCGGTACCAGCTGAAAGGCTTGCAGCTTGTGTAATGCAGCCTGTGCTAAAATATCTGCTCCTGCTGGGCCACAGTTTCTCAGTCTGACCCAGATGGACAGAATCGATGGTCAAGACAGGAGCAGGAGCAGAAAAATGGCAGAAAAGTCATGCAATGGAGGAAGTAGGACCCAAGTCTTCTAGCTGTCACTTGTTCCACTGACCCAGCCGCATTCCCTGAGTGACAATATTTATTAGTCTGGAAACTTTTATAAAAATTAAAATAAATAATAAAAAGCACTAATAAATACTCAGCAGAGACATATGGTTCTTCCAACCATATAAAGAGATCGAGTGACAACATTTACAGCAGCCGAGCAATGGACCAGGCTTCTAAGGAAGGCACGGGAAGCCAGCAGGCTGGATTGCAAACTGCAGGAAAACAACAGGCTTTGGTCTTTTTCAAAATTCAGTAACAGAGTGATGGGGGGATTGGGGGCGGGGGGGGGGGGGGGGGGGAAGAATTAAATTGCAAGCCTAGTTTTGGCTTCCTAAGCATGCTGAGGGAGTGAGGCTCCAGGCTGATTTGCCTGGTGCTGCTGGCTGCCCGCAGCACGGACTGCCTGGGCACAGGCAGGAGAGCAGCGGGGCAGGTTCCTGCAGGAGCCGGACCAGGCGAGTGTAAATTAGCCCCTTGCCCTGGGGGGTAACTCTGGTCCTGGAGTTTGATTAAGCAGTAGAAGTGATGGAGAAACTTGTCTGAAGTTAGGGCTTTAGCATAGTAACTTCAACAAGTTCATAACATGGGACCATCTTTTACTTTTGAAATTTTGCTTTTAGCATAGGCTGAATTTCATATCCAAAGAAAGGACCGATAGATTGAATTCAGAGTGCTTTAGTTTATTTATCTGCACTTTTCACAGAAACTGATAGAAACTAGTTACTCTGGGACCTACAGAAAATCTCTGAGCAGATTAGGATTAAAATTCCGTTTATCCTGGCAATTACCTGCACTGGAAATAGCAACAGGCTAAAGGCAATTTGTATTCAAAAGTTTAATAGCAGGAACTTTGCAAGAAAATGCTCCAGAGCCTTGAAAGATAAAATGTGAAAATTTTAAGACTGGATTATATGTGAATTTAAAATGCAAAATTGATTCTCTTTGTTTATATGAGTGTAGGTCAGAAGCAACTCCTATTAATTTCTATAGATCTGTATTAGCGTAAACCAGAATTAATTTCTACAAATCTATGGTAGTCTAAGACAGAGATGGTTGTAAGGGACTTGAGTACAGATTTTACTGTGTCATGAGCAGCTTGCACCCTGTTGCAAACCATGTGAATCAGCACCACCTCTAAGTCATGCATAAATCACCATAGTCCAAGGAACTATACCTTTGCTAAGTGTTGAAGGTTAAAGAGAGGTTTTAAAATATAACTGCAAGAATTGAGGTTTTGGAGGCAGTAGCTTAGTTAGCAGCAGAGGTAGGTATAAGAGATAAGCTACATCCAGTCTCAGGATCATCAGCAGCTGGGAAATGGAAATTTGAGTCCTTCTTCATGTCTGAACACCCTAAAACGATGTGGTACCCAAGCAAGCTTGAAGCCTTCACATCAACATGGAAAAGCTAGAAGTGGTATGGCCAAAATCACACTCCATTACTCAGCACTGGGGCCACAAGTGTTGTCAAAATTTCTTAGATGCACAGATGTTCTTTTATTTCTGTTCTGCATGGATTCAGTCTTTCTGCTTGCCTAGCATTCAGATCTGAGCTTGGTTATGCTCCAAGAAACACCTGCATGAGCTTTGGAAAGAAAGGGGGGAACTTAATCTATTACCACTTTCATCTGGAAGAAGAGTGAAAAGATATAGTACGTGTTAAAATAAAAGGCCTTTTTCTTACATTCCCAAGTATATAAGGAAAGCTACAGTATATACCCTATCATCTGCTGGAGACATCATGAAAAATATAAATTCATCAGCTTCTGAGACTGTAATGTAAGAGCTATAATAAATACATAAAGCGGTGTTGAGAATATCTGCACTCGTTTGAAAATATGCTTCTGCGTTTCCAAAGTGCCTCTGTATTTCATAAAGGTGCTTGTTCTGAAATAGTGGCACTAAATAAAAGCTTTTTAATTTTCCAGACAGTACAAATGGAGTGATTTATCTTTCAGGTGAAAGAAAGAAGAGAAAGGATTATCTTTTTCACCTCCTGTGTTTAAAAGGTATCACATCAAACTCGAGATGACATGACGTTTACATGGATCACTGCTTAGTCATTCGAGATTCAGCATGGCTGAAAGATGTCAAGTGTAGGGCAAACACCTGCATATGTCAAGACAGTAGGAGTTACACATTGCATTTAAGATGGGTAGAGTGCAGAATAAAAGGGTGAAACCGGAACGAATACGATGAATACGATGGATCTGCAACATAACAAGAAGAAGGGAATATTCATTAATGTGGAATTAGAACTTGTTCTGGCCTCAGAGCTTCAGGAACGGCAGAGAATTTTTGCAGAGAGCATCCACAAAGCAGTGGTGGTAATGCTGAAAGTGACTTTGAAAAAGGATGTGCACCTGATAAGACAGCCCTGGCCGTATTTCATGTTCCGTGCTGCTGGCTCCCCGCACCACTGCTGATGGGTCTCGTGTGCATTAGCGGGTAATGAAGTTAGCAGAAGTCCCTCTGCCAGTATCTGCAGTCCTCAGTTCGGGCTTTGTCGGGTCCAACGCTGGGGGAGCGGCAGGGAGATGGAGAAGCATCATCCTTCCCCGTGGAACAAAAAAAAAAAGCAAGCTAATGTGTGGGCCGGGATTGTTTTGAAGGTGCAGTGAAACTTTAGTGCTTTACTTTGTCAGGGCTCCCAAACCTTTCAGAAATGCCGCTTGTGGGCTTCCTTTCATGTCAGGGAGGCCACTGCAATGATGCAACTGAGGAAATTACAGCTAAGCGGAGTGTACCCACGCGGACAGGATGGTTTTTATCCGTTTCTCTCTTCCTGCTATCAGTCATAGCCTGAGACATTAAACTCTATCTCAGGCTAAAAAAGCCCTCTCTTTGCTTTTAAAGATAAGGGATGACAGCTTTGTAAAACTGGAAGGCTTGGAGGTCCTTTAAAATATAGTTTACAGAAATGCTTCTTTGGCTTTACAGCACTTCTGAAGTCAATCAAAGAACAGGGCAGAGAAGACTGAAAGTCTGCATCTAGCTATTTTCCTGGAGTTACAGCTATTGATTACAATTGCATTGACTACCAGACCATTTAATCTAATGAAATTGTTCTTGAATGACACTACTGCAATTGAGATGAAAGTGTAGCCAAGTTGGAAGGAAAGTTTAAAAGTGTTGAACGAGGCAATAGTTAGATTTCATGGTACAGATATGCTTATTAGCACATATTCTGCACAGACTGTGTTGTGTTTAGCTGTATTCCCATAGAAATTCTGTTATTTCACCAGAAGGAGAATGGTTAGTAGTTTTCCTACTATTTCTGTAAGTGTTCTCCCATACAATAAATTTATAAAGCTGTCAAGTCCTAATGCTGAGTCAATAACAAATTATTGATTAGGAGGCAAATATAGCTCTCAAAGGCTCTTAGATAATTCTGTTACTTGTGGCTTAATATGAAGACGGAGAGTTAATTATTTATACTATGCATGGGGTTCACTAAATGAGAGCTGCAATTTGCAAGATGAGATGGAATCATAAATTCACGCTTTGTAAAAATTGTTCTTTACTCAAAGCCAAAAGAAAAGGTATTTGTGGGACAGAGCAGTGCTAGACATCACTGAAACCCAGTAGGTCACACTGCTTCTGGAGAACCTCCCATCACGCAGAGCTACTTACACAAAGGGGCTACACTTTATTCTGGTTTTCTTCATGCCCTTGTCCCACTCTAAATATAACAGCATGTCTGGTTTTTGTCTCATTTCCAAACAAAAGTTTAATTTTAGAGTTTTAGTTTACCTGCTGAAAGACCACTGCACATGTAAAGACACCAGTGTGTGGTGTCTGAACCTGACATGAAACCCAGAATTAGTTCTGTGGTTTTATTTTTAAATTACTGTTGTCATTTCTTGACTCATTTTTATCTGTCATTATACCCAAAAAAGACAGAGAGCACTTGGTTCCACAAACTTTTTTTAAAGTTGCTTTTTCAAATTAGATAATTTTGATTAATTGTTTTGGCTAGCAAAGGTCTTCAGAGCTAGCTTCAGAGAAGGAACCTTTCTAGTCAGGACAAAGGTGCAAGAGATAACATGATTGCCCTCAGACAGCCCTTCATTGATTTTAAATTATGTTGTAATATTTCACTGCATGTATTAGTAGAGGATCTCTTTAGATGAGGATGAAAGCAGTTCTGCTACTGCCGCCAGCAGGCTATTGCCCACACCATGCTTGCTCTGAGCCCTGGGAAAAACCTGCAAACTCCCTTCCTCCATCTGTAGCAGCTTTGACTTCTAATTATTCCTCAGTTGCTTCTCAAATTTATTTCGTCTTCTTCCCTATTCAAACCCTGAAATTCTGTCCCAGCCATCTCTTGAAACTGCAGCCACCAGGTCTTCCTTCAAAGCTCTTGGGTTACCTATTGCCTCTGTTGTTCAGATCTTCAACCACTTCACACTTTTGTTGCAGCACTTAACTGTAAGTGTTAATTGATGGCCTACAACTGACGTGAGCGTTAGGCCTCATGGCTCGTGACAGGGAGAGTTTTGCTATTGTGCCAGACAAAGGAATTAAGGTAACTGCTGGCTCCTATCACCTTACATGCAAATAGTGCCTGAGCTCTGGGAGACGTGCTGGTGAATTATTAATGGCGAATTATTAATGCCTGGCTTGAGTGGGTCTTGGCATCTGAGCTAGGCTGGGAGACACTGGGAAGTAACTCAGGAATGAACAACCCTTTGAATAAATTACAGGCGAAAATCTGTTTGGCCAATGAAAGGTTAAATAGCAGTGATAAGTGAGTCACTCCATCTCCCTTCCTTCCCCCACTGCAAGTTTAATAAGCCAAAATCAAAACCATCTAGGCCTGGAGCTTTCTTAGATTTAAGACTTTAAAATGTGAAGCACCTCGTTATATCTGCCTATTTTCAATAAAAAGGGAAGATAACTGGTGTCACGTCAATGTCTTATCAGTGATATTTGTTTGACTTCTATTTCAAAAGTGCACTGCTTGCTTTTTCTGGTGCTGGAATCAAACACTTCTGAATTGTACAGTATAAGAAGATGTATCAGTTTTCACCTAAGAACTTTAAAAAGGAGACCAGTCTGTGTTTCCCTCTGTAGAAATAAAGAACTATTGTACAGTATAGCGTACAACACTTGCAACATGGCCAATTGACTTCCTTCCTATTAATCAACTACTCTGTTTACCTCCTTATACAAACCATTTCAAAACCATTAAAACTAAGAGGATTAGCATCACATTTCTGGCAAAATGCACCTTAATTTCAGCAAATGCTACTTTCACTCTTTGAGAAGATTTAAAAAACCTTGAAAGAAATGGATTCTTTATTGTGGCAAGTTCACTGAAACAGGTATAAATTATATCTCCCTTTTAAAAAAGGAGGGGGAGGGAGAGAAAAAGGGGGGTAGAAGAACACAATTCTCTCAGTCCAGTGAGAGAGGACTGCAAAAGAATTAAATTACCAAGAAGGAAAAAATTTCAAAGCAATCCTCAAATGTGAGTTAAATCCTGACAATTTGCATTAATTGTTCTGTCCTGGCCATGTACAAGTAGTTCCTACTTTTGTAGTCTTTATTTCGGAAACAGCTGGGAATGGTTCACTTGGTCTGCAAATAATGCCGCGAGCCAAAAGTTCAAGGCCCAAAGCTCCGCTTTTCATATGCTCTGGGAATTGGTCTGGCATGGACAAGTAGATGTCCTCATGGCATTTGTTCAAACTCAACTTTTTTTAGCTTTCAGTCTTGATGGTAGAAGTTTTGCATATAATTAAATGGGGGGGAAATTAATTTCCAATAAACTCATATCTGCTCTAAGCATAAACACCATGTAGCATCAGTTTAAATGTTTGTCTTACGCCACTGCAGGCATGCATTGTGCTTTGGCAAATGTGAGGTTTAAGAGGTCTAACAACTAATCACATATCTGAGAAACAAAATGTATCCTAAAAGCATGCTAAGTGTATATAATGGAGACCTAACACCTAGAGGACACATACCCTAACACAAAGGCACAAGAAAATTCTATATAAAAGAATATAACAGAAAAATATGCCTCTCGGTGATGTTGAGAGAAAGTCTCCAAGAAGGGAGATAAAAGGAAGAAAATTTAAACATTTCCAGGAAATCATGATCTCATTTCAAAGACATATGAGCATCCCATGGAATGAGAATACATTACAAAGTCCTCATCCGGACAATGAATAAATCATACTGAACACCAATAATTCCACACATGATAAATAATTTTGCCAAGGACGCTGCAGAGCCCTCCATGCAGGGCTGGCAGATAGGGTGCAGGACAAGTAGGACTCCCACTTCCTGAAGAAACATCATCAAGAGACACTTTGGGATGTCCCAGAATGGCAAAAATGACACACAGGGGTGGAGTCAGGGGTCTAAATTGTGTGCAATTAGATTATTTTTCTCTTCCTTCCCTAATAATTTCTAGCAGCAAATTTGTTATTTGGTCATTAAACGAGTGTGTCCAGAGAAACACCTAAAATCTCTCTTGTGAGTAAAAAAAGCTAATTTAGAGATGTACGTGTCACTGTTTTTTCAATACTGTTACTAAATTCCATCTATATTTTTGTCATTTTCTCATAATAATGAAAAATAGCTTTTTCCCCCCTGTTTTCATTACATAGTTTGAGCCTGCTCAGCAGGTCTGAGAGTAACAGACATTATTCTGCCTTCTTCAAGCCACCCCTGAAAATTAGAGATTGGCAGGGTGAAAGGAAGAGTGCACAGAAAATATATTTTTTTATTCATGAAAGGCATTAAAAGTAATTATAAAAGCAACACATTTGCGGGGGGGGGGGGAAATGCATTGAAAACAAAATTTGCAAACAAATGTTTTCATTTTAACCTTTTTTTTTTCAGCTGAGTCTGCTTAAATCGCGCTCAGAAATAAGACAACAGTGGCTCCAAAGGGAAGTTGCAGCTTGATGATAGAAAACGCCAGCTAAAAATACCGCTGAAGTTCAAAGCCCAGCCTACCAGCTAACTTTCCACTTATCCATCCAGTGCAGCACAGATAGCTAATATATGGGTATTGCCCTGTGATTGCTGGTTTGGGATCAGGCTTTTTAAGGTGCATAATTTTTCAGACAGACCTTGAAGATTAGTCTCTGGGGTCTGATGATGATGGCCCCTTCTGTCTGACAAGATAAATGATCCTTTATAACTCTTGTCATATCATATAGCTGGCATCAGGAAATTAAGATAAAACTTTTTTGCTGGCATTGCATTGTTATAGGTCTGAATGACTAAACTCCTTGTTGCTGGAAAAAGACTAGCTGCGCCGGGGCTTTTTTTTTGTTGAACAAAGGACACAACCTCACCAAATGATAGCTTGGAGGAGCTATCCTGTTGCTCCTGTAGCTTAGGGCAACAGGCATTAAAAATGAACTGCTTATCTCTTGTAGTTAAAAAACCTCGATCTCCTGGGCTTGTTGATCAAAAAGAAAAATTATAGTTAAACACAGAGCCTTAATTCCAATTGAGTCTGAACAGTTTGGTCAAAGTGAAGAATTTCTGTGCTGGAACTTCTTAATGAAAAAAAGTCTTAAAAAAATAAAATGTCTACCTCTGTTAGAGAAAAAGCTTCTGACAACAAATAGTTTGGGTTATTATCAGAAAGCTTCCTGATCAGTGGTTCACAAAACACTTACAAAGAGAATATGGAAAAAAACCTTTTTCACAAAGAGTAGGCTGCTTCTTATCACCAGATTGTAACAAACAGGTCTTGAATATTGTTTTTCCATTGCAATGATAGTTATCGAAATTCTAGAAATACAATTGAGAAAAATAATTGTGCACTTAAGGGGACGCTAGCAAAAAACCCCAAAACACTGCAACAGTCTAAGCAGTGGTCCATGCCCTACTCCACCTCTCCAGTCCATCCTGTAGGTCTCCTCTGGTATAAAAATACTGAGGATTTTACAAGGACCATCTGTTCCAAGAGTCATCTTTTCCAAGTCCTAAATTTCTTTCTACACCTTTTGGAAATGCAAGCTTAGAGCTATAGCTTCTCCTTTTTGCACAACCACAAAGAAGAAAAAAAAAAAAAAATGGGAATTTCAGCATCATCTGTCACATAGGTCCTTTCATAAATGTAACACTATGTTTCTTCCGCAACAAAAGATAAGCTGCAGTAACCCGGCGCTGGGCTGCATCTGATGGCCATTACACAGATAATGCTGCCAAAACTGGAGGCTTAGCCTTGATAAGATGGACCTGGCTTAGCTGCTGTGGGAAGCCGGTGGGAGCAGCCTTTCTCAGCAGTCTGAGCCATGACAGCAGGGAGCTGCCTTTAGAGCCCGCTCTGCGTTTTGCATTGCAAAGTGTTTACAGTGCAGCTGCAAGCTGGATATGAAGAAGGGGATAAAGAAGCCCAGCTTAAACCCTTGTTTTTGTCAGAAGAGTTAAAGGCCATTAAGCTCAGTCTTTTAAGCTGGCTAAGAGAAAGCCACAATAGATTCAGCAAGATATACTGTATATTAAAAGGTTCCTGATTTTTTCAAAATGATAACCTGCTGAAGGAAATGATGTCCTCTGCCCCAGTACCTGCTTGTCTAATTGCAAACCATGCAATCTTATCCCCCCAGAGATTTACAGATTAAAAAACCACTGTCATCACCTCCACCCTCCCTGGCTCCGCTCTCTCTGTACAGCAGGTAAGACAAGAAACAGGGACTGGAAGATTTAAATAGATAGAGTACATTTGAGAAACTGGACAATTACGAACACCAGCATGGACACGCGTGCAGCAGGAATGTAACAAGTTAGTGACAGGAGGCTTTTCAGCTGAATACCAGTAAAATAAATAACAGATGTGACTTTGGAGGCACATGGTAGCCCTGAGAACTTCAGTTCAGGCAACCGATGAAAGTACCCATCTGGATAAAGTTTAAAAAGTTATTTCTTAAAAAAAAATTAATAACCAAGGTGCAAAATTCAGTGTTTCCCTGGCGGTCTGGATGGCAATGCTCAACAGTGCAAGGAGGAGAAGTGGGGTAACCTTCAGTGAGGGCTAGTCTGTTTATACATTTCTTCTAAGATTGTAAGAGGTTATTTTTGCCCCCTAGAAAGGCTGAGTGAAACCCTGTTGTAGTGCTGATGCTTCTCAGTACAAAGCAGCTGTAGGGAGTTTAATGAAGCTGTGCAGCTTTCCCGTAGGGAACGCAAACCTCGGAAATGGGTCTGAAAATGATGTCTACTGACGGTACGGCTGTACTGCTGCTGCCGCCCGTGCTGGCAATGCCCGCCGCAGAGCACAGATCTTGCAACGCAGTCCTGCTATAGCTAGGACCGCGTAGGAGGGAGCATCTCTTTTTGTGCTGTCTGCAGATGAAAGGACTAAGGTATCTAGCTGATCATCTGCACGAGTCTTTTGAGATCTATTGGCACTTCTTAGTCCTCTCACCTTAGTTGTGACAACACTCAAACCCTCGTGGTCTGTTCCAGTTTGACTTTGCTGTTCTTTAAGCTTTCTTGCTCAAAAGCATTTGTGGCAAGCCATGTCAGCAGACTGATGCTCATAGGACATTTTCTTAGCTAGGCTTGAGCCCAGGTAAAACCAGACTGGTTTCAAGCAGTGTTGTGGCCCAGGCAATCAACACCTGCAAACCTTAGGGGGAAAACCTCAGACCTTTTCTAAATGGTGCAGGTTGCAAGCGTGCATTAGGGCAGGGTCCCCCTTCCAATTTCTCTTTTTGTACTTGTCCTCCTGCCCTCCAGGACTCCTGTCCTGGACTGGCAAAGGTTTATCTCCATTTGACCCAGTCCCAAATCCTAAGAGAAAGAAAATCCTACACTGATTCTGTAGTTTCCTGCCTGGTTAATCCCACTGATGTTGATGCTGGGATTTGCTTACAGGATTTTGGTGATGCTGCAGCCCAGACAGCAATACGGGGAGGTCACTGCAGCTTCAGGCTCAAGCAAGAGGCATCAACCCTTTCCTAATTCTCAACCCCTACAGATTTTGTAGTAGAGATACAGTCTTATGGAAAAAATCCTAAGGTGTAGGCTTGCTCCCTTTATTTACCTACCACAAGCCACATTGCAGCAGATCACAAACTACTTCAAGTTTCATGAAGCAGAAGTGGCAAGCAATGTTGGACAAAGTACACGTGGTCCCCACAGAGCTTGGGGAGGGCAGCGCAAGATGGTGACAGGCTGGCTTTTGTCAGATCTTTTCTCTGCCCTTCTCTGGCTCCCAGCGCATTAATACTTCCCTCTTGTCCCATCCCTCTGCAGGCCCAGGGGAGAGAAGGATAACGGTGTTTGAGATAACCCACTTTCATATATTTTCTTGGATTTCTCCCCGACCTGTGTCTGAGGAGCATTATGTGGGGCGGTGGAATCACAAAGTGACGCGATGCTGCTCCCTGTCTGTCTTTCCTACACCTCAGTCACTAATGGCGCAAAACCCAATGCAGACATTCAAAGCGAATCACTGCTGATATCTCACTCCATGAGATCCACGCTACCAGGCAGCAGTCTGTGAAGATGTACAATGTATATCCGCAGAGAACTTCTTGCCTGTCCATGTTATAAATGTGACTATATCCATACGACTTGTTCCTGTGCTTGGCACTGTTATTGAACACATCATTTTGTTTTGTTACTGCCTTGCAGAGCTAGGGTGACTTTGTATAAATATTTTCCCTGAGGTTTTCCAGTTTTGAAAGGCAGAGGTGGAAAGCGGAGATGAATTGAGAAGGCACTCAGAGGCAGCAGTGTGAAGTTACCTGCTGGAAGCACCCTCGCTGTAAAACAGGACAACCTGTGGGAGTATGTTAATTCCTGTGATGAGTTTCAGTCCAAGATTGCTCTTTCACTCCATCAGTCTAGAAATCAGGGTCTGTTTCCTACATCTCCATCACTCCCCTGGGGTAGGAAGACATGTCTCCACAATCTAATATTTGGAGAGATCCACCACTGCTTGGGGACCTTCAAAGCCTGCCTCTGCTGCGCCTATTTGCTCTGTGTGGGAAGGGAAGGGCTTTACTCTGGAGCTCGCCTTTGCTGCAGCCGGTGGCTGATGTTCTCAGCTGCTCCAAAAATCATCTCATAATTACACCCAACCCTAACGGCCTTAGGGTGACCGCTGGGATTGCTGAGCACCCAGCTCTGCCTCCCGTCCCTCTCGGACCTTGATGCCTTCCCTCGGCTGCACCATCAGGGCAGTTTTACATTCATTCCCTGCTGCTGGAGGAAGGATGAAGGAGGTGTAATAGGGGGGGAAGATCTAGCTGTCTGATGCAGGAGTGTATTAATTGAACAAATTTTTATGGCTGTGGAAGTCTAAATGGCTTTTCTGCCTCTAGGCTTTCTGCGCAGGATTGTATATTCAGGTGAATGAAATATATGAGTTAGGCTGGGTGAACATTTAGCAAAACTAAAATCTTTAGCTAAATTTTCCACCCCTGACCTCTACACACATTTATTTGGTCTCATTTTAGAAAATCATCATTTTGCTGGGCCTAGCATCAGGTTAGCATGAGAGAGGGCAGAGAAAACTGGACGAGGGAAAAGTGCCAAATTTCCTTTCTGCTGCTTCTTCCTCTCCTCCCCGCCTCCTAGAAATACTTTTCCTAGGGTAATGGGCAAGGTGACCAGGGACTTGGCAGGGCTGGGTAAGCAGACTTTCCTAAGCATCAGCTGTGCACACATGAAGAGCTAAACCTTTCCTCCAAACACAGACCATAAGGAAGGTATTTGCACACGCAAGCAGTGAGAAGGTGGCTAACAGGGTCATATGTGACCTCGCACAGGTCACTCTATCCCTTTTTCCTATCTCTTCTCGGTTTTAGATAAAAAGTAGTTTGGGACAGAAGTTCTTGGTAGCCCAATGACTGTAAAGAATGAGGCCCTGACCCCAGACATGCAAATACTGACACACAGCTTGTGAGCCTTTCTTCTTTAGATTTGCATGGAGAAAACACCCATCTAATTCCTAAAGCTTTAGCAGCTCATTTCAGCTTTCTCTGTATCACAAAGAAATCAGACTCTCAGCAGCCTGTAGGTGCTACCTTGCCAGAAAAAAAGAGACACATCTGATCTGACCCATTTGCTGGTGAAAGAAGCAAGACTAAATATAGACAATTTCTCTGTGAGTTGCCCAAGAAGGCTACAAACCCTGACTTCCCAGGCAAAAGGCTAGGGGGGTAGGCTATTAACATTTGCAAATGTACACCTCCCTCGTTACCTTACAGTCGGGCTCGCACAGTCTATTTAGTATCATTCGAGAGTTCACCGAGATGAAAATAATGACAAAAAATACTGTGACAAGATAAAGTACAGTGCTATAAAAATTCTCTACAGTGCTATAAAAATTAGATTCTTAGCAGAAAAGAGAATGAAGAAGTAATTTAGTAAAAGTGATGGATGAACCTCTGAAGGTTCAGAATTTTAGTTCAGTGCAGTCGCTTATTCAAACCTGGGAAATTCAGGGGAACGGTCACCCACCATGATAGCCGGTCCCCGCCGTTTCTCACCCACCCTAAAGCCAGGAATCAGAAGAACACAGCAAACAAAAGGCGATTACAGCCTTAAATCTAGCTAGATTCCTGGTGGTAGTTAAAGCAACTCTTATTTGACCTAAGCTGGTTCTCACATTTCCTGCAGGCAGAGTGCATATATTTCTATCAGGAAAAATGGAGACACTTACTGCAACGTGTGGCAGGACTTGCACAGTGTCTGAGATTGCCAGAGTATCACCTTTTGCACGGGTCTCATTTTATGCGAGTAGCTTATATGATAAAAATCCTCCTTTGACTGGTTAGCAGGTTAGTAGCAAAAAAAGGGAATACTTTGGTAGCAGTATGATTGTCTGGCATTGATAAATAGAAGCATTGCCTTGCATTTCACTAGTACTGTTGATGCCCAGATGTCAAAGTGCCTTACAAAGAACTAAATAACTTTATTGCCACTTTTATAACTGGATAAAGTGAGTCCTAGTGCAATGAAATAATGAACCGTGGTCACAATGGGACTGGATGTTACGAACAGGAATAAAACTCAGATCTACTGAACCCAGGATTTCATTTTCGTAAGGGTGGCTGCACCTATTTTATTGAATGACAGGCAATGTTTTCAATGTGTGGCCATATTCTCCCTAGGCATTTTGCATGAGCAGAAGAGTATGAAGTATAAACCTTGGAGCTGCACGAGCGCTAACATCAATTGGCTGAACTACTTGTGCTAAAAGTTACACAAATGCTGTAAAATAAAACTACTTCAGTTCTTCACTGAGCTTTAGCCCAACTAAGGACCTTTGCCTCTGTGCAACTGAAATTGAACACCTATCTCCACAAGACCAAATTTTCAGTGATAACATTGCTTAGAATTTCTCATTTCCTAAATATATATATATATATATATCAGTCTAGTAATATAGAAGCCCAAGTGTTGACTTGGTGTCCTGGTTTCAGCTGGGATAGAGTTAGTTTTCTTCCTGGTAGCTGGCATAGTGCTGTGTTTTGGATTTAGGATGAGAATAATGCTGATAACACACTGATGGTTTAGTGGTTGCTCAGTAGTGCTGACACCAGGCAAGGACTTTTCACCTCCCCATGCTCTGCCAGGGGCACAAGAAGCTGGGAGGGGGCACAGCCAGAATAGTTGATCCAAACTGCCCCAAGGGCTATTCCATACCATACGGTGTCATGGGCGGTATAGAAACTGGGGCGGGTTGTCCGGGGAGCAGCGATCGCTGCTGGGGACTGGCTGGGTGGTGAGCAATTGCATTGGGCATCACTTGTTTTGTATATTCGTTTATCATTATTATTATTATTACTTTCTCTTCCTCTGCTGTCCTATTAAACTGCCTTTATCTCAACCCACAGGTTTTACTTTGTTTTTCCTATTCTCTTCCCCATCCCACCGGGCAGGGGGAAGGTGATCAAGCAGCTGTGTGGTGCTTGGTTGCCGGCTGGGGTTAAAACACGACACTTGGGTATTTATTGTGCACACCTGGCCACTGAGACCCTTTGCAGCTTCACAGTGAATGTAAAAGGTAGGGTTTGAACTGTTTAGGTAGTTGCATAGCCCAGATTGTAAAGCATGTAGAGCAGAACCTGAAACTTTGGGACATGGTTTAGTAGGCATGGTGGTGTTGGGTTGAGGGTTGTACTGATGATCTTAGAGGTCCTTTCCAACCTTAATGATTCCTAGTTTTACTGCATTAAAAAATAATCCAGCCACAAAGCCAGGAACATGAAATTAATTATTACTCGAACCTTAACTGGTTTAGTGGTGGACTTGGTAATGTTAGGTTAATGGTTGGACTGGATGATCTTAAAGGTCTTTTCCAACCTAAACAATTAAATGATTCTATGATTCTGTGTAACCACTCTTTTTACATAGGATGGTTGCAGTACGCTGTGAGCACCCAGCAACATCCATGAAAAGCCTTTTTTTTTCTTTAAGCAAACACTCTGCCCAGCTGGCTGTACATGCTAAATAATACCTTTCTATTTCTCACAGTAAGCAAACAATGTCAGTAAATGACAACTGAAATGAGCTTTATTTGTTACAGTGTTTAAAATATGACCCTTGATAATTTCTCCTAACTGTAGTTGATTTTACCTTGATTAAGCTTAGATAAATATTATGTACATTTAATCAAATGCATTTAATATGTTTCATTAACTAGGATGGAAAGAAATAAGGCAGCTCCTGGACAGGACTTTGGAGGAGTGACACGCAAGTATGTATTAAAAATGATTATTCATTCAAGCCTCAAGTCTTACCTGGCTGGCAGAAATGAAAGTCAGCTGCCTTGAATGTAGGAGGAACGTAAAAGAAGAGTCATAAGCTGGCACAGAGCATTTCACCACAGCTATGCCCAGCTGTATGAGTGGCTGGGCTGGGTCAGAGCAGAGGTGCCAGTGGTCCTGGGCTCCCCGCCAGCCAAAGAACATGCACAGAGCACGTACACGCGATGCTCCCCCTGATGCTATCTGAATTTTTTCCGCCTGGGGATGTCCCGAGCCAAGTATGGTTGTATATATTTATGCACATACTGTACAGTAGAACTGGTTCTTCTTTTGCCCTTCCCTGGGCATGCAGTGAGGGGCAGATTATCGTTTGTCCGTAGAAGATTAGGCAAGAACGAGGGGTGTCAGTGGCCTTCCCTCTCTCAAGCCTGGGGTCTGGCTGAGTAAAGGCATTATTCTAGCAAGCTGTCCTCCTCCAAAGGGCAGGCGTGCTCCTCGCACCCTCCCCACCTCCTCGCTGCCCCCTTGGGAGAATGTTTTTTCCTTTTGTCATTTTCCCCTCACACTTTTCTGATTGGACACGTTATTTATGGACTGTGATATATTGTATTTCTGAATTGATTTTGTGTTCAGCTATTGTAAAGCATTTTTGTGGACCGGTACCTCAGGGTGATATATTTTTTTTTTCTTTACTGATGTTCTGACTTACCTTTTTCTCCCTGAGTTTCCTAGCCTTTGCCTCTTGTTTTGCTATTTCTTCCATAGTGGACTAGAATATGCAGCTAACCTCCTCAGGAAATAAAATCTCATTAGAAAATTATAAGAACTAAAGTGCATTCATTTTAATGAGACAATTATTTTAATTTGCTTATGGCCAGTAATAGAGAATGAGAAAACCTTTTCATTTTATGTTTCTCCTCTCTTTTTTTTCTCCCTTTGGTCCCACTGCTGTGTAATTTCTTTCCAAAGCCCTCCACTAAGAGGTCACAGCTTTTCTGCCTGGACATGATGGTGGCAGCCAGCAGAAGCCCAAGAAGGTGGAGACAGACGGCTCTCCATCTGCACTTCCACCCTTCTCACCAGGAAAAGCCTCCTGTGAGAAATAGATGTGGGCGAGTAGGTTGGTGATATATAGTCACACAGATTGCAGAACTTGTTTGGAAACTGAATCCTGGAGGAGAGGAGATAATGGTGGATTTGGGCAGAAGGACAGACCTGTGAGAGAGGGAGAACAGGGTAATGGGAAACCATCCACCACTGGCTGCATGTTTGAAGCAAACTGTAAGGTCACCAGCGTCATTGCCCAGCATAAATAAAAATTTCTTCAGTCTGTGCAATATTGTTGACAGACTGAAATAAATAGAGTGTGGAAGAGCTGGACTTAGATAATATATTCCCATCATGTCAATAATTAAACTAGAAAGATCATCAAGGGATGACTATGAACTGATAATGATTATTGGGCTTGGTGACCTTCTAAAGCATGATTCAGTCACTGACTACCGTGTTAGTAGAATCAGTTCCTTCCATAAATAAGGCAGGTGACAGCAGTTTAAGGACCTATAATGTAAAAATCAGATGGCATAACATGTTAGAGAGATTGTCCTGATCCATTCCTTGCGGTCAGAACTGTGGCTGCCGTTGACCTGTTAGTCAAAAGTTGGAAAATCATTTATTAAGAAGGTTTATAGGCAAACACATAGGGATTTTAGCTGTTGTTGGAGTCAGGAAACAAAGATGTATTTCAGGAAGCTGACAACCTGCTTTAAGAAACACGAGCACAGAAGCGACAGGAGGAGAGGTGGTTTCTACAGTACTGTTTCAGCACCAGCATTAGTTCCTCCTCACACCTTGCATTTCTCATTCTAAAGATCATTAAAGACATTCAAACTGTACACTTTGCTCTAGCCAAAAGGTAAAATTTCAGATATTTGCTGTTAATGCCTTTAATTAATGAGGAATGGCAATTGTAAGTGGCTCATTTGGCAGCCAGGATGAAGATGGGTAACTACTGTCCCTGCCTCAATGCAAGGACTTCCTGGAGGTGCCGGCTTCTCCACGACCCAGCGGCGAGCACAAACTAAGGTGTGGAAAGCAAAAAAAGGAAGGTGTAGACAGTCTTGTAGATGGATCACACATTTGAGAAACAGAATATATATATGTACTGATGCTCTCCAGAGAGGATCACACACTAGTGTTGTTATAATTCTCTGATATTTGATCTGCCTGACTTGGAGCTAGTTGGGGTGACTCTCCACAGCCCCGCATGGACCTATGCTGACAAATGTATAAATGTCTAATTTCTAGCTCACTTGTCCTTTGGGTACCTCAAATCTCTTTCGGATCCTAAGTTACAAACAGACCGGACATGTCCGTGTCACATCTAGGAGCTGAACTCCGCGTCTGCAGACTGCGGAAATCCTTCTCTTCAGAAAGAAGGCCCGTAACCTCACCCATGCAGATGATGGAGCTGACGTTGTAAAGTCTCTCTGTTCTCGGCCAGTTGAAGATGAAGATTAGTGGTTAATCTGGACAGATAATGTGGATTTTATTACTCTCGCGGCTGCATGTTGCTATTACTGAATGGGCAGTTCTGTACGATGGTTGGAGATATGTATCAACTGCAGCGATAGTTCAAATTTGGGCTAGGTGCACAGTAAGCACTGTGAACAGAGGCCACGCTTTTTATCCCAGGATTTTTATCATTTTACTAGGTCCTATTTATTTTCAAGGATCTGTTCAACCTTTCATGCAAGATGAAAACAATAGCTTCAGCTGCTTTCTACCTGAGCGCTGGAGGAGTTCAAGCTGATATTCACATCAAAGCACTCCGCATATTTATCATTCCTGATTCTGTAATAAGCAGCGGCATCTGACAGATGCACAAAAGCACCACAGTTTCCACTTGGACCTTACAATGGCAGCAATGACTTCAAACTAGGATTAAAGACTCACTCAGGAAATACTGAGCATTTTCCTTACTGAATAATTACAATCTCCTCGCAACTTGCATCGCTGGCAGTGCCACGCTACAGCCGGCAGCTTGGGAGTAAAGAGGATGCGTTGGGAGCTGTTGCTGCTGCTGCTGCAGCAGAGTTCACTGTTGGTTTTAGTGGGAACAGGAATACACCTATAATTCTTCTCCAGCAGTTTATCAAGTGACACATAATCAGTTTGGTTTAGAATTTTTCAGACATGATAAAGATGTATTTCCTTGCAGGCAACCCTAGTCTTATTCTAAGGAATAAGTCACTTTTTCATTTACCGGAAAGCAAATCTTGCTCTGCAGTTAAAGCTTATGTTTAAGAGAAAAAAACATACCATAAATAAAGAAAGAAATCTGAATTTGGCTATCAGGGTGCAATTACTCAGTAGCTTGTCTCAGGAATAACTTGTATCAGTGACAGCCCCAAAAGTAAGGAAGTAAGAATACGTAACAACTTGACATTATTTAACACATAGAAAAAGCTGTTAAAAGAACATTATCCAGCCTGCAGAGAGAGGCACCTAATCACCTTTACAAGTGTGTTAGATGCCGTTATTTTTTTCTTACAGCGTTTGAACCATCACATATATTTTTATTGAATATCCTGCTTTATGCTATGTGAGAGAAACCAAGAGCATTGGCCACAAGCTCCAAACACATTCAGTAACAAGAAAATTCAAAGCTTACTGAGAAATTTCAATTCCATTATGGAAGATTTGCATATAGGCAGAGACAATACATATTTTACTCAAAGTAACAGAGTATAGACACATACTGATTTTAAAAGACAATTAAAACCACTTTGATTAACATTGAGTAAGATTTCTGGCGGGTTTAGTAAGTAATAATCGCATTTAAGATTATCAGATTTAGGTATAGATGCTTTATAAAGAAACTAGTTTATTTAAAATATGTTTTTCACGTGATTATGGGATTTGGCTGAAAAAAATACTTTGCAAAATTTCAAGCATCTTCAAAAGTGAATAAGAGTCTCTTCACCAGTATGCAATAGTTGCTTGCTTTGCGTTGTAGTGTGGATGCATCTGCAAATCAGTAAAATGATACAATAGAGTCTTTAAATTGATCTTTTTAAGGCATAATTTGCATTGTGGGCTCATGCCTGGTGAAATTTATGTCAAACAATACCATATCAGTATTAGCATGCTCAATTATAGATCCTCCTACAATACAATAGTTCATACGAGTCCCTAAAGGCTAAAATGGTTCTTTTCCAGAAAGCCGTATATTTTTATGTTTAAATAATCCATAAAGACTGTCCCTGTTGAGAATTTCAAAAAGACTGTTCTGAATGCTTCATTGCAGGGCTTCGGGCTGTGTGATATAATGCAAACCCTGGCAGTCACACCGTAGGTCCCTGTTTCGGCTCTGGATGGCCTGTTTTGGGCTTCACATTGACTGCCAGAATGTGAATCTGATTTACCTTTCATTTTTTAATACAGCCTCGAGTCCCTTAGTCTAACATTAGCAAAGGACTTAAACTTATTCAAGGAGCAGTGCTCAGGAAGACCTTGAAACCAAAGGGTGGAACGCGTTGGTGGCCACAGCTGGGGCAAGCAGTGGGCATCTCCAGTAGACGCCAGCGCACTTTCATTACACCCATGGGCAGATACTGGTCAAACGGCCAGAGCCCATGTGTGATGCTCTGCCCTGTGCTGTGAAAAATGGGGTATTGATAAGAAACAGTGTTCTGGGTTGGGGCAAGCCTGTAACACCTGGACAGCATGTACACATGGACACAAGATGCCCCATAGAAGTCTTATTACATACGTGCTTAAAATTAAAGCGCATACACGCAAGTAGGCACAAAATTAAAATTAAGCACATATGTAATAAGAATTCTGTGGGGCAACTTGTGTCCATGTGCTTAAAATGTGTCCATATGCTTGTGTCCATGTGCTTAAAATTCAGCTTAAAATTAAGCACATACTGAAGTTTTTTGCAGGGCTGCGTCATCCTGACTTGCTCAAGGTCAAAAACCAGTTTGACACCAGGACTCAATAGGACCCAAACCCTGGGGCCAGCTGCAGTCCCCGATCCCCCAAGCACCCTTTCCCTCCAACATGAGGGAACTGGAAGCAGTCAGTCGTCTGCTGCATTTGCTAAATACTGTCCTCAGATTTGTTTTTTTTCCTGATAGACTTAAAGAGGAACTAAAGAACTCATAGCGTCTTGATAGCTACTTGTTTTCTTTTGCAGGACTTCTTCCTACCTTGCTTAAATTTGCAATTCTAAACAATACTTGCTTCCAAATTCCAACCTGATATTAAATTATTAAGGAGGTGGTTTTGAAATATCTTATCTTGACATCTATCTCTGAAGCCAAATGACCTCAGGCACTGTTCCTAATTAATTTCATAAAGGAAAAAAAAAAAAAGAGTTGGCAAGAGGTACCAGCAGTGACCCTTCCCAAAGTCCTCCAGACTGGGCTGGGCTGTTCCCTGCTTGGTGATGCGCGAGAGGGAGCGCAGGAGGGGCATTGCCCCACGGCTCCATCTCCTCGTGCCACCGCTCGCCGAGAAGGTGGCAGGGCGCGGATGCTTCGCTCCATCTTATGCCAGGGCCAAAGGCAGCACAACCCTTCCCAAACACCCACCAGGGCAATAACCACACGAGAACTAAAAAGCTCCTTTTTTAACATTAAAAGCTGCTGAAACAAAGGGTCTTTTTTTTAAAAAAAAAAAAATATATATATTCTGAGAGAATGAGAGATTAAGTTTGAGGAGTCACTTCCAATCAGAAAGCCACCATTTAATTACAACACACAGGAAATTACAGAGTGAATGGCCGGGACAGTGATAAGAGACTGACACCGGAGGATGACAGGTACTGAAATCCAACCACTTCATCACAAAGCTACTTATCACAAGAGCCTGTCTGGAAGGCTGACAATCTGATTGTACTGTCAACTCAATTCATAATTAATATATTTATCAAATTAATTACTGAAAAAATCTCACTGGTGCTTGCCATAAAACAGTGGCTAAATTCATTGCCTGTTGGCTTCGTTTACTGCTAATAACTGTGCTGTCAGTTTAATGAGGGCAGTGAGCGGGCCCTGTTTTAGCTGCATGACAGACAAATTGCCCTCTTATATAGAATGATACAGAGAATTTAAGAGAAGAAAAGAAATATGTCATTGTTTGGTGACAGCCACAATCGGAGCCTTGTCTCGGAAACTTAGCATCAGCTCTAACATACATGAAAGGGAGGTTGGGAATTCCTTTGTCAGCTAAATAAATACTTTATGAAATCCTGACTGATCCCTTCGTCTGAAATGACCTCGTGGCACCGCGTGGAGCTCTCAATAATTCCTTGTTTATTCCGAAGACCTGACAGGAGTTTGTTGTTCGACAGGAGGCAGGAATTTCGGTGCACGCTTGTGCCGGCGTGAACGCAGCGCTGATTCCCGGCTGCCTCGGGAAGCCAGAAAGGTGAGGAATGGCAGGGATGGAGCTGCAGGTCTCGTAGCGGCTGGGAGACGCACAAAAGGGGCAGGAGCCGGCACCCATCTGGCAGAGGCGGGCAACGCGCTGCTATAACTTGGGCAGAGGGCCGCCTCATGCTCAATTACCGGCCCGTAAGCTAATTGAGGTGCTGCGTTCCTGCATCTGAGCGTGTCATGCGGGGTTGTGCAACCCAGCTCCGGTGAACAGCTACAAGTTGCTCCATCCCTCTGCCAAGCGGGACTTCGATAGCAAGAGAGTGGTCCGTGCCTCCGAGAAAGAGATGGCTGCTTCCTTGGGCAAGCAGTCTCGGGGTTCAGCAGCAATCTGCAAAATTTCCAGTTGTTGGATCAGGTCATAGCCACTGGTTTTAATGGGATTTCACGCGCATCATTTCAATTTGGTTCAGCTCGGCCTGTGGAAGCTGCGCTGCAATGCAGCAGGGCAAATCCACCAAGGAATGAATATTTAATCGCAAAAGTCAGAAGAAAGTTGGGGTTTTTTTTCTCTAACGACTATTAAATCAAGCTGTCAGTTCTGCAAGGCCAGAAAACCCAGCTTAATTTGGGCTTACCCCCTCTACGTGGTGAAGAAAGGAGCCACTACAGAGTGTGTACATTTACCCCAGAAGTCAAAATCCTGTGCTGTGAGCCTTTCCCTGAAAAGCATTTTGTTTGCCTAACAGCTTAATAAAAGGTTTTTTTTAATTACAAAATATAAGCAGTGTTAAATGAAAGTCCAGATAATTTAGACAGTGTTTAACTAGGTTTTAAAAACCTAGTGTTTCTTGTTTAATGAAGGAGATTGAATAAAATGTGGACAAGTGGTAACACAGTGTGATTCTACTTCACAAAGGTTAAGTGATAAAATTAATGCGGTGAAAAATCTCTGTAGCAAGCATTCACATTAAAATATAATATGTGTTATAAAGAACATAAACACCAATGATCACTGGGGAAAAACATTTGAGGGAGAAGAAAATCCTCGCAGGTTACTAATCATACCGGGTATATATTCAATTCTTTATCATTTCCTCCTGCCAAAAGTATTAAATTCCTAAATCTAAAGAGAAGGAGCCTGAGATGATTGAAAGGTTATTTTATAGTGGAAGAATTTCAGACTCTTTCCTGGCAATGCCTTAATTCTGTGTGATTGGTACAGTCAAATTGCAATAAAACAATGAAAATGGCTGATAACTGTGGCAAAGAGAGTATTAAAAAATTAATATTTGGCATTAAAAGCATGTTCCCTTTGTGCACACCTATATATGTGCATGTATATATTTTGTCCATATATTATTTTCACGCGTCATCTTCCCATCCTGCACTACCCTCCTGTCTGTGCCCCCAGCAGCTTGTATTTTCTAGCTCATTTCTGCCTGTCATTGACTCCCGATACTCCAATGAGGACGCGGCTATAAACACACAGCCAGCAAAACCTCGGGGCTCGAGCCGCCCCTTGCAACCCGTTTGTGACAAATATTACGACACAAAATTTAGACCTGGGTTTTTTTTTTTTTTCTTTCATCTAGGTCATACCTAGATCACAGACTGAGATTACAACCGCTGGCTGCTGCCCTGTCTGCCGCCGTCCGCATCGCTCCGGCTTTCTACCCTGCTCTTCGGCTCCGAGCGCTCCATCCCCACTCTCTGCCCCCCCAGACGTCGCCGTGCCCGGCTGCTTCAATGCTTTCCCTTGTCCCTTGGTGGCAGCCGCAGCAGGACGGGAAACACGGCCAAGTAATTACACAGCTATTCTCTGGTCTGCTTGACGGAAAGAGGATTGCACGCCCGAGCTCCAGGGAGCTGCTGGCATTTACTCTCGAGAGCGTGGGGAGCTCCGGCACGTCAGCGTGCTGGGCTGGGAGACACGACCCCAGCCCTGCATCCACTGCGTCTTCTGCGTGGCCACCTCTATCACCTCTGGGACGTCTCGCCTTGCTTTGCCTGCTTGCTAAATGAAAATCGCCCTCTTTCCAAGCCTCGGAGCCAACGTCGTGTCTTGCTTGGATTAATGTTTGCAAAGCGTTAGGAAGTGCTGGCTGATCTGCAGAAATAGGCGCTTTCATTTCATTTTAGCACCTTATTTATCAGAGTAACTAACCATCTGAATGAATAAAGATAAAAGTGCAATCATTTCAGTATCAGGCAACGCTTGAAAAATAAAAGGAAAGGCTCAGTTTGCACCATCCATCCCTGAGGGATAAGAGTACGTCTGCAGCGAAAGAGCTCGGCTAGAAAGGCTGTCCACAAATAATAAAAATGATCAACTCCTTAGCGTTATCTTATCCAGTCATCTCCTGTGAAACATTTGCATCAGATATCCCTTACCTGAGTTATTTTATTTGGCATATAGCACTTTAGGCAAGATTTTCAGGAGGCAAATAGGAAATGAGAGTTGGAAAACATTAATTAAATGTGAATACAACAGCTTAATGGGTTTTATCTTCAGATGAACTGGAGATGACTCTTTGCCATTCTCTTCTTAAAACTGCAAGCAGAGATAAAGGAAATGTAGCAAGAAAAGGCAACCAGGGAAAAGATGAAAGATTTGGTAGATTGACAAGACCAAAGTAATTTGATTTGTATTCAGGACGGACCAGTTCACAAATTTTACATATTGCTGCTGTATGGCTGCATATCAAAGACGAGTAAAAGAATATTTAATTCTTGCAACAGCCAATTTTAAAACTAAAACGATCCTGTTTGAATGCTCTTTCACAAGTGGCTTTTTACCACCAGCTTTATGGGGTCCTCTCTCCATATGCAAGGTTTCGTCATGTCCCATTGAAATGAGCAGCTTTGGTTTACACTAGTGTTAGTTTGAAATAGTTCATCCTGAAAATTGCCAGGTATATCCAGAAGGCAAAGAGAGTTTTTCCGCAAAGATACAAGAGGGTGAAAGAAAGGTTCAATGATTTTTAAGTCACAGAACATTCATAATATATTGCACTTGAAATGTACTATTGTTTCTTTTTTTTTTTTTCCTCTTTATAGTTCAAGCAATGCTTCCCACTCCCAGACAGCTTTTCCACGGCTCAGTGTCCTTGGGAAAATCTTGTACTTCTCAATACTCGCAGGAAACATTTCTGCTCTGTACAAATAAATGGTCAAGCTGATGAGAAAAAAATTGCATCTATTTAAGTCATTATGTCCTTTTAAAATGGCAAATATTTTTTTTTTTCTGGGTGTATGTGCATGTACAGATGTTCACACTTGTTACGTTTGTGTGTAGATTTAATTACATTGCTTTCCTTTTTCTTTTCCTTGTACACATGGAGCAACCTGTATCTTTGGACTGCTGTTATTTCTGCCTGAGGATTACAGCTGCACATACCACTTAAGGCCCAATGACATTCTTAACATTTGGCTTTTTGCTCTCTACATTGGACGTGCCCAAGTACCACCATGGATTTTTTTGGTTTGGGGGGTTTTTTTCATACTCGCTACACAAGAAGAAAACACAAATAAACGGAAAGTAATCTAAGAGTGTGTTTGTGGGTAACTGGAAATGTTCCTGGACTGGTAAAAATTGACAGTAGTTTTGCATAACTACCACCACAGAAAAAAGCTTTTCAATAATGCCCACTTTTAAACTGCCACTTTTGTACCATGTCTTTATGTTTAATTAGAAGTTATTGACACAAAGGTACAGCCCATTTTCACGCCTCCCACTCCAGGAAAACATACCGCCATCTCCCTACTGACCTCCTTTCTCCCCTGCTGACGCAAGGACGTGCAGTTGGGGATGGTTATCTATAGGTGGCAATCTTCTGCTTAGCACAGAGCTGAGGTGAAACCTGTCAGCTGTTCTTCCAGAACAAAAATAAAACGCATCTCTCTGCATATATTTACAAGTACTGAAAAGCAGTTTTTTACCCTGGGATTGTACAGGATACATTGCAACCGGGCTTTAGGCTTGATTTCAGTCCGGAGGGGCTGCTTTACAATTAACTAGTCTTGTATAACGATAGGAATTTATTAATGTCTGCTAAACTGCTCAGTTATAATATCACATGAAAAGCCGCACTGAGTTCTGTGCTAACTCACATGGACAAAGCACTATCATTTCCATAGTGTGTGGTCATGTGCATTACAGCAGAGTATGGTGCCTCACACATAACACTTTTTTAAAATATTGCATCATCCTTGCTATTTTTAAAATGTTTTTGCTAGAGAAAAAAGTGGTACCATTTCTCTGGAAGGCGTGACAAAGAATTAAATGATGCTACCTCCCCTCAGGTTAAACCTGTTTAACAGAAGATAGAGGGGAAGGATACAGAACTCACCCCGCAAAGAGGAAATGTTTTGTGCTTCTCTCTGCAGGATGAGGAAGAAGACACCATGGGATGGACGGTGAGCATCCCACACCTGACCCAGAGACTGGAGAGAAGTGCCTGAGCATAGGAACCTGTCTACACTAAGAGCATGAGTGGTTGTTAATAATGAGAGTAAGGATCACCATGGAACTGGTGACCAAACGTGGTTGCCTCTATATCCAAGACATCTGTCCGCAGGTGGTTCTCCAAAGGCATGCATGCCGAGAAGACACGGAGCCAACCACTGCAGGTATCGCCGTCGAAGGCTGTTTTTCTATATTGAAATTAATTTTGTATCAAAGAGTATGCTACAGCGCTAATATGCTTAATAGACACATCATATACACCTCAAAGAGATTTTGATATGTATTTGAGATTGTTATGGCCTTCATTTAGCTCTGGACCTGTGCTAATACTGATAGATATCAAATAACCAGCACTGACAATAGTACCATGTTATTGCTGGAAGTGCTGTTAAATGAAACCCCCTTCAGCTGGTAGGCTGGGCATACAAAATATTGGTACAGTCAATTACCCAAAAGCTGGGTAATTAAATCCACAAAATATCTTAGCAGATAGGAAGTTCTCGCACAACCGAAAGACGTTAAAACTGATGGTGGCAATATTCTCAAAATACAAATAAAAAACCACCTTTGGTATAACACTGCACAGCATTTTAGACTCATTTAACACGTACTGCGGCGCTGCTGTGCTGCCTGTTTTAAAACAAGTCCCAGAGTAGCCCATTTATTTAGAATTCACAAGCTAACACTTTCAGAGCCCACTTCTGATAACTTGCAAAATCTAAAACTCCTCATTAAATGCCAGATAAATTGACTGGCCTAAGGGCAGGATGGGTGAATGGGATACGTGAGCATGAGTCCAGTTTCCTGTAATTAATGAGGTCTGAATAAGCAGAACCAATCTAGCCTGAGTGTGAATAAAATTACTGCACCTAGCAAAGTTCAGATAAGAAATATGTGAACTTTAAAGTAGTTGAACACAAATCAAGGTGTTGAGTTTTGATAAAAACCTTTATAAGCTCCAAAATCTGGAGCTCAATATGCCTTTTTTTTTTTTTTTTTATCGTGGCTAGCAACTTAAGATTTAGAGAACACTACATTTTAGGGGCCCCAATTCAGAAGGCTCTTTAAATGCTTAATTTTAAGCACGTAAATAGTTCTATCCCTGTTCAGCAGATATTTAAACACAAATTCTTGCCCCACTCTATTAAGCCAGATATAAGAATGCATTTCAATTTAACTCTAAGGCAAAGTATTTTGTTTCATTGAGATCTGATCTGCTTGAAAAATGATGGTTTTGAGAATTTAGGCATCTTAATCAAACCACTGGGGCTTTTTACTTTCACAGAAATTTTCTATGAAAATAGAATTTCTATTTTCATAGAAATTTTCATAAATTTTGTACACCGGAGTCAAGAAAATCTTACAAAGGTCACTGTGATATTGCATTGTCCAAAATGCCAGAGAAACATTCCTCTGCTATGCTATCCTGTTCCGGGAAACAACCAGGGAGGTCTCATTTGTACAAGGGGAAGGGAAGTCAGATGCGAAAATAAAAACTTCAGTAGCACTTAACCATCTTGGCCTGGCTGGGTCAGCATGGAAACTGAAATTCACGGCCAGTTCCCATGTGTCTAGAACAAAATTTGGTGCTTTCTGTCCTCCTGCTCCTTTGCAGCATCACAAGCAGGAGACCCTGAACAAGGGCTAAAGCACTGTGGAAGTGGATTTTTCTCCAGTAAAACCCAAACCGTGGTTTAAGCGTTAGCTTAGCATCCCCTGGCATGGCTCCCATGGGCTGCTGGGTTTGGAACATCAGTGCAGTAAAAGCTGCCGTGCTCCAGGTCCAGGCAATGGGGTACAATTGCTCTGAAATCAGAAATTGAGCCTACTTATCCGTGAGCTTTCTGATTGCTTTTCTGATGCATTTTCCAGAATTACCTATAATGTCTCTCTCTCTAATAAAATTCATTAAAATTTGCATTTGCTAGAAAGAACAGATCAGGTACCCAGCTTTTAAAAAAGGAAGATGAGTGCCCTCGTGTCATACAATACCAAAAACTGGGACCTGGGTGCTTCTTGTAACTTTTTGTTAAAATGCCTCTGTTTTGCCACTGACTTGAGGAACAGCAAATGGAGCTGAATTTCAGACAGGAACTACTATATTGCCTTGCCTCAGTTTCTTCATCTCTAAAATAATGATTGTAGCAAATGTCTGCTTTGCCAGCAGGGAATGTGGAATTTTTACATTTCAAGCTCTTTCTTGGGAAAACTGTTCAAATATTGCTTCTCTTCACTTAGAGAGACAGTTGTATGAAACAGCCATTCTAGGTTAAAGTACCTGTTGTTTACATTTTTTATATATTGGTCAAGTCAAATTTCACTTCTTGCAGCTTTTTATTTTTCTTTTTGGTACTTATGCACTGCCATAAAGTATAATTGCAGCTCAGAGAAAACTATGGACTGGAATAGAGGATTTAAAAGAGTTTTTCCTTTTAAGTAGCAGTGAAATTCATGTGTTGGCAGATGGCAGAAATATTATTGGAGACTTTGCTCAGGGGAAAATCCAAAAGTAACAGAAATACAACTTTAAAGAAATCACATTTTCTCTGAAAAGCACTTTCTCAAGAGACTATGGTCAACTTCAAGGGTGCCTTTATCAGACATTCCAGTGGGAAAAAACAGGAAGAAGAGCTGAACGCCGAAGGTAACACAATAGGAGCCTGCAACAGTCACAGGAGTATCGGTTACGATAAACCACGCTGTGCAACAAGGAGATTAAGATGTGGATTACCGACCACTTACTATGTGTCATAAAGAAAAGAATAGTTTCAGATGCCAGCTTGACTTAATCTGGTACCGGCGGTCTTTCCTTGAAAGGATTAATGGGCATTTTTTTCCACCTAGGCATTTTTAAAGGGTTTGTCATAATAAAGATTGAGAGGAGCAACAAGTAATGACAGAAACTTCAGTATGACATATTAAGGGATTTGATAACAAATTATCTATTTCTGGTCAAACCAAATCACCTTTAGTTGCATGCCTTGCTTAATTAAGGAAACATTGTATTCCTATTGAAATTAGCTGTGGCGGTGATAGGAGGCCTTCAATCAGTTTCTGTAAACATGAAAACAGCTCAAAATGCGCATTGATTTGAAGTGTGAGTCTAAGAGAGTATTTTTTTTCTTTAGCATGGGTTTAGTGGTGCCATCACCTTTTTTTTAGGCTTTCCTCTATTGTCTTCCAAACTTTCCTTGTGACACAATCTTGCTGCAGATGCAAGAAGCGAAGAACACTCCGACCTGATCTCCTGCTTTCCCTGCTGTGTATTTTTATAGTGTGCATCTGTGGTATAATTTGAAGGAAAGCCTTCGCTATCCAAAACTTATAGTGCAAAAATGGATGTAAAATGAAGGAAATGCTCCTGAGAAAAAAGAAGTGCCAGGGAATAGGTGCTGAGGATGACATTTTCCAGCAGAGACCAAAGAACACAAAGATTCTGCATGCATGTGAAGGCACAGGGTGAAGGGGAAGAGAAGAGAGTCTCACAAGGATACATTCAAAATGTTAGATGCCACTTAAGAGCAGTTTACTACATAGTTGTTGTCAAGGGAGCTACTTCCAGATACGAATCAGAGCACCAGTCGCAGTAGGAATACCTGTCCATTTGAAAATGTTGTCCCATTCCCATGTGTCTTCCTTCTTTAACAGTGTAGTTATTCCCTCTTAATAAAGGAAAGATGGCATTTTCCTCTAACTCTTTCTGCTCAGCTCAATATTCAGTATACTTTTATGTAAGTTACCATGCACATTAAATAGTGACCTCTGGAAGGATTTCCAATCTTCTTGTTGAATAGGGACCTCCATCACAAGAGATGGGTCACCTTAACCTGCTCCTGCAGCCATGTTTGCTGCTTAGAATATAAGCTCTTACTTTGCTA
The DNA here is from genome assembly GCF_030463565.1 of Pelecanus crispus. Classification (NCBI taxonomy): domain Eukaryota; kingdom Metazoa; phylum Chordata; class Aves; order Pelecaniformes; family Pelecanidae; genus Pelecanus; species Pelecanus crispus. Next base: position 5,330,503 of record NC_134652.1, read on the forward strand.
ATGCTGATGGCCTGTACAGATCAAAAGTTTTCTGTCCTTAAATGTTTGTATTTATCTTACAGAGCATCAGGCTGTTCTGCTTAACATGACCGTGGGTCTTTCCAGCACATTAATAAGCCCAAATATTTTTTCCTAACCACACATGCCAATTCTCTGTAAGTGACTTGTAGTAACACATAGCAGTGACACACTAACTCACTAGTCGATGTTGTAACTGCAGTCAGATTCCTAGGAACACCAGAAATTAGGAGTGCTGCCTATGCTTTTTATATGTGCATTATGCTAGAAAGACCCAAAGGCTCCCTGCCCAATTTGGTGATGGTGATTTCTAACACATCCTATTCCAGCAGACCCAAAATTCCAGATTTACCCAAACAACATTATAGAATCATAGAATCATAGAATCATTTAGGTTGGAAAAGACCTTTAAGATCATCAAGTCCAACCGTTAACCTAGCACTGCCAAGTCCACCATTAGTTATGAAGATTCTGGGGTTTTATCTGCCTATATTTCATAGAAACATAGATATGAAAAAAATAGTAATTTTTCCATTTTTTGTTCACAGGTCAAAGGAAAAAAAGGCAGGTAAAATGTTTAATGAAATCTTCCCTGTGCTTTAAAACCAACAATAATAACTAAACCTAGTAAATCTTAACAAAAAGCTTATTTTAGATTAATTTTAAATTGTGAAAGACATTGAATGATCTTTTATTATATTTTCTTTATGCACATGGAGCTGATTTTCTAGTATGACTTTTATAGAGTAAATTTTTAAAGTTTTCTAAATTTCACAATGTCAAATCTGTACATTACATATTAATTTTTTCCTCCTAAAATCACACAGAATATCTTTAAAGGAATAACTTTTTAAACCTACGTTTGTAGTCCACACACTATCAGGAGTTGTTTTGCCTATTAACTGTGACATTGGATATTTGACTGACAATTTCTTACTTACTGCCCACTTGTTTCAACTTCCTAGCCACTGGATCATCCCATTTTAGGACAGTTCACTGTCTGTATCTCTGGCTGAAGCCACTGGCTTTCTTCATCATTTTTTCCCACTTCCTTTGGGACAAGACTGCGACAGCATTCCCTGGTCACTGTCATGTCTAGGGTTTCCCACTTTCAGTTTACAGCTACAAAAAAACAGAATTAGAAGAGTGAGAGCACATTTACTGAGTACCTCTCAAAGAAAATCTCAGATTGAAAACGTTAAGTCAGATCTAAGATGCATTTGCTGGTCAAGAAGACCATTGGTGCCGGCTGGGTTGCAGGTGAAGCTACGTGTGACCAGCCGGGGTCTAACAGGATCAACTGGAAGAGAATTATCAGCTTCCACCGGTTTTGATTAGTCACCACATAAGATGAGAATAGCGTTAGGCTTGCCTGGTGCAATCCCAGAGATATTTTCTGTCAGTCTGTTCTCCATTATTTCTTTTATATTTGAAAATTATTTTCTTTCAGTAAAGCAGAAACGTGAAAAAAATTCTAAAAAGACTTATTTTGAGATATATCCAAAAAAAAATCATTAATCATTTTCTATAATGCACAAATATTTCTCTTTTTAGATCTACACTTCGGGTCTATCTTTTGGTAGATTGAGTGTCAAATACAGATTAATTGTTTAAATATGAAATAGAGCCAAATTTTATTTTTTCTGAATATCAGAGATGTTCTCAACATGTAGGTAAGTCACAGAAAGGATCTTCTGCAAAGCAGATTTTAACTCTGGGCATTTATGGCTCAGTTGAGGAGCTTGGTATCCTCTCAGAAACCAAATTCTTACCAACGTATTCAGCCATAAACACACGCAGAGTCCCATTGCCTGAAATTCAGGTCATAAAAAAAGGATAACTCTCAGCTGCTAAACACTGTAATTCACTTACTTGGGCAGGGTGTGATCTCCATGCTTGTGATTCACCATTTTAATTGTCTTTCTCCACAAGAGATTGCAGGGCAAATCTTTAGCAGCGATAAGCTCAATGGGTCTATGACCATTTTACACTACCAGAAGATCATGAAAACATGATCACGACCTAACAAATACATACTGATGCTAACGGATAACAGAAGAAACAGGGAACAGTTACACACTCATATTTAAACACCTGTGGCCTTTATCATTAAAGTTTGCATTTCTTTCACAGAACAAACACATTTGAAAGCCATTTCCCAGGGAGTCATCTAATGTTTAGTAAAGGGTACAAGTTATAATCGGAGTCTCTTAAAATTAACAAATCAAAACTGTTGTGATTATGGCACTGGTTAGCATGATACCAGCTTTTAGGAGCAGAGGCATTTTAACACCTTTATCAAGATAGCTTTTGCGCATTTGTGCAGTTTTTTATCAGTAGTAAGCTTGATGTCCCATCCGTATACAGCTGCACATGCACAAATGTCAGAGTTTATCTATGCTAGTCCATTTACCCAGAGAAACTGAGTGAAGAAGCCAGGCAACATTTACAGACCCTCAGTAAAGTGATGTATTTATGTACATACATCATGTGTATGTGCATACGCCCGTTTGCATGCTCCCTACGGTATCAGTTCAACAAAATAGATGAACTGCTCGTGTGCTTACAACAGAGCACGTGCTTTACCTGATGGGAGCTGATGGAGGCAGGCTATCGCTGACCCCGGGAGACTGGCATTGCTAAAGCTGGAATCAAGATTATACTGTGAGAGATCTGCCACACGTAGCCGTGTCCCTATAAGATTAGAAAATAACACAAATAAATGCCGGCTTTTTTTTCTTTTAAGCAGCTAGGCAGTTGGTTGGATTTTCTCCAGCCCATTTATGACCAAAATTAAAGCCTTCTATTTGGTCAGTCCATAAATATGCTCTAACACACTCCACACCGACCTTTAGAAATGCCAATGTTAACTGGAGCACTCAGGGACATCTGAAGGATATTTGTTTTCATGGGTTTACTTGCAAAAGAGTTCTCCTTCGTTTTTAGCAGTTTTCCCAATATACACATGCAAGCTAGCCCAGATCTCATCGCATGTAATTTAAAATGTACAGTTTTGTCCTTCCATACTAAAGCGAACAAGCAAAACAAGAAGCTCCTATTCAGAGCTAATTCAGAAGCCAGCTCTGCCGTGCCTCGCTGGCTGCTCTCTAACAAGCCCTTCATTCATTGCAGTTTCATGCAGCTGAGCTGTTTCTACCTGAGCCAGTGTTACAGACCTTTAATCAAACAAATGTACAAGGAAGCTCAACTACTTAACTGCCCTGCTTGTTCTGCGGACTGAGATAGCCAAATGTAACAAAAAGAATTTTATCCCGCTCAAGACGAGTACATTTCCTTGCCGTTGTTCCCAACAAAGGGCAGCAGGTACAAATGGCCCCACTATCTGTGTCAGTGAGAAGTGGAGAGCAATTTGTTTCTATTAAACAGGATGGTTCTATTTTTTATTTTGTTGGCTTAGCCTCTCCGCAGCCTGTGCCAATCATGGTCTTTAATCTGAACTGCCCTTGACCGTTTCTGCTATGCCACAGAAGAATTCTCTCTTTTTTTTTTTTTCCTTCTTCTTCTTGCACAGGTAATTGTGAGAAAGCAAGTGAAAGCCCTGGGGTATTGGATTCAAAACACAATCCTGCCATTCTCAGAACCATACAAAGAATAAACTTGAATGCGACATTGAGTCCTCCCAGACTGCACCTGCTGGAGATCTCCCATCCCCTCCAGTTCATGGTGGGGTCACCGCAGGCTCCGCTTTACTCTGGTGGCAGGAGAGCTACTATGTTTTCAGTTCACAGTGAGATTAGATCTACAATGTTTGACCCGTCTAATTTATTTTTTGTTTGATGAAGCAAGGAGAGCCAGGCACACGGTTAAATGCCTACCGGCTGGAGAATGCTGCTGGTGTCTTTCAAGGACCGTTGACGTGGTGGCATTTTTAAAGGTTTTAGACTGGGGTTGATATAATTTAATGTGACCTCAGTGTACAAGACTAAGCTTTTCTGTATCTCTGTAGACTGAGCTGGATCTTCTCTCCTCAGGCATCTAAGAGGAAAACTCAGTATAACCTACCCCACGTGCAAGTTCTGAATTACATGGTGTTTTGTTTTCTTTTTTTGGTGTAGGTTCCTCTGGATTTGAAACGTGTCCTGAAAGCACTGCTAAGAGTTGTTTTGCTCACGCTCTGAATTTCACTGTCTTGTTTCCCAGCTTTGGTATGGGGAATTAAGGTAAAGAAGTCAGAAGAACACAAGCTCAAACTAGTTCTTACTGCACCAGCCTTCTTACATGAAATATTGCTGAACAGTGAGCCATGTCATAAAGCCAAAGTTCATCTCAAATAGTCAGGACAGAACCCCAAATACTTCATATTCCTCTAAGTCTTTGATGCACCAACATAGGCCTACCAGATGCCTCAATTTTCCAACATCTGCTTACATCTGGAAAGATCCTCTGTTCCTTCTTGTCCAGAAAAGCCTTTTCTTAAGTATTTTTTCTCTTTCCTATTTTATAGCAGACAAAAATATTGTTGATTTGGATCAATACAGCGTATAAAAGCCATTTCTACTGGACTCCCTCAGAGGCATTTTTTCTGCTCTTGTCATTGATACCAGGAATTACCTAAGTTGATGTCCCTCTAATGACTTTTCTGCTGCCTTTTCTAGCTTCCTTTTCTAGATAAGAATCCTGAAAATCCATGGGACACTCACCAGTTTGGCACAGAAAAGTTGCAGATGCACCTGCGGTTCGTTGGCTTGCCTCCATTTACACCCATCAAATAAACTTCCTAAGCTACTTCACAGGCTCGTACCATGATGCAAACACATTCAAAAGCTCAGGATTTGCAGGCATGAGACAGCCACAGCTCCCTTTGGAGACAGAGCATGTACCAGAAGTAAATCAGAATTTTGAGCAGTCACCAAAAAAAAAATCCGTATTTTTTCATTTTGTTCTGGAAGTCTTGCAATAAACCAAGTCTTCTGGCAGGTACTGCTGCAACCCCTGGGGACCTGGAATTAGATCTGCTCTTTCTTGATCACATTATCTCTGATTTTGAGATAAAAAACAGAATACTGACATAAAATCAGTTTTCTGTGGAGGGCAAATAAAAGCTGCAGCTGAACAAGCTTCTTACCTTTAAAAATACTGTGGAAGGAGATGTTCCAGTTTGAATTTTTTAGGGAAAAATTCAGGTTAGTTATAATTTTTGCTGAGTATTTTTATCTACCCCTAAGGCAAGAGATAAATGAAGTGTGATAGTACTTTGGAGAGCTTAGGAACTATTTGTAGTGAATAATTTATTCGACAAATTTTGCCCTTATTTCAGTTCATGAATTATCTGTGAACTGACTGGTACTTTTACGAATTTATTCATAATTCAAAATTATTCAAGAAATGTTTCTGTCCAAACACATTTTGCTGTACAGTTTGCCTATAACAGATTATTGATTTAGCTATTTATTATCTGCAATGTATTACTTGGGGGGTGAGGGGAAATAATTTCTTTTCAAAAGCCCTGTAACTCATCCTTAAACTGCATTTCAAAGGTTTCAGGAGACCTAACCTTTCTGTTTGGAGCCTTCATGGGGTCTGAATTCACTGCTGCTAATTTTTGTCATCGCTAGCCATTCAGGGTGCCCTCTAATTGGATGTTTGAAACTGATTTAAATAAAATGGCTTTAGTACATAATTTATGACTCTAATCAAAACAATTATCAAATTTATAAAAGAAAAGCAGGTATTCTGTTGATATAAATAAGACAACCAACAGAATAGGTATTGTCCTATGTCTAGGTATGATTTGCATATGATTTACATGATTTACATACCTAGACAGAGGGCAGTTAGAATCTCTTCTTAACCTATAGCAGTGTCCATGCATCTGAGCTTGTTTTAAGAAGAAAAATGTGTTAAAAGGGAAAATAGAAAGAAATTTAGTGCACCTATCTTCCTATAGCTTCAACTTAGTTTTCTATGGATCTAATACCCTGATTTAATTTGATACAATTACAATAAAAGCTGCAATCTAAGGCAAGTAAATGAATTTTGTGTCAAGAGTGAAATACAATCTGTTAAAATTGGTTTGAAAATACAATTTTAGGTCTAGTACAGCAAGTCCTGACATTTCAGATTAATCTGTCCTATAACAAAATTAATGACACTCAAAGTTGTTTAAGAATGGCTGTTAACTATACTTACCCTATTCATCACCGGCTCTATCAGTCTAATCCAAGGAGTCACCAGGCTATTAAGTACAGTACATCAGTTCATTTTAAGGACATTCAGATTGTGATTGTTTGAGGGATCGAATTGCCTAGTAATAGAAATACAAGGTACCGCAGTAAATAACAAGAGAAATACCCCTGCAAGTTGTTGATGTGGTGCTTGTGCATATATGTCACTACAGCAGATCTCCCTGCTAAAAAAAAAAAAAAAAGTGAAAAACCAGAGGTCATTTCTGGTAGGCACATCTGGATGGTCTTATCTGGCTGATCGAGCCTTTTAGGACTTCACATGGGGCAGCATATCTCACGAGAGTGGCTTCTCCTTCATCACATCTTGAAGTTCCTGCCTCTGGCCATGTAAAAGCCATGCAAAAACCACGTCAAAGCGAGGTTCCTGCTGCTCCTGTCCCAGTTCCTGGAAAGGGACAAGCTCAGGTTTCATCCTGTACATCAGATGGGATGGCCGAAGGGCTGTCCATTACTCTTTGCTTTGTTCCTGTTGTTAGCCTCAAGCATACAGCAGTAATTGCAATTTGGGGTCCATTTGGGGTCCAAACTGGCCATAAAAAGCTTTGCAAGCAATTAGGGCAGTGCAGATAGCAGATGTGTATGCGTTCATTTGCAGAACTAGAACTGAGAAGAGCCAGAGCAAGCATTGTTCTCTCCATTCTACTCTTATTTTTTGCTAACTAAAAAATAAGAATAAACAAAGAAATATTCTGGTTTTATGTAAAATGAAACTGTTTACTTGAGCCACGATGGTTTTGGTATGCCTTTATGACAGGCTGCTTTTTTTTTTTTTTAAGGAAAAATTAAAACTAGACTTTTTCACTGAAGATGCAGGGCTAGCATTCTCCTTTAGACAAGTATTTAAGATCTGGGAGTCCAAGATGCAGCTTGTCTCTCTGCCTAATTGTATTTGGACCCCAGTTCCCAGTTTCATTGGAGACTAGAGAGCGTCTCACTGGCTGTGTGGTTCAGTCTAAATACTGTCACGCCGAAAGGAACAGCTCCAATGTTAGGGTTAGTGAAGATGTTGTCCCCAGTACAGATTCACTAGAACTGGTCTATGAAAGGTGGAAGATGTTGCTTCAAAAACTAGAATACAACATTTCCCTTTATAGGGGAGACTAGAGGCAGCTCATTTACATTCTCCAGGAGAGCCCTGGGATAAAAAATGATGTTGTTCTTACTCCAGCCATTTTGTGACTCTGTCCCTGCCATCGCATTTGACAAAAGCTACCTGAGTCTGTTAATTGCCGCAGATTAACTGAAGTTGTTTTCTTCAGAAAGTGGAGTATTCACTTCACCCAAAGAGACACCCAGTGCTATGAATATTGAAATTCCTATTATTGATCTAAAGAACTGGCTTGTTGTGAGACATACCTTCCATCTGGTGATGAAAATGGCACTCATATTTCATTTGGCTTTGTATCTCTTTTGATCTGAAAAACCTGGCTTTGCATAAATTATAGATTCTCTGTTCCTGCCGCTGAGAATCTGGAATAACTTCACCGAGGTGGCTGGAATCGATAGATACGACTATCTCTGACCGTGTATTTTGTGCTGAGCACATGCCACGCTCGGACACCATCTTCTCTTCCCCTCCCCACGGGGTGAGACCATTGTAGGATTTCCCACTGAAAAGTTTCACAGCTCACATAGCTGAATTGATTCTTCTTTACTTTTGACACTGAAGGTGATATCCATTCCTCCAGGATAAAGTGCTACATTTGCTCACATAATAGCCATACTTTTTGCCCAAATGTTGCCATTAAAAACTCAGGTATGGCCATTAGGCTCTCCCTAGAGTAAGGCTGAAGAAAATTCAGGACTAAACCTAAGCTGTAATTACCTAACTGAATGTTCATCCACTCACACATTTTTCATCCACTTTGAAATTGCATTCCCCTATACGTTTCCTGTATTCTAATGCCTCTCCTGCAGCTTTTAGCTGGAATCACCAGAGTAATCGGTGTCCTTCGTTACAGTCTAGGCAAGACTAAATGCAGAGCTAACATCCCATACTGAAGTGATATGAATCACATCACCACAAAAAGCCTGACATCTGGGTTTACCACATAGGCATGTGGAAATGAAAAATTGCTTTTGATGCCTTTCTCTCTCTCTCTGTTATTTTTATAAAAAAAAAAAAAGAAAAAAAAAAAGGAAATGAGGGTATGACCATTACGCAGAGCTTTTCTTTTAAAATCTAGAGGGATGAAGTGAAGAAGTGCCAGCATGGTACCTGCCTGGGTATTACACACAGAAGCAAATGCAAGCTTTTAAAGGGCAAGTGTGAGTTTTGATGCTATGGAAAACGTGTAGAAATAATAACACCTCTCCTCTAAGTGGGCAGTGTAATTGCCCTTGAAAAACCATAGCCCAGGCAATCCAGAGCACATGGGGATCCAGCTTGAGTGTTTTTTCTTCTGTTTTAGTAAGAATTACAAAATACAAATATGCACCTATTATTCAGGCGTAGGAGGAAGAAAGCAAGCAGGAGTTAGGTGCTCAAATCCATTTTGTGCGGTGCCAGGAGGTAAGAAAGGACTAGTAAAGGCCAAAAACTGGCGTGCACCACTGAAGGGTTTACTGGGATGAACTTGCCTTTGCAAGTGATAGTCGTGATAGCTACCTCTACTGTACTGATGAGTCTTACCTTATTGTATTGATTTCCGTCCCCTGCAAAACAAGCCGGAGCTAGGGATTGACGTATCCATGATGCTCCTGCTACAGTATAAGCCAGGAGACACCTCTGAAGCTAAATAGCTTATAGAAACACAAACCATCCCGTAACAAATGAATATTTGTTTCCACTTAGATAGTCTATCCATCAACAGTTTTAAGATGACAGTAGGGGCAATTTAAATGGTAGAAAATAAATAAATCCCATTTATTAGCGGCTGAATTTTTCATGACTATATTGGTATTAAATATTAACTATATAGAATGTTTCTATATCAGTTTCTAAAAGAGCATGGAAATTGGTCTGCAAGAACATTGTTCTTAGTTAGACATACTCTTAAGTCACAGAGACTTCAGGATCTTTTACTACCATTTTAAAGTACAAAGATGCATGGAGATAAATTTACCTCGAAGGCAAGCGTGCATCAAAGGAAAGGGCAAACAATAATATTTATTAGCATAGTAAAACCCTATTTTCTGTTAGGCCTGTGTCAAACGAAATTTACAATGATTTAATTTTTTTATATTTTACTTTATTATTTAAAGAGAAGTAGACATGATTAACAGATACATTGTAGAGGAAGAGGTGAATTCAATTACTTGGGACTATAGACATAGATATGGTAACACCTTTCTGCCAAACTGGTTGCTCCAAAGAACTTGGAAGACATGTAAGACATTTGAGTTCAGGAAAAAAGGATGACATTTTGACATTTATGAAAGTTTGAGGGGAAAAAGTGCAATCCTTTCCATGGAAACTTATGAACATGGATTGTGAGAAACTGCTGGTGTCGTCAAGAAAAATTTAGCCTTTTAGATGTGGTGCTGGGCAAAGCTCTTCTACCTCGTGAATGGGGTTGAGACAGGTGGTAACTCATGGAGAGAAAGCAGCTGTATCTGAAAGCAATGAAAATAAACATATCAATTCAGTTGTGCCAGTCACAGAGAGAGAAAGGACCTCAGGCAGGGAGGGAACGACAGGGTGAGGAGCCCCACCGGGGAGGAGGGGGCTAACTGGTGCCCCTAAGTGATTGAAGACAGACATGAATAAAGGGCTACCTTGCATCAAAAATAACCATTTCAACTACCAAAACCTCAAGTTATGGGGCAAAATCAGTTTCTGAGTACAGATATGAGGCAATCTTCAGGCAATTCCTATTGCTTTTCCCACACGTGAGATGTAACCAAAGTGACTGCACACGCCCAGTTACGCTCAGCATCAAGGCTGGGCTACTTGCTTCCATGGGAGTTGTTCAAAGCACTGTAACTGCTGCTGTACTGCAAACGTGACATTGAATTACGCAAAACATGAAGACTGGTGTTACATTAAGCAAAATGTTACGGTCCAAAAGAAGATCATAAAACCTCGATGACAACGCCTGTTGCAGGTCACCATTAGGTCAGTTCTCTGGGCCAAAGGAGCTCTCCCTTCCTCTGCAGAAATGTGAATAATTTGTTAACTGTCCTACCTTCTCCTACAAGTTCCAATCAAGATTTTTCATTAGACAGCACATGAACCTTGCAAACTGTAAATTAAGCATGAAAACAGCTTGGATGGCAATGTGCAGTGATCTTGGGACAGCCAAGGCCAGGGTTGTGCCCTCAAATAAAACCAGATATAATTTCTTTGTCACAACACTTCTGCTTTTGTTTTCCTCCCAGTGTAAATTGCACCTGTCTGCTTGCTCATCCTTTTACAATCCTCAGCCACTGCCACATTTGCATTTTTAACTTTCCTTCAACAGAAGAGACAAACAGAGCTGCTGATTTAAGTTTTGATAACTCCCCTCCCTTTAATGTTTCCACAATAATTTCCACTAGGCAAGTACATTCCCCAAAGGAAAAAAAAAAAAGCATAGAAATGTTTTGCTGGGTCAGTATGTCACAACGGGATGCGGGTCTTTATTTGAAAAGAGATGACATTTGTGGCTGTAAGACTGGAGGTACTGCAGGCAAGTACCTTAGTGGCTGTCACGTGAGTCTATTGACGCTCAGGAGGTCTACCAGCCAACACCATCTCAGGAAGAAGCCTTTGGACTTAATTCATGATCCATTACCCCAGCTTCGCGCCGGTCTGACTGCACCCACGCAAGTGTGCCGGTGCCAGGGAACCAGGCAGCCTGCAAGAGCAGCAAATCAAGCCTTCTGCATGAGGCATGCTTTCGCTGCTGAGTTTTGTGCCATGATGGGCAATTCCATCTTGCTGTGTCCTTAACCTAAAATTTATGCTTCTAGCTGTTTGTGCTAAATTTGGGGCTATTGCTGGGCAGGAGCCAGGCTGAATTCTTTAAGAGGAAATCATGATAAACTGGTTTTGTTAAAAGTGGCCAAGCATAAAATGTTTTGTCCAGCTGTAATTTGGACACAGCTGCTGTACTGGATTGCCTGCTGCATCTCATGTTATGAGATAATGGAAAGAAAGCTTAGATCTATTTCACTAAAATGTTAAACTGCTTTAATGAAGCCTTTAAAAATATCATATACTAATTTAAACAGCTATTAGGATGGTCAGAAAAGCTAACCCTTAATATCAGAAGAAATAAGAGTTCAATGGAAATCTGTTTTCATTAAACCTCATATAAATTTAGTGAATATTGAAAACATTGGAAATCTAGCTGTATGATCACCTTGGTGACAGGGTTCCCCTCACAACAATTCAAATCAGATCTCAGTTTGAAAATACAAAATCAAATAAAAACACAGCTTAAAATCTTGAAATGAATTCAAGGAATCACAGTTACAAAGTCTGAGCCCAAATTTTAAAATGCAAGTATTGATATAAGCCATATAGGAATGTCACTGAGCTATTGCTAGCACACAAGAACAATACATTTTAAGTCAGGCTTAAAATAGTCTAATTTTAACAGTATTCTTATTCTACTATCAGGTTTCACAATGAATTGCTTTGATGTGTCATTTTTCTTACTCCACAAAAATGTTCCGTTCCTTGAAGAGGAAACAAAGGCCTTTACTTTTCCAAGTTATACAGGTCAAAAATATCGAAACTTCATAAAACATCTGGTTCTCTCTGTTTCACAGGATTCTTATTTGGTCACTGACTGAACTCTTATGGTCCAATTAATTAAATTAATGACTATCTCATAAATTTAAAAAATATATATCCTATGTCCTTAAATCTCTGAATCCCAGCTGGGAACCTGAAAGGCGTGAAATACACAGTAATCATCTCACATCAACAGAAACTGATCTTAAAGCTGTAATTACATGATAAATGTCTTTATGACACATGCCCACTATTTGGTCATGCCCTAGAGACAAATGCTAAGAGCCAAGAGAATGGGGAGGGGGGAGGAAAGGTAGCTGATATCCAATCCCTTCAGCGTGTTTGCAATTTCATTGGCTTTCTTTCAATGACCTGAGACTTCCAAGAGCATGATAGATATTTCCTAAATATTTTACATTCAGGTAATTACAGTAGTATATGGATTTGCTAGTCAGCTTAGAAGAGACCAATTAATTGCTGCAAATCATGGTATAAGGGATGAGCTTGCAGCAGGAGAAGGGTCACATCTTAATAAAATAGGCAGAGCTGGATGCATATGACTAAAGTCAGTCTCATGCAAGTTGACTGCGCATTGGTGAACTCCATAACCTTCGCTTAAGCAAAACCTTCATATATTTGAGGTTCTGCCTGAGTCAGGACCATAGACTTAGGCCTTAAATTTCTGCAGTTTGCTGCTAGCCAAGCACCAGAGGAGAACAATTGTACATCAGCTTTTATTTCAGCAAAACATCCTTTCTTTCATTACTTTTTATACAGGATTTCAATGGCACACGACTCACCTTTGATTTTTTTGTTTTGTTTTGGTTTGGTTTTGGGGTTTTTTTGTTTTATTTACTGCTCTGCTTTGGGCTTTTTCTCTCCCAAGACACTAAGTTGACACATCCCTTTTAAAACACCAACCAAGGCAGATTTGGGGCCATATTCTCAATATCTCTCTAGTCCGTTAATGCATATAATATGCAGAAAGAACATCAGCAAAACCTCTGTGGTGATCTGAAATGCATTTGGCTTACAAAGAAAATTGCAGGTCCCTGATATTTGAGTCTATTGAAACTCACTAGGACAGACCATGCCCTGCAAAATGTTATCATCTGCTTGGGAAACAGATGGACAAGGTATCCAAAGAGGATTCTTTTAGTTCTAACTTCATTCTTTCTGATGTCTCTGATGATGGTAATGTAAAGTAGGCGAGATACTTATTTAATCTTGGACAGCCTTGAATTGAGTGGCACCACTGTTCCCTTTGTTAAAAATGCATTATCGTGTATAATATATATTGAGAAAATTGAGAGAAAGTCAGTTCTGCCAGCTAAAGTTTAAACATGTAAGTCCTTAATGGTGTAGAGGCTCTGAATGCAGAATCCCCCACAGAAGCCGGTTTTGTGCTTTCCAAACACTCATTCAAAAAGACTCAAATTACTGGTGTTTTATCTACTGGAGAAGTAACATCAATAGTTGTAAGCACTGCTGTTGATATAGGCAGCTAAAGTTATCAAGGCTTGCAAAGCCCTTTCAAACCAAAAAGTGGGATGGAAATCTCTTTGGAAGTATGTTTTGATATCTCCCAAGTCCACAGAAAACATATGTGTATATATTTTTCCCTGTCAAGTTAAAAGGATATGGTCACATTTTCAAAAACACCTGAGTTACAAAGAGCTTAAGTGCATAGCGCAGCATGGTAGCAATCACTTTGTTGATTAAAATGATCTTGTCAGAGCATCAGCACTGCACTCACATGGCTCTCTACTTCTATTAATTTCTACATCATAGGCAGGTGCTAATTTTGAGTGGAAAACAAGGCAGTGGGATGCTTTTTACCTTTAGCATACAAGTAAAGCTGGTTGAACTGCATTACAAAGCTATTCTGAGCTAGCTGTACCAAATCATATCAATGCCATATTTTTGTAGCTTCATCTAACTCATTGTCAAATATGCCTTGAAAATTGTTTTTGAAGCGGTTGTTTCTCTAAAACCATTAGATCTTTCTTACTGCCAGTAATCGATGATGCTTCTCAAGGTTAATGACAAAGATAACTTCCGTATTTTGACATATACATGACTTCTCCTATTGACTTCAAAGGTAATCTATCTGAAGACTGAACCTGGCATTCAGAAAGGAATACTAAAGAGTCAGGTTAATCATTAGTCAGCATAGAGATGTAATTATTTTTATGTGAAATGCTATTCCATATAAAACTCCATTAAGAGCTCCCACCTACTGCGTAACTTGAATCCTAGTTCCTTTTTAACTTGGCTCGCTTAAAAATAAAACAGCTACTTGTTTAAAAGAAACATATACTTGTAGATCTTTTTAGATTAAGGCTTTAAAAACAATTGGGTTACGCACCATGCTTATTCACCACAAGCAGACAGTAAAAAATGAGGGAACCTCAGTGTGCTGATCACATTCTATAGTTTTATTGTGTGTCAAATGCAGCAATAAGAGAAATAAAATAGCATGCGAAGTATCCTGGAATAATCATCCTGGTTTTCAACAACCTCTTGGGTATTTGCATTCTACCGTGTAGGGAAAGCATGGACACAACAATCGTAATGGGCGCTGCCCGTGCTGTGCAGGTGCGAGCCCATCTTGTCTCTGCTGGGAGCAACCCTGGCGCAAAATGTGCTTGGGAGAGTTATTGTCCACCCTGCCCTTACAAAAGGTTAAAGCGTGACAGTGAGTTTCCCAGAGCTGAGCAAAAAATAATAATTTATTCAGTAAAATGTATCAGCCCCCAATTTTTTCGCTTCTAAAAGGAATCTCATGACATTAGGAGTGACAACAAAGGTTTTGCCAGAGCCAAAGAGCAAGGAGGGTACTGGAGATTATGCAAAAGAGCTTCAGGTAGTCGGGCAAGACGGACTGAATGCCTGAAATGGCACTTCACGTAAGCTCTCGCTTAATTTTAAGCCTGTGAGGAGTTTTGCATGTTCAAGGTTAAAATAAGTGACAAATAGCTTTGTAGAATAGGAGCTGGAATTCAGGAAAGAAACCGAGTGTGACAATGGGATCTATAATACAGTTATAAAAATACATGGTGCAATAAAATGCAAATTTGAGGTATACAACAAACCCAGTATGCGTACCGTTTGTCTCAGGTTGGTATTCTTTGTGGAAAGACGAGTATGTAGAGTGGAATCAGTTTTTATACAACCTTAATCTCAAAGAGCTTTCCTAATATTAAATGCATAAATGAGGGGTTTTTTTCACTAACGGTCTCTGGAAATGCTGCAGTTTTAATGCAAATGAGTCCCAAAGAGACAAAGAGAAAATAAATATTTGTTTTTCATTCAATGATCCTGTTAGGTTTTATCTACTGTGACCCTCCCCTAGTCTTACCATCAGATATCCATGCAAACAGGGTCATTAGAAATGAGCAGCTTTCTTTGAAATTAAATATAGATTTGCCTGAAAATTTCCTTATCTCTTTACATTTACATTTCTAACAATACCCATGTATTATTGCTAGGCTCACTAGTAAAATTCAAAAAGGTCATTAATAAAAGCTTGTTCACATATAAGGGATTTTAGTGACTTGTTTTGCAAAGAAAAGTCTGCTCGTTTAAATTTGGCTTGTTTGGTTGCACAGCATAATCGCTTCCTTTGGCCATCTGCGAAGAAGAGAAAAACCTTGAGTTCACGAAGGTATTTTTTCATTTACAAACTACTGCAAACACTAAAAGAGAGAATCTTGTCTATATTTTCTGTGCCATCGTCGGAGGTGAATATGTAATATGTGCTTATCTGCATTTTACTGGCATTACCCGAAGTAATGAAGCATACAAGCCTACTTGTCTGGGCCTGTCCCTGCAGATGTTTGTGCGCAACCATAGATCCCTATACGTTCCTCAAACCTGCTCTGCTGTACATCCTCTTTGCCCTGCTCCTGTTGAACAACAGGGATACAAATTCTCCTTCTGACTTCCTGCTAGCCCTTTCAGGCGGCACAAGATTTGGCATGTATCAAGGATGGGGAGCGCCAAGCAAAGAGGGAATTGGATGCCACCTTCAAGTGAGTGCAGTCCTGCGAACACTTATATGTTTTTGAACATTTATATATGTTTAAATACAAATACATTCAAGATCAGATATGAAGTCCCATTAATACAGCTGTTGCCTGGAAGAGTGTGCATGAATGTGAGTTAAAAGTGTATTTGTGACTGAGAATACTAATGAGCAGAAAGTAGATAGTGCAAATCTTTCCAGAGATGTTGCCATGAATCAAGCAGTACAAACGCCTGAAATGCAGAACTAGGGTAAAAGTGAAAGAAATAAATATTTTTAAAATTTTAGAAGTAGTCTAATAAAGACAACAGTGTAGTTGAGTAACAGCTAATTTTTTTCTGTAGGGCATTTTAACAGTCCACAGGGCATTTTTTAATCACAAGATTCCAGTGAGTTTTAACTATCTGGAAAGTTTGAAAAATTATAATGGTTACAAGAATGAGCTAACAGAGTGACTAAAAAGATCTGACAACGTGTACTGAAATTATTTAAGACAGAATCTGATATTAAACTAGATCATAAACTGACATCCTTTAAAGTTCCCATATATTCGTTTTAGGCTCAAGGAGAATATAATTTCAAAGACGGCCCACTGGACCTTTTCACACATGAAGTGGCTGAATCACAGCATTCTTACATGAAATTGAGAAAGCACTAGAGATTTTCACTGTGCTTCTGCGCCGTGCTCTTACACGATGTACAGCTTTGTGCCACCGGAGATGCAGCGAAAGAGGCATCTGCCAAAGCCTCTTCTGCTTTGAAGGGCTCTGCCATCTTTAGAGCAATTTTCCATTGGGAGCCTGATAACATTAAATGAAAGATTGCCATTTCTTTTAGTGGGTTTTGGATGGCCCACAGAAGTGACAAAACGTTTTCAAATCACTGCCAACTTTCAAAAGTATCCTTTCTGAGCACAAGGCAAGCGCTTATGAAAGGGCTGCAGACTATTCTAGGACTTGACCTTTCCTTGCGAGGAGAAATTCGGCTTGCTGCAGCAAAGCCCAGAAGCATCTTTTTTGTCGAGCACTAGATAGGCTGCCTGTGTGCTAGTCACCTTGCAGGCTCAAGCCTTTCACAAGTAAAGCATCCGTCGGGTTTTGTATCTACCTCCTGAAATTATACAGAAGTAGAGCCTGCTCCTGCCCCTATTGAAGCCAACGAGAGAAAACTCCTTGACTTGATTGGGAACGCGTTCAAGTAATGAATCAGGTGGTTTTGGTGGAAATTTGCAATTCAAAAGCTGCCATTAGAAAAGTAGCATTTGAAACTGTGTTGCTGTGTTATGCCTCATGTAGATCAGTATCAAATTAAATTTCCCTATTGTACCTCTTATGTTGTTAACACAATGCAGGGAGTGTTGTTTGCCTCATCTCCATCCTTCTAACTGCAACATCCTTTTCAGTTTAAACTATACAGAAGTGAATAATTATTGAGGCCTTCTGTTTACCATCTTTAGAAGATTTAATTTATCCCAATAAACATTGTGAAGCAGACCTTTTGCATTTGCAATGACATATAATTTACTTGGAACAAATGCTTTGGGTTCAGTATAAAGACCATTCATCAGGCAAATCTGAATCAGAGGCAGCTTAGAAAAAGAATCCTTTGTCTAATTGTTTTCCATCACAAACAACATGTGGGAAAGAGATTTAGGCAATATTTTCAAACATTATAAGCTACATAATTATTGTCCTCTGCAAACCTGGTGATAGTTTTTGCAATCACAATTGCACTTTATCTGTCTAATCACCTATTCACTGTGACCAATTACAGACTTGGCATTGATGAGGAGGCATTTAATAATATTAAATACAAAACCCTAGATTTGAATAATATTGAGTTTATGACACAAACTAACAAAAGCCAGGAAATTCAAAGGCAAGGTTTACGCTCCATCCTTAATTCATGGCATTCTGCCTAGGCATAAGAGCACATATGAGCACTGCGGAGATCTCCCCTACACAAAGATCGTTGCAGTGCTGAGTTACAAAGGAATAATAAAGTCTTGAGATTAATTTTTAATGATTAGCTCTTTTGCAGATTTACCGTGTAACTGCAACAATTTTCTTGTTATGTGTTATGTTTGCAGTGCTTTTTTACTGTACAAACCTTTGGGGAAAAGGAGTTAGAGCCTGGTATTTTCTACATCCATTTAATACCACTGTCCTGGCATGAAAGAAAAGGTCAATAAAAACTGGGAGTTCCCCCTCATTTTTTCCCTGGTTGCTTCCATTGATGCAAGCTTCTCTCTGCAAAAGCGTAGTGAGCATTGCTGTCAAAGAATAAAACTGATACACAGAAAGTCCTGCTCACTGGCGTAAGTTAGAGGAATTTTGAGGCTGCTCTAAATTTAACCAAGCTGAAATTAATTTCTGGGTACCCTGAACAAAGAGTGATGGAAGGAGAGGGTAGAGTAGCATCTCCTCCTCCATCATCCTATTACAGATTCAATCCAGTTTGGCTACACCTGAAAATAGGTCACGATATTATTCCAAGTTTTCCTAGATCACTGTTGAACACGATATGACAAAGTAATGTAGAAAATACATTTTTGTCTTGTTCTTCTCAATAAAGGTGCATCTTATTCGTAGCTACAGAGTGTACACAGACTGCTTTTTTCTAAGTTTTCAGTTTCGTTCAAAGAAATACAGTGGCTGTCAGAGAGATGTTTTGAGGAATCAAGTAAATTACCTATTATGATCCTGTTACTAATTCTGATGCCATATATTTGTTACGCTGTAACCTAGAATGGCTGCTTCACAGGCAGCAAGACCTCTTACATAAATACCTATATTACCATAGTTTTAAAACTAGGTTTTGCCTTGATAAAATGTAATGGCTCCAAAACAGCTGTTACGGTCTATCATGTAAATCCTTCTTAGTTTGTGGATTATTGACCCAACGGACTCTAATGGGAGCTCTTTGGAGATGTTCAATCTATTGTATCCGTCCAGCTGCATCTGATGCTCTTGTTATTTGCCCTTTGCAGCTTTAGGGCTATTATGTGAGTCCAGCTGCTGACAATACATGCAAAAAATTCTTATAAACTATAGGAAAGTTAACCCCTTGTTTGCTTTTAAACATACACATTTTTGTGACTTTTTTGTCTAGCCACAATCATTATTGTTTTGACAGACACTTTGGCAGAAAAGAGAGGGAAAAAAGGCAGGAACAGTTATTGATTTTTCTGAGCCTTCAGCCTGGGAAGCATGAAATAGGAGGAGCCTCCTACAAAGGAGGTGAATGAAGCCACAAAGCAGCCTGTCCTTGTCTATCTCTTGCAGCTCTTCTGGGAATGGCTGCAAAAGGGAATCGCTTTTGTTGTTCAGAGGCATTACAAAAGTGGATCGGTTATTTCAGAAGCGGAGGTGGATGGGTCAGCACAGAAGCGTATAGTTGTAACTCAGGTAATGAAGATAAAGTTGCTGGGCCACGCCAAAGGAGCTGGGGGCTACCGAGCCCCCAGAGAAGCAGCTAACCATCCTTTCGTTGCCCCAGCCCCATGGTGTCCCCCAGCATTGCCAACCCCTGGGTGTCCCTAGCTCATGGGAGTCATGAGCCACCTATTCCCGTTTTAGTCCTAAAGCACAGGAAAAGGGGTGAGTCACGGCCCGAAAAAAAGGTGACTAGCATGCTCAGGTCTTGTGGCAGGAAAAAAAATAGTTGAAAGCTGCATAAAGCAAGAAACTTCACTGGCATCATTTCAGTGAGCAAGGGGAGAGAGGAAGGAGGCACCTCTGGGTTCATGATGGGAAGTAGTCATAATTTTTATATCCAGAAAATAAATTTAAATACATTTTTTAAAATAACTGGGAATAACTCTCACTAAAATATTATTTTTTCTTGAGGTTATTTATTGAGGCTCCTCTCTATTTGATACAGCCTAAATTCTAGATGCCAACAGAGCTTGAATGTCATAAATATGCATATATTGGCACGGTTCATATTTATGCCAAAATATGTTAAAGCAGCCTTTATTTTCTTCTGAATATTACGCTCAGTCTAAAGACAGACCAAAAAAACCCTAGAGAAATCACAGATGACTTCTCATTCATGAGGCATGATTTACCATGGCTGTAATTCTTGACCTACAATTTCTGCAGACATTTTAGAGCTATCAAACAACAGAAAAAGCAGTCCTGCACTTCTGGTGAATCAGTAGCAAAAGGGGAGAATTTTGCTTCCTCGGGAAAGAAAGATCAAAACACAAATCACCCCATTGCATAAGAAATACAATTAAATTAATAAATATAATCGATCTTAAAAAAATACATTCAAACATTTAATTTGCATAGAAACAGGCAGTGCTATTCATTTTGAGACAAGAAAATCAAAAGTCATAGCTAGCAGCCACTCTTCTAAACCAGATTTTGAGCACAACCCCCCCAGGGCTGTTTCTACCAATTTTCCAATAAATCATGTAATGACTTTTAGAAAAGACAGATATTTAATTCTTGAATTAGAACTATAGGACCATAACCAAAGACTGACAGCCCTCTTATTCTGCCATACTCCCATACAAACCCTTTCAGCTGATTGGCTGTGAAATAATGCAATAATTAGGCAATTAGATATTTGGGAGAATGTAGAATGAAGCACTGAGCGCTGACCTTTATTACATAGATCAAAGTACACTGGAAGAATGGCCAAATATATCTTGTTTACAAGCCCTTATCAATTTTTTTCAATGTTTCAAAATTAAGAATTAGGGGGCCATACCTCCACAGCTACGCATACATTTGCAGTTGATATTAGATACAAAGAAGAACAGTCACATTCTTTGTGCATAGAAAGCACCAGTTTTTTAATTACTAGTTCTTTAGTTACACATATGATTTAAACCTATAACATGTATTGAGTAGCAATAAGATAAACATTATTAGCTAAATGTTCCCAAATAACTTTTTCATTACCTTTAATGATGTTACTTGGAAGAGTAAGGGGCTGAGGGGTGAAAGAAAATTAATTACAAATAAAATTAGTCAGTTCTGGAGATCCTGTCTTCTCTGAGTCCTTGGTCATCAGTAGAGGGATGTATCTCTGGAGATCCAAACTTACAAAGAGCTTTAATTTTTTCTTTCTCTTAATGGTGAAATATATAAGCATTACATGAGGCTGCTAAGGTGGGCTTGGGCCTAACAAAGCCCAATCAGATATCTGAATAAATCCTTTGAAATAGGATTGTAGGAACAAGGCCAGCATTCAAGAAGAAGGAATAGCTTAACAGGTAAATTATCTGAAATTGTATGTATTTCAGCCATGGGGAGAGCCAAGGACTAGGTCAGTTGACCAAAACCTCAACCCTACCCCAGGGTAGGGGTTTTTTTAAAGGAATTCAGATAGGTGTTTGATTGCAGAGTGATGCTTCTGGAGCATCTGCTGATGTATATAGACCGTACGATGGATGGCTCATGTTTGCATGGGCATATCTGTGTTCTGGCGCACATGGATTTGGAAAATGAGTTTGGACATACTTATTCTACGGTCTCTATATTGGCATCAAACCAGGGGGGCAGTTATTTGTAGCAAACCATAGGCACTGGCTATAAACAAGCTAAGGAAATCTTCAGATGGTGGAGATGTGAGCTGTCAAAGGAGGAAAGAAAAGCACATCACTGCAAAACTGTTGTTTTCTTCACTTCTATGGCTGTTGGGATTGATGTATTTAACTTTTATCCTGACTGGAAGGAAAAGAATTTGTAAATTTTTCAATTAGTTGGTCAGAAGCTTCAGATTTTCCCCCTCGGTGGCACTATGCTTGTCATCAGGGACGAAGAGTTAATTAGAAAGGGCTAGATCTTGGCCTTTCATGGCAGCTCCTTTGAACCAGTCTAACTGTGGAGAAATTCCTTCTCAGTCTGTAAAAGTTACGGCATAAAATTTTTATAGCTTGCACAGCTGGAATCTGCGAACGTGGAAGTTCCCTCTGAGCAAGACGTATAGTGAGATACAAAGTCTCTTTAATGCATAATTTGTGAGTGAAGCTAATTTTCTAATTTAAGTTGCATATTGCCTCTTAGGGGTTTTAAAAGAATATTCTAGCTCTAAAAGCAAGAAACATGATTATCTGTGTGTACGCCTGTGGAAGCTGAGGAGAAAGACTGGAAGTAGCAGATGCACTTTAAAATATAACTATTTAAAATAAAAACCTGGTGTCAGAAATGACTCACAGCCCATTCCATCTCCTTCCCCTGCCCCCACATAAAAACACAGTTACGTCTGCAAGTAGGGAACATCCTCTTACTCGTAGCTAGTGTTACTGGAGCCCCCACGCTGCTACGGCAGACCTTGGAAAATTAAACCACTTTCACGGAGGTGAATTTTCATAGGTTTACATTAGTTAGAGATCATCTTGGATGTAAATAAAAGTATTCAGACATAATTTGTCTAAATTTGTATTGTATACTGCTTTTTTCTAACATTCAACAAGTAGCTGAAAACAGCCAGTGGCATTCAATTACAATTTAAGAATTTCATTTGGAAATGTCACATTCTACAGCTTGTCCATCAAAACTTTTAAAATGAATACACACTAATGTTTAAACACCTACGAATATACATATACACCTGTCTACATATTTTTAGAGGTTAGTATTTGTATGAATATACACATATATTATATATTATATAAATCTCAACTCAAAGTAGACCCTCTGTAGCGTCAACCCTGACCCCAAGATGTTAATGCCAAGAGGAACTTCTGAATTAACTTTGCTGGGACTTAAGTTTTATAACATTCTCAAGAGGAGGAAAAATCTGAGGCATGAACAGCTCTGTATGACTATAAAAACTTTTACAAATGAAACTTTGCTTCTTTCATGCACGTGAGCTGCATCCCTCTCCCCCGTGCATGTAGCTCATCTGGATGTCAAAGGATTTTTGCGAGTCTCCCTTGTTTTCATATCACGAATGTGGCTTTTGAAAAGTATACACCTCCACGTAACTCATTTGAAAATAATGGATTTATCAGATTGAACTGTTTTGCTCATTTAGATTCATATTAGATGACAAAATTAGTCAAAGCTATAGATGCAAAAAATACTCACTTATAAATGGTCTTTTGGGTGTGGACAGAATGGAAATCTCCAAGTGCGCTCTTAGGGGAAGTTTTCATGGAGTTTTAGCTTATAAAGTCAGGATTTTGGTTTTACACCCAAATGTGTGTATATTACAAACTTAAGAAGGTGCATTAAAAAGTTAAAACAATGTATCTCTGTACCAGGGGTAGGCAGAGGCTGTGTTACCAAAATATCCTTCACTTTCATTTTTAATTAGTATCAGGAACACACTAAAATTAAATAAATCAAGTGAACAAGTCAGGAGAACGTATGCCCAGTTTAAGTTAAACCTGCCATAAAAGGCCTTTTCCAGTATAGTACAAACAGCAAAATTATTGATTAACTTGTATTACTCCACAAGAAGAACAAATTATTGCTGATTAAAGCCATGCAGGTGATAAAGGAACTTAACCAACAAAAGCTGCCAGCTTTAGGTTAGGAAACAGCTGTGTCCCTAATTATGCAGTCTGATTTATACTCTATTAAATCAGTATATAAGTAACCCATTTCTCTGAAAGCATTTAAACCTCTTATATTCCACCAAACACAGCAATTTTATTTGAAATAAATGTATCCAGCTCTTTTGGGAACATATGGTATATTTCTCTCTTATTAATAATTCAGTTCAAATGAGCAAAAATTAGTTGGTGCAGTTACAGCTGATTTTGTCCTGAAAAGATCTGCATTAATTTTAGACGTTTTGTAAATTGGGCTATTAAATAAAAGCATTATATGTGAATTACCCTTTAAATTTTAAGCAAGTTGGTAGTTTAATGGTATTTTCTAGTCAGATTCATTTTCGATCTCTAAAAAATTATAGTCATTATAGTAAGACAAATTTTTGAAACCTGCTACTTCCATCCAATTACATATTGTACTAATAAGTAAACTAGAAAACTTTTATGCTTCATTTCCTCTATTTTGTCTTTTCTGTCAGGTGAAAATTTCTCTTCTCATTATCTCTTGTGTAAATAAGAAGCTGACCTCAAAGCTCCTCACTGGTGAGGTCCGCCTCAGAAGGTCTCTGTGGCTTCTGCTTCTCATCAGTATAACCTCTGCCAGTTGCTGCTTCCACTCATCATTTCTGGTACGTGTGCATGTGTTTCTGGGCTGGCAGCGATATGCATCAGGGAATTAGGCGGAAAGCGAGTACATATTTTGTACGAGAGAAATTTCAGTATGCTGCTGTGTTAGTCTAAGATGATCATTGGCTCTTTGTGATATATTCTCCTCTCAATGCAAGTGCATAACTTCTATTAGTGTTAATGGGAGTTATGTTCATGAATC
This sequence comes from Pelecanus crispus, assembly GCF_030463565.1. Taxonomy (NCBI): domain Eukaryota; kingdom Metazoa; phylum Chordata; class Aves; order Pelecaniformes; family Pelecanidae; genus Pelecanus; species Pelecanus crispus. The sequence continues at coordinate 5,354,761 of NC_134652.1, forward strand.
AAGAGGATATGCCCCTGTAAGTTTAAGTTCTGCTTCTATTGCAATGACCAAATTGGTTTAAAAATATGTGGGTACAGTTGAATATGATGTGATGTAATGATGTTCCCGGTTAACTACTTACTAAGCAGTAAGGCTTCAATTTTTCAAAGGACATAGAGAAGCATAAACACACGTATCGGGTCCGATTAATTCAGAAGTGTGAAGCCTATGTAGATTTCTAGACAGCTTTTTTTAGTGTAGTTTTTTGATCCTTTCAGAAGGTTTGCGGTCCCTGACATGCTGCCACAAATAAGTTCATTGCTAAACATTTTTATATTCATGTTTTGCATGTGAGTCTAGAACAAAGCTTAACTCTTTGATTTTATTAACAAATTTGGACCTTGGAGCCAATGGCATTTTCCAATACACTGTAGCGTATCAAAGAAGCAGTCTTTTCTTTCCTGTTGCCCTGGGTTTATTTTTGTAGCTTGGGTTAGTTTACCTACTGGACGCCCCACAATTAGCAGTTACATGTGCAAATTAAAGAGAGCAGCTACTTAGATTTCCACATGTAGGATACCTCAGAATATTATAGCATAAATCATTCTAATTTTAATAACTGCTTTGCTCACATATCTTCCTTCATGTCTGTACTTTTTTTGTTATATTATCTACCATTTTAGAAAGCTATCTAGCTTACTTACAGAGTTAAATTCAAATAGTCTAAAGGTTAATGTGAAACACTGGCAAGACATTATGAGCACAGCAGTATATTTTAAAGGCACTAAGCTGTTGGAATTACTGAGAGCGAATGCTCAGTGCAACTCCTCACTTCTGCACCCATGAGGCTTACCAAAAAATCCCCTCTTCTGCATGCCTATGAGGTTCTCTGTGTCCTATCTCACTGGTGCTATGGCTGTGGGATATGATGTTGATTGGTCACAAATATAAATTTCTTGGGTTCTTTGTTTTGTAGGAGCCCAGTTTAAATCAGATTCGCATCTCATTTGACCCAAAAGAGTATGCTGGTGGAGATATCCCATAGCTTTCATTTACACCCAGATCCTAGAGTTACAAGTTCAGGGACTCACAGGTGGCTTTGACTTGGCACCACTGGCTCTTGTATCCCTCTGACACCCCAGTCGAGGTGTCCTACCAGCAGCAGAGGACAGCCTTGGAAGGGGCTATTCAGAAGCAAGTGTCACTTTCAGCAAGTGAATTGGCAAGGAATTGGGTAGTGAAGGAAAAGTTAGCCAATCTGTAACAGATATATCCATGTCCTGGTGGTCTCCTGTCATAGGGCATGGCTTCATCTTGGTCCCATCCAGCAGGTCCTCCCCATAAAATTCTGCATGATCAATAAGGAGAAGGCAGAGACACACCATGGAGTGGGAGAGGGCATCACAGCCAGCATTGGCATGAGTGGCCACATGCTTCTGGCGTTTCAGAGATCATCCGTTCTCCATCTCTCGAGTTCTTGGGGATGACGTTGCCCATTGAGCTGCTTGGAGGCCACCACAGTCCTGGATTCTGTCTAGCCTGGTGAAAGGCCATGAGGCAATCTTGGCAGGAACTGGGGAGAAAATTCTCCAGGCATCAGATAGTAATGAAACTGTCCCTAACACTAAATTATGTAAAGAGATAACCGCATGGCATCAATAACCATTAAGAGACTAAGTCTCATCTCCAGTGTGGTTTATGATGTTTTATCTACACTTGATCCATTGAACAAGTCCTAGTTTTACAACACTCTGAATACAAGAAGAATCAAAATTGTCTTTGCTGGATATTTACATTCATTAAGCAACTGATTTAAAAAAACAAAAAAGTTTCAGAAATTTTTTGAGAGTACAATGAAGAAAATCCTTATATTGGACAAGAACAATGGTTTTACCTCTACTGACAAGTTCATAGATCAAGGGGAATAATTCCAAGTGCCACTTAAGGAGTTATATTTTTTTTCTGAAACAAAAATAAAGCAGAAAGATTTCCATAAAATACAGAGAGAACACACATATTTATCTTATTCCAGAAAACTTACAACCATTGATGAAAAAAAGACATCTGGCATACAATTATACCCAAACCAGCTGCACCAGGTGTTTAAATCCACTGATGGGTACTTTTTTTTTTTTTCCTTAGACTGAGGAGGCAATATTTTTCCATTACACATTAAAAGCTCTTTGTAGTGATCCAGGCGTATTTTCCATTGCATACACCCTCCCCATAAGTGCAAGGCAAAGGCAACTGGACAGATAACATCAGACCGTGCTGCTCCTTTTATACGCTCTTGGGTTGCAGTCAGTGTCATTGGTTGTGCAGATCCCTGGCTCAGCACCATTTGCTGTTTTTCTTGAACAGACGCGAAGAGGACTTTCTGGTGACTTTTATCAGGATATTTATACGAGCACCTGTAATATGTATGTGTGAAAGGGAAGACTGCATCATCTTATCTCTTCCACACCTTACCTGTTCTCCTACTGCCACTGCTTCCCCCTGATATCTCCTGCCTCTACAGCCCACTCAGACAGAAATCCTCAGGTTAATAATGCTAAGTACTGATAAGATGAAAAAGGCAATAAAGTGTGTTCAAAGGGGCACTCTTTGATCTTTCAGCAATATTCTACTTCCACTGATCTTGAACACTGTCGATACTTTAATGACACAAACAACCTGGCCCAGAGGGTGCAATGCTGGTAGAGTTCCATCACTTTACACTAGCTCTCAGCCTGACCGT